>NC_088203.1:13446202-14696202 GCF_037126465.1 Ornithodoros turicata
CATCATGCTCCGTCTGGAGATTAACAACTTTATATTTATGTTTACAGAAATTTTATTTGAACTTTCCGCACCGGTAACACAACACAATAAAAAAACAGCAACTTAGAAAGTAGACGTTGTAACGTTTCGAAGCCCATGCAGTCTTCATCATTAGAACAGAAGACTGTCGATCTCCGTCAAACCTTTTTAAACAGAGGGCTATATCTCTCCGGAAGTGGCCCTGGGTGTTTATTCATACAGCCTGTTGTTGTTTTGATAAACCATGACTCAAGGTTCCGTCGTGCCCCCCATCGTTCAAATAAAATGACAAACCCCGGTACTTGGAATATCTTCTGTTTACAAAAATGTATTACGTTATCGCGATGCGTTTTTTTTTTCAAAAACAGCACACTGTTAACCATTTTTAGCTACAGCAAAGTTCGGTCCAGTGATCTTTTTTTTAAATATTATTGTGCGAAAACTTGCCACATGCAGTGGTGTATTTTAATCTGTATGTGCAGATCCATACATCCGCTATAAAATATGGATACGAGGTACACTATATATGCTATACTATACACACCAGTGAGCCATTACAAGGCGAGTTCGCCTCCCTGATCGTTTTTGCCTCCTTACTCATATATACTCAATATACGAGTATATATATTTTAAAGCAACAATTCTTAGCTGTTGCACTTAAGTGCAACTTAAGTGCAACGCAGTATTACGATCTTCGGAAGCATGCCAACAACCTTTACTTCACACGTACCCCACGCAAAAATACTTCCTTTGGCTCATTACTTCTAGTTTAGTCTTGAATTTAACCTAACCTAACCTAACCCAACCTAACCTAAGACTCGCAGTTCAGACTTCATAATGCCATAGACAATCACACCTGACAATGACACAACATTAATTACGTACGATTAATTAGTCAACTATTAAAATATTAGTTTTAAGGACCGATGTGTTTCCAAGGAAGGGTAGGCTCTGTGTGGCTCCTTTTCTTTCGGTCGTACAAGAAAGCCTGCAAAATAATAATAGAAATAAAAAAGGAATACGAGAGACTGCGCTAGGCAATCTAACAAACCTATTCAATTAATTAACTAGGCACAATTGAAGAAGAATACGGCCGAAAGAACATTCAGTTCGTTTCATTCAGGTAGACTGCGTTTATTCTTAAAAAAAAAGTAGGACGCTTGATGGGACATCTGTATATAGGAGGCAGCCACAGCCATTTGGTATTGGCGTCAGCAACCAGCACTAATTTATTTATTTATTTACATATACTGCCTAGAAATTGAGTAGGTGGCAACTCACGCACATAGCCATCAATGGTATTCCATTCTGTCATAAAGCGTGGGGAAAAAGTGTACTTAAAACAATAAACTCTAGAAGGTAAAGGTACAATATTTAGCCCGTGAGATGTACTTTAGCGAGGAAGTGGCGGAGAAAGTGACAAGTGATGCAGAGGGAATATTCCGGTTACCAGAGACCACCGCGTGGAATGTTCTCTCAAACGAAGTGCCCGACGGCTGCCCTGGAGAGTTGACGAGTCAAGGTCAGGAAGAACGGAAGTAGGAGAAAAGAGGTGCTCATATTTGGACAAGATGAAACGAATGGTCTTACTTTGTACAGCCTCCAGTTTCATTATATGCGTTTGTCGGAAGGGGTCCCAAATTTGTTCTGGATATTCCAAAAGAGGACGTATCAACGTCTTACACGTACTTTAGTACTTTAGTCTCAACAGTAGAAGACTTTAACTTTCTTTTTAAGTAGAGCTTAACGTTTTCAAAGCCTTGGAGGTGAAAAAATCAATATAGTCCGACCATGTAAGCTTAGAATTTAAAAACATAATAATAATGTGTCAAACGAAAAATATATTGGCACTGTCAAAGTGGAACTGTGGAAACGAAAACTCGCGCCTAAAACATATCTACATGGTATTTAATCAAACACATAAACAAATATGAACGAGACAACCGGTTACAGCTAGACGATTTCGAGAAGACATAAATACTGGAATGGTAAAGGTAAACACCGCCCGACTTCGTCGGTTAACATATGGAACGAAGATGGGCTCCTCCGCTTCTTTCTCGATCCATCAACAAAATAAACTGCGAAGAGCGTGCTCCAGGTTTTACTACAAATAAGAGAGTCACGAACAAGGAGTCCCGAGTATATTTTAACTGGCACGTTCGCGGCCAGCGCGCGATGCTTATCTCAAAATCTGGCCTTGAACATTTCTGGAGCAACGCGTCCGTTAAGTGGGCTTCCCCACACACGTACTCTGGATGAGGTAAAGCCAGCTTTGCAGGAAGACCCCGTGCTCGTGGTTCTTGACGGTTTGCCGAGTTCCGCTCCTTTTTTTTTTTTTTTTTTTCCTTCTTTCTTCTCAATTCTTCAGATTTCGGTTACAATTCGGTCAAATCGGTGTTTTCCGGTTTCGTTCCATTACCAAGGCGGAAGCTCAGTGGGAAAACAGGAAATGACCGAAGAAAGATGATGGGTGGAGTAGTAAATCAATAACTCGTATCAATCGAAACATTCTGACCCATTACTGCATTGGCGAAGTGCCATTTTCTTCCATTGTGGTGAAGGGAGACGTCAATAAGAACGAATGAATCGAACGCTATAGATACTCTAAAAGACGCAATTTATTTTCTTGTTCGCGAAATGTTGGTAGCGGAGTCAGAGAGAAGCACCAGCATTGGAATCTAACAAATACGATTCGCGAAGTCGAACTAACTCAATGTACGCAATTTATTGCAGCTTTTTAAACCCACCTGGCAACATTGTCATTTATCCGCTAAACGTCGATCTGTTCCATGCGCATTCGTCACTTCAGCCGCCGATACATTCAATGTTCAGTTCCTGCACGTTGGCAATCGGAGATGTCTGCTTTCGCGAGCCCGGCACAACCTATGTATCTGTTCCGAACAGCACCCTGTGAACAGATCTCTGCTAGCCGCATTGGATAGCTTCTTAACGGCGACGCTGTGCGGCTACAGCTCCCAACTGGCGTGGACGAAGGCGTTCTGGATGTTGTTACTTGAGAGGTTCTAAAGGAAAATCTTGGTCCTGCAAATATGCACAGTGTTGCTGGATCAGAAATCCCGGTCGTAATGCGGTAGGAGGACGCAGTTAACAGAATGCATAAGGATGTAGCGAGCTTCGGAGTAGCAAGCCATATTACGAGACCAACTTCTCGCGTAACCACATAAAGAAACAAAACAAAGAAAACGCGAGATTGTCGCTTCATTCCTCCACTGGATCTCTGAGTGCCAAACGTCTACGCTCTGCGGTGAAAGAAGGAACGATTCTAGTCCTTTTCAGGGAGTAGATACATCGCCAGGGAGTAAATTTTAGGGTTGGGGAACTAAAATGTATAGTGATTGCAATCTATAGTCGTGTTCAACTTAAGAAGAACAAGTCCGTCAACTCTCAAAATATTACTGCGCCGCAGGTAGGATGGCTGGACACAGGGAGGTCACGCTCGCTACTCCGCGGGATACTGTAATCCATCATAGTCACTCTGCTTCCGTATTGTCTGTTAGGACTGGCCACATGACACTACACCGCGTGGTGGCGCTGCAGTATTTCTCATGGTGCGCTATTGCGTCTCCTTATCTCCAACGGCGTATGTAGTTGACGAACTAGAATTCTTTTCATTCACTCTTTGTTTTCTTCTTGTGTAGAGCTCAGATGTGCAACATGAAAGAACGCATATACCGGGAAAGTAAGGTCATGCGAAGCATTCTTGAAACGTCCCTCCATCGCAATATCGCGAATTAATAGAGAGTTTTAGCGCATCGTACGCTATGGCCTTTGCGTACGTAAGGGATTGCGTTGTGGTCCCTGCGCAGTGCGCGAGGTTCTCTTAATGTTTTGCGGGTGCGCAGAATCACCAACGCTATTCCTTACGTACGCAACGGCGATAGCGCACGATGCACTAGAACTCACTATTAATATCGATCCCGGAATTAACCCGTTTCGCGATATTCATTAAACGTAGAGGGATGTGATATGATGTGATTTGATGTGATAGAGGAAGAAAAAATGGGAGGGAAAACCATGTAGATACAGACTCGTTTGCGGTTTTAACCGAGAAATCTAGACACAATCGCGTGAAATTCGAAATCTAGTCCGTGTATCTGTCCAACAGCTGGGTCTCAGCAGCACTTCCGAGTTCCGACTAACAGTGACTTCAAACGGGGAAGTCCACAGTGACGTCATCTAATTGATCCCCCGGTTTCGAATCGCGCTACCAGGCAATAGACGATTTCAGGAAATCCCCCCCCCCCCCGTCTCCGTCTCGCTGTTCTCTCTCTCTCTACATCTGTCTGCGTCTGTAATTCAACGTCATCTCATAGCACGCTCCTATAGGAAACCACCATTCCCAATGATCTCGTTCTGTATCCTGATTTTTGAACATGGGAGGCGGCTTACGCCTTTTTGTGACACGGTCGGAATAAGTCGGGGTAGTTGGTACGTACGCTTGGTGACGAAAGGCAGCATAACGCAAGGACCGGGGTTTTTATTCTAACCCTGGCCCTTGTGTTGTGCAGCATTTCGTCACCAAGCTTTTTGTGACACTTTGCCTTCGTGCCAATTGTTACAGAAAGTCGTACGATCCGCTCTCTTCAAGTGAGGAGCAATATGGGCATCATTCCGCGCGACGGTTAAGCATGAGCGCGATATGTATGGTGAGGCTCATGCACTTTAATTCCTCCTCATTTCATCCCTGCTACAGTCGTGACAATAGACAGTTTTAGTCGTAGCGTACGCCGGAAGTGGCGTGTTCACACTGCGCACGCGCTGTACGCAAAGTCATGTTCCGCGCATGCGCTAACTCCTTGCGTACTTAAAACTCCCTATTATCCACTCCAGTGAGGACAACTGTCAACTGGTCTTCTGTCGTCACCACCACCACCACCTCTACCACTCCCTCCGTTTTTAGAGCGTACACCGCTTATAGCCATAGTCGCTTCGCGGCGGTGACACTAGAGAAGAATCCAACGATGGAGGTAGGTGTTATCCGACTTGGTCTGATACGCGAGAGATAACTTACTTGTATACGTGGCTCCTCCCCTCTTTTCTTTTCCTTTCTCTCTCTCTCTCTGGCGAAAAGAACTGAGAGCGGCAGGAAGTAGGTCGGTCGGTCGATTGCATAGCAGCGACATCGGCTATGTTTCCCCCCTCTCCTTTTCTTTCCAATGGCCGTCTGCCCAGGCACACTCCCTCCAAAGCACAGGTTGCTGAAGGCGCAACAATAACGGCGCTCGCCATACACAACAGCGCGTTCCTTTTGTTCCGTTTAACTGCACTTAGCTGCGTTGCGCAGATAGTGATAGCGTTTGGAGAACGCCTCCTCAGAGTTGCCGCGGCCAAATTACGGGAGCGTCTATAGATACGTTCCGTTCCATATTTTCGTTCTCCCCCTCGTGAGCATTGTATGTAATTTCGAGATACACGGCCACACCTATCCTATAAGAATTTTGCGGTGTGCGTGTGTTTATATTGGATTGGCGACAGACCCGAATGCGGTATTGTGAGGAGTGTTGGTTATTGTGTGGTGCTGAGGGAGGTAGTATATGGCTTCGAACCTCAGTAGCCGTCAGTGGGAAGGGTTCGGAGTGGAGAGGGTTCGAGGTTATTCGGGTCGCCTTTGTGATCACACTTGTGTGTGTGTGTGTGTGTTTTAACTCGTTATTTGATTTTATTCGTTTATTTACTTTTTGAACTTGGGAACTCGTAAAGAACGGGAGTAAAAATTTAAAAACTAAAGCTAAAGAAGAAAGGTTGTTGTGTGTAAGGCGTTGCTGATTGCATAACAGATAGCTGGGGAAATATGAGGTATTCTTAGAGCGAAATACTGATAAAATTATGAATCCGCCTACACAGCGTTAAGTAACTCAATTGATTGTAGGTGTACTTTTATACTCACCAGTGTACCATATTTCGAGATATATAATTATTTTTTCTAGTTTAGGCAATATGGCGGTCATTCGCTTGCCATTACAAAAAAGAAAAAAAAAAGGAAGCCTCTTATAGATCTTACGTTCAACCTTATTTTCTTCTGGTTTACTGCAGTTACTACTCAAAAATTATCTCTTATGACCTTCGCTTATTTTCTGTTATAACTACTTTTGGGGAAACCAGAACAACGCATTTCGAGCATGTTAACGAGCATGTCCGCATAAGTACATCACCCACGTTTTATTTCTCAATTTCGACTCGTCCGGTCCCTACGGGTTCTGGTAAAGGTACAGTTCCGGAAGAACATTATCCGAGCAACTCAGATCAATCTTTGCCAATGCAGGCACGCCGTCCAGTTTCGTATTGCGGATGCACTATTAATAGACTCGTCGTCTGCATCAAATAAATATCGCCTGATTGTCAGACGGCAACAGAAATGACCGTTTTCGTGGACAACAAAAAACCACCTTCGCGCGTATATTGTTCCTCCCTAAGCCTTAAAAAAAAAAAAGGAGTGTCCTTTTTTTCCCCTTCCCCTCATCGTGTTTTGCGTGGTGTGCGAGAGATGGCGCTGCGAGAGGCAGTGGCGGCGCGCGAAGCAGCGCCAAATACCGCAGTCTCGGTCGGACGCCGAATTGCGTTTGACCTCCAGTTTTGCGAGGACAGGGATGCTTTTGGGTGCCCGCTTAATTGCTCCAGATCGCCCCTCATCACCATGGTCGTTATCGCAGGGAAAGAGCGGTCGACAAAGGGTTTATTCCAATCTCGCCATCGGCGTGGAAAGTGTCGTGTGGTGGAGACTAGTTTCTCTCGTTGATGGCTTTAATTGAAACCGTGGATGCCATAAGGGGATAAGTCGAGAAATCCCAAACCGAAAAAAAAACTTGAAATGATGATATTTGGTATAGTAATTGCAGCTGAGTTTCCTCGAATAACGCAAATTCAAAATATGTGACATATATGTATGTGTCTGCTGATGCTGCTGTACATGCATGTCCTGTTAGTGTCGTTTTGAGGGGGGTGTGATTCAACAGAAACTGAACAAAATCCAGGAACATAATTTATCCCCTTTTCCAGTATCACACCGCATGCACAGCGTTTTGGTGCTGAAAAAAAGAAAATAAAAAAAAAAGAAAAGAAACAATTCTCACGAGTGAGACCTTGGTGGCTGACCAATGGTGATGAAGTGACACGTGTGTATCGGGCTGATTGTGGTGCTAAACGAGCACACTCTTGAAAATGGTGTCCTACAACATGACCAGCACAATACGACTTATTAGCATAGTGCATGCGTTCTTTTTTTTTTTTTTCGATTACAATGCTCAGTAACGCTGCTGACACGGTCACGTGAGGTAGGAAGAATGTGTTTTTCGAGTGGAAGCCCAAGTTCATTTCCGCCTTCGTAGCAAAATTTAAGCTACGCCATTTGTATGCGTGTGTAGAAAAGGGGCCTTCTCTGACCGTCCATCCCATTGACACACATGCATTTCCCCTTTCTTGCCCTCCTGTAGCGGGTCAGTAAATTGCAATACGGTCCTAACCTTTTTTTTTTTTTTGGCAGGTACGTACTGTTACGTAGACGTCAAAGCAACAAAAATACTAAAAAGGGGACAAGTCGACTTAGCCCCTTATTGCATACAGAGGGTCAATTTATTACCGAAACTGTGAACGGTTTATGAATATATTGCGACTATGGTCGTGGATAAGAGACTGACTTTGAGTCAGCCAAGTTTGAGCAACGTAGCAGAACCACGAGCTCGTGAACTCAGGCTGGCATCAAGGCAGTGGTGGGCGAAGTACCTCAAAACTGTAAATGCCAAGTACCTAGCACCTGTTGTACTTTAAGTACAGTTCAAAGTATACCACACTACATATGTGCTTAAGGTAGAGCGCAAAGTCATTGGCAATGTACTTCAAAAAACTCATCAAGTACATTACAAATTTAGATTGTATCACTGGACGTTTTAAGACTTGGTAGTGATAAAAGGCGAGGTAATTATGTTTCGACTGCTATCCTTAAAAAGCTTTTGGCAAGGACGTTTGCCGAGTGTTAGTTAGAAAACATGGATAGTTTACAGCCTACTCATTAACATGAACTGAGAGAAATGATTTTGCGACCAAGTTTTGCGTTTGTATTGCCGATTGGGTACTTGAAAGAAAAGCACCCAAGAAAAGCACTTAAAGCACAGTACAACGTACACAAATTGAAACGTACTTTAATACCCCTGCCACACGTGCGCTCTTCAATGATCATTGAAACCAATCGTCATTGAACACGCGCGTGGAGCCATCTAGGGTGTAACGTGTCAACCTTTCAGGGAGCATTGGATCTAATGCTTTCTGCGAACTTGACACGTTACTCGCTTGGTGACGCCACGCGCGTATTCAATTACCATTGAATTTAATGATCATTGAAAACGGCCCGTGTGGCAGGGGTGTAAGTAAAGTACGAGTACTGAGAAATGACTACTTAGTAGTTAGTACCTCAGGTATCACTGCATCAAGGAGACGAAGGTGGCGATGGCTAGTGAAGTGCGCGAGTGCGTGTATATACCTGCGGATCCGCACGAATATCCGCGCTACATTTTCGTTAGAATATGTACTCCAGATTCTCGCGGATACGGAACAACTTGCGGATGCAGTCGCGGATCTGACGTGCGGTTGCCGTGCGGACACGGATGTCATTCTTATACGGGCCCACCTCTAACGATGGCAACGACGATGATGATGGTGATGTTCCTGCCTCACAATACATACCCGTACGGCGAGGAAGATAGAGTACGTATACTTATTAGTACGGCAACTCGAAGCAACGTACGACGTACTGAATGTACTGCAGTACAAGTCATTCGTTAAGTTGTCCTAGTATACTTCTGTTCGCTGCGAGAAATTGCAAGGCAAATGGACGGTACGCGTAAAAAACAGGGTTCCTGTTGCGGTGCTCTTACTGTATATAGGCTGCGCGCACATGTGATTGGGCTAGAGCATCCATATGCCAAGTTTCGCGCTCTTGCATTATGGCCTTCGGTAGGTCATACTTACTGGCCTTGCAACGCAATCTGTTCTGGTGCCGGTGCACCAAACAAACGCTTCCAGCTGCATTCCGTACTTCGTTGCCGTTTGGACCGACTGCACCAAGGATTACGCTGGTCTCTTTGTCGTCTTATACAGACTTTTGATCCACAAAGACTACCCATACAGAAATCGAAAAGTCGCTGTCTACGAGGAACCCACGAGCCCATTTAACCTATGACTTCGGCCACTCAAACTTACTAGACGTTTGTTACTTTATTAGCCGTTTTGCCATACATGTCTTACAAGGGACGTAGGATTTTAGGGAAGCGGGTCGCAACGTCCGAAAAGCTCTGTAGAACAAATTGCTGTTAAGCTTCTTACACGCCTGCAAGAGAATTTAATACCATCCGGCTGACGGGTTCCTTTTCGCGTGGTTTGCTTCCCTTTGTGTACGACATGCGACATTGGCTGTCTTCGCGGCGTATACCATTCCTTATACGATGCTGCGAGATCGACCTATAGGGGGCGACACGGTTACCATTCTAGTGTGCATAACACGCCTGCCGATGTTCGGAGTTGATGGTTTCCGTTTTCCGTAATTCTCGTGTATATTCACCCGAAGATCACGTGTGCCGCGATGGTACGATACTGTTCGGTTCTCCAATGCTCCACCTACTGCACTGAACACGTAATAAACGTTTAAAAGCAGACGACGCGTCCACACTTCGGTAGTTCATCGTTTCTCCGCAGCGCGCCGACACCGTTCAATCTCGCAGGCACAGAGGTGTATCTCCGCCAGCGGGAAATGTATAGTCTGCGCATTGGTAGTTGGGCATACGGCAAGACGGACGGGGAAGACGATCAACGTGTTCTTTTTTTTAGTTTTTTTTTGCGCGAATATTTCACACGATTGCTTTAGAAGCATGCAAATGTGTTCTAGGTATGTCATATCCGACGGATGCTTTCGCAACATGACCAGTGTGCAAGCAACAGTTTGAAGCATGCGAGCGCACTACGTTGTGACGCGGAAGCCTAATGCCCCCTCCTAAGCATCACGGACGTCTTTAAGATTTCTGGGCGGCGTTGATCTGCAGGAGTTCCCGAAGTACAGATGCGATTCTCGAAACGTGTTCTGGAACGCGGCGTGCTGACGCGATATTTTGTTCTTCGGGGACGTATGTCTTATTTGGAGGCCTGACATTATTAGCACAGGCAGCGATAGTTTCTACGAGAAGCGACAAAAGCAAGGCTTAATTCTATAGTGAAGATATAGTTCCAGACATACAGCAGGTATCCAGGTTTCAGCTCGATGCTGCTGAATGGCGAAGGCAAGACTGTTGAAGATATCACCAAAGAAGATGATGAGTCACTCTCTGTTACACTCACGTGACAGGTATCGCGTTCATTCTAGTTCCTTTCAACGCAATAAACACATCGTCATCCCTCTCCGCTGTCTCGTCTTCCACAAAGACAGCACAGCAGTTAAGCCCAACAAACGGCAAAGCAATGAAAGGTCTGGGTTCGAATCCCGCCGTCTGCACTAGCTGATTTTTCGTCAACTGCCATATTCCAGGTTAAGTATCCGAAGTCCACCTGAGACGTCATGCCGGTGTCCTGATTTCCGCATTGATGACAATGATGCTGAACGGGCTTATGTTAATGGAACTTTTTCACACTCGTGTCGTATCGTAGCGGCTGTCCAGCGAAACACGCTCGGCGCGCACCAAAACACAGCCGGCGCCACCTATTGAATATGTAGGGAACCCTCTCTGGCGCCGTCAGGGTCACAGAGCATGCGCGGAAGTATTGCGTATACGTGTGAACGCACTACGTGAGGGAGAGACACAAGAAACAAGAGTAACAACAAAGAGAGAACTGTTCGGACAGTGTCAAAGAAAGCTAGAAGCCTTGTGGCGACGAGAAATACGGCCTCTTGCAGGCAGCTCTTCAGAACCCTTTAGAGAACATGCTTGTCATCTGAAGAAGAGCATTTCGCGTCCCAGGAGCTGAGTTCTTGAACCTCTTGCTTGGCAACCTGTGAGGGCAGCCACCAGCCACAACCGGGGAGGTCTGCTAGTACCGATGCGTAAAAAGCTTGTCGATACGAAGTGGATGGTACCTCACATGCTGGACCGACTTGTCAGGGAAGCAGCGTTGATGGGTGTTTGAGGATAGGTGACCTAGATGGTACTTGTACCTGCTACTACAAACGTTTGTGTTCTCAAAAGTCGAACGTCTACGAGGAAACCTGTGGTGACTCCTCGAGATTACTCCAGTGACTTGCAGTTCTGACGCGACTCTTTCAGAACCCCGGGAAGCAGCAGTGGCCACGGCGTAGGTGGTGTCCACAGGGCCAGATGGTCTGCTTGTGGAGTTTTACCCACGGTTCCACGACATCCTTATTGTGTTTGCCGTCCGAAAAGTCCTAAACGAGGCTGTGTCACAGTGCTCTGTAGTACTCGTTGCCCGCCATGATTTTATACAGTCTGTGTTCTGTGTAGGGACGGTAGTCGTAAAGAAGTCTTCGTAGCATGAGGAACTAAAACGTTGCTCGATACAGATTTTTTAAAAAAATTCAGAAAAGCTCTCCAGCTGCGTGTCAACCACATTAGTTGATTGGTCACCTAGTGTGATAGTCTTTGACGAGTTGAGGATCAGCTTGTCTCGCTTGCAAAAAGGTTGAGAAGAAGATTCCTCGGTGGCGTCTTCAGTTGCATTGTCTGTGCACGAACGGCGTTGAGGACCAGTAGCGCGTTCCCCAAGCACTACCGAAACTACTGAGGGCACCAGTGAGGAATCTCCTCAACGTTCGTGCAAGCAGGCAAGGTAGCACGATTGCGAATTTCGTTAAAATCCTCCCCTTAGTTGCCATTGAATAGACCTCTCCCTGCTTGTAAATAAATGATGTCATAGCGTTCGACAGCGCCACCAATTTGGTAGAGTTGAACTACGTACGCTAGCAGCTAGAGGCGAACAAGGTCGCGCCCGAAAGCCACGGTCTTGAGGGAATTACGATGATCCCTGGAAGGGACGCGACCTTCGGTCCTACTTTTCTTTCAATAGGAGGCAGTGAACAAGGAGCCCATTTGTTGAACCCAGCCCTCATCTTCTGGTTTGTTTCGGTTTCGGTCTGTTTCCCAACGTTTGGGGTCATGATGACATTTCTCGGGTAGAGGTTTATTAACAAGTGACGGACACAGAGTATAAATTATTATTATTGCTATAATATTACAAACAATATTTTAATCAATCAGTTGTTCAATCAATCAAACATTCCTTGAACAACATGTGCAATCCGCGTCGCCCTTTGAGAGAACTTCGGAACAGGTAGGCCTCGTATCAAGGACGCACAAGGCATCGCGCGTGAAATTTTCAACGCTTCAACCTGCTTCCGTAAGTGAAGAAACTTCGCACAAGAAATATTCCCTCCACAGCGTAATCAGCATACAAACAAAGTTCGCACGCCGAAAAAAAAAGAAGAGAAACAAAAGTAAAAGCAAGAAAGGACGTTACAAAAAGGAAAGAAAAACTAACGTCACTCGGGATCGCGAAGCGAGACTCCCTCCCGATTGGGCGAGTTGCCGACTGCAGCGCCACTTTGGTAGCGGCGACGGTATCGATTTCCAATTACTTCCCTCCACCAGTGGCGGTATTTCGCCAACGCCATCGGCTGCAAAGAAAACGCACGTGCCGGCGGCGCGCGCGCGCGCGCAACTTCACCTCCTCTATCTCCCCTCGCCCCCCCCCCCTCCCCCCGAACCACACACACTTCTTCTTCTCTTTGTAGCTTAATGCCAGTTGCGTGAGGCAAGAAAAAGAAGAAGAGGAAACAGATTGCGGTGCGGTGTGTGTTGATTCCTCGCTGTCTCTCTGTTTGTACAGGGCAGATGCGTGAGCACAGGCAGTTCTAAACGTGACAGTGTCTTTTATTAGATCAAGTGTCGATTAACTGACGACGTACACGCATTTTCGTTTCTTCTTCTTCTTTTTTTCTTTTCGCATCGACTCGTAAATAACGGGTTGATAGATTTTATCTAGGTCGTGACAAGCCTCGAAACATTGTCTCTGTATGTGCGTCGCGTGCTCTGTAGCAAAGACGGGAGAATTTGGGGGACAGAAAAAAAATGGATGCGAGAGAGAATTTAATGAGATAAATTCTTGCTCCAACCCAAGCAGCACAATGTACTGAAAGTCGAGTGCAATAGGGGTGGACGGGTAGGTGAACGGCCTTGAACAGACTCGTGAATCAACAGAACATTGATAAGACGCATACCGTCCACCCCTATTGCACTCGACTTTCAGTACATTGTGCTGCTTGGGAATACTTTTTATTTACAGTGTGGAAGGTGCATAGGCCACAGTGGAACTCCCACGTGTCACCTAGTGTGATCGGGAATGCTCCAAAATACCTCCTCCGAAGCAGCGTAAACCCGTTTCATGTTCGAAAGTCGAGTCACTGCGTTAATCTCCCATTACGTTAATCTCTGTGTCTTTTTCTTTTCTATGCTCGTCAGTGACAGCTGTGTATTCCTCCTCTCCCCTACACAACGCCACCTTTTGTTGAGGAATAGCGTATATTTTGTCGCTAAAATTTCATAGTTTTTCGAGAAACCTCTCGAGTCCTTACATATTTGTCCATCATAAACGAAAGATAAACAAGTATCATTAAATGTACTGTTGCGCCAAGTTGCTGTAAGTCGATACTTTTTACAGTTCTCCGAGAAGCTTCTCAAATTTGTCCACCATAAACGAAAGATAAATATCATTAACTGTACCTTTGCGTCAAGTTTCTGTAAGTCGATACTTTCTACAGTTCTCCGAGAAACTTCTCAAATTTGTCCACCGTAAACGAAATATAAATAAATATAATTAAATATACTTTTGCGCCAAGTTTCTGTAAGTCGATACTTTTTACAGTTCTCCGAGAAACTTCTCAAATTTGTCCACCGTAAACGAAAGATACATAAATATCACTAAACGTACTTTTGCGCCAAGTTTCTGTAAGTCGATACTTTTTACAGTTCTCCGAGAAACCTCTCAAATTTGTCCACCATAAACGAGAGAGAGAGAGAAACTGTCGACAGCTTGTTTTGGTTTATGGGGCTATTTATGACGTTGCCTCGCAAGGAGTCAACGCTGAAAGCGTTACGGAGCAACCTGCTTTCCACATTTCATTGAAGGCGTCCGCCGCCTGTGCTTCATCACTCAATGCGAAGAAGTGTGTGTTTTTCTGTCTCGATGGTTGGGCTTCGCCTCTACAAGGGTGGGCTTGCAGAGGAGCGGCCTTGCTCTTTGATGATGAGGGACGCGTGACGTCACCGTTCTCGTTCCTGCGATCATGGTGGTGCACCCTAAACGACGCTAGCACCCCCCACCCCCCTACGAAACGTATACCTCTCTCCTGTCTCTCCCCGTTCGCTCGCGTACCCACCTTTGCGTCCTGGCTCAAGGTTGTGCTGTCCGAACACGGTATTTATCAATTGCTTCGAGCGCCATTACTCGAGAGCGCCCGACACCGAACGCGCGTGCGCCATCCCTTTTCGCGCATGCTCCCTGGAGCTCTGCGCGTGCAGCCATGGCTTCCCCGGCGAGCTGGCTAACTCGCCTCTGGCTTTTCCGTGTCTCTGCGCTCCGTGGATAGCGCAATCCCCGTGCTGGTGTGTGTGTGCGTGCGTGTGTGTTTGCCGTGAGATGGAGTGTTCACGCCGAAAAGGACCGCTCCCCGCCATCTGAGGCCACAGCCCAAGCGAGTTCTCCCTCCCTTCTGCCCACCTGCAATGCAATTGTGTGTTGCTGCTTGCAGGCTGAGCTGACACGTATAAAAAGCGTACGAAATCGAAACTGACTCAGTGGCCCGCAGGAATCTATGTCCACCGATACCCTTCGAAAGACGACGGGCTTCCACAGGAGGAGAGGAGGACCCGTTGAACCTACCTCGGGGTGAGCATCTGTGACGTATTATCCGTTCTGAGCGTTCTTCCGCAAACGTTTGCTTTCGTTACCTGCGTATTCTCGTTTCTGGGTTTTGGTATTTTGAGTAAAGAGGGCGGCGTTTAGGCCTAGCGAGCCTGCGACCTTCGCGTAGCAGACGGACGGCGCGCCACAGCGAGCTCGAGCTCATACGCGTGAGGGCAGAGACTGCGCTTCGCTTTTAACCCTTTCTTTTTTGGGGGTCTAAGGCCGAGACGGGCTTCCCTGCCAGACACTGACTCATGATATTCCCGTTCCGGCTCGCAGGTGCGATCTGATAACACATCGTCGTGCTCGTTTTTGTGGTACTAAGTTAACAGTATAAAAAAAAACAAAAAAAAAAACACTCTTGCTTCTTTACGCTAGCGGTCAGGGATTTCAAGCGTGTGCATTGTCTTTTTTTTTTTTTTTTTGAAGGTCGGCGTTGCAAATCCAATAAGAGAATGCAGTTGTTTGTATTGCTAACCTGTTTCTAAATGCGAGCTTTATGCCCATAAATGTGGGTCATGCGTTCGATGTCTCCACAAAAATGAACTGCAACGTTGCTGTGTGCTTTTTCGTGGTTTGATTTTGTGAATGCGATGTCCTATTATCATATTTATTCGTAGTTATTCCTAGACAACATTCTTCATTTGTTTTTATTATAGGTATAGTACTTCTGTCAAGCAGACAGCGGTAGACGGTTTTAGTGTCCATGTACCGTCTTTACTTTTTAATAATAATAATTCGTGGCTTTACGTTGCCAGACAACTGATTCTGATGCTAATAATACAACTCTTCTTGCTTTTCTTCAACTTCTGATTCCTAGTACAACTAGTTCTGACCTTGCAAAGACGCCGAATCTTCTTTTTGCCTCACATATCGCGTAACAAACACGACCTAAAACTAAAAAAAAAAAAAGAGAGAGAGAGAGAGAGAGAACGCAGGAGAAGGAGGTCGTTGCAATGCCTAGGCAAGTCCGAGGTAAGCTTGGCAAGCCACAAAGTGTGCCAAAAACCGTTGCACTTGCCACGGCCGGGCTAGATGGCAGCGGGCCCATCCTCTGCCTTCCGCGAATTTGAGTCACGTGATACTTTCTGTTGCACCGTCTGGGCGAAACGGGTGACAGTCTGGTCCCAACGTCACCGGTTACGAGGGAACAGAAATATCGATCCCCCATTTACGTCTGTAAACGGACACCGTAATAGCTCAACGATGTCCCAAGCCTCTCGTGTATTTTGAGATATAATTATCGTCTGTATAATTATTGGCGAGAATTCCACTGCGTAAGGTTCGCTGATAGAATGTTTGAGTAGTGTTTCAATCTACAGGCATTAGTTGAGTATGAATACTTGCGAATACTCGTCCTTCCCTGTGTACCTGTGGTTCTCGGGGAAATTGCTAGGCATGCGGAGCTTTAAATATATATACATACAAAATAAATGAGACGAGGACAACAGAAGTAGGAGTATGAAATAAAAAATATTAGGAATTAAACTAGTTCATTAAAAAGCGCTAAGGGAAATTTACATTCAGTCTACGTTGCAGCGGAGGCTCCGCCTTCGTCAGGACAAAGGTATTCAGTGATACACTTAATACCTCCCCCTCCCCTAAAAAAATCCTCCCCCAAAAATACCTACCCCTAAAAAAATCCCACTACCTGGCAGTTGTCGACAGGTTCAGTTCGACTCTCGAACTAGGCCCATCGACAACCTTCAGGTGGCGGGATTTTTCCCATTCCCGATGACGTCATTGGGCAAGCCTTTATAAGCCCTGTGCATCACTGACATATTTTTGTCTTGACGAAGGCGGAACCTCTGCAGTTAGTAGACGTAGACATCCCTTTTACCATTTCAAGTATCTTAAATGTAAACAAATTATCCCCCTTTTTTCTTACTTCCCATACCTTAGTAGTGTGTGTTTTATTTTTCATTCGAACCCGGGAGTTGACCCAGGTTCGAATCCCGACACCGGCTCTACTCTCTAGATGTCTTCCCCGGCTTCCCTCAGACGCTGACAAATGTCGGCACACAGTTCCCCGTGAAGTCGGCCCAGGGCGCAAGATTCCCTTCCCTTAGCGACCAACCGACGAACTCGCCAAGCGTCATTTCTGTGTACGACGTCTGCGAAACCGCCCATAACTAACGCGGGAGATAATTGGATGGAGATCACCCTCCCCCCATCATATCACGACGTGTTCGTCCTGTGTCCCACGCCCTCCTGTGTTGGAACCGCGAAGTTGAATACATGCGATGCCACACCCGTCGTACGCGAAGCAAATACCAATACAATACATACACAACTACAAACAGCTTGTTGCTTGTAAACCCGGCACAACAAGTTACATTTGTGACAGAGAACGCTTTGTATTTTTAATTTGCCAACAAAATCGCGGTAAAACGGCCCGGTGTGAAATCCATCGAGCAACAGTGATCTGTCTTGCGGCTCCTGTTGGCTACGTAGCTGACAGGCTGGCCAACTCCTTTCGTTTTAGACCCAGTGTCGTCTGCATGCGGTGTAGTTTTTGTTTCCGTACTCGACGAGCAATGCGCATTTGGTAACCACTTCGACAAAGTGCATATGTTACCGGAAATTTTCAATTTTAATTTTCTAAAAAACTACGAGTGCAATTGTGACCAAAATTGTGACGTAATAGCTCGGGGTATCGAGTACACAGATTTTATCAGATTGCCTTGCCTACCTTGACAGCTCTTCTCACGTAGAACAAAGAAACAGAATGCAAGTAAGGTGGGGGAGGTTTACCTGTCACCTGTCCCTATCCTCCTTGTAGCAATACAAGCTGCTGTAGGCTAGCTGTAACATTTCCCTCTGTCTGGGGAAGCATATTCTTAAAGGAAGAGAGATCTCGTCCGTTTGTCTGTCCTTTATGCATATCCAGACCAGATGCAGGGAAATGTTACCGACAACTTCGAAGGTAGTTCTCCTACTTGATGACAATACACACAACAACTTTATTTTGATATGATGAATGTGGAAAACACGCACATACTCATATGACATGTCCGAAAACTAATATCTCGCATGGGGGTGGTGTTATCCGGTATGTGAGACACGCTCACATTTTTCGTCACTCTTTCTAATCGGTGAACAATAAGATTTATCTCCCCACGGAGTCCGTTTCGGTTATTCAACCCCAGTTAGGAGGGCATGCTGGGAAGCACTCCACCTGGGCAATCACGGGGGTGGCGCATTGTTCAGATTTTGTTTCAGTGAAGCAGTGCTTCCCAAACTCTGCTACCCTGTGACTCATCAAAAATACCAGATACCCCCGTACCCCCCTCCTCCGGGCTTTTCGTGTTGCCACAAGCTTATCGATTTCAATGCATGAACAGTAATACACAAAATTGACGCTGAAATTTAATTTGACGGTTGATATAGTCAGAACGAATCAGCCGGGCTAGAAACCTTCGCAAGAATAATAATAATAATAAAAAAGACGCATGGCAGCAGGAATGGCTGTTCCTGTTAGTGAGCCTGTTTTCTAGACCTCGGTACAGTGACCTAGAAGAGGGCAGTGGAACCAGTGGAACGACCGAGCTCTCCGAGTGACTATCGCGGCGTCGACAGCCAACGGTGGCGCTGCAATCGACGATATGGAGACTCCGTAAACTTAGTAAGGAGGAGACGCAGAATAAAAATGCAGTTATTAGGTATTGCAATTACAATTAATTACAATTATAATTAATTGTGTTCAACAGAACAGCAGAGAACAAAAATCTGAATTCGTAAAATTTTTTGAGATTGCAGACGACACGCTTTGCAAGCGCATGCCCGCGCACTGTATAGCTGGCGACAGCAGCGCCGCCGCTATATTTTCGCCACTTGCCCCGACAGCCGTCGAAAGGCTTTTCAAGTCCCCGGGCAGTTTCGCGACCTCCCGCTGGATCTGTCACGACC
Source organism: Ornithodoros turicata (assembly GCF_037126465.1). Lineage (NCBI taxonomy): Eukaryota > Metazoa > Arthropoda > Arachnida > Ixodida > Argasidae > Ornithodoros > Ornithodoros turicata. Next base: position 13,465,043 of record NC_088203.1, read on the forward strand.
CCCTGAGGGTCGGGACCCACAGTTTAGGAAACATTGCTACAAAGGGATCGATCTCCAATACTTATAAGTCTGGGAAAATATACACTGACAACAAAAAACTAAAGCGTAAATATTTTGTGAGGTCGCGCCAGTTTTTTTGCTGAATGTCGTTCGTTTCGCTAAAGGGTCCGCATTCCTTTTATGGTGACCACTTCCCTAATGGCTAAAAGGAACGCTATACAAATGCTCTTGATTTACATTTCACAATTTATGCATAAAAATATTGATATAGAAGAACAAGAATTTCCATGACCTCCGTCACTAATGAATGTACTAGCTGGTGTGCCATCGATCTGAGTTCGCGGATTTCCAGAAGATACGCGCTACAAAATACAATATAATCTAATTGCGACACAACACGGTCCACGCCATATCTCTTCCGAGAAAGGTGGGTTCGTTCCTTTTATCAGATAAACAGGTATTGTACTATTATTTAAGGTAAGCACAATGCCCCTCACTGACGTAGTTTGGGGGCGGGGCGCGTCCTCCAAAAGGGATGTTCTCCACGTGGAAATCACGCGCAGTTTCTTCAGCAGGGTACACTTATGAGAACTTATTTACTTTTCGTTGTATTTTAATACAAAACAATGTAATCAACACACAAAAGAAATGCAATATGGAAGTATTATAGAGAATATCCTCAATACAGATAATTTTAGAAACCATGTTCGTGCATGGAGAACGTTTTCCAGGCTTCTCGCGCTGGTTGTTGCGCCAGAAAACATCCAATCAATTAATCAATCAATCAACTTCTCGCACTGTACGCTTCAATAATAACGAATGACTTTGACTGGGAGCCTTTCACTATCTTTAGTCTTTACGCACGACTTTTATGCACAGAGCGGATATGAGGTACAGTACATCATGCGCTGGATCACTGGAGGTTTGGAAGCATGGAACAGCACATCGGCTGGGAGACATCGTGCGTGTGCACAACAACGGCAACAACTTTACTTAAGTGAACAACAAGTGAACAAGTTGTTGAACAACGTACGGCTGTGTTGCAATAGCGACGTGCACGGCAAGGCGCAATGAGCAATTCGAGGAGCTGCCTCAATGCCGAACGTGAAATGCCCTACATGAATTCCTCGCGGTGATGTCCTATCAAGGATCCGGGAGCGCAATTGGAAATTAGTGACTCGGGTCCCTTATTTATGCTTATCCCAAGGGTCCTGGCACGCGGAACGGAGTTGGTGTCGTCTTATGCAAGGACACGTCCTGGAAACTATATATGGATGCATGTCGGCACATCATTTTATCTGCATTTTGTTATACAATATTGGCCAAAGCACACCTGCTACATTTTCCCCCCACACTCAGAGCAGGTGTTACATCCTTGCCAAGCATGTTCGGTCACTGGCAGGTCGTCAGATCTCCACAGGGAGGCGACACGTGAGGTCATCCAGAGGATAAGCATGGGACGTCCCCCGGAGGTTGTGGCATCCTTTGATCAATCAAAGACGTCTGATCGCGTTCGACTCAGCGATATACCTGTCTTTGCGATTAAGGGCTTGCGATTCCCCTGAAGCTAGGGAGCCAAGAAATGCGTTGCTTGTGGACAGCCGTCCCCATTTGATATTGTGTGTGGCATTCGGCAGGGCAATGTCCTTTGTCCTGTCATTTGTCCTCCGCCTCGTATGCCATTGCCATCTACCCTCTCCTCGAGAGTCTATGTTCGCTCCCGGTTGGCATCACGCTGTTCAGTAGATGTCCTTCGTCTGTGTTTGCGTCCGCAGGGGCAGTTTGTACCACTGGGGAGCTGCCTGGAGACCGTGTTGAAGAAAACTAGAAGACATGTCGTTCCGGGACGTCCGTGAATTCTATGTCGCAATTGGGCAAGTGCGGCCAGATCTTTCGACTCGCAGTCCCACTTTGAAACCCATAAGGTACTCCTAGATATGGCGCTGATTGGCTGGGTGCTTGGCTCGTCAACCTTCTGATGAGTCGGTTCATGACGTCATTTCAGTCCGTGAACGCCTCCACCGTTTTCCTAATGTCGTTAGGACAGCTGTCCGTCTTGCCTTTGTTCTGCTACGTCCGCGTCATGCTAACTCATCGAATCATATTAATCCACACGGACTGGGACAAGGTCCAGGAGCATAAGGGAGGAAACTCATGGAGCGATTGATCGTTTAATCGCCGCTGTTGTTCGTTGTTATCAGCATGTCTGAAACGACGGAACGTGACTTCTTGCTCTGCTGTGTTCCACTCCTGCTATGGAGTAGGGTGGTGCAACTGTTTGAGTCGAATTGGGCCACCGTTAAGGTTCTTGGAGCCACTGCACTGAGCGTAAGCGGTTATCATTGTTGATCACGGAAATTAACTTTCACCTTTGGGTAAACTCGGTTTGGCCTGTGCCGTGGGAGCTGATGAGGGCAGTCACTGTGATGGCCTGTGGAGAGCTCCGGAGAGTGCCTGACGCCCACTGACGTCTTTTCTACCATGTGGAGGGCGAGTGGCAAGTCATATCCTGGGAGCAAGTCACAAGCATGAGAGAGCATGCCTTTCATTATGGCTTTCACGGTAGTTCGCCTAATGTGGCAGGTATCAAGAGCAATCTCCCTTTGGGTGGATTTCATCTCTTTGTATGCGAGAGTGAGTTTCTGTCCATGCAGAAGGGCGTACGTACTGCTTCACTGCAATACAACATTCACTGACTCACATTGCCGTATATAGTTGCTCGTAAACCCCGGATGGAAAGAGACGGGAACGAAGACGTGTACTCTCGAATTCCTTGCTTAGTCTTCTGTTCATCTGTAGTTCACCTTGGCGACGAGAAACGCTACAAGTTCCGCAGAAGACGTTCGTCCGTCCGTCCTTCCCCTGTCCCGTATTGCCACAGACCTGTCTCCTTCCCGTCCTGCCCCCTACAGAGTGTCCACAGGTATACTTCACAGCACACGCACCTTGCAACTATCGAAGTTTGCAGCAATGAGCATTGCCTGGCCCCTGCCAGTGGCGTAGCTAGAGGGAGGCGGGGGTTTCAGGGGTTCAAATCCACGAACTTGTACATTTTCTAGTGCATTTGGGAAAGGGATAACAGAGGTGAAATCCTCCTCCTCGTATAAAGTTATTCACTTTTTATTTTTTGCAACGTCACTGCCCCCTACATATGGAACATGGAGTGTTATGGTTCTGCCTTAGAGTGAGAGGCACGGGCAAGTGCGTCTCCATCGTCACTGAAGAACTGCCAGCCAGGGCATCGTCCTGGAAGTGTCTGCTGGATGTCGCTTTCCTTAGCAGATGACGTCGTCTGCAGAAAAAGTCACGGCAGAAACACTTGTGCGCTCAATGGAAAGCTTCCCAGCCTTATTACCGTCGCAAGCACCCCTCCGCGCAGGCAGGCAGGCAGACAGTAGGGAGGGAAGCAGCCGGGGTGTGGGTGATTTCTAAAAGCGGTTTCTGCTCTACAACACCTCTAAGCCGTCGAGCAGTGCCTATAAATAAGGTTGCCTCGGGTTCTTATTCTTCTCCTCCTACTTCACGGAGCCAGGAAAAATCGAACAATATAATTGGCCTGTCACACTCGTCACGCCCCGTCGACGCAGATGATGATCGCATTGTGCGAGGATTATTTGTCGATGGCGATTCGTGCGATGAGGGGCACGGCGCACCCTTCTGGGACGGACGAGCTTACAAGAAACAAAAGTGTGAACGAATGAGTGAAAACAAAAGCAATACGGAGGAAGTGGCGCCACCTACGTGGGTGCCGGATGCTCCAGTATCCGTAGGGGTAAGTTAAAAAAAAGCAGCAATTTCAGTCCTGCTGCAGGCAGAGAAGTGTATCTTTGCCAGCGGAAAATGTAGTCCGTACATTGAGAATGGACCATGTAATCCAATCCAATCCAATCCAATCCACGAGAAGATGGCGACCACGAGGCAGACGGGGAAACCTATCCACATGTTTTGTTAGCGCGAATATTTTACGTGTTTGATTTAAAAGCATGCGAATGTGCTGTAACTACATCATATCCGGCGGGTGTTTTCGCAACATGATCAGTGTATAAGCAGCAGTTTGAAGCATGCGTGTGCACTACGTTGTGACTCGGAGGCGACATGCGCCCACCTAAGCCAATGACAGACGTCCTAAGATCTGTGGGCGGAGTTTGACCTGCAGGAGTTGACCCGAAGTATTAGATGCATTGCCTTTAGATGCATTGCCTTTATGCACAACCTTTAGTCCCTTTCGGAACTAGATGCACGGAAGTTTATGCGAAATTTAGGGATGATTAATTAGGGATTATGGGGAATAAATTTCAGAGTCAAGGAAAATGGGGAGTAAATGCAATCTGGACGTGAGAGAGATAGTGTTCTTTATTATTTGGCACAAAATATATATAGCAACTTTACCGTAGGGTCGGCAAGGTAGATCAAAGGGGACTATAGGAGCTTTTTCTTAATTCCGTGTTAGCACCGCGAAGCAACTGTGGCTACGAACGGCGTACAGACGTGGACAGATGGGGAGAGGACAGCAGGAAGGAGTGGGGGGAACTCTACGCTCTACGGTTTTGTCAGCATGTGTCCTCTATTTCTAATGTTGCCCTGCGTATCCTTGGTTTTATATCAAGGATAACTCGTGATTTCCGGGACCCGACTTGTTTCATTCGGTTGTATGCATCTTTGGTGCGCAGTAGGTTGGAATTTGCTTCAGTTATATGGAATTCTTTGAATCTGGCTCAGGCCTCTTCTATTGAGAGGGTACGGAAGAAGTTTACTGCTATCTTGTATGATAGGTACTTTGACCGTGCTTGTTTTTATAATCATGTCACTGTACTTCACATGATTGACATGTCCACTTTATCTTCTAGAAGAACACTTCGAGACTTTTTCTTTTTATATAAATTAATTCATAACGTTGTTGATGCTCCCAGTCTCCTTAACTGTGTTTGTTTTTATGCGCCAAGTAAACTCACGCGTTGTTGTCAGACTTTTTACCCTTCTGTGCATTTTAATTCTGGCCCTTGCATCGTATTCAACGTAACTATAATGCATCCTCCCGTGATAGTAGCATTGATATATTTTCGTCCTATGTTGTCTTTAAACAGGAATTGTCTAGTTTGGTGCATTAGACACTTGGTTTATGATTGTTGATTTTTTTCTCTTTCTTACATTACTGTAAGCTGTGTTTGAATGTTTTCAGTGCACTATCTAGTAGAATTTTCTGTTGATGGGCACTTCTAAATAAATAAATAAATACGAGCTGTAATTGCTCTAACGGTAGAAGGGCAGCCATGGAAAGGAGAAACAGGAGAGGAATGTTCAATACGGGAATAATAAAAAGCGACAATGAGGACATGTTGGCAAGGCTCAGGTCACGTGACAGGCACATTCTGCGCCACCTTGTACCTGGCGAGGGAACCACGCATAGTCTCTGTCGGTCTTCCTGTGGTCCCGCTTGTAATCACGTGCTGGTTTCTGCCACAGTGTCCACATAATATTTTGGACTAGTATGCGCTGAGCAGAACGAGTTTGCGTGGTTTGAATTCAGTACGCACTCGTGTCGAAGTAATTTGTTAGCGGAATGCTGTAAATTATCGATAAAAAATCTAGTACTTGTATGGTAGTTTTGCGGAGCCATTTCAGTTATCAATTCGTCCATGTCTGGAAGAATGATACTTTAGGGCATATCTAAGCATTGGCAAGAGTTTTTCTTTTTCTGAATCTCAAGACTTTATTCAGCTTGCTTTCCACGTGACCTACATGACACGCTCAGGTTTTCGATAAGCGTCGTAGTGTGTAGTTCTCTGAATACTGCGGTTTTCTATCCGATGTGGAAACCGGGAAATATGCCGGAGATGCGAAACAGGTGTCTGTGTTTCCTTTCAGGTATTGAGGCTCACGGGACTGCAGGTTTTAGGGGCGTCTTGAATTCCTCGGTTCACGAATTGTACTTAAGCTGCCAAGTATCTGGCATAACTAAGTATAAAGTACTACATCGCAAATGTGCTTCAAATAAAGTGCAAAAGTACTTTGAACTACTCACCGAGTATACATTGCCAGTCTAGTTTACGCAATGTACCTTTGTTATCTGCAGGAATATAATCGTTGCGACAATTTAAAAATGGTAGAATGCATAAATGAAAAGCCTGTGTCAACTTGTCAACATTTCCAGTCAGTCGACAGTGGTGCCCATTTAGAAACGCCCATTCAAGGCAAAAATTATTTATTCGTGTGTTCCCTATTTTTGTCCGCAGTCCTCGATGGGTACCTAAGCATAGACGGGAAAGCGCTAGACAGAAGCACTTTAAGTACAGTACAATACAAAGTACATATACAATTTTCTTAAAGTGAAGTACAAGTAAATGTACTGGAGTACTTGGTACATCAAGTACTCGACATCACTGGCCAGTACTACTAATACAAGATTGCGAAGACGTGCAATATACAGCGGTATCATCCGCACCTCACAGAAAGTACAGTGGCGCAGCACGCAATCGAAGCATCCACGTTACTAGACGCGAAGAGAGTTGGGCTAAAGGCGACGTAGAAGTCCGGGTGCCCTACCGCTTGTGTACGTGTGCACACCCAGTGTGTTGCAGCATATGTAGAGCTTCAAGAGAAGCTCGCGACTGCTTTCTGGGTTTCCGGGACGCACAACGCAGAGGCTGGTTTCGGGTTAAGGGATAGCGGAGTCCGGCTCTCCGTGCGTATAGAATCAACCTATACAACCGCAGTCAGAGCTACCGAAAGCTAGCCGGCCCTGGCGAATATCCGCTTGGAAATTGGTTTCCGCGGTCGACAGTGACGGCAGCTCACGCTTGTTGGTTGGCAACCAGAAGCTGTCCAGGAATCTTACAGCGGCCCGCGCGACTGCTGGGAGCCCAGAAATTTACGTTACTCTATACGCCGTGGCTTCACAGGGACATTGCATTTAAAACACAGTGTTCCCCGTTACAGACATGCCACAGCTACTCTTGCGACATTATATGAAAACGGCGCCAACGTGCACTGAATGGAAGGATGTGCAGGGCAATGCAGGTCGCACCCGTCCAACATCAGGCCAGTCGGAAGGGCGCCTGGTTACCACTAAGACCTCGCTACCACTAGTCTACCAGGGCTGCCACTGGCTGTTACAGAACTAAGAAGTGAGGTGCATAGTTGGCCCTGGTATGAAGCTAAGGCTATACATAAACGTCGCAGACTTCTCAGAGACAATCAGCTGCACCAGGATAGAGCTCTCCGTACCTCCCCTCCCCCCTTGGAGGTGTGCCCGTACTTTTAGTACGCGCCACATCTCCGGTACCGCTGGTACTTCCAGCATCCCTTGATCGCAACCGAGATGCATTCGGGACATATACTCTCCGATCCAGCTGACATGCTGGAACCGGAAAGAAAGAACGCGTAATGATCGACGGTTCGAATTCCGGGGCTGGAGCTGTCCACACTTAGCTGTTTCCTCGAAAACATCCGGGAAATGTTTTTTTGTCTCTTGAAAACAAATCCCGGAAATAACAAGCGCCCACTATTTAGCGACATGCAAACATTACATCTTAGCTTGTTCCCGATTCCGGAACTTCCGATATTTCGCTTAAGTCTAATAGATGTGGGCAGTGTAACAGATACTTTTACGCAGTCCTTCACAAACCGTGCACATTAATGAGGCGCGCGGAAGCCCCACATTACGCAATCTATATCTTATTAATTTTTTTGATTGCGTGTTAGCGCCGCGAAACAACTGTGGCTATGAGTGGTGGACAGACGACAGCAGGAAGGAGTGGGGGACACGGGGATTAGTATGCGTCCTGGGCCGACTTCAGGGGGAAAACCCAGGGAAAACCCAGACAGCACAGCCGGCGGTGGGATTCGAACCCACCACCGCCCAGTCTTCAGCATGACTTTGGTTACCACCAATGAGCGGAAAGCCTTAGCCCATGCACTCGGCCATGCCGCTGGTAATCTATGTATATTTTATGTATGTATGTATATGTATTTATGTATGTCTTCAAAATCGTTAGGAATGTGATGCTAGCGATCCAGATTTGCCATGAGTACCTACCGACACAAATACACATTAGAAGCCTTTGATTCACAGGAATTATCCTGATATACCACCCCCCATCTACCAGGACTAACCTCGAGGAGGTCCCACGAGTGAAGGAGAAGGACTATAAGAGCTCGAAGTCATGTGCATATTGTGTGCACGGCATGTGGAAAAAGAGACTGGGATTATTTTAGCCCCCCTCCATCCTTCCGTCCTTTCTGCCGGGGTCCCGGCTAGGAATAGCTGCGGACCGCCATTTTTGCCTTGTTCTTTGCGAGAGATTGGAGGAGGATTTTTATAGCATAACGGATGCCTACTCCCATCACCTGCTTAATTCTTCTCTCGACTGAAACGGCCTCGTGCCCCTTGTGTACACAGGTTTTCGGGCAAGACCCATATTTACCCCCACCGCCCCTGCGAACGTTTTGACGCCCTTCGTGGTGGTATATCGGTACCCTTTCATTTGTGCATCCTTGCTTGGTGTCGTGTTCCTCCTGCTGTTATTTGAAAATGTAACGTAAAAACATAACATAAATAAAAACGGCGTATGTGAATGTAGAAAGCAAAAAATCGGTAAAATAACGCATGAGTTAGGGACGCGAAGACACGATGGATTTACGTTTGTGACGCATGGCATTGACAGATTGGACTAGTAGCCTTGGCTGCCGTCTGTGCAGATTTGAGCACAGTCCATCGAATTCTTAACGAACAACATATATATACGCGTACATATACATTGTGCTCGACGATAACTGCTTCCGCTCAAAACTGAGAAATATTCGTCGTTGCGCCAAGGCGCTTTCGCTTTATATTGCCTTTGCTGTCTCTCTTAGAGAAAATGCAGGAAGTTGAAAGGATGAAAGAAAAGGGAAAAAAAAAACAGAGGTACTATTGGAAATATGTGCTATTATGCGTGATCGCGTGTCTACTGCTTTACGTGACACGGTGTCGGCCTTGTACGAAGAAGGACGTGCTTCTCCCTCGGATTGTGGATTACTGAAATCAGCAGACGAAGTTCGTGCACCGCACGACCGCATTTTTTTGCAGACGACAAGCCAAAAGGTCAGAAACCTTGTCTTCTGCTTGACAGTGACGTCACGCTGCTGGTCACGACCTACTAGATTATAACGACCATGTCACAATCAGCAAACCCTATGAGGTGCCTGTCCGCACGATCCGCCAGGGGCGCTACTGACGCACCCTGGCAGACTGGCACACGATTGGACGATGGAAATTTGAATTTTGAACTCGCAGAAGCGTATGTACGACAACCGTAGCAGACGACAGCGATAGCTCCTATGAAAACGCGTAGAATGATGATAATAATCAACCTCAGAATTAAACATCTGTGGAAGTCCACAGCTTGTACAGAAATACTAAGGTAAGCTGAAGTACAAAGTATTGTAGAAGTTGAGGAAGCAATAACAAGGACGATCAGAAGCGCCACCGCTGCCTTCCAAAAATGCGGCGCATGGGAGGGGTGCGCCTGACGTGGTCGTTATAATCTAGTAGGTCGTGCTGCTGGTTCGCCTTCCTATGACATAGTAGCAGACGACAGCACGGGTCTGAATCCTGCGACTATACGTGAGAGTAGATAACCTTCGCTTTCGGTATACTTTTTGTCCTCGTCGTGCCCGAAATGATAGCGAAGCCACAAGACAGAATCCTTTCTCCATTCTCAAGAGTGTCACGTGCGTCCTTTGCATCATCTGCAATCTATCTGCGTCGTCTGCGAAGCAGCCGTTCCCATGTTGGATATGTGGATGCAGTGTGGATTGGTCTTTTATTGGTTTTATTGGTTAAGGTCTGGATTCGCTTTTTCTTACATTATTAGCAACTGCAACAAATGTCGTGGGGGGGGGGGGATAAGGGGAAGCCGCAGCTGTCTACGTCATGATTAGCACACATCCCAACGGTGACGTCATCCAACGTAGAAGTGCCTCAGAGAGGATATGACTGGTTTCAGTGAAAGGCTGGATACGAAACGATTTCTGGTCACGCTGCGATTTCCTATGACGTCCGAAAGACTTGAGCTGCAGTTAGATGTACAATGAGACTCGGTTGTGTCTTTCAGAGCACTGTGGGTGCAAAATTGGCTCGCAGGCTTCGATGGGTCAGTTTGCAACGTGCCCACTTTTTGATTTCAAGGTCGCGGGTTCGCATCCGCTTTGCGCCATTGCGTACGAACATATTTAGTGCTTCCACGTAAAATCACGAACTATTATTATTCAGTATCGTAAGATTGCCTCGATGTATTATGCTACAGTTCCACCGAACACGATGTTTGAGTTGTCACTCGCTGCTCCACATCTTCACAACACATACCTGGAAGTAAATAACAATGTGTCCTCAAAGAGGTTTTCCTACTGCGAGATATCTTATCGCTGTTGATTCTCGAATTGAGAAATGAAGACCTCATCGTTCACTTCAGCTCATGTTTTTGCATAACCTTCCATGCTGCGGAGTTTTTATTTAGTGCTCCTATCTCTGGTATGGAGTCATTACAAGGGAAAACTGGAGAGATTGCTGTTGGAGCTTTGACGTCTCGGAAGCTAATCAGATAAGAGCAGGAAGGGGGCTCCTTTGTGAACTGGGCTCATTGACGCACGAAGCTGATAACAACGGCGTCATCGAGTGTCCCCAGCACAATGCAAGGGCGTTTACTTGTGGCACATGTGTAGTCCCATGATTTTGGTCGACATTAGCTGACGTTAGGGTGCAAAGCATGTGAATGTGTGTGTAGATAATGAGAACATGTTTACAGAACGGGCTTCTCTGACGCAGAGCGTTTGGAAGATACGGTCTGTTCTGGAAGAGCTATGGTGTAAAAGCCTCATTTACTCCCGTGCATGACACAGCAGCTTAAAAACAATATGACATAGACGGTCCACCACCTATACAGGCGACATCCGCAGTACACAATGTACCAAAGGTGAAAATCAACTTACTAATCTACCAAGGCCTTGGAGATATTCAATAGGAGTGACACGTCTATGTTTTTTTTTATTTTTAAGATGTTGTGTCAAGCCGGAGTAAACGCCAGTTTTTACAGTATGACTTCTGACTTCTCCCTGCTTTCGGAGTATTTTCTCAAGAGTTATGAACTTATGATATTACTCGGAAGGTGAGAGCTGCCGGTGGATACAGGTAAAATGCGTTGGAGCATGCAGATTAAAGGCGGATTAAAAATGAATACATGAGAGTAAAACCCCGAGACAGGAAGTTAGCAAAAACGGAAACACACACAAAATCTAAGGAAGAGAACCTGCCCCCAAGATATGTCTATCATCAAACGTATCCGTGGTTTAGTTACATCGTGAGACGTTGAGAAATTCTCCTTGATATACCTCTGGCAGTGCAGTGTCTTCCCAAAGCTGTCGGCACATCTACGAATCGATATACATATTTATTTTGCTGTTTAGTGGATACTGCAGACCGGTTATTTGGCACCAGCAGGAGGGATTATAGCAAGCATCTAGACAAAAGGCACGAATTAATAACCACGACGAAATACAAAATATAACGCATACGAAAACATTATTGACGATTATTAGCAGTACCTGCTTTTTCATGGGGGGGGGGGGGGGGGGTGTATATGTGTAATAAAAAGAAAAAAGTTGAAATGTCAGCCAGGCTAATGCCGGCTTGCTATTCCAAAAAAGGTCTTCAGTTCAAGGTCTTCATTTCTGTCCGCGGCAACTACAAATCCTGGTACAATTCCAAACTTGCATCTGCTTTGCTTTGAGACGACAAAAAAAAAAAAAAAAAGCACCGTTGAAGAAGCCCCTTTACTCCTCCTACGCCAATGTCCGCAATTCCTCCTCTATTTGTTAACATTACTTTTACAGCAGAACCTGTAACGGGCGTTCCTGCTACAGCTGCACGGTAGCCACAAATGCCAGTGGAGAATAATAGACCGCAGAAAGGACAGTGGCTTGCGCAAATACACTCTCTTATGCCGTGTCAACGCGGTGACAAGCGATACAAGCACACTGTGCAGTAAATCAGTTGTAGCTTGCGTGACATCATATCGCTAGGTGTCACAACAGACAGCATCATTCAGGGAGGTTATGTTATAGGATAATTGATAGGTTATGAATCAATACTGAATGGAAGTTCTATAATGCTGTCTTGGCAAGCAACTTAGTTACATGGTAAGCACTTACTGAGCAGTTAGCCAGTAATTGTTTCTGAATACCAATCGGCGACGTGTAGTGGATGCGACTAGTTTATGAAATTATACAGATAAACCGGAAGTTCGAAAGTAACTGTTGCTATATAGTTACATAGATAGTTACGTCGTGAGTGTCTCTCAAATTTAACAAACTTGTGGCGTATCTTTGTTCACTACCTATCGCCGACTGATATTAACCACGAAAGTTGCTATCTGAGAAAGAGTTATTAATTACAGTTACTGGTTAATTGTTCAGTAAGTGTTTACTTGTAACTAAGTTACTTCCCAAGACTCCAGTGTAATGTGCCTTGATAACGTATATAATATATTCTATCGAAGAAGCCACAATGTACCATGTTTACGGGCGTTCCACTCCCAGAATCTCTCTTTTTTCTCTCTGTTTTTTTCTGCATACTCAATTTTCATACTGCACAGCAACTGGTTTGCACTTGGAAAAGGAGTACCTTTTTCTTTTTCTTTTTTTGAGAAATAAACATTTTTTTATTCCGTAGACTCAACTGAAAGCTGTAATGACAGTGCTAAAAAAATGTTGTTCTGAGAAAGCCCACATGAAACAGCAATGATAAAATAGATAAAAGGCAAGCGAGCTGGTGGCACATCGAAAAAACCCCCGGATACTCGTTTTCGTCATAGATATGAAACAGTGTTTTTCGGCAGAATACGTCCACCTAATTGATTGATTGATCGGTAAAAGAAAAAAAGAGATGTTAGTCTCAAACTGCTCGATACTGGCCACGCGTTATTGAGGGCTTATTACATGTAAAACTAATGAAGGGAAGGGAGGGTATGGAAAGAAGAAGAAAGGGAAAACTATACAAAGCTATGCACTTTGTGAGGCACACCATGCCCAGACGCGAGTGCCAAAAAACTCAGTACACGAGAAACAAACGAACATGGACCACGTCCACCTGAAGTTGGCTTTTTCTACAGTGCCATATTTCAAATTACGTCTTTTTTTTTTTTTGCTAGATACCTCCATTTAAAAGAAGGCTCCAGAAACTTCCTTCTGTATGGCGTGACACGTATCCGCCACAGGATGAGCCATTTACACCATAAGTGTAAAAACGTGCTGTCTGATACTCTTATGTCCGAAATGTCGTCGATCTTCGTAGCAACTAACGACGTAGGAGGTGTGATAGATTTGAGGTCAAAACGTGTCTTTGTGTCAGTGCTACTTATATATAGACCTTGGTTCGCCACTCTCTCGTTTAAGTATCGTACCGCTCCAATATTGTTATCGTGCGCGATAAGAATGGATAGCCACTAGGCGCGTTACGGGTGGGATAGATACACATGTCCTTTCGTGCTCATCATGTCATCTCCAAGGTGAGTGTGCGGCTTCATGTTGAATCGAGTGTGACCCAGGGATCGCGAATGAGTTTTCATGGGTGCTTTCGTCGGATGACTTGTATAGTTCTAGTATATAGCAGAATCAGTTGGAGTTGAGAGGGCATTGAGCTGAACGGGAAGCCCAATGTTATTATGAATACGTGGTGTGTATAACACCGTGTGTGAATAGTGAAACCCTTTGCGTACTTTCAGTACATAGGGTGTTTCGTATTTGATGGTGGTTCCGGGAACATGTATACGTAATAGGGACCTTTGGGTGGTGCGCAAAAACTATTTTAGCCTGCTGTCCTTTATTAATATTATGAAGGTAAAATATTACCGCGTTTCTACTTTCTTTTTCGTGCTTCATTACCTCCATTTGCATGCAGCTGTGATAAACTACGGAGCCCACGATGAGGAAGCCTATACGTCCAATTCACGCCGATTAACTCAATTCAGTTACTCGGAACAGCTTTTGAAGTGTACGTACGAAGGCACGTACACAACACAAGGTGTAAATGCACGTGAACTTTGTGCACTAGTCGTGACAGCATCCTGGTAGCTGTGAGAAGGCTTTGAGGTGTACGCGTTGTCGCCGATGTATATCCTGCTAGTGTACCGTCTCTCCTTTGGAAGTTTGTGTTTACGTTTATTATTCCGTCATTCTACACAAGATTACACGGAGCCGGGCGGCCAAAAAGCGGCTCAAAAGCCGCGGGAGTGAAACTCGGTTTCACCCAATACATGCCCTGTCCCCCGAATCTGGCTTGACCTTCATTGGGTTAGACCGCGATTTTCGTTACGGGTTGCCGTTAGACTCTAATGCTCCAGGAAAGCACGAAAGTAAAGTAACTATCAGCAGCTTCTAAAACCTACGTGACTCTATAAGAGGTTCGCGACAGCTCATACTTACAGCGTGAGTTGCAGAACTGAGCTTGCATGCAAAACATGCACGCATTTTTCCAGATGCAGTATCCGAATTGCAAGTGTGGTCATAATGCGTTGTTGAACAAAAACTTCCTCTTACCTAACCCAGTAACACTCATATGCGCAAGTAGCGTCCCATTTCCCCCGAATTATAGGGTTAAACACCGATTTTTACTCCCCGAATTCTGTGGAAGGTATTTAACTCGAAAAAGAAGAAGAAGAAAAAAAAAACAGACACTACTTATATGTTCCGTAGAAAGATAGCCACCTAACACTTCGTCGTAGACATACTGAATATTATTTCTTATCGAAGTGTTTACTACTGACGCTGTAAACGAGGCCACTGGTAGGATTTGTGCACAAAAGTCATGTTCCTTACTAGCAATCAGTTGCTGAGTCTCACAACACTGCTGATCACTCAGAGGAACGTCCAGTATGGTAGAGAGAGAGAGAGCGCCCCTTGTTCGCTGCCGAGCAAAGCATGTGTGCCATGCCAAAACAAACATTCTACCAAAAGCGCATGGAGCACGTAGACCGCGTGAGTGACAGCCAAACACTTTTCTTGCTGCGTTACGCCATAAAATCCTGTATAAATAACATCCATCCATCCAAGTCACTCGAAAACCAATAAAGAAAGGGACGGCTCTAGATTTCGACCCCCTAGCCGGTGCCTAACAACGCCCTTACTTTCGAAAAAACAAACAAGAAAAAACAAGCAAAGAAAAAAAAAAAGAAACATTTGAATGTGAAAGAACTCTCTCATGGAAACAGGACATGGAACCGGAAAAAAGTACTACATAATGTAGTTAAAGGCGTTTTCTTTTATTTTTTATTTTTCATGAAACACAACACTGTGTAAAATAATCGGAACCACGAGCAGCAGGAAACACGTCTTTACTCCCGAGTTATATCCGAGTCCCGACATTCTTCCCTCCCTCCCTTCTTCTTCTTCGTTAGTATTCCGTCAACTATGCCTAGGGTTGGGTGCTCCCTCTGTGTAAAGTGGAATACGAGGGAATGCCGCAAAGCCGCCATGTTGACTTCCACGCTTACCATGCATGAATGCTATGTGCCGATTTCACCCACTTTTTTAAACCTCCTTCCAGTGGCGTCTCTAGGGGGGTGCGGGGGGTGCGGTCCGCACCGGGTGATGCGACAGTAGGGGGTGACGTGCTTCACCAGTACCGCCGCCTCCTCTCTTTTTCTGTAGCGTAGTGACACCAAGAACAGCATAAGAAGCCCTCCGCGAGCATGTAATTTTTTTCTGCGTACGATATGATACTGTTATTTATCGTGTGTCGCCTCGGATGGAAAGGGAGACGTTATTGCGGGGGAGTGGGGGGGGGGGGGGGGGACGGTGCTCCCGCACCGGTTGACGGATACCCTAGCGACGCCACTGAGTCCTTCGCTATGTATTTACTCAACTCCAAAATGTATTGTGTCGCTGAGCGCATGGCTACACTTTTGCCAGCCAAACGCGAGCTGCGCGTGGGCGTCAAGATGGCGGAATTTCGTAGCAGACGACGCGGCTGTCTTCACCCGTCAACCTTCACACTACACCCCCTTCGGAAGACTGTGGAGTCTTCCGAAGGGGAGTGTAGTGTGAAGGTCACCTCATGAACGTTGAGGTGAGGGGAAACCTCGGTTTGCATTTGCTCATTCGGTGTATAAGGTCACGTGGTGTGTCAGTCGGCAGGTGGGGGTTTGCGTTGGTTGTGTTCGTTTCAGTTATACTTTGGCGAGGCGACAATACAGCGGTGCGGCTCTAGTGACGTGATCCCTGTGGCAGAGACTCCCGTTTTAGAATTCGATGATTCGTTGCTCTAGAGTAGACTCTTAGCGGCAATCCTCTCGCTGCGGGTTGCTGGAGTCGATGACGTACGATGACTCTCATACGTCACGACTCCGACTCGTGCGAGTTGAATGAACAAACACAACCATAGTGAACAACGCAGGTGCCGACCTCTGACTACCAACGGACAAACACAATAACTCATTTATCCCGATACAGTTCCTCATGTTGTGTCTGTTACTCCTTTCAGGGCTTTCCCATGCTGCACTCTGTTGTTCATGACCAGGTAGCCTGCACGGGTAAGTCCATAACTTATAGTGTTGTGCGTGTCTTTCGTACGCTTCTCTTTAATGGCCGATAGAGGCCAGGCCGCGCATATACCGGAAGTGCCGAAAGGGAAACGCGGGATGTCACTTGGACAGTGGGTGACGTCATAGTGTTCGACAGCGCCACCAATTTGGTAGAGTTGAACTACGCTCGAAGCTAGGGGGCGAACAAGGTCGCGCACGAAAGCCACGGTCCTGACGGGGTTACGATGGTCCCTGAAAGGGACGCGACCTTCGGTCTTACTTTTCTTTCAATAGGAGCCAGTGAACAAATGCCCATTCGGGGAACCCAGCCCTCCCCTCCCGATTTGTTTGGGTTCCAATTTGTCTACCAATGTCATGATGACGTTTCTCTGGTAGAGGTCTATTGGCATCGCGAGCAGTATGATATAGAAAGGTTCCAGTTTCTATATTTTCGCTAGGTCATATCAATGCGATCGATTGATTAGGTTGAAGCTTTCTGTTGTTGGAGGATGGTCGGGGCTGAACTGGTTAGCGCTGAATTTATATTAACTGTTGGAATAAAAGCAAAATATCGCTACTGGCAACTGTAATCTTTCAATGAGCGACTCAAGAAAAAAAAAAAAAAAAAAGAACAGTAAAGTGAGGAGTAGTTACAGCTTCTGTAGCCTTCTAGACTGTAATTACACGAATAATCCTGATTATTTTATTCTCCTGAACCTGAACTTTATCTCCAGCAATGTATATACTCCCTAAATTTCGCACAAACAGCCATGCATTTAGTCTGGAAAGGACCTGATGGTTGTCGCAATGCATCAGGTGCCCCAAAGCACTAAAATTACTCTCTTTTTTTATGTATAGTGCGTAAATCCTTGTAGTCTTGCGGGCATCGAGAACAAAAATTATCTGTAGGAGTTTGTTACGCTTGGCTCAGTCCGCAAGTGCTGCCAGTGCACGCGAAAGACCTGCGTTTTAACGATGCACTCGGTTATGCACTCATGCAATCTATCTGTGAAACGTGCTCCTTTTATCCTGTTGTGTCTGTTAGCTCCGCATATTGTCCAATTGGATTGAAAGCCTAGAACCCATCACAAAAAAATAAAAAAATAAATCCGTGCTATAAACTCGCCAGCACCGCGGGCCGGGCCGACAAACAGAGATAATTTCAGGCTCGCCCGGGTCACGCAGCTAATTCCACACAATGGAAGGACTATTATTCCATATCATCACGCGCTTGCGTCATTCCTGTACATATATTTGCAAAGACAAGCAAAGGACACCTCATGACGCGTATGATCCGACCCTCAGAACCTTCTCAAAGCCACTTCATAGTGCTCCGGACTCCTCACATATCTCACAATCACGTTCGCAAAGCTTGGTGAGAGCGGTAGTGATTGGGAGAAGGACATTGTCGACAACATCCCCTACCTCCGCAGAAACTTGTACAGTGTAACGATAACGCGCTTGCCCGCGTGCGTTCTGGATTTTTATTGTGGTCTCGTGCTGTTGCGGTGTTAAACCGCCAGTTCTTGTATGTTTGTGGCCTTGTCCTCTCTTCTTATAAATTGACTTATAAATTCGTTTGATCAGCGCTTGAAACACGTAAGTCAGTAAGAAACACTTTAGTAAACTTTGAGGGAGGAGCCGGTGTCAAGCCTCATGGGCTTTTTGCTGCTCTCCCAACCGCAAGGAAATAAATTGAAATTGAAATTGAAGTCGTGGCTGGAAACGCTAGGCAGGGCTCTCTTCGCTGAGTCACCGGACCGGGCCACGTAAAAACAGGAGTGCCCGAGAGGGTCGGGCCCCGGAAAAATCGGCTCGTGCAGAGTTCTACACAGTGCTGCAACGAACCATGCGGCGATCGTTAATGTCTCTTTTCCTTGGCCGCTCATTTGTATATCATGGCATGCGAGGAATGGTCTGACAGCCTTCCCCCCCCACAGGCGAGGGAATCGATGCCCTTCCGCGTCTGTTGAATGTATACATTGATCAGTCGTGCTGATGGAATGCGTTTCGATCTCATCTAATCAATAGTGTCCCGTCATTTGCCTCTTCTACCGTACTGTTATCGCGTCATCTACCCTTCACTTGAGTCACCGGCAGAGTTCGCTGTCAACGCCACCCAGGGGCGTCAGCAGTGGTCGAAGTGGCGTGTAGTATCGTTGCTTTGTACGAGTAAGTGTAGCTGTAGGTGGTACGGCAGTGACGTGTATGCCCCGTTCGCAGAATGTCTCTGGTGCAAGAATACATTTTGTGCGGGCGGCAGGACACCACAGCAGAACTCTCTCGTCGTACCTATAGAGGCCCAGGTAGCGAAAAGCGCAGGTTCCCGTAACAGACCCGCCATGACAGCAGCAGTAGTGATAGCATCAGAGCCTGGATGGCATGCCACCAAGACCACCAACATTAACTAAGGTTGACCAATCACAACGGTGCTTTCGGCTACTGTAGCTATCCCTATGGAGACGAGCCGCCAATCACCAGCTGGCCCTGGTAGCTACAGAAAGCCTGTGTTTGAAATCGTCTACGGCCATTGGCTGAAGCAGATGACATCCAGGTGGCAGAGACTGGGAGGTGACCCGGGTTCGAATCCGTGCGCAGGCTGTGCTGTCTGGGTGTTTTCCCTGGGTTTCCCTCGGACCCTTCATGACAAATGTTGGCACAGTTCCTTGTGAAGTCGGCCCACGACGCACGATCCCCCCGAGCAACATGACGCCACACCGGCAGACAGATCGCTCGGAGATAGCACACCACCACCACATCCACCAGGTGGCGGGGAAGTGAGAGGAACCCAGGTGGCGCGTTGGTTACAAACGTTAGTTGCGTTAGATATAGGGATTTCAAACGTTGCTGCTGCTACCTTGTCGAGTACCCCTACATTTAGCTGAGGAGGTCTGCATTGCAGCAATAGTGGTTGTACCCGCAATCACTGTAGTCGCATCGTGACGAGTACCGAAATTGGAAATATACGAAATTGGCGAAACGATCGATGGGAGGGGGCACTCATCAGAAATGTTTTACTTTCTCTCAGTTTTCTTCCTGCAGTTCCCTCTCATTGCAGTTGCTAAATTTTGAACCCGGGCCGCTTTGATTTCACGTTTGGTACGCTACTACTTGCAGAACATTGGTGTAACATTCTCACGAACACGCATGCTCAAACACACACATAACGTCTCTTACGCACGCAGATCCTTCTTGCTGGCATATACGGACATACACAACACAGGAAGTTTGAGACACACAGGTTGGGTACACGGCGAAGGGAAACTTGTGAATTTTCTCTAAGTTTATAAAACCGAAACTGAAACCAAGTGCGCGGTTACGGTGTTGCCATTGGTGAGCTGCCATCTAGTAGCAGCGCGATGTAGCTTTCAAAAGGCACTCCCCGTCGTCTGCGAACATAGAAAATCTTTTCGAAAATTCATTCCTTCGACATGTGTGTGAGCTGCTGCGTTCGCGCTCCACATTTAACGGGCCCGTCGCGGTAACGGATGCACTGCACATAGACTAAATCGTCACTCTTCCACCCTTTAACTTGATGTGACAGCAGCCTTTGAGGACTTGGTCATTCATTGTTGTGCCTGGGCGGCAGTGAATGTGCTTTTTATACGTCCGTTGTGTGCGAGGCGGTGCGTGAAGTAGAGCCATTCGGACTCGTCTGTGTTTCGAAACGGCGCATTCTTCGGTGACACCCACTGCTAGCCACGCCGTACAGCTGTTGTTACAAGAAATAACATCCACGGGTTCGTAAATACTATGCCCCACACACCATTCACGTTTTTTTTTTTTGCGGGTGTGCTCACGTTGTGTCAGGATGTGGTAATCGCGAAGGGTCGGAATCGTTGACCCCCTTTTTATGCCGCTTTCTATAGTAAACGCAGATTGCGCAAGATACTCGAAACCTACTTTAAGAGGGCCCACGTTAACTGCTGCAATTTGAAGGCGCACAATGCTACACCAGTGTTAGCGGCCAAGTATGATTGTTTCTAGTACGGAACGATTGTTTATACGCAAGAATGGCCGGGCGCGCCGTCTAGGACATGTGTGGTGTGCAGTTGTTCGTCTCGTCTCGCTGCTCGTCCACTCCGTGCAGCCGTCACTATACAACCGCTGGGCATATAAGCATAACGTTGCGCACCTGCGACATTGTACCGCCTTACGTTGATGTGAGACAAGATAGGGTTTCTGAAGACTGCTCAGAAACACAAGCGCTGTGACAGGGACATTGTGCTGAAGAAACCCGGCACAGTGTGTGTGTGTATGTGTTGCGCCGGGCTGCTCGGATCGTTTCTCTTATGTTTTGTTTTTTTAATTTCCTTTGTGTTTTTGCTTTTCCTGGATACACTTCATGCACAGACAATAGCCTTACGGCCATCGTTAACTACATCGGGCGTTGCAGACGTTTGCTCACGATTAATGCACTTCCTCATTTTGATTTTGATGGACTGACTCATGCAAAAAAACAAAAAGAAACAACAACAACAAAAAAAGTGGGAATTTAAAACTATAGACAGATATAGTTGGAAAGTTAAAGTTTTTGAACAGCAGTCGCATGCCCTACCTAAGCCGATTGATGGATGTTGTGAATCCACAATGTGCAACATGAGCATATTAGTCGGGCATTTCTTATCAGCCACCTGTTCGTGTGCAAAGAAGCTTTCAGCTGTGGCACACAGTTTCCCCAACTTGAACCGCAGGTTGTGCAAAATTTTTGGGTTTGGTCGTAGACCTGTCCTGCGTTTTTGAATGGTTTATTGGCTGCTGCTGCGTTTTTTTCTTTTTTTTTTTCATTTTACACATTGAAATTGCCATAGTACGTATTTGTAGCAAAGAATATGTTCAATGCCAGATGTGAAGCAGACAGCCTGTTGTCTTATTTGCATACAATACCCACAGATCAAATGGGATGTATCTGTATCCAGGAAGCTACAGAGGCTATAGAACCTGCATCCTTAGATTTGAGTTTGTCGCCCCATTTTTTTTGCTTTTTTGCATTGGCTTGAAGTATTTCCCGGGTTTCCCATTCACAGTTGAATTTTTTTGCAAGTATTACTACCTTTATTTTTGTGATTTGTTAGCGTAATAGCCTCATACAATAATTGCAGTCTTTTATTACCTCAATTTTAGCTTGTTCTTTAATTGAGTCATCAGCAATATTACATTGCACAGTCTTTTGTGTAGGAACAATTTCAGATGTCCCTAATTGTAACTAAATTGCCTGTCATGCATATTTTTTTTGCATGGCATCCTATTGTAGCTCTGCTACGTGAGCTCAAATGCATAATGTTGGTCATGGTACAAAGTTAATAGTTTTAATTATGATGGTCATAAGTGTTATCGGTGCAATTGACGTCACATGTTTTCAGTGTTTTCCCAAATGGAGACAGCCAGAATTAAAGTTCGGAAGCTAGCGCCTTGTGCAAACAAACTATACATCATTGGCATGAATGAATAAGCGGCATTCTTCAGTTTCTGATTGCTCTGGCCTCCCCTCTGCTAATCAGCTCTCAATGTCATCTTGTTCGCAATCATGGCCCTGCCATACTTGAAATTGATAGCGCTTGCCGCATTTTTTCTCCTTGTATAGTACACTTGACTGGTGGACACGAACCTGATTTGTTTGTCTCTCTTTGGCAGGAACATTGATGTTGAAGATATCTTCAAAAGCGGTCAGTCTTATCAGGGGAGAACTTAGGATAAAGGTATGTTTTGTTAGCTTGATCTGTGAATGCTTAGGATGCATATTGGGCTGTTACATCTTGCAGGAACTAGAAATAGGTCCACTGGTGTATGAAGATGAGCGGCACTTTGATCCTGTGATATAAGCTGTGAGTATTTATTTATTTCGAGAGTTCAAAGTCCTTTTATTCAGGAGTACGTATAGGGAAACAAGTAATAAACGGGACTGTGAGGGCAAGCCCTGTTATACAGTCCCCTACAATACACATTACACATACTATAAATAAACGGCAATACAAGATATAGACAATACACAGACTATCAAAACACGCATAAAACAAGTACAATAATTGCCTGTGGGTCGCACGTCTAAGATACGTAACACAGGAAATTGAGCACATTGAAGCTTAGGTACATAATAGTACATATGTATTTATATTTATTTAGTATTTGGTAGTATTTATTAGGATTTAAGGAGTAATGAATTTAGGTAGTTGTCCAGAAGCAAGCATCTCTTTCTGTTTGCAAATTAAATAAAAGCTCTCTTCCCTCAGATAATGTTTATCAGCCGCAAATAAATGATTGGCTGTTTGTCTTTTCTGATGCACAATTTGTGGTTTCAGCATCATTTGCAAAGACTATGCAACCAGTGATTTATCTGCAACCCCCCCCTCCTCCCACCCTACACGCCCTACCTCAAGATGCTTGGTGTCACCCCTTCCTGTTTCCTCTTGTGCACCCCCTACAAAAGGTCCAGAGGGAAGCAAGTAAAGAAACAGGGGGCAGTGATACATAATGCTGTTACAATTTTAATGTGACTGTAATATTGATTCCTCACTCCACGCCCCTGATCCTCTTCAACACCCCCTATGTCTGCGATGATGAGTAAACCACTGTGCGCAACACTATCTGAGATTAGTGTAGAAAGACTCATCGAAATCCAGTGACACGAGCGATTGCTTGAGTTTATTATTTGTGCGAGGTGGCATTAGAAATGCCACACTGTGTGGTAGGCATGACCGTGCGAACCTTTTCTGTGCCAGCGTGGGCTGCCAGTAGCCACCAGCGCGGGTAGCAGCTGCAAAGATGGCTGCCACGGTGGAGGGTCGCCCCGCGCAATATGGGGTGAACCTGCAGCAGCTGCGGGAGCTCATGGAGACCCGTGGTCAGGAGGCTATCCAACGGATCCAAGAGGACTACGGCGGCATCCAGGAGCTCTGCAAGAAGCTCTACACCTCCCCTACGGATGGTACGGCCGGCAAACGCGATAGGTCGCCCCTCTTGCGCGAACCTGACTGCATTGGAAACTTGCAGGGCTGAGCGGGTCAGCGGCAGACCTAGAACATCGGCGGGCGACGTTTGGGGCCAACTCGATCCCCCCGAAGCCTCCCAAGACGTTTCTGCAGTTGGTGTGGGAGGCACTGCAGGACATGACCCTCATCATCCTGCAGGTGGCTGCCTTCGTCTCCCTCGTCCTCGCCTTCATCGAGCCTGAGAGCCACGGCCCCAAAGATCACCACAGTACGTACTGCCACCTCCACCCCCCCTCTCCTTGTGGACTTCAATGTTTCAATGTTTCTCAAGTGGGTTAGGTGGGTGGGATAAAAAAAAAAAAAATTGTACCCGCGGATGTGCATCGTCGTCACTTTGGGTAAAACTCGAAAATGCACTTGCCACAGCATTAATTCAGCCACCTGAGCTGCTAAGGGTTAAAAGGACTGTAAAGTGAATGGTAATGCTATTGAAACTGTTTATAGCCGCGTTTGCATGAATGCGAAAGAAGCTCATCGACTTCGCTTGTCGCATTGAATGCGCTCATGTAAACGGTCAGGTCGCTAGGATAGCGCATCAAATTCAGTCCGCGGGGCGGACACGGATCGAGACCGTAGATGCACATCAAAAAAAAAAAAGGGGGGGGTGCGTGCTGCGGGACGATAAAGAAGTCGTTCATGTGGCTGCAGGGTGCATTTTGTGGACGAAGAAGTGACAATGTGACACCGTGGGGCGCTAGTTTTGAGCGAAACTCAATGCGCACCCGTGTAAACGGTGGCACATTGACTTCTTTCCGGTTTCCGCTCAATTTGATGCGCTTCTGCGGCATTCATGTAAACGTGGCTTACGAAAGCAAGTACCTTGGACACTTGCTGTACATCGAGCATTTCTTTAGCACCTTGATTTCAAGGATTGCTGCGCCAAGCAAAATTTACGGACTCAGAGACGCGGAAGCCGTAAGGCGATTCGCGCACCGTCCATTGAGAACACTTTACAACTAGGCAGCCATCTGGCGGGCCGTGCCCAGCTGCAGTGTCCACTTCGTCATCAGAGGAGCATGATTGGTACATCCCGGAACACTATAATGTAAACGAGACGTCCGTAGGACGTAAACTAGACATCCGTAGGACGTAAACCAGACATCCGTAGAAATTGTCTGGATACAAGGTTTTGCACACGGCGGCGATACCAACCGACCTTCACAGCGTTCATCTTCTGGTCACTCTACACATGCCGGGACCGTGTTTCCCTCACTCAGCGAATGTAGAAGATGGCCACCGTAGGGTTTCTAGAAGTGTTCGAAATTGATTAATATGAAAAGTATGAAGACTATAGAGGTGATGACGTGTGTGTGTGTCATCACAAAGCAAAGTTCTACATAATGGTATCTCAAGACATGGTACAGTTTCATTTCACGTTACAATGCCTTTAAGGCTGCAGACTGGGCTAAACATTGTTAGAGCCTGAAGTTTTACAGTTTAACCCGATTGTTTCCCCGAATTTGCACCCCGAATTGAAGATTGCCTCTTTAGGGCGTAACCCGATTTTACATCACCAGTTACATCACCCCTTGCACCAAACCAGTACAGTTAGTTTGAGTAACTGAGCCCGATTTCTCCCCGAGCTTAACATACTGGAAGGTTTTTCACCCGAATTTGCGCGTGGATTTAGAGCACATGTTTACTTACCCGATTTCCCCCCCCCCCCTCGGAATTAGAGAAAAAAAATTTCCCGAAAACTTCGGGCTCTAAACATTGTGCATTCAACACAGCCGCTCAGCATCTTGTGTTCGTCCGAAATGCATCTGGCGCTTCTTTTACGTTTTTTTACCCGATATCGCCCAGTTTTACTCTACCTTGGACCACCTGAAATAAAACCAGACTTTTTGCTCCCAGACTGTCAGAGAATCATGAAATCTGAATATGCAAGGGTCTATGTACCTTCAGTGCATTTCTTCGGCACTTCTTTTTTTGCCGTTTGCAGATAGAATGACAGAATTCTTCTTTTTTTTTCTCTCTCTTTCCTCTTTCAGGAAAGCCAAAGGAGTCGTCGGGAGATTCGGAGGCTGGGTGGATAGAAGGTGTAGCAATTTTAGTGTCTGTAGTAATCGTGGTTCTAGTGACTGCATTCAATGACTACACAAAGGAAAGGCAGTTTCGTGGACTGCAAAACAGAATAGAGCAAGAGCATACATTTGCTGTGATTAGAGGCGGCGAAGTGCATCAGATCTCGGTCTCCGAAATTGTGGTCGGTGACATCTGTCAGGTCAAGTACGGTAAGTCCTTTTTCCGCTCTAATTTCCGTCCGTCCGTGCTGGTGCATCGTGTGTGTGGGCAGGTGCTCTGTCTGCCACCAGTCAAACAGTTTGTGTGTACCGTAATTTCACGCGTAATAGCCGCGGCCCATGCGCAACTTTTCCCTTTTTTTTTTTTTTTTTTTTTTTTTACGGCCGCTCTGCGGCCTGTCTGCTGAGGACTGTTTTTCCATGATATTTTCCCTATACCCCGGTATTAACAAAAGGGCCAACAGTGGCTCATGTTTTCCGGAACAGCTCAGTCCTGCCAATGCACCAACAATGTGTAACTGGGCCGCGTCCACATTCGAGAAGACTGACCTTCCTTTGTGCCTTCCCTCATGCAGCGACAACGAAGGGGGGTGAGAGTGATTTGTGTCTTCTGCAAGGCCACTGACCCGTCGATCCACAAGAAAGACACGCAACAAGGGCACAATCCGATCTTAGTAGAACACTAGAACTGACCCCCCTTTGTTATACACCATGCCGGCCCCGGAATCACTATCGATTTTCAGAATGTTCCTAAAACCGGGTCCCGCGGCTTATCTGTGGTGCGGCTTATACGCGTGAAATTACGGTACTATGTCTGTCACATCATACAGTATGTGTTGTGTTAAACTTCAACAATTTTTTCTGTAGCAGAATGATTCTGTTGCTGTACTATGGTGCTGAGAGCATTTTGCTTTGCATTTCATGAGTCTGCCGCGTCTAATGTTCTGGTGTTGTCAGGTTTCACTTGTAGTTGCACTTATACGCTGTTTAGTAGGCATTTCTGCTTAGAAAAAAAAAAAAAAAGATTGTTGGTGTTTTTTCTTGGAGTGGTACCAGGGTTACAGGACAGAGCTTGGAGACTGTCGTCTGTTTCAGTTTGTAGTGCCTCACAACGTTGGCTGACTGCTACAGGGACAGGAGTGTGTTCATACACGAGGGTGATGAATTCTCATCACCGAAATCATCCGATGAGATCATTTGTGTTCGTTCGGAATAGAGAGTGAGAGAAAAAAGTGCCATATGTTATGAGCACTGCGTGTTCTCAGAACTTTTCTTTTTTCTTTTTCTTGTACAGCAAGCTTGTGGGAACGTTGTGTCTTAGGATGTAGAGTAGTCCAGGGAGATCAGAGCTTTAAGGTTTCCAACATTTAGTAAATGTTTATTGGTGGTGGTTTGGGAGTTCTGCCTTGACAGACATTAAAATGTGGAACTGTTATGATGTGGAAGATGCCTGGTTTTCTGCTGTTCCCACAAAAAAGGCCACTTTCTTACCGCAGCAGTAGCTGAATAGTGTGGAGTCCAGTATCCTCCATTTTGCCGCTTTGTCGTCTGCTGAGCCTCTCGCTGCCCTGTACATTACGGCACATGAAAGACCTTGCTGTCAACTGCAGCAGAAAAGCAGGTGTCTTGGCCTTGTGCATGGTTCCCGGGGCCGGCGAAAAGGGGGTGATAGCACCACTGGGCGCGGGCCTCCTCGTAATCATATAAAGTGGAAACACTTAGATTGAAAAGAGTTAAAAATTGGGCTGTTTGGCGTGACATTAAAATCTATAAAAGGCCCAGTGCAGGGCGACACTTAAAAGACAACACAAGACACAGCACTGACTTTAATACTAATTTTAATACTCAGACCTATGTTACTGAGACGTGAAGAGGGGGCGAATGGGTACGACTCATTCCTGGGGCCCGTAATTTCTCTTGCCGACCATTTGGTTCCCACTGGTCCTTGAAATCCTTGAATACCCTGAAATTTGAAAATGGCATTTTTGAGATCTGGAAAACCTTGGAATTTTCCACAGTCCCTGAAAACCCTTGATTTTGCATCTTTTTCTTATTCTCGTGGAGTTGCTGCTCAAATGCCGCTTATGCGGAGTCGTAACTCCAGTTTCGAAAAAACCTCAGATGTTAGCACTCATTGCAGTCGGAATGGGCAGCGGAAACCAGAAGGGCAAGAAATGAATGATGTCCTGCGTTGTATTGGTGGACCTTCCTTTCTTTCTTGTGATCTTTAACATTCAAGAGTCATCAATCACGTTTGTGAACGGATCGCTGTGCAGTCTCCACATATTCTATTGTGTCGTACGTGTAGCTCATAAATGTTTTGTGTATAAGTGTGCTTTACATCCCATGCAAAATGACGGCTGAGCCTTAAAGGTTCCCTGAAAGACCGTCGGATTTTTGGTTCCAAAATTGAGCGGGGACCACGTTTACGTCTACATGTCGTAGTTCTGGCAACATATTTCAACAACCTAGTTGTGCGGGGACTTTGGCAGACGTGGTCTACATTCTGGAACAAGGTGGTATGCACGAGACATGCATTCCCACGGCACGTCTCTGCCATTGGACACAAGGAAGAGGACCAGAGGGAGCTAGTTGACTGACCAGAGGGCGCTAGTCCACGTGCACTGCTGCTATGTGTACAAATGTTTCAGATGTGCCTTTTGTTGCTAACACTAGGTTTAAGTTAATCGTGTTGCTTCTGATTACTGTCTCCTGAGCCTGTTTGACAAATTTGGTTGCAAGAAAGAAGGTCACATCACTTCATAAATTTAATTTTGCTCTCTTAAATTTAAAGCACCCTGAACACTGCTGCTGGCAAAACTCTCTGCTACAGCTGTGTTAGTGCCATACAAAGCAAAGTTTGACTGAGTAAAAACTGCGTTCTGGAAGTTTTACTCCTGTGTGCTCATGATGCCAAAATTTTAATTTTTGTTTGATGTTATTTGAAATCCCCTGCTTTTTGTCAGACGACTTTCCTGATGAGAAAATGCAGAAACACTGCATATATTAAAAGCGATAAAACCCCAGTACAGGGGACATGAAAGGGTGTATCGGACACACACTTATGTACAGCACTGCTCACAACGCCCCCTAGTGGGAGCCAAGGCCGACGTAATCAAAAAAGGACCTTCTTATAACACAAGAGCAACCAAGCAAACAGCCCCCCGACAAACCTGTCCTCCAGTTAGTTTTCAATGAATTGCTTTATTTTATCAGTCAACAACACGGGAGGACACGCTGATACAACTATCGCCCGCCTGTTTTATGAGTAAAGCTTCTTTATAAAGAAGAACTCCTAACTTATGACTTTCAAAACAAAACCTTCGTTTTTCTGAGCTGCAGGTCGCATGTCCTTAAAGGAACATGTCCTTAAAGGCCGTGCAGTCATCCTTTCATGTTCATCTCATCTTTTCGGGTTCCCTGCACTGGTGTTATATCGCTTTTAAAATGTACCACCAAACAGCCTGGTTTTTATCGCTTTTTAACACTGCATATTGCAGTCGAATGCATCATGATCACAGTGTCACAGGATATTGCTGGCTTGCCAGGAGCAAAGAGGTGACACGAGCATGAGTACTGTATTGCTACTCCATTGCAAACATTCGATTTTTAGCAACACTGGGGCTTCCCTTACAACATTGGCAGAAAGATACAACAGTGAAAAAGTTGTCAATATGCCTTTAAAGCGTTACGTGAAGCGTTTTGCACCAGCGTTTTTTTAAATACCTAATTCTGGTGTCTGCACATTTGTACGCATGTATGTCTGAGTATTACTGCACATGCGTGTAGCGGCTGCACAGATTAGCAGATGTGCGTACTTCACAAAGTGTGCTCGCATGGTGTACAGGACGCAGCAAGTTACATTACAGTGTATAAAATGTTTGGTGCTTGTTTTTGTACAACATTCTTGCATATCTTTGCATTTGGACTACCAAAGGTGTCAAGTACAACTTGCAGCAATTGGTGGCTTGCAAAGAAAGTAACGTTTGCCAGAATGGAATCGCATGCGACTCCAGAAACTTTTAGATGTGCAGCATTTTGAACAGAGATGTAACATGCAATGGCAGTGAGATGTACGCTGTTAATTTCTTTGACATTGGCGTTGCCTCTTCGTTAACATAACAATGTCTTGTATTTAGCTACAGGTTGCTATATTTCATAAGTGCAAAATGTTTGTTTCTGGTCAAATTAGAATCCTTGTGTTGTGGTTGTCATTTTAAAATCTTACACATGCACTAAATAGCCCTTTGCAGGAAAAATTCCTATTTTCATCACACATAATGCTTCATTTTGCCTGCTCCATTTTTAAATATTTAACTCTGTTCTTTTAAGACTCGAGTGATCGCTCGCTCCAAGTTTGCATATATGTGTCCAAGCAATCAGTTCAAGTGTTTAAAATACGTGTGTTTGTAATGAGTGCTTCGTTGGGGTACAGTTGTAACTCCATAATTTGGTAATAAGGTGGCCATAAACTTTTCATTCGAATTTTCAGCCCTGTGTCGGAACAAAGTATTGTCTACCCCATAACAGTACTTCCGATGTTGGCGTGATGCATTAGAGGGACAGTGCGCTCTCCGAGCAGCAATTCGTGCAAAAACTCATTCAATGCAAAAATTCTTACAAAAATTCGTGTACTGCCTAATTTACCGAATCCTTGCCAACTTGAGCTCTGTAACTTATTTACGGCATTATATATCAATGGAATCAACACACATCGAAATTGGTGTGCAAAAAAATGTATGTGCGACGTCAGTGTGAGAGATGTGGCTACGGCCCTGGCTCCCTTCTCTCCTGCTGCAGAATCCTTTTTGTCCCTCTCCGTAGTTGCATATTCTGCTGCAGACTGCCACGACAAAATACGACTAATACCCCTGTCACACGGCCAGTGTTCAATGATGATTGGAACCAATTCAATTCAATTCAATTCAGTTCTTTATTTCCAAAACAAGTTGATGGGGAGGTCAGGCAAAAAGCTGCTAGTGTGCAGCTTGACGCGGCCCGAACTCGGTCAATGGCCATTGAACGAGCACGTAGCGCCGTCAAGTGTGTAATGTGGCAACTTCTCAAAGAGCATTGGATCCAGTGCTTCGTGGCAGGTTGACACATTATATACTTGGTGGTGCTACATGCATGTTCAATGTCCAATTGCTCTCAATCATCATTGAAGACTGGCCTATGTACAGTGGTATAACTGAAAATATGTGTAGATCTCTCGCGTCCTTGAGTAGCCAGTCCCGAGTGGCTTGGGACTAACATCTCCATTTTTTTTCTTTTACAAATCAATCAGTCAATCAATCTCGCACAAAAGGGCTCACAGGAGAGTTGTTTGGGGCCAGGTGGCTCCTGCCAGCTTTATTCGGACGGCTTCGGGGAGCGAACTTTCCCTTTTAATGCTGGGCTGAAGTCCGCGGTGCTTTCCTGGACGAGAGCAAGCATTGTGTGGCGGCACCAGCCTGATTATTTGGCGATTTCAGGTGACCTGCTTCCTGCCGATGGCATCATCATTCAGAGCAATGACCTCAAAATTGATGAGAGCACATTAACTGGGGAGTCTGATCATGTGAAAAAGGGGGAACACACCGACCCCATGCTCTTCTCAGGTGAGTTTGCTCTTCTAAAAGCCTGTTTGTGTAGCCAGTTTGTAAGGGGTCCCACACTGGCACGTAATTCTGCCTGCGAAACGTGCTTAAGTGACATGGGCACTCGCCTGTGAATACAAACTCATTTGAATACCTTTTAATATAGCTTCAGTGTTTTTGTTTTCACTTTCCATGCCTACTAAGTGCAGAATTTGTCTCAGTAGCTAACCAATCAGCCGAGAGATTCCATTCCCAGGCTGTGACTGGGAATGATGGGGGTATGGATTTTTCAGATGAGCTCGGCTTCCTGAGACCTTACGAGTCTGTGTGCGTACTACTTTGTAAAAACAAATTCAGGTGATCGTGCTTGCATTTAATGACAGTGTGTAAAAAGTGCAACATGTGTGGGCTGCTTGGCATACACGCCGAGAGTCTTGACCATTGCAAAAGTGAAGGCTACGAAGAGTAACCAAAGTGCTCAATCGAAGAAGCATACCCAATGCATTTCGTATTCCTTTCTGAACAGGCTTATTCCAAAAAAGCAAGATTCTAATGTGATGCAAGCTGCTAGTTTACGATTCCATTAAGTACAACCCCGCGTGAAATTTGTGCACAGTTTTCTTGAAGATTGCTTTGAATTTTGTTAACGTTTCTCGTAAGTGACTGACTAGCCGAGCGACGACCACTCTTTCCAGGCACGCACGTGATGGAAGGCAGCGGGAAAGTGCTGGTTTCAGCGGTGGGCGTCAACTCCCAAGCTGGCATCATTCTCACCCTGCTGGGAGCTGCCCACACTGAGAATAAGGAACAGAAAAAGAAGAAGAAGAAGAAAGGTGAGTTGGACGTGCGGAAATGCTGGAAATACTGGCATCACTGCAACCTCTAGTAGAAAGGAGATGTTCATAGAACTCGACGGAAATTGGTGTTCCGAGGTTGGAACACCTAAGACACAAAGCCTCAAGTGCCTAATATCACCGAAGGAAGAGAAAGAGGGAAATCACTGAAAAAGGGTTACCCAGCTGCGGGACTCGAACCCGCATCTGCCGGATCGCCAGTCCAGGGCTCCTGGACCCCCTGGAACCCTTGGAGCCCTGGAGTGGTAATGCAGCAGATGGAGTTCAGAGTCCTGCAGCTGGCTAACCTTTTCAGTGACATCCTACTCATGTTCATAGCGCCTCAGGTGGGGACAAGGTTGTTGGACCTGGCTATCTTCATAGTAGTTTGCGAAGTGTTATACAGAGGACATGTGCGCCTCTGTTGGCAGACTGTATCGAATTAAATAGACAAAAAGAAAACTTGCGTGAATGTCAAAGGAACGAGGCAGAAATGCCGCACGGGCTAACTTGGTGGCTTGATGTATGTTGTAAGGCCTTTTCTCTTACGTGCTATCCTATTCTTTCAATTTTTCTGTCCTTGTGCGAGAAAAGAAAGGGTTCATCGTCTACCACGCAACTATATACCTCGACAGTATGTGTAGATGATTAAATCTATATAGCCCCTATGTCCAGCCCTGCAGCCTTGTTCCATCTAAAGTCCCCGAAGCTCCCGCAAATAAAACTGACAACCGTGATGAAAACGGCGTTGAAATTTGTTGCGAGAGACCCATTTGTGTAGCCCGCAAGCAGTGATTATTGCTCTCACGGCGACAATAGAATCATGGGAGCGACTTGTCATTTCTCCGGCCCTGTCACCCTGTTTTCGATGTCTTACTAAGATCTGCACTTTTGTATTGCGTTGTGCATCACTGTGTTAGCCTATAGTGTAGAGCATGCACCGTCTAATGGCAATGGATTTTTGGAGGACATCCGTCCTGCATTGTGGCAACCCTGTGGCATTGTCGAGAAGTCTGCATGCCTGCCCGTCCCTGTCATTATGTGCGTTTACCTCCTGATAAATGCTGGCCCGTCTATAGTCGAAACCAAGTGCTGTGACGTGGATGTAGCTTTGTACTTTAAGGACAGTAGCATATGGAGTGTTTTGAAACATCTGAATGTCAACATCTGAAAGTGGAACTGTAGTGGGGAAATGTCAAACGGGAAGCTGCAATGTGTGTGTGCGCGTTTGTTTTGTGTCCTACTTCTGTTGTGGCGCTCTTGTGTTATTGTACGTAAATGTCAAGTGTGTTTCAAACGTAGCCTGTTTGGATTGCACACGTCTGAGAGGAAGCAGACATTTTTATGGGCTGCATGACTTGATCGCCAGCTTCACTACAGCCAGTGTCTTTGTCCGACAGGCATATGTGTGTGAAGAAGTCTGCGTATTGTTAATGATTGATCGTTACTTTTTTTAGACTGGTCGTTAAAAAGGTCCGATGTCACGAGCTGCATGAAAGATAACATATTATTGTTAGAGCCTGAAGTTTTAGGGTTTAACCCGATTCTTCCCCGAATTTGCACCTCGAATTGGAGGTTGCCTATTTAGGGTGAAACCCGATTTTTACCCGGCAAATTGCCCTCACTGAGATGTCTGTAGGAATGCACACTAACTTGTTTGGGAGCAAATGCAGTTACATCACCACTTGTACCAAACCAGTATAGTTAGTTTGTGTAACTGAGCCCCATTTCTCCCCGAATTTAGCATACTGAAAGTTTTTTCACCCGAATTCGCATGAATTTAGAGTGCATGTTCATTTACCTGAGTTTTACCATACATTTGAGAAGTTACCGGTCACAAAGAACTCGTTACAAGTTAAGTTACCGTGTGCAAAATGTAACTAAGTTAATAACGAAGTTCTTCAGCCTGAAATGTAACTCACAGTTACTGAGTTACTTAAAAAAAAAGAACAAGTTACTTCCAAGTTACTTCAGACACAAAATAGCATTACGCATGTGCAGCGCGCGTGAACAGCTGAGTTTAGGGAGCCTGCATGCGCATGCAGGCTCCCTAGTGGAGTTAGACCTTGAGTTGCCTGCGCAGGAGAGCAACACACTTAGATCGTTTTCGTTTACGTCCAGCAATAGAGCTCTCCCTGTTTGTAGACAAATGACGTCATAGTGTTCGACAGCGTCACAAATTTGGTAGAATTGAACTACGCTCGAAGCTAGACGTGAACAAGGTTGAGCCCGAAAGCCACGGTCTGGAGAGGATTACGATATGGTCCCTTAAAGGGACGCGACCCTCGGTCCTGCTTTTCTTTCAGTGGGAGGCAGCGAACAAGTGCCGTTCGTGGAAGCCAGCCCGCTCCTTCCGATTTGTTTCGGTTTCAATCTGTCTACCAATGTCATGATGACGTTTCTCTGGTAGAGGTCTATTCGAACGCTTTGCATCTTGCTCCCTGGGGGCGCACAATGGCTCAGCTTCGTTTCAATGGCAGCGGTTCTTACTTCCTGAATAAGATGCTGTCATGGATTGAATATAACGTTTTATGGCAAAAAATGCCACGAAGGAACCTGTGAGAAAGCAAGAAAATATGCGGACGTGAGTGAAAAGTGAGTTAAAAGTAACTTGGAACTTGACCTAAGTTACTTTGGCAAAGTCACCTGAAAAAGGAACGAGTTCTTCTGAAAGTTACCACGGCGCAAAAGTATCGAGTTAAGTTGGAAGTTACCAGAAAAAGGAACTTAGTTACAGTAACGAGTTACCTCGAACTCCGATTTTTACCCCACGAATTTAGAAAAGAATATATCCCGAAAACTTCAGCCTCTACATAATTATGTAGGGATATGGAAAAAAAAAGTACACAATGGCATTACCAGCCTAGAAAGAAAAAAGCACAGAAGCTGCCTGTCTTTCCTTATTTAAATGGCTCATGCAGTGGCTCCATCTACAGCTGTACTACTAACTTTGTTGTCTTACGTTGAGTCTGTGATGGGATGTTTCCGTGTTTGTTCCTCTTCACGTTTTTTTTTTGTTCCCCCACATCCTTTCCTGTACTGTCCCGTCACTCACACCAGTGGCTCTTATTAATCTCGTCCCTGTTTCTCTTCCTCCTCCTCTTCTGGCAAATGTCCGTCCCTTCCTCCCTCCAGATGCTAAAAAGGGTCGTAAACAGAAGAAAGGTGAACCAGGTGAAAGAAACGTTTGTTGTTCTTCTGTGTGTGCTTTTCTTCCGCTGCCTAACACAGGGCATGCCTGTTTTGCGACGCAGCTTTCGTGCTGTCTCTCCACACACGAGCACGCTCGTCCGTTGCTATTGATTGCTCTCTGTACGTTTCGACGTGATGTGACGTGACGTGATGTTGAAGCGGCTTTGTACGCCTCGACACTTTCTGGTGTGGTACGGCCCGTTATGGTACAACGAAACATGCCGGCTACTGCGTGCATGTTGGAGAGCCCTGGGAAACTCTGAGATTGCATGATTTAGGGCCCAAAAGTGCCAAACCAAAACCTGCAAGGAACAATGATCTACCGTGCTTCACCTATGAAGTGGCCTATCGTGAGCCACCATGTAGTGAAATAGTTTTGCTGAAAGGTATTTTGTCTCTGCGCGACTCAATTTACAAAAATGCCATCAAAACCGTAAAAACGGCTCAGTGAATAACAATTAGGACAGTGCAACAACTTCACTTAAAAATTCAGCTATGAGCAGTGCGACATGACCTGATCTCCTGGCATGGAGTAATCAGGTCAGTGTGACGTAGCGTCAGCATAGCGAGCAGCCGCGAGGTCTCATTCCGCACCGCAAATTCGTGTGCTACGGACACAAGTATGACGCTGCTTGTGGCACACTCCATATGTCACGCTGTGACGTCAGTATCACTCATTTGTTTACTTATTAGGTATTAATACTAAAAGGTATTGTATACAGTCGAACCTCGATATAACGAAGCTCACGGGGGAGCATGATTTCTTTCGTTGAGCCGAATGTTTCGTTGCATTGAGCCTGACGAAATATGGCAGCCAATTGCGGAAGGGAATACAAATTATTTCACTGTATCATGAATTTTGTTGTATATGGATTTATGCATTTCTATGATACGCATTTCTTTATATCAAGGTTTGACTGTGTTAATAAATAGTCATATAACGTGTACTTCATTCTATGACATTCCGTAACATAGGGCTTGACCACATCGACGATTCAACCACATGAGACTGCAATGAACAAGTGTACACACAGACCTCTTTTCTTGCTGCCATTTTCTCGAGGCTAATGTTATCGTGGCTTGCTCGCACCAGTCCTCAAGCATTAGCTACTGAAGCGTAATTGCACCGAAGTGGATACGGAAAGCCCGCTTGTCACCCTTTTGGTCGGAGCCCCGATAGCGAGGAGGCAATAAAAAATGCGATGGCAAGAATTCCACCCTCTCTTGTTCCTTCCTCTGTCTTCTGAGCACATTGTACAGTATGTACCGTAGCATGTACTGTAGCATGTACGTACCCGTAACACGAGGAGATCCTGATTTTGAACACACTGAGCACTCGCGAGTCTCGCTACGCTTTACCAACGCTTTACCAACGCCACCTAGATAGAGAAAGATTGCGCATTGCCTCCTTTCCCTCTTTCAATTAAGAGTCAGAATTTGTCTGCTACTGCGATTCGCCGTTCCGCAAATTCAAGAACCCTTAAATGATTGCAGCTCACCTGGAGCCTGCAGACCTAAATATTTAGACACAAAAGTGCACGACGCTTTCCAGAAAATCAGTTTTGAGAAAGATTGAGACCGTTTTTGCGCTTTATTTCCAAGTTTTCCCATTTAGTACGCGGGGACGTTCAGTCACAACTCGCAGACGACGGCGATTCTTCTCCATGGCCACGACCGCTGAAAACACGTTCGTGATTGGCTACGGCCGTTGAAAACACGATCCTGATTGGCTGACTCTTAATTGTTGTGTCACGTCGACGAGCACGCAGGCTTTCTGTATCTAAGTGGTGGTGGCTTTACGCTACCGTACTTGTTGCCAACCTGGAGAGGCGTTAAGATCAGTATGATTGTTGAGGCAAAGGATTAAGGCTTGTAGAGGTTTTCTGAGCCACCTCTGTTCTTTTTTTTTTTTTTTGTCACTTCTAGGGTTTCTATTGTTCATGCGCGACATGGCACGAATCTGCAATCTCAGAGCTTCCTATTGGGAATTCCAGCTGTTCTCTTTGTTCTGCTGTCCGTGGAAGAGTGTCTTTTCTGTACGCTGTGTTTGTGGTTGCAGCTTTCTGCGCTTGATGAAATTTCTTGCATTCGAAAGGCAGATAGGCTGGCTTGCATGCATTTCCAATAAGGTTTCTGCAGCTCAGCAGAGCGTTGCCGGGTTTGCAGGACCAAAGGCACTTTCGCGTACCATGTTCAGTATTGTGGGATGTTCTTATGATAGCGGTTCTTGCATGGATGTTTTGACTAACAGCACGATAATTACTTCGCAAAATCGTGTCTTGTTTTTAGACTAACATTCTCTTTATACTGTTCATAAGAATGTTTTACCATTTGGTGCATTGTATTGTGTTATACTTGGTTGTCCACTTTAAGCACGTGCTGTGATATGCAGGACAGTAATGTTTGTGTTGTTTATGGTTGACAAATTGATTGAGTGATTGCTCATGACTGCCTGACTGAGCAGAGTAGTGTAGTGACTACAGCTAAATTCAGTTATGAAGTTAGAGGATGCTAGCATTAATGCTGCTGTAACATGCATCTCAACGGTCATAGAGATGAATGACAATTGAATTGAATATTGATTGGCAGTTGCTACAAGGCCATTATCAATCACCATTGACTTGGATGCTCCTTGACTCGGAGGTTCATGAAACGCCACTGAGGCAGTGAATGCTGTGTTCAGCAAATTCCTCCATACAGGTAGATTATTGTGCTTCAGGACATCACCATTTTGATTTTTTCACTAAAGGGCTCGTACATTTGAAACAATAATTCGCGCTACAATGCCCAATCACTTTTAAATTTACAGCTGGACTGCCTTCGGAGCTTTACATGTAAACAAAACAGTGTAAACAACGCACATTGACTAATTACGGAGCACGAAGTGCCAGCACCAGTCCACTTTTATGTATCGCTACCCCCAAAAGAGAACCTCAATGGTGGGGATGAACGACGATATTGAAAGGGATGGAAAGGGATAGTGAAAGGGATGGAAATGGAATGGGAAAAGGGACAGTGAAAAGGATGGAAGGGATGGAAATGAGAAGACAGAGCAGTCAGCATATTGGCAAACAGTGCTGCTGTAAACAGGACAGATTGCCCTTGAAATTTGCTAATTTTTTATAATTAAGGGCTCGCGAACAGTAAGGATCTTAGAGTAATAGCTGACGGCATTTGAAAATTCGAAGCTGCGTAATAGCGGTGCCAGCACATAATGTTCACTTTTCATATTCCCGTCGACACTGTCAAAATGTTCACCGATTTTTGTGGCCAGTCAGAGCAGTCATGTGCATGGAGCGACAATGAGCAGACAATCATTTTGGTTGGTCCTCGTTGGCTGTTTCTTTCAGTCTTCATTTGTCACTGATTGGTTTGTTTGTTTGTTCTTGTGTTCCCCTTTTTTGTCCCTCTGCATCAGCATGCCAGGTCCACGTGAACGAGAAGGAGTTGTCACCTCTGACTGAATCAGACCAACATGGTAGTGTATTTCTGTTATGCGCATTTTTTCCACAGCACCCTTCCCTTTGTGTAGGTTTCCTTTTATTTTTGCGCTTCTCTCTCTCTCTCTTAATTTGCTCCTGGTGTTGGGATTGGTTTGACAAACTGGGGTTTATATGAAACGCTTGCAATGGCAACGCTGCAGTTCAAGTTGAGACGAATGTTTTCGCCCGCACGGCACTCTGCTTTCGGCAACGTTCTCACAGTGACGAGAATCAGCCATTTGCTTGTTGGCACTGCAGCTGCACGGCCAAACGTGTGCTGTCAGCACAAGGAGTGAGGAGGCAGGATGACCCCTCGTCCTCTACGGAGCTCCGTTCCCCTTCCCTGGGTCAAACACATCGGCACTCTCCGAAGCTCACTTCTGGACACACCTGTTAAGTGCAAGCAGCAGGCGATCACAAAATCGTGCCCCACAAACGTGCGCCCCGACTCGCACCGTTTTCTCGCCATTCCTTTAATTAGACCTAGGGATAGCTTGACCCAATCCCCCGGTCCCGTAAAGAACGGAGTAACGTAAGTCGAGTCGCTGAAGTGGACAGCGTGGGATCATTATAAGGCCTCCTAAAAAGGTTAATAACGGAAGTGCCTTGAGCGTAAGACTTGAGATGCAACGGGAAATGCAAAGCGGTTCTGTTAAAGGGATAGCTCGACAAGCGATAGCTTGATAGCCTAACAACACTGGAAAACGAAACGTGCTGGACGTGCGCAATAGACAGTGAACAACTCCTCGTCAATCCCTTTCATTTGAAAATCGACTTATTTCGATGTACCGCTCGACCTGTGGGAGACTAGTGCACAGAACCTGATAAAGTTCAAGATACGCTACCATATGCAACAGAAATCGACGAATCGAAGCTTTGAGAGCGAACTATCCCCTTAAGGGGCACAAAAGTGCAAACATTTCTCCAGAGCGCACTCTCATTGGTCGTCCACAAAAGATATTGTTCAGTCATTGCGGGACATCGTTTGAGGAGACCAATCGGAGGCCTCTCCACATTGTTGGGCTTCTTGAGAAAGGGGGGGGGGGAAAGGCGTAGATTAATTGTTCGTCGTTCGCTTACAAATCACGAACGACGCTACATATGAATCCTGTTCCTTTTGTGTTAGTGTCAAGGTAACATCTTTCATTCCACGGGGATAAATTTTTGCACTTCGGCGCCCCTTTAATATCGAGGGATCCTTCACATCCTTAAGCGATCCACGAGACAACATTTGCACCAGCAGATAGAATGCGTGAGCCACGTTTTCCCACACAGATGGGGGCAGCGTTCTCGCATCACGTGGTTGCTTCTCACGAGTGACTGCATAAGTCGTTCCTTTTAGAGTCACTAAATAAGCTTCGCTTCAGAGTATCGACACTGATGTCCAAGGGAGAGCAGGAGCGCCATCTTGTTTCCG
Organism: Ornithodoros turicata; assembly: GCF_037126465.1. NCBI lineage: Eukaryota > Metazoa > Arthropoda > Arachnida > Ixodida > Argasidae > Ornithodoros > Ornithodoros turicata. The sequence continues at coordinate 13,505,112 of NC_088203.1, forward strand.
CACCACACCGGTATCATCCCCATTTGAGGATCAAAGACGGCTAGCATAATGGTCCCCGTGGGATAGAGAAGCCTGAATGATTGTTGCGCGATAATCCACGTATTGTCAACCAGAGTGTCCCGAGGATGTCGAGGTGAGCTCAAGGCCGTCAACTGCTGCTTGCAAACGAAAGGAACATATCATCCGCGCACGATAGATGGCGTCGTCCGCTAACTTGTGCAGTGGGCGTGCACGTGTGTGTAGCGTGGCGCGGAAACAAGATGGCGCATGCTCGCTCTTGGAACTCAGTGTCGATACTCTGAAGCGTAGCTTATTTAGTGACTCTAGTTCCCTTGAGGAGCCACAGGGGCCAAGTAAGGGGCTCCTTCTCTTTATGACCATTCACGGTGTGCAGTGTACTCCTGGGAAGGTGCATGTGATTGGCGGAGAACGCCAACCCTGCTGTGCAACGTACCGGCAATCTCGGGTACTTCAGATGCGGAAAAACCTGAAGGAACACGCGAAATGGCTCTCGCAGTTTGGCAAGGTTGAGGATGCGCGCAGCGGTGCTCGGTCCGGAGATAGTGTACGCATAAAACGAAACCAGTGGAGCGGAGATACGGTTAGGTGTTCTTGCGCCCGCCTTACTTGGCACTGCACTTGACGGCACTTCACTTAGCCGAATTCTCACATGGTTGCAAGGGCAGCACTGCACTTGATAAGCACTGCACTTTGCCCAATTCTCACACGGTTGTGAAGGCGCGACACAAAGAGGTGCACGTTTGTGCTGCCATTTCTTAGCTGCGATCCCACTTGTTGCTACACTTTGTAATGATTATGTAACCAAGCAATTGTGACTGAGTTTAAATTTAAAAAGAGAAAAATAGAGACATTGTAAAATAAAATAATGAATTTGATGAATATGATGAATATTTTCGAGCTTCTGACATTTTGATTGATCCATAAACTTTTTAATTTTGAGAACAAATTAAAAGTATACCTAGTGGCCGACATGACTTGGGATCGGGCAAAGAGAAGTAGCGCCGAAGATGCCACCAGAGCTTGCTGCTGAAATACTCAAATACCCAATACCCTGTTTTTTCCCATTTCTTGTTGCTTGCACTATAAAGAATCGTTGAATTTAGCCATTTTTCTCGACTAGTCTTTGAGCAATTCCACTCCTCACTTGTAATTTCAGGGCATTGTTACTGTTAGTCACTTTGTGCTCACACTGTTTGTGGGAACAAAGTTTAATGCCCCTTTATATATCAGATTTTGGATGTACTAACCATTAATGGTACTGCATTTATGCATGCGGCATTAACAGATTGGGTGTAACAAGCATCGTGTCTGTTGCATCTTGTGTGCTAGCTGTTTAGTATGATTGTAATCATTGCGTGGATGTATTAAACCTGCGAATGTGCATTAGCTTGAAATCTGGTGCACTCTGGTAGAAGTGATCATTAAGATTTTTGTTCGCCTTTCACAAAATGGTCTTGAACACACGTTAATGACAAGATAAATGTTTACGCTAATCACTGTAGAGAGTAACGTACCCTTTATCCTCGTTCAATGTCTAAAAATGCAGTCGCAGAAGAGTCGTAGTGTCGTAGAAGAGTCGTAGAAGAGAAGAGAATGGAATGGGGCTCTAATTGTACAAATAAAATGATTTCGATTATAATGAAATAATTTGCCCCCTTTCCTGACTTAATTTTAATTAATTTAATTAATTTCCTTAATTTAATTAAGGATATCCTGACTTAATTTTCTATAAAGTAATACAGCTTGTGAATTATGCAAAATATCTAATGATCTCTATGATGTCCCTCTTTCCTATAATGCCTCTTGACCCTGAAGGTGTGTAAATAGATAAATTATGCAACATTTTATTAGTTTGGGGAGTATTGCGAGTAACAACACCATTTGTATCGGTTATCACTATTAAGATTTTGCTGCAAAAGTTGTACACATTTCTGGCAACCTACGTCAGCCATTAGATGCACAGAATGTAAGTACCAAATGCTGAAAGCTGCTGCACGAGGGATTTTTACTGCTGCATGTGATGGTGGCGGATCTTACCGGCTTTGCTTCAGGACAGCGAGACAACAGCCCTGCAACTTTTATTTGGCTAACTTTTGGAACGACGTGCACGCAGATGAAGAAGCGGCGGTTTCTGGGAACTCTCACATGGGGAACACCACTGCCAATACGCACGTGGAGCCAGCTCGGGCTGACTCGGTGGCCAGTCCCACGACGGAGGAAGCACACCCCCGCAAGGAGAAGTCCGTCTTGCAGGCCAAGCTCACAAAGCTGGCCATTCAGATAGGATACGTCGGTAAGTGCTTTCATCCCGTAGTCCCCCAAGGTGCCTTCACTTTGGTTTGTCGTTTAGGGCTGTGCAAATATCGCATTTACTCGCATAATTAGCGCACTTTTTTTTTTTACCAAAAAATGACGCAAAGGTTGGGGGTGCGCAAATTACGCAAGGCATTAACAAGATGTTTTGAAAAGCGTGTGCAAAAGCTGTTAAAAGATGTTACGTTTCTGTTAAAAGTTGGGCCTTCAGGTCGATAATACAGTAGCATCTCGATGATACGAACATCACAATGTAGCGGAAAACATTTGTACCATCCGATGTTCATATCAAAAGAATTACACCAAAATAAAAATTTAGGCAAGAAAACAGACAGGGACTGTTCATTTTCCATTAGTGTCAGTGAAAGAGGTCAGTCATAACGATTTTCTATCTTCGTTTTTGGCCAATGCTGCCGAAATTTGATAAATAATTCAAAAGGCCCAGCGCGTGCTTTCCACGCTTTTTCTAAAGTGAGCTTCTCCTAAAGCTCGCATGCGTTAGGTGAAGCCGCCTTGCAGAATGCTGACGCGTAATGGTGCCAGAAGTTTTCCTGACATGTTCCCTCCACGTGTTCTGATCGTTGTTATCCTGTTTAGGATGTCGTCTTCTGTACCATCGAAGTCGTTTGAAATACCAGCCAATAAATAAATACCAGTCGCGGGATGACATGGTAATGTCGCGCACGAAAATGGGAGTTCGCAAATTACGCGAATTTTTTATTTTCACAACTTTTTTAGTGAAAAAGTGAGGGTGCACAAATTATGCGAGTTAATACAGTATTCAGAGTCAAAATATTGGGTTGGGCCAGTTGGTACAAGTTCATGATGAAACAAGCACAATACAGGCAGCGACTGAGGAGGAACGACACCACGCAAGCGCTCGCTAGCAACTATGGAAATTTTATTCTCGTCTAAGTCAATATTATCGTCCACACCCACATGGCTATAATATTTTGCAATAAATATAGTCTTCAAGCATAGTGTTGCGATAGTGAGGATAGGGACGACTATCGTACGAGCGTGGAGCAAGAGCGAGCCGTAGAATGCGCGGCAGTGAAAAGATTCTGGCAGTCGTAGGGCATGAGCTCGAAGGAGCTGGATTAAAGTGCCACTGCGGACTAAATCTCGTGCCTTCAGAATCCTACCAAGGTTACGTTACTGCAATGTCCTTGTCCTTGTCTCACTTTGCATTCCTGCAGAATATTTTGGCTCTGCGTGACGCGAAAGTAGAGAAAATTAATTTTTATTTTTGAGGACTGTGACGTCGTGTCAGGCGCCCGGCTCTCATCTGGCAACGTTGTTGCCCTTCGCGTCTTCCGGGGGTAAACCACTTTTTGCACTCCGTTAGCGGAGCCCCACGTGACTTATCCTCCGACTGCCCCGACTTTCGAGAAAACACAAGGAGGGAAGGGACATCACCTCCATTTTCCCTTCATTCGATCAGCGTCACGTGACCTCTCCACCACATGATCTTCCCCGAACGCCGGCGTCGTTGCTAGGAACGAGTGCCCTTTCCAGAACATGACATCATTGCAATTTGCGGGCTTATGATTACATCACCTGCTCCTCGCGTCATCGAAACTTGTGGCGGCTCAGCAGATCTTCAAAAATTGACAGAAATGCACAGCGTTCGTAAACAGGATTGAAATTTATTCACGTATAGAATACTTGAGGCACCTTTTTTCATGAACTAAATTAAAAGAAACGCTGTTTTCCGAGTTCGGAGTGGCACTTTAAGGGTGTTTGTCTTCGTGGTCATCTGTCTATGCTCTCGGTATTTCTGGGTAAACCGTTACTCATAGTGAGCAGTATTCAATAATATTTGATTTATTGCTGTTCGATATCAATATCTCTCCTAATTTGGCACAGCCCTACACGGACTCCTATGACCCACGTTCCAGTACTCAGAACGCTTCGAGCGACCACCCTTATGATGAGAGAGTGGTTGCCGGATGTCGCCCCATAATTCTACACGTTTTCATAGGAGCCATTGCTGTTATCTGCCACGGTAGTCGTACATCCGCTTCTGCACGTTCAAAATTTCAAACTTACATTGTCCAATCATGATGTAGACCTTGCGGGCCGGTGAGTAGCGCCCCTAGTGGATCGTGCGGACAGGCTCCTCATAGGGGTTGCCGACATGGTCGTTATAATCTACTAAGTCGTGGCTAACACACACAAGAAAACGCTCTGTAGCAGACGACAAGGTCTGCACTTTCTCATCCTTTTTAGGAGCCGGTGATGTGTACGTCAGTGCATGTGGCTCAGAACTGTGTCAACACCTCGCGTGCACTTGAGAACTGGTGCAGCGCGAGTGCAGCACTTTTCTTTCAAAAAGTGCGCACCTAATGAGAGCATGACCATCTTGCAAATGCAGGTTCGACGATAGCAGTGTTGACAGTGATCATTTTGGTGGTACGTCACCTCATCGAGGTGTTTGTGGTAGAAGCGCGGCAGTGGAGCAGCCACGATACACAGCACATCGTCAACTGCTTCATCATCGGTGTCACGGTTTTGGTGGTTGCCGTGCCCGAAGGTCTTCCATTGGCTGTCACACTCTCACTTGCCTACTCTGTAAAAGTGAGTCCCAGCCCGCGACTCGAAAAGGCGTGGTTAGCTCACGCGAGGAACCCTTCTTCTCCTCTTTCAGAAAATGATGAAAGATAACAATTTAGTCCGTCACCTAGATGCCTGTGAAACTATGGGGAATGCTACGGCCATCTGCTCCGACAAAACGGGGACGTTGACAACAAATCGGATGACTGTTGTCCAGTGTTACAGCTCTGGTGAGTTGCGGGGATCTTGCTTGTTTGTTTGTTTGTTTGTTCTGCGAGGCGAGATGTCGAGGCTCGAAGGGAGCGTACATTGTGGTTTTTTGTAATCTCCGCCAGGTGTACACCACAAGACGATGCCTCGGTACGAAAGCCTTCCGCCCACGGTTGCGGAAAAAATTGTTCACGGTATATCGGTCAACAGCGCCTACACGTCCAGGGTTATAGTGAGTGTCTGCACGTGTTGTGGCATGTGCCTTCATCAGTTTTGGTACTCTGTGCATTGCTTCATGCTATTAATGGTGGAGTGAACGGCAAAGCCTCGTTAGCTTTCGTCAAAGGGACTATCGCATCAGAAAACGTGTGTATGCGGCCGATACAGTAATGTTTGGCACCACTTCACAGCCTACCTTTCGCACAAGCTTGGGAAGCACCAGCGATAGTAACATCATGATGGCGTAGGCCAGGTACACCAATAGGAGTGCAACACAAGCGATTGTCTCTGATGTCGTCTGCTTTGCACTCGCATCGTATTATACTAAGCGAAAAGTTCATGTAAATATGCTGATTTTCGCTTATAAGTGTGAGTTCTGACGAGGCCACTTTGTGTGGAACACGATGTTACCTTCCTGACTGTACGAACACGTCCTGTACTAACCCAGGAATGTCATTCCACAAAACAATCCTCACCGGTCACCAAAGGGCACTCCCCGAATGGTCATGTCCTTGTGACGTTGTCTCCCATTTCCAAAGAGGGAATTCCACCATGCAGAACACCACCACCACCACCACCACCACCACCATGCTCTGAACATCTGGCATTTCCTCTTGCCGTGCATTGCGTCAAATTGCACTGAAACTACTCCACTAACTTGTGTCGGATTTTTGGCGTTATTGTTGGCTGTGAATGAACAGTAATATGATGCTATAGTTTTGGAATCAATCAGGACAGATGCGACAGTCCCTTTGATACCCCTCCCAGATGGACACACTTACGGCCTTAACGGTGACGGCCTTAATGGCGACGACCTTAAAGGTGACGGCCTTAAGTGCATACGGTCATTAAATTCTTGCCAGGCTGTCAGCCATACGGCCTTTGCAACGGAACTGAGATGTAAGTGCAATGCAGTTCTTGCAAGACAGTTTACAGCATTCCCCCGAAACTGCCGAAGCCTCGTTACCAAGCTCGAAGCTCTCGTTCATGGTGTCATGAACGAGATGGCGCAGATTTCCTTCAATTTGAACTAATGTTTCTATGTGACGTAATGTTCTGCCAACTTTTTTCGCGCTCAACGCCTTGAGTTTTTCTGATGAATTTTTGCACTTTGCTTCTCATTATATCTCGTCAGTTTGTAGTGGTACCCTCGAACTACTGCACTCAGTGTCGTCTGCATCCAGAACTGTGTGCGCACGACAAGCATCGAAATCGCTTCGAAACAAATATAATTTGCTGCTGTACTTTCCAAATTGGCTAAGTGCAAACCAGACCTTTCCGAGTACTCACAGCGAGGACAAATGTGATTTCACTACATTCCCTTCAACGTTCGCGGATGTGTCTATCGGTGTAGACATCATCGGCGAAACGCCTTCACGGATACAGTCTGGCAGCCTCCCAGGGTTTAAGGCCGTATTTCAGCTACAGTCTTTTCTTAATGCCGTAACCTTAAACGCCGTATGTGTGCCCGTCTGACAGAGGTGTAAGCCACGGCATTAAATTGTAACCTTTCTTGATGCAGCCAGCCGAAGAAGTTGGGGGTATGCCCAAACAGGTGGGCAACAAGACAGAGTGCGCTTTACTGGGCTTTGTGCTAGACATCGGCAAGGACTACCAAAGTGTGCGGGACGACATGCCTGAAGAAATGCTCCACAAGGTGTACACTTTCAACTCTGTACGCAAGTCCATGAGCACCGTCGTTCCTCTCCCAGGAGGGGGTTTCCGAGTCTACACCAAGGGGGCCTCCGAGATTGTCCTAAAAAAGTGAGCCCATTTTATTGCTTTGTGCCTGTGCAGACCTACTGGCCTTTCAAAATGTACAACTCAACAGGAAAATTCTTTGCAGTCTAGTAATGGTTTGCAGGGGTGTGCGAATTCGAATATTTCAAGTCGAATCGAATATCGAATCGAATGGAGGACGAAATTCCGAATACCGAATCAAATATCGAATATTCGTGCAAAATTTACAATATGTGACTTTCGCACTAAAAGTTCCCATTTTGTAGCCCATGGCTTTAGTTTTTCTGGCATTAACTGTCACTAGAGGACATGCAGTTCTTCTCTTTAAAGCCCCTACTCTTTAATCTTACATGAGAGTGCTTCCTGCTTTTCGGGTGAGCCTACACTTACTGGAGTGGTTACCTTCATTTCAAAATTTTATGTCAGGCAGTAGCATGTGATACGGATGAGGCTGTAATTGTTTCAGTCAACCACAAGCCATTTGTGAAACAAACGAATTGGCATCCTGCCTCAGCTTTGCCATGAACACCATTTAGTTTCTTTGCACTCGCCCTAGGAAGTTGCACTACTGAAATTTTACACATAAAGGACATTTTTAAGACACCCTTCTTCTTTGTGGGCTGTAGTCATTATTCAAGAGTCCTAACTTTTTAAAGGCAACTTCACAGACATCAAATCAAAGTCCCTCGTCGTCACCGTTAAACTGCATGTGGGAGGGGCGCCACCCCTTCCACAGACGATGTCTACAAAACTAACTTTGGATAACTTTATCTTAAACTAAACACTGTCCTGCCTGTGTTGGTCCTGCAGCAAGGGCAATTTCGTAAAGGAGGCTTCACCTCATGCACGGAAGCATCAGGTGAAGCCCACTTTCGGGTTGTGTCATTCATATTCGTGGAATACTTAGTAGTCAAATATTCGAAAAATCGAATATTGGATACTCGATTCGAATTCGAGAACTCGAATATTCGCACACCCCTAGTAATCAAGTTTTTGTGGGAGAAAGCTTCAAAAATTTTCTTTTTGTGTGTAGCATTCTATCTAGCTAATCATTGTTTAGTCTCGTAACATATATATAGAGCCTGAAGTTTTAGGGTTTAACCCATTTCTTCCCCGAATTTGCACCCCGAATTGAAGGTTGCCTCTTTAGGGTGAAACCCGATTTTTACCCGGCAAATTGCCCTCACTGGGACGTCTGTAGAAATGCACTAACTTACTTGCTTTGCAGTAAATGCAGTTACATCACCGTTTGTACCAAACCAGTACAGTTAGTTTCAGTAACTGAGCCCGATTTCTCCCTGAATTTAGCATACTAGGAGTTTTTCCACCCAAATTCGCATGAATTTAGAGCACATGATGATTTCCCAGATTTTTACCCCCGAATTTAGAAAAAAATATTTCCTGGAAACTTCACGCTCTACATATTATGTAGGCCCCCCCCCATTCCAATTGGGAAAAAAAATAATCCCGAATACTTCAGAATCCACATAGTAGATGTACAATGAACTCGAGCAAAAATCCGAAGTTTGAACAATGCAAGAGCCCGCCGTAATGGGCATTGTGAACAAATGTATCTTCTTCATCGTCAGGTGCGCTTTCATCCATGGAAAAGGCGGCAACCTGGATCGGTTCGGCGGGGAGGAACAAGACCGCCTGGTGCGCACGGTGATTGAACCGATGGCGTCCAACGGCCTGCGAACCATCTGCTTGGCCTACAAGGATTACCTGCCTTCGTCCGGCAGCAGCAACGTGCCCCCCAACTCGGTAGCCATGGCGGAGGAACCCGACTGGGAAGACGAGGACAACATCGTCAAGGACCTGACCTGTCTCTGCGTGGTTGGCATTGAAGATCCCGTGCGCGCAGAAGTGCCGGAAGCCATCAGAAAGTGCCAGCGGGCGGGCATCACGGTGCGCATGGTGACGGGTGACAACGTCAACACGGCACGGTCCATCGCTCTCAAGTGTGGTATCATCAAGCCAGGGGACGACTTCCTCGTACTGGAAGGAAAAGAGCTCAATCGTAGGATACGGGATTCCAACGGAGAGGTGAGTCTGCAACGATGGGTGCAGAACGCACGAAGCCGTCTGCATGCACTCGGCAGTGTGTTCGATAATGCTGAAATGAATTGCACCAACTGAAGTACAGTGGAATCTCTCTAAATGGAACCTGAGGGACCGGGAAAACCTGTTTCATTTATCTGGAATTCCATTTACTGGGGAAACGCGATGTAGGATAGCACGAGATAGGATGTAGGATGCTGTCTTGGATTGTTTCCAGAAGTGCACAAGATGTAAACAGCCCTTCTGCAGACTGCAGTAGAAAACGTGGTTGCATTTTGTTGGAAGTGCCGTTTTGGTAAAGTGACCACTATCAAAATTTTTAATAACGTCCTAGAGCATGTAACACATGGTGCGCATATAAGATAAGCCTAGACATAAGCCTAGCCCAGCAAGTGGCATTCACCGCCAGAAACGGAATGTCTCGTGCCAGGATACATGTTGCCGTGGTGCCCAGAAAAAGTTAGATGGCACCTGGAATCCTGCCCAGTGAGTTCCGTTTTCTGTTTTGTTTGCCCAGAGGTGCCAAAATTTTGCTTTCGATCAGCAACACTTTTTTTTTTTCGCATTGCATCAATACAAAACCAAAGAACTCCGTGTCCGTCGTTTCATTCATTTAGCGTGGTTCCACTACAGCTCTGTTCAAGTGGGACGGGTTTTATCCACGGCAACGTTTTGGTACTTGATGGCTAAAGTGCACCGATTGTAATGAAATGTTGTTTTATGTATCCCAGATTCAGCAGCACCTCCTCGACAAGGTATGGCCACGGCTGCGGGTGCTGGCGCGCTCGTCCCCTCAGGACAAGTACAATCTGGTGAAGGGCATCATCGAGAGCAAAGTGCGCGACAACCGGGAAGTGGTGGCAGTCACCGGAGACGGTACCAACGACGGGCCTGCCCTCAAGATGGCAGACGTCGGCTTTGCCATGGTAAACGCCGTTCCCTTCAGTTCCTAGTTCGGCGTTGCAGAGGAGATTTTTTTTTTTCTCGCAGGGCATTGCCGGCACGGACGTGGCCAAGGAGGCATCCGACATCATCCTCACGGACGACAACTTCACGAGCATTGTGAAGGCCGTCATGTGGGGTCGCAACGTCTACGACAGCATTGCCAAGTTCCTCCAGTTTCAGTTAACAGTGAACACTGTAGCTGTAATCGTAGCTTTTACTGGTGCCTGTGCAATTAGGGTAGGTACCGTTCAGTAGAAAGATTAACTTTGTTATGCTGCTCACGAACGGCAAATATACCTATGAGGGGCATATTGTTCATGAGTGGGACACGATTAGAACCTCGCGTGTCAGCGTAAACTCCCGTGAAATCGGTTTTTATCCCGTTTTTTTTATCCTCGTCGCTTGGGGTAAAACCCGGAGTCCCGCAAAAATGACCTTGCCAAAGTGAAAATTCAGCTACAAATACGTTGCCGAACCTGCTGCACCTTGAGCATGGCTATTCGGCATCTCGTATTCTTCTGAAGTGCGAGAAGCACTGTATTTTTGGAGCCTGAAGTTTTAGATAGATAGAATTAGATAAAATAGAACATCGAAACACGCAAACCCTTGGAAACACAAGTGTCTAGCCATGGTGCACCCACACGAAGAAACAAAATTGTGCATGAATAATGTGCATGTGTTCCTGGATCATTGCCCCGTTTTAAAAAATTTCAATAATTATTACATTTCTATAACGCCTGCGGAAAATGCTGAACGTCTGGTGATGCACATTGTTTTTTGGCTTACAACAGGACAGTCCCTTGAAAGCAGTACAAATGCTGTGGGTGAACCTGATTATGGACACCCTGGCATCCCTGGCTCTGGCAACGGAGATGCCAACGTCCGCTCTCCTGCTCCGCAAGCCATACGGCCGCACCAAGCCCCTCATCTCTCGCACCATGATGAAGAACATCCTGGGTCATGCTGTCTACCAGCTCACCATCATCTTCATGCTTCTCTTCCTGGGTATGCTGTTCATGAATTTCAAGAGGTCAATTCAAAGCAACAATTGATTTGAGCACTGTTGCGGTGAGGGTGTAATGACAGAGCGTGTTTGCACTGCATGTTTGATAAGTGTAGCGTTGTTTACTGTCTGCAGTGTCACGAACCCCCGATCTCCCCGACCCCGCGATTTCTGCTTCCTCACGAATTCGCGAAATTAAGGTCCCGCAAAATATTCCCGAAACGCCCTGCCACACGAATTCGCGAATTATTAAGAGCGCGAAATTAACCACTTTTACAGTAATCCGGACATTTTCGTTGCCCGGTGCGATCTGAATTAACGAAGTTTTACTGTATGTTGGATAAAAGATGGTTATTTGCATTGGCGTGAAGCTGCAACACCAAAGGGTTGTGCAGAAACAAATAGTTGTGCAGAAACTGAGGCCAGCTTGTACTCAAGCTCGTTCTGCTTTGACGTCATGGCTTGGCTCCCAGCCATTCATGGTCCCAGCTTCTGGGAACAGCTGGCGTGGCAGTGGCGACATGCTCGTTGATCCAACCTCTGCAATTTATATTTCCCTTTGAGCCCCTTTGTCTTTACGGTGCCCAAGGTCTCGTCTCCTACAATATGCGAAACCACGCGCATGCTGTGGGGTCCTTGCGTTAACTGAGTGAACCCCCTTTTTTTACCCTCAATTTGCATCATCGTCACTTGGGGTAAAACCTGAAAACGAACCTGAAAGCTAACTTGGCAAAGTGCCAGTTAACGCTAATTGCAGCACATTCAGCACGGGCCGTTCTGTGTATTGTGTTCGTCGAAAATGCGAGCAGTGCCTTTTCTTCTTTCTTTTTTTCCACCTAGAAATCTGCTTATCCATCTGATATCGTCCAATTTTACCATTCTTTTTTGTTTTTTTTTTTGCTCCTTAAATAAACCCAGATTTTTACCCCCAGGGTTTAAAAAAAACAACAACATAGCTCTGAACCAACAAACACAAGGTCTAGGGCTGTGCAAATAGTGACTTTTGGGTTCGAATCAGATACGAATCAAATAGAATCACCTAACACACAGAGGCACGAGGTGAAGCCACCTTGTAGGATATATTTGAGTCACAGAAACGTAAAGTAGGCTTAGCCCAACGAGCCAATCGGAGGCATGAGTTGAAGCCAGCTTGCGGAATTTCGAATATATTCGAGTTATTGGGTTCGAATACGAATAGCGCGGTACCGTTACTCGGTACAAATATCGAAGATCGCGAATATTTGCACAGCCCTAACTAGGTTCTATATACATACTGCAATACATGTAGGGTTGCCACCAGGCCGGTATTATATCGGCAGGTCCGGTTATTTGCTCGTTCTGCCGGTTGCCGGTAGGAAGGTGATACCGGCAGCCTTTTGCCGGTATTTGTGGCTGAACACCTTTCATAGGGGTTTTTACGGGGTTTTTCTTTCAACATCCCACTACAGCTCGAATAAATCTGGAGCACAGACCCAACTCCGTAGTCACCAGTCGTTTTCTTAGTTATTCATTGTTATTACCATTGTTGTCTTGAGCGAGTACGCTCGTTCTTTCTTTCTCTCTCTCTGCATACTCTCCACCCCTCACCCACTTTCCCTTTCCCACGAACATTTCCTCCTTTCCCTCAGCCGGAATTTTGCACTCCGAAAGGTGGCAACCCTAAGTACGTGCATGTTATTGAACTGGAATTTCTCATCGAGATTCCCATTCTGTTTTTTTCTTTTCTCTTTTTTTTTTTCAGTGTTTGTTAGCCCAATGCCCTGTGTACAAAACATAGTGTAAGAAATACTAGAAATTGTCAAGTCTCTGTGTTTTCCGTAATTACTGTATTTGACCGCACATAAAGCAAGTTTTCTTTTTAACCTCGAAAATGAACACTTAAAAACGGGGTTCCATTATGTGCTGGCTCGCATTATACGCGGTACCCATGTGCCGCTCTCACGATCACAGGCTCTGCACAGGCTTCTCGCCCTCAGTATTTCCAACCTGCGCTTCCTAGCTCCGCAGGAAAGTGTATCGCTCTTTTCACGGGTGCTAGCGTGCGTTCGTCAGCCGTTTTGGACAATAACGTTGACAAAAACAAAGATGACTCGAAAATGCCGCCTACACGGCAAGATGCAAAAGTCAGGCTATGTTGGAAGCTGAGGCTCCCAGTCACATGTTGGGATCTCGCAAGTTCGACGTGAATGAGTCGAACGTTGTTCGTTGGCATCAGCAACGGACATCGCTGTTCTTCTGTGCGTCAACGCGGAAAGCCTTTCGCGATCCTCGTCAGGTACTCGACGATCCTCGCGAGACAAGCGATAACGACATCGAAAACGTGTAGGCAGCGCAGTGACCACTGGCGAGAGTGATCACGCATGACATGACGTTTTTGTTCAATAAATAATCTGGAAAGTGTTCTCGTCTGATCAACTTCTGCTCAACATCTGCGCTTTTAACCAGAGCATCGAACCGAACCGAGAGCAAAACCGAAAAATGGAATTAACCGTTAGTTTTAGCTGGAAGTAGTGAACCGGAACCGAACTGTAATTATTAGCGAAATCTTGGAACTGAATAGCAACCGAACAAGTCTAAAAACTTTGGTTACCGGTTCGTGATACCGGTTCGGTTCGGGTTGGTGTGTACCGCCTGTTATCTATCCCATCGTCTGGTGGCGACATCCGTTTCATGTGACATGATACTCGAGATCTGGCGGTCCATTCGGTAGCGCGGGACATAAAAGGCCAAGGGTGAAGGATGTTGTCCTCTCCCCGCCGCTTATACGAGAAACGTGTTTGATGTCATCCTGACGTCTGAAGTATAAGGTACCAACACATATTTCATGCTCTAGTCGGGAGTCACATGGACATTTCACTTCCAGATGACATGTTACCGTTATAACTAGAGCCTGAAGTTTTCGGGAAATATTTTTTTCATATCGTTTTATGTATTTGTTTTTCGCAATTTAAATCATATCCTGTTGGTCGAAAGACGAAATAAACGCATAAAAAAACGTAACTAAGAGATCTTGTATCATTTTTAGTGGCTACCTATAATTTTCTAGCGTATTAGAACCTCGAACCTGTTCCGAACCGGTTTACAGCCTCTGAACCGGTTAATCAAACTGATATATTTGAACTCTGGAGCTGTACCGGAACCGAACCTTTACGGTCGAACCCGAACCTGAAACAAACCGAAAAACGTTTTGGTTCGACGCTCTGCTTTTAACTGTTCCCGCACGGGATTGCAACAATCCGGCGTAGCACTATTTGTGGGATCGTAGTAGCTTTTCTCCCGTGGGACAGCGAAAATGTCACTTCGCATCATATGCGGTCAGGTACGGTAATGTGTGGCAGTGCTCATCTTTGAACATAGCAAGGTACTTATGTGCAGCCATATTTCTGAGTTTACACCCCCCGAATTCACAGTGAAATATTAATGGGGGGTCCCCGAAATCCACCATTAAGAATAAACGTTTAAGAATAAAACATTCAAGAATAATCCGCTTAAAAAATACACGGTTAAAAATATATCTCCTAAAATAAACCGCTTACTATCCCCGCTTGGAGATCACCGTTTCATAATCCACCATTAAAAATAAACTGTTTCAAAATCCCCTCACCATCTAGCACGGAGGCGGACTGATTGCAATTTACGCCGGGTTATATCATATTATGTTAGGTTAGTTTAGTTTGGCTTCAGTTAGTTTGGGATAGTTTAGGCTAGTTTGGTCCTGTGAGGTTAGGTTAAGCCCCTTGCTTGCAGTTCACCTTGATTTGGGCCATACCACATGACTCTAGCAACTGTAGGGTGGATTTGGGGGGATTCTGAAACGATTTATTTTTAACGATATATTCTTAACCGTGGATTCCTTAGCGTTTATATTTAAACAGGGATATTTTGGCGATTATTTTTGTGCGTTTATTTTTAAGTGTGTATTCTGGGAGATATATTTTTAACTGTGGGTACTTGCGCGTTTATTTTTAAGAGATTATTTTTAATGGTTTCAAACGTGATACACCCATGTTAATGACCACAGTGATGTTTATTACCTCCATGTCCATTTCAGGGCCTCAAATATTTGACATTGACCCCGGGATGGGAGTACGGCTCTCGGAGCACTTCACCATTATTTTTAACACGTTTGTTATGATGACCCTCTTCAACGAGGTGAATGCAAGGAAGATTCACGGGGAACGCAATATATTCGAGGGTCTTCTAACCAATCCCATTTTCTATAGCATTCTTATTATCACGGCAGTTGCTCAGGTGAGTCAAGAACTGTGTATCGTACACGCCTATATGTTTCGCACGTAGCAGGCTGTGGCTACAAAACCATATTTACTTGCGTAATTAATGCCAGTGATGAACTCTCATGAAGTACATGAAGTCTAACCGATTGCTCCAGTAGATTCTTTTACATTTTTTCACCCAAAAACATAGTGCCATACAGAGGGTGTGTTAAGTGTGCTCTCATTCAACGTTCTAGGTACACCTACCTTTTTTTCTTTTTTTTCCCAATATATATGTACCCTAATTGGTAGTTTCCAAAGCGTTAGTAAATGGAGAGTAGCAGTGACGGAATTGTGTTGCCTTAAATACACTGGCAAAAATGAAGTGTCGACATTTGGGTGCCAAAGTTGAAAATGGGTTAACTATGCAAGTAAATTCAGTAATTTTAAGCGTGTGATGTCCCGCTTTTGTTTCAAACATTTGCTGGGATAGCTGATTAGCAGTTGGGAGTTGTGCTGTTGACGGACTAATATGAGCTGGGCCATTCCAAACCGGAATGTAATTTTGTTGCTGTGAAGTGCTTTGAAGGAAAATAAGTAGGGAGTGACTTTTTCGGGTTAATCCCGATTCCGCCCGGTTATTCCCCCCGAACTGACCTCCGACCAATTCGGGTTAAACCCGATTTGTCGCCGAATTCCAGTCACTATGAAATCCTCAAGTGACGTTTCCGCTGAAGACGAACAAAGGTCGCCACGTGTAACACATGCAAGAATGGGTCACTTACGTTCCCAGCAATACACCCATGTGTGTCAACACTGTCTATGCCTTCGGGGATTACCGCTGGAAGGTCACGATCCCGCAAAAAAAAGAAAGAAAAGAGAGATTAGGAAATGACTTAATAGAAGAGGAGAAAAAAAAAAACACACGATAACACCCGAAGGTTCAATTATCGCCCGATTTCTCCCCGAATTACAGATTTAAAAATAGCGCCCGATTTTTACCCCCCGAATCTGAGAAAGGCATTTAACCCGAAAAAGTCACTCCCTAAAAGTAAGGTGCAATCCTGTTCATATTTTTAGTTTGTAGCAGCACTTAAAAAAAAAAAACCTTTCTGCACGACACATTCTATTATTTGCCGAAGAGCACAGTAGACCCTGCTTGAGTGACAAGTGAAACAGTCAGCCCATCTCCTCGATTTTCAGGTCATAATAGTGCAGTACGGTAGCGTGTTTTTCCAAACGAAAGCCCTGACACTGGACCAGTGGCTGTGGTGTGTGTTCTTTGGCTGTGGGGTCCTGGTGTGGGGCCAGTTCGTCACCACCATCCCCACCAAGCGCATCCCCAAGACCTTCACCTGGGGATCGGGTCCGCCTGAGGATATGAACGCCACGGCCTCGCTTGTCGAGGATGGCAGCTCTGGATCCCTCTCGCAGGACGTCAAGCGCACGGGACAGATTCTCTGGATCAGAGGACTCACCAGGTTGCAGACGCAGGTAATGTCTCTCTCCTCCTCCTCCTCAAGAGTAGCGCTACGTAGTGTTCGTAGAGCCGGAGCCGTGGAGGTAGAAGGGCTCGCGGAGGGCTGCCGCAGAAACGTGTGCAAAGTTGTGGTGCGTTCTGCGGCGTGGAGCAAACTCTCCGTGCATCTCTTTTTCTCTCTTGCTTGTGGGTTGTACCAACACCACCTAGATTAAACATAGCCTCATTGCCTAAAAGACGTGATGTAGTCATTAAAGGCGGGATCCCATAACACGCGACAGCCTGTGTCGCTGCGTGGGTGCAGCTACCCAATCCATTTGCGAGTCTGCAGCAGCTGGCGGCAAAACTGTACAGTGCAATCCCGCTAATTCAAAATCGCATAATTCCAACTTCCGGATACGAGCTTCCGGATACGGGCCTCCGGATACGGGCCTCCGGACACGGGCCTCCGGACACGGGCCTCCGGACACGGGCCTCCGGACACGGGCCTCCGGACACGGGCCTCCGGACACGGGCCTCCGGACACGAGCTTCCGGACACGAGCTTCCGGACACGAACTTCCGGACACGAACTTCAGGTTTCGAACTGACGTTCGTGTCCCACCAAAGCCATATATATTTCAATGGAGGAAAACGCCCGGTAACTCGAACATATGAATGTGCGCACCGGTTTATTCGAACAAGATTGCAAGGCCGCGCTGGGCTTCTGACTACACATTGGCTTGGAAGCGCCAGCTGCGTACCGACGCTTTGCTGCTGCCGCGTCAGGGACTCCTTCGTTTATTAAATGCTAAGCTTACTTATTACTTTTCTGTCAGTTTCTGATAAAAGCGATACTTCGGCAGGAGGAAAGAGGAGTAAGCAGCTAAGGAAAAAGCAGCAATTGGAAATTTTCTCCAATTGTGTTGGCGATATTCGCATCCGCGGGGTTCACGATTGGGTTGGGCCTAACATCGCAAAGGACGTTTTTGGAGTCGCGGCTGACGAAACGAACGCAAGCACGTATAAGATCATTTTCTGACCTGATCTGTTTTGATGCTTGTCTGTAAATAACTATTCTAGAAAGAAACAGCGCCTTATAGTTCTGCCGTCATGTGACCGCGAACGAGCCGTGACGCATTTCTAAAGTAGCTAGCATGTGCTTCCAACGCATCAAGCACTGATCCGGAGCGGCTCCCTTTAGTTCGAACACTGCTTTATTCAAATACAATCAATATATACAAATATATACAAATCTTCGGTCCCCTTCGAGTTCGAATTAACAAGATTGCACTGTATTTGTGAAAGAAATGTGCGTATTTTTCATTGATTATGCGGCATTCCAATCTCAGACGTCATATTAATATCGATTTAGTCACCCCAGTGAAATAAACACGGAGGGAAATTTACGCTACTGTAACTTTGTGAGGATTATGTGTGTCTGTGGTGGTGCTGCTGTTCTGTCCGTTACCGCACAGTGTGCAAGGGACCTTGATCACATGCAATAATAACAGATTCCAGTGGCTGCTTCCCAACTACAAGCTCGAAATTACATTTTTAATAAAGCTGACTTGCCACCCACATTACGCTGTTACCCCCACACTTCTATCCTCCGTCATTCACTCCAGTTGCGTACCGCCAAATGTAGCAGATTTTGGCATGCACGGGGTAACGGTCTTTGGCGACAAGCGACAAAGGGCTACGGGAAGTAGATACACAATTTTGCGTCCGCGACAGAGCTTCCTTGTCGCTTGAGTAGTGGCGCCACCATCGAATTTGTCGCGTGTCACTGTCGCTTGTAGCGTGTTATGGGATCCGGGCTTGAGAGTCTGCCAATCACGACTGTGCTTCGGTGGCCATAGCTACGAACACGAGCCATAGTCAGCCGCATGGGCAGCCACTTGTAGCCACGGAAAGCCTGTGTTGGAAATCGTTTGTGGTGATCGACTGAAGCAGACGGCATCGAAGGCTTTCTTTATCTAGGTGGCATTGTTTGCACTCATCTAGCTAAAGGTCGTGCCTAGTTTGCGCATCTTCAAAAACCAATGGCAAGCTCCAATGCCTCCTCAGCTTTTCTACCTCCGAACGTAGAGCAGATTATCTGGAATTTAAGGCGAAGGAAGGTGGCTGTGCATAGCATCACTTACGAACATTAACGCCTAAGCTTGCTCCAGTACTAAAGGGCTACGAACGAGCAGACTTGGGCTTAGATACCCTTAAGCTTCGCTTTGCTCGATTGGTGCAAATTTGTGACCACAAAGGAAGCTTGCAAAGCTCAAGTCCAGTGGTTGTGCATGTGGAAGTGAAGGGTGTACAGGATTAATAACAAAGGAGCATTGTCGCTACACGCTAGGGTGGAGTCTCTGCACACATATACTCTGCACCGCCATATTTTTGTTGCGTCCGTCTGTGATTCATTTTAACTGCACTCTGTCTGCACCATTCAGTGTACAGCCCTTGCCGGCACCTACGGCTTAATGCCGAATTGGGTGGCATGAACTGTAGCGATAGCCACGGTATTACGAAGTCCCGCAAAAAACACCTTTTGCTCCACTTGCACGATGCGCAATGCACAGCACACTTCGCTCTTTCGGAATGCACCTTTGTGAACATTGTGTCACTGTCGGAGAGTCGCACTTGTGCCATTAAGCGAAAAGACCTGTAGCAACCCTAAACTCACTGTGACGTTTCTACAGCGACACCTAACAACATATTTTTTTGTATTTGTCTCATTCTGATTGCTCCAGCGAACTTATTTTCATGGCCGTTGTTGTAACATAACATTTTGACGCTTAAGAAGTAAGGATAAATGTATCGGAAAGAGGGGGGGAGGGCCAGTAACCAGAAGCACGTACACAAATACAGGTACCAGAACCTTTAAGAAGTAATAGCAACTTTAGCAACTTATAATAGATAGCAACTTTGTTGTTGTTGATTAACTTTATAAACCACGACAAGATCATATATATAAGACTTTGCAAAATATTCTATGCCATTTCATTCGCCACACGAAATGAGTACCCAGTCTCCGTACCCAGTCTCCGTACCCAGTCTCCGTACCCAGTCTCCGTACCCAGTCTCCGTACCCAGTCTCCGTACCCAGTCTCCGTACCCAGTCTCCGTACCCAGTCTCCGTACCCAGTCTCCGTATCCAGTCTAACTGGCACATCTGTGACAACTTTCAAACTGGCAAGTCCATCCCTCTTCTTTTGTCGGTCAGGTTTTTAAAAAACGATCAACGGGGCTGCATAATTTACTTGCTCTTCAAGGCTGAGCCTTCGTTGCCTTTCACTCTGCCCTTGACCCTTAATGACACAATTGTGACTGCCCGACACAGCATAAGCGTACCTTCTTCATACCCATGCAGTGGGTCTGCACGTGCAGCGTATTTGCTGCAGTCACTTCAGTGGCTGTCCTTATTTCTATTCTTCTGTTTCTGTCGTCTTGCCTCGAATGTTTTCTTGAACTTTATATCTATATATATATAAATAGCACTCCTGCTTTCCGTCGCTCGTTTTGAGTGACCGGAAAGCAACAGATGAATGCTACTGTATCTTAACCCTTAATTTTCTTTTGTTATCAACAAAGAGGACGTCATTTCTTTGTCCTAGTGTCGCCAAATGTCTATTTCCTCACATTGGCCCCTCATGGTTCCCTTCACTCTTTAAGAAAGGGAGTGAAGTGAATTTTTTTTTAGAGTAAGCGAACAGCCTTTTGTAGGAATTACGAGAACCCTTTGCGAAGGTGACAGCGGTTCGTGCATTTTCTGGATGCCGAACTAACAAAAACTAGTGTGATGCACCAGAGAAAATTCGCATCTCTTGGGAGCACTGAGAAATTAAGGGTTAACGCACTTTTGTCAAGGTACCCAGGTAGCCAACGGTGTACCTTCCCTCTTACGACGCTTGCATGATTTTAGCGAATCACGAGCTTGCTCATGACCCATTATAACGAGCATGACACAGTGCATGCCATGTTTGAAGTTGTAGTACCTTAATCCTCATGCTCTGATAGTGACGATGACAAAAATTGTCTAATGCTTGCAGATTTTGGTATTACGTACTGTATTTGTTTTTTTTTTTTGTGGGGCATATTTATGTGTTTGCGTGTGCATATTTGTTACGTCAAATAAGGTTCCCCAACATTTTTTCAAGCTACGTACTTAGGGAACCGAATATCAGATTATATCGTATTGCATTCTTGTTACGTTTATTCCTAACGAAAATGGTGTAACCGAGCGGAGAGCCAGAGGGAGCTGAATTCCCTCCTCCGTGACACCCTCGCACTGCCCTCACTCCCCGGGGGTCATGTGTCTCTCTTCTAGCTGCACCCGTCACTTATCCACCTTGATGCTGTTTGAGTGAGATGTTTGGAAGAACAACTTCCACTTTGTGATTTAAAAAAACAACAAAAACAGTGCAGCTCCTAACACTTATTCTTGCGATATGCACTCGTGTCGGCTGTGTACACGTAATGGTTGTGTGCAGTGTAGTCCCCCCCCTCGGTGCGGACAAAGCTGTCTGGCTGCATTGATGTGTCTCGAGCTGCAGTCGTTTCTTGAGCAGTCAACACGGCCGTCTTTCTATGTGGGTTGACGTCGCTTGTGGCGCTTCACTGCAGTGTGTGTGTTGCACAGCTTGGGAAATATAGCGAAACCAGTGAAGCTGTGTCTGTGGCCTCTGATTAACATGCACGACTCGTAGCATACCTTGGCTGTTTTTTTTTCTTTGGTGTGTCGGTTTATGTTTGATGTGTATACTTAAGCACGACTAGTGTCTTTTCACTTCACTTTCTTTACGTGTAATATGATGAAATTCTGATGGAACAACGAGAACAAGTAAACGTTGTCGTGTGATTCCGGATTCACGTAATGCAGTGTTGCTGTCCACGTGATAGTGTTGGAAAATGGCTTGAGGAAAGAGTGCTTCTCAGTAATTTAACGCTAGTTAGTTGTTCATTTTGTGGTCGTAGTAGTCAGTGCTCATGGCACCATAGCTTATGATGTTCAAGCTTAGCCCAAGAAAGGCTAGATGTGCATGGCTTAAGCTTGCCTTAGTCTTTGATTTAAGATCCACATTTAGAGTTAACACATTTTAGTTATTTATTATTATTTTTTTTTTTTTACGTGGTAATGGAGAGCAGACACACACAGCGTGTTGCCAGACTGCCACACACATACCACACAAGTTGCAAATTGTTACTACTGCCTCACTGTCATGCTCAGGGTGAATACGTCCTGGTCTTCTGTTGAAAAGTGATTAAGATATCAGAGATATTTGATGCAAAAAAATTTTTTTTAAAGTGCTATCTTAAAAAAATGTGTCAGCATAACTTTACAATGTTTTTTTTTTTTTCCTCCCTGAGAAATTGCCACCCACAAAAGATATCCCGAAACATAAAAACCAAGAGTGAAGCACATACATTTCAATAAGTGCTCCGGCCGTGTGCATAAACACGACACATAACCTGGCGCCTCCAGTTGACCGAGGTTCTGGCATCAGTGTTTCACCGTGCCTTCGCTCGTACCTGAGATTCATGTGTGAACAGTGGAAATGGGCGTTTTCCCGATTCCTCATGCTGTTGCCACTGTCATCACGTTGTGCATTATTTCTGACGGCGTGGACTTTAGTCTGCTTCAATTCTACTTCAATTATTGTAGTACTGCTTCGTGAAGGATGTCTTTCGCACTTATTGCGCCTACCTCTGGCAGAGTACAACTGCATGGTCGCGCAGGTTTTCTGTGTCCCTTCCTCTACGGTTGCCTCAGAATAAATTTAAATAACGTGAAGCATAATTTGTCCTTATGATATGGGTCTAAGTTATTGCCGCATATACTGGGCGCGTCACGTGGGACTGACCAGAATTCTTATTAAAAAAAAGCTACGAGAGCAGCATGAATATTGTTCTTGCAGTTGACTAATTACCTGAAATTCATTAAATTTTTAATTAGGGAATTCCCTGCAAAAGGGAGATAGCAGATAGTGTGTCTTTCCCAATGTAGCATGTTCATGCATGAGTCTCTCAATGAGCTGTCTCACTTCTATTGTGTAATTTTGTAATGAAATGACTTATGTGTAGTATGTGTGTTTTTGTACTGAGTGAGCATAACATGTGCAGTTTTACTAATGTCGTATGAAGCGTCTGTCATGTAAAACTTAGTATGACATTTAATATTCTCACCGGACGTGTGCAGTCGTACCTCCTCCTTACCTGGATCTCGTGGTTGCCACATTCTATAGTCCTATATCTTAAAATTGCCACACAAAATATCACACTTAAAATTCCATGTACATCTGAAAGTTGTAGTCAGCAGTATCTCTTTAACATTATCGTTAACAACTTTCAGTTTTGTTTTCACCGGGCCGTGGGTTTGATACAAAAGGTGTTTGTTGTGTTCCAGCAGTTCATGACAAAAAAACAAACAAACAAACAAACAAAAAAGTCTGAGTTCTGCCGTCCTCCACGGTACCAGGAGAGGAGTACCAATGTGGTAGTTTAGGATGCTCACACATAGGGCACTGTGTTTTAGGGTGCAGCCCGTTTTTACCCTCGCCCACGATTTGCATCATCGTCATTTAGGGTAAAACCCGAAAAAGCCCGAAAACTAACCTGACAAAGTGCAAAATCAGCCACCAATACCGGCACCAGAGGACAGTATGTTCCATAACTTATGTTTATGTAAAATGCGAGAAGCACTTCTTTGTGTTTTGTTTTTTAATTTCCACATGAAAATCTACGTTACTGCCCAATTTTACCCCATTTTACGGCCCCTGAAATAACACCCGATTTTTACCCCACTGATTTTCAACCAACATAAAACCTGAAAACACAGAGCCCTACTCACACAGAAGGTGTCAAAAAGCAGATAATGAGTTTTCTGGTTGAAGCGTTACGGGTAAAAGCGGTGTATGACTGTACTTGTCGTAAGATTTTTATTGTTGACTCTACTATGTAAGCTGAATGTTTTAACACTCTCATGTGTCGTGGTGATTAACTCTGACACGGAACGGAATATTTGCCTCATGCTTCATGGTACACCGTTCATAATCCGTTGATGCACTGAAGTCTCGCGTGTATGTAATAGCTCTGAAAATCGAAAAACTGAAAACCGTCTCAATGTGCGTTTTATTAATTGTCCTCGTTGAGGGACCATTTTATTCCGTCATGCTGCCACAGTCTTTGAGTTCATAAGGCGGGCAATACTGCTATCATTGTAAATAGACATTAATGGAATGCATAACTACGAGGCCCAAGGCCATTTTCTTTTTAACACGTTTTTTTGGACGAGTCGACGGTAAACCGCCACAACTACCAGTTTGACACAGACAGGACTGTCATTTTGTTCAGCTTTCACGTGCAAAAATCTTGAAGGTTTTCACTTCGAAGAACATTCTGTATACATCTCTTATCAAATTGCATTTGATCTGAAAGGAGCCAGGCACCACTGCATAGCATACTTGTCATGTGCCTTCAAGATCTGCTTCCACACACGGATTGTAAAGCCCGTGTTAGATCCACTGTAAGATTATTCAGGATCCACATACATCAAATATGCGTGTTCTCTTCTTAAAGGGATGGTCGCACCTGTTCCAGTCAATTACGAAACCCACCGGCCCACGGTATTGAAAATTCTCCGTGAAATACTAGTGCCATAGCTTGACCTCTATGCGATGGAATACCTACATGAGAAAGAGCAGATGCCAGGTATTGAGAGTACACAGGAATTCTCCCTCTGGAAAAAAAAGGCGAAAATATCATTCCCTACACTGAGGTTTTACACCAATCGTAGCACGGTCTTGAGAAAAGGGCTGCCCCTACCGCACGATGCAGACGAACTTTCCTTTCTTTTTGTACCTGAGGAACGAATCTTTTGTAAAATAAATCTTTTGTAAAAAATAAAAATTAAAATTTTATCTTTTGTAAAAACTTTTGTAAAATTTGTTCCTGAGGAACGAATCCTTTCTCCCCTGCACGCCGCCCCCTCACTCCGATGTTGTTGCTGGCTCCGTGCTGCCTCCGCAGCTGCGGAAGCAGCACTGATCTTTAAAATTAATATTTACCGTAATTTCACGTGTATTAGCCGCGGCTTATGCATAATTTTTTTTTCTCACGGGAGCCCTGCGGCTTATCCACCGGTTCGGCTTATCTGATGACTATTTTGCCCCGGTATTTTCCCCATACCCCGGTTTTAACGAAAGGGCCGACAGTGTCTCTGGAACAGCACCGCCTGGCCAATGCGCGAACAATGCGTAACAGGGGTTCAAGTAGAACTTCAAGTAGACTGACCTTTCTGGTGCCTTCCCCCAAGCAGCTTCAACTAAAGTGACGACAGTGATTCTTGTCATCTAGAAGGCCACTGACCCGTCGATCCATGAAAAACACACAAGGGCACAATCCGATCATGGTAGAACATTAGAACTGACCTCCTTTGTTGTACACCATGCCGACCCCGGAGTATGGACCGCAGGGTTTATGACCTTCTCTATGGTCTCCTTTGTCACACAAGTCAGTTGTGGCTTATCTGTAGGGAGTGACTTTTTCAGGTTAAACCAGATTCCGCCCGGTTATTTCCCCCATCCCCCATCCCCCGAACTGACCTCTGACCAATTTGGGTTAAACCCGATTTCTCGCCGAATTTCCAGTCACTATGAAATCCTCCAGTGACGTTTCCGCTGAACACGAACAAAGATCTTCACGTGTAACACATGCAAGAATGGGTCACTTACGTTCACAGCAATACACACATGTGTGGCAACACTAACTATGCCTTCGGGGATTACCGCTGGAAGGTCACGATCACGGAAAAAAAAAGAAAAAAAAAGAGAGATTAGGAAAGGACTTAATAGACAAGAGGAGAAACAAAAACACCCGATAACACCCGAAGGCACAGTTATCGCCCGATTTCTCCCTGAATTACAGATTTAAAAATAGCGCCCGATTTTTATCCCCCCGAATCTGATAACGGCATTTAATCCCGAAAAAGTCACTCCCTACTTATCTGCCTGAAAATTTTCAAAAAGTTCCTAAAAAACGGGTCCTGCGGCTTATATGCTGCGCGGCTGATACGCGTGAAATTACGGCAATATCCGAGCACCTTTCGGATGAAAAAATTTGCCACGTAGATTGCCGGCCGATGCCCAACATATTGATATCCATCTCATGGATGGGTTTCCAGATGCGACCGTACCTTTAAGCAGTTGCGCTCTTCGTGTCCCGGGTATAACTGTTTCCTCGGGTGCCCGTTCTTCCGCCGCGGCACGTTCGCGATTCTGCAACTTCGCCAACGCCTCGGTACTTGTCAGTTGTGCATTCCCCACAGATGTTAACCGGTGCAAGCAGGCATGTGTTCTTTACAGCAGCAACAGCACGATCCCCTGCATCAGGACCACCTCGATTACCTGACTGGGAGCCATGCCACGTCGCTGGTGGAACTACGGCGTCTGTCACAGCTGTAACAGAATTTGACGGACAAGCGGGGGAGGACCTCGGGTGCCGCGTGCTTGTGGCTCGCTCGCAAGACCCAAGTGGTGTGAAAGTGTTCGCATAAAATTTTTTTTCTTTCTCCTCTTCTTTTTTTTTTTTTTTGCGTTGATTGAAAACAGCCAAGGTGTGTCTCCTCGAGAGTGCAGGCCTGCGTCATGTGGGCATGTCTAGCAGCTACTCTGGCATGCTTAGTCATTCGAAGGGAACTTTCTCGGGATGGTTTCGGACAGGGACTGTTCTTCTTCTGGGCACCGTCCTCATCATCACTGGCACAGTATTTAAAGGGTTAGGTATGAAGCGTTAAAGTTTCATGCGAATCGTGGGTCAACAGCCCAGGGGCAAGAAAGTGGCCGTCCAGTCTTTTTTTTTTTTTTTTTTTACGGTTTCACTTTGGCCGTAAATTACGGCTTTTACCTTAAGACGTCATACCTAACCCTTTAAATACGCTGCCAATGATGAGGACGGTGCTCAGAAGAAGAACAGTCTCTGTTCGAAGTATCGACGGCTCTCTTCCTGAGGCGAGTCCCTTCACACTTCCTTACCGGTTCCCTAGATTTCTGCCAGTCTACTTAAGTCACTCGAAGGTCTTCACGGATAGACTCCGCCGTGACTACCTTTGCGCAGTGATGTCGTGTGCGTTGAACCAAACGCGGCACTAGTTAAATTATTAAATTAATGGGTTGCTGAAAAAATATAAATACTCTGTGTAAAAGTCGTGACCAGTAGGTGCGACTACAACTGTTACGGAAAGACCTCTGCGTAATAAATCCACTTCTTGCTGTTCAAAAGTCTGCGGTGCCCACAAGCAGCCTCCATGTGTGGCGATTGCAGGGACACATTAATACGCACGGCAGCCAACTTGAGGACTGTCCCTTGCGCCTTAAACGTGTGCATCGTAAGCAGTGAAGCAAAATTACCTTTTTCAGTGGTATGTATTAGGTATTGTGAACAGCACAATGGGTGTTGGTGGTGGTTTTGACGTGTCTGGTTGTTGTCATCTGTGTATTTATCACCTTCTTCTTTTTTTTTTCTGCCATGCAAAATAGTGGAGCTACAAGGGATGGGAACAGTGTTGTTTTCGCCCTCACGGTGCTCTGTTAATGTCTGTATTGTGGCTGGCATCTGGTTCTGTGCATAGCAGTCGCTCCACCTGTACATTCCCCTTCTGCCATCTGCAGCGGGATGTCGTGTAGATCCGTGGAAATGCGGCAGTGTTTTTTATTCTTCTTTATTTTTTATCTTTCTGTCAAGTGTTCAGTCTCTGCGGCGAAATTGTTTGTGACGACGATATAGATATATATGCGTATATACGTCCTTCGTGAGTGGTTCGTTTTGCACTGCCTTGTTCTGTTCTGTTTCTTTTTCCCTTTCCCTTCTCATTGTTAATGGTTGCACCTGTTTGCGTTGTCGTAATCTCTGTTTTTTACCCCCATATTGTGCACTCCAGTTTTCCTTTTTCCTCCAACGGTTTTTGAGGGACCGTAAAGTTGTCCAAACTGTTCGGAACAAGTTTCGTGCTGGGTCCTGAAGGTTTCACTGGTCTTTTAGAGCGTCGTGAAAGAAAGTTGCGCTTTTTTTCTCTCTCTCTCTGGCTGTGTGGCAAAGTTACGAATAATAACGCAGAGCAAACCATAAGCTGATGATTGTCTCGTTTTCCACTAGAGGCAGCTGCTACTGACTTTACCCTCAAAGGAAATTTGGTCCATACAGAAAGTTGTGCATATAGCAGCTACATTAGCGAACAAACGGTAGCATTCTTGTGGGAGAAGCCGCAACTTGGCATAGATAGTTTTTTCCGGTTCTGGAGAATTGTCGAGTCAACTGTTGCAAAAAACAAGAAAAGAAAGAAAAAGAAGGCGTCGAAAAGTACTATACCTTTGGACACTAAGAAGAACAGAGAAATTTTGCTCGACCGCACCAATGCCCTTGTTGCCTGGAAATGACCCTGTGCATGCTATTAAGTCAGTACTTGTAGTATGCTATTTCAGTGCACCATTTCACAGCACTGCGTGAAAATGCCTGCCACTCTCGCGTTCTTGGTACCGGCATGTCTATGAAGCTTTTTAATCAACTGCAATGAAAAGAGAGGCCCGCGGCTTGTATTTGCGATGGTCGCGTTTACTAGGCTGTAACCCTAAGAGTTTTAAGAGTCGTTTGGGGAGAATGAGAAGAGTAAATGTGCCACAGCTCGCACATGTCTTTTGCCGTTACAAACTCCTTTCCTTCCTTCCTTACCCCCTCTCCATCCCTGCCTTCATATCATTATGCCCTTCTTGACTGCTTGGTTTTCAATTGTGGCATGCCTCCAGTGAGCATTTATTTATTTTTTGTCCCTTTCTCTTTCCGAAAATTGCTTCTTCTTTTTTTTTTTCCTGATCAGAATGACTTTTTTTTTTCTTGATTCCATTTTTTGTACTTTAGGAGCACACCCTCTCTCCATATTTGCCCTGACCATTTCCTCACACTGATGTCTGAGGGATTCATTTTCACACAGGGCCTGCTTGGAAAAAACCCTTATCCTTCACACTCGAAGACCACTTGAAAACAGAGGAAAAAAAAAAATCTACAGTGCTAAAAAACAAAATTACATGAGACACAGGAAATAGCCTATAAAGTTATTTCACAAACAATTTGTTGACTGCATATTACGAGTACAGCGCAAAAAGGAAACATTTTAACTGCGTTGGAAGAGCATAATAAAAGATCTACGGTGCAGTAGTGACCGTTCAGTATGTGCGCATCTCAGAAAGCCAGTGTGACGTGACCCAGGTGTTTCCCAGTGGCGTTTCTTGGGACCATATGCACAGAACAAAGTCATATACCACCGCTGCTTACAATTCAAGCCACATGCTTATAGTCTTGTCACCACCACTTGTGTCACGCTTGCAGTATTATGTACGAACAGAAAAGATTTTGAACCAGCATGTGTGTGCACTACCGAGTGAAAGGGGTAAAGGGGGTGCGCAGCATGAAGGTCGTGTATCAAGGGAGCATCTATACCTAGTTAGCTCCTGCGGTGTAGCCGTTAGATACCTGGTCTTTCTCTCCTGGTCACTCTTGCCACAAATGTGGGTAAGATGTACTTTCCTGTTGATCTGGTGTGGTGCACTAGAGGATGTAAAGCCTGAGCTTGCTAAGTGTGCAGATTATGAGTTCCTGCCTCAGCATTGCCCACAGTTACCTTGTGGTCCATGTAAAAGTTACAACCTGCACGTATTCGAAGCTTTCAGGGATGTGTCCATTGGTCTGTCTTGGCAGATGAGTATTCCTTCAAGAAATTCTACCCAATTGGGCTGGGCTAATTTTTGGGTTGGCCTCGGTGTATCAGCAGAGACAGTGATATGTCGACCTCCAGCGCCGACTGAGCAGCAACCAACAAGCCCCTAGATTTCTGCAAATCCGCGGTTCCGCGAAATTTTGCTCAATTGGCCACGTCTCACGGAACATACCATGTCCCGCTGAATCCGCCTTTTCTTTTCTTTTTTTTTCCTCCGCAATATTCGGTATATTACAGAATTATGGGCATTCCTTTGCTTGGTGTCGCCATTCTGCAAGTTGGCTTCACCTCACACTTCCTGGAGTGTCAGTTTACATCAAATAGGATTGGTCTTGGTTAGTTGGTTATTGTAGGTTAATGAGTTTTCTACGGCTTTTGCGCCCATGAATGTGCCAAAAGTTTGTCAGTTCAGTAGACAACGAGTTGTGTGTGCAAATCCCACTTTGGTTCATCGGCACATGCCCTGTGTATCCCTTATGGCAAATTGAGGTTCACTTACACTCTGTGCAGTTGTGTGATCCTGAGAGAATGCTGAAACTTGCCCGTGGAATACCGCGGATTGGTAAATCGCACTGTGCGGAAAATTTAATTTTCCGCTGCAGGAAGCTGAGGGCTCTATTATCTCTACTGCACCAAACGGTGAAAGCATTATTTCTTAACTTTTAAGCTCTATGGTGCGCACCATGCTGTAAACATTTTTGTTTTTGTTTTTGTTTTTGTAATCACAAAAACATGTGGGTGGTTTTGGTGTGGAAGCACATAAGGTATGTAGAATATCCCACGGTTGCAGGACATGCTGAAAGGCGTCTGTAACCAGTAGCATGTGTCAGATTGTAAGCAGACGTGGCTTCAGTGAGTGACGCAGGAGAACAATACAAGTCTGGTTAAAAAAAAAATACTGCTTGTAACAAAGATATTAAACTGAATATGGCTTAGTGGCTGAAGGACAGCTTTGCAATCCACACCTTGCTACACTTCTGTCCGTACCGGCTCTGCCTGAAGAGCTGGTTACAACCACGGCTTACTAACTCTACAGCAGCTTTCTGTACAACACATGGAATGCTATTTTAAAGATGTGTCTCGACAATGTCACCGATGTAACAGCAACATGTACAGAACATTAACATGGCACATGTGACTTTATTTTGGTGGCCGGTGTTAACAAAGTGCTCACAGTACCTAATACATCTGGGGTGGCTGGGTGAATAGTCATGCTGCTCCTCATACATGAACTGTGTACATTCTAACAAATCAAATCAAATCAGTTCTGTAGAGCTTGCGTCTCAATGCATCCTGTAACACATTCCGTTAAAAAAAAAAGAAAAGAAAGCTTGCATGTTTCAATTTCACACTAGTACAGAGAAATGTTGAGCACGTCTTTTTTATGAGTGTGCACCAGTTTCCTTTTTCCAGCTGCCGCTGCTTCTTCTTCTAGTATTCGTATTATTTCTTATCCCCATTGACTGCAGCATTCTTTCTGCAATCGAACTAACACCATTATAGTTGTTTGTGGCATGTCCCTTTTTGCTTTTCCCCCGTAGCGCTTTTTGTTTGCATATGGCGCGTCAAAGGGACACCCCCCTGCACAGGGCCTCCATTAGGTGTTGTTTCCTGTGCATCACTTGCGACAAGAACCACATGTATACTCAGGATGATGAGGAAATGGTCAGATGTGGCATTTTGTGTCAGCTTTTTACTGACTTGAGAAGACTACCCGCATTGCACCTGCCTCTGAACAGCCTGCCGGTCGGAGAGAGCTCTGCCGGATGTCATTCCGGAGTGTTTTTCAAAGTTTTTTTTTTTGCTTTATTTTTGCAGCTTAATGTCTCAGCTGCGTTAATTTTTGTCATGGCTGTGCTGTGAATCGTTAGCATACTCAGTTCCGTTATTACCTCGGAAAATGTTTGAGAAAACAAAAGCCGAAAATGAAGTATGAATTAACGAGAGCATAGTTGATCGCAGCACAGAAGGCCTCTCTTCTTGAACTGGTTTTCCGACCTTGAGACACGTAAAGCCATGCTGGAGCGGTTGCTTCCGAAAGCAGGCCGATGCAAACACCAAGCAACTATGTATGTATCGCTCCGTCATTTTGCCGTAGCGGACGCAGCCGAAAGAGAAGATTGAAAAGAGCTGAGTGGGTTGGCAGGCTGTTGTTAGAGTCACTAGATATGCTTCGCTTCAGAGTATCGACACTGAGGTCC
This sequence comes from Ornithodoros turicata, assembly GCF_037126465.1. Classification (NCBI taxonomy): domain Eukaryota; kingdom Metazoa; phylum Arthropoda; class Arachnida; order Ixodida; family Argasidae; genus Ornithodoros; species Ornithodoros turicata. The sequence continues at coordinate 13,536,813 of NC_088203.1, forward strand.
AAGGGAGAGCAGGAGCGCCATCTTGTTTCTGCACCACACCGGTACCGTCCCCATTTGAGGATCAAAGACGGCTAACGTAATGCTCGCTGTGGGATAGAGAAACCTGTACGATTGTTGCGCGATAATCCATGTGTCGTCCACTAGAGCGTCTTGAGGGTGTCAATGAGCTCAAGGCCGTCAACCTTGAGGAGCTGCTTGCAAGAGAAAGGAACGTTTCGCTCGTGTATGATAGATTGCATCATGCGCATTGCTACCGTGTTACTACCGTGTTGCCACCGTATTCCTACCGTGTTGTGGAAACAAGATGGCGCTCGCTCACTCTTGGAACTCAGTGTCGACAGTCTCAAGCGAAGCCTATTTAGTGACTCTGGTGGCTGTTGTGTGCGAGGTAGGCTGTTGTAATGTTGTGCTCTGGGTTTATTTCTGTTTTGCCTCCTTCTGCTCTCTCTTCTTTCCCCTCTCCCTTCACCCACAGCTTCGGGTTGTGAGGGCCTTTAAAAGCACAATCGAAGACGAAGACGGGCGTAGCATTCATAGCATGCACAGCTTACATAGCCTACGGAGCTCCCGTAGCCATCCCGGGGCGCGACCTCTCTCCGACATTAGCTACATTGACGAGGACGGCAAAACCCCCTCCCCGAACGAACTCCCTTGCGACGCGTCGCCCACACTGCCCACCAAAAACCCCCGGCCGGCTGGTGTTGCTCCGCCTCTCAACTTCCTCCGGCGCAACAACAGCGGCGGCAACGTCCACGCGGAGACGGCGCCCCTGGTGACGGGAGACCGCACGGCGTCGCCCGCCGCCTCGCCCACGAGCTCGTCGTCCAACGGCAGCGTGGACAACAACAACCGTGCAAGCTTCTCCAACCCGCTCACGCAGGGTTACAACCTCCTCAGCGAGCCGCCCGTCGGAAAACTGCACGAGACGAGCATATGATGGTGCCAGACTCTCTTGCAACCTCTCTACAACGAGAACTACAGCCTCCACTACGCTCTGTGTGGGGGGGGGGCACAGGAAAAACGTGCACTAGAATGCGCCTAGTTATCCCCCCACCCCCGTGTGGTCGGCCCCCCACCCTGGGCCACGTTTTTTTGAGGAACAAAATGAAAACTGGAGTGTGATATAGGTTGCTTTCTCCTCCCCCCAACCACGTTCTTTCTTTTTCTCGCGCATTCTCTCAAGTTTGGGTGTTGTTCCATAGTTTTCTTTGGGTAGGAATATCTCCCCATCCCCCCGTGTGTTGTCCCGCCCGTCCTCCTTTTCCCCCGCCACTCGGCTCTTCTGGGAACCTCCTCTCTCTCTTTCTCTCTCTCCTTGTCACTGGGTGAGCGGAAGGGTGCCCCCCGACAAGTGTGATATTTTTTAGCACACGTGACACATGCACCTCTATCTTTCTTGGTAGGTCACAAGTAGAAGCAGCACAAGTGCATACACGGAGCAGTATGTGTGTGTGTGTGTGTATACGACCCATTTTTATGGCAGCCTCCTCTCTCTCTCAATCCTCCTCAATGTTAGAACAGCCATCTGTGCTTGCTTTTTCACTTTCACAGCTCTCTCTCAATGCTGGATTCGGGAGGTCGATACTGGGCGACGGGCCTGGTGTTTTTTCTTTTTTCTTTTTCTCCAGTAGCCGAGTGGAAATGGTAATGGAATTTATCAGCAGTGGATAGGCAGTGAATATGAGGACATAAATCATAAAATGAATGAGAGCAGTTAAACATCGTACTTTTTTTTTTGCTCTTCTCCATTTATCGTGTTAGCCGAAACAGCCGAGTTCTGCCGTATCAGGTGCACTCACCTTGGAAGATGAGCTCTCTATGCTTGAGAATTTGGCACATGCTCTTAAATGATTGGCACGTGCAAATAAAAATAAAACTCTGATGTCAAGTATAGCTCTCGGGTCCTTAAAAACCTACTGGCGATTCTCAGCATTTATTATTTGCATAATAGAATGATTGGCACGTGCAAATAAAAATAAAACTCTGATGTCAAGTATAGCTCTCGGGTCCTTAAAAACCTACTGGCGTTTCTCAGCATTTAAGCGAAAAAGAAAATCCTTTTTGTGTTCTGTTTGTCTGTAACCTCGCGAACAACTTTTGTACACAAAAAATGCGATGGGTTGAATATGGTAATATTAATTGGCTTTCACACCAAACTGGTCAGCGTGAAGTTTGAAAACCGGATTGTTCACTTCGTGTACGCCAACGTCGACGCAGCTCTCGGGAACAGACACACAGACCTGCCACAGCCAGAGTGCATATCTGTTAACAACCAACGAGCGAGGAGGAAAACATCTCTCTCTCTTACCAGAGAGTGATTAACTGAATGATGCTAAGTGCCTCTTTTACTACCGGCGATTTCTCATCCGAGCTCAAATACCTGAACGCCGGGACAGGACAGTAACTCTCACGCCTCTTTATTCCTGGGCACTCTCCCAGAAATTGAGATGAAGCAGAATGCTGGTGTTTGAGGCAGTTCTTCCGACAGTGACGAACTGTCGCCCACTCTTGGCCGCCCGAACTCAGCGTTTTGCCTCGAGTTATGGAATGCCCTCTCTCGTGAAATGAATCAAAGGAAGGCACGTTGTTATATGTGCGACAAGCTTTTCGTGAGCTGTCGAGAGCTCTGTTTTTCCTTTCGGCTTTCTCACAGTTGTTGCCAAACGTGTACACACTTGTCGTTTCCTTGGTTTTCCCACGGGGGACCACTCACTGTGCATCGTCGTGATTTTGGCGGTCGGGCAAGGATCTTTGCCCTGTCCGAAGTTTATGCAAGCAACTTGCTGCTGTAGCTAGGCGTGCAGTACGGGCAGTGACTTGACTCATGTTATGATGACACTCCTGCTGCCATTGTCCAGCGCCGTTTTCTTTTTGGGTATCTGCTCATCCTTATGCATGACGATTGGTCGTGTGCGAGCGTGCGTGTCCACATGAGCACAAGCGTGCTAGAGTGTCTCTAAAGGCAAAGCCTAAACTGTTGATGGCATCCATTTAGATCACCCAGTAAAGAAGAAAAGAAAATATCGCGAGTCTCCAAGTTGCCACGCAGCTTTGTTGGGACTACTTAGTAATAATTTTCATCTTTTTCTTATTATATATATATATATAGGTTAAAGAGGTTGATATATCAGACGGCTGCAAAGTTGAATAAAAGTAAAATAATAAGACGTGGACGACAGATTACAGGAAAGTTAAAAACCATTTTATTTAGTAACTAGTTCTTTTTGTCCTGACGAAGACAGAATCACTGCCGAAACGTCGACCTTTCTTTTAAACGTTGCCCACTATATAAACTAGTTAACTATCCTGTAATCTGTCGTCCACATCTTATTATTTTACTTAGGGAAAAAAGCCATTAAAGAAACAAGTAAATGATACTAGACGTGTTTGAAATTATATATAATATATAAAATTTATATAAAATAAATATAATATATATATCTTTTTTTGTTGCAAAAGTTTGTTGTTAACGAATTCAGAACATACCGTGGTAACAGACATAGGGCTGGAAAGAAAGTGAAGTGTACAGCGAGCAGAAGAAACATTGCAAGAATGAGAGCTAACAACCCAGGTGTTGTGTGATACAAAGTGGATTACAATTGGCTTACTTTAGCTTGCATTGGCCTCCAATGGCATATGAAGACTGGCCTTAGTACTGGATGGGATCCGAGGCAGAAGGGAAATGACGATGTTGAGTAGTCTTCCAGAAGCACGAGATGCAGGTGCCTGGCAGTACTTTTCACTGTAGGACCGTTGCATGCTCTGCGAAGAATGTCCTGCTCAGGGAATATGCTGTTAGAGGTTTTGTTAAATTATGTGCGAGCCAGAACTTGCCCTTGCTTTCTTTGTCCACACAGAAACCCAGATGCCAGAGATTTTGCTGACTGCATGATCAAATTATGAGATCCAAAGTGACGAGCCAGTACGAGGCAGGACTAGGGAGACGTTTAGGACGGTGGTAGCACCCCTTTGAGAGAACAAGCTTGCACGCCTTTACTGTGTTAGACGAGATATTTAAGATACGTGCTTCTGTAAACCTGGGAGTAGCTCAATATAACCACTCAGTGCAGTAATTTTGAGATGCAGTATTTCTCTTGCATTCCATTTTGCTAGTCCTCGCAATAATACCATGTGAATATATAAGGGGGCCTGTCTTCATTACTGTAGAACAATACGGAAACATGGCATCTAGGGCAATCACACTGTGGTTTCTTGCTTACATGTTTCGTGCTGCTGGGGTGATGTAATTTGGAAGGAACTGAGGAGGCTCTTATTGGGGTGGGACTTCTTGGGGTGGGCAACTTCTTAGGGTGCAAAACTTTTTAGGTTTTTTTTTCTGGTATTTCATGAGTGAACGGATCTCATTCTGATTACATCTGTGCAGTCTGTGCTCTTTGGCATTCGTACAAGCGCTGCACAAAGTGGCTTGCATAATCCAAAGCAGATCATGTGGATTTTTATACGCCTTGCGCTGGGTGTACCACTCAGGGAAGCAGGGAGGGTCGATTCTGCACAAATGCGAATGCTGCCAGCAAAAAAATAAGCCTTGGGGTGTAAATGCATGACGCAGGACATATCTGCGGTCTCATAGTACCCATCTTTCACGTTTGTTTCCTTGTGAAATATTTTTTACTTTGCTCAAATGTGGCTGCTCATTCAGGTGCAGTGCAATGCAATGCAATGCCATGACATGACATGCCATTGGCAACCTTGAGAGACACTCTGCATGCAGAGGGAGAGTTGGCACGTGTGTGAATGACCACATCAAATATGTGACCACTTTGCGCCCTTTCATGCCCGTAGAACTTATCCCTTAGACGGAGCTTTATTCGCATTGTCATTAGTTACCTATCGTTTAGCCCCTTTTGATGGCAACCACGTCTGACGGACGCAGTTACACCGAGGCCAACTTCGGTCCTGCGCTCTACCAATCCACCATTATTCTGCCCCCATCCTCTTCCCTCCTACCACCATTCAGCGAAACGTTCTCGGCTCCTGACCATCAGTCGTCAGTGGGAGACGAATGCAGCACAGAAAAATTCTCAAGCGACAGATTAGTACCCCCGCAATGTACCCCGGTCGGGGCGCAATGCATCTGACCAACCTGGCAAGCTCGGAGTATTGTTCCTCTTGTGCAACTGGTGAGAAGGTAGTGCTGGAGGGATATGCTCAGGAATGTTTCTTTTTTTTTCTTTTTGTTAACCTCCCCCTGTTGAGCGGATGCCTCTGCCTCTCGGGAGGCCTTTGCACGACCCTCCCCGGGCCCCCCTTGACCTCTTTCAAATTCACTACCCACCCCCTTTTTGAGTGCATCAAACAGAATGCAATGTTGTTGTAGAAACATTAGCTGGCTAGCCCAATTTCAAGTGGCATTGTAGCCAAAATAGACAAAAGGGAAAAAAAAAGAGATGTTGCATTTTGAAGCAATACAGTAGTGCAACTTTACAATAACGCTTGCCATTGCTCGGGATGGTAGCCAGATCGAACAGTGCTTTTTTTTCTTGCTTCTCATTTGGTTTCTTCCTCTGTGACTCATTGATTGGCTCATCGGTGGGCCTCCCTGGAAAAAGTATGTTCTATGTAAGGGCGTGCCTCAATAAAGTGTTGGAACTCGTGAACGTATAAAAGCAATGTTTGCGTTTAAATGCGTGTCAAGGACAGAAATGGCACAAATTGTAGACAACGGAAACAAAGAACGACTCGTTCAGTCACGGCAGTATTTTGTGCTCGGTTCCCTATTCACTTTGCTGTCGTATTTATTGTGACAGTGACTAGTATTTGATTAGTTGATTTCTGCCGGTTGGCAAAACCTTGAGGCATTGATCCAAAAGTGGCTGACACCCCTTCCCCCCCACATGCTCTAAAGTGGCTGAATGGAGCATTGTTGAGCGCTTGTAACGTGCTCAAATCTCGTTCAGATCATCATCAGAGCATCATCAGAGCATCAGTACGAAGTACGGAAGTACGACGTTCCGGTACGTCGTACTTCCCCCGAAGGAAGCCCCGCCACCCTATGTCCAGTTAAAAGTCTTAAGAGTTGAAGACTTAGTTCTTTATTGAGGCACGTCGTCAGTTAGGAGCACCCAGTTGTTGAGTGCAGTGCAGTTTTTCCCGAAGTTGTTGTGGAGGGTGACCTGTTTTTACATTATTCACACATTTCTGTCATCTGACCCACCACATGAGTTTTTGTTCATCTGCTTTCGATCGAGTGCATCATTTAAAAAAAAATTTTTTTTTTTGTTCCTGTTGCACGGATTGTTGAGGATGCCTTGTTCGAGTTGTATACGTACAAAGCCAAACGGGGGGGAAAAGTGATGCATTTCGGATGGGAAGAGGAGCTTGTGTTAGTGTACATACAGAGAGCAGAAAGTATAGAAAATATAGCATCTGTTTTTGCTTTAGGAGAAGAAAAAAAAAAAAAAAAAGAGTATGAACATTGTTTCATTTTTATTGTTGTTGGAAAGACCTGATGTACAAACTAACAATATACAGTCAACTTGTGTACAGGAGGTACGAATAGAATCCTATATTAAAAATGGAGAAACTTACAGTGCAAGTTGTTCAACCTTGCCTTCTTATCTACTTTTTTTTTTTCTTTTTCTGTTTCTCTGTGTCGCCTGGTGCATATCGCAGCTGTGCATGTGTTGTTTGGGATGCCACACACTGCCTTGTTTGTGTCAAACTTGAACTTGAAGACGTGACAATGATCAGCCTTTCCATCGTTACCTTTCTGGGACCTTTCGGGGACCTTGTCTGGGCCCCACGGGGAACCCTTTTAACATCTTTGGACATCTGCCTTCGAATTGGAAGGCTTCTCACTGTTCAGTGCAGCGTGCTCACTGAAGTAAAGGAAGTGACCACTGGCAGCACTGTGTGGCTGATCTCTCTGCTGCTTAGCTGAAATTTGTGTCAGTTGCTCCCTTTCACTGGCTCTTGGTGGCCCCAAAAATTGGTAGCTCGACCCAATATCAAGAGTATTTGTGCCAAGATAGAAAATTAAGGCACACTACCCAAGATTGCGCAAGGAAAATCTTTGTGGCTCTGTGTTGAAACGTGGCACGTCTTAAAAGTTTCTTTTACTTCTCGTGTCTTCTGTGCAGTTCGTCGTGATGTGAGGGATGTTTTTTTTGTGCATTTGGTTTCTGTCTGTGGTTGCCGGAAGTAGCTGAAGGTAGTCCGGGATACTGAAGTGGCTGCATGAGTAGTAGTGGGGGCCCCCCACCCCCCCTACCCGTTGTCTGGTGCATTGAGTGGGGCCCCCTTTTGCCTTGCATAGGGGGTGGGAGTGTCTAGTTGGGTTTCTCACCGTGATACTGTTTCTCAAGGTGATTGGAGGAGAATTGCAGGATCGGTTGATTCCAGTTCCCTACAGCAAGAGTGCAACAGATCAAGCTGTAAGATTTTTCACCTCTTGCCTGCTCTTTTCCCTTTCTCTAGAGATAGGCCTGCTTTTCTTCCCTCTTGCACTTTGATCCCCCGGGCAGCTTCATCTTTGTTAACTGTCTCCGCAGTGTCAGTTAATCAAAGCCGCACGTTCGCCCGAAACGAGCCTTTGCTAATGCCACTCGATTACAAAGAGAAAAAGTCCGATATTACGCAGCTCCACTCGTAGCTGCATTTTCCTTACTATACTATTCTGTTTTCTTTTTCACAACAATAGCTAATGTCACAGCATTGGACCTTTCTTTGCACATGAACACAGCTTTGAAAATTAAACAAGAAACACTTCCCCCCTCCCCCTCCTCCTTCTCTTTCTGATCTTAGTGAGACAAGAGGCATTTTGAACTGTTGCATTCCATTTGTTGAAGGATGCTTTTGATTTAAGTGCTGCGTTTTTTTTTTTTTTTCTTTGTCTCGGTATACCGTCACAAACAGATAACATGGTGTTACCTGTGTGAACAACTTAACCGACGGCTTGTTTGTTTGACCCCAGACACTTGTGTGGATCTGAACTGATTTTTAATGACACCTCCAGTCAAGTTGGTTTTTTATTGTAGACCATCTTTCTGGGCTGTGTTTTCCTCCCTGGTGGTCGTCGTGGTACCATGCACGTGACTCTTTGCGTTTCTTTTTCGAATGGAAATGGCGTACGTATGTAGCTTTTATGTGTGGTCTAAGTTAAGTTTCTTGTTTGGGACCTTGGTGCACACTGTGCTGCGGAAAAAAAAAAGGTGTTTGACGTTTACAACGAGACATGTGCCTCCCTTCTGTTCTGCCTCTGAACGTGCACACCCAGGGTGTGGCACAAATCCTCGCAACATTGGTGCCACTTGTGTAGAGATGGGGTAAGAGGAGATCAGGGTACTTTAAGGCCAGTACAAAAATGGAGATGCATTAATTAATTGACTAAACTGTGCCGAGTCTGACGTTTGATCCGCTAACTGCTAAGTGTGAAATATAATCTGAAGGACAGTTAATCACTGGCATGTGGGCTGCAGGAAGCTGTGTGGACTGCTTCAATATCCTCCCCCTTTGTTACTTGAAGTAAGCAACGTTGGGCCTCTGCGTCTGTATTCTAGCGGCTCTCTCTGCACTCAATCTTGGAATAGTGCTACGTGTCCAAGTAATGGTTTAATGTTCTCACATTACGCGAGTTCTGTACGCTCCAAGTTGAATAGACGCGCCGTGAAAAGTTAACGAGCTGGGGAAAAATTTTTATTTTCGGGGGGAAAAGTCCCCAGGGAAGGTGCGGCTCATTTTCCGAAATGCCTCGGCGGGTATGATAAGCTCCATTGAGACCTCCTGTTTCGGGTTAAACACTGCACTATTCATTTGTGCTCTTGCAGCGAGTGGCATCAATGTTGCGCAATCACGTACCGAGACTCGCCACATCGGGCGCACATGTGTCTCACATTGTAGGCAGTCATGTGCGAGCCCCTGTTTTTTTTTTTTCCTTTTTGCGGTTGATGACTGTGCGAGGTTCTGTTTGGTATGGATGGGCAGTGTTGTGTTTGGTTGGGTGTCGGGAGCATCCGCTGCCGCCGTCACCGGGAACCATGTGGACGTCTCCTCTACGTGGAAGTGCGTTTGCTTTCTGCCTTGTCCAAGATGGCTGCTTCTGGGTGCGCAAGGTGAACTAGAGAACTGCTGTTGGATACGTGCATGCGAGTGTTTCTCTTTCTTTAATTTTTTCGTGAGCGAGAGAGTGTCTCGACGACATTTGTTCACTCGTTGCCGCCGCCGCCGCTGCTGTGTGTGTTCTTTCGCGTTTCTTAAAAAAGTTTTTGTTCCGCTTTTGCACGCAAGGGTTGTTGTTGTTTTTGTATTTGCAGCATGAAGTAGCCACTTATTTTGTAGGAAGTAGCAGCCTTTAAGAGGTCTACATGAGGGCAGATTGACTAACTCTCGTAACCATCGTCCGGCAAAAAACCAAGCGCAGTAGCATTTGTCTCTTCCCTGAGTACCCGTCAACCAAATTGAAAGCAATCAGAGTTGGCAGCTCTTCAACTGTGTACTTGTGCACTGACCACTGTTACGATACGATCATTCCAAAGTGTACCCCCTCTGGGCCTTTTTGCAGTCCCCCCAAAGACATCGAGGTCCTGGAGGGGGGAAAAAAAAAGAAAAAGAATGTATACGTGTCTCCACACAAGTGCTACAGTGGGAGTCCTGTTTGAGAGGGCTTTTTCTTTCAGTGGGATTTTTTCCTTTGGAAACTTTTCTTTTCTTTTTTTTTTTTTTTTTTTACTCCTGTCAAGACACCCTTTTTTGCTCCGAGAACTGTCATTTACCCCATTTGTACATTTATGCATGCAGGCCTATCATTCTGATGTTTTGGCGAAACAAGTAAGTTGGACCTTTCAACCTATAGGCACGGCTGGCATGACGTGTCATGAGGACCCCCCCTCCCCCTCCCTCCCCCTTTTTCGTGCCGTCCGTGCTTGCATGGTGTGGACCGGTGCTGCTCAATAGTGAAGCTTTTCTTTTTTTTTTTTTTTGTCCTCTCGGCTGTCCTCTCTCTTAACCTTTCTCTGTTGTGGACCAGCCGAGATTTTGGCAGACTTTGGGCTTGCGCAAGATGTTGTGGCGTAGTGCTCGTCTCTTTGGTCTTGCTCTGTACGACGTACCATAGCGCACACCGGTTAAAAGAAAAAAAAAAAAAGAAAGACACATAACATGTGTGTAGCTGATCGCTTTGTGGTCTTGAAAGGTAGACGAACAAACTGACTGGAGGCCGTCATTTTGACTCACACAGTCTGTGCACTTGTGAAACAACTGAATAACAACAACAACTACTCCTACTACTACATCAACAACAACAACAGTGCATGGTGAGAACCCCAGACATTTTTGTGTTGCCTCGGAAGCGGCCGACACAGCGGAAGAAGACATTTCACACCAGACAACAACAACAACAAAAAACGGCAACACACCCCTTCAGCTACATGCCAGGCCAACAACAGCCCAACACCACCGGCGCAGACCCCTTTTTTTGTTCTCCTTGGTTTTGTCGTCTGCTTGTTTGGTTTGACATGACTACTATGATATAACATGACTGGTGTATAACAATTAACATCTCACAACAGAAATCTTTAGTGTCGAAGGTAAGACTCATGTTTTTCTACTTTGTTTCCGTTGTGTTCGTAGCTGAGAGATTGCAAGGAGGAAAGAAGCGGGACCACAGTGTGTGTCGCTCGCTGTCATACTTTGTGCTGTGCATGCTGAGCATGCTCTTTTTTTTTTTTTTTGTCTCACCACAACAGCTAGTAGCTGCAGTTTCTGGCAGCCCTGGTCGGCGTGGTTGCCGGACGTGGTGCCACCTTCACGCTTTGAGACAGATTTTTTTTTTTTACGTAGGTAGTAGTATTCTAGTTGGGGGCGCTAGTGCCTCATGCTGCACTTATAGCTTAGTGCTACGTGCATTTGCCATCGCCATGGACAGTGGGAAACGTGACATTTTAGTCGCTGTTTTCTGCTTCATAGGTACGAAGCAGAACTTTAGTTTTTTGCAACTCCATTCGTGGTGCAGATACAGAGGAAAACAGTAACCATGTAGGATCAGTGATTGAAGGGCTTGCGTTCCTACAAAACTGACATGCCACACGTCAGAGGACCAGGACCGTCTGCCGCAGGTTGTTTGCCCTTGGCACCTCCGAAGCCCTTCTGATGCCCATGTGGTGGCGCGACGTCGGTGACAACGCGTGTCTTAAGTACAATAAAAATTTCTCTCACGGTCTGCTTTTGTTGATGGCAATGGTACGTGCACTGCCTTTGTTTGTGCTTGGTAAAAGCCAAGCCGAGAGCAGTGTTTTTTTTTTTTTTATCGTGGCAAGTTTGGCGTGGACGGTTTTTAACGTTCTCATCCGGCAAAACCAAGCTATATAGCTGTGTGGGGTGAGCCGGCCGACCACTGCATTGCTTTTTTTGCGCTACCTTTGGTTTTTTGAGGCACTGTTTTTTACTGTGGCTGGTTGTGATTGGATGTGCTTCTTTCTGTGATGATCATCTTAAGTTCCCTGGGTTTCTGTACTCATGCCATTTCATTTTCTCCCCACCCCTCCCCTTCCAGATCCGAGTAGTGAATGCTTTCCGCAGTAACTTAGACGCACGCAATAATCCTGCCTACCAGAGCGCGCTCCTGAGGAAGGCGTCTGCTGCGGCGGCGGCCACTTCGCCGGGCAGCAGCAGCGGTGGTGGTGCCGGCAGCAAGGGTCTGGCGGCGGTGGTGGCGGCAGCGGCGGCGGCGGCTGCCTCCTCGCCCAAGGAGGAGACCAAGCCGGAGCAGCACAAGCCCTCTTCGCAGGAGAAGGATGCCGACGGCGCGTCCAACCACAGTGTGGAGACGGCTGTGTGAGGACGGACGAAGAAAACGAAAAAAAAAAAAAAGTTTCGATTTTGTAGATGGACCTCCTTGTAGCTCCACGCAGAGCTCCCGCGAGAGACTCTCCCACGTGTGTGTGTGTGTGTGTGCTGCTACGACGCTTCGCACCGACACTTTTTTTAGTCTTAGACCTGTACGTGGAGGATGGATGGACGGATGGCCGTCGATAAAGGTCGGGAAGAAGCATTCGTTCTGGAAGTGTCCTTGCAGAAATTGGGACTGCAGCGTGTGGGCAAAATATTGCTTTAGTTAAAAACAAACAAACAAAAAAGGCGGGTTTGTCGGCGTTTTGTGTGTGTGTGTGTGTGGGGAGGGGGGGGAATCCTCTTCTTGCTTGTATCGTTTTGGATGAAGCTTGTTGTTAAGTTTGCGCCCGTTTGAGTGTCAAGGTGAAAAGAAAGAAAAAAAAAAGCCCCTGTGTTACTTGGCTCCTAGCTTTGTGCTCTGTTGAAAGCCACCTGATTGCTGGAAGTCTGTTAAGAGCGAGAACGAATGCGAGATTGTTGGTTATTATGCAGAGTTGAAAGGATATATAATATAATCATATACAGAATACAGATATATGAAATATATATATATATATATATATAACGAGCATTTATTTTAGCATTACGTACTTACAGGAAACAAAATAGTAGTTTGAAATAAAAGGCTGGAAAAGGAGCGGTGATAGTTTGCGGCAGCTCGGTGTTGCGTGGCTCAAGTTTCCCTTCCCGGGCGTTTGTGTTTTTGGCATAGAAAAAAAAAAAAAGGAACGCGTACAAAATAGACTTTGAAGCTGTGTCCTCCCCCTGGCCCTCCTCCGTGGAGATTCTCTCTCTCAGTGTTCTTTAAAAATGTGCATGTGCTGAAACAACAAGTGTGGAACATCCTTTCCTCCGCATATACATATATATATATATACACACATATATATTGCAGTATATATATATTAACACACATATATATATATATAAATATTACTCTGTACACAACTTCCCCCCCCCCCCCCCTTCGTATCCCTCTCTCAACCGATTTGGACAGCGGCCAGCTCTCTGCACTGTACAACGAACATGTTGAAATATTTTAGACGCAAACTCTTTGTAGTTCATCTCCTTCTCCTGCTTTTTTGACGCCGAGAGATGTTGACACATGCGCTTTGAAACCTTTCAAAGTTTCTCTCGGTGACCGATCTGTGCGTGCGTGTGGGTTCTTTCTTTTCTTTTTTTTTTCTTCTTCTTCTTCTTCTCTGGGGGCGACGTGTGCCTTTCGGTTGGTCCCGGCAATAGCAGCGGCTGCTGGGGGGGGACGGGAAAAATAAATTATGCAAGCGGGATCTTACATTACAGGGATGTCTTCCGCGCACACGCTTTTTAATTTCACGAGTTCAAAACCAGGCAGGCGCGCACAGGCAGCGGACGGTGCCGGGGTAGCGGAGCGTCAACCGACTGGCGAAAAGAAAAAAAAAAGTTAGTCGTCGACATTTGGATATAACCATGAGACGACACACCATTTAGCTCGACTTTCATCTAATTTATTGTTATCGGTCGTCTGCAAGCTCGCGGTCACACACAAACACATCATATGACGAGTGGAAACTTTCATGGGTGGCGGAATGTACACTTAGCGAGGGGCAGAGGAGACAACAAACAAAAAAAAGATTTGTTTGAAAATTGGCAGCTCGAATGATAACGTGACCAATATTGATTGGTGTTACCATCTTCTGTGAAGATGACGTGGCATTTTTGCAACACTTTCACCGAAACCGAACTGGTACGTACGTCACTTGCCTCTTTTTCTAAAACGTTGTTGTTTCTACTCTCTATTTTAGAGTATGGACCGGCAGGCGCGGAAAAAAAAAAAAGTTTTGGTACCCCCCTCCCCCTCCCAGTACTCATGGCAGTATCCCCATTTGAAGAAGCGCTCGCTCCCCCCTCGCGTTTGGACGTTCTGCCGCCACAGAAAAAAACATCTGAGGCAAATTCAGGTTATTTGTTACTCGTGTTGCATTGCATCGCATTGACTAGTTGTACACGCACGCCTAGTTTATGGACAAACGGCGGATGAAGGGCCCCCCCCGCGGAATTTGGGGGGTTGTGGGAAGTGCACCTTGTTGTTGTGACTTAGTTTTTGGTTGACTGACTCTGATCTCATTTTATCGAGGTGAGACAATGAAGTGTGAGATAACTGATTTTTCGCTGAACATGTAAGCTAACTCTAGATGCTCGTTTCACTTCCGCTGATGAATCTGCGACGATTTAAAAAAGTGTCACCGAGGCTATATCTAGCGACTGTAGGCATCTTTGAATGGTCATTTATACCATTATAGGGCCCATTTGAACTCTTTTTAAAGGCTTCACACAGCTCTTAGAGGTTAGGTGTTTTTTTGCCTTTTCAGTGTCTGCGTCCGCTGTGGTCAGAACAGGTTGGCCTTTTTTTTCGTTACTTTCTGTTCCCACCCGTAGCCGAGTTTGTCACAAGCGAAGCATTGTTTAGTTTTTTTCGAGGCCTTCAGGTGCTCTCTTGTTATTTGGGTTTACTGGTTGCAGGTGGACAGTGGGAAACATTGTTCGAAGAGCGTTTTAATCTGTAGGTTTTAATTGAGCCCCCCCTTAATACTGTGGATCTTCGATTAACTCGGTTAACCGTTTTTGTAACTACATTGCAAGTGGGTGTTCTAGAATAAACGAAACTTTTAAGTGATTAGCGTTAGAGCATTTTTGTGTTATTCTGCTTGCAGTTTCTTTAGCTTAGCAGCATTGCGAGGCTTTGTAGGATTAAAAGAAATCTGTACTCTATAATGTTTAGCACTTTTGAGAGTTGCATGACAGCTGTTTCATTGTAAATTCATCATCATGTTTTGTTGCTAAATAAAGATGACATAGTCCCTTGAGCCTTCACTTCACTTGTGAACAGTCTCTCTGTTCAAGTGTCTGCACGATGCAGAGGTGGATCTATAGCCATATGGCAATGGGTACACCTCTCATCAGGGTTAACTTAAATACCATTCCAGCCTGCGAACCTTGGTGGTGCTTAGCAGAAATAACGGTGGAGGGTGTTTTGGTAATCTATCTATTTACAGTTCATTATGAAGGCGTTGTTCTCTGCTAGGCTCTGCCAGGGTGGCTTTCTTCCCGCTTCGCAGGCTGGAGCTGTGTTTGAATTAACTTTGACGCGGACTGTACACTCTGCCTAGGCACTGCTTGTCATGACGTAGATACGCCCGGGAACTCCCTGATGTGGGGAAGTGTGCGCACTTACGTAATGAAGGGAAGTGGCGGCGGAGGCAACGCTTACGCTGTCGAGGAGAGCGGGATGGGCAACAGCAAATACTTGTAGCGACGATGAGCCTCAATTCAATTCAATTCACGTCTCAAATTTGCCAGGTAAGTTAAAACTAATACTTTCATATTCAGCTGGAACAACTGAAAAACAGTGCTGACTTTGATCACGTCACGGAGTAATTCGTGGCAGTCTAAGCGAAGCAAAGCAAAGAAGGCCGATTTACAATTTTCCTGAAAGGCCATCTATTTTTTTAATTATCTTAGTCTCCAGAACTTACTTAAAGGGTTAACGAGCACGACTTTTGTTTACTTTTTATATATACAGTCAACCCTCGATTTATGAATTCCCTCGTTTTATGAACACTAGCACGAGGAACCAAACTTTTCACGTGCATTTTTCTCTCGTTTTATGAACCTCGATATTCGAATAATGAATGGAATTTCTGGGAACCAACTGGGAGTTGCCCAGCGTTTTTGCTCTCAGTTTATGAACGGATCGTTCCGAGGCCAACAAAAACCTTCATAGGGATTATTCGTGGTCTTTTGAATGACGCCTGAACAGACAAAACGTTTTCGAGGTATTGCACCCTGGGTTCTGAACCCCTTGGAATCCAAACAACAAACGGGTTTTCCAGAAATGTTCCTTACCTCAATTGGTGAAATCCGCTGTCACCCGGAGATTAATAAACGTAGGTTAAAAATCCCAGAGGAAATCCGAGACCAGTTGAGTGCGAATGTGCTGACATCTCTTCTTTCGAAGATTGACACAGCAGAAGGCATGGTCCAAAGCTAAATTAAGCAATTTAGTATTGCATAATAACAGAGTGTGAATGCGCTAACATATGTTCTTTGTGAGATTGACACAGCAGAAGGCATGGTCGAAAGCAAAATTACACAATACATTGCATTATAAACACAATCCCAACTCGGAAATACTGTTCCATTTGCTCGATAGTACTCACTTAACGGAATTTTCGATTTATAAATCCCTTGATTTATGAACGATTTTTCGGGGAACCGAGGGTGTTCATAAATCGAGGGTTGACTGTATATATATATATATATGTGTGTGAAAACTGTCTTAATGATGGATGTCAGGTGTTTCGATAGGGCCGCAGTTTCACTGCTTGGCGCGGATGCTGTTCTCCGCAGATATGCCACTGGCACAATTACGAGAAGATGTGCAAAAAAAATTGGCCCAAATACAAAACCTGGGGACGACTGGGACGCCGAGTAATTGACACGGACACATTGTTTGATAGGTATAAAAAAGAAGAGTCTGCTTTATAAAAAATTGAGTGTGTGCATAAATTACAGTGGTCGCAGATTCAGGTATGCATTGGGTGAAGTAAATACGTTAGATGAGTGAGATGCATAGATACAATGTCGTCTATGTGCAGCGGTGACGATGGTGTGAGTCAACCCCCCCTACGTGCGTGGTTCCTAGGCCTGAAGCGCCGTATTGCTGAAGATGTACTTCTTTTCCACTTTCTCGTCCTCGCTCGATGATGACTGAGGCGTGATGCCGGCCGTGATTTTCTGGAAGGAAACGCAGCAGCATGTTAGCAGGCAAATTAAAGGGGGCACTAAAATGCAAAAACAACTTGCTCTCAAATGAAAGTCCGGGTTTCAATTAGTACAGTTCAAACAAAATTAGTTCGCACGACGCCACAGTTTAGAAGAAAAAAAACGCAATGAGGACAGAGCAGTCTTTGGCGGCAACGAATGGGATCCCCAGGAGGCAAAGATTGGCGGCATCCAATGAGACAGCAGGAGAAGAGCGCGCATACCTATCATGCGCGTGTGAATTTCGAACGGGTCTGATCCTAGTGTTCCGTATATGCGCAGCATGATGCGTGCGTTTTTCAGTGTCGATTCACTGAACTGTAGCGCACAACAGTTCTCGCGAATGTTCCACTGACAACATTTACCTTCACGTCATTCTGACAGCGACGCAACATGCACTATGTTTTTCACCGGGACTGCTCCACGGCGTGGCACACCCTTGCACATGCAGAATGGACTTAAAACACCAATGCACGAGCTGAAGCGTTGTTCAAGCGCCGAAGCAAGAATGAGTCTGGCATAATTTTGATTGCAGCTTCGTAACAGAATCAAGGTTTTGAATTATGATAACAAGTACAAAATTGACATAGCGCGTAACATAATTTGAAGTGAACTTGTTTTTACATTTTCGTGCTCCTTTAAGCTATACTTCAGGAGAAGTCAACTCCTACGGGTCAACTCCGCCCACAAATTTAAAGACATCTGTGATTGGCTTAGGCGGGTGCATGATTCCTCTGAGTCGCAACGCATTGCACCCGCATGCTTCAAGCTGTTTGTTTTGCAGTGACCATTCTTGCAAACATTCATTGGGGATGGAGTACTTAGAGCATTTGCATTTGCAGCTAATTGCACGCTTTTGAAGAAAACACGCGAAATGTTGGCGTTAGCAAAACCGGGATTGTCTCTCTTGACTGCCTGGTGTCAGCCATCTTCTCACATGCCCCACTCTCACTGTGCGCTGCTTGTGGAGATACACGTACCACATGACTGCAGCTCTTATGTTGTCTCGGACTAAACATAGTTGCTTCTAGTTTCAACCACTAATGTCCATGTAATATTTCAGAGCAATAACTCATAAAATGTCCCCCAAAAATGTCCCAGGGATGTCCCACAAAAGCCTCGGTAAGTGCTCTTACCTCTCTTAGGGATCCCGGCGTCGTGAATACAAAGTACAGCATGTAAAGAGGAATCATGAGCATTGAGACGAGTGCCATGAACCAGCCGAGCATCTCTCCCCACCATGGGTACTCATATGTCTTGGCATATACCGGTGGTGCGTACTTGATCACAGAGAACAAGAAGATGCCCTGCAACATGTAGAATGTGCACATGTTGACCAGATTGCTTGCCACACTCATTGTGACTTGCTGTCCCAAATACTTACCACACACATGGCAGGTACAACGAAAGTCCAGCTAATCCTGAACAAAATGTTGGGGCGCCGACCAAGCATGGCCTTGATGTTGTCCGATATATTGCTCGTCCCTGCAATACATGACAAAGATCGTGGAAGGGGTGAACAACTTGGAATTTTTAAGCGCTGTGAGTAAATAAGAGGATGAGATACAAATGGTACGCATAATTGTAACACACCAATTGCTGCCTCATTTAGAAAGGTGGGATGTTCCAGGGATCCTGGCACAGCTTTATCAATATTCCTTCTATTACTGACCACTAGGGGGGAATGGGAGAGCTGAATACCCCACCGAATAGTAATCGCGCACAACCGTTGCAACACTCGATCAGGGCAAAGTACTTTCTCTGAAACGCAGGTGGTCAGCAAGATACCTAACCACAAATCTCATCCGCGAAAGCACCACACTTGGCCGAGAGATTCACAGGCAACTGGTGAACGTTCCTCTGATGTAGAACGTGCATGCGCGACTTCAATTCTGTTCGCACCTTCAGTTACATTGTGACGTTTACACACTTGGCCTCTGAGATGAGCTACGTGAAAACCCAAAGGCGTTTTTTCCATGCGTGGGGATCAAGTACATATGCTATGTCATTCATGCTATACATTCATTGCTGTGAAAGAATATGTATTTCGTTTCTGAACCCTTGCACTGCCCCTTTAAAACAAGTGGGATAGCAGTCCATAAGCCCAATGCCTTCTGATGAGTAGCTTCCAAGAGGTGCAACAAGGTGTTTTATGTATCTTGGACATTTGTTCTGCAGCTTACCATAGATCCATGATAGCGTGATAGCTTGGAAGAATACTATAAATAGGAGGGTGATGCCTGTGACGGCATAGTTGTCCATCAGTTGTAATAGGTACATGCCACCCTAAACGAAAAAATATATACGTTTAAGAATATACGTCGAGCAAAAGTTGCATGAACTCTCCGACTGACCTGCGTGACCATTGGAAGACCAAGGAGGAACTGGAAGATGACCATTAACAAGGTGATCAACTTCCTCCTTTCAACAAGCTTTGGCCACTGGTCCATGATTCCTGAGACAATGGCTTCGGAAGGGCAGAACTGTGAAGCACAGTCATTTAATTGTAGGGGTCATGAGAATCAAATTGAAGACAGAGGTGGAGCTACAGTCACTATATAAGCTTATACATATATATATATATATATATATGAATGTATAACTGAGTACAGATGGACGCGAAAACAGATAGACTACAAGTAATGAAGAGACTTGGGAGGCCGTATAAGGGTTAAAAACACTTGCTACTTTTATTACATTAATAATTAAGGGGGCGCTAGGAATAGATTTACAGTTAGGGGTCGACGTTTCGGCAGTCAGCGCTGCCTTCAACAGAACTAAACTTGGAAATAGGTGACAAGGGCGTATATAAGCCCTTGTCACCTATTTCCAAGTTTAGTTCTGTTGAAGGCAGCGCTGACTGCCGAAACGTCGACCCCTAACTGTAAATCTATTCCTAGCGCCCCCTTAATTATTAATGTAATAAAAGTAGCAAGTGTTTTTAACCCTTATACGGCCTCCCAAGTCTCTTCATTACTTGTAGTCTATATATATATATATATATATAAGTAAAATAATAAGACGTGGACAACTGATTACAGAGAAGTTAACAAAAACTATAGTTTATTTAGTGGAGAATTTAATAGGAAAACTACAACATGGTATTTTAGCAAAACGGTCGACATTTCAACAGTGGCACTGTCTTTGTCAGGACTAAAACGGAGGACTTTGAGTCCTGATGAAGACAGTGCCACTGTCGAAACGTCGACCGTTTTGCTAAATACCATGTTGTAGTTTTCCTATTAAATTCTCCACTAAATAAACTATAGCTTTTGTTAACTTCTCTGTAATCAGTTGTCCACGTCTTATTATTTTACTTTTATTCAACTTCGCAGCTGCCTGATATCTCAACCTCTTTAACCTATACAGGGTGTCTTTTTTTAGGCGATACAGATTTTTCATAAAAATACTATGAGCTAGGGCTATAGACATGCTGTTTCCACTTCTATCGTCTCTGGGCCGGCGGACGTTCTTGGCCATATAATTACAGCACAATACAAAAAGCAACACTGAAGCTTCCTTAGTTTAATATATACAGTAAAACCCGCGGATAGCGATATCGCGTATAACGACATCCCTCGTAAAACGATTGTTCATGATTTTACCGTCAAAATATACATTGTTTCTATGGGGAAACGACCCGCGTATAGCGATGGAGACCGCGGTTCCGAGTACTCGTATAACGATGTTGGGCGCCGTCCCGTGCGCGTAACCTCGCGGCGAAAATCGCCGCGATAAGATACAGTAGAATCTCGATGATACGAGTATCACGGGGTAGCGGAAAAAATTCGTATAATCCGAAATTCACATTAAAAGAATTAAACCAAAATAAAAATTGAGGCAAGAAAATAGACAGCGACTGTTCATTTTCCAATACTGTCAGTGAAAGAGGTAGGTGGTAACGCTTTTTTTGTCTCCGTATTTGGCCAGTGCTGCTCAAATTCGCGAGATGATTGAAAAGGCCTAGCACGTGCTTTCCACCCGCGAGTTGCGCGACAGTGTTCTAAAGCGAGCTTCACCTAAAGCACACAGGCGTTAGGCGAAGCCGACTTGCGGAATGGTGACGTGTAGTGCTGCCAGAAGTTGTCCTGCTATGTTCCCTGGTTCCCTCCACGAGTTCTGATCGCTGCTTTCCCAAGCCAGTGCGATGTCACACAGTTTCGCGTTTTTGTTAGCATCTGTTTCTTTTTCTTTTGCTACTCGCGGGGGCGCGCAGTACTACATAACGTACTTTGCAGTGGGTTTGGCTAACTCAACACGGTCTATCTGATTTAGCAAGAAAAAACGTTACATTGACTATGCAAATTTCCGAGTTCAATTCAAAAATTTAATTTATTTCAATTAAAAGACGTCGAAAGTAATTTTAGTAGTGGCAAATTGAATGGCCGGAAGGCAGCCGCTTACCCCATATTTTTCTGTGGATCCGTTTTGTTTTATAATGGTCAAATGACGCGTTTCGTGCCGCACCCTGTATATGTAGTGACTGTAGGTGGAGCGTGTATGGTCTCTTACCTGGCTATTAATACCTAGACATAGAAGCATCATGAAGAATAGGATGGACCACACTGTGGAAGCTGGCATCCTTGTTACGACTTCAGGATATACCAAAAAGGCCAAACCTGGACCTGAAAAGCCACAAAACGAGCAATTAATCGAATGATCCAATGCAAACAGTAACCTTAAAACAATGATTTGCCAATAATGGATAAATCGGTGTGTTTCTTTGCGTGACCATGATTTTAGTTCTTTTTGCTCTTTGAAAAAAATTCTGTTTACCCGGCTACCTGCTTTTAAGCGTGAAGCCAATTCATCTGAGAAACGTGAAATGCAAATGTACCAACCTGAAGCTACTAAACCGTCTTTGATATGCAGGGCGTTTTTTTTTATCATTTACAGATATTTAAAAAAAAGCTGTAGGGCAGCATAAAGGTCGTTTTTGAAGTGGAGCCTTATGACCAGGTAGACATCCTCTCGAAGACAGTATGTAACTACAAGATGATTAATTACCTCAAATTCATTAATTAACTCTTTAACTAGCGGATTTTTAGCAAAATCGAGATTTCAAAATGAGAGACGATCCTCATTGCAAGCCATTCGATTTTTAAACAATCCTGGAACGTGCACGTGCACCGAAATATCCATCACCAAATTTTGCTATGCAAATGAGGCAAAACCAGAACCACGCTGATCGGGAGCACACAGAGCAAAGCACACATTCCACGTCAGTGGGACATGTAATTTGGAGCGATGTAGGGTGCCTCGATGCTTGAGACACCTTAGAGGGACGGAGTATATACTCATTTACTGGCCAGATCAACTGCTTTGCGGTCCAGATAAGCCTCTGTCAATGAAGGTGATGCGCTCCTTAGGTGCACTGTTTTGGTTTCTGCTCGTTTGCACAGCGAAGTTCGGCGATGGATATTTAACAGCACGCGCTCAATTCAGATAGGCTTTCAATGAGGATTGTCTTCCATTCTGCTATCTGACTTTGGGAATGGAATTCCCTAATTAAAGAGTTAATTAATGAATTTTAGGTAACATTGTGGTCACATACGCAGTGGTAGTTCCGGTGTCGCTTGGGCGTGTCTGGGAAGTGGAAGCTACCGCTGTGTGTCGCTAACAGCGCACTACTTCCACCGCTCCGAAACAGTGAACACACCTAAGAAAAAGTACGCTGCTCGCGTGTTCCGTGAACTTTTGTCCCACCCTGTACCATCCCATACATGTCGTTGTTCATTTAACCAACTGCTTTATTCCTCCGATACGTAGGTGAAACCCAAAAGAAAGCATTCTTGGCTTACCTGACTTGACAACGTCTCCTACGCTCTTGTGGGCAAGTTGTGCCATGTGGCCCAAGACAGAGAAAATGACGGTGCCTGCCAGCATGCTCGTCAGCGGATTAATGGTGCACACAATGGCCGAGTCCCTGCAGGAGGACAACAGATCTTATTGCCTGTACAGCCGTAGCTGGGACGGCAAACAAAAACGGGCCTAAGGCATACCTGAAAAAGTTCTGATGGAACTTGTTGTAGCTTCCCAGCGTTACTACTGAGCCGACGCCAATGCCAAAAGTGTAGAAGACTTGAGTGCCAGCCGCCACCCATACCTGCATGGTCATAGCGGTGTTCCATCGTCAGCAAGCTGTTCTGACATATACGTGTTAGCCATGCATTCACATGAGCAACATATCCTCGAGGAATATTCTAATGGAACAAAAGGTAAAAAAAAAGTTGCTCGCGGAGTTTCGCTGTGTGTCTTGTTGAGCATTCGCACTATGCCGTTACGTGACTTAGGAGACGACACCGTTTCCTGTCGTCTGCCACCGAATGTCTTGTGGCTATGCGCTACAGGGTATTCCCCACGGCTAGCAGTGCAAACGCTACGTAGAAAAATAAAGCCTGATCGGTTTAACGACGTGGCCTATTCATTAAGAGTCCGCGAATCATGAATGTGCTTTCGGCGACTGTATAGTTATGGAGACGAGCTGCCATCAGCCGCATGGGCAGTCACTGGGAGCCACAGGAAGCCTGTGTTCGAAATCGCCTGCGGTGGTTGGATGAAGCAGACGACATCCTCACTTTGTCTGGCGAAGGAGTGAGAGCAAGCATTAAGCAGGCCTCCTATGTCAAGGTGGAGTCGGCAGTGTACGAAAAGTCGTGACTTTTAGCGCTCGCTCTGACGTCTCAGCAGGAAGCCATGACGTTTTTCGCGTCTTTCACTGGAGAACGTCACTCGTGTGAATACACGGTTACAGCGCAATAATTTGCGAAACAAACCTTAGCGTTGAGAAGCTGAGACCAGTCGGGTGTGATGTAGAACAGAAGCCCGTCCAAGGAGCCTTCGAGGGTCACACCCCTGACTAGAAGGATGAAGAGGCACACGTAGGGGAAGATAGCAGTCACCCACACGATCTGCACGAAGATGACATATTGATATCCGTGAACTTGGGATCATGTTTCCCGAAACCCTTGCCCGGAGGGCTTGCGTTCTGCCGGACTCGATCGAATTTCTATTAAGCACTGCATACTTTGCCACTTTGATGAAGACCCCTCCAGATGACGACGTACACGATAGCCCAAGAAAGGAAGAGGTACAGCGTGAGTTCCAGCCTCATGCCGCCAATTTCGTGCAGTCCGGATGAGATTCCCAAGACGTTGTTCCTTTAAGAGAAACAAAACATTCCTTGTACATTTTGTAAAAGATGACAGTTTGTATATAGATTTTTTGAAAGAAGAATGCGCCACCATGTACAGGTTCATCACAAAACCTTGCAAGCATCGTTCGAGATGACACGGTTGTTTGGCCAAGACAGTAAGCTGACAATTCACACAGCGACGGCAACCACAGACCGAAGCATCACCACAAACAAGACACAACGTCTTTGGAGACCTGGAAACTTCCAGCAGCTGTTCCTTCTTGTCTTTCGGGCAACATCTTCTGTTCAGTGATTTATATCTCTCTTTATCTCTTCGGTAACCAGGAACAATTCGTTGGGGCGATGTCCATGTCTCCCTTTGAGCTGCACTCTTTGAACTTTGTCCTTCCATCAACTCTTCTTTTGCAAACTTTCTGCAGCCTTTCTTCTGTGTGTTCAGGATTTTGCTTATACAAACGTGAAATTGTAGACTTCATGTAGGCTTCAGTCTTGGAGGTCTTCAGCAGACGTGAATAGAGAGGGGACAAGGAGGACAGGAGGGGAAAGGACACAGGACCCACGAGGAGGAAAAAAAAAAGGACACACATGTCGCGCTCGCTGAAGGAGTGAAGGCGTTACTTACTCCCAAAACTCCACGATGGGAGTAACCGATTTGTTGTGTGGAATGCTGTCGGGATCCGTGACGTTATATTCCCAGCAGTTTTCTGTATTCCAGTGGTTGCCACAGTGCTTCCATGGCAGAACTTGAGTAAACGAGGCGATCAGATAGAACAATATCCACGCCACTATTACCATGTAGTAGATGTTTGATAGGGTAACTATTGTTAGCGAAGCTATTCCAATGCCTGCAAGAAACGACACAGAGAGAATGAAAGCTGTTGCTGCGGCATCAGTTCGGCGACAGAGGGGAGACCTGGGTATTCTCTCACGGGACGCCAGTCAGAATTCTGGGCCAAATAAATTATCTGGAGGTTCGTGTGCCTCTTCGAAGGAAAACAAGTCGTTACAGATTGCTACTTAAAGGGACAGTTCGCCCTCTAAGCTAACTGAAACAAATGTGTCGGGCAGGAGTGTTTGACTCCGAACAACTCGCGTGTAAGACGTTTCGCTCGAAATTGTTGCATTTCCAGCCGAGCCCGTTTATAACGACATTGACGGTAACGCGAAGTCCGATCGTTATATCAGAGTTATCGTTATATACGAGCTTTTGCGAAATCGCCGGTCGGGATCACGTCAACGAAGTAAAACTGCAGAAGTAGAACGCCGCTGAACTTGCGCGTTTGTTGAGAGCACAAAAAAAAAAAAAACATTTTATATAGCTTAAATTGACGCGGCTTTATGCCAAAAGCCTTTCCAAGGACAACATAACCGCCGATATCACGTGAGGCTCCGCACCATTTGAGATAGACTGCTTCGTCCATTGCTCTTCATCCAGTGCCGTAGTCATCATCAGTCTCCCTATCGGAACTGCATTCTCCATTAGAACACGCGGTCGTCCGTTTGGGTGGTGGTGATACGCAATGGTCTGCCAACTCACATTTTGGAAGGCATGGTACTTCGCAACGAGGTTTTGCACCGGTACAAAATCCGTCGAACTTGCACGTGCAACTGGGAATCGGGCGCCTTTCCTCATCGAAACGCATCCCGGAACCGCAGACGCCAACGTAGCACCAAGAGACCGTGGTAGCACGCAGCAAGCCCAGACCACGAGGACGAGAGAACAACGTGGAGAGGGGGCAACTTCCTCTACTCGCGAGCCCATTCGAAGTCTCGCGCCTTGCAACGCGCGCACCTGATCCCCGTCTGTGATGCGCGGAACGCACGTGCTCGTGGAGGCTAAGGCTCTTGAAAATACCGCCTTAATTTGTGTCTAACAACAACAAAAAAGTATATTGCTTCTCGATTTTACCGGCCGCCGGGAGAATTCTGATCGCTATACGCCAGCAAATGCTTTCACGACGATCGTTATATCCATATCCTGTTTACGCGTACTGCAACGGGTGAGCTGACGGGAGCAAGCAGTTTGATCGTAATATCGGAGTTATCCTCCTTTCGAAGATCGTAATAAACGGGATCGATTTATTTGTATTTTGTCTAGATTGTATCGCGCGGGCAAATAAAGGGGGGGGGGGGAACTAGCTAGAGAGCCTCTCATCCGCTCGCGTGACGTTGCATGGCGCTCACTCTGGGCTGCTCACGCACGTGGAAACCAAGATGACAGCCCGCCACAGGAGAACGCGAGGACGCTACGTGGTGGCCTCACCTGACCAAGCGACAGGAGGGATACGCCCTCGGAGCGTCACAGTGTTGCGTCACATATGATGCTGGGCGTGCGTCTCTCTGCGCGGGAATTTCAAATCGCGTGTATTCCTGTGCTCTGCGATGAAGGAACTAAATTATACCGTACAACTTCACGCGACGTTACGTAGAGCATTAGTAAAGTACTACCCTTTCTAACAATAACATATACAACCTGATCCGTCAAGAGCGAACTGTCTCTTTAAAGCATCGAAGACAGACATGACAAGAGCAGCCGTGTGTGTCTTGGTGGCGCAGACTTAACCCAGTTTTTTCTCACCTACCAGAGGGCGCTACAGAATAACTATATTTGGCTCAGATGCTGACACTTTATAGCTGGACCAGCTCTGCCGCCGCGAACAATTGAGCGGGCACACACGCGGACAATGTGTCTGTACCTTTAAACATGGGCGCGATGTCCCAGATTCCGATGCCTCCTCGACTGAGATATTGCCCCATAGCCACTTCGAGGTAGAACATCGGGATTGCAGTGGTGATAAGGCAGATGAAGTACGGGATGAGAAAAGCTCCTGCACATTAAACATTAGACATCCATATAAGATTATGCTGTCGGCCACAGGAAGGAGAGCACTCACCTCCGCCGTTCTCGTAACACAGGTAGGGAAACCGCCAAACGTTGCCCAAGCCGACGGCGTAGCTGATGCAGCCGAACACAAAGTCAGCTTTACCGGCCCATTTGCCCCGTTCCAGGACGAATTCTTTTTGGCTGCTCGTCGCAGACGACGAGTCTTCGTCCTGAAAGGAGACGCGTAAAGATGCACAAAAGGACGAGGACAACAGGTGGAGTGGCCGGCTTCGGTAGCTCAGTCGGTAACGCGCTGGCTTGCTGAGCTCAAGATCGCGGGTTTGATCCCGGCCGAGGGCGATAGCAATGTGGGAGGGGTAAACATTGCTTCCAGCACCGTGTGTCTGAGATTTCCGGCCCAAATTATCCGCAGTCCTACCCGGCGGCACGTGCAACAAACAAACGCAGACAAACCTTACGCGTAACGTCACGGTACCATTACCCTTTTAACAGGTGGAGTGACGCGGGAGGAATGGTCTGATATCTGATTACACGTAAACTAAGGAGAAATAAATAAATGTATTTGGGAGCATCCAATAACACACTTGGGATAAGATTTGTGAGCACCAGGGATTTTCCCAGCACCCCCAACACCCCTCAAAAATCTTGCAACACCGCACCCCAAACACCTGCCAGAATTGGCAACACAGCCCCACAAACAACAGATATGTATGTCACCTACGGGACCCCCCCCCCCAAGATGAAATCCTGGAACATCCCTGGTCAGCACGCTTCCGACCATCAGCTGTAGACTCACCACGGCATTGTTGATTTGGTACCCAAACCGATGTCTGTCCCCACGTCCCCGTACTGGACCGTATTACGTCAGAACACCCTTGTCTATAGGGCAAGCCGAGTTAGAGACTGTAAGGCTAGGGCAGCGCCTCACCATCATTGTACTCAGAGCGCACGCTTCGTTTGTAGAAGTACGACAAACGTCGAGGATGACTTACCGGCCTGCAGATGGGCACTTGCTGTGGTGTGGGGCTGCCGTCATCGTCCCTGCATGGATTGAACAACGCAAGACGAAACGTTGCTGGTGGCTTGGTGGTCATCTCCAGTTCTGTCAAAGAAACAAGGAGAGACTTCTTCTCCACTTGTATTTGGCAAGCATTTATAAAGAGGACCGTCTCCTAGCGATAGCTATAACGGAAGAGTTTTGGCAGACTTCCACGAGCACCGAAGTGTACTCTATCTGTGTGTACACTGGGTCTCACCTTCGAGACATGTTCGTTAATGTGTCGTGACGCCTGGCTTACGCAAGAGCATATCGGACTTTCGCTTATCACGTGGCAGAATATTGACACCGGTATGCACCGGATTTTCTACGAAAGCGGAAGTGGAAAGCGGGAGGATCCGGGAAGGTCCAACTGAAGAAAGGAAGTTTCCATCCCAAGCACATTTTTTTCACGTACACCCAGTAACAGAGAACTCTAGGGGTCGCGCTTCCCCTCTTCTCTGAGCGGATACCAAGTTCCGTATATCCGATCAATATCGTCAATATTGCCTTACTTAAAGCTCACTGGAGTCGCAGAGACTTCAAAGGTCATTACAACAGCGCCCTGATGACCAGTAATCTGCATACCAAACGACGTATGCGAAGGAAAGCGCTTCCAGAAACGTAAAACAGGACATCGCAATCTGCGCCAGTAGAGTTACGCTCTTTGTACAAGGATCTATCCGTACTCACAAGCACGATGCAAAGCACACCCACCAGCAAGTACGCCTATACGGTGTCCATGGATAATGCAGGGCTCATGCAAATGGCATATATGGAATATGCTATCAGGCATTTAGTTAACCAAACAGCTCCTGACCCAATAAGGACCAATCTGGGCAGGCACATATCCATAGGGTGATTTTCCATCGTGGCGGAGCCGTCTATCGTTCAAGATAGGACCCGAAGACGTCCTCAAAGTTCCTGCCTTGGAATGTACCCATGTAAAGGTTTGTTCCATGTTCACTACAGATAAATAGCAAACCGACGGCAGGAGTCTATATACTGTGTCCTCTGGCCACTTATACGCTTTTGCACAAAGAGTACGGGAGGACATCCTCCACACTTTCATCCATTATTTTTAAAACATTACACGATTTCTGTCATCAATGTCGAATTCTATCTCATGTTTCCGTCTCAAACTTCCTGCGTGACTTTGCATGACAATGCCATGCGGAGAAAAACGCCCGTGCTCCAGAGACACAGTCTATTCTACGCGCAGGGATGACTCTGCATTGCGTGCAATTTAGTACGGAGAAAAAGAAGGACTGGAAAGAAGAAGAAGAAGAAGAAGGAAAAAGGAAGACTACAGAAGAAGCAGAAGAAAACGTTCGTGGGCCCGAAATAACGGGAAGCCCCAACGGAATCCAAGGGCGCACGCTAATCGCGGGAAGGCAAATACAAAGGCTTCGTTTATTTACTACAGGATGATGTGACGCTTACGGTATCAGTTGTGGGCGTTGTATAGGTGACCAATGTCTGTACGTGGGAGTACAGCTCCTTTCGGAGTTTTCCATACTGAAAGACATGTCTCTTTCACTGGCAATAATTTTTTTTGCGTGTCATCGTAAGGTTTCTCTGCGTAAAGCAAATTTTCTATTTCCAGTTCAAATGAATGATTATTGCATTCTGGGTCTTTTCATTTCCATGAGCACCGCAGTATTTTTTGGCGCCTATTTTATTTTGTCATATAGGTTTTTTTTCTCACTTGATTCTGGTGTTAGCGCCGCGAAGCAGGTGTGGCTATGAACGGCGTGCAGACGTGGCCAGCGAGCAGGAGTGAGGGAGAAGGGGATCGTATGCGTTCTGCGCAGACTTTTCTGGGTAGCTTTTGACTGGGCACACTGGGGTGGCTTTTGAGCAATATGGGGATGATTACACCAGCCATTTTACAGTGAAACCTTCATAAGCATTATCTTTGTTTAGCTTACGCTCCCTATTTGGCCATTCACCGAATGATAACTCTGATATTGGTATAATTTCTCCTCATTTTACTTTGAGAAAGTGTATTTTTCCAATGTTGTTCTTAGTGCTGCAGTATGTATAGTCCTGAACACTGACTATTTTGCCCTTGAGCTGCGTGTGTCGCATGTAGCCCAGTTCCTATACCGGTGTATCCACTGGGGTGCACCACATTTCAAGAGCGTTTGACTGTTCTGGGCACCAATCAGGAATACGCGGTGTTATGAATGCTAAAGGAAGGCAAGAAGGAAGGCTAAGGGAAGGCTAAAGGAAGGCTCTTGTCAATTCTCCTTCGGTAACTTGCGATCTCTGCGGTTCCATACAAAGCGACACCTATACTTCATTTATTCTCCCAGTAACACATATTCGTTGTGCCAGCATCGTCTCGTTTTTTACGAGACATTGTCTTAAAAATGTCCAGTCACTGAGCTAATGGTTACGGGTTCCAAATCGGGAACTTGGTCGCACGGTATGTACCAGCTTCCCAGACGGATGGTCTGATACAGATACAGGGCCGGATCGGCCGTTGATGCGTCATCTGTGACTACAGCAGGCTCGCGACGTAAAACCACGAATTATTAGTCACGCGCATACTCATCGAATCGTGCACGATTAATATGTGCGCATCTACCGGTGTTTACCCGCAGGGACCGCAGGAGACACATGTTGACGCGAACGTCTGTACTTTGGTCTGGCAAATAGAGGGGGATCGTCTTATGCAAGTGCACGTACGTCTGGTCTGTTGTTGGCCAGACAGGTGAAATTCGGTTAATAGCTCCTCCGTTCGATCTACGGAAAGTTTCCGTTGCGTCTCTCGAGGGGAGGAGTAGGGGGATTATATCGATCAGCCGCACGCTCCAGTCACCCAGCCGCGCAGTAACATCGCCTCCTACAGGGCCCTTACAAAAGGGCCTTTCACATCCATTACGTCTCGTAGATAAACATCGTGCACATCTGCACACAACGTTTGAAAGACAAGCAACGGACGCAGTCGTCCTTGTATAACGTTCTGTGCACGCCCTACACCTTTTCTTTCTTTTCTCTACTTTTTTTTTTGTAATGTATGCGAGAGCGATTGGAACTGGCGATGTCTGGACCGTGAACTTGAAATATTCTTGTTGTTGATCCATGACGACGAAGTCTGAGCTTGGGTAGGCTTTGTCGTCATGGGTGAAGTAGTCCTGTAGCGGCTATATACTCAGAATATGCTCAGAAACCAGAATCCGAGCAGCAACACCTGTTGTCACGTGTCCATTGCGCTGATTCGCGCCTGATTGCGCCTTCTATGTATCCTGCATACAGTGCATTGCAATCTGCGGTACACGAACTCTGCTGGAGTAGCATGGTACCGGAACCGGAAGAGCAAAAGTCACAGCAACTCGTTGTGCTGCCAGCATGGTTTCCTGGAGAATTCTGAGGCCACGTGACAGATCAAGGTGACAGAAACAATACAAGACTGATACAAGAAAAGATACAAGAACCGGAAGAGCACAAGTCGCATGACATTTGCAACTCGTTGTGGTGCCAGCATGGTTTTCTGGAGAATCCTCAAGCCATGTGATAGATCAAGGTGACAAAAACAGTACAAGAACCGGATACAAGACTGATACAAGAACTGATACAAGAACCGGAAGCGCAAAAGTCACATGACATTTGCAACTCGTTGTGGTGCAGCATGGTTTCCTGGAGAATCCTGAAGCCACGTGATACATCATGGTGACAAAAACGGCCTCATGAGAGTTCTAGCGTACTCCGCGCTCCGAGCTCAAAACTGCGTAAGTCGTCAAATGTATTTTTGTATAACGCAGCTCTGTTCTCTAATGATCCCGAGGGAACGGATGTGTGTATCCTAGAAGATCGACTGTCCTGCTATGGCTCCAGTGCTGGTCCGTGCACAGTTGCTGGAAGCAAGTAACAGTCTACTTTGTCACCACAACTACAGTGGCGATCATAAGCCGATGGAGACGAGTGAACACAATCTTCCCTGAGGCTGACTGGTCGACCCGTTCGCTTGTTGCAAGGCAGCACATCCGAATATAGACTAGCCTCTGGTTAGAAACTCGCGGCATATCAAAAGCGAACGGAATAATGCCGCTGTGAGAGCAGAGGCGTAGCCACAAGGGGGTTTCGCCCCCTGTGCCCCATTCCTTCGTGCTGCCCTCTCTCCAGGACCGACGAGAGAAATTACGGGCCCCGGGGACGGGTCATGCCCGGGCCTCCGGCCTCACGTCTCGATAACACATTCCAACAATTTCTTCTTTATGTGATGACGACAGGCCTTTGGTCCCGCGGGCCCCTGAAGTGGCCCGGACCCGGGGCGCCATCCCCGTCTGCTTCACCCTCTCGCCGCCCTTGCCTCTCTCCATCTGTACACGTCTCTGCTGTACGCCGCCCATAGCCATAGTTCCTTCGAGGCGCTAACACGGAGCCAAAAAAAGGGATGTTTCGGGGGTTCAAACCTCCCGAACTCGTAGTTTCGGTAGTGCACTTGGGAACCGCAAAAAGGGGCAAATTCCTCCTCTCCTTGTAAAGTTGCCATAGAATCCCTGCTAAAACATTTACTTTTGCAATACTTTTCGTGGAGGACAGCCTGTTATCGAAGCACGAGTCATAGAGACACCGCACATAAACATTTCTTTCTCACATGACATATGAGGGGAGCCAAGAAATGTCTGTGACGCAGGAGGGCGCTGGTCACCTATGGACTGCGTACGCGCCAATCTCCTCTTTCTCCTGCTTGATGACAATAGACACGCGCCAATCGCTAATGGAGGGCTAATCGCAGATAACGGCGGCATAGTGTTCCTTTCAATGACGTAACTTGGTTCTCACTATCGGCGTGCCCCACAATTGCCTTCTTCAGCCACTCCAACTCGTGGGGTAAGTGATAATCAGTACCACAGATTGAAGGGCACGGTGTAGCAAAATCGTGTTCATGACGAGACGGGCGCCGACCACCGAGCAGTGAAGCGTCACCACGGTAACCATCGCCGATGTTTGACCTGCGTTAAAGGTCCCATCAACTAGCGTCCCAGGACATATATAGGATGGTATACAGGTGCAACGATTAATAATGTGATGAGGACTGCTTACAAGAGCTTGCGTCTAAAGGGTGAACTCGTTACAGGACATATAGGGGACAGGGGCATCTAAAGCTACGGACCCACTGCCGGCCAGGAGGGCCACCGGAGAACGTCGGGTGTATCACACCCACGTTCGTCGTACGCTCCTGAGATACGGCGAGACACGCGTACGCGCTACGAGGCAATCGTTTGTTTTCGAGCCGCGTGGTTAGCACATACATAGATATAGAGCAGCGGAAATAAACAATGTGGCCGGAAACACCTTCCTTGCTTTGATTGGTTGGTTGCCGTCCGGAGTTCGTCAGTCGCCAAAGGAGGGACTG
This sequence comes from Ornithodoros turicata, assembly GCF_037126465.1. NCBI lineage: Eukaryota > Metazoa > Arthropoda > Arachnida > Ixodida > Argasidae > Ornithodoros > Ornithodoros turicata. The sequence continues at coordinate 13,569,868 of NC_088203.1, forward strand.
CTTGGACGGCGCCGGAAAAACGGGCCTCCGGTGACCTTTCTGCCGTTACGGGCGCTGGCCCGGCATAGGAAGCGCGGCGCGGCCGCATGCTCTGGAGCCTTTAAGGGCGAAACGCATTGGACGTTTTCTCAGCGTCAAAACGTCGCGCGTACGCCATGGCCTTGCACACGCGGCGAAGAAACGCCAGCGAGGCGACCACCCGAAACGCATGGGACGCGTACGGAGCGAGTGAGCGCCACTGTTGCTATATTCGTCGACCACAAATATCTGTTAGAACGAGCCGATGCTCTTCTTTCCTGTGGTTCCTGCGTTCCTTCATTCCAGACATCATTAAAATGTACAAGTAAATTTAGTGTGATGGATAATGTCCCAAAAAATTATGCGAGCTGCTCATACGCCACCTTGTCTGCCGCACGACGGCCATGGTTCTGTCTACTTCTCGGAAAACGCGCCCAGACGCGCGCGAATATCTGTAGTCGACAGATTCCGGCGTACGCCCTCCGCGCCCGTTGAAAAACTGGTTTTTACGAGGTCACACGCACGCCGAGCGCGCGCCCGTCCTGAAAACGTCGGAAAAACGCTCCATGCGTTTAGCCCTTAATGTTCGCCGTACCTCAAGGTTTTGCTTGCTGCGTGCTAGATTCGTCGCTTCTCAGCGTATAACGTATAAGAACGATTATCTAACGCGTGAAATCCAGAGCCATCTGCCTCTGATAGTAACTGTCAGAAAGAGGCACGACTCTACGACATGCAAGAACATGTCATGCTCAAGAACATTCGTGGCACAGCACTTTAGCGTAATCAATGCCTATTTTGTACTAGAATTTGTTTGCACTTGCATCAACTCTTGTTTCAGGGCGATCAGCCTATATGATGACAAATGGCCCGTCATGTAAGCTGCGCATTGTGTAGCGGAAATCAGCTGGACACCACGCAAATAATATAAGACGCTAAAGACGCACACTTCGCCGTGCCCACAAGTGGAGCGTCTGATAATGGGCCCATCGGAATAGGAACCCTAGTAACCCCGCTGGCCCGTTATCTACCTGTGTGAGCATCTTAAGTAAGTGGTTAGAACCAGCTACTACTGGCGTGCGCAATTTGTTTTCAAGACGGCGAAGCGATTTTGCGTTTGAAGAGAGTATTGATAAACTAACGAGGGAGAGAGAGAGAGAGAGAGACGGAAGAAGTACTTCGGGTTCTATCGATAAGGCCACGTGCAGTAAGGGACAAAGGAACACGTGATGGTGGCAGCATTGTCCGACCCTTCTGCTGATCCGCGGGGCAACGACCACACATTGAAGGTGCACAATGTGCAAGTCGTGTACAAGAAAGTACATTTCATGTTGCGTTTCTAACCCCTCTATGACATGAGACATGTTTTCAGGATGTTATGTTGGCCACTTGGCCCACGCAAGTCACATAATGAAGTATCCTGAAGTGTTCTTCCAGGAGGGTTTTGCTTCCGGCCTTCCGTTATCACGCAAAGAGTCATATACTCATATTGTTCAGCACGTCACGTGCCATTGATCCTGGCTAAGGTCAGTTTAGTTTGAAGGTTCCCTATGGTGAATAGAATAATCAGACTCAGGTGGCTGTTCACAAATATTCGGGCGAATACGATCTATACGTATACGACAGAGCGGAAGTATATAGGTACACCTTTGTTACCGCATTCTTCTGTTACTACACAGTTGAGTTTTAAAGCTCTTTCATGGCAACATTTCGCAGTCCGAACTTACTCAGAACCTCAATAAGAAGATATCTGCGCGGGCTACCCTCTATACTCCAGCTACAGCGTAAGCTAACAGCGCTACAGCTAACAGCGAAAAAAAAAAAAAAAAAAAAAAAAAACAGAATCAAAATCAATGTGTCCTGTATGCCTCAGATCAGGATCCCATTTACTGTGACGAGGAGCTGGCGATAACCGACGGAATCAACAAGGTGGGCAATTTACGTTCTTACCAAAAGGTGCATCTGAAGTGATTTCTTCGAGTCGGAAGCATCAGGGAGACAACTTGTTCGCTTTCGACGTCCTGTATTGCATAGCACGCGCTTCAAAGATATGATACTTCGATCGATAAACTGAAGAATATTGCGTACTCAAGTATTATGATAAGCCGTAATAGTAAGACAAGTAGGGGTATAACACTTGTGGCGGTCAGTGATAATACCGTATTTCAAACGGAAACACCGAAGGACGACTGTTGGTATACACCGTGGTCGTAAAAGGCTCATATCGGTTTACATTCTTTCACTGCGAGGAAATCGTGCCACGTTTTCGGAAACCTCTCGTTTTAAGCCGTTACGCGTCATTTCCTGAACAGAGTCCCGTCAGCCATGCGTTTCTGCGAAAATAGCGGAGCGTCGGCCCAGCTAGGAACTGGAGTTTTGGAGCACCTGGTCGATGACTCGGCAACCTCCCCCCATCCCCCCCACCGCCCACGCGGTCTCACGCGCGAACATTCTTAGACGTCACCTCTTCAACAATATATTTGGGCCGCGCAATTTTTGCGCTCCCACTGCAATAATAGAAAGCCAAGAATCGCACCGGGGAGCGTCAATCATGCACAGCCACTACTTCTATACGACAAGTGCGTAATCTCTCTCTCTTCTCCCTCTCTCTTCTTTTTGTGCAACTTTCGTTTTCATGTTGTTGTCATCAACTGCCATATATACTGCAACGTGATGTGTATAGGCTTCGACAGACAGCCCGTAAGCAACACATAAAGGAAACATTGTTGCATGACGACATCGTGGCAGACGAGCAGGTGATGTAAAAAGAGACTGCAGCGCCTCCACTGCCAGTAGTTACTATTATTATCGTTCACTATTACGGATGCGCTCTACTGCTAAAGGAGGTCGTATTTTTATTACAACCTTTTACGATGTTTTACTCGATTTCTCTCCCAGTTTCGCAGAAAGACAAAATCGAGGATTGAACACGGAAGTTTCTTCCTACGCAAGAAAATATCGCTCACACACTCTCAGCCTGGTAGCAACGGACAAACGTATCTTCAAAACAAACAGGGGAGGAGTAATTTTACAAAGGTCGTACCCGAGATACTTCGCGTATGCGGCTCGCAAAGCGCGCTGCGTGACCTCTAGCGGCGGCTACTGGAACTAATGCTGGCGCGACACTTTCATCACATCGTCATGAGATTACTCTCGGGCTGGTTATTAGCCCGTCATAAGAATCGGGCTTTTTTTTTTCGGAGTTCAAAACTATAGCCTAGCCATAAAATACACGGTATCACGGTACACGCTAGAGAACTGCCAATATGGTGCGCGCTAAAAATAGCTCTGGCTATAGCTAAAAACAGCTAAATTCGGTAAAAAACTGCTAATAGCTCTGATTAATTAATTACACGAATTAATTAATTAGTAATTACAGTTCTGATGATAAATAAATAGTATCGGTCATTCGACAGGTCTATCGTTTCGTACCGGAAGTTATGTGTAGAAGTACCCGTAACTATTCCCGTCTTCAAGCTAGGAACGGCACGAATATAGTCCGGCAGCCCTAACAGAGTTACTCCGTCTGTGACATTATACTGTGACGTCATCAGGTGCAGCCTATAGGAAGAGGTGAGCGCGGATACGATTGACAGTATCCGCATCTGCACGGCGTCTAAGCATGTAAGATCCGCGCGGGTATTGAGTATATAGGAACATCCATCCGTTCATTGCATTTGTAGGAAAAAATCTGCATGACGAAACCGCCCCCCCCCCAAATCATTAGGTTCCTTCCTTTCCTCTCCCCCGCTACGCGCTTCGACAAATAACCTCCTCCCCCAAAGTGAGGGTCTGGGTCCACCCCAGTGGAGACGTAGAGTGATCAGCAAGAGTCATTAGTGCTGTGAACAGCCATTGCAGCTAATAAGGTCCAAGAGTAGGGCGGGGCTTAAACGTGCCGTATCTTAGGTTGAAGATTCTAAATAACATATTGGACATTGAAGGAGGAGGCAAGCCAGCTCGTTCAGGGTGCAGGATTGCAGCACTTCCTTGTGGCTCATACGGTTGACAGAAGACGGAACACGAAGCAGAAAAGCCAAGCCAAGTCTAGTCTACTTAGTGTTCCGTCATCTGTCTCACGCTCATGTACCAAGGAATAGGTGCGAACCTCGCAGCCAATGACACGTTGTAATGGACCTTTTCACAATGGCCCATGTGCATGCGTATGACCTTGAGGCGCCGGAGAGGATTATCTCCGTCTTCACTAGATGGCGCACTATGGGGACGACAGAAGTGAGGACCAGTGGGGAGACCGCACGAATGACGCGACCTTATGTGAAAAAGATCCATTCTTGGCTACTTAGTACAAGCGCATGAGAGATATTCCTCTCTTTGGAACTATATTCTGATTAATTATATTTCACGACATGTTTCTATGTCGTACTACTGTCGCATTGCTAAGAGCGGATTCACACATTCGTTTCTGTTCACGTGCACCAAGTAATTCACAAGCAGATATGCGAATCACAGATCAATGATTACGATTGACCATGTGCGGCCGGCTCCTGGAGCCAGCTGGAGCTGGTCCTGGAGCTGTTGTGGCGGCTTTGAATGGAGCCAGGAACGCCGAGGCGGCGCCGCATTTGAAACGCATGTGTGAACCCAGTTGTACAAACAGTTTCACAGGCGGTCCCGACGTGTTCTCACACCTACAGGTGTCATCTATTGGTACCGGAGCTTTTTCAAGCGTCGCTTGACTGCATGCAGTTTCTTCTGGCAGCCATCCACCGATATCCTACATTCTGCTCTTAAACATTCACTCGTTATAACGTCGTTGAACCCGGATGCCGAGTACTTCTCTACTCATTGAAACAAGTAAAATGAATAGAAAAATAAGAGAAAAGCAACTAAAGCAATATCTATGTGACAGTACCTCATCAGTTGCAGGTATCGAAGGAAAAAAAAAAGTCGAGATAATAATTTGAAATAAAACCAAACGTAAAGCAAAACACTACAGTGTTTTTTGAGTGCATCGCACGTTATTGCTGGCGCACGCGCAAAACATAGGCGTTCGCGCAGAGCGCAGAACCACCACGCTATGCCTTACGTACGCAAAGGCGATAGCGTATGATGTACTAAAACTCTACTATTCTTCGTCCCGATACCCGTAAGAAATGATATAAGAGTAGTAGGACACACCGCCTAAAGAAAACAAAACAATAACGAATACAATAAACTTGCGTGTCGCGTTGACGGGAATGTTGACTTCATCCATGACGTCATCATTTAATTCCATATTCAGACCAGCGTACCCTGAGGTAATAATGGTGAGCTTTAGTATAACGTACGCTATCGCCTTTGCGTACGTAAGGAATAGCGTGGTGGTTCAGCGCAATGCGCGGAGCTCTATACTTGTTTTGCGTGTGCGCAGAACCCCCAACGCTATCCCTTACGCGCGCAAAGGCGATAGCGGACGATGCACTAAATCTCTGTAATGAAATCCTCTCCTGCCACCCCACTCCTTTCTGCAGTCTGTACGCGGCTTATAGCCACAGTTGCTTCGCGGCGATAACATGGAATTAAAAAGACACCGCCGACACAGTTCGAGATCGAACGCTGCGGAGAAACTATCAACTATACCGTAGTGTGGATAACTTCCTCGCGTCGTCTGCTTTTACACGTTTATTCCGCGTTCAGTGCAGTAGGTGGAGCATTGGGGGAGCATCGTACCATCGCGGCACAAGTGATCTTGTGGTGATTATACACTAGAATAGACGACTTCAGAAAATCCCAGTGCTCCTTGCGCACGCATTGCATTCTGGGCGCCTGCTGGGCGTAGGAATGAAGAATAATCTTTCACATTTCGCCTTCGCTGACCTTGACACGACGTGGACAATGAACCGGTAGGGGAGAAATCGGAACAGTTTGGAGGCCACCAGTTTCTTTCGTATTAGTAAACTCCCACAGTTCAAAGCGGCGCTAAGCACGCTGGGACTTTCTGAACTCGTCTATTACGGAAAAGAACCATCAACTCCGAACATCGGCCGGCGTGCTATGCACACTATAGAAAGATGACAGTATCTACCCCTATATAGGTCGATCTCGCAGCCAATACATCGTCACTTCACGTATTTGTTGTTGTTGTTGTTGCTGCTTCTATCCGCAGATCTATGGTAGTGGCCATAGTGGCACATGGTTCTTCGAAGTACTTCCGCTGTAGTTTACAACCTATGGGCGTTGACAAGAAAACATGGAGCCGGTAAAACACAAGGTTTTTCTGTTTGTCAGAGCCGCCACCGTTGTGTTGCTAAATGAGGAACCATTGGCGCCGTCCCGTCGACACTGCCGCCACACATTGCACTTTCTTTCTTTCTTTCTTTTCTTTTTTTTTTCCTCGGCGGCGCCACAACATAGCGTATTGATGCGCGGCACGCCGTCGGTTGACGGCCACGAACTCTTGTAGCTCACGGAGCGCACGCAGCGTCATTCCGTCATTTTTCGTCCATGTCCACATTGTCGTAACACGAGAAAATATTTGTGTTTGATGCCGTGGAGTGCCATCGCAGTGACCAACAAGCGGTCTCATCTGTCCGGGAATGTCAAGGTAGCTCATTATCGTAGATTCTTGGCGCAGGATGCTGCAAGCGTCGTCAGAAGTGCCCCTGTTTCTTTCTACCTTCCTTATCTTTTTCCTTCCGGCGTACCTGCTGCTCCGGTGATACCCCCTGCCCTTTAGAGACGCAGATGCACGGTTCAGTGCTGCCGGTATAAGTATAATAACAATGGTTAAAATGCGGGGCTTTGCGTCGAGCCGCGGAGCAACTGTGACTATGAACAGCGTACAGACGTGGACAGACGGGCACAGGACAGCAGGAAGGAGTGGGGGCAGGGGGTTAGTACGCGTCCTGGGCCGACTTCAGAGGGAACTGTACCGACATTCACCAGCTCCCGTGGCATAGTGGTTAGGATGATCGCTTTCCACGCCGAGACTGGGAGGTGACACCGGTTCGAATCCTGTCACCGGCTGTGCTGTCTGAGGTTTTCCCTGGGTTTTCCGAAGACTTTCCAGACGAATGTCGGCACAGTTCCCCCTGAAGTCGGCCAAGGACGCATACTAACCCCCCTGTCCCCCACTCCTTCCTGCTGTACTCTCTCCATCTGTTCACGTCTGTACGCCGCTCATAGCCAGAGTCGCTTCGCGGCGCTAACACGGAATTAAAAAAAAAAATGTACCGACATTCGTCTCGAAAGTCTTCGGGAAACCCAGGGAAAAACCTCAGACAGCAGAGCCGGTGACAGGATTCGAACCCGTGTCACCTCCCAGTCTCGCCGATTGGTTCGTCTGCGGATTATAAGTTTGTCCCCACCTGAGGACTCATCAACGACACCTCGAGGGTCGGACGTATTATTGGCAGGTTCGAACCCGCGATCTCGGAGTCAGTAAGCGCACGTGTTGCCAAGCGACCATATCCTTCGTCGAACACGCAGGAGGCAAGCAAGCTGCAGGGTGCAACGAACTTGTAGGCATCATAGCTATGCTTGGTGTGCGAGGACAGATCTGTTTGAGTCTCTCCTCTTCGTGTGTGTAGTTTCTATTGCTCCTCATCCTCAAGGAATATGTTACCAACAAGACCGTCCTTCCTCCATTCCTTCCCACCTGTTATTCACGATGTTCTTCTGCAGCTGAAGACAATAACATAACTCGATTCTAAATTCCTGGTTGGCTTTATATAATATGACTTAATTATGAATGGCTTTACATGAAGTAGTTCTTCTGGAAGTATTCCGTAGCAGGTCTTTATATTTTATTTACCAAATCCAAATTAAAGGTCAAGGGGGCTTGATGCATGGGTGATCACTAACTAGGTATATATAATGCAGAGACACAGTTCAGTCGACTGCTTTCTCTTAACATATTTAGAGTCGACGCCTGTTCACTTTTCGTATCTCCCCGCCTTGCGTAGTTCGTTCAATATGGATGTAACGGCGGACGCCTTCGGGAGAGATCGCTGGAAGGGTTCTGTGCGACGACGGTATGGGTATACTAACCCACCGGCACACTTATTGCCGGTCTTGTCAGCAAATCCACACCGCCAGGAAGACCTTCACTAAGTTAGTTCTGGTCCCGTGCACTGCTTCTGGGTAAGATATGTTGGCGTGGTGGCACGTGCGAGGCTTTGGTGTCACGGATCAGTGGATGGGGATTATGGGGGTTCGCACCACATCAAAGAATGTTTGCTTCGTGTGTCCTCTTGTTGTTTTAGTCGGTTTCCTGCTGTTGTCTTCGGTGAAGAATACTCTTCTTTTTCGTTTTTTTTTACGTTCACTTTCTGCCTTTTGGCTACTCCACTTATATCGGTTTTGGCGCACTATAACCATACTTGTCCGTGCGCCATAAAAACCGGAATCATCATCACTCCCTTCTGTAGTTCAGAGTGGGGACTATATAAAGCGTAGGCCCTGAACGGGTCTGTCACCACTTCAATGCAGCCCTCATATTCGCATCTTCCGAAGCAAAGACCCGAAGGGTCGTGTTGTTGACCTATTTCCGTGGCTCTACTCTTTGGCTACTTCCAGTGACCTGTGAGGTGACCCAATGTTTGCAAGAGATTCGAGACATTTCTTTCTTCTCGACGCAATACTGCGCGTCCTACCGGGCTCCACGCGCTTCTCCTCTTGTAGCATCGATTGGATGTTCCTACGCATTGTTTGCAGCGTAGAATCCTCCTGTGTTTTTTGTCCCCAGTCCTGAATCGTATCCGCAATACGCGAACCGTTTGTTCCTTCACGGCATACTACGCCACACGGCAACTTCCAATGTCGAGTACACAATGCAAACACGGCAATTTGCATCGAGTATTCGGAACTGACCACGTCGTCCATTTATAATAGACAACATTATGACTTGTCCGTTTAAGCAAAACGGCGGATACAGTGCTTAGGTGCGGTGCACGCGCTACAATTAATGATGTTGATGTTGACGAAAAAATAATAGGGAGCAATAGGGCATTACAATTAAGATGAGAGTTGCGTGAATCTGTTCGTGGGAATGTTAATGGGCATTATTATGTTACTCTACTAAAGTTACCTTCGACTGTGAGGCAATCAATCGAACAATTTATTCTTCCCAAAATTTACTGCGGATGATGGTGCATTTTAGAGGAACAAATGACAGGTCAAAAATCGAAAAAAAAGGGGGGAGGGGGAGTGCTCTGACAATTATCCGCTGAACCAGTTGCTACAATGGACCAAGACGGGATGGATCATGTCTTCCCCAGGAGTACCGGCAAATCGCCTTTCACGTCGCAATAAGCCTATTCTTCTACCCGTAAAAGAGAAATATATTTCCGCACGTACTACATATCGAAGTTACGCTTCCCCGCACACAATCCCGCCACCCTCCAACAGATCCCACATAATTTCCGTCCTTATATAAGCCTGATATAAAGCCCTAAGCCGTCCGCTCAAAAAAAGAAAAAAAGAAAGAAAGAAAGAAAAAAAAAAGAGTACTTATGATCGGCTTAATTGATGTTGACGGTACGGGTTGGAATCAATATCCGTGCATCAGCGTAATATTTGGAACACAGCCCACGCTTCAACTCGTCACAAATCCGTCCACATTGCAAGTGACTCGCTCTGCGCAATTCTTGGCATACCTCACCCCCCTAAATATGCAAAAAAAAAAAAAAGCGGTTAATTCCGGAGCTGTGGCTTAACAGGTGTCACAAATCAGATTCGAAATTTCCCCAAAAATATGTTGTCAGATGGCAAGGAAGAAAAAACAGATATGCACAAATAAAAATAAATAAATAAATGAAAGACGATAAAATACGTGCCCGATAGCCAAGAGACATGACAATTCCACAGTTCGATAGAAGGTAGTTTTAGCTAAATATATTCATGAAAATCGCGTATTCAGTTTACCTCATATATATGGTATGCAAGGAAGAGACAGGGAAGAGCATCTTGCTCATATCGAATCAAAAATGAAATTATACGATCGGGATTTATCAACGGTTTGGAGTCGTATCTGTCAATTGATAGATAGTAGAGAAGATATAGTGGAGCCTTACCTTGACAGAAAAAGATGCAGGGAAGATGCGGTCTAGCCGTTCTCTGATGATGCGGCTTCGGACTTCTTTTGACGGCTCTCGGAAAGCAGACGACAAATTTCAGGAGAGGCGCTCACGCGGCGATCGGGCGCAGCGGAAAATTCCGCGCCCGTCTCATTGGCTCAGTGGGCGACGCGCCCTGCCGCGACCGCGCGCTAGGTCTAGCGTCCACGGCTGCTGCTGTCATCCTGTCTGCCTTCGCGGCCACTAACATCGAAAGGATGAAACTTATTCTGTGGCACAAAATGCTATTCTAGCTCGAGGCTTGTATCCATTGGCAAGGCAAGAGTGCTCAAAAGCACATTCGCGGTGTTTTCGTAAAGAAATAAAAAATATATAAAAAATAAATCCGCACGATTGTTTTTCTTGTTTAAGATGAATTTCTACGGCACTTATTGTACTGTATTCCCTCAGGAAAAAAAGCCATTTTATTAGATAGTACACAAGCTAGGCAAATACCGGTTAAATCGTAGCACTAACCACAACGTTCAGAGCAGCATGTGCTACTTGCTCCTTGTACCTGGTAGCTGTCCTCAAATGGTCCTTAATACGTAGAAGTAGAGCTTGATACATGTTGAGTTTCAAATTCCATTGGAACCAGAATATTTTTTTCTTTCTCAGTACCCTCCCCCTTTCCCAGCGCGCTATTTATAGTGAACTACGTGACATTACAAGGATACCCCGATCAAACAACATACTGCATCCAATCTGGATAAAGCTGACGCAATCGCAATATCTGCTTGCAGTATGCGAAACCATGCCCAAGTTTATCTCAATTCCCTATTATTACAGTGATATAGAAATTGTATCGTGCTTCACGAGCTGCTTCAACTATATCGGGCGCATATGGTTTAACAAATACAACCGGCTTTCTTTGACCCAGTCTCCCACTTAGAAAATATATTCAAAACCGCCGATACCGTCAACCTTCAAGTTCATCCTCCGCCAATGCAAGCGTTTGCAATGTATGCGCTGAGAATATGCGCTCACTGCATTGGATTTTTATATTCTGCACAGAGGCTGAGAGTAGCACACCTTGACCGGCATTCTGATGCCTTACTGCCCACAAGAACGCAGACGACATGAGCGCAGACGAAAAACGCAGACGACACCCCCTTTGTGTGAGAGGCAGCACGCGCAAAAGACATCAAGAAGAGTGACTCTATTTTGTTCACGCTTCGTCGGAGTCCTCTACCGTCGGTCCGAGACATACACAAGGTTCAAATCCTTCCCGCGGTCGCTCCCATTTTTGTCCGCCTCCTCGGCACGGCGCCACGATGCTGCTGCGCTTCCCGGCCTATTTTAACGCGAGCAACGTGCGGTTACGGAGGCAGCGAAGGGAGAGATGCGATTCTCGACAATCCGGGAGGTGGTCAACAAGGTGTCGCTGCATAATTAATGATGCGGGGAGCGAGAGTGGAAGCCCATTACCGTTGAAGCGGAATGAGTGCAATCAGTAAATACATGATGCGTCGGTGTCAGAAGTCAGTGAGCCGCAGGCTCGTTAATGTAAGAGGTACAAAGTGTAAGCTGACTCTCTTTGGAAGTACGTTGTGGTTTGAGACACAAAGGTTTTGTTTAGGTCGGGTTAGGTTAGCAAAGTTTCAGTTTTGGAGCTTGACGTGTGCATGCAAGCAAGTAATACTGCGTCTCGCACAGTGCCAACAGGCACGGAATCAGAAAAAGAAAAGAAAAGGCTGGTGGGACAAAATGAGAACGCAGAGGTCAAGAGTGGGGGGCTTTGAAGGTAACGTCTCAGTGGTACCGATCGAGTTGGAACAACCGCGATTACCGGCGGATTGCTTGGTGTGGCCCCGTCGGCAAGCATTTGTTGCGACAAGTCGATACTATCAACACCACCTATATAGATAGAGAAAGTCTGCTCACTCGTCGACGTGACGTAACAACGTAGAGTCCGCCAATCAGGATTGTGTTTTCAATGGCCGTAGCCAATCACGGACGTGCTCTCAGCAGTCGTTGCCATGGAGACGAACTGTCGTCGTCTGCGAGTAGTGGTTGAACGTCCCCGCGTACTAAATGGGGAAAAACTTTAAAAATAAATAAAAAGTACAAAACAGTCCCATATCTTTCCCAGAAGCGTGTTGTACATGTTGTCTGCAGATTTAAGTCTGCAGGTTCGAAGTTAGGTGCAATCATTTGCGAATTCTTGAGTTCGCAGAACGGGGAATCGCAGCAGTAGCAGACGACGCAGCGCAGGAGGAAGAGAGAGGCAATCAGCAGGCCCTCTGTATATATGTGGCGTACGACACGCCTTAGTCGCATTGTTGTGTGGCTTATAAACGCTGTATAAGTGAATGGGCATCACATCCTATAGATACGGCTCCCCCTACAATAGTCGTATCTTTCTGCCGACAGCGTGTCCATTTTTTTCTCTTCTTCTTCTTCTTTATGTTGTTTTTCTGCAAGGGTGGCAATGCTTATCTCATATGAGAACACGCGTATCTTATCGTTGATATTATTCCCAGAAGACATTGCATCAGTCGGTGCACTTCAGGTGAGGTTGATTTTCCGTGACGCACAGCTCCGACACACTCGCGGATGTCGCGTTATAGATAGAGAAGTAGCCTTCTGGGATTTTGTGTCATGTTTTCACGAGGCGCCGGCAACCGAAAGATACAAGTGGCACATATATCTGAACGCTATCATTTCCAGGGAACGCCCGTCCCGAACTTGGACGCGCTCCAGCATATAACGCCAAGAAGAGCGGCCGTGGAGCCACATGTAACAACATCAATCAATCAATCATTTAATCAATCAATCGTTTTACTTCATTCATTCACATAATACATACAGTTAACATAGAACTGAAGGAACCAGAGGGAAAATCCCGCATACCTTCGCGGTGGGCAGCTTGCAAGGTATTGCGTACAGTAGTATTTTCAGCGCATTTTATTAATTATTCACTGTGCTCCTGGATTCTTGTTACAATAGTGTGATATAGAAAGAACTAAAAAAATTCAGGACAAACACGCCACACCAGGCTGAAAATGGTAAGGTCGATTTATCGGAATGCGGAAACTGAAAAAGTCGAAGAATCGAAATCCCAAACAATCAAAAGGACCAAAGCCAAAAGGCCGAACTATCGAAGGGCTAAAGGATCAACTCCCAGGAATTCGAAAACTATTAGCCCAAAACTGTGATATAAACTAGCTCTACAGAGTTGATGTATGGTACGCTTGTCGCGTATTAATGTAGCAAATAAATCATTTAACTTCAACTGACGTTACGTTACTGACTTTGCACTTCACACAACCGTTTAACAGTAGCAACTATGGCAAATGGGATAGAGTGGTCAGGCTAAAATATTGCACTCATTATCACGGAAATGAAGTGTTGTTGTTGAACTGTTATGGAACACGTTAGACATGAAAGTGAAGACAGCTGATCCCCATCCAGTGCACGGAAATCCAAAAGGCAAGGAAAGAAGTGCAGGTTGACACTGTATTTGAAAATGGGGTAGAGGCGATAAATGCAAATCATCAATCACACTATTTCCGGAATTTCTATGCACGGAGAAGTTGAAGAGTTTCACTGGCGGTTGCTCAGAAGTTTTCTTCATAATTTATTGAGCTCCCAACGTGTTCAATAAACGTATAACCAATAGCACAGGGCCCGTTATTCCTGTTTTGAATGATTTATTGACTCGATTAATTCGCAGCAAATGTTCGAAACGTGTCCTTGTGGAGCTAATTCATATCGTTAGTTGTAACTCTAAATTCTCATTCCTTGGGTCTTCTGATTACTCGGTTTTTCGATAGTTCAGTTCTCTGACTTTTCGGCCTTTTGTTTGTCCGGTGTTTCGACAGTTGGGTCTTCCGACTTTTCGAGCTTTTGCTTGTCCGGTGTTTCCATTTTTCGGCCTTCTGATAGTTCAGCTTTATTAGATTAGATTAGATTAGAATTAGAGAAGAAAAATACGGAGGTGGTGACTCCTACAAAACACAGGAGCCGGCTACTCCAAATCACATAAAAAAACAACAAAAAACAAGTACGTAGTTACATCTAATAAGTTAGAGGCGCTGCAGTGATCAGCCTTACAAGAGAGAGGTCTTACAAGGAGAGGCATATAGAAAGGATCAGGCGAGGAAAGAAAAGCCTCAATTATTGCTTTATTTTTTTATATATTTTTTTAAAAATAAAAATGGAAGACCACTATCGCTGTGTGAAAAAATTTGTGGCATTTTTACGCAGCTCCGCGCGCCGACAGTTGCCGCCTGCGGCATTTTCCCGATTGGGAAGGGCGATATAGGGCCCCGTGCAGTGCGTGCAGATCAGTCACGTCGGGGGGGCCATCAACCTGTACAGTATACGCTGATCGGAGGAACGGAGAGGTATGCAAAGAAACGACAAGAAAAAAGGGCAGAAACCCGCCCGAATGGAAAAGTACTGAACGTCACAGTATGCGTCATGGAAAGCACGGAACGAGTGTGCGTCCGTAATCTCTCGTTACAGCTGGGCATTGTTTTCTGGTATGCCGATCCAGTTGCCTCGCACTTTATTTCTTATACGTCTGCCATTGAATACGTGCGAATTGAATTAAAAAAAAAAGGTAGACATATTTTTTTTATTCTGTGTTGCGCCGCGAAGCAACTGTAGCTATGAGCGGCGTGCAGACGTGGACAGATGGAGAGATGACGGCAGGAAGGAGCGGGGGACAGGGCGGATAGAGATATATTGGAGGTAAGGATATAGACCTGTGGTTAAGGATAAGGATATAGGTGGGTAAGGATATAGTCCCGTGGTTATCTATGCACAAAGCGTGAGAGTGCAGGCTAACTGGTTCGTTATGTTCACCCGTCTCACTGTGTTTCATCAAACTCACCATCACCACCACCAGCGCTCGAGCGCTTTCATCGATCACGGTATTATACGCGCGTGGATACTAAACACGCCAACAGCACGTTATTGATTAGACAGCAGTGTCGAGCAAGCGCGAACAGCGAAGGACGGGGAAATAGAAATGTCAAACGTGTGCGACAATATATAAAACGAGATAAATACCGCACAAAGATAGCGCGTATACAGGAAAGACAGAAAAAGGAAGCACGGCACGTTTGTTAGTTTCTGTCTGAACCGCAGCCCTTTACAATCATACGCACGCACAGGTAATCGAACAGCGCCGGACCAGTGGCATGGCCGAGCTCGCGGTGGCGGTAGCCAAGGTCCTGCTGAAGACTGGGAGGTGGTGGGTTCGAATCCTACCACCGGCTGTGCTGTCTCAGGTTTTTCCTGGGTCGGCAGAAGACCTCTTCCGGGCGAATGTCGGCACAGCTAGTTCCCTCTGAAGTCGGCCCAGGACGCATACTAACTCCTTCCTACTGTCCTATCTCCGTCTATCTAATCTGTACGCCGCTCATAACCACAGTTGCTTCGCGGCGCTAACATAAAAAAACAAGAAAAAAACACAAAAAAACAGCACCCTAGTTTATGTCATTGAACCTGTGTGACTGCTCTCCCGCGACCTTGCGTCCCATTTTGCAGTCAGGGGTGGCTCGGACTAAAAACTAGGGATCTGCCAACCGAATCCTCGAATCCTATAGGCAGGGATTCGAGATTCGCGAATCCGAATTCCATTGCCCAAAACTGCGAATCGAATCTTTCGAATCCACCAACCACGTTTGTTTGTTGCGTTTTAAAATCGGCGCCTCCAAGCCTGCTGGGCCGGCGGCCCCCGGGCACGACAAAAACACAACATAAAGCTCCGATATTACAAGTTTAAAAATAACACGGTTTTGCTTTGATTGTTTCTTAGTTTTATGGAGGGAATTCCGACTCCTGAGTTTATGTATTTCTTGTTGTCGACGAACAACATGTTAAATAAGTTACACTTAGGAGATGTATATGCCCAGACAGCACAAGATGTTGCAAATGTGATGCATCAATGTTACCTCTACGTTGAAGTGTTGCAGCGATGTTTCATGTCCACATTCGTCGTCGTAGCAACATACTTGCTTCAATGTTCATGCCATGTCTCAAAGATTGCGTAAAGCTAACATTGCGATGTTACTGAAGCAATGCTGAGTATGTTACACTCAGGTAATGTGACGCTTACATTGTTGATGCATTGTTTTGGAAGCAATGTCAATGCCATGTTGCAATTCCATTTCTTCCAAAACGTTTAATCAGCAACGTAAATTAAACGTTTGTGCAATATCCTCCCCACCTCCCCACTTCATCATCAGCATATACGAGAGGGGTTCGATAAGTTTCCGATCCGACCAACTTTTAATAGTCCTAGAGACGAAACAAATGTATCACTTTTCGACATAGTCACCCTTAACTTCGATGCACTTTTGACACCTTTCAACCAGCATTCTTAAACCCTTGAAAAAATAGTCCGAAGTTTTGTCCGCAAAATGCTGGAAAACTGCCTCTTGCACCTCACTATCGTTTTGAAATCTCCGTCTTCTGAGATCCCTCTTCAAGTTTGAGAACAGGAAGTAGTCACTTGGTGCCAAGTCTGGACTCTAGGGTGGGTGGAGGATTTCTTCGAAGCCGCACTCCTTCAGTGCAGCCTTAGCAACAGAAGCCGTGTGGACAGGGCCATTGTCCTGGAGCAACCGGGCACCTCGACTCAACCTACCGTGCCTCTTTTCCTTGATGGCGTCTCGCAGTCGGTGCAGGAGTGAAGCATCATAAGTCGCATTCACTGTAGTGTTCCTCTCTTTGAAGTCGATGAGGAGGATCCCGTGACAATCCCAAAATATTGTTGCCATGGTCTTCTTTGTGGATTGTGTGACCTTGACTTTTCTTGGGGGTGCTTCTCCTGGTTTGCGCCATTCCGTCGACTCCTTTTTCGAAAGGGGATCATAATAGAGCACCATAGTCTCATCCCCTGTGACAATTGACTTCAATATTTCTTCTTCGTTCTCTTGACACAGCACCAAAAACTCTTTGGCACAGACGACGCGCTGTTGCTTTTGAACTGACGAGAGAAGTCGTGACACCCATCTCGCACTGACCTTTTTCATGTGAAGGCCCTCGCCGATGATGCGAAAAACGGTTGTTTTGGAATGCCCCTGCCTTTCTGAGAATTCCTTCACCTTCAGACGCCTGTCGCTCAGCACTTCCTCCTCGACAAGAGACAAATTTTCTTGTGTCACCACTTCCATTGGACGACCATCGCGTGGATCATCTTCAATGGACTCTCGCCCCAGTCGAAACTGCTTAGCCCAGTCTTTTACCGTTGTGTACGACGGAGAGGCTTCCCTGTACACGTTGTCCAGTCGCACTTTAATTTCTTTAGGCGAAAGTCCCTCTTTTGTCAACAATTTTATCACAGCGCGGTACTCCATTTTTTCCATTTTAACTGAACAGTGTACCCTGGCTGTTTGAAATGCAGCTCTCCAACCGACAAAAGCATGGAGAGGGTTGTGGGTGGTGCTCCGGCCCTCCAACAGATGGTGCCACGCGTCCTTAATCGCATTTTCAAATTCGCGCGCATTTTCTACCTCGGGCCGGAAACTTATGGAACCACCCTCGTATCTGTTGTTGTTGTGCAATATCTTTTCTTTCAATGTTTTTTGCCGTATTCCAAAATATGCGCCGAGCTAACAGTGTGATTGTGTTTCCGAAGCGCAATATGCGTGTGAAGAAATGTCGCAGTTACATTGCTGATGTGGTGTTTGGCAATCAATTCTAATGCAATGTTGCAATAGCATTACTCACAAAACAATGCATCACCGCGCGGCCAAATCTTAGCGTGGCAACACTATCATTAAATCAATGTGTCTGCTGTATTTCGAGAGCTAACAGTGTGATTCTCTTGCGTAAGCAATGTTGCACATGGTACATTGAGGAAACGTTGCAGCTTAGAAATGTTACCTCTAGGCAACGTCTGAAACATTGCAGCAACATCCAAACAAACATATTGCTGCAATGTTGCACGTTTTGCATGCAGCATTTCCGAGACACTTGCTTCGAGTGCTCCAGTAACACAATGTGTCCACGATCCTGTTCTATCTGTAATTCCCACCAATAAACAATGAATTCGGAACTTCCCGTGACGTTCGCCCGTCATTTATCAGTTTGTTTTTTTTGCGACGTGTTCAAATGTTGCGGCAACGTTTCATGCACGAACGGAAAGTTACCACACAGTTCAATGTTGGTGCAGCATTTTGTGACGATGCATTTTAGAAGCATTACGATTATGTTGCTCAGGCAACGTTTCACGTGCTGCGGTGAGGTAACATTACAATTAGTGTGACCATTATGGGGAGAATCAATCAGACTGTGAGAGACATATTCCGGGGCAACACCGCGACGCACTATGGGGGATGACTATGGACAACAGGATCGAGACGAGCACAACGTATAATCTCAAGGAAAATTAATCTGACCGAGAACCTGAAATTAATTGCAATCCATTCTTACGCGCATGTGAATGCGCTCTGACCCTCGATATGGCGTTTTTCCATAGCATCAGCGCTACCACAGCATTTGAGCTCTCGCGTGACACAGTGGTTAAAAAAATGATCACCTTTCGTGCAAAGACTGGGAGGTAACATCACAGGTAACACAGGGAGGTAACACAGGTAACACAGGTAACACTGGGAGGTAACACAGTTATCAAACATATCAATGTCATTAGCAACATAGCAATGTCACTGCAACAATTTGTGCTGACTGGGTGTCTTCCCCCGAGATTTGCTTTTCATTAAACAAAGATATCAAATTCAGCTTCAAAACACTTTTAAGTAGAAGAGTTTTCTCCCTGGCTTTTTAAACTCTTTTTAAAGAAAGGATTCGAAAGATTCGAGATTCGTAAGATTCGTGGATTCGTCCCATTTCTACTAAAAACGTTTACTTTCTCACGTGTACAGTAAGGTGTGCGCGGACGCGGTTGTATCCGCGAGTCGACGCAGATACCCAGGCCGCATCGTCGTTTGCGGATAGATATATAACGTTCTCAAAGCCGCGCGCGGCTAAATGAGGACAAAAACGGCGCGTATATTCGCAAATGACACTAGTGTCTCTGCCGACATCCTCAAGGAGGCGTCGATGACGAATGTGTGTCGGAGTGTGCCATCCCTTGTTGATAGCATAACGTTCGTGAAATAGCTTGTAACCTGAAAAGTTAAAGACGTTTGGTGGGTAACATTTTCATCAAGCAGATTTTTTCGCCTTTGAATACAATGAAACAGAACTTCACCAGATAGCATGCGTAAAACGGGGGGGGGGGGGGGTTACAACATCTTTTTTTTTCAATTATGATTGGACCTTTTTCATAATGGCCTATGCGCATGCGTATGACATTGAGGCTCCGGAGATTATGATTGTGTATGGACCCTCCATGACTGGCGCAAGTTTCCCTCTGTTGTCCTGCCAAGGCGTCTCGTAGACAACATGATCACCAGGGCTGAACCCAGTGGGAATGTACTTCTTGTCCTACAGCACCTTGTTTTTGTTGTGGTAGGCCAAGGAGTTCAAGACGGCATTCCGTCGTGCCTCCTCTAGCGGCACTAATGGCTGAGAAAGAGGTGGCTGGTATAAAGGAAATCCAAAAAGCAGTTAGCCGGGAGCGAACCCCGTGACCTCGTGTGGGGTGCGGTTGTACTCGTCCATGACCTCCGTCAACAATTCCGGCCAGGGCGTTCGCGGTCTCTCATTGATTTTGCACTTCAGACGCGTGATGATTGTTTGATTGGCACGTTCATTGAGCCCATTGCATTGTGGGTGCTCCGACGATGTGAACAGCTGATGTATGCCGTGGTCCTTCAGAAAACGCTTAAACTTATTGGCAGTGAACCCCGTTCCACGGTCCGACAGGAACTTCCGAGGTTTGCCAACTCCGTCTTCACTAGATGGCGGACTATGGGGAAGACAGAACAGAGTATCGACACTGAGTTCCAGGAGCGAGCATGCGCCATCTTGTTCCGCGCCACGCTTCCCACGCGCACGCGCACTGCGCACCTTAGCGCACGATGCCATCTATCGTGCGCGGGGGAAATCTTTCTTGGTTTACAAGCAGCAGTTGATGGCCTTGAGCTCATCTTGACATCTTCGCGACGCACTGGTTGACAATACTTGGATTATCGCGCAACAATCACACATGGTTCTCTATCCCACAGGGAGCGTTATGTTACAGGTCTTTGATCCTCAACTGGGGATGGTACCGGTGTGGTGCAGAAACAAGATGGCGCTCCTGCTCTCCCTTGGACCTCAATGTCGATACGCTGAAGCGAAGCGTATTTAGTGACTCTAGGCATCACTATCCTGGTAGGCGGAGGCAAAATTGGGCCCAAGTGCCAGGGGTGAGCACAAAGGATAGAGTGGATAAAGTATTTAGTGACTCTAGACAAAGTAACTTCGCCCCGTCAAACAGAACGTGAAAAACTGGACGGATGACAAGCCTCGTGGGCTCTCCTCAGGGTCCATTTTCTTCTTATACAGGGTGTACATTTTTAAGCGCTACAGACCTATTATAAGAAAAGCTAAGAACGTTACACAGATGCCGTTTTCGCCCTTGTGTTCTACAGCTATAGGCGGACGTCCTGCCGGAAACGTATGTCACTGCTGGCCATGTCACGTCGAGACTGGGAGGTACCCGGGTTCGAATCCCGATGCCGGCTGAGTGTCTGGGGTTTTTTTCTGGGTTTTCCTTAGACGCTTTCAGACATATGTCGGCACAGATCCCTTAGAACTCGGCGCAGGACGCACATTCCCCCAGGGCGCCAGTCGTGACGTTGCCGACCTCTGCGAGGCCGACAACGGCGAGCCCTTTCATCACCACCACCACCATCACCACTACTGGACAACTCATGAACTAAAATTTATTAATTTAGCTGATAATGAGATGTTTTCGGGGAAATGATGAGACGGCCGAATTGGAGGCGATTTGAATCCACCATATTTCCTTAAAATCCCGAAACAGGAACGTACTTCCATATTAAAAATCGGCAAATTTTGATATACAAATGAGCCAGAAACCGGAACCACGCAGTTCTCGGGCAGAGAAACGACATTACTTCCGGCTTCTCTGGGCCGGAAAACGGTCTCCCCGGCCATCGAGTCTGCGCATACTCCAATCAGCTTCATCGCTACAAACCACGTGGCCCTCCGACGCGAATGCCCGTGGCTCCTCATTTTGCGCTCGAGAAAAGCGCGGTTTCGGTTTTCGGCTCATTTGCATATATCACAATTTAGCCACTTAGCCAGGATATTCAAAAAAGAAGGTGGAGTTAAATAATGACCGGCTCTAATTCTGCTATCTCGCATTTACCCGAAAACATCTAATTAAAATGTTAATTAATGAATTTTAGTGAAATAGTCGTCCCCATAATTACGTATCATGTGCGACAGGAGTTCCGGCTTGTCACCGGAAGACCAACGGGACGCACATCCAGCTGTCGCGCGTTGGCGCACCCTGGCGTCGCGAAAGGGTCTATAGAACACACCGGCGAAAACGGGAGCTGTGTAGCTTTCATAGCTTTTTTTTTTTTAATCTGTAGAAGGTCTGCAAGGAATAAAAATGTACACCCACTTTCATGTTGTGACTGGTCTTATGGCTGGTCTTTTATGGCTGGTATGGCAGTGTTTTAGAACTTGTCTCAGTTGTTGACTCAAGGATAGAAATAGGCAAGATACGAATAACAAGTGGGGTAACAAGCGGGATAAATGGTTAGGGAAAGTTTAGGAAGATGAGTACACAATCTTCTGTGGCTCATCTCATAGAGTCAACAATACACATGGCTGGTCTTCCACCATGATGCCTATTGAAAGTTAATTAAGACATTGCCTTAGGAGTTTGCTAGTGCCCTCCTAAGAAGTGCCCTTCAGCATATGATATATGGCAATTGATTTCATCTCGGAAAAAGTGATGTATATATTTTTAAGAAATATGTTCGCATTTAGCTGGGACATCCGGTATAGGAGCAATGAAAGCAAGTCGCTAAGCAAGGAGCAAGGAAAGCAATGAAAGGAAAGCAAGAGTAGTAAGCTGCTACGCTACTCTCTGTGTTGCAATCACTGAGTAGCAATTCCTGGACATGTTTGCATCGCTACCAGAGCCGTACATTGGCTGCGGAGATTTCAATGGGCATAGTGGACTATGGGGAAGCGAGCATACCAACGGATGCGGAAGGTTGTTAGAAAAGATCCTTGAAGATATGGACATCACCGTGCTCAACGATGGATCTGCGACATTCTTTCGTGTGCCCACATATAGCAGCTGTCAGGACGTACTTCGTACGTATTATGCTTTCGCAGTTTTCCTCGTCCAATATCCTGGATGGTGAGCTACGATGCTATGAGAAGTGACCATGTCCCGGTGAAAATTCCTGTCTCTCTCTCAGGGACACCTGCTAAAGCTCAATGTTTACGTTACTGATTTGTGTCAGTTCAAGATTGAGATGGAGGCAAAGATGCACAGTGTTGACGTCATTTGAGGAGCTCAGCACTACAATAGCCAAATGCAAAGACCACGTCACAAAGTCAACCACTGCACCATCGCGATATAGTGCTGTGGACATTGAATTCCAGAGACTTCACTCCATTCGTCGGCGAGCAGAAAGAATGTTGCGCAGAACAGGGGAGTACGTCCTCTACAAAGAAGCCTGCAGACTTATTGGGATCATCCGACGTCATCTGGCGCGGCTAGGTCGCCGGTCGTGAAGAAGCTTATGTGCGTCACTAGTTGTGTTTACATGAAGACGGCAGAAGGCGACTTAGCCATAGAAGGCGACATACGGCTTGCATGGAAACGGTTGCAGACCACTTAAATAAGCCATTCATTGAACGCCGCTGAATCGACAACGTTGAGTAGTTTAGGCGACAGCTGTCGACTGCCATCTGCCATGTAAACGGCAAAAATGGCTTTGCAAGTCGTATGCGCTACGTCACTTGTTCCCTGCCAGTGATATCCCCTCTCACAAGAAACAACATGGAGGAAACGGGAGCTCCTCGCAATCAGCAGAGGTGCATTGGAATAAAGAGAGCACGAATTTCATGCTGCGTATCAATCTCGAAATGGATACTGTATCACAGTTTGAGTCCAAATCGTCGAATGTTCGTTGTCGGACTCGAAGAGGGCGCTTCTATCGCGTAAGTCGCTCGTAAGTCGCCTGGCGTGTGGGATTCTCCCAGTCGCCCCAGCCCCCCGCATGTAAACGAGTAGAAGTCGACTGCATGGGCGACAAAAGTCGACTAACACGTTTAGTGACGAAGTTAATTACCAAGAGTTTGGGCACCCCTGTTACTCAAGTGGACCCTTCCCAGGCTCTTGTTCTGCATTGCGGATTGCCTGAACGATGGTTAGCGGACCAGTTCTGTCAGTTAGTTCTCAGCCCACCTGTAGCATCATCTAGCAATGCCTGCGTGGAATCAGCGGTCAAGGCTCGTCAAGAGTTAAGCTCTGTCGTTCTTGGAAGCAGCAATGGTCCAGTGCACACAAACTTTACGCTATGGCAGTTGGAAGCAGGAATCCGTTCGTGTATTAAACGCTCTGTACCAGGCCCGGATTGGATTACCTGAACAGCGATTGCCAGCTTTGGCCCTCTGGCATTGAACTTGGTGGTAGAATTGACCAACCAGAGCTGGCGTGAAGGTGTCCTCCCCGAATTCTGGAAGACGTCGCAGATCATTCCAGTCTTGAAACCAGGCAGGTCTCCACGAGAGCTGGGTTCCTTTCGCTCGGTCGGTCTGCCGAGCTGCCCGTTGCAAGGTAATGGAGCATTTAGTTCTCAACAAAGTCGAATGGTGCCTGGAGTCGAACAGATTCCTTCCGGACTACATGGCAGGGTTCTGGAAGTCCCGCTGCACAATGGACTGCATAGTCGACTTTACAAGTATCGAAGACTACAAAGCAGACACCTGTGGCGCAGTGATTCTGGAAAGACACCAGTGATCAGCATAGACTCAAACTTTTCGTTCGTGGTCCCAGTCTGCTTCCTCGGTCCATGGATACCCTAGTCCACCAATTCCGTCTGAAGGTCCCATACAGCCGTAGCTTTTCACAAATGAACGAAAAAGCAGCCTCCCCAAACTGCTCCATGTGCGGTGTTGTGGAGGATGTCGAGCACATTTTTATGTCCTACGTACGATACACTGAAGTTCGTCGCCTTCTACAGTACTAGGAGCTGGGCAGCAGTAGACGGCCGCCCGCTCAGTGTTTTAAAAGTACTTGGGCCCTGGAATCAGAGTGTCAGACACAGGGCGTTCTCCGCCAAAGTGAAATTTTTCCGGGACATTCACGCAGACAACAAGTTTTGAGCCTATGTGAGTGTTTTGCGTGTTGGCGTGTTTGCACGTTCTGTGACACCTCAGCATGTGTGCAATTGTTTTTGTCGGAATCACCTCCATCACCACTTCATCACCATCACCACCACCATCCTGCTCCTCTTCATTGACATCATCATTACTTGGCGCTTAATGGCCTAAGTTGTCTTTACGCTAGTAAAATCATTATTATCATCATCATCATTACAGGAGTTTTCCGCCGAAGTAACTGGTGCAAGTGATGTGGAATTGCGGGCCCCACACTTGTGAAGCCAAAATCTCCATTTTATTTTTCTTAAAATCAAATCAAATCAAGTTATACAAGCACGTTGCCCAAACAGGACACTCTTTCGAAGGAATATGAAGACTGTATTTACAGTTACCTAGCTGTTTGCATGGTTACGTGCCAAGACTGTCAACATAGTGCCGAGTACAGTACGCGCTTCTTCTGAAGTTACGCTCAGTTGACGTCATCCTCGCGGAATAATCCATCAATCGTGGAGTATTGACCGTTGATAGTTGCTCCCGTTGTGACGTTGAGCGGAAAGGTCGCGCACTCAAGAGGGCTCGTGTGTGTTCCGTATATACCCGTACGTTCTGTAAAAGCGCACGTGATCGATCCTATTGGCGCGACGCCACCACACGTGGAAGTAACCGTTATTTTCTAAACGAGGAAACCGTTTCTCTTTCTTCTTCTTCTTATTTTTTGTTTTTCACGTAGGATTTATACCCCTGCAAGACGGCCACGAAAAATGACATTGTAAGTGCGTAATGAGTTAAGTCCTAATGCCATTCGCGCCGTGCTATATACATACCGAGATATTTAATAGCATTCGTCCGAATGACAGTTTCTACGTAATGAGATCGCCACAACTCATTCACCCACGAAATACGTATACCCTCGCCCCCATTGTCTCAAGAGCGATTTAAAACTTCCATGAAGCCACTCTGTACTGCCCACACCGCGCCATTATTTTATAAATTACAGGAAAGCGAGCGTTATTTTTGGCAAAATCGGTTAACGATTTTTTTTTTTTGCATATCTGCTTTAGGCGTAGACTGCCACCAGACAGGCAAGTTGACGGGAAGTTTTCCCGACACAGTACAAAGCATCGATTATGAAATAAAGCAATTTTTCTCATATTTGTGGTATATTGTGGGTATTTTCAATCTCTTTGAACACGTATACGATCTTCAAGTACCGTATCTCTTACGTGGCCAGTGGGAGACCCGCATCGACATAATCGCGTTTAGTGTCTTTCAAACATGACGTGTAGCAAGACTATCGTGTGAAATGGCATTCGGGGCCCGACTGACATTACACGGTGTTACTTTTTCTGCTCGTATGGTATTAGTTCTTTCCAATTGCTTATATGACTGACGTTTCGGAAATTTCATGTAACGTTTTGGCGTTGCGGTTTTGTGTAGTATATAACTAATTAATTTATAATAACTAGATGACTAGTGAATGAAACAAAATTAATGAAATTGAAAGTAAATTGTACGCCTAGAAACCTCGAGGACCTCTTCAACGCACCCTCTAAATCTTTCCTCGTTCTGGTGTGTATGCTCCATCATAGCCTCTCAGCCGCCGGGACGGTTGGACTTTTAAAGGTACCCTGAGGTGGTGGACGTCGTCCCGAATGACGGAATATTGCAAAACAAAATACAATCAGCTTTGACTAATCCTTGACAAAGTCCTTACACTGCCTGGAATACATTTTTGTCGCCTAAAACTGTCGCGTGTATTTTGGAAAACCTACGGTATTAATAATAGTGTTTATGGGATGCATATTATCATCTTGCTGCAAACTTCCGGAGTCTCATATTGTGGTTGCTTCAGTTTAGTGATGTTCACCAGAAGGGTCTATGCTTAAATTTGCACTGTAATAGATAACGGTGACTTCACGGAGAGAAACACGTTCACTACGACGGCCATCACCAAGGTCCTCAGCGCATGGGGTATGGGAGTGCATGCATGTCGGCGGTCGCCACGCCAGATAAGAATTCCTGACCGAGGCAGGACAGTCACGTGATCACATTTCCTTATTTACAAGAGGAGAGAGAGAGGGGTTGGAGCACAACGTGTGCCTTGCCATATACTGTAGGCAGTGTGTTTTCAGACGACGTCAAACGAACGTGTTTGGCTGCCATGGTGGGGGTCACTTATTCGGCGCAGCTGCCGAGATTATCTAGCATTTGAACGAAGCCTTGAATGGTGTTTTGAAATCCGGTCGCGTCCCTTCCTTTCTTTTATCCCGAAGACACTTCGTCACTGTTGTTCTCACATTTTCTTTTACGAAAACTATGGTTGTCGCATCGAAAAATAGCGCAATTTGTCATCATTCAATGGCGCTAGCACGAAAAGTGACCACCAGTGGGAGGAGCTTACGAGCGTGCTACGTCACTGTCACGTCACAGTGTGACGTAGGTGAAAACTCCCTACAGCGTGCCGGGTCGCGGTCCAGCCCGATCTTCAACTTGCCGTCACCACCTATAACTCGCGCATCACTTCGCCCGTGATTCGCCACGAGCTTGCGCGAGCCTATACCAAAGTAGCTTTGGAGCACGCGAACTTTAAATATAATGATAACGCTAGCTGTGGCAGGGTTCAAGATCGGGGCTAGTCCGTTGACGATAGCTATGTCAGGCCAACGCAACGCATTCTGGGCAGGCCCTGGTCACATGCCATCGCCAACGTCAGTGTACACGTGACCATAAAAACGGCTGCTCATACGATCACCGGCTGAATCGTTCGTAACACCGGTACTGCTGTTTATGTGCGTGGTTTTGTACCTGTACCTTGTACCGTGAATTTTGAGCTCAGGATTTTCACAACCGGGAATATCGAGGCCATCGCAAATAATCATACCCTAAGCGTAAGGACCACGTGCTGTATAATCCAGCCAGCAGTGTTGCATAATACTTACTATTCCCTACCCTGCTTTGGAGCAGAGTCGAGAAAAGCTTGAGAGTTGTGAGGCGACAAGCGCACAGTAACGGTTTATTTCCCTCTCTCTGCGCTGCGATTGACAACTGCGCCGATCCAATGGCGGTGCTGCAGGTGGTGTACGTGATGTAGTGTGTGTGTGTGTGTGATGTCATTGGCGGCATCCACCGTGTCACGTGATGCCGTGACGTCCTGACGCGGTGTCGTCATTTCGTTTCTGCTACGCGCGCCACAATCACCGTCAACGCCGCGAAACTTCCAGGACACAGCTAATGCTGCAAGATGCAGCTCGCACCAATAAACACAGCTCATCATCTTCTCTGTGCAAGCTCAATAACGTTCACTACGAAATAACACAACAACCTTAACGCAAAGGACATAACGCTAGTCAAAGGCCGCACGCGTGTGTTCGCCGCGCGCTTTCCAGACTAAACTGAGCACTTTTGACGTGGTCACTTTATTCCGGAACGACAGGAGCGTGGCGCGTCGTGGTCAAATCAAGAAAAACGTTATTTTATGACGTTATATTCGTGACGTATGTAGAGTATATATGCTTCCACCAGCTGTTTCATATGCGAGGCTACGACCAGCCACGCGGCACAGCTGCCTGCAGGGACGCACTGCAAAATGGGTGAGCGTATCGCACTGTTCTTTCTTTCGTGAAATGCGTAAAAACGATGTTTCTTCTCGAATTACGGTCACATAAACCTGATGTTATCTCGTGACTCTCTTGAACGGTATCGAGCGGTACGAAAGCTCTAGGGTCACGAAGCTCGTTGAACTAGTTCTCGATGTACGATTCGTATAGCAGGGATGAACTTTATAACTTTTCTATAATGCATTGAGTTCGGATGTTGCGGAATTCGGTTACAGGATATTTGCGCCGTTTCGTTGCATCCTCTCGCTATGCGGATATCTGTAAAAGCAGAAATGATTTTCGCGAGGATCTAATTTGCGCGAACTGCGCGATCGCTATTTTTTTTCCCCGCGAATTTGAAGTCTCGTGAAAATATTGTTAACAAGAAGAACAATAAATAAATGAAGCGCCATGACGAATGAAGAATTTGCTACTTAGCATGTTTAACGATGGGAAGAATGTATAGGAAAATTGTAATTTGCAGAGGGCGAGTTTCACAAAATCGAACTGACTTACTGAGTGCTATTTAGTGTTGCGTTATATTGGTACTCAGTTTGTTCACTTCTGCAATATCGAGCTTTGGAAAGCGTACTTTTGAAAATGTTGTTACAGCAACAACAACAACATAGATGAATGGATGATGATGATGATGTGGGATGTTTCCCTGCGTTGTTGTTACAAAAACAGCGTGTTTCGGAGCCAATTATGACTTTGTATATTGAATACATTGACTACAGTGTCATAAACTGCATTGAAGGCATACGGTGTGAGATGGTTTCTAGAGTTGTGCGAATATTCGAAATTTCAAATATGAATCGAATGTTTGCGATAATCGGTTCGTATTCGTATTCGAAAATTTGATGTTCGAGTTTTCGAATATTCGTAAATGTTCGAATATCCGATTTTTTATTTTTTTTTCGGATATTGTTGCAGCTTATTACAAAGGTGTTGCGGGTTGCGCGCGAGAACTTGTACGTTGCAGCAACAGCGACGAACATGTTTAGTAGAATAACTGCAAAGCGAGGCGCGTAGTTTTCGAGGTGGCTGCACGTTCGGTAACCGAAACCGAAACTAGTACGCGGTTGTGTGCAGCCGCCATTTTAAAGTCCGCCCGTGCCAAACGCGAAACCGTGGTACGCTTGATGCATCGCCAGTACAGTTGCGGATTTAGTGGATTGCCAACGAACTCTGAACACTTGCGTTAGGCCTACGGTTCGATGAAATTCCGGTTAAATATTGATTTCTTTTCTTTCTTTTGTATGATAAAAGTGCCAACAAGGACGTCAATAACGCTGCAAAGACATTTGAAACTGCACTAACTCTTGTCACAGAGGATAGCAAGACGAATATAGCCTTAAAGCTCGACCCGCATGGAGCGATTTTGCTCGCGACTCGCGAGTTTTTTTTAGCGCGCGCGCAGATTTCCGCTGTGAAATGAAAGAAGCGCCGAACACGAACGTGTGCGGAGGTTGCGGACACAATCACTCGTGATGAGCACAGCCATATAACAACGTCGAGGATCGCGGCTTTACTGCGCGAATCAATGAGGTTGTTCTAAACCATGCATTACCGTCAGGAACGAGGGACTCACGCGTGACTTCACGCGTGAGAGCAGAGTGAAACCGCGCGCAGTTTCTCGCCTACACGGCAAATGCGGAAGGCATTGTCAGAGCAAGAAGAGAGCACTAGCCACCTTCATTTTCCTTCCGAGACGTGCTCATCGCTAAACCATCCCACATTCTGAACATACGTCATTTGCCCTTCACTTTCAATCTGTCTGTCTCACTAACACCGTTACAATGCCAACACAGGTGTTCACTGTTCATGAAAGATTTTTGAAGTGCAAGCTGCTTTTATGGTATTCAGCTTGCCTCATGAGAACAGCACATTGTTTCGTTGTAAAAAGAATGTTACTGTACATATGCATATAGGCACGTACGCCCTATGCTAAGCCATTACATTACATTAATACATACTCAGCACTTGGGGCATTTTTCTAATGATATAATGATCAGCAGAAGGCAAGTGACCATGCTCATGCTTGTTTTCGGGACTTAATTGTTACTCTTAGAAGCCTTTATCGTACGACGTTGTACTCGATATTCGAAGGACAATTTTGCTGATATACGTAATCGAAAATTTCAATATTCGCACACCTCTAATGGTTTCTCAACCCCTTTATGGATCAATGCAGAGCAGATGCGTTGTGTCTTGTATGCAAGCGTTCATCCTTCAGATAGTTGCATAAGACTATATGTTTGTGCCTGAACAAACGTTGTGGTCTTGTGACTCCCGAAATGCGTGGCTTTGCAGGCGACAGTTGGAGCCCATCCGTGCTGCAGGAGGGAATAACAAGGCGTAGTAGCAGCAAAGGGGACACTGGTAAGCAAATTCTCACGGCGCAGCCTATTGCGACACGTCCAAGCACTGTTGTACCCGCTAATTGTTACATTTTTCGGTAGCGGACTACGGATCGCGTACTTTTTTTAACAACTCGATTTTTTTCAACCGTAGCTGTCAATCACATTTCCTTTTTCCCCGCGTTCAAACAGCCCAAACTGCCCGCCCCGTACCAAGGCCGGGCCAGAACAAGGGCATAGAATACATTCCGGCCGTCGTTCTACATGGAAGATTTTCTCGCTTACTTTTTTTTTTTTGTGTGCGTGTGTGGTAAGAGGAGAGAAAACACCGAAAAGTCTTCACTGTTACCCTGCATATTACTTCCTAACTTAATACTACGTACAGCGCAATCGTTCTACAATGAACATGGTAAGGGATAGACTTACTTTTTTGTCGGGGATCCTGACCAGTATGATGCTTTGACTCTTGACTCGCATTGTCGCGTGACCGCGTGGATCTCCTGACTCGATAGATCTCTCGACTTGTTGGATCTCTTGACCGGAAGCGGCAAGCACGGGTTTCGTGTCGGGGATTACCCCAACAAGTACTCCATTGGTCTCTTGCAAACTTAAGACAATGACCCTTAAGATTTGGCTAAACTCCTTCTTGACAACTCCGTCAGGGCGATGTTGACCGTAAAATGAGGTCTGCGTACGTACTCTGAATTTTGTTGGATTGAGAAGCAAGGTGCCCTCCTGGCACTGAGTCACACATTATCTATTCGCTGGTCACGTGGCATTGCTGTACGTTGACCCTAATGCATGGTCAGAGTCATGCCTGCCAGTCATGCCGTCTGTCATGGAGGGACCATGGCCTGCTGTAGCAGGCACGTTCGAGTGTGGTTTTCAGATATCTTCTGTGCGTCCCGATGGAAAAGTTGATCTGTGCATCAACGAGCTTAGCGTCCAATTTGAAAAAGTATATGAAGGTATGTTTAGTAACTTTATGTTCGGTGTAAGCTGAGCTCCTTCTCTAGCAAAGCTAGGGGCAGTGATTCAGCTGGAGGCTGCGGAGCTATGCTTGGCTTATGCTTCATCAACTTCAACGAGAGAACGAAAGAGAAATTACGACCAATGCAGCCCTCCAGAAATTTTCAAGTTTTAGAGAATTTCCAAATGGTTCTCCAAATAGTAGCGGTCTTGCAATCCTACGTACTATGTCAGTTTATTATTGTGTAGCCTAAGTTTATTCCTTGTAATTGTAACCTAACCTATATATATACCTTGTAACTGTAACCCTTGTAATTGTGCCGCCAGTGGCGGCATACTCATGTAATTATGGGCCTTTTAGTCACCGATGCTTGTTGATGCTTAGGTAACAATTACAAGGAATAAACTTGTGGCGGCCCGCCACCACATATATCGGAAAAGATTGAGAAGTTATCAGCGGGCGTAAGGTTTGAGGGAAGGATAAAAATAGCAATAACCAATCAGACCGGATGACAACAGGATGAACCTGTATTTAATAGCATTGTTTGCGAGAAGAGTTACAATTCCTTGTCTGTGTTTGTGCTACTATATGTACCACACACTTGGATTTTTATCGATTTTATTAGTCACATGTCATATGTCCACACGAGGCGATTTGATTCGATATGATTTTGACACAGATATTCATATTAGCGCACACGTGATTATTATAGAGTATCCCCCCCCCCCCCCGCCCTGTTGCAACTCTGCTGTCCGTTGTTTTCCTTTCGTCCAAAAACACAGTTTTAATACGACAGCAAGTGTTGGTTGTGCTCATTTCAGTCCACTTATTCCTACTTTCAGCAAAACTAGCGGATGATGTATCGCGTTACTTTTTACTGATAACAGTAGCGGTATTCAGTTACTTTTACGGACGTCCCAGGCAGCACGATGTACTGAAAGTCGAGTGCAATGGGAGTGGACCGGTAGGTGGAAGGCCTTGAGCATACTCGTCAAACTTGACAAGGCACATACCGTCCACCCACATTGGGCACTCGACTTTCAGTACATTGTGCTGCCTGGGGTGTATATCGATAGCGGGATTTCGTTACTTTTTGTTAGATAGCGACTAACGAGTATCCGTATCACCCTAACTTCTTTCTTCCTTTCATCCCTTTGCGGCAGCTATTGTGCTCTAGTGCGATCATGGAAAATACGCGGTCACTAAACGTACTTGTGTAGACTGATTTTCAGATTTTTTTATAAACACACGTGCATTGGCATATGTGACTCTGCGAAAGGGACAGTTACACTGGGAAAGGGAAGGGCACCTCCCAGGTTGCTGTCCGTTTAACTTCTTTGGCGCATATCTACGGAAAGAGCTCCAGTAGTGCTCTCTCCTTGCTGTCAGCAGGGCCAGTTCTCACTTGGCGACGCCCGACGCGGCGTCGTGAGTGGGCGGCGGAAGTAGAGGCGCATTTCCGCCGCCCCGTCAGCGCGCACAATTTTCATGTTCCCACCACAGTGGCCTTCCGTCGTCCAAAGCAGACGAAAAATCAGGGGGCGTGGCCTTTCTGTGTCACCTAATTGGTCGCCAGCTGTCGTTCTCGGCAGCTCTCGCCAACGTCGTGAAAGAAGTTCGGCATGGCAGTTTTTTTGGCTCGACGTCTCTCCTCTCCCGACTCCGGAAATGCGCGTCTATTTCCGCCGCCCGCTCACGACGCCGCGTCCGGCGTCGCCAAGTGAGAACTGGCTCTCAGATGTTGTGCAGATAGCGTTCAAAGACGGCTATTTATATCTTAATCGCAATCCAGGAGTCCAAAGAAAGCAGACAATGCAGACAAACATTGTAATGGGCAGACAAGCAGAGTATAGACGACACTCGGTTTCCAAAGATGTGACGTCACGAGAAGGCAGGTTCGAGGTTATATTTTTGCTGTGGTGGGCAAGAAACGGGAAAAACGCTTCGGCTGATAGGCTGATAGAGGTGTTAGTGCCCATCAGCATGTCTTGCGCGTCGGCGTTACGGAATGACGTAGGAACTCAGTTAGTCTATAAGGTTCCTTCAAGATCAAGAGATCATCGCATACTGTGTAGGGGCAACAGGTTGCCGATAGGAACACAGTGAATGTCCACGAGAGTTCATGAGTGCTACTGAGGAGCGCCGTCAGGTTTTTTTTTCTAGGGAGGGAGGGGGCAAGGCAGAATGTTTGGGGTCGTGGTGCGTCAGCTGCGCCTGCAACTACGTTGAGCACAGGGGGTGCAATGGCCCCCCTTGCCCCCTCCCCCTATTACGTCCCCTAAGGCTAGAACAATTGTAAACGCCTGTGAAATCTTCCTATGAACGAGTTCTATGTTTGTAACGGTACAGCGCGTTTGGACGATGGTGAATTTACGTGAGCATCCCGACGTTGTGATATGTGTCGTTGTCAAGTGACCTGCTTCTCGGTATGTATATACAGGGTGTTTCAGTTAAATCCCCGGGCTAAATAATTCGCGAATGGGTGCACCAATCGGAGAACTTTCTTTTTCACAAGTATCTCTCCGATGCCACCTACAAGCTGCGCACCGCGTGAATGAGTGGGAGGCGCTCATTATTTAAAGAAAAATTCAAATGAGCTCCGTGAAAAAACAACAACAAAAACCATATAACTTCTAAAGCAGGGCGCCGTCAGTATTAAAATGGGTAGTACCCCTTTTGGGACCTTCAGTGGACACCTTTTAGAGAAAACTCTGCCACCGAAGCGGGGGGACGGGGTTTTTATTTATTAGAACAAAGAAAAAAAGGGAGGAAAGGTCAGCCAAACAGCAAGCGGGTCATTTATTGTAGTAATAAGTACAAAAGGATGGAATTCATTGGTGGACAAGGGAGTGGAAGAGCGTCCTTTTGCACTTCACTGCGACCAGCCGCGACAAAAATACGTAAATCGAAACCAATTAATTACTGCAACAAATGACCCACTTCGGTGGCAGATTTTTCACTGAAGGTCCCAAAAGGGGTAGTATCCATTTTAATGCTGACGGCGCCCTGCTTTAGAAGTTATATATTTTTTTCCCCACGAAACTCATTTGAATTATTGCTATTTAAATAATGAGCGTCTCCCACTCATTCACACGGCGCGCAGCTTGTAGATGGCATCGGAGAGATACTTGTGAAAAAGAAAGTTCTCCGATTGGTGCACCCGTTCGCGAATTATTTAGCCCGGGGATTTAACGGAAACACCTTGTATACCACCTCATGAAGAGAGTCGTGCGTCCAAGGCCGGCTTCACCAGAAACAGCATCGATATTCGTCTGAAACTGCCTGTAGAATGACCAGGAAATCCCGCAGACGACACAGATGGTGCCGGTGCGTAACACGACTCATGGGCTATTGTGTACATGAATGGCAGGGGATGGATGTACTGCGCAAGGGAGCCGTAGCTTAAGCAGACGTTGCGGTTTAATACACTTTGCATATTGCAGGTGCCTATGGGACTCCCGTGGCCAAGGATGACATTAGTGCAATTAAGGACGGCAATACCGTGTCAACCTGTAAGTTGCGACCCATGTCGTCCACTTTGGTTTGATTTAAAAACGAAGGAAGATATAGAGAGATCGGTTCAACTTTTGATTGGGCTGGCTATTCGAGTCATCTCCACTCCAGCCACTGGCACGTTTAGAGTGACGGGCTCTGAGACCACCACATTTCTAGAAAGATGTGTGTTCAACGAGAGTCCTAAGGAAGAAGGTCACCGAGCGGAACATAGCCGTGCCGATAGACAGTTGGCCAGTCACCGAGTGCTTTCGTGATGTCACGAGCCCGTTGACGTATCTGTCCAACGCACTTTATAGCGCTTTTCTACCTGCTCTGTATCGCTCGCAACTGAGCAGCATGTGCTATAGGTATCCTCTTGCACTCCACATAGGGTGCAGCCAGGTGAGGAGGATATCTCGATACGGCGTAGGACCGCGTTACCAAGGGGAACGTCCAGCCGTATCCGCTGTAGTGATGTTTCCAGTGGTCCGCACTCTTAAAAATGAACTTCACCGCATAGCACGCTCCTAGCCAACCATAATCGCAAATGATATCGTTATCTGCCCTGGTTCGTTGAAAACGGGAAGCGCATACCTTTTTTGTGACAATTATGAACCGCATAAGTGTCACAAAAAAGGCGTACGCCTCCCGTTTTTAACAAATCAGGGCAGATAACGATATCATTCGAGATAGTGGTTGGCTAGGAGCGTGCTATGAGGTGAAGTTTATTTTTAAGAGTGCGGGCATCATTGAAGGCGTATATGTGCATGGGATGAGGACCTATTCTGTGGTGCAGTGGCGTCTCTTTCCTCACGTTCAACGTTTTATCAGTCACGGTTTCGCAGAAGACGAATAACCGATTTCGGAGCTGATAAAACATAATTGCTTCGTGGGCATGAGGTGGTGGGCGTCTAGGGCCGGGCGTTCAGCTATTTAGTTGGTAGGGCTGCCCGCGTGACCCGTTATCCGCACTCATATCGTGCTTCTTCGTCGTGAGCTTCGGTGCACGCAGTGATGATGTCCTCTATTTTCGAAACGAAATATACACTTGTCATAAGCTCACATCACAAGCCACTTTTCACGGCATCACTATACAGAGGTGTCACTAGTTTTGGGCTGCTTGTTTCCTCCACTCATGATTTGCTTTGTGGTATAGGTGCCGTAGAAGCCAACTGTGCAGATGGCACGGTACCGCTACAGAAGGAAATGGGCCTCTTCGGTGGCACGGCCTTGATCATCGGGTGCGTCATTGGTAAGCCTCGCACGCAACTTGCTCTATACATTTATTATACGCAATATTCGAGTATACTGCACCACCAGCTCACAGAAAACACAGAGATATATAGTGTTTTTCACTGCCAACGAACGTATAATTTTCTGACATAGCCTATTAGCTTTCCAAGCGTTAACCATTGCAGCAGTGTTTCGGAGGCCACACTTAGACCGAGCGACACAACATCAACACAACCTACTGTCATTGTTCCTTAGCCTATATGATCAATAATGTGGCAACCCCTCTGGATTAACTTTCCTTGATTCTTTGTTCATTTATGCAAGGTTCAACGTGTGCACTCCGCGGTTGCTTATGTTTCGACACATCTGTTCTTTCCTGGTGCAGGTTCTGGTATCTTCGTGACCCCGTCTGTGGTGTACCGAGAGGCCGGTTCCGTTGGAATGGACCTGGTGATCTGGGGTCTGGGTGGCCTCATCTCATTCATAGGTGCACCACACAAACCTCACGCAAGTTGACTTGCGTCTCTTTCGCCGTCCTCTGCGATTGTGTTCGGATCCGCGTGTTAACACGAGCGACACACCCCAGAATCCCCCAGCGGAAGATGCGCAAAACGTCATAGCTTTCTGCTGTCACGTTGGCGCTCAACGTCTCTTTGCGCTCTTCTAAACATCGCCGGGAATATCAGCGCCACATAGATACAGAAGGCCTGCTCAATGCCTCCTCTCCTTCCTTCGCTAGGTGGGCACATAAAGTCAGAATTCGTCTGCTATACCGCGATTCGCCGTTCTGCGAATTCAAGAACTCGCAAATGATTGCAGCTATAACTTCGCCAATTTAAACATGTAGACTAAAAGTGCAACAAGCTTTCCAGAAAATAGGTCTGGAGAAAAATATCGGACAATTTTGCGCTTTCTTTTGTTTTCTCATTTAGTATGCGGGAACGTTCAACTACTTGCAGACGACAGTGGCTGCCCATGCGACTGACGGTCGCTCATCTGTATGGCTACGACCGCTGAGAACACGTTCGTGATTGGCTACGGCCGTTAAAAACACGATCCTTGGCTGACAATTAGTTGTTACGGCACGTCGACGAGTAAGCAGGCTTTCTCTATCTAGGTGGTGCTGGGAATATCCCGCTGTTAAGGTACAAGATATTCGGTAGCAGACGACAGAACTGGTGGTGTCGTCCAGCTGTTATGTACGAGGTGTACGTGTTCAAGTCAAACCGGGACTTTCTGTCTCCTGAGTGTACAAATGGCTCGCGCTACTTCTTTTTCGTCATTTTCACACGCGACAGGCCTCCGCGTTCACCACGTGGTGGTCCAAAGTTTGTGCGAAGCAGAAGACACGTGCTGGACAAGATGGCCGACAACGAAGTGAGCGCGCACATCGAACAGCGGATTGTCATGAAGTTTCTCGTGAATGAAGGCGTAAAGTCATCGGAAATTCACAGAAGACTTCAGGCTCAGTATGACCACGATACACTTAGCCGCAGCAAAGCGTTTGAGTGGTGCAAACGGTTCCGAGACGGCCGTACATCAGTGCAGGACCATCCGCGGCTGGGGCGGCTCAGAGCCCAGTGTCAGAGTTGCTGAGAACAGCCAACTTGTGGAGCGCCTGATCCTCAAGGACCGACGGATAACATGTCTCGAACTGGCTCGAAAGACGGACCTTTCTGTGGAAACGTTGAACACTATCATTCATGAACACCTCCAGATTCGGAAAGTTAGTGCCCGTTGGGTCCCGAGGCAGCTCTCCGTGTTTGACCGGCAGAGAAGACTTTTGAACCTTGATGGCGCGGCGACAATACACCGCACGGTGAATATATTTGTGCATAGTGGCTCCTGCTGGTCTGTTCGAAGAATGAAACAGGATTTTGAGCCACGTTAAATATCTCTTCCCTGCTCTGTGGCACTAAAGTACAAAAATTTCTGCTCGCGGAAGGAACGACTTCTTCTCGTGTTGCAGCAGTGTAGAGGGGTCTGTCATTGGTGGCGCTCAAACGATATCCCGGATGATTGTGCAACTGCGTGGTTTGAGGAGACCAATGACAGGCAGCTCTTCATTGCTGCCCTTCCTGAGAAGGCGGGAAGGGTGAAGTCGTAAATTGCGTTTTTTTTTCTTCTATCCATCATAAATCACGAACGACACAACGAATGAATTCCGTTCCTTTTGCATTGCTTTCATGGTAACGGCATATTTCAATGCGTGAGGGGAAATTTCGGCAGTTTAGTGTAAGATGAAATTGGCGGCACATGCGAATGCGTAGTTTGGTGAATGGCAGCGTGTGACCTCCTCATGCAGGTGGCCTATGCTACGCTGAACTGGGAAGCCTCCTGCCGGCGTCTGGAGGGGACTACGCCTACTTCTGTGCTGCTGGCAAGGTTCTGCCTATGGGCTCCGGAATGGGTGCCTTCCTCTCTGCCTGGGCCCAGTTCACTGTCACCGATCCCTTAGGGGCAGCCACACAAGGCCTTGCCTTTGCCAGTTACGTGCTGCGGCCGATCTACCATACGTGCAACCCACCTTACTTAGCTGTAATCCTCGTAACCGCGACCTTCATCGGTAAATTTGCGAAACTGTGTTACGAACAAGCACAACTTCGTCGTATTTTTCTCTTAAATATTGCAGGACTGACGACATTCATCAACTGCATCTCGACGAAGGTGTCGGCACAAGTGCAGGATCTCCTGTCTTCTATTAAGTGCCTCGTACTGATTTCCATAATACTTACAGCAGCGGTATTATCTTACAGAGGTGAGCAACACCGCTATAATTTGATTGTCCCTTGATTACGCAGTCCGGCCCTGGGTGGGCCGTGTCTTTGAATGGTACGGCCGATAACAAGGTCGTCGGGGCAGCACCGCTTGCGGTGTTGTTCCGGGAAAGATTTTTTCTTTCCGCTGCTTGATGACAATACGCACACACACAGGGACTGTACTGCACTCCGCAGCGACCCTCCCATATTTGGATTGTTCGCTAGGTATGGTCAGTACGAAAAGCAAACTCTCCTAGAGGGTGTTGTTATCTAGCTTGTAGGACTGTAACGTAAAGTTAGTGTCTGTCCAAATGGGACTACTTTCATATGTAGCTCTCCTGCTTGATGACAATACATACAGGGATCCAGCCAAGATGGCTGGTCTTCCACCGTGATGCCAATACATATACACAGGTTCCTTCCATTTGGATGCTAATACACTCCTGCCTGCCTTCATAGACAGGTTCCTTACATGATGACAATACACACCAATGCCCGCTTTCATAGACAGGCTCCTTACTTGATGACAATACACACCGATGGCAATACGCGTGTGTTCCTGTTTGTGTAACAGAGCCTATTCGCCGCTCCAACTGGCTGCCCGCCACCTAGCGGAACGCAGTGGAAGAACTCAATAAAGTATAGCAACAGCAGCTGGCCGATATGTTTCGCGGTGACCCAAGACTATGTCTTAACTTCCCTTTGAGTGCGATGGAGTTTCGCAGCTTACAAAACTCAAACAGCAACGAGCACTCCTCAGTTCCGCAGTGCAAAAATACTGCGGAAAAGAACATTCAGTGATAAGGAGAAAAGAAAAACTATCCCAGGAGCGGCGTGAACGAAGACCCTGGGAAACGACACGCGAGGTATGTTATTTGTACAGTTCTTGAAGCGTGTCTCGTGGAAGAAGGCAGAAGCAGGTTGATTCATCCATCGGCAATCCTTCTTTTCTCCACCATCTTTAAGGCGACGCGAGCGCCTCCTAGAGGTGGTTGGAGAGGCGACTCTCCTCCTTGATGACAATACACACTGTATGGTTGCTGGAACCAGTGGCGTAGCCAGACCTCCAAGGTAGGGGGGGGGGGGGCTCGATACGAAAACTCGCCCCCCCCCCGCTGATCCTGTGTCGACAACACACACATACTTGTGCACACTGCAAACTGAGGATTAAAAAAAGGTATGAAAATAGTTGATTTAGACGTTCACAGTACGATTACATGTATAGCCTGTCATGACCAATGAGGTGGTGTCACGAGATTGGAAGTATTTTAAAAAGCTCATACTTTGAAAACCATTCAAGAGTGCTTCTTAGATAGACGCCATGAACTGCAAGAACTTTCGCGATCGTCACAGTGGCCCCCCCCCCCGCCCCCCCCACATATATTATGTTCTCGGATTTGCACGATTTGTGTGGGTCGGTCCGTGGCAGGTAGGGGGGGCTCGCGCCCCCCCTAGCCCTCCCCCCGTGGCTACGCCACTGGCTGCAACATCGTAAATATTTTTTGTTTACGACCGTACCTGTACTAGCAACACCCAGGATCGCTCGAGTCCCGGAGATGACAGTGTTGCCGGGCCAGATTTGTTTTTTTTTCCTCGCCTTCGCTACCTGGCTAAATTTACCTTGGTACACTGCAGCAATAGCACAGTCCACAAAATTTCGTTATAAATAATTGGCTTCTAAGCTAATGAAAATATTTTACACGGTGACTCTGGGCATCATACGAGAATGCGTTTGTTTATTTAGACTTAGTTCTCTTCTGGGACGGTCTGAGCCGTTGCCCAATTGAATGCCGTAATTCGTTGATGCAGGATCTCTTCAATTTACGTGTGTGTGTGCGTTTCTTAATCATGACAAGAAAGCGAAGCAACATTCTTGTGTTCCGTGGAGTGCGTGTGTTTCGTTCTTATGCGTGCACATTCTTGTGCTCTTTCCATACGCAGTGAACCATCTAACGGACGTCCCGTTGTTCGCAAACACGAACAGGGATCCTGGTCGCATCACTCTAGCCATCTATGGAGCATTATTTTCCTATTCCGGGTGGTATGTATGAACACCATCGGCATTTATTTCTTCGGGTCAAATAAGGTGCATATCGGAACATTTCAGGGTTTAAACCACGACCTATTACATTATAACGACCATGTCATAATCGGCAACCCCTATGAGGAGCCCGTTCGCACGGTCCGCTAGGCGCGCTACTCGTCGGCCCGCGAGATCTACATCATGATTGGACAATGGGAATTTGAATTTTGAACGCGCAGAAGCGGACGTACGACTACCATAGCAGACGACAGCAACAGCTCCTATGAAAACGCGCAGAATGATGATGATAATCTACTTTAGAAAGAAGCATCTTCCGTGGGACATCCACCGCTTGTACAAAAATACTAAAGTAAGCTGAAGTACAAAGTATTGCAGAAATTGAGGTTGCAATAACCGGGCCGATGAGTACCGCCACCGCTAGCTTCCAAATGCGGCGCTGGGAAGGGGTGCCTATGACATGGTCGTTATAATCAAATAGGTCGTGGTTTAAACACCAGTTTCTATGGCAAGGCTTACGCTCCGGTAGCTCAGTTGCCGCTGAACAAAAAAAAAAAAAAAAAGAAAAAAAGAAAGAAAGCCCTTATATTGCTCTTACCTAAATTGAGTGGGACCACATGTTCGAATCGAAAGTGGATTTCCGCAATAAGGGCTTCATTAGAATGGTACTTTGTTGAAGAAGCAAGTTGAGATTAGCCTAACTGTCTGCATGAGAACAGGTGCAACTGTTGGAATTATTGCTGAGGACGACTCGTGAGGATGCCTGCTGCCCGTCGCATGCCCTTCGGATTGCTTGCTGAAGATCACTATAGTTCTTCTGTGGGTAATTAGCTATGCTGAAGAGAGCGGAGGTCTCAAAAGTAACGTACACCTGCCAGAGTACGTTAGGTATGCCCTGTTACCGGCACGGAAAGCAGCGTCCCCTATACATCAACGTTTCAGCTACAGCAACAAAGAATACAGCATGTAGCCATGCCACTATCCATTTTTCCGTTCATTTAAAATATTATTTCATATGCACTGATTGCAGGAAGTCCGTGAATTTAGTCGCCGCCGAAATGACGGATCCTCATCGCCAGTTGCCCCGAGCCATAGCGGCGGGTCTTCTTACCGTCACAGTCATCTACATCCTCACTAACGTGGCGTACTTCATCTGCCTTGATGGACAAGAGATGCTGAGATCGGAAGCTGTGGCTGTGTCCTTCGCCCAAGCTACCTGGGGCGTCAAAGCGACCATCCTTGTACCTATCTTTGTTTCAATCAGTGTCTTCGGTTCTGCCTGCGCAGGCTCGTTTTGCAGTTCGAGAGTTGTACTAGCCGCCTCAAGGTAAGCATGCTTCACCCGCCCGAAAACTTACCGACGACGGCAAGCCTAGATAACCGCGCCTTCTATAATTTTAAAACTGCCCGAGCACTTTTCAGCAATTCACCTCTTGCACTTGCACCATATACGTTGTGGAACTCAGTTACACATCAACAAATTGCGAATTCGGGTGGTCATTTCGTGGCAACAGCGCTAGGAAGTGGC
Source organism: Ornithodoros turicata (assembly GCF_037126465.1). Classification (NCBI taxonomy): domain Eukaryota; kingdom Metazoa; phylum Arthropoda; class Arachnida; order Ixodida; family Argasidae; genus Ornithodoros; species Ornithodoros turicata. The sequence goes on from NC_088203.1 coordinate 13,612,143, forward strand.
TTGGTGGCTGCCCGTGCTGGATCACGTGACCGTTGCCACCCGCGCTTGTGTGTCAGGAATTTGGAGGTTTTAGACACGGGGATAGGCGTAACGCAGTCCATGCTCTAGAATTTGTTTCTTATCGCTATGGTTTTTAAGCGGTCGGATCACGCTTGGGGCATCGCGGTCGCTCGTCCTCGGGTTCCGTCGTCTGCTAACCCACGTGAACTTCGACGTGCGGACCAATGAGGGCCCTCGCCACCCTCCCGATGCGGATGTGAGGACACCGGATATACTAGTTGAGCACACTGCTGCCCGGTCGCTTGGAGCCCGGGCGAAAAAAGTGCCAGCTGTCAAATTCCTGTCGCTCAGAAGGCGCCACGCGAACATGCGAGATCTAGCAACACTGACGAGAACAGGCGGGATTTGGTGAAAAAAGTTACCATGAAATGACTACTCCAATTCGCCAAATACGGCGCATCACATCCATAGCGCAGTCACTCAACAGTCACCACATGAGCATCACTGCACAAGGCATAAAAGTCACCATATGAATTGAGTTCAGCTAAACCGCGAAAAGATACTTATGGTAATTACAACAATATAGAGTTTATTCACTGACGTCACCCCGTCAGAGGGCACTAGTTTTGAAAAAGCGAAATCGCCGCCATGACGTAGGCCCCTCGAAGTTTGGTTTCGGTTTTCGTTCACTGCCATATGCTATTTATAGAGCACTATTAACGTTGAAGACATGGCAACTACTGGGACATATATATATGGTGCATATAACATTCCCACAATAGAATAACTTTGTAATACCAAGTGTACGGGGAATGTGATGTGGATGTAGGCCTGGACAGTCAAAACCTGAGGACACACATTATGGCGGCAAATTGCTCTAGCGACAGTGCCGCTCTCCTGCGGATGACGTCATGTGAATAAACCCTATAGAAAAACACACATATTAATCCTCCTGTCTACATGACAGTTGCGTATTAAACAAAAACCTTCCTAGAGGGCATTTTTTCTTTCAAATGACTGGTCAGTAAGGGCATAAAGATAGTCATAAGCGGAGCTCTTTTATTCCCGGTAGTTTTACGACACACTGTACTCTTCTGCCGTATACGCGCTATGCAAACTTAACTTGTTCTTGTTCCTTTCTGTCAAAATGCAGAAAGCGCCGCGAACAGGCGTGTTTTAAAAACGATGAAATCTCTCTCATTACAGACAAGGACACTTGCCACAATTCTTGTCCAACGTTCATGCTGAGTCGGCCGTACCACTTGCGTCGACTATCGTACGAGGCTTTCTCGGAGTAGTCTATGCCATCTTCGCGGGAAGCCTAGATGCCCTCATCGAAGCCGGCGTTTTCATCGACAGCATCTTCGACGTCCTCGGCGTTGTCAGCCTGTTCGTGCTGCGCCACACCATGAAGGAAACTCCGCGAGCATATAAGGTACGTGGCGTTTTGTTGTTCTGTAGGTTCCGTCAACACCACCTATGGACAACTAAAGCGTGATCGCTTGAACGGCGAGACGTGGTCATTAGGTGTCCGGCAATCACGACAGTGCCTTCGGCAGTCATCGCTACGGCGATAAGCTTGCATCAGCCGCACTTGCAGCCGTTGGTATAGCTGCAGAAAGGACTGCGTTTGATGTCGTCTACTGTGATTCGCTGAAGCAGACGCCATTCTGACTTTATATGTTCACGTGGCAAAGGTCTGAGTTGAGATATTAAGCATGTCTTCTATAACTAGGTGGCGTTGGTATTGTACGTTTCGAACATATTCCTGTTTTGAGGCTTGGAGCCTCAAGGTCCATCTTGCCTTTTTGTGGTCTGTGTAGCGGAATGAAATGAAGCATGATTATCTCTTGTGCTAACGCAGGTTCCAATTGTGCTCGCAGTCGTGCGACTTCTGATCGCCATGGGGCTGGTGGTAATTCCTCTTGTGAGCGCTGCTAGATACACTCCCTACATTCTAGTGCTGCTCCTTCTAGAGGCAGGAATAATCTACTACTGGCTTTTCGTTGACCTGAAGCTTCGACTGCCTGGTTCGGATGCCTTCAACGTCTTTGTGCAGAAAGTGCTATTTTCCGCACCGTGTGCAAATGAACTCGAAGATATCCTGGCGGTGAACAAGGTGCTCTGAATGGTCTGGCGATGTGCAAAGATTGATTGAACAAGTAGTTACCCCTGTCGCTCTCGAACAAGCTTTACTCGGTGCTCAAGGAGGGGCACCAAAAGATAGCCACAAGCGGCAGCTCTGTCGATGCCTGTTGGCCCCGTGGGTCATATACACAGACTATTGAGGTGAATATGACAGGGTACTTGGTACAAAATCTGTTTTTCCACCTGGCCAGTCTAGGTTAGTGTTTGATGGGGGGTAGGAGTGGTGGTGATCACACTTTGCCTTCAAATTCAATGCACAGTAACGTAAGATGAAGGCATACATGAACAGCAATAAAGTTGTTGTTGTTGAAGGAAAATATGATTACGAAGTACACGTATATTAATGAAAGAAAGAAGTCACTGAAAAGGTTAATCAGCTGTAGGACTCGAACCCACATCTTCTGGGTAATAAATCCAGAAGATGTGAATTCCAGTCCTACAGCTGGCTAACCTTTTCAGTGGCTTCCTTCTTTCATCATTAATTTCTTAGGCACTTGAGGCTTTGTATGTATTTGTCCGTTCTATGTGTTTCACACTCTTAAAAAAAGGGTGTACTTTAACTCATTTCCTTGCCACATATATCACTCCCCTTTTAGAGAGTAAAATTACTCTAAAAAGGAGTCTCCCCACTCCCTTCAGACCCTTTAACTCCCAACTGGAGTGCAATATTACTCTCCAGTATGGAGTCAAAGGGTCTGAAGGGAGTGAGGAGACTCCTTTTTAGAGTAATTGTACTCTCCAAAAGGGGAGTGATATATGTGGCAAGGAAAATGAGTTAAAGTATACACCCTCTTTTTAAGAGTGCAGCCCCAGAACATCAATTCCCACCACGTATATTGATGTTGGGGAGACAGGCGCAGCAAAGACAAAAACAAGCCAGAGATGTGATATGCTCATGCTATGCTACGACTAGATATGCTGACATCTCTCACTTGTTTTTGTCTTTGTTCCGCCTTTCTCCCCAACATGAATAGTTACCAACTAGCCCAGTTTCTTGTTTTAATACATACACCGTTTGTTGCTCATATATGCAATATGAGTACGCGTTAACCACATCACGGACAGTCATGAAATAACCCGCCACATAAATTTGGATGAAAAACAAGGCACCGTTATAGTGTTGCACCTAAGGGGCCGGAAAGGGCTGTTCGGAGTTTTCATACTTCTAGAAGGAGACATCAGGGTTGTGAGTATTGTACGTATGAATAAATAAACGTGATATGGTTTGGTACAACGCTTTTATGTAATTGAATGATTGTACTTTAATTGATTGTAATGAAAGCCTACTTTAATGTAACTCTTCTAATGTTACCTTAATGTAACTAACCTCTCTTCTATCACTCTAAGAAAAAAAGGTATAATTTTCTACCTATCTCGGCAGAGCTGTAGTGCAACCACGTTTCTACTCAAACCAATTTTATCTTTTGGGTATAACAGCAGAGTAGACACAAACTACAGAGTGGAAACCGTCGTTCTACCAGCTTGGGTAGGAACTTCTACCATTTTTCTCTTAGTGCAAGCGTGAGTGAGAGGAGCAACGGAAAGGGACGCCGCCGGTTATACCCGCGGAGGAGAAAGCGCGCGTGGATTGGCCCGAAATGATAGAAGTACTGTCGTTCTACCAGCTTGGACAGGAAATTCGCCTTTTTTTTTCTTAGAGCGAACGTGAGAGGGAGGAGCAAGGGAAAGGGACCCCGCCGGTTATACCCGTGGAGGAGAATGCGCGCGTGGATTGGCCCGAAATAGTAGAAGTAGTGCCGTTCTACCAGCTTGGATAGGAAATTCGACCTTTTTATCTTAGAGCAAACATAAGAGAGAGGAGCAAGAGAAAGGGATGCCGCCCTTATACCCGTGGATAGAACGGTCAGGAATACTGCATCAATGAGATATCCAGCGTTGACTTCAAGATAGTGTTCAAGAATTGGAAAGACTGTATATGGCTCATCAGTCAATCACTGTATATAGTATCATCAATATTCATAAGAGAAAACCGCAAAGAGAGAAAGAAAGAAAGAAGGAAAGAAAGTAAGAATGAAAGGACACCGACTGCGAAATATACAGGGTGCCCCAGAAAACGTGTTATTCAATGATAATAAAAAGAAGAACTCCACCTAGAATCGTGCGGTCAACGGTATTTGCTCTTACTAGGTTTTTGCCACCTCCTGATGCGAATGTCATGTAACGTAAGTTTAATTATGGAATTTTTTTGCAAACTGAACTCGGAAATTTGCCAAGTAAGTGTCACTTTTCTACCCCACCAATGTGAAGATCGTGCCGAATTGTCTGAAATAATTGACAGGGATATTGAGAAGTTAACCCATAGAAGAAAAAAAAATAGCCGACCATCGTGCTTCTCGGAGCACCACGAGCATAGCGCGCGACGACTTTTTGAGCGCAATCGCTGTCAGTCCGACGAAATGAGGTTGGAACCCAGCCCACAGAGTGATGGCAGAAAAAATGACACTGGGTGACACGTTTTACACAGTTTTCGAAATTGGGAAAGGGAAGGAATGATCCCAGCGGAATCGAGATGCGGTAGGCCATGCCTCTGTTGTCTTTTTCTACTATCTCGGTGTTGTCCGGGTTTCCAACCTCCTTTCGTCGGACTGACAACGATTGCGCTGAAAAGTTCGTCGCGCGCTATGCTCGGGGTGCTCCGTGAAGCATGATGTTCGGCTGTATTTTCCGATAGGATAGCTCCTTAATATCCCTGTCAATTACCATAAATTGGAGTAAATTCGACACGCTCTTCACATTGGTGGGCCAAAAAAGTGACCTTTACCTGGTAACTTTCCGAGTTCAGTTTGCAAGAATTTACATAATTAAACTTACGTTACATGAAATTCACATCAGGAGGTGGCAAAAACCTAGTAAGAACAAATGCCGTTGACCGCATGATTTTAGGTGCTGTAGTTTTTTTTTTTTAAGTTGTAATTCAATGACACCCTAGCTGTATAGTGTGTTTGTCATCAAGAGAACTACTATGGAGGTAGCCCTAGGAGCAATATATAGGAGCATGGAAAGCAAGGAAAGAAAAGCAAGATTGGTAAACTGCTACGCTGTGCCCTGTGTTGCAATCACGGAGCAGCAACTCCTGGACTTGTTTGTATCGCTACCAGGGCCGTACATTATCTGCGGATATTTCAATGCGCATAGTGCACTATGAGGAAGCGAGCATACTAACGGATGCGGAAGATTGTTAGATAAGATCCTAGAAGATATGGACATTACCGTGCTCAATGATGGATCTGCGACATTCCTTCGTGGGTCCACATACAGCAGCTGTCAGGACATTTCATTATGCTCTCGCAGTTTTCCTCGTCCAATATCCTGGATGGTGAGTTACGATGGCATGTGAGGTGACCATGTCCCGGTGCAAATTTCTCTCTCTCTCTCACGGACAGCTCCTAAAGCACAGTGCTAACTTTACTGATTGGTGTCAGGCAGAGGCGGATCTAAGATTTTCCCGAGGGCGGGGGGGGGGGGGGGGCGGTCAAGTGCCATGTGCATGCCGGGGTTGGTCCATTGAACCCTGTGTTAAAGCCCGGAATTGAGGGGTGTTCTGGACCCCTGGACCTCCCCCCCTCCCTAGATCCGCGCCTGGTGTCATTTCAAAAATGGGATGGAGGCAAAGGTGCACAGTGTCACCTCATTTGACGAGCACTACAATAGCCAAATGCAAAGACCATGTCACGAAGTCAATCACTGCACTTTCGCAGTATATTGCTGCGGACATTGAATTCGAGAGACTTCGCTCCACCCGTCAGCGAGAAGAAAGAATGTTCCGCAGAACAGGGGAGTACGTCCACTGCCAAGAAGCCTGCCAACTTCGTGGGATCATCCGACGTGATCCGGCGTGGCTAGCTCGTCGGTCGTGGTGATGCTTATGTACATCACTAACTCCCTCCACACCGGCGGCACGAATTTGGAAGATTGCCAAGAGTCTGGGCACCCCTGCTACTCAAGCGAATCCTTTCCAGGATCTTGTTCTGCACTGCGGATTACATGAACGACCACTAATGGACCAGTTCTGTCAATTAGTTCTCAGCCCATCTGCCGCATCATCTAGCAATGTCTGCGTGGAATCAGTAGTCAAGGCTCGTCAATAGATAAGTTCTGCCGTTCATGGAAGCACAGTGGTCCAGTGCTCACAGACTTTACGCTATTCCCGTTGGAGGCAGGAATCTGTTCGTGTAGGAAACGCTCTGCACCAGGCCCGGATGGGATTACCTAGAAAGCAATTGCTAGCTTTGGCCCTCTGACATTGAAATTGAGGTTAGAATTGATCAACAAGAGCTGGCGTGGAGGTGTCCTCCCCGAATCCTGGAAGACGTCGCAGATCATTCCAGTCTTGAAATCAGGCAAGCCTTCACGAGAGCTGGGTTCCTTCCGTCTGGTCAGTATGACGAGGGCCTGTGCAAGGTGATGGAGCGTTTAATTCTCAACAGAGTGGAATGGTACATGGAGTCAAACAGGTTCCTTCCGGACTGCATGGCACGGTTCCAGAAGTCCCGCTGCGCAATGGACAGCATGCTCGACTTAGTTACAAATATTGAAGGAGAACGGGCTAACGGACGCCAAACGGTTGCCGTTTCCCGTGATATTAAAGGGGTTGGAACAGTTCTATAGATGTGGTCCATTACATCATGGACGCATTGTACTGCACACGAGAATGCTGAGGAAAAAAGAATTCTTCTGCGTGTCGTACTTGGCGAGATACAAGGCCTCGAACACACTCCCGAGCAAAGCGCAGACGCCACAGAGCTCAGAGCTGCGTCTGTTCCCATTGGGAGCCGTAAGCACGTGAGTTCTCGTGAGCTGCCTTACTGGCGGCGGCGAGGGCTGTGATGTCAGAGCCGCATGAGTTTCGGTATTCGCGGTGCCCATTTTCTCCGCTTCTATGACCCTCTTCGCTGTGAAACTTTCAATAGGCGATTTCAGAAAATCGCAGTGTTCCCTGCGCACAGATTGCATCCCGGGTGCTTACTGAGTGGGGGATCGAAGAATAATCCTTCACGTTTCGTTTTTCGCTGACCTGGACACGTCGTGGACAGTGGACCGGTAGGGGAGAAATCGAAAGAGTTTGGAGGCCGCCCGTTTCTTTCGTTTTAGTAAGCTCCCAACAGTTCGATGCGGCGCCAAGCGCTCTGGGATTTTCTGAAGTCGTCTATCGACGTTGACGTCGGTGCAACGAACAGCCCAGCAGCAGTTCCCGCTAACGAGCCCGGAGCTCACGTACCTGTCGCGGTTCTGTCGCCATCTCTGAATTACTTCGGCCTAACTGCCTTCACACAGCCCCTGGAACCGGCACGGTTAGCGCTTGCCCGCACCAACCATTCTCCTGCTACTGCGCTTTCTGAACAAGACGTCAAGCCCAGCCGTCCCTATTCCACGTGTCGCCCCTCTTTTACCTCTTCACGTATCGACGTGGACCTCAACCGCTAGCTCTACACCGCTCCGCGTTTGAGGGGGAGTGATTAGGCGGCCCGTGGAACGACGATGAAGACGTGCCTCTGCTGGCGCGCACCACTACGCTGGCCAGCCAGCCACTACCGGCACCGTCCTAGCGTGAGGTCACAACCATCTGCCCGCTGGGACATTCCATCATTGCCGACTCATGTAGGGGGACTCATAGGACTCATGTAGAGGGACACCACCACCTCTACATATGTTTATCTGGGATAACTTGGAGTGACCTGTCGCACCCATGACAGTGTCAGAATAGAATAGAAGTAGAAAAAAAAAGAAAGAAAGAAAAAGGAAACGCAGGTCGCACTGGTGCGACCATCTGTTCCAGGACGCTGGACGTGTGAAAGCACTAAATGATTTCAAAGATTATTTCAGCACGTATGTCCTTGAGGTAGTTCGCCAGTTAACACAGGGCAGGATGCTGGTGCTGCTTTAGCCAGCTCCTCAGTACCTTCTCAACACTAAAATGTCGGTTGCCAAGTTTCGCGAGGGCGTTCTTGTGTGTTCGCCGACTAGAGCGTCGGCAGGTGACCAGCAGTGTGTATGACAGTGCGATACACGTGCATGTGCTGCACTCGTTGTATAAGGTGAGTTTAACTGGACGTCATTTCGGTGGATTTTAGGAAAAAATCTTCCCGGGAACAGCACCACAAGGAATGCTGCCCCGACGACCGTGTTACTGGTTACGCGTTCAAGGACACGGCCCACCAGGGAGCGGACCGCGTTATGAAGGGGCCCGTCTCCAAAAGATGAAGGACCGGCTCGCATTTGCCTCCTTCCACCGCGTACGCGGGGTTTGCGGAGGATCACAAGGTGATCATACGCACAGGCAACAGTGACAGCCGCTATCATGCACAGGAAAAGGGAGTGCCTCAAGGTGGTGTTCCCAGCCCATTGCTCTTCAATGTAGTACTCTCGTTCCTGCTACAGTTGCTGCCACGGGGAGTGAAAATCAGTTTCTATGCGGGTGATATCTGTCTTTGGACTTCGGGAAAACAATGGACGGCACTGCAGTCCCGACTTCAGGGCTCCCTTGACGTCCTGGTGAGGTTTCTCACAGAGCGGGGTACGGACATCTCTCCGGTAAAGACAGTCCTCTTCCCTTTTACGCTGAAACGGTTGCCGAGGTTACAGCTGGAGGTAAATGGACATGATGTGTCACGAGTTACGCATCACCGGTTCCTTGGAGTCATCGTGGATCGTTCGCTCTCATGAAGACCTGAAGTCCTAAGCCTCAAGACCAAGTTGCATGCTCGTACCAATATCCTACGTTTTTTGGCATGTTGTCGGTAGGGCTTATTATGTACATCAACGCTTCTCCTCCATACTGCTTTGGTACGATCTCCCCTCACGTTCCACCTCCCAGTTCTTCATTATCTTGCCCCGTTGTCGGAAATGATTCTATAACGTGCGTTGGCAAAGTGCATGAAGATCTGCCTTGGTGCTCCCAGAGCAGCGATCAATGCAGCTGTTGTAGCCGAGTCGAGACAGTCTCCACTTCCTGTGCTACGGATGGTAGAATCGCTGCACCATTACATTCGACGAACAGCGCGATTTCGTCGGCACCCGATGTCAAGAGCTATTTCGAAATGAAGTTTTTCGAGGTTTCATCAAGCTATTGTGCCGTGTCGCCCCGTGTCGCACATACGTCCCCGTCGTTGCTAGTGCACTCCAGCTCTCCCTGGACTTTGCTACATCCTCTGGTGATCGCGAAAGTACCGGGTCTCGCGAGGACAAAGCTCGTGCCTTCAGGTATTGTGCGTCAGCAAACTCTTCAGGTAATGCACGGTCAGAGGCACCGAGTGTGCATTTTCACGGATGCTTCTACAAATGAGTCAGGATCCACGTGTGCATATGTCGCCCCTGAGCTCTGCATTGAAGGTTGCGCACGATTGTCTTATCGCACGTCGTCCACAGCCGCAGAGGTCCATGGGATGATCATGGTGATGCAATTTACAGAGGCACATGAAGACCCCAAATCATGGGTTGTTTACAGTGATTCACACACCGGATTGTGAGCATTACAAGCGCCGGGCGGATCAGCAGGTCTTGCTTCAATCGGACACGACGCCGTTAAGACTTACAGTGCTTGTGTAGCACAAGGACACGACACCATCCTTCATTGGGTCCCTGGCCATTCCTGCATACCTGGGAATGACGCCGCGGATGCAGCGCCTTCCCGGGAACATCAGTCCGGTCAGGTTCGTAAGGTGTATTTTACCCCCTTGGACACCGCTTAATGTTGTCAACATTAACGAAGAGACTAAGCAGAGACCTGTGGCGCAGTGATTCTGGAAGGCCGCCGCTGATCAATATAGACCCAGACTTTCCCCAGCCTCGCTTCCTCGGTCCCTGGAGGCCATTATCCACCGGTACCGCCTGAAGATCCATTACAGCCGTTGCTTTTTACACATGATCGGAAAAGCATCATCGCCAAACTGCTCCATGTGCAGTGTTGTGGAAGATGTCGCGCACATTTTGATGTCCTGCGTACGATTCACTGAACCTCGTCGCCTTCGATACAGTCGGAGCTGGCAGCAGTGGACGGCCGTCCGCTCAGTGTTTCAAAAGTACTTGGCCCCTGGAATCACAGTATCAGACATCCGGCGTTCTCCACCGTAGCGAAATTTTTCCGGGACATTGACGCAGACAACAAGCTTTAGGCCTATGAGTGTTTTGTGGGTTTCGCTGTTCGATGCTTGTGTGTTGCGTGTGTGTGTGCAATGGACGTTTCCCTGTTTGTAAACAAATGACGTCATAGTGTTCGACAGCGCCATCAATTTGGTAGACTTGAACTGCGCTCGAAGCCAGGGGCGAACAAGGTCGCGCACGAGAGCCACGGCCTTGAGGGGATTACAGTGGTCCCTGAAAGGGACACGACCTTCGGTCCTACTTTTCTGTCAGTAGAAGGCAGCGAACAAGCGTCCATTCGTGGAACCCAACCCTCCCCTTCCGATTTGTTTCGGTTTGAGTCTGTCTACCAGCGTCATGATGACGTTTCTCAGGTAAAGGTCTATCGTTTTCTGTCGGAATCACCACCACCACTAATCATCATCATCATCACCATTCTCCGCCTCTTCATTCATATTTTTTTCTTTTTTTAGCTGTTAATTACTTCTACAGGAGTCTTCCAGCAAAGTAACTTGTGCAAGAGATGTGGAGTTGCGGGCCTCACGCTTGTGAAACCAAAATCTCCATTTTATTTTGTCTTAAAATCAAACTGCAAAGACTGTCAACACAGTAACAAGTGCCGCACGCGCTTCTTCTGAAGTCACGCTCAGTTGACGTCATCCCCGCGGAATAATCCATCAGTCTTTGAGTATTGACCGTTGATAGTTGCTCCCGTTGTGACGTTGATCGGAAAAGTCGCGCACTCAGAAGGACTCGTGTGTGGTCAGTACCCGTTCGTTCTGTAAAAGCACACGTGTAAGATCCTATTGGCGCGACGCCACCACACGTGGAAGTAACTCTTCTTTTCTAAAGAGGAATCGTTTTTCTTATTTTTCACGTAGGATTTTTGCCGCTGCCACACGGGCACGAAAAATGACATTAAGTGCCTAATGAGTTAAAGGGACAACGAACTCTACCAAGCTTACCCCCTGCCGACTGTGTCGGCTCCAAACGGCGATTTTAACTTGTTGGCTGTGACACCTTTTGTATAGATGAATCCGATAGGTCCGTACCTTCACCACATGTATCACGGTGCATGGGGTATGGGAGTGAATGCATGTCGGTGGCCGCCACGCCAGATAAAAATTCCTGGGGTAGGCACGACAGTCACGTGATCACATTTCCTTATTTACAGGAGGAGAAAGAGGGGCTGGAGCACAACGTGGTGCCTTGCAGTATACTGTAGGGTGTTCTCAGATGACGTCAAACGAACGTGTTTGGCCGCCATGGTGGTGGTCACTTTTTCGGCGCAGCTGCCGAGATTATCTAGCATTTGAAAGAAGCCTTGAATGGTGTGTTGGAATACGGTCGCGTCGGCTTCCTTCTTTTATCCCGAAGACACTTCGTCACTGTCGTTCTCACATCTTCTTTTACGAAAACTATGGTTGTTTCATCGAAAAATAGCGCTGTTCGTCATCTTTCAATGCTGCTAGCACGAAAAGTTACCACCAGTGGGAGGAGCTTACGAGCGTGCCACGTCAGTGCCGCGTCACAGTGTGACGTATTGGTGAAAGCTCCCCATAGCGTGCCGGGTTGGTCCAGGAGCCCGATCTTCAACTTGTCGTCACCCCATATGACTCGGCGGCGTGCACCACTTCGCCCGTGCTTCGCCACGAGCCAAAGAAAGCAGCTTTGGAGCATGCGAACTTTAAATATAAGGAGAAGGCTTGCTATGGCAGAGCTCAAGATCGGGGCTAGTTGACTATAACTTGACTATAACGTTGACTATAACTATGTTAGGCGAACTCAATGAATTCTGGGCAGGCCCTGGTCACACACCATCGCCAATGTCAGTGTACACGTGACTATAAAAATGGCCGCTCATGCGATCACCCGGTGAACCGCCGTAGCACCGGTAGTGCTGTTTATGCGCGTGGTTTTGTACCTGTACCTCGTACTGTGAATTTTGAGATAAGGAATGTCACAACCGGGAATATCGAGGCCATCGCAAATAATCATACCTTAAGAGCAAGGACCACGTGCTGTATAATTCAGCCAGCAGCGTTGCAAAATACTTACTACTCCTTACCCTGCTTTGGAGAAGAGTCGAGAAAAGCTTAGGGGTGTTAGGCGACAAGCGCACAGCCACAGGCTTATTTCCCTCTCTCTGCACTGCGATTGACAACTGCGCCGATCCAATGGCGGTGCTGCAAGTGATGTACGTGATGCCATGTGTGTGTGTGTGCGTGATGTCATTGGTGACATCCACCGTACCACGTGATGTTGTGACGTCCTGACGCGGTGTCGTCATCTCGTATTGCTACGCGCGCCGCAGTCACCGTCAATGACGCAACACCTCCAGGATACAAGAAGCAGCCCACACCAATAAACGCAGCTCAGCATCTTTTCTGTGCAAGCTCAATAACGTTCATTACGAAATAACGCAACAATCTTAACGCAAAAGACATAACGCTAGTCAAAGTCCGCACGCGTGCATTTGCCGCGCGCGTTCCAGACTAAACTGAGCACTTTGACGGGGGCACTTTATTCCGGAACGACAGGAGCGTGGCGCGTCGAGGTCAAATCACGGCAAACGTTATTTTATGACGTTATATTCCCGACCTACGTGCAGTATATGCTTCCACCAGCTGTTTCATATGCGAGGCCACGACCAGCCACGCGGCACAGCGGCCTATAGCTGCCCTGCAGGGACGCACTGCAAAATGGGTGAGTGTTTCGCACTGTTCTTTCTTTCGTGAAATGCGTAAAAATGATGTTTCTTCTCGAATTACGGTCACATAAACCTGATGTTATCTCGTGACTCTCTTGAACGGTATCGAGCGTTACGAAAGCTCTATAGGGTTACGAAGCTCGTTGAACTAGTTCTCGATGTACGATTCGTATAGCAGGGATGAACTTTATAACTTTTCTATAATGCATTGAGTTCAGATGTTGCGGAACTTTGTAACAGGATATTTGCGCCGTTTCGTTGCATCCTCTCGTTATGCGGATACCTGTAAAAGCAGAAATGATTTTCGCGAGGATCTAATTTGTGCGAACTTCGCGATCGCCGTTTTTTTCCCCGCGAATTTAAGTCCCGTAAAAATATTGTTAACAACAAGAACAATAAATAAATGAAGCGCCACGACGAATGAAGAATTTGCTACTTAATACTATTGTTAACTATGGGAAGAATGTCTAGGAAAATTGTAATTTGCAGTGGGTGAGTTTCACTAAATCGAACTGACTTACTGAGTGCTATTTAGTGGAGCATTATACTAGACTATTATAGTAGTACTGATTTTGGTTTTGCAATATACAATTGCGCACTTAATCGAACATCACTTCGTCCTTCTCAACTCGATATCGTTGCCGTCAAGTTCATCGGGGAGGGTTTGAACTCAACGTGAGTGTCGCACCGATATAGCGAAGCCTCAGGGTTCCAGCACTATGACCCAGATGAGCCCCGCATGGTACAACCACATAGAACATGCATCGCAAAATTGAAGTCCTGCCAAATATTCGCCAAACTCCGCCGCGAATCACTAAAACCGCGAAATTAACTACTTTTAGAGTAATGCAGTGAGGCTATAAGTAACGTTTTAGTTGAATACAATTAAGTCCTGCTGGGCGCACTCTGTACGTTGTGTTGTGCTTGCGAAAAAGTTGTTTTCAAAATACATTAAAATAGCAGTTTGAGATACGCGCAAGGTGTGCTGCACTGATGCGAGACAGGGAGGAAAGAATTAAGGTAATAGGCAAGGATGGAGGCACGGCAAAGAACAAACAACAACAACAACAACAACTTTATTTTGAGATGATGAATGAGGAGCTTCATCGGCAGGGGCGACACTCCGGCAAAGAACGAAGAGTGGAGGAATACATTACGTTTAGTATGTTTCGGTCTAATTTTTACACGTTTTATACAATCTTAGAACGTCTGTGCGGTACGCGGACCGTTGAAAGCTAGCCGAGTTTTATTGGGGCGTGGTACGGCAACATCGTTATGTCTTTGCAGAGGGGAATGCCTCGGTGGTTGCAACGCCGTCTTGCACGTGGAGTACTTTCGTTCCGTTTCCTCGTAATAACCACTTTCAAGTTGCTGTTAAGTGGGTTGCATTATGGCGATGAAACACGACGTAAGTTTCGTTATTGTACAACATGGATACGCCCCAACAAAGTAGTGAAGGTTTAAAGTGACGTATGTCAAGGATTCTGAATTGATGTCCAGTACAGAGGGTGTGGGCCAGGTTTGGCTAAAATAGGTTAATCATGCGTGACAGTATGTCGCGCGATGTATGAATATATCGGCAAGTCCAGCACAGTAAGTGCAGTAGGTCGGTGCTGCACTCTTCAAGATCCGAGCGATTCGCCGGTTGGTACGGGATTAAGGTTGTGGAAGCTGCCACTTCACGGCGTCTGCCCTGATTCCGTTTGCATAAGGCTGTTGGCATCTGGTTTCGCGTGGATGGATAAATCGCAACGGATAAACGTCCGGAATGTCGCTGGAAATTTAAAGGCATTGCGAAGCGATTCTCCCAGTTTGGGAGGAACCATGTTTCTGATGCGGGGGTTTGTCTCTTGAATATACCGAAGAAGTTTTTGCCGACGCAGGTCTCGCGTTCGTAAGTTATTGGTCATTGCACATCGAAAATCTGGCACTGCGAGACAGGCTGCTTCTTTCTCTCTCTCTCTCATTTGCCACTGATACGAGGACGTCCTGAAAAGTTTCCGGCCCGACCCACTTGCAGATATACAAAGCCATCTCGTCGTCGTAGACACAAAGAGGGAGACGGAGAAAAATAAAAAGAAGATAAATTGTAGGTTTGTAACGCGAAGCCCATATTTTTGCAACAGGACGGGTGCCCATCATACTCAAGCGTGAAGAAGTGGTGTGCCAACTTTCAGAGTGGATGTTTTGACACCGATGACACAGGAAGATCAGGGAGACCTTCGGCAGTGTCGAGACCCGAAATTGTTGATATTCTCCATAAGCTCAGAAAGCGCGTTGGGTTTGTAAGTCACGTTGGGTATGCGGAAGCTGTCAGCTGAAAGGGTGCCTAAACGTTTGAATGCTGGAGTGAGAAACAACGCCGAATGGTTGACTCGAAATTGATTTTGCAGCATTTTGAGGGTTCTAGTGATATTCTTCTTCAGCTACGTGCTATAGTTGATGAAACATGGTTGCACCACTATGATCCTGAGACAAAACAACAGTTCATGGAATGGCGGCCATCAGGTCCTCCGCGGCCGGAGAAATTCAGTACTCAACCAGGTCAGCGGAAAGGCCATGGCCACGGTTTTCTGGGGCAAGGGAAGTGTTTTGGTGACTGACTATCTTCAAAAGGGTGAAACAGTTAATACAGCAGCATATTACTGCAGCTTGCTCTGGCTTTTAAAGAAAAACGTCACAGGAAGCTATACGGGAACGATTCTTTCCACCTTCCTCCCTGTGCAGGACAGTGCACCGCTCACAAAGCAGGCAAGACAGTACAGGTTCTGAAGGACTCGCGATTCAAATGCCTTGAACATCCGCCGTACTCGCCGAATCTCGTCGGACTATTTTTTGCTTCCAAGTTCCACACCCGCAAAACAAGATTGAAAGGAAAGCGATTCTCGGGGTGCTCGGGGGTGATGGGAGCAGACGTCGGATTCCTTTGTTCAAGGATTAAAGATGGCGACCGGACAAAAAACGCAGTTGAACTGAAGGTGCGATCAGTATAGTGGGGGCATGGAATACATGTAACCGGAATATTTTGTTTTGCAACACTCAGAGACATTAGAAAATTAATTTCATCTGATTTCGTAGACGGCTGCCGCTGCGCGCTCCCGGCCGAATTCAGGCAACAGTGAGCGGACCGACGTCATTGGAGTCGGTTATCAAGGCGGGCTGTCCGTCAGAAAATGCGGTCTTCCGACTCGCAGTATGGTGCCGAACTGTCGCTAGAAACATCTCCGTTCATACTTTCGGTGGTATCGGATTGCAACCACCACGACAACGCCGTCAGCTGAGCGATCGGGAGCGTCGCCGGCAATGGAAGAAGTGAAGCACCGTGCATTCACACGAGCGACATTCCCCGCAGAAGCAGAAGACGCGAGAAATGTCGTAGCTTTCTGAGCGCGAGTGCTCAACGTTCAGTGTTCACGAACACTGCTATCCGTGCGGAATGTCCTGCAACACAAGATGCTCTATACTCACAATAAGTCTATATAACACAAGATACTCAAGTCACAAGGTATTCTATAGCACACGACAGGAAAGAGGCTGACGGCGTCTGCGAAGTGTCGTCTGCCAAGTGTGCAGTACGCCACTCCCGATATTCCGCACCGTGTGAATGCCCACATAACACGGGACGGAACTTCGTCTCTCTGATCATTGGAATCTTCCGTGAGGATGTCGTTCGTGTGAATACAGAGGCAGGGAAGGGCCGTTTCAACCGGAAGCTGTCAGTTGGTTTCGAATCCGATGTTTGTGATATTTTATGAAAAAACACGAACGGTGGATTTTGCGAGACTTTTTGGTGTATTACTTCTTGGAAGGCATCTCCAAGTGGATACCCCAATTATAATGATAATTCCAGCCTCCTTGCGGACACCACCTTTTAAAGAAGCTTCAGGAACGATGTGCCAAGCGCGTTGAACTTCGAGGTGAACACGTCGAACTGGAATCAGGGTTTATGACCGTGGGCCGCGTTCTTACCTTGTCGGGCCCATAACTGTTCACCACCACATAGCACCCTGCCTGCCATTGCCATTAACCATCACTGTGAATGACATCGTTTCCTTTCCTGATGTCGTGGGATGTACCCAGACATTTCGGGCACTTTGAATTTTGCATCATGTGCCCGTACTTCCCGGCCATTTTAAACAAATCTGGGGAGAGAAGGATATCATTCTGAATAAGCGGTCGTTACGCGCGGTGTTACGCAGTGAAGGTCTCGTGTATAATACGTATTTTCGGAAAACGACATGCACGCACCCCTTCATGGGTAGGTGCGTTGCGTACACTGTTGTCATGGTAACCGTCTACCGGTGGTGTACCGCTCTCTCTCTATTGAGTTTTGGAAAGCGTATTTTTGCAAATGTTGTTACAAAAGCAGCGTGCTTCGGAGACAATTATGACATCGTGTATAGAATATATTGACTACAATGTCGTAAACTGAATTGAAGACATGCGGTGTGAGACTGATTTCTCAACCCCTTTATGGATCAATGCAGAGCAGATGCGCGGTGTCTTGTATGCAAGCATCCTTCAGATACTTGTATAAGAGTATAGGTTTGTGCCTGAACAAAAGCTGTGGTCTTGTGACTCCCGTAATGCGTGGCTTTGCAGGCGACAGTTGGAGCCCATCCGTGCTGCAGGAGGGAATAACAAGGCGTAATAGCAGCAAAGGGGACACTGGTAAGCACATTTTCACGACGCAGCCTATCGCGACACGTCCAAGCACTGCTGTGCCCGTTAATTGTAACGGCGTTGCTGTACCCGTTACATTTTGCGGTAGCGGATTACGGATCGCGCTACTTTTATAAGTTTGCAACGAAACAAGTATTTCCGTTACAAATCTTCGGAATCGCGATCTTCTAACGTTACCGATACCGATACTGTCGCAGCTCGTCTCGGCTCCAACTCGATTTTTTTTTTTTTTCACCCCTAGCTGTCAATCATATTTCCTTTTCCCTGAGTTCAAAAAGCTCGCCCCGTACCACGGCCGGACCAGAACAGAGGCATAGAATACATTCCGGCCGTCGTACTACAAGGAGGCTGTACCTGCTTCCACGGGTTTCGTATCGGGGATTACCTCAACAAGTACACCATTGGTGTCTTGCAAAGTGAAGACAATGACCCTTAAGATTTGACTGAAGGGAATGGAACCTTCTTGAGAACTCCGTCAGGGAGATGAATTGACCGCAAAGTGAGGTCACGGCCGTCGCCGTACGTACTCTGAATTTTGCTGGATTGAGAAGCAAGGTGCCCTCCTGGCAATGAGTCACACATTATCTATTCGCTGGTCACGTGACATTGCTGTACGTTGACCCTAATGCACGGTCACAGCCATGCCCGTCAGTCATGCCGTCTGTCATGGAGGGACCATGGCCTTCTGTAGCAGGCACCTTCGAGTGTGGTTTTGAGATCTCTTCTGTGCGTCCCGATGGAAAAGTTGATCGGTGCATCAACGAGCTTAGCGTCCAATTTGAAAAAGTATATGAAGGTATGTTTAGTAACTTTATGTTCGGAGCAAGCTGAGCTCTTTCTGTAGCAGAGCTACGGGCAGTGAATGATTCATCATCTTCAACGAGAGAACGAAAGAGAAATTAAGACCAAAGCAGCCCTCCAGAAATTTTCCAGTTTTGGAAAATTTCCAAATGGTTCTCAAAATAGTAGCGGTTTTGCAAACCTATGTATAGCATCATTTCCTTAACTTATGTTCTATGTCACTTTATTATTGTGTAGCCTAAGTTTATTCCTTGTAATTGTAGCCTAAGTATCAACAAGCGTCGGCTGGTCATAATTACCCGAGTATGCCGCCAGTATATGTATATAGCGAAAAAGATTAAAATATTATCAGCGGGTGTAAGGTTTGAAGGAATGATAAAGATAGCAATCACCAATCAGACAGGATGACAATAGGATGAATTTGTATTTAATAGCGTTGTTTGCGAGAATAGCTGCAATATGCCTTGTCAGTGTTTGTGCTTACTTTTTATTGATAACGGTAACGGTATTCAGTTACTTTTACGAATGTCCCAGACAGCACAATCTACTGAAGGTCGAATGCGATGGGAGTGGACCGGTAGGTGGAAGGCCTTGATGAGACCCGTCAAACTTGAAAAGACACATACCGTCCAGCCCCATTGCACTCGATCTTTCAGTACGTCGTGCTGCCTGGGATGTACCGATATCGGGATTTCGTTACTTTTTGTTAGGTAGCGACTAATGAGTATCCATATCACCGATCGCAGATTTTTCTCTAAAAGGTGTCCACTGAAGGTCCCAAAAGGGGTAGCACCCATTTTAGTGCTGACTGCGCCCTGCTTTAGAAGTTATATCTTTTTTCACGAAACTCATTTGAATTTTTCTCTAAATAATGAGCGCCTCCCACTCATTCACACGGTGCGCAGCTTGTAGGTGGTATCGGAGAGATACTTGTAAAAAAGAAAGTTCTCCGATTGGTGCACCCGTTCGCGAATTATTTAGTCCGGGGATTTAACTGAAACACTGCGTTTTAATACACTTTGCATATTGCAGGTGCCGATGGGACTCCCGTGGCAAAGGATGGTAGTAGTGCAATTAAAGACGGCAATACCGTGCCAACCTGTAAGTTCTGACCCATGTGGTTCACTTTGGTTTGTTTTAAAAACGAAGGAAGATATAGAGAGATCAGTCCTACTTTATATTGGGCTGGCTACTCCAGCATGTTTAGGGTGACGGGCTCTGCCATCACATTTCTGGAAAGATGTGTGTTCAACGAGAGTCCTAAGGAAGAAGGTCACAGAGCGGAACATAACCGCGCCGATAGACTGTTGGCCAGTCACCGAGTACTTTCGTGATGTCACGAGTCCGTTGACGTATCTGTCGAACGCACTTTTTTGCATAGATCTAGAAGTTTCGCGTCAAAAAGAACTCGCTACGAGATAAGTTACCGTGTGAAAAATGTAACTAAGCCAATAACGAAGTCCATCAGCCTGAAAGTAACTCGCAGTTACTTAAAAAAAGAACGATTTACTTCCAAGTTACACTCTTAACTCGGTACCCTTTAGTAAAGGGTAAAAAATCGCAATATTTTACCCTCTATTTCAGAAGTTACCAAGTACCCTCTGAGCAGTACCTTTTATAAAAGTTACAAAGGCACCCACTAATTAGAGGTTACGGCCTTCAATCCAGCACCTGCCCGTAAAGGTTACGCCAACGTGCGGCTTTTTATACAGGATGTTCATTTTTATTCGCAACAGAGTAGCGCTCATTTGGCAGGTGGGTTATGTGAATTTTTGCTAATTAATCGATCCGTAGTTACAAACACATGCGTCAGGAAATGTCGGAAATGTTTGTCACTACGGATGGGTTAATTTGCGAAAATTAACACAACCCACCTGTCAAATGAGCGCTGCTATGATGCGAATAAACACAAACACCCTGTGCGTGGGATATGGACAGACATTTACAGAACACACTAAGGTACCAAAATGCACGAGCAGAAAAGGAGATCTTGCACATATGTATATTACAAAAACAGAAGTCTATCTAGAGGTGACACATTGTGCACAAGTGCGATTCTGATGTGAGGAGGAACTATAATCGCTTTACCAAAGGTATGTGGAAAAAAGAACTATCTTCTAAGTGAGAAGCAATGCATAAAAGTGCGAGGAAGCCAGCGAGTCAAAACAACTGACCTATGTTTGCTAAGCTGAATAGACCCAACGAAATGGAGAATTGCAGCAGAAAAAAATTTATTCCACATTCGTGTTGCAGAGGCGAGCGCAAAGGGCAATACAGTATTACATAAAACGCACACAATCTTGAGGAGTATGAGTGTGCAGTAACGCAGGAGACACTACATTACTGCGTTATCAGCGTTGGAGGCGCTCTGGGACGAGTTTGTGAGGTACTGCATTTTGCGCTGGTTGACGGTATGTGAACCTGCATGTGCGATCCTGGGAACAAAAGTTTGGGCAATGAGAGTAACATTTACGGAACCATTCAAATCCGTACAAAGCACAAGGTACGCTGAGAGAGCAGCATAAGTGCGGGAAGGCGTTCACTCCGCGATTGAGTCTTAGAATATCGTAAGAATACAACAAGTAGGAAGCTGCGAATTATATATCTCGATGCATATATCCGCAGCTCGCAAAATGGACGCCGGTGTATTGACTTGGCGACCAAGTAAGAGCAGAAAAGTAGCAAGCGTAAGTGGCGTTCATATCCAGGACCGCGAAACGCTTGCCATAATCACAACAAACATGCGCTAAGAGCTCTTGCTATCAAAATAACGCACGTACCTAGCACAAAATGTACACTTACCCAGTGTATGAAGTGTGTGAATTAGGGCTGCGGTGGATGACGTTCGTTTTCGGTTATATATTCTTTGCAGTCTTCGCACTCACTAGAGTTTCCCCTGAGAACACCGAAAATATCCTTGTTTGCTAGCGACATTTAGCTTTTCCGTTGTTCCTGACGATACTATGATAAACGCGAGGAAAATCACTGATTAAAACAGATTACACTTGTTAACGGACGGACGACGAGCATTAAGCGTTTCAAGGAAACCGCTCTGTGTGGACAGACGTAGACCAGGCTCGGCTACGCAGCGAAATCGGAAATCTTGGTGGTTGCGGCATTGACAATGGTTTTTCACCCTTTAGGAAGAAACATACTAACAGTATTCCAGACTGCGAACTTTTAATCTGTGTGCATACAGCATTGATAGCATGCAGTCGACGTATAGATGACGCTGAAACAGATAAAAAATAACAGCGTAGATTCGCAACTGTCGTCTCGAATGGGAGGCTGAAACGCGGCATTATGCTGCAAAACAGAAGGAAAACAAACGATAAGAAACTAACAAAGAAATTATCGTTGGAGATTTCGCTTAGAAGTTACAGTGCCGGAGTAGAGGGTACATTTATAAGTTACAACAAGCTGTTTTTGTTTTTTCCGAGATGTAACTTCTATTCGTGTTGTGAAGACATGACTTTGGTCGCTTTTAACCTCTAAATATACGTTACAGTGGTGTAACCTGTAAGAAATCTCGAAATCTACGTCTATATAGAAGTTACATGTTTCTAAAAGTTACAATAAAAGGTACGGGTTTAAGAGTGTACTTCGGACACGAAATAGCAGTACACATGTGCAGCGCGCGTGAGCAGTTGAGTTAGACCTTGAGTTGCCTGCGGACGAGTGCAACACGCTTAGGTCATTTACTCGTATGTCCAACAATTTCAACGCTTTGCATCTTACTCCCTGTGGGCGCACAATGGTTCAGCTTCATTTCAATGGCAGCGGTTCTTACTTCCTGAATAGAATACTCTCATTGATTGAACATCACGCTTTATGGCATAAAATGCCATGAAAGAACCGGAGAGAAAGCAATAAAATATGTGAACGTGAGTGAAAAGCGAATTAAAAGTAACTTGGAACTTAGCTTAAGTTACTTTGGCAAAGTTACATGAAAAAGAAACGAGTTCCTCTGAAAGGTACCACGGCGCAAAAGTACCGAGTTAAGTTACAAGTTACCAAAAAAGGAACTTAGTTACAGTAACGAGTTACCTCGAACTCTGCTTTTTAGTACCTGCTCTGTCTCGCTGGCAACTGAGCAGTATGTGCTAGGTGTCCTCTGGCACTCCACACAGGGTGCAGCCAGGTGAGGAGGATATCTCGATACGGTGTAGGACTAGAGGTGCTGAAGTAATGTTTCCAATGGTCCGGGCATCATTAAAGGTATATGTGTGGGGCGAGGATCTATCCTGCGGTGCAGGTGCGTCTGCTTCCTCACGTTCAACGTTTTATCAGTCAGTGCGTTGGACTTCGTCGGGCCATTGAATTTCGTTGGCTTCATTGAAGTTGCCATTCTCAGCGAAAGATGTGCGAAACGTCATAGCTCTCTGCAGCCACGCGAGCGCTCAATGTCACATCTTTTTGCACTCTTCTAACCACGGGGAATATCCTGTGGCTCAGCTACAAGATATCCCGTAGCAGACGATAGCATAGATGGTGTCGTCTGCGAATGTTTAGCATAGATGGATAGGTGGATACTGTGGCTTTTCACTTTGACCATTCCTCACGGTTTCGCAGAAGACAAAAGAATCGATTTCGGAGCTGATCAAACAGAATTGCTCCGTGGGCATGAGGTGGTGGGCGTCTAGGGCGAGGCGTTCAGCTATTTAGTTGTTTGGGGTGCCCGCGTGACCCGTCCCCTCATATCGTGCTTCTTCGTCGTGAGCTTCGGTGCACGCAGTGATGATGTCCTCTATTTTCGAAACGAAGTGTGCACGTGTCCTAAGCTCACATCACAAGTCACTTTTCACGGCATCACCGAGATGTCACTAGTTTTGGGCTGTTTGTTTCCTCCAATCATGATTTGCTTTGTGGTATAGGTGCCGTAGAAGCTAAGTGTGCAGATGGCACAGTACCGCTACAGAAGCAAGTGGGCCTCTTCGGTGGAACGGCCTTACTCATCGGGTGCGTCATTGGTAAGCCTCGCACGCAACTTGCTCTATACATGTATTATACGTAGCATTCGAGTACTGCACCAGCAGCTCACAGAAAACACGGAGATGTATAGTGTTTTCGTGGCCACGCCATCATCATCCAATGTATGTGTGTGTGTGTGTGTCGTGGCCACTGAACATAATTTTCTGGGATAGGCTATTAGCTTTCCATTGCAGCAGTGTTTCTAAGGCCACGCTGAGGGGGGGGGGGAATATGTTTAATGCAAAGTAAGAAGGAAAGGGAAAGGTTAGCCACGGTGTGGGCTTGCTATTCCCTAATGCTTTCAAGCAAACAGAAGAAAACAGCTGGGGTACAGAAAATTATCAAAATCGTTGCGCATCAGAGAATGCCCAGGAGTTTAGATTCCCGAAGGAATCGTGCCAGCGCAGACGTGACTTCAGCGTGCTGTGTAGGGCCAAGTAGCACCGCGAGGGAAAGCTCTCGGTAGCCTAGATGAGCAAGGCGGCGCCGGAGACTCGATCGGTGGACTTCGTACCGCTGGCAGGCAATGAGAATGTGTGGCACATCGGCTTCTACGTTGCACGTTGGGCAAAGAGGTGATGGGTGCTGATTCATCTTAAATAGGAGGAGAGGAGTTCGGGCCACATTCAGCCGCAGCCGATGAATCAGCGATTCCTCGATGCGCGGAGTGCGGCCAGGCACAGCCACGCTGAGGCCCTGCTACACAACATCAACAAACCTACCGTCATTGTTCCTGAGCCTATAATCAATAATGTGGCAACCCCTCTGGATTGACTTTCCTTAACTCTTTGTTCATTTATGCAAGGTTCAACGTGTGCACTTTGTGGTCGCTTATGGTTCGACACATCTGTTCTTTCCTTGTACAGGTTCTGGGATCTTCGTGACCCCGTCTGTGGTGTACCGAGAGGCCGGTTCCGTTGGAATGGACCTCATCATCTGGGGTCTGGGTGGCCTCATCTCACTCCTAGGTGCACAACACAAACCTCACGCAAGTTGACTTGCGTCTCTTTCGCCGTCCTCTGCGATTGTGTTCGAATCCGCGTATTAACAGGAGCGACACTCCCCAGAATCCCCCCAGCGGAAGATGCGCAAAACGTCATAGCTTTCTGCTGCCACGTGAGCGCTCAACGTCTCTTTGCGCTCTTTTAAACATCACCGGGAATATCAACGCCACTTAGATACAGAAGGCCTGCTCAATGCCTCCTCTCCTTCCTTCTCTACGTGGGCACATAAAGTCAGAATTCGTCTGCTATACCGCGATTCGCCGTTCTGCGAATTCAAGAAATCGCAAATGATTGCAGCTAACTTCGCCAATTTAAACCTGTAGACTAAAAGTGCAATAAGCTTTCCAGAAAATCAGTCTGGAGAAAAATATGGGACCATTTTGCGCTTTATTTTGTTTTTCCATTTAGTATGCGCGAACATTCAATTGCTCGCAGACGACAGTGGCTGCCCATGCGACTGACGGTGGCTCATCTGCGTGGCTATACGACCGCTGAGAGCACGTTCGTGATTGGCTACGGGCGTTGGAAACACGATCCTGATTGGCTGACAATTCGTTACGTCACGTCTTCGGGTCTTGCCAACGCCATCCTCTCCCTCCTTCGCTACGTCGATATATAAAGTTAGAATTCGTCTGCTACCGCGATTCGCCGTTCTGCGAAACTCGCAAATAATTTCAGCTAACTTCACAAATTTGAACCTGTAGACTAAAAGTACCACACGCTTTCAAAAAAAAAAAAAAAAAATCAATGTTTTTTGGAACCATCCATACATGGGATAATGTTGCATTTTATTTTGTTTTCCCATTTAGTACGGGGGACGTTTACTACTCAAGACGACAGTCGCTCTCCATGAAGCTGACGGTGGCTCGTCTTCACGGTTATGCCCGCTGAAAACACGTTCGTGATTGGCTACGCGGTCGTTGAAAACACGATCCTAATTGGCTCTCTCTTAGTTGTTACGTCATGTCGACGAGTAAGCGGCCTTCCTGTATCTAGGTGGTATTGGTCTTGCTCAACGACCCCTCAACGCTTTGCTCTCCCCGACGAACTCATGCACCCTCTACGCATCTCCACCCTTCATCCTCTATCCTCCACCCGTCTTTTTTTTTTTTTTTGTTAGGCTATAGTCGTGACGACGCCCACTTCTGTGTGGCCAACAACGCGGCGAGCCGATGCTTACCCCACCCCCTCGACGAGTAAGCAGGCTTTCTCTATTAAGGTGGTGTTGGGAATAACCTGTTGTTCATCTACAAGATATTCGGTAGCAGACGACAGGACTGAGGGTGTCGTCCGCTATGTATATGCGGTAAGCCGGTCCCTAAATTACGGCGCCATGCAAATGTTTAGCATAAGACACGGCAGAACTTCCGCCACGTGAGCAGATGTTTTTTCTTCCACTAGAATATTCCTTGCGGATGCTCCACGTGTGAATGCACGGAATATGTTATACTGTTAACAATTAGTCCACTGGTGTATGTGCCGACTGCTTGTTAAATCGCTCTTCTCGGAGTCATCCCCAGAGCAGAGGTCAGCAGTGGCGTAGCCAGACCTCCAAGGTAGGGGGGGCTCGATACGAAAACTCGCCCTACTTCCCCCGCCCCCCCGCCGCTGATCCTGGGCGCGACAACATACACATACTCGTGCACGCCGCAAAATGCGGTTAAAAAAAAACAGAACGAAAATAATTGATTTGGACGTGCACAATATGATTACATGTATAGGCTGTCATGTCCAATGATGTGGTGTCACGAGATTGGAAGGATTTTGAAAAGCTCATACTTTGAAAACCATTCAAGAGTGCTGCTTAGACGGCATGAACTGTAAGAACTTTCGCGATCGTCACACTGTCACCCCCCCCACCCCCACCCCCATATATATATTATTTTCTCCTCGGATTTGCACGATTTCCGTGGGTCGGTCCGTGGCAGGTAGGGGGGGCTCGAGCCCCCCCTAGCCCCCCCGTGGCTACGCCACTGGAGGTCAGTACCTGTAACCCCTGCTCACCCATGCTCACCCATGCTCAGTTCATTCGCCACATTGAACATGAGTAAGCATGCTCATGAGTGTAAGTTTTGTCAAGTAGTACATATCACGGTTCTCAGTGTAGTATCTGCAGGCGCTTTGATCACGAGACTGCCCTTCAACCATATGGTCCTATGCTACCATTGTAACTGTTCAGGATATGGATAAGGACTGAATGGGCTATTATTTGGTGGTTAGGACGATAGTCAAGTAGGAAAGGGATCCACGTAGCGGTACTCGTTCGACTGATCTACATAGCGAATGCTGTAACCAAAGACATTGGTTGCCGCTCACTACAGCTCTCCGTTTTCTAACTCAAGCTCGCTCACTGCCCGCTCAGCTCCTCAACTCACTCACCACATTGAGCATGAGTGAGAATGAATGAGTATGCGTATGAATGTGTTTTGCGGAGGTGTGCGCCACGTCTCACTCATAAAAATGAACTTCACCGCATAGCACGCTCCTAGCCAACCATCAACTCGAATGATATCGCTATGTGCCCTGATTTGTTCAAAACGGTAGGTGTACGCCTTTTTTGTGACACTTATGCTGTTCATAATTGTCACAAAAATGGCGTACGCCTCCCGTTTTCAGCAAATAAGAGCAGATAACGATATCATTCGAGATTATAGTTGGCTAGGAGCGTGCTATGCGGTGAAGTTCATTTCTAAGAGTGCTATATGCTGTCAGGTACTTTTGGAACGCATAGTGTCTCCAACCAAGAACCTAAGAACGGCTATACGCTTCTTTCTATTGGCTGCAATCGCTTGTGGCATCACTCTGCGTCGCGCGAAGTAGAGCTCGACGCTGAGCGTGGTGGCGCTGCTGTATAATTTCTCCGCCAGAGTAACTCTGTTCTCTGTTATACGATTGGCGAAATATATTCCGTGCCGTTCTTAGCTTGAACACGGGTATAAGTACGTATCCTTAGAATAGGGTGCGTGAGAACAGAAGTCCAAAAAAAGAAGCACCGTAATGCACGTAGCGGCCGCAGAGCCCAGAGTGGTGCGCATGAGTTCGTCTCTTGCAGCGCCACTATGACTAACAACAAGAACAAACGACCGAGATTAACAACGGAGACCTCACAACAGGAAAAAAATGCTTAGAAATAAAAAATGGGCGTTTGTAAACATGTTGCGTCGCTAGCAATAAAAATAATTGATACCGTAAACGAAACTTTTTCTGTTGTAGGGTTTTCGACTTCTTATCACCTCTTGAGCGCTGTAACAAAGTAGCCTCATTAAGCAATAGAAATGACTGGAACACGTCAGCCTACAGGAGCTACATTTGAATTCACCGGCGGGCGAAATCGACGCTATCGTTATTTTCTTTCACCGGCATGTTTGTCGCGTGATGTATAGGACTACGCATTATCGTAATTATCTCTCACGGACGAGGGATGGCGCTCATAGCTTTTCCACTAGTGAAGGCCTCATGTGCATCCATCTGTCGGAAAGATCACGATGATGTCGTGGCGGCAAATTCAAATGCTTGAGAAGGAGTTCGAAACCATACTTCACCGCACAACGCTCTTTGTGCCAGTCATTGCCCCGAATAACATCGTTCTTCCACATGATTTGTCGAAAACGTGAGGCGCATGCCTCTTGGTGATGGTGATGTGATAAAGAAAAGAAAAGAAACGAAAAAAGCTTATGACTCTTTGTGACACTTGTACAGTTATGTTAATTGTCACAAAAGGGCTTTCCACAAATCTCCGCGGGCCAGTGAACTGCACAGATCAGGGGTGTCCAGGTATCATTCTGTATGGTATGGTTCGCCAGTGGGGTACAAGTTGCTCAGACACGCCGTCTTCCGCGTTTAGCGCACATTAACGAACCCTCAGGTGGACGAAAGTAGTCCACATTAGAGCCCTGCACAGGCCCGGGCCCCCGACCCGGTCCGCGGGCTGGGCCGGGCTTGTTATTAGCTCTGTGCTCCAGGCCGTGCCGAGCCCGAGCCGACAAAAGACGCCAGCACGGCGGGCCGGGCCGGGCTCGGGTCGACAAACATGTTTCCGAGAGTCAGGCTCGACCGGGTCATGCAGCTAATTCCACGCAATGAAGGGCTATTAGTTCATATTATCACGTGCTTGCGTCCTTGCGTCATTCCGGTGCATAGTATTTGCAAATACAAGCAAGGGACACTACATTATGCGTATGATTCAACCCTCTATAACATTTTCAGAGCCACTTTACATTGCTTTTGACTCTTCACGTGTTTCACAAACACGGTCGCAAAACTTGGAGAGAGGGGTATGGATTTGGAGGCGTTTGTCGATGGCGTCCTCTATATCCACAAAAACTTGGTAGTGTAACGGTGACGCGCTTGCCCGCGTGCGTCCTGTATTGAATTTGGTCTCGTGCTGTTGTGGTGTCAAACTGACAGTTCTTGTATGTTTGTGGCCGTGTCTTTTTATAAATTTACTTATAAATTTGTGTGATAAGCGCCATACACGCAAGGCTAGAAACGCGTACGTCACGTCTGGAAATACTAGGCCGGGATCTATGCGCTGAGTCACCGGGCCCGGCCGGGCTCTATTCACTGGGCCATCGGACCGGGCCGGGCCGCATAGAACCACGAAGGACCGCCGCCCGGGCCATTTTTCGATGCGCCCGGGTCGGGACGGGCCCGGAAAAGTCGGCCCGTGCAGGGCTCTAGTCCACACCCGACCACTGTGGCTCCGCTCATGATTGCAGTTGTCTCGCGACGTAAAGTAAAGTCCCGGATTATCAAATTATTCGCCAGTGAAATGCCCCTCCATAAATTTCGTTTCGGCAGCGGTGTTGTGCAATAAATAACCTGAGCTCTTGCGAAGAAACGACAGGAGAAGCTGAGGAGTATCGCGCGCGCGAGGCTTCAGATCTGTACACATTCTAGAAACCCTCCACTTCTCCAAAGAGCATGTAAGTGAACGAGGGAAGCCGGCTTCACTTCGTGACGTTCGCAGTCCCAATGGGAGGGTCAATCATGGTATACGCGTGACATAGTCTGACGCGACCAACGGGCTGTCGAGTACCAGTAGCGGACGAATTTTCGGTAGCCAATGAGAGCTTACTGCGGCTCGCAGGTCATCTGACGTCACGCCAGGCGATCGGTCAGGCCAATGGCTGCTTTCTCGGACGTTCTTGCAAATTTGATGGCGCAGCCACAATACACCGCGCGGTGAATTTATTTGTGCATAGTGGCTCCTGATGAACTGTTTGAAGAATGAAACAGGATTTCGATCCACATTAAATGTATCTTCCCTGCTCTTTTACAGGGGCACTAAAGTACAAAAATTTCTTCTCGCGGAATGAACGATTTATTCTCCTCGTGTTGCGGCAATGTGGAGGGACCTGTCATTGGTGGCGCTCAAACGATATACCAGGATGATTGTGCAACTGCATGGTTTGAAGAGAGTAATGACAGGCAGCTTTTCATTGCTGCCTTTCCTGAGAAGGCGGGAAGAGAGAAGTCGTCAATTGCGTTTTTTTTTTGTTTTTTTTCTATCTATCATGAATCACGAACG
Organism: Ornithodoros turicata; assembly: GCF_037126465.1. Classification (NCBI taxonomy): domain Eukaryota; kingdom Metazoa; phylum Arthropoda; class Arachnida; order Ixodida; family Argasidae; genus Ornithodoros; species Ornithodoros turicata. The sequence goes on from NC_088203.1 coordinate 13,642,090, forward strand.
ACGCAACGAATGGATTCCGTTCCTTTTGCATTGCTTTCAAGGTAACGGCATATTTCATTGCGCGAGGGGAAATTTCAGCAGTTTAGCGTTCCTTTAAGATGGTAAGATGAAATTGGCGGCACATGCGAATGCGTAGTTTGGTGAATGGCAGCGTGTGGCCTCCTCATGCAGGTGGCCTATGCTACGCTGAACTGGGAAGCCTCCTGCCGGCGTCTGGAGGGGACTACGCCTACCTGTGTGCTGCTGGCAAGGTTCTGCCCAGATGCTCCGGAGTGGGTGCCTTCCTCTCTGCCTGGGCCCAGTCCACTGTCACCGATCCCGTAGGGGCAGCCACACAAGGCCTCGCCTTTGCCAGTTACGTGCTGAAGCCGATCTACCACACGTGCAACCCACCTTACTTAGCCGTAACCCTCGTAGCCGCGACCTTCATCGGTAAATTTGCGAAACTGCGTTACGAATAAGCTCGACATCGTGGTATTTTTTCCCTTAAATGTTGCAGGACTGACGACATTCATCAACTGCATCTCGACGAAGGTGTCGGCACGAGTGCAGGATCTCCTGTCTTCCATTAAATGCCTCGTACTGATTTCCATAATACTTACAGCAGCGGTATTATCTTACAGAGGTGAGCAATACCGCTATATATTTGATTGTCTAACGGCGAATATACAGGGTGTTTCACCTGAAGTGATTAAACATTCTTAACTGGCGACGTACTCGCCCGAGCATTGGGGGACTTTCGGCAATTACCTTCTGGGAACTTTTGCCGCCATTTAAGAAGGCTTTGGACAATTTTCGATTGAGGGAAATTTATTTTTCTCAATTGAACTTGCCAATCGCCAAGCGAACCTCACTTTTTTTTTACAGAAATATGAAGTCCTCCACGGAACAGCAGACCCAACAAAAACTACACTCTAAAAACAGAACTTCACCGCATAGCACGCTGTGCGCCAACTATTGCCACGAATGATAGGGTTATCGCTTCTGATTCGAAGAGAGAGGGGGCGTACGCCTTTTTGTGGCAACTTTCATATATCCAAATTGCCACAAGGTGGTGGTGGTGGTGGTGATGGTGATGTGAAAGGGCTCGCCATTGTCGGCCTCACAGATGTGGGCAACGTCACGACTGACGCCACAAAAAGGCGTACGCCCCCCTCTCGCTTCGAATCAGAAGCGATAACCCTATCATTCTTGGCAATGGTTGGCAGACAGCGTGCTATGCGGTGAAGTTCTGTTCTTAGAGTGTATGCACAGTATTGCAACAAAAGTACTGTAGAAATAAATAAACAGAAATAATGTGGTCGAAAAAATAATTAGTAAGAATTACGCTTCAGCCCCGCCTGCTTGATTTTCGGAAAGAAGCGCACGCCAAATGTGCGTCTAGAGGAGGAAGTGTCTTTTGCCTTCTTTGTGATAAGGCGATTGTTTTCTTTTCTTTGTGATAAGACGGTTGTTTTGTTTTGTTTGTGATAAGACGGTTGTCACCAACATCAAGGTCAAAGCCGGGGAAAGGAAGTTCAAACAAGAGGCGGAAACACTTCCTCCTCTCGCCGCATCTTCGGTGCCCTCTTCTTTGTGACAATCAAGCAGGCGGGGCAAAAGCGGAAATTTTACTAATTTTTTTTTACTTTTTTTGTTGCGATACCGTGCATAGCTTTTATTGGAGCTGTGGTTATCTGTGGAAGACTTCATATTTCTGTAAAAAAACACTCTTAAAAATGAACTTCACCGCACAGCAAGCTCCTAGCCAACCATCATCTGTGACACTTATGCGGTTCATAATTGTCACAGAAAAGGCGTACGCCTTCCGTTTTCAGCAAATCAGGGCAGATAACGATATCATTCAAGACGAGTTGGGTTGGCTGACCCAACATGGGTTGGCTGACCCCATTGGGTTGGCTGACATGGGTTGGCTAGGAGCTTGCTATGCGGTGAAGTTCGTTTTTAAGAGTGAAGTGAAGTTCGCTTGGCAATTTTCAAAGCTTACTTGAAAAAATAAATTTCCCGTAATTAAAAACTGTCCAAAGCTTTCCTTAATGGTGGAAAATGTTTCCAGAAGGTAATTGCCGAAGGTCCCACAATCCTCCGGCGAGTGCGTCACAAGTTAGAATTTTTGTCACGTTAGATGGAACACCCTGCATAAGAAAGTCAAACTTACGTCAGGATTGTATTCGAGTACAAATTATGTTGCTTGCGCTTTCCTGCCTGCGTGCTAGTCCGTGTGAAACGTTAGAGGGAACCAGTCTGTGCGGCTGGTCTTCCGCTCCGATGCCAATACACGCACCTGCGTGTAAAATGGCCTGCCTTCATAGGCAGGTTCCTTACTTGATGGTAACACACACCGATGCCACAACACACCGGTAGCAATTGACGTGTGTGTGTGTGCTCCTGTTTGTGTAACTGTGTTTGTGTAAGCGTGTCTCGTGGAAGAAGGCATGAAGCAGGTTGATTCATCCATCTGCAATCCTTCTTTTCTCCGCCATCTTTAAGCCGACGCGAGCGCCTCCTAGAGGTGGTTGGAAAGGCGACTGTCGTGCTTGATGACAATACACACTGTAAGCTTGCTGGAACGCAGTATATTCCAGTGTTCTATTCCAGCTGAGCGTCGTTAGAAAAATAAATCGCACATTCACATCGAGTTTCGACGTTAATGTGACGTCACCTTGACGAACGCCCCAAGGCGAGGCCATGAGGACATGGCCATGGACATGGCCATGAGGACGAGGCCACATGAGGACATGGGCGGGTCCAGGGGATCTGCCTGCCCCCAACCCCCGAGGCATATCGCCCACCACCTTTCAGTCACGACCGCGTCCTCTCAGCCGATTCTCCGGGTCCTGCCCCGAGAAGACAGTCCTGTTAATTAGTAGTAATTGGCTCTCATTGCCTCTCAAATCCGCACTGGCAAGAGCCGCACTGGCAAGAAACAAAACCCTTTTACTTTTGGAAGCTTCGCAACATGTAAACCACTAAATAAAGTTCGTGGAGTATACCGTGCAGTGCCGTATTGAAAGAAAATGCAGCAGACCGCCGTATTACATATCCCCCCCCCCCCACGCCCTCCTTTTCTTCTTCTTCTTTTTTTTGATGAATTTTACGATCCATGCATTGAGGACTGATTTGAGATATCGGAAACGTAATCAGCACGTTTCGTTCGGAATCGATGTCTTGCCTGGACGAAATTTACTGACAATATACTGCAGCGATAGCACCGTCCGCACAATTTCGTTATAAATAATTGGCTGCTAAGTTAATGGAAATATTTTACACGGTGATTCTGGACATCATACGAGAACGCGTTTGTTTGTTTAGATTTGGTTCTCTTCCGGGACGGTCTGAGTTCGGGACGGTTATCCAATTGGATGCTGTAATTCGTTATTGCCGGATATCTCCAGTTTACATGTACGTGTGTGTTTCTTTGTCATGACAAGAAAGTGAAGCCATATTCTGGTGTTCCGTGGAGTGCATCTGGTCCGTTCTTATGCGTGCACATTCTTGTGTTCTTTCCATGCGCAGTGAACCATCTAACAGACGTCCCGTTGTTCGCAAACACGAACAAGGATCCTGGTCGCATCACTCTAGCCATCTATGGAGCATTATTCTCCTATTCCGGATGGTATGTATGGACACCATCGGCATTTATTTATTCCGGTCAAATAGGGTGCATATCAGAACATTTCAGCGTTTAAACTCTAGTTTCTATGGCAAGGCTTACGCTCCGTTAGCTCAGTTGCCGCTGAAAAAAGAAAGAAAGAAAGAATTGCCCTTATATTGCTCTTGCCTAAATTGAGTGGGACCATATATGTTCGAAAATGGACGTCCGCAATAAGGACTTCATTAGAATGGTACTTTGTTGAAGAAGGAAGTTGAGATTCTATAGCCTAACTGTCTGCATAAGAACAGGGGCAACTGTTGGAATTATCGCTGGGAACGACTCGTGAGGATAGCATGCTGAGCTATCCTCAGCATGCTGCCTGCTGCCCATCGCATGCCCTTCAGTATTGCATGCTGAGGAATGAACTATAGTTCTTCTGTGGGTAATTATCTATGCTGAAGAGAGCGGAAGCCTCAAAAGTAACGTACGCCCGCCAGAGTGCGTTAGGCATGCCCTGCTACCGGCACCAAAAGAAGCGTCCCTTATACAGCAACAAAGAATACAGTATATAGCCATGCAACTATCCATTTTCCCGTTTATTTCAAATATAATTTCACATATTTTACAAGGGGATGCGCTGATTGCAGGAAATACGTTAATTTTGTCGCCGCCGAAATGACGGATCCTCATCGCCAGTTGCCCCGAGTCATAGCGGCCGGTCTTCTTACCGTCACGGTCATCTACATCCTCACCAACGTGGCGTACTTCCTCTGCCTTGATGGACAAGAGATGCTGAGATCGGAAGCTGTGGCTGTGTCCTTCGCCCAAGCTACCTGGGGCGTCAAAGCGGCCATCCTTGTACCTGTCTTCGTTTCAATCAGTGCCTTCGGTTGTGCCTGCGCAGCCTCGTTTTGCAGTTCGAGAGTTGTACTAGCCGCCGCAAGGTAAGCATGCTTCAGCCGCCCGAAAACGTACCGTCGACGGCGAGCCTAGATAACCGCGCCTTCTATGATTTTAAAACTGCCCGAGCACTTTTCAGCAATTCAGTTCTTGCACTTACACCATATGTTTATTTTATTTTATTTATTATTGTCTTTATTTACTCATGCAAAAATACATGAATATTGAGGGCCTGCAAAAAGCAGCAAAGCTGCTTGACAAAGGTCATGGACCCCAGTGACAATGCGGCTAGTTGCAACGGAAAGTTACGGATACAACAACGCAAGCATAGATGAGCACTACCTACTGAAAAATACAATACAATAAAACTATACGATGCACACAGTACATATAAACTATCCAACAGTGATATTCGACTAGAATACACATAAAGTATTGCAAGGACAACGATGTCACACCCATATACAAGTAGCATCGTAGCGTTTGCAACATTATACATACGTTAATATGGTAGAAGTGCAGTTTTATCGTCGTTTTTATACGTTAATATGTTCAATGCAATATCTGTTGTTTGGCCAGGAAGCAAGTTTTTAATTGTGTTGAGGATCTTGTGGAACACAACTAGGTATACGTTGTGGCACTCCGTTATATACATCAACAAATAAACAAATTGCGAATTGGAGTGGTCATTTCGTGGTAACACGACCTAGCGCTAGGAAGTTGCTTCGTCGGTACCCGCGCTGGATCACGTAACCGTTGCCACCCTAACTTGTGTGTCAGGAATTTGGTGGTTTTGACACGGTGGTAGGCGTATCGCAGTCCATGCTCCAGCCTTTGTTTCCTATCGCTATGGTCTTTAGACACTTGGATCACGCTAGGGGCATCGCGGTCGCTCGTCTCCGGGTTCCGTCGTCTGCTAACACACGTGAACTTCGACGTGCGGACCAATGAGAGCCCTCGCCACCCTCCCAATGCGGATGTGAGGACACCGGATATAGTTGAGCAAACTGCTGCCCGGTCGCTTGGAGGCCGGGCGAAAACAGTGCAGCTGGCAAATTCCTGTCGTTCAGAAGGCACCACGCGAACATGCGAGATCTGGCAACACTGGCGAGAACAGGCGGGATCTGGTGAAAATAGTTACCACGAAATGACCACTCGAATTCGCCAAAGTTTCGTACGGCGCATCATATCCATAGTGCTATCTCAACTGTGACCACGTGAACTTCTTATGACTAGGTAATATCACTGCACAAGGCATCAAAGTCACGATATGAACTGAGTTCAGCTAAAGCGCGTAGAAGATACTTGTGGTAATTACAACTTAGAGCAATATAGAGTTTATTCACTGACGTCATCCCGTCAGAGGGCACTAGCTTCGAAAAGGCAAAATCGCCGCCATGACGTAGGTCCCTGTAAGTTTTCGTAGGTCCCTGGTTTTGGTTTTCGTTCACTGCCATATGCTATTTATAGAGCACTATTAACGTTGAAGACATGGAAATTATACTGGGATGTGGTGCATAGTATAACATTCGCACAGTAGAATAAATTTGAAATACCAAGTGTACGGGGAATGTGACATGGGTGTAGGTCTGGCTCTGGACAGGTCAAAACCTGAGGATTTACATTATCGCCGCAAATTGCTATAGCGACAGTGGCGCTCTCCTGCGGATGGTGTCATGTGAATAAACCCTACAGAAAAACAAACATGATAATCCTTCTGTCTACTTGCCAGTTGCGTATTAAACAAAAACCTTTCTAGAGGGCATTTTTTCTTTCAAATGACTGGTCAGTAAGGGCATAAAGAGAGTCATGACAGGAGCTCTTTTATTCCCAGTAGTTTTACGACACACTGCACTCTTCTGCCGTATACTCGCCTTGCAAACTTAACTTGTTCTTATTCCTTTCTGTCAACATAAAAATCGAGAAAGTGTCGCGAACAGGCGTCTTTTATAAACTATGAAATCTCTGTCATTGCAGGCAGGGACACCTGCCACGGTTCTTGTCCTACGTTCATGCTGAGTCGGCCGTACCCCTTTCGTCGACTATCGTACGAGGCTTTCTCGGAGTAGTCTATGCCGTCTTCGCGGGAAGCCTAGATGCCCTCATCGAAGCCGGCGTTTTCATCGACAGCATCTTCGACGTCCTCGGCGTTGTCAGCCTGTTCGTGCTGCGCCACACCATGAAGGAAACTCCGCGAGCATATAAGGTACGTGGCGTTTTGTTGCTCTGTGGGTTCCGTCAACACCACTTATGGACAACCAAAGCCTGATCGCTTGAATGGTGGTGGTGGTGGTGGTGATCGTTTGAATGACTAGATGTGGTCATTAAGAGTCCGCCAATCACGACAGTGCTTTTGGCAGCTATGGCGACAAGCTGGCATAAACGGCATGTGCCACCGCTGGTGTAGCCGCAGAAAGGTCTGCGTTTGATGTCATGTGCTGTGATTCGCTGAAGCCGACGCCATCCGGACTTTATATGTTCACGTGGCAAAGGAGTGAGTTGAGATATTAAGCAGGACTTCTTTAACTAGATGGCGTTGGTATTGTACGCTTCGAACATATTGCTGTTTTGAGGCTTGCAGCCTCAAGGTCCATCTTGCTTTTTTGTGGTCTGTGTCATCGAATGAAATGAAGCATGATTATATCTTGTCTTATCGCAGGTTCCAATTGTGATCGCAGTCGTGCGACTTCTGATCGGCATGGGGCTGGTGGTAATTCCTCTTGTGAGCGCTGCTAGATACACTCCCTACATTCTAGTGCTGCTCATCCTAGGGGCAGGAATGATCTACTATTGGCTTTTCGTTCACCTGAAGCTTCGACTGCCTGGTTCGGATGCCTTCAACATCTTTGTGCAGAAAGTGCTCTTCTCCGCACCGTGTGCAAACGAACTCGAAGATATCCTGGCGGTGAACAAGGTGCTCTGAATGGTCTGGCGATGTGCAAAGACCGAGGAGGTGCAGTGATTGAACAAGAAGTTACCCCTCTCGCTCTCGAACAAGCTTTGCAAGGTGCTCAAGGAGGGATACCAGAAGCTTGCCAGAAGCGGCAGCTCTGTCGAGGCTTGTTGGCCCCGTGGGTCATATACACAGACCATTGAGGTGAATATGACAGGGTACATGGTACAAAATCTGTCTTTCCACCTGGCCAGTAGGTTAGCGTTTGACGGGGGGCAAGGGGGGGGGTGATCAAACTTTGCCTTCATATTCAATGTACAGTAGCATAATATGAAGGCATAAATGAATAGCAATAAAGTTCTTGTTGGAGGAAAATATGATATTATGAAAGAGGGCTTTTTTAAGGCTTAGTATGAATTTGTCCTTTCCAGGTTGTTTCAGCCTCAGATGATCAGTTCTCTCACGTATATTGATGAAACAAGGAAGTAACTGAAAAGGATAGCCAGCTGTAGGACCCGAACCCACATCTTCTGGGTAATAAATCCAGCAGATAGGTTCGACTCCTACAGCTGGCTAATCTTTTCAGTGACTTCCTTCTTTCAACATTACTTTCTTAGGCAGTTGAGGCTTTGTATGTGTTTGTCCTTTCTATGTGTTCCAGCCCCAGAACATCAATTCCCATCACGTATATTGATGCTGGGGAGACAGGCACAACAAAGACAAAAACAAGCCCGAGATGTGATATGATCATGCTAAGCTACGACTAGATATGCTCACTCCTCTCCCTTCTTTTTGTCTTTGTTGCGCCTTTCTCCCCAACATGACTTGTTACCAACTAGCGCAGTTTCTCTTGTTTTACTACACATACCGTCTGTTGCTCATATGTGCAATATGAGTACGCGTTAGCCACATCACGGACGCTCATCAAATGCCCCGCTACATAAATTTGGATGAAAAACATGTCACCGTTATAGTGTTGCACCTTAGGGGCATCAAAAGTCTCTTCGCAATTTTCATACTTCTTAAAGGACACATCAGGGTTGTGAGTATTGTACGTATGAATAAATAAACGAGATACGATTCGGTACAACGCTTTAATGTAGTTGAATTATTGTACTTTAATTGATTGTAATGAAAGGCTACTTTAATGTAACTCTTCTAATGTACCTTAATGTAACAATCTCCAATCTCCTCACCACCTGGACTCCTTCCGCCCGATAGCCCTTACCAGCTGTGTGGGGAAGACTTTGGAACGAATGGTCTTCAACAGGCTCAGCTGGTACCGGCTTTTTCCCGGCCACAATGATGGGGTTTCGCCCAGGCCGGTCGTCACTTGATAGTGTCCTTGATAGTGTCCGTGCGGATGGCTTCCTGTCCGCCGCTGTTTTCCTAGACGTTAAGAAGGCGTATGACAGTGTACAACATAATGCAATTTTGCGAACGCTCGAAGATGCCAACGTAGGAGTTCTCTTCCCGCCATGACTCCGAGACTTCCTCACAGACCGTTCTCATTTTGTACGCACTACGGAGGAGGATACCGCTTCGCATCACGTCCAACGAGGTGTCCCACAGGGCAGCGTACTCACCCCCCTATTGATTAATATCGTCATGAAAAATATCGATAAAATACACCGGAGAAGGTACGCTCGCTCTCGGTAAGAAAGTTCGTAGGGCGAGGCAGCTTCACATTTTGCTCGCAGGTCTTCAAGGGCCCTTGTCCAATTGTCAGCCGTAGGCCCGCGATTGTCAAACACAACACCGAGTATCTTCAGCGAAGTGGCGTGCTGAGACATGTACTGCGCAGGATTCCCAAGGGGCATAAGCCTGGTCTTCTGGTAGTTCAGGGCACCCCCAGACAGCGCAGCATAGGACTCATACACACGCAATGCTTCGAATGCAGAGTCAACATCACGTAGAAGAACTGTTACATCATCAGCGTAGGCAGTCACCTTCCACTCGCCTGATTGTGGGAGAGGGAAACCACGGATCCCCGAATTCGTGTCAATGTTCCAGAGGAATGGGTCAATTACTAGGGTAAACAAAGCAGGCGAAAGAGGGCAGCCTTGACGCACTCCTCTTGAAACAGGGAATTATCTCGAAAACCTTTGCAAGATGTACAAGGAACTACGATGGTTGCGGTAAAGGTGTTTGATTGCATTGCAGATCCATTCAGGGAAGCCATATGTCTCAAGCACAGCGAACATGTAACAATGGGCCACACGGTCAAACGCCTTCTTCTGGTCAAGCGACAACAGGGACCCATCCGATATTCGCATGGACACGTAGGGCAGCATATCTCTCAAACCTGATAGTGTATCATACATTGTTCGCCCTGGTACAGTGCATGTCTGGGAATGGTGCACAACAGAAGGAAGAACGCTCTGAATTCGACAGGACAAGATAGACGTGACAAGCTTATAGTCGCAGTTCAGAAGCGTTATTGGACGCCAGTTTTCGGGATTGGCCAAATCACCACAGTTCTTTGGGAACAGCACTATGTGCCCGGAGCCGAACGATTCTGGCAAAGGAGTACCATACAGGAAAGATAGTTAGAAATGAAAGTATTTAGAGTGGAGTAGTAAATACCTTGAAAAGTATTTAAAATACTTATAAGATACTCAAAAAGTAAAGAGCCACAGTAGTGTCAAAATATGGCTACAAATTAGACATATGCGTCATTTGCACGAAGTAGTAGCTGCATTTCAAAGTGCTCATCCGACAAACGTCCTCTCTTTCTTTAAAATATGTTTCCTGCAACACTGAACAATCGCTCCACAGATGCACTCGACGGCACACCAGCATTCAAGTACAATGCACCAGGTACAATGCACCAGTGCAGCACCAGGTGCTTGTGTATCTCAGAACAGTGACACACAAAAAAGTAGGTTACTCGAAGTAAGAATGAACTGCAAGAGGACAATCAAAGCTGAGCTCTTATGGACGACACACTGGATACACCCGTACAAAACAGGAGTCGTTGCACTGAGAGCCCAGTTTAAGGTTAGAACACACGTTGTGTTCCAAGCCAAATGATAACAGAGTGGACTTCCTTCGAAACGGCCTGGAAAGGCCAAGTGGTGCAGTAATTTTGCAAAAAAAAAAAAAAAAAAAAAAAGGAGAAAAAGAATGTCCATCTCAATATTCGACAAAAAGGAAAGAGTAATCAGAGTATACTGAGTACCAAATATAGAAAAAGTATTTTAATTACAGTACAAATACTTTTCACGAAGCGTACTCAGTAAGATACCTCCAAGTCTGCGTATGGGTCTATAGACATCAAAGTGGGAGACCAGCCACAAGGGCTGACACCCTGAAATGCTGTCTCAAACGGACTTGGATCTGAAGGGCAACCCCAAGTGTCGCCGCTGGCGATGTAACTCCTCCCATAATTAACTTTAAGGGAAAGTTGTTCAGTAATTATTAAATGCTTACACACACATTGTATTGGCGTCAGCTGGGAATGGAGGCATGTTGGAGGAATGGAGGCATGAAATTCCTGCTTGGCAGGAGATTCGATGGAAATTGCTGTTCTGAGGCTGGAACACACAAGAAATGACAACACAACGCACAAGCCTCAAGTGACTAAGAACAATGAAAGAAGGAAGTCACTGAAAGGTTAGCCAGCTGTAGGACTCGAACCCACATCTTCTGGATTGCCGGTCCAGGGCTCTACCAAATGAGCTAATTTGAGTCCTGCAGCTGGCTAACCTTTTCAGTGACTTCCTTCTTTCAGGAGATTTGGCCACGAACTGATCTCGGGACAACAACAAAGGGGTCGATCCTTAGCAGAAATGTCCGAGGGATTCCCACTACTTTCTATAACGTTCTTGCAGTAAGTCCCCAAAATGGCACAGTATGTAATTTTCACACGCGTTGAACACATACGTCATTCACAGGCACATAACCGTACACAGAAATGTCCACACAATGGGCAAAAGGGGCATAAAAGACGTCCGAGTCCTGGTCACATGATGCGTAATTGGTAGTCCGTTTGTAGAAAGGGCTCAGACCGGACGGCTACCAGAAATGAGGTCCGGGTGTATAGGTAGACTGCAAGGCTGACGCTTCTACTGCACCCGTGGAGATCCAGCGGCTCCACGACCGCAATCTACGACGCAGCTTCTGCAAAACAGATGTAAAGGAAAATGCGAAAAACACAAGCAACACGAATGGAGAAGTTTGGGGAGAAACGCAGTTGCAACAATAGGCTTCTACCCGAGAAACGTCATCATGACGTATGTAAACGGGCTGAAACCGAAACAAATCGGATGGGGAGGGCTATGGTACCCAGCCCTCCCCTCAAGACCGTGGCTTTCGGACGCGACCTTGTTCACTCCTAGCTTCCAGTGTAGTTCAACTCTACCAAATTGGTGGCACTATCGAACACTATGACGTCATTTGTTTACAAACAGGGAGAGGTCTATCGTAAGAAAAGTAAGACGGAAGGTCGCGTCCCTTTCAGGGACTATCGTAATCCCCTCAAGACCGTGGCTTTCGGACGCGACTTTGTCCGCTTCTAGCTTCGAGCGTAGCTCAACTCTACCAGATTGGTGGCGTTGTCGAACACCACGACGTCATTTGTTTACAAAGAGGGTGAGGTCTATTAGAAGGGCTGTGTGAAGAGTTTCTCTAAAACGACTATAGTCTCTCGTGAACTATATTCCCCTACAATCTATCGCAAACCACGACAATGAAATCAAGTTATCATAACGTTCATTCGAACACGCCTCGGGGCATCGATACGAGCTTTGCACAGCAGTAGCCATGATACAAGCACACGTCACTGCATCCTATAGCAGACTGCGCCGCCCACGCTATGCACAAGACTGCAGTTCATCCGCAGTGATTGCCCCCTGCTTATCTAGAAACGCACTGGACGTCCGCCTCGTATCTGCGCATGCGCATACTTACGTAACTTTGGCCGCCCTTTGCTTTTCGAATTTTCAAAGCTCTTCTTCTCTTGCGTGACACAAAAACAACTTGCGTGCTTCAAGCGGCACCAAGTGAAATGATGAACTTCTCAAATATATATTATTCCCAGCAATCTCGATAATAGGCATACATCTTACATATGAGAAACAGATTTCATCTTACATCTTAAATGGCACTCCTCTTACTCGCGACCTCTGTACTATACAGTGTGTCTACCAACAACACTAACCTAAAACTGTAACACCTGCTCAAAGTCACAATAACAAGACGCCATAAACATGTTCGAATTATAACACAGCATGTCCCACCTTTTGTTTGGTTCCATGTTCCTCCGGAACTAGAGCTTGCGAATGCGGGAGGGTCGACTTCTTGCACCACAGGTACATTTTCCTGGTTGCCGCTCTGACTGCGTCCCAACATCGATTTATATAGCAGGTCGCTCGGTGATGCATGTTTTACATATACGCCGCAACAAACACATTATACGAAATGTGTGTATATATTGGCAAGCACAGGAAACGACGCTGCTTCGCAATGTCTATGCAATGTGCCACCCAGTCAGTCAGGGAAAATAATCTCCTCTTCGGGGGTGCAGTCGCGTTTATCTCGGTCCTTTACTGCTCCTAAAAGATAGAGCCGTCGCGTTCGTGGAAGGACGCGATGGAGACACTCTCAAGCATAAACAGACGACGCTGGCAGTTAAATTAAGCTCAGCCTATAAGTACGAGTTATATGTCGTCGTACTAAGAACCGTTAAAACTTCCAGGAACCTTGCAATAGACTGTCTTTTTATAGGCATCTTGACGGCCATGGTCATCGTCAACATTTGCTGCCTGTGTCGGTTCGTAGTTTGTGTAGGTGTGCCACAGTGTGATAACTGCACTTTCCTATGCGTGCCCTGTATGTGTCACAGGGTTTTGTGACGTCAGAGTGGCTTTGGAAAACGTGCGTTTTTAAAGTCTTCAGGAATTCCAAGCGCAAGCCCCACATTGAGACACATATTTGAAACGTGAATCTTTCCTTATGTTTAACTTCTCACATGCGTTCAAAATACGTATGTGAGAAACATTCTTCAATGAGTACATTATTTGTCACGGTATAATGGGCTCCACCCAATATTGGGAACTTAACAAAAATATTCAATGTTTAAACGCGTACCTCGGCTTCTGGGCCAACCACCCATCCTTCGCTGTAGTCTTTCAGAAGAGGGTGTAGAGATGTCGTACAGTGCTTAATTTATTGCAGCGTTCGAAGGTGCATCGTCCAGAAGAAAGCTGCACTGTACTCAGGCTGGACACTTCGCGGTGCTACTAAGGAATGGCTGTTGGCAGAAATGAGTTTGTTGTACATGACATATCTGTTGGTATAGGATATGATGTGCATTACTTCTTCACGACATCTTTTAACATGTACATGGTATTAGTACCCCGTAAAAGTTTATCCGTGCAGGCGTGCCCTTATGATGCAAAACGTGCCGTGCAAAGTTATAATGCTGAACGTGCGAATTCTGCATACAAAACAATCAACATTCTGTTGTTGCGACGAGTGGTTGAGACGCTGTTGCAGCAGATGACAGCATCGCACACGTAGAATAACCAGCCTCCTTTTCACGTAGAAAAAGTACGTGTATGGAAGTGCTTGCAACAGTGTTGTGCGGGGAAAGGACCAAGAACCTAACAAAACTAAAGTAGAAAGCTTTGGTTGAAGACCTGCACATAGAACGGCTAGAAACAGTACGCGCAAGCAATGCCAGCAGCACATGGCCGAACATTGCGCCAGATTCTTGCACAGGCCTTGAAGTTCCTTGAACGTACTTCGTCTTCCTTAAGGCTCTTCCCCCCCCCTTCCCTTCTTCATTTTTTTCTTCCTTCTTACATACTACGTCACCTACCATCTGGGCCGTGACTGACTGTAGCATCGTAGGCATCCATTTACTGCAATGTCCCACGCGGTTTCCAAGTCAGACGAACGGACCGTGCTCTTGTTGTCTACTTCCAGGTATATTCCTGCATTTCTGTTTTTCTTTCTTTCATGTGCATCAGCGTGATTTAGAAAAAAAAAGAAAAAAGAAAGAGGACGTTGTGAAGATCATGATGTAAAAAAAAATAATAATAATACGGGAAATAAAGATCATGAATTCTCCTTCCCCAAATCAAGGTAAAAGCAAACCCACTTGGATTCATCGTCAAATTCACTTGGTTATGGCGCCCCCTAGTAGTCCTATCTGATCACTGTATCAAAGGATCCCGCAGAACCGCGAAAAAAGAAGAGGAGAAACGACATTTGTCCGACGCGCACCTCCTGTATGCTACCTACCACGACGAAATTGCCTGCATGATGGACGCTACTGTGTTCCACGGCCTGTGACTATGTTGGTGACGTCTTTTATTCTGTGAACCGCGTTGCGAGTGAGCGTTCTTCCGCTAGCAGGTGTGCTTTCCACCTCGTGCTTCGGGCCCAGCTGCAGGGGACGCTGGACAGCTGCCTACCCTGCTGTTAAGCCTACACAAACGTGTTGCTCGCATTGCGTGACGGTTCGGTGAAACTTTGTGCCCGAGTATGCTTGTGTCACACGTAGCGTACTGTCTGCTGTGGGTAGCCGTAAGGTTTCTCGACGATGTCACCTGCGAACAGACGCCGCACCCAGTGAGTGCTGACTTGCAAGCCTTGCGGGATAGGTACAGCGCTCATGCGATTTCCAGAGACCTAGAGTAAGTACCATGCGTTGTTGAATTGAACTGTTTCGTAAGCTGACGTTGAATATGTGTCATTTGTTATGTACAGTCAACCCTCGATTTATGAACACCCTCGGTTCCCCGAAAAATCGTTCATAAATCGAGGGATTCATAAATCGAAAATACAGTTAACTGAGTACTATCGAGCAAATGCAACAGTATTTCCGAGTTGGGATTGTGTTTATAATGCCATATATTGTGTAATTTTGCATTTGACCATGCCTTCTGCTGTATCAATCTCACAAAGAACAGACGTTAGCGCATTCACACTCTGTTTATTATGCAATACTAAATTGTTTAATTTTGCTTTGGACCATGCCTTCGGCTGTGTCAATCTCGGAAATAAGAGATGTCACAACATTCGCACTGGACTGGTCTCGGATTTCCTCCGGGTTTTTTAACCTCCGTTTATTAATCTCCGGGTGACATCGACCACCTTATTCATCAACTGAGGTCAGGAACACTTGGTCGCACCTTGTGCGACCCCGGAAAACCCGTTTGTTGTTCGGATTTCGAGGGGTTAAGAACCGAGGGTGCAATACCTGGAAAACATTTTGTCCGTTCAGGCGTCATTCATAAGACCACGGAATTATCCCTTTGAAGGTTTCTGTTGACCTCGGAACGATCCGTTCATAAATTGAGGGCAAAAACGCTGGGCAACTCCTAGTTGGTTCCCAGAAATTCCGTTCATTATTCGAATATCGAGGTTCATAAAACGAGGGAAAAATGAATGGAAAAAGTTTGGTTCCCAGTGCTCGTGTTCATAAAACGAGGGGATTCATAAATCGAAGGTTCATAAATCGAGGGTTGACTGTATTGTGAACATCGGCGCGGTAAAACGGTACGTCGTAACGTGATTAGGTTGAACAACTACTCCTGCAATGAAAGACAGGACCAAGCTAGTGAATACTTGCCCATCAACGTATGTACATACTTTGTGTGGAGCAGAGCAGTGGACCTTTCATTATCCTTGGGATATCTCGTGTCCCCGATTTCTCCACTGCTACGGCATATCCCACCCTTTGTTAACGCGGTCTTCCTTGGTGGACCGTGTATTGGAATACGACCGAACGGTCACGGGGCAGAATTGATAGCAGTACTGCCCCTGGGAAGATTCTTCTTAACCTTATCCAGCTGTCGTGGTGGTCATCACAAGAACTGGCCCAGACAGGTGATAGTCATATTAGAATTGCAGATCTCACGTGCAGTGTGACTTAACAGTGACTCGTCTGCAGCTTGTACTGGTCAGCCTCCTGCAACGTTGCCTTTTGTTTGCACACGCGGAAATGTGAGATTCCCATCGTGCAGCGAGGTTGTCACTAGAAATGAGAGGTAGCATTACTAGAGGAAGTCAAATTGTTAATATGACCTGCTAGTATTATGAGAACATTCCTGTTTTTCTTTTCCATCCCTAATCAGTACGTAATTCAGTGTTAAGTCTCATAAGAAGAAGTGCCTGAAGTTGCAACGTTGTAGTAGATGAGTGTAGTGATTTTCTTCAACCGCGATCATTCAACTATCTTAACAGCCATTCAACAGTCTTATTCAACTATGTCACAGAAATTCCCGTTCTCACGATTGCTCCAGTTTCACCTGTGCATTCGGGCATTTCCAGTGTCCATTTTCGCACGTTTTTCTCTTTCTCTCTTCTTTTTACTGCATCGTGATCGGCGCTGTTCTAGTGCTACGTGTCGCTAAGAGCTCTACCTGCAGCACACGAGCTCATTAATCCATGTCACGGGGACCGGAACGCTTCCTCCGGCGTCTGTTCATATCCTACCCCAGCAGCTGTAATGCGCCTCTCCACGTGGCCTATTCACTCTCACATAATTTATTGCGAGTGCCTGACAATGTTCAACCGACACACAAAGCCACAAAGGAGCATGCGCTCATACAAATGTCTCCGTTTCTTAGACACATCAAGCACGACTTGTCCAAGGTCCTACATCTGGCCGAAGTCGGTGACCTGAACACGGAAGAGACGACCTTTTATTTCATGCGGTTCGTATATGCATTCTGTCTCGTTTCACTACACTATGAAGGGAATTTCGGACGTGCTCATATATACAGAGTGTTTCACGAAAATCCCCCGGCTGAATAATTCGTGAACAGGTGGCGCCATCCAAGAAATTTCTTTTTAGTAAAGATCCTTGGGACATCGGCAGTGAACTGAGTAGTGAGCGGCTCATTTGCATACGCTCACTAATTAAATAAACATCCGAACTTTTAAATTTTACTTCGCACGCCTACGGAACCTCTGTTTTAAGCATCGGGCCCTTCAGCGAAAAATATTGCAAGAAAAAAACCCGCGTCGACACTTAGTGATTTTTCCGAGTAAATAATTGGTTTCGGTTTACATATTTCTTGCGCGGAGCAGTGCACCAATGCGCTCTTTGGATCAGCTATCCGGCTGTCAATTTCGTGTTCGTCCACCTGGAACTGGTTTGGAACTTTCTGGTTCGTCCACACACGGGGGTGACGGAAGATAGGAACAGCCGCAAGACTGCAGGAGACGCTTTGGTGTTCCTTCTCTACAGGCTCCGCCTCCTGTTTTCAACAAACTGGGCGAGAACGTTGTCATTCAGGATGATGGTTGGCTAGGAGTGTGCTATGTGGTGTAGTCAATTTTGAAGAGTGTACCCCACTAGTTCACAGCGCTCGCGGCGCATTCCCCATCATCCATGATAAGAGCACGCTATCTCACCCACGGAACGACAGGACCGCCAGCACTGTTTACCAGTCGCTTTGATAAGGAATATTAAAGCATCTCTTGCAGCTGTTCCTAATCTTCCGTCGCCCCCGTGCGTGAACCAGGCGGATGAACACGAAATTGACAGCCGGATAGCTGATCCAAAGAGCGCATTGGTGCACTGCTCCGCGCAAGAAATATGTAGACCGAAACCAATTAATTACTCGGAAAAATCACTAAATGTCGACGCGTTTCTTTTTTTTTTTTTTTTTTCTTGCAATATTTTTCGTTGAAGGTCCCGATGCGTCGAACAAAGGTTCCGTAAGCGTGCGAAGTAAAATTTAAAAGTTCGGATGTTTATTTAATTAGTGAGCGTATGCAAATGAGCCGCTCGCTACTCAGTTCATAGCCGATGTCCCAAGGATCTTTACCAAAACAAAAATTTCTTCGATGGCGCCACCTGTTCACGAATTATTCATCCGGGGGATTTTCGTGGAACACCCGGCACAATAAGATGTTGAGCAATCTGAAACTTATTCCTCTTGTCCGCTCACCGGGGCCGACTTTCGCAAGGCTCATTGCGAGATAGATGGCTGACAGGAAAGAACTGAGAGCTACGCAACTTCAGAAATGACAGTTAGGGTGCGAGTAATGGATTCTTATCCTAGTGGAGGACTTTAGTAGAAAAGGGATCTAAAAGAAGCCCCAGAAGGGTGGGCCCAGTGGCTGCGTCCCCTTAGTGTGCGTGGGCAGGGCTATAGGTACCGATGGAAGACTAAACGCATTAACGTTTAATAAAATATGTAATAAATATAAAGTACAACATATAACCACTTCTGCCGCCCCTATATAAAATCACATACATACATATACGTGCATTATACTATAATTAATGAGCGCGCGTAGGTTGAGTTATTGCCCCCCTTGCCTGCCGTCTGCGCAAATTAATCGGCGCTTCATCGTTTCAATGTCATCTCTTTTTCTTTTCATGAGTGTACGTAGGCCTGTCTGTACGTGAGTGGCTTTCCCGTGCCGACTTGTGAAGTAGACCATAAACGTGTGCTTTGGCTTCAGAATGCACGACTTCGACGATAACAACCAGCTGGATGGTCTGGAGATGATGCAGGCATTCGAGCACCTCATGGAGCACAACAACCAAACCTTCGACGATCACACCGTTGAAGGTGAGCCTTTCTATTGATCTGTAAACGAAAGAACCGACCCATAATGCCCAACAAGATGGCAACAGTAATAGCTTTCATGTGTGCCTGTACCATGAGGAGCGTATAGTTTGCCTTCTTCCACTTCCACAATGGAACAATTATGGCTAGAATTTTATCGTTGCATCATAATCGTAATATGTCAATGGCATTCCCTCCCTAACAATATCGTATGTTCAACTAATTTAGATGCACTTCTTGACCATATTTCCTCTTTGTTAAAATAACTGCCTTTAATTCATACATTTATTTGAGTATTAATTGTACATTACATTTTGCTCTGTATTTAACCACATGCTGCGTATTGTTTGTTTTGTCTTCACTCCCGTAACGGCCTCTTGGGCAAACAGTATTCTAAATAAATAAATATGCCTATAACACAGAAGGCTCAGCAGGAAGAGGGTAGCATTACAGCAAATGGTGTATGTATAGAAGTTGTATACTGTACATATCGTTTGGCTGTGACTATACGCCGTTGGCATGTGGTGGACAAGCTGATTTTGCTACAACGCCAGAAGCGTTATCGCCGGAACGATTAAAAGGATCACACTTCCTGGAGAGCAGCGTATATACATAAATCCTCCTGGTACAACGTCTGTTTTATTCCAATGAACTCTGGGGCTGTTTTTGCCTGAGCATCCAAGCATTATTGTTCCCTATATACCCCTATACTCGAGAAACTTAATCATGACATTGGTAGACAAACTGAAACCGAAACAAATCGGAAGGGGAGGGCTGGGTTCCACGAATGGGAACTTGTTCGCTGCCTCCTACTGAAAGAAAAGTAGGACCGAAGGTCGCGTCTCTTTCTGGGTCCATCGTAATCCCCTCAAGACCGTGGCTTTCGGACGCGACCTTTTTCACCCCTAGCTTCGAGCGTAGTTCAACTCTACCAAACTGGTGGCGCTGTCGAACAGTATGACGTCAGTTCTTTACAAAGAGGGAGAGGTCAGTTGTTCCTACATGGCTCGTTGAGCTCCTGGGGCCAACTCGCATGGCGTAGTGTGTATAGTATATGATCGGCTTCCATAGCGAGACTGGGAGGTCACGCGGGTTCGAATCCTGGCGCGGGCTGTGCTGACTGAGGTTTTCCTTGGGTTTTCCGGTTGGCTTTCCAGACGAATGCCGGCTCGGCTTCCCCTGATGTCGGCCCGGGACGCATACTAACGCCCCCTCCCCCTATCCCCCCACTGCTTCCTGCTGTCCTCTCCCCATCTGTCCCCGTCTGCGCGCCGCTCTTACCCACAGTAAAGTGTCGTGTGTTAAAAGGGAGAGTGTGGCCATTAGGAGGAGCCTAAAAGAGAGGCTAGACCTGTCAATGTGCGCGCGCAGCATGTGGTGCATTGCCATTATATTTTTAATGCTTGTTGCGTAGATTGATATACTCTTGATTTGTATAGAGTGTTTTCTGTTGCTGTTACCCTGGTATCTGGGGGTACGGTTGCTGTCAAGCTGCCTCTGCAGCTTTTTGCTGTACCTCCCTTTTCCTTTGGAAATAAATACGAAAAAAAAAAAAAAAAATCAGGGCTTGGGCGCATTTCATTGGTTGCCGTTTTTCATGGAAGCCGCCATGACACCAAAATTTCTCCAAAATGGAGGATGGTGCTTGGCACGGCGAAGTGGCGAAGTTTTTTCTCGTAAACTACTTAAACTTTATTCTGTGACATCCTCATGTAACTAGCTCCAAAATCGGCTTCGACTTTGGCTCCGACATCATTATTTACGCGAAAATCACATGCTTCGTCGCTACCCGTTAGATCTAGTGAAAACCGCGATCTAAAAAAAAAAAAAAAAATAGTAGCACGAAAGATGCCACCGATGCGTAAGATTTTGCATTATATAATTGAATTTATACATACATCTTTGCGCATTTTCGATTACGATTGATTCTACTTACGTTATGTGATTAGAAGGTCATACCGGCAGCCGTCTGTTACGAAGAAGCGGTTGTACCGCTCTCCTGGCCAATCAGTTCTGCCAGCAACCATTTCTGCAGTTCTGAGTCTTCCCGACATGCCTCTCTCCATGCAGATGGCGTTGATAAAAGTGGGCGCAAAATCCGTCGTTTTGGTATGTCACCAGTGATATTCGTCTCAATCCGAAGCAATCTAGCTTCTCCAAAATGGTAGCACCCGGTAAATAAGGGTGAGGCATAAGTACTGGATGGCCTGTAATAATAGGAAGCTGTATTTCGACCTGTGATTGGCTAGATACCTCAAAAAGTGGGTGGAGCCTCAGGTTTCATTAATGGCCAGACTTCCTTTTAATACACGGTACTGCCACAGTCGCTTCGCGCGCGCTAACATGGAATTAAGAAGAAGAAAAACAACCCCTCGATTTCGCGCGGCTGCTCCGTCCTCTGGTGCCTCGTGACATCACTGGAATGAGGCTTGTGCAGTGACGTCACGTTTCGTCACGTGACTCGGGAAAACATATTGCCGCACCGGAGTTACTGCCGTGAGTTGTTGCAGTGTGCATGCAATTACCAACGTATATTGTAAAAACACATGCTGTTGGCTCATTCGGCACGCAGTATGATGCCTGTGACGCATCCCCATGTTTTCCCGAGTCACGTGGCTCAAAGGCGCTCAAAGGCTGTGCGTGACGTCATCTGCACGACTCCTAGGAGAGAATGAGCAATATATTGTACCATGAAAATCATGTCTACTCACGGCACAAAAGGCAGAAACTGTAGTCAGCAGATCTCATGACCATATAACCAGATCCTAACGAAGGTATGATTTGCGGCATGTTTCTAAATTAAGGGTTCTGAAGACTGAGATTAATTTTGAGTTATGCGCAGTTTTCATGCCTATGCTTAACTTCCAGTGGCGGAGTTTTTTTTTTAGTGCAAGACAGTACATCAAACAACTTTATTTCTATCCAGGTATGGTGGACAACCTGCTCACCGTGGACGGCAATCAAGACGGGTTCGTGTCCTATCCGGAATGGATAAACTACATCAAGACTACGACCCATGAGCAAGGGAAGAAGACAGAACACACTGAGACGTGAATCAAAATAGCTGATGGACCACAGGAACCTTTTTATTCCTGAGGCCTCGCATGAACAACGCTCCGCTCCGCTGTGGTTTGAAGTTTTTATGATAGTGGAAGATTGCGTGGCATTTGGGTTGGGGTAGAGGAGCACAACATTCATGCATTTTTTCATCCATTCTTTTTTTAAAAAATTAGGACTGTAATTGATGGTGCGCTGAACTCAGATGGACAATATACTCCCACTTTCTGCCAGTCGTTGATTTACACGCTGTAAGCATCGGGTCGAATATCATTGGTGGGACGTTATCTGTTGCTGTGCATTGACGATACGTTAGGTCTGATGATGCCACTCGTTTGTTTAAGCAAAGTAATAAATCCAGATGCGGGGAAAGGCATGCCTCCCAGCAGTTGTTTTGACTCAGTGATGAACCTTTGTTTTAGTTTTACTCTCGCAAATATCCCACAACGCACAAGGACTCATGTGCACATGCTTTAACGCCGCATCATGGCTACTATATGTGACTCCTATTACAAACTGTGTGCGAAGCCCAACGTACATTGACGAAAATGCACTGAAGGCGCAACTGCATAGGGGTAGATGACTAGACCAATACTGCTCTTTCATGTACAACCCTGGGAAACGAAGCGCCGCACTGATAAGGCACTTACCAGCCAATCCCACGTATAACTGGTCTTCCATGGCGCTGCTTGGAAATCGATCGCAAACGAATATCTCGGTGACATTGAAACGGTGACATTTTAGTAGTAGACACCTATAAAGAATAGGCGAGTGACCTATCATATTTACGAAAACATTATCTCTAACAGTCCAGGGATTTTCCCACCCCCCCACACTTCCGTAACCCCCCCCCCCCAAAAGAAAACAAAACATACACAATAAATAAAGAAAATGTTAGCGAACGATTGTTTCGTTTCAGGTAGAACGTAGCCTAAAGGCACTTTCCATATCACTTTCTTGTTTTGTTTTTTTTTTTATAATAAATTTCTTTGCTGATATCAAATAAATATATAATGGCCAACTCCGCTCATCCTTGTAGTACAGAAAAAGCTTGCACTCTTACACTGGCTCGAGTGTCCATGAGGGCGCTTCAATGCAACGTGCGGCACGTTTCATTGTTCGTTCCGTTCGCTCTTCGCTGGTTTCTACACTGCGCCGCTCGAGAACGATCATCAGCAGAATTCGCCGAAACAGAGACTGAAACCGAAAGCGACGCGAGAGTCACGCCTGTGCTGCCATAAGCTGCCCCGTTGTCCTATGCACTTCACACTTTACGCAAGCGGAACGTGACGTCCCGTCCGTCTATATCTCCCACCCATCGTGATAGCGAAGCATGGGCGTCGCGAAAAGTGATACGTGGCCTGTTGCATATCTCGACGCTCGCCGACGGACGGGATGGCTGTAGTTCAGACGCTGTGTGTGGCTGTATGTGTGGTTACTTTCCTGTGTCCATTAACGTGTCTGGCCGACGAAGCGGATTCAGCGGCGGCGGAACAAATCAAGGCGAAGTATGGTGCCAAGAACTTCGTGCGGGATATGGAGTAAGTGGCCCACAGACGGTGACGGGAAGATGTACATGTGTATGAGGCGGTGCATGTACCTACTGGGTCTTCGTCTTGCATGCAAAGTAAATTCGTTGGTATGACTACTAATTATTCAGTTCCGGAACGCGTGCAGAAAGCTGCATTACGGAATCAGGATTATTAGGCTATAGACTACCCGATTGTGCATTGAGCAGCTTTTGTGTTCGCAGCACTGGGCCATCAGAAGTTTTACAAGCTATAAAATCAACCACACAAAGTTATAATGAGCCGCAAGTAACTTTTCGGTCAACTGGTTGTGATCAAGCGACCTATATAAATTCTCTCAGAGCTTGTGATGTAATTTTGTGCTGAGGAGCGGCCGTACCACCTTTGCTGTTACAACTGAAACAATGTTCGCAACAAGACGACAAAGATGTAAACCCTCCTTTTCATAATATTCCTCTAAAAACGAATGAAAATATTGTATCCGTGCCTAAGCCACGCGTTGGTCTACGGAGGAGAAAAGTATAGAACGCCGTCACTTCATTTACGAAACAAAAGCCGTTGTGTACAGTCGTTTGGCGGCGCTGCGAACTCTATGTGCATCGCTCGCACGTGCTCACCTAACTTATACGTCTTCGATTACCTTTCATTCCGGTTGCCCCTTCCCCAAATATTAGGCTAACGTCTCGACTTACATTATCACGGCCGTATTTCGTAAACTCTTTTACTTTGAATACTCTAGGATCGTCTCCTGTGTTTCCTTTCTAAGCGTTTGCGTTTCATTTTTAGCACCTGCTTCGACCTTGTCACTAGTGAATACATAGTTATCTGATTGCCATCCGTGGTTGCAGGCATCTGAAAGAAGACCTAGCCAAGATCACGGAACTTCAAATGGAAGGAAAACTCACGGACGAAGAAATGATATTCTACTTTTTTCGGTTGGTCCCTCAAAATACTAGTAGTTCCGTGGGTCTGTGGGACGTATCGGTGCATGGGCATGCCCTTGCACTAAAGTGTACAAGCCCCGACAAACGTTTACGGAACACACGAGCGGTGTATTTTCTCCTCGGTGCGACCCCCTAGCGGCAAGCGGATTCGGGCTTATTCACTCGTTCAGAGGGGTGGAGGAGTGCGCCAGCAGCGACACAAATTCAAGCCACATTTCGAGCACATTCAAGCCATAGCTTGAGAAGTTACCCCTCAAAAGAACTCGTTACAAGTTAAGTTATCGTGTGCAAAATGTAACTAAGTTATTAACGAAGTTTTTCAGCCTGAAATGTAACTCGCAGTTACTGAGTTACTTAAAAAAAAAGAACGAGTTACTTCCAAGTTACTTCGGACACAAAATAGCATTACGCAAGTGCAGCGCGCGTGAGCAGTTGAGTTAGACCTTGAGTTGCCTGCGGAGGAGTGCAACACGCTTAGATCTTTTTCGTTTATGTCCAACAATAGACCTCTCCCTATTTGTAAACAAATGACGTCATAGTGTTCAAGAGCGCCAAAATTTTGTAGAATTGAACTACGTTGAACTACGTTCGTGGAAACAGCCCTCTCCTTCCGATTTGTTTCGGTTTCAGTCTGTCTACCAATGTCATGATGACGATTCTCTGGTAGAGGTTTATTGGAACGCTTTGCATCTTACTTCCTGGGGGCGCACAATGGTTCAGCTTCATTTCAATGGCAGCGATTCTTGCTTCCTGAATAAAATACTGTAATTGATTGAATATCACGTTTTATGGCAAAAAAATGCCATGAAGGAAACGGAGAGAAAGCAAGAAAATATGTGGACGTGATTGAAAAGCGAGTTAAAAGTAACTTGGAACTTAATTTAAGTTAATTTGGCAAAGTTACCTGAAAAAGGAACGAGTTCCTCTGAAAGTTACCACGGCGCAAAAGTACCGAGTTAAGTTGCAAGTTACCAAAAAAAAGGAACTTAGTTACAGTAACGAGTTACCTCGAATTCTGATTCAAGCCATACCGCAACTACCGCGGTGTGTCGAGTACTGTGCTGAGTTGTGCGGTTCCAGATTTCGTTTCCGCTTTCAGGAACACTTGAGTTCGAGAATACAATGGGAGTATTCCTCACGGCACTGGCCTTCGAGAACCAGACGCCGTTAGCTGTAACCCAGGAATGCGCTTACTAAGTACATGTTAGCTAGTTTCAGACAAATTGGAGTAAATGCAGACCAGCTGGTATACAAACCTCATAGTAAACAAGTCAGAGCTTAGACGAACACGAAGCCACACACACCAAACAACATACCACGCTTTCGTGTATACTCTCAGTGTTAGCCCGAGCTCAAGCTTCTTCACTATGTTAGTTAGGGGTGACTACTCTGCGGTAGAGGTAAGTCACCAAAAAGATAAAAAAAAGACCTACTCATATTCGATCGTGACTTACGTCACCACTTTTTTCTTCTATCCGTCACCATCGCATATTCAGTATAAAGCTTTAAATGAGCAGTATAGACCCAAATGTGCTAAGCCACATGGAAAAGACATGCAAGAATGTAAGGTATGACGGCAATTGATGTTCTGAGGCTGGACCACATATAGAAGGGACATCCTATACAGCTGGCTAACCTTTTCAGGGACTTCCTTCTTTCATCATTAATGTAAGGTAATTTGAGTACACGTAAGGTGTGTCAGCCTATATTTGTGTGGCGACATGCTTCACGTGCTGCAGGAGGACTGCGTATCATTTGACCACCTGCAGCTCTTTTGACGTGTGCCGGAAAATCTCCGACACCTATTGTGTTTTGGGGAAGAAATGTGCGAAGCTGTCATTCAAGGCAAACTGTATGATGTCCCTACAACACTAATGCGTAGTACGGCAACACCAAGCAACCACGATGTACCAACGTCGTAGCAACGTCGCGCCACGACCCCCCCCCCCCCCCCGCTTCTTTTCTCTTTGCACTGTTCGACATATGGCGACTCTTGTCCTGAGGCACTTCCCTTCATACTTCGTTCCCGGTTCCCTGGACTTTCTACCCTTCTACATGCATAACGGCGTTTTTCTTTCCCGGGCGACACCCTATAGCAACAAACGGGAGTGCACACTTACTGAAAGGTGCATGGAATACCCAGTCACCTGTCTGTACGTGTATCTGCTCCAGTCTTCTGCAAAGTTGTCGCTCCGATGAAGATGTACGCCACTCCAGTGTTCCTTGAACCTTTGTCGGGGTCTGTACGTTAGAAGGGTATTTGCGCAATGCTCATTTCCTGAAGAAAACGCACGAGGTTACGAGTGTTTGTAGATCGTTCAGCGTATAAGAACCTCCGGGGTATAGGATGTTCACCAACGTGCCACGCTGTCCTGGAGTGTGCAAAGTGATGGACTGGAGTGTGTGGTGAAGTATGCAGAAAACACGTGACGAAGCGCCTGTCCACTCACAGGGCAGCAAGAAGGGGCATGCCCGTATAGGCCTAGCTTCAAGGGGCCACGTGTGTCTCACGTTGGTTCATTTGTGGATAACAAATATGCGGATTCAATGTCTTTCTGCAGGATGCACGACTTTGACGACAACAACATGCTCGATGGTCTAGAACTCCTGGCGGCCATGAGGCACACGGAGACACATTCAGGAATGCCTTCACCGTCATTAGAGGATCTTGTTGGTATGTACGATTTTCTTCTGTTTTCGTTTTACTCCACTACGTATTGGACCTACCTGATCACCTTACCGTCCGCACCTGAAGCTGCAACAGATGCCATGCTGGAGCTGGACAAGGACAAAGATGGCTTCCTCAACTACTTCGAGCTACGATCGGCCACGTGATCTGTGTCCTGTATCGGTGTAAATATGCTAGTTCTGTAAGATATACTTAATCTCGCTGCCAAATGACATCCTTCGCAGAAAATGAACAATGCTGATGGTTCATCTTTAACGTCTACGTTCATGGAATAAAGAATATTTGTAACGAACAAGTCATTGCAGACTACACTGGTTGTGATATATATGCTATGATATGATATGAAATATGATGTGAATGATATGATATGAAAGATGCGCACAAATGTTGCGTTATGTTAACACGAGTCAAAATATTTTCGTAAAGCTTGTGGATAACCGCATGCGAAGGGTTTTTGCTCCTTTTGCTTCTTTTTTGTAACTCTACTTGTTCAGAAGCACTGAACGCATTCTATCCATTTACTGTTTCGTGTATGGCACGAAAAGTTGATCCAAAGCAGCAATGGGCAGTAGAGTTACCTACACGTTGTTAATTTAGTGCAACTACGTAACGGTCATGGTGAGAAAGTAAAGTTGGTCGAATCTATTTGCAACTATACGCTTAGTTTTCCTGCAGTTAACTACAGTAGTTAGGTTACCGAGGGTGGAAGTCTGCCGCCAGCGCTCGCCACAAAATACACAACTTTGCAGTTGCGTTTATTTCGGGCGAGAGAGGCTCGCATGGAAGTTGTTTGTAGTCGAGTGCTCCCGCCAGACATATTTATTTCAATTTCGTTAGGAAGCAACTTTCTCTTTAAATAGTTAGACAGCTGTGCAGGACAGTGTCAGTAAACTTGGCTTCTGGTGCAGATGAGATTCTTGGGGAGAAAAAAAAAAATCTAATCCGGGGTGTCGTCTTGTGGTGCTGCTCTCGATCGAGGCGCCCTTGGCCAGGTGATAGAAATGTAGTTAAACTACATTGCAATATTTACAAAGGCAGTTTTGACTACCTGGCCGCTTCGAAAATGTAGCTTAACTAGTAATAAAATGGGCACAAAGCGAAGAAATGTCTCGTCACGGAATCAAAGGTGCCGTTAGCAACACAAAAAGGAGGGCAGTCATCCGTTGCGTCGTTCGTGGTTTATGATCGATAGAGAGAAAAAAACAAAAAAACGCAATTTACGCCTTCCTTCCCTCTCTCACTCTCTCTCTCTCTCAAGAAAGCCGAAATTGCGAAGCACGTTCTCATTGGTCGCCGCAAAGCGATTTGTCCAATCATCGCGGGGCCAACAACATACAGACGTGAGGCCAACAACGGCATCGTTGCCTCTGCCTGAGACAAAAAAGAAAAAGGAAAAACAATTCTGGCCTTCTTTTGTCACCGAGCGTGAAGCCCCTCTGATAAATCTGCCAGGGTGTCCGGTGAATGTGGTGGTATGCGCTGTTCGATCAATGTCTAAGGCCCGGTTTCAACAGCCCTGATTAAGTTTAAACCAAGATCAAGCGTCTCTTAAACTTGAAGTTAGCCGTCAGTCCTTTCGTAAATAACGTTAGTTAGTGACGTAAGGAGAATTCCAGTAACGCTATAGCGACGGTTGAGTAGTATAATTTCAAGTTAAGGGACGCTCGATCGCGGACCAGCTCTTATCCGCTGTTGGTGAAACTGGCCCTAAGCGACGCTGTTCTAAAACCAGTGCACATAGGAAGTTGCCGCTTCCGCTTCTGGAGTCTACGTCCGGTACCCGGCGCTGAAAACGACACGCTGCCTTAAATGACAAACGTGTTCGTCCGAACCATGGCGGCAACTAACGTCGCAGCAGTTGTGTTGCTTGTGGCGATGATGCCGCTAGTGGTTTCCCACGGAACGGAGAGAAACCTTAAGAAAGATGCGGAAGAGAAGGTCAAGGCAATCAGAGAGAAATATGGAGCGTTCCGCTTCATCCGTGATCTGGAGTAAGTATCTCTCATGTTGTACTTGACGTATTGAATGGGTAGCATAGGTGGGGAAGTTACTTTTATTTTGTAGTGCACTACCGTTACTCACTACTTTTTCAAAAAGTAACGTGTTACTTTATTCGTTACTGTTGCGGTAGTAGGTAACGCGTTACTAACGCCGTTACTTCTGATAAGTAATGCCGTTACTTTTGCATTACTTCACCCGTTGTCCTTATAATATGTACCATTTTTGATTGAGTCACATAAGTGCATTCCGCAAATCAATACAAGCAATGTTGGGCACAAACAAGGGTCACGCATGAACACAACGTACATGAACCCGGTATAGGGAAACGGGTATCAAGGGACCGTGGTACCACCAAGGCAGTGCCTATAGCCGGCGAATGTATGCGAATGTTGAACGCGCTGTTGATGCTGCGCAAGGTTTCTACCCGTTTGAGCTGTTTTGAAATAAAGTTTTGGCCAAATATACCCATCTAGCAGCCACTGCTTCATATTGCATAAAAATGTTGTGCTTGAAAGAGTTAAGAAGGAAAAGAAATCTGTAGTCTGTCAACTACATACGCCGTTGGAGATAAGGAGACGCAATAGCGCGCCAGGAGAAATACTGCAGCGCGCCACCACGCGACGTGTTTCATGTGGCCAGTCTTAGCAGCCAATATAGAAGCAGAGTGATTATGATGGATTACATTATCTCGCGCAGGGTCGAGCGTGACTTCTCTGTGCCCAGCCATCCTATCTGAGGAGGAGTAATATTTTGCGAGTTGACGGACTACATTTCTTTTCCTTCTTAAGTTGAACACGACTATAGCAACCCAAAGTTTGATAGAGGCTTGCGGAATAATGTTCTTCACACAAGGCTAATTTAGCTACCACACATTGACTTCGTTCTCATGCCTCCACTTATCCACTGGTCTGGTGACGGCTCTCTGAAAGTGCCCCCCTCATCATCATCCCCTCATCCGTTCCCAATGTGTAATCGGGCAGTGTACCGCCTTGCAGCGGCGGTGAATCACCCACCTCATCATCATCCAATGTATGTGTGTGTGTGTGTGTCCTTATCCCATCGTTATTCATGTAGTTGTTGTTCTTGTCGATCCTTCCAACAATTGGCTCTTTCATGTACCCTGTTGATTTCTTCATTATTTGTCCGCAGTCATTTGAAAGAAGATTACGCCCACATTGCCGAACTGCATATAGACGGGACCCTCAGCTCCAACGAGGCTATTTTCTACTTTTTCCGGTATGTTCAATCATATTTTGTATGCAGTCTACCATGATATGATATATGATTAGGGTTCCGGGCTTTCGGAGTTTATTTCTGGGCGTTACCGAAGGATGTTTTTCGGAGTTTGTTGGTTGTTCAAAAAAATACGGAGTTTTTCGGAGTTTATGATTTACAGCTCAGTTTATATCCGAAATTCGGAGAAAACTTGACGACGAAAACGCAGCTGTCACATTTATTGCTTCAACGCTAAAGAGACACAAGCTTAACTACATTTCGTGCGACGCGCACTGAGGTGTTCCGCAATTCTCAGTGCACCCTTTCCGCGTACAGTGTTCACTGTTATGCTGCAGTTCTTACATACGACAACCTCTGCATCGCGATCGCGGGACGATGTGAGCTCTTCGAAATCAGGGTACCCCACGACGTAGTTGCAGAGCAGCTTTCGTTTGCGTCCCATCTTGTCGTCAGCACTACAACTAGTTGGCCTTTCTTCAAAAAGACCACTCCTCATGACCTCGGTTCGATGCTTATTTTACTGCTTAGGTCACGTGTAGGAAAAGGAAATAGGAGAAACAGACTAGGAAAACCCCAGGCGGTGAACCCTCAAGTGGTCGAGATGACCGCAGAAGAAAACGCTAGGTCACTGAAACGCGATTATTATGTTGCGGTGCGGCCGGTATCCCAGGTCAGCACAAACCCAGGACACAAAAGGAGGCCAACAACATTAACCCGGTTATCAGGGAACACATCTGCCAAGCGGAGTTTTTTTTTTTTTATTATTAATCCGTATTGCTTAAAATTTTACCGGAGTACGTTTATTCGGATTTTCTCGGATAAATCCGAACCCTAGATATGATCATGGCTGTCATCGTCCCTCGCAGAATGCATGACTTCGACGACAACGGACTCCTGGACGGCTTGGAATTGCTAGCCGCAACCATGCACGTCGACCACATGAGCCCGGAAAATGTTATTACATTGGAAGAGTTCATAGGTAAGGATATGTCGTGCTTTCCTAAGGACTGTTCACTCTAAGGAAGAAAGAGGCAAATTGGAGAACAATTATAGTTTACCCTAAGTAGCATTTACTCCATTTTCTTAGTCCCCGCACCCCCAAATTTACTCAAAAGCGCTCGCGGGGGTGTCGATCGCAGGAGGGGGCAGGAGAGGAAAGAAGGGGGGGGGGTTGAAGCTCGGAGGGTTGGTACACTAAAAACTTTATGATGAGGAGGATGATTGGAGGTTCTATGGCGCATCGACAACCATCGTCGTGTTCAACTTAAGAAGGAAAAGAAATCTAGTCCATCAGCTCTCAAGATATTACTGCGCCGCAGATAGGATGACAGAGACGTCACTCTCCCTCCTCCGGCAGATAATGTAATGCGTCACACTCACTCTGCTTCCGTATTGGTTGTTAAGACTGGCCGCATGACCCTACGCGAGTCCTCCCTCATGGTGGCGCTGCAGTATTTCTCCATGCGCGCTATTGTGTCTTCTTAATTTCAATGGCGTATGTAGATGGTGGACTAGGTTTTTTTCTCCTACACGGCTATAAGGTCATAGTGCGCCATAACAGTGATACGGATGTGACTGTAGTTAAAAACAGGGTGTCGAACCGCAAAAAAAAATACGGGTTCGGTTCGAGTTCGGGTTCGGATTGCTTGGATTTCGTTCTGGTTCAGTTCCGGTTCGGACAAGCCGAAAATCGAACCGGTTCCACTTTTTATCTCTCATAGAACTACTTTTATCAGGATATGCGTGGCTAATAGCTTACTGCTGTTCATTGAAAGCGAGAGAAAGGAGAAAGGGATCAATACTTGCAAATAGCGTCCATACTGATGGAGCGGTGTAGTCCTGATACTTTCTGTTCCCAAAATCTATATTTTCTTCTTTCTTTTTTTTTTTTCACAC
Source organism: Ornithodoros turicata (assembly GCF_037126465.1). Classification (NCBI taxonomy): domain Eukaryota; kingdom Metazoa; phylum Arthropoda; class Arachnida; order Ixodida; family Argasidae; genus Ornithodoros; species Ornithodoros turicata. The sequence goes on from NC_088203.1 coordinate 13,674,367, forward strand.
ACACAGTGCCAGTAGATACGCTTAAAGGAAGCCCAACAAGATGGACAGTATTTTACATAGACGGCGGTACTTGCTGGCACACTGAATTCGCAGCGTGAATCGGTCTGTAATCATACTGAATCATGCCGAAAATATGTCTTCCAGCCTTGCTCTGTCCGAGCTCACCAGCAGTGTACCCGTTAATCCACAACACAAAGGCAGCGTGTCACGACACAATTGCACTACCAGAAAGCAGAACAACATTTACTTCTCAAACCACGACCAATAAAACAGGCACCGTTCTGCGTACGCTCCTTCTCCACTTCCCATGTTTCTGACTTGTTTAACTTTTACTCTCACGTGTAAAGAGAAATTTTGGGCGGTTGCTTAATCACATATTCGTCCTATAGAGCTACACAACTGGCCTCCTCTATCCCTGCTTCATTCGTCCGGGTGGCGCTTCCTATCTCAAGAGCAGACTTCACAGCGCGTGAGTGGGGCGGTTGCCGCCGCGCCCACAAGGACAATGCGCTTCAACATGTTAAAAAAGGCGCTGAGTCCTCGTTTGACAGCTAGATGAAAATTTGGGAAATCCATGATATGGAGACCAATGTGTCCTCGTTCGGGTATTGGGAGGCACTTGAGGCTTCGGACTTCTTTTATGTCCGAACCGTTTTGTTGCGAACCGTTTTGTTTTTTCCGGTTCTGCTCCGGTTCGGGTTCAACAGTGTCATGAAAATTTCGGTTCGGGTTCAGGTTCAGTTCCGGCAAAAGTAACGGTTCGCGTACGGTTTTCGGTTCGGGTTCGGTTTCGGTTCGACACCCTGGCTAGAATTAAACACGATGTTTGGTTAAAATAGAGCACAAATATTATCATCACACTAAAACGACAAAAGTTTAACAATTCCGATGTCTCTCATAAAATTCAAGGTTCTGCTAAGAATGACAGCCTTATTACCAAGCAGTATAGTGCTGGGTGAAGAGGTCAAAAGTGTGTATAGAGCTCTCTGAAGTGAAGTGGAGCGGATAGAACTTTATGTAGGGGGGGGGGGATAATACTTACTTAGTTACTTACTTTTACTTACTTTATAGGCAGAAAGATGGTGCAATAGAATGCATGCACGCAATAACTTCGAATACGTCACAGAGCTACCACACTCTAAGAAAAAAAGGAGTACTTTAACTCCTTTTGGGGCACTAAATGCCTTGCCACAAAAAAATAGTCCCTTTCGGGAGTAAATGCACGGAAGTAAATGAGTGTCACAGAGTGTAAACTGCATTTCCCGCGCACTTGTCCAAGTCTTGCAAGTTGCAAGAGTCCCAAGTACATAATTCGTGTACATGCATGAAAATACTTTGAAGCAAACCGTCAACCGTGATATATCGCGTGATATAAAATCTTGCGCCTTACATAGGGCACAATTTGCGGAGAAAGATGCGCTAACTGTTTCTTACTCTGTGTGGTTAGAATATTGCTACGTTGTCTGAGTTATACAGCCTTATGCCGCTCAAATTGACCAAGGGCACATATTTACGTAGACTGTTGCATTCAGGAGACCATGCGCGAAGTTTAGTGACGATTTGCAGTCCTGGGGAGTAAATGTCGGGACTAAATGTCGGGTTAGGGGACTAAAATAGGGAGTAATCCCAGACTAGGGACACCCGTTTAGCCCGCCGCCGCCTTGTCGAATTTGGGAAATCACTAAACGAAGCCTTTAAGTTACGCCATGATAAACTGATAGTGGGACGCAAATCCTTCTACTTCGACACTGCAACGAATTCCGTAAAGGAATCTATACCATAGCTAATGCCTGTACGTAACAGCAAACCCGTCACAACTGTATCATCTGCCTCATGTCTATCTGTAATGTTCACTAACATTCGCAGCTTACTACCCAAGCTGGATCAGGTTGAATCCATTATTCGTTCCAGCTCTTCCGATATTGTTGCCCTTACCGAAACTTGGCTATCTGACTCAGTCTCCAATGAAGAACTATCAAAGTTTCTTCCTGGCTTCACCATTTTTAGGAAAGATCGTCGGGATAGAAGGGGTGGAGGCGTTCTTCTTGCCACCAAATGTTATTTGTATCCTTCACTTCTACCCACACCTAACAATTTCGAAATCATTTGGGTTAAATTGTTACACGTCTTTCCCCCTTGCGTTCTCGGCGTTTGTTATCGACCACCTGACATGAATGACCCATCATTTCTTTCAAATCTCCGCGACGACTTATCTCTCATAACGCAGGAGCATACTTCATGTCGTATCTTCCTCGTGGGGGACTTCAACTATCCTACGATTAAATGGGATCTTCAGCAGTGTATTCCTTCCGGGCGTTCTCAAGAGGCTCAATTTGTCGACTTATGCTCCACATTTAACTTGTCCCAGGTTATCACAAACCCTACCAGGGTATGTTCTGTCTCCCAGGCAACACTCGACTTGGTCTTGACTTCCCATCCCGAGCACGTTGCTTCCTTGCATGTCACCAATGGTCTCAGTGACCACAAGAACATATTCTTCGATATATCCTCAAGACGTTCGAATATCCGCAAATTCGTTGCTAAAACCATTTACGACTACAGTCGTGCAAACTTCCAAGCAATTAACGAGGGTCTCGTTACTCTGTATGATAATTTCTTCCACGACGCTTCACCACGCTCCGTCGAAGAAAACTGGTGCCTCTTTCGCGACAACATAAATCACCTTACTGAGCGTTACATTCCAAAAATAAAGATAAAATCCTACGACCACAATCCCTGGTTTACGAAAAATCTCAAAACACTGTTAAACAAGAAAAAGAGATTTTTCAGGATCGCAAAGCGCCGTGGCGATGATGTATCATGGGCCAAATTTCATGAATGTGCACGTGCGTACGTGCGCGCGACAAAACAAGCGAAACATAAGTTCTTCAACCTTGACCTCCCTTCACTCCTGGTGAACAAACCTAAACAATTTTGGAAAGTTCTGTCCCCGCCTAAATTTCACTCCTTTAGCCTAACCTACCCCAACGGGGAGGTCATCCCGGACAATCTATGTGCCAACGAGTTTGCTTCATTTTTTTCGTCTGTCTTTAACACGGACGACGGTTGCTCACAAGTTTTATTACCAGTGATCCCTTCTTCCATGAACCTTTCTTCTCCCATGATGCCCATCGATATCAGCCCCCACGGAATTTGTAAGATCATTGAGTCACTCAAGCTGTCCTCAAGTTCTGGTCCTGACTCAATTAACTCTAAAGTACTATACAACACGAAAGTGATTTCAAGCGAACTGCTATGTTGCATATTTAGACAGTCACTTCAAGAATCCGTGTTGCCGCGGGACTGGAAGACAGCGATTGTCGTCCCCATTCTCAAATCCGGTAACAGTCAGTACGTTAATAACTACCGCCCCATTTCTCTAACTTGTATCGCATGCAAAATTCTTGAACACATAATCTTCTCAAACTTAGTCAAATTCCTTGAGGAAAAAGTGTTTTTCTACCCGCTGCAGCATGGTTTCCGTAAATACTATTCTTGTGAAACTCAACTAGCTTGTTTCGTTCATGACATATTTTTAAACGCTGACAACAACCATCAGACCGACGCCGTCTTCTTAGATTTCCGCAAAGCCTTTGATATGGTGCCTCACCCGAAGCTTATGTACAAAATCTCTCTCCTGAATCTCGACCCGCTTGTCGTCCGTTGGCTAACTCAATTTCTTTATAAGCGCTCGTTCGCAGTCTCATGTAATAACCGCATATCTCCATCTGTCCCTGTCCTTTCGGGAGTTCCTCAGGGTTCAGTTCTTGGTCCCCTCCTATTCCTCATATATATTAATGACCTTCCTTCAGGCATATCTTCCACTATCAGACTATTCGCCGATGATTGCGTTGTATACAGGCAGATCAACTCTTCTACTGACCAACAATCCTTACAAACCGACCTTGCCCTAATTCAGTGCTGGTGTGATGAGTGGCAAATGCCCCTGAATATATCTAAGTGCTGCATCGTGACATTTTCTCGCCGACGTGTTTCTTATCTCCCTCCCTTCTGCTACACAATTAGCGATTTAGTATTAACCAGAGCAGATTCCTACAAATATCTTGGCGTTCATCTCTCTTCGAACTTAACTTGGAATGAACACATTAATCACATCGTGGCCAATGCTTCTCGCTCCTTGGGCTTTGTCAGACGCACCCTAAGATCGGCACCTGTCCATCTCAAGCTTCTAACTTTCACCACTCTGGTACGAAGCAAGCTTGAATACGCATCCGCAATATGGGACCCTCCTCAAAACTATCTCTGTGATGCAATCGAAGCCATTCAAAATCGAGCTGCCCGCTTCATTGTCAACGATTACTCTTTCACTACCTCTGTTTCCGCGTTAAAACTAAGTCTCAACCTCGAGCCGCTCGAACATCGTCGTCGCTTCGCCAAGTTAACCCTCTACCATAGATTTTTTTTCACCTTGCCTGCTCGACAATCACCCATCACACGCTCGAGTGTCATTTTTCCTCGCTTTGATCACACTAACAAGGTTACTCGGTTCCTCTGTATTACTAACGCGTTCTCCAAATCGTTTTTTTGCACAACTACCATTGAGTGGAACAACCTCCCATCATCAATCGCTACCATTGACGACCATACAGTTTTCCGTAGCTCCCTCTCTCACTTTCTTCATCTTCAATACTAGTGTTCGTTCTGTTGTATTGCTGAGTTTATCGCTTTGTATACTTACTTGTATTGTTCTTATCCTGTTCTTCCAAGATGTTGTTATTTTGTTTCCTTATTTCTGTTTTCTGTTTATTTCTGTTATTACTGTTTCCATTCTCAATGTTCCATGATGTGTTCCAATATAATGTTCCCACCCCCCATGTAATGTCCTCCGGACCCTTGGGGTTTTTTGAAATAAATAAATAAATAGGGGAGTAGAAGCTGCAATTACTCCCCATTTTACTCTCTTTTTTTTCTTAGAGTGCACTTACGATATTCTGTTCATTAATGGCTAGTATTCCTCTTTTGTTCAATAGCGTGTGCAGACATGCGCTTTTGTCAGAAGTGTAACATCTAATGGGAAGTAACGTATTTTCTTTACTACACTCTAAGAAAAAAAGCGGTAGAATTTCCTACCCAATGTGGTAGAACGACAGTACCTCTACCATAAGCGGCGGCGTCCCTTTGCCTTGCTCCTCTCTCTCACATTTGCTCTAAGACAAAAATGGTAGAATTTCCTAACCAAGCTTTTACCCACTTTTAAACACAAGCTTTTAACCAAAGCAAGGTTTGAGTAGAAATGTGGTTGCAATGGAGCTCTACCGAGATGGGTAGAAAATTATAATTTTTTTCTTAGAGTGTACTTAAAGTGTCCCCTATTCTGAAAAATTGTTCCTGTGGTCACCCCCCAGGGCTTGAGATAACCCTAGGTGATGGGGTAACCGTTGGCCCTGGGCTAACCCGAGGTCCTGTGGTGACCGTAGTCCCTGGGATACCACAAACATCCCATAATGCGCTAGGACATTAGGCTCTGGGGTAACCCCAGGAACAAATTTTTCAATAGGCACACTAAAGTGCAAAAATTTCTTCTCTGAGAATGACCTCGTTACCTTGACACCGTTACCTCGAGAGAAACACGAAAAGAGCGGGAGTCATTCGTTGCGTCGTTCCTGATTTATGATCCATAGAAAAATTAAAAAAACAAAACAAAGAAAAACGCAATTCACGCTTTCCCGCTCTCTTTCTCCTTCTGAAGGAGGCTCAAAAGTGTGGAACGCTCTCTCATTGGTCGTCCTGGTGGTGCTCGTGAAAGGGCTCGCCGTTGTCGGCCTCACAGAGGTGGGCAACGTCACGACCATTGGTCGTCCTCAAACGATTCGTGCAATCATCGCGGGGGATCGTTTGAGGCGACCAATCAGAGGCCGCTCTGCACTTTCGGGCTTCTTGAGAAAGAGAGAGAGAGAGAAATAGGGGAATCTTAAATTATCGATTTCTTTCGCTCATTCATTCACGAACGACTCAACGGATGAACACCGCTCCTCCAGTGTCATTCCGCGAGGAAACATTTTTGCTCTTTAGTGCCCATTTAATAATTCGTTAATTAATGAGTGCGATAGAAGAAATTGTCGACATGCGCATGATCCTTGTTGCTATTTTACACTGTTTCCTTCGTTTGTTTGAGTCAGAGGGCGTTGACACGACGTTGGAAGCAGACAAGGACCTCGACGGCTTCCTCAACTACGGAGAACTACTAGCTTTCCAAAACGAAATGGAAAAGAGACGAAGCGCTAGTGGTACATGAAGATGGAAAAACCACCGTGTGTTTGTCATTTGGGACTAAAACAAACTGCGGTAAAGGGCTCACTCCATGAGCAAAAAAAAAGAAAAAAGTTCTTCCTCTTGCGATGGACTGCATAGATTTCGCATATACACGTTCGATATAGAAAAATAAAGAAAGGTTCATGTCTGAGTCGTCCGGTCGAAAAATGACCTGTACAGTCTTCACTGTCTTCCCCTCCGCCATCTGTTCCTATATAGCCGATTGCTCCTCGCATGGCCATTGGTAACGTCGCTACGATAAGTTCCTCTCTGCACATTGGAGAAAGCGAAGTTTGGAGAAGTCACGTGACGAAGTGTCTGTCCATTCACAAGGGAAGGGATTATTCGTCGGTGAAGGTCGTCCGTCATGCTGATGACCTGGTGAAGTCGTGGGTTCGCTTGCTATACCACCGGCTGAGCTGTCCGAGATTGTCCCTGTGTTTTGCGTCAGACTTGCCAAACGAGCGTCGGCACGGTTTCCCGTCAAGTCGGCCCAGGTCGCAAGCAAATACCTCGTCTCCCACTCCTTACTGCTGTCCACCCTTTATCTGTACACGTCTGTATGCCGCTCATAGCCTCAGTTGCTTCGCCTGCGTTATACTCGGAATCAACAACCTCAAGGTGACCGTCAAGCACGCCATGGTACTCCGCGTTAATCTACAGAAGAAACCATGGTTGCCTGACCTTGTGCTCAGACGCCCATATTTGGGAGAGGGGTCCGTGATGTCGCTCGACCGGCAATAGAGAAGAGAGGGAAACTGGGGAGCTGCGCAGATAGCTCACCTACTCGCATAGCGTCTTGGACTTGCCTTGAAATGAATCTAGCTGGTTTATGCAGACAGTAGCCATAGCAGACTAAAGAACGCGACATAAAGTGATGACGTATACGGTGATGGAACGGCTTGCCGTAGTCGTCGACGCTCAGGTGGTCAACGTCACGACTACCGCAGGGGGGCCGTGCGTCCTGGGCCGACTTCACAGGGAACTGTGCCGACATTTTTCTTCAAGCGTCTTCGGAAAGCCTAGAGAAACACCCGGACGCATCAGCCGGAGCCCGGATTCAAACCACGTGACGACGTAAGCCTTCCATGCTAAACACGTTACAAGCTAATATGATTTTAGACCACACCATAATTCGAATTACGTATGGATGAAGAAGAGAACGCTCACTGGTATGTCATTAATGTCATGACGCGTTCATCTTATATTTCGCTTCTTCTTCTTCTTCTTTTTTTTTTTTTTCTGGCAGTAAAAAATTGTTTCCCAGTGCAGTGGTACCATTGAAATAAGAATATTCGAATTTTAACAATATCTGGGAGGTTTTCAGGCTAGCGTCAACAAAGTTTGTGTATATATCATATATGATACATTATGCAGTGGAGGGTAAAAATGGTTGCCCACAATGACTGGAGGAAGTTGCAAAAACGGTGATTTTATATATCTAAGTCTGCGAAACATTACAGTTTATAATGAAATTCAATCCAGTGAAAAAAAGTTTACAGCAATTTCTCTCTCTGGTGAAGCAAATGTGCAAGGTCTAAACCCAACCACCGCCAGACCAGACACGTCTAAAACCAAAACACTGCGTGGTAAAATCTGCATTTCTCATTTGTAGACTTGCCCGGCAACGCTGCTGCTGGTAAAAGAAACTAATACAAAAACAGCAATGCTCACAAAAAAGAAAAAAAAAGGAGAAAACAAAAACAAACACGAAATATGAAAAAAAAAAAAAGAAAACATGCAGCCATGGCTGGTGATATTGGAAAATACCAGTTCGCATTCACTGCGAATCCGCATGCAAAATACTGCACAAAAGGTAAAAAGAAGCTCCAAAAGACTTTGGGGAATCTCATCAAAGAACCACTCCCATAACTGCGTAAGGTATCATCTGCGTTACATACCGAAAAGTGATATAGTAACAGGAGCAATGCAAAAAAAAAAATAAAACAGAAGTTTGATATACTCCCAAAGACATGTAGAATAACACAGAAAAGTTAACATTTTGACATACAAAGACAGAAAACAAATTGTTTTTCAAGTCCCACATCAATTCTTCTGTCTCACGTGCTACTTGTTCGTCTTCTCGGAATTCCTGGCTTCATAAGTGGCACAACAGGTGGCTGTATCTTTGCACAGTGTCGTATGACGTTATTAGGAATATGCCAGTCGGCGAAATTAGGCCCTGCCGCTTAGATATAGATATGTGTGGTGGAAACGGTATATATCAGATATCTAACGTCATGAAATAAAGGGTTAACCCTTTATTTCATGACGCTACGTGAGCTCCTTTGAAGACCGATCTCCACTCCAACTAACGCATTAAATGTATCACTTCGCTCCAGTGGTGGTGGTGGTGGTGGTGGTGGTGCTGGTGCTGGTGGTGTTGAAAGGGCTCGCCGTTGTAGGCCTCACAGAGATGGGCAACGTCACGACGGGGGAATGTGCGTCCTGGGCCGACTTCTAAGGGAACTGTGCCGACATACGTCTGAACCCGCCTGAGGAAAACCCAGGAAAAACCCCAGACAGCACAGCCGGCACCGGGATTCGAACCGAGGTACCTCCCAGTACCCAGAAGGTACCCGGGTACCTTCACTCCGAATTCGCCACGAGCTCCTGTGTGAGTCGACCAAAGCGGTTTTGGAGCGCGCGAGCATTAAATATAACGATAGCGCTTGCTACGTCAGAGCAAAATTACCCTAGTCCAATATCAGGGCCCGGCCCGGCGCGTGCACGCAGTGGCAACGAGAGCTTTTGTGCACCCGGTCTCCCACAGGGCGGATATGTGTACTGTTTGCCCTCTTTGAAGGCAAGGACAAGCGTGACACACGAGGAACGGTCCTGAACTCTGATGGGTGGTGCTATAAATGATTAAGTATACACGCAACGCCGCTCAGCAGAAAGTGTCGGAAGTTACCGTTTCCGCCTTTCTTGTCTACGTCCTGCGATAGACTGTAGAAGGCGAACACTCTGATTTGCGGCAACGTGTCTATCAACGAGATGGCTAACACAGGCATTGGTGTAGCGACGTTTCTTATGGCCACGTTGTCCTTGGTGACTCCTGGACCGGGGCCAGACGAACAGGTGCTAGCGGAGAATATGGCCAAGAGCATCAAGGAGGCATTTTCATCCCTTCGTTTCATACGAGACTTGGAGTAAGCGGTATTCTAAGATTACTTTGTTTCGCTCTGTGTCTTTATCCTTACATGTTACTTTACATCATCAATTAGCGTCCGACCGCGGAACTCGGACGTTGCGCTAACAGTGTTTCTAGAGGTAAAGAGATGAAAATAAGCAATGCAGTTTTCTGTGGGCGCGTTTGGGAATGCGTAACACAGAATGCCCCGACCCTAGAAGTCGTATGAACGGAGTGCAGTCGCTGAACATGTTGATGTCCTAACTTTATGATTATGCTGAACAACGAGCCAGAAGGACAGCCGGTGCTAGTGGTGTAACCAGAGGGGGAGGGGGGTTTCGGAGGTTCAATGCACCGAAATCGTACCGTTGGTATTGCTTTTTTGTGAGAAAGACGAGGGGGAATCCTCTCCTCCCTCATGTAAAGTCTTCACAGAATCCCTCCCGAAATCTTTCTCTTTTTTTTCTAGCTGCGCATCTGGCCGTTGCCTTGCCGTCTGCCACAACGGCTATTTCCTTTTGTTGACCCATTCAGCATTTCTTTTGACGATATCTGACGACGTTTAAACTGCAAAGAAATAAAACTGCCGTCCCCACACACGCGCCTGCCCATAGACTCTTGCCCCTTGATCATGTTCCCGTACACCCATATCAGGGTGCAAGTGAGAAAGAGCTGGATCCACTGCTGCAAGTGTGCAAGCGCACTGCATAACCATTCGTATCGAAGGATATACAGATACTACATGGAAGCTAAAATATCTAACCGTTTCTTTCCGAGTAAAAGCCTTCCTCCCGGCCAGGCAACGGCACGATTTCTTCTTTTTTTTCTTTTTTTTTTTTTTGAGCATTTAAATGCACCAAACATTTTGCAAGAAAAAAATATTTGCACCAATGTCTGCTGCGTTGCACCTATGAATGTCATGTTTCGTTAGTCACATCAAAGAAGACATCGGAAAAATTGCCCTACTAGAACCGGACGACGACATCAGCCACAAGAAGATGATATTCTACTTTTTCCGGTGAGTCCAATGACAGGCCGCGTATGCTACATGGAGTACGAATATGTACATGTACATGGAGTATATATATGTACATGGAGTACGAATATGTACAGCGTTATTGTGCGCAGGATGCACGACTTCGACAGCAACGGCCTTCTGGATGGGCTAGAACTCTTGGCAGCCGTCCAGCATCACGAAGCCGGCAAATCCTCCCGGGAACACGTTTCATTCCAGACGTACATAGGTGATAGGACGTTGTTTTTATTTAACCAGAGCTGCGCGATGTATATGTTCTGGTACAAAAAATAACCAGTGACTTATGCGCAATGGGTGGACGAGTTAGAAGAACAGTTCAGTGGCGAAAGCAGGGCCACTGGACAGTGGCGTATCTAGGGTGTGGCAGGTGTGGACAGGTGCCATGGGCGCCAGGTGAACAGGGGCGCCATTATGTGGTCGGGTGTGAATGTGCCAGGTCGGGTACTCAACCTGGCACATTCATAAAGGATCTAAAGCACCCGCCATTAGAGAGGTTGTAGTGTGAAACCTAGTGCGGACCACACGAAAACGCATCCCCAAGGACATCATGTTAACCATGTTGCCATGGGCGCAGATAGCTCTAGATACGCCACTGCCACTGGACCATATGTAGGCAACATATCCCTTGTCTTCTTCACTCCAAACTTATGGATATGTTGCCTACGTCAGGTGTACACCAGCTGGCTTGCATAATCTTTTTATGCTCAACGTGGACCCTTACGTGTCCAGCTCTCAGCCTGTACCTTAGCCTGTCTCAGCCTGTCTCTCTCTGTGCCTGTAGAATGAGACCGTATCTCCTGGGATGCCACTTATAGTCTTCGACTATGCGCAGCAATCCAGAAATAACGGATATATCCTCTACACTTCAAACCGATGTTTATGACACCCTTACAGTTTCCAGAACAGGAAAACTCACTTGTTCAGCATACACTTAGGTACATAGACAAATGAACATGTGTTACGTTACCACGGATGTTGTAACTTTGCAGTAAAACGCCAGCGGATGGAGATACATTAAAAGCTATTTCGGAAACCACATAGAGTGCAGCTAGACATGTGCAGCTACTTTTACTAAAGTTAGCTACTAAAGTTACACACAAATAATCAAAGAACAGAGCCTTGCTCCCGAATTCATAGACGTGACTGGACTTGAATCTGCCTTGAAAGCACTTCAGAAACCCCGACCTCGGCTTGAAGCGTTCCTACAAAACGAGCTCGATTTAACACGTGTGATGAAAATTTCAAGTCTGTACTCGGGCTACTTTGAACTCGACTTGGATAGCGCTCCAGTTTAGCAATTCGGGAAGCCACATATGACATTCAGAATCTTGTCCTGTCCTGGCTTTACATGGCCCGATGCGTCATCAATTCGTTTGCACGGCCTTTGCGCAAGTGTTGGTGCCAGACGACAGGTGTAACATATGTTATGAGTCCTGACGCTAAGAAATGTCGTGTTTTCACCCTGCAAAGCAAATTTTAGGCGCAAAATTGTACAAAAGCCTCGCTCCCAGTCGCATTCAAAGTTAGCAGGCTGACACTTGACGAAGTAAGCCAGCGGGAGTGTTCATGAAACACGCAAACCGTCTTGAGAGAAGACAGGTCTTGACGCAGGCTTGCACAAGTCAAGATGCGCGCGGCATCAAGTCAAGTCGCATCCGTGAATTCGGGGGTTATAGTACTAAAAAAAATCGTACAGCGAATAAATGGGTCTTCGCTTTGCTTTTCTCAACCACTGTATCTATCCTTTACTTGTCCAGATGCAGTTGACTCAACATTGGAACTCGACAAGAACCGCGACGGTTTCGTAAGTTATTCAGAACTACGAGTAGTGGAAGAGTAGCTGTGGTCATCGTCCACTTCAACCAAAGGGTTACAAGGTTCGCACTATGATGAACTGCGCAAGTGTTAGATGAGTGCCTGGCAGACCACATCTTTTTCTTGCTGGGAAGTCAACGCCTTGTGCCCTGCGTCATCACCGCCTTGTCGTGAAACTTATTTCAGTGCGGACTTTGCGTGTCATTTTGCCATCGTCATTGGTGCCACGCGAAAAACTCGACGAACTATGGTTGGAATAGAAGTTCTCCTATAGTCGTGAAAAGAAATCTAGTCCGTCAGCTCTCAAGATATTACTGCGCCGCAGATACGATGGCTGGACGCAGAGAGGACACGCTCTTTCCCTGCGCCAAATAATGTAATCTATCATACTCGCGCTGATTCAATATCGGCTGTTAAGACTGGACGCACACTGCGTTGCAGCAGAAAGTGCGCTTCCCTACCCATGGCTCATGGTGGCGCCGTAGTATTTCTCCCTGCGCACTATTGCATCTCCTTATCTCCAACGGCGTATGTATATAGTTGACGGACTAGATTTATTTTCCTTCTTAGTTGAACACTACTATACTCCACTTTACGTGAACACAGCTAAACCCTGCACCTGTCATTCAGGTAACTGCGGTCTGTTGGTCAGGGTCACTGTCTTGTCTTGATCTTTGTCCAGGTCTTCTGCAACATTATTTTTCGCGTCAGGCGACTTTGTTTACATTGCGTTTTGCCTCTACCCGTCATTTTCCCATCTGCACAAAACCAGAAGGAAGGACGTACTTTACCAGTGAATATTACACGGTGCTTCTCAGCAGGGCAAGCGAGGAGGGAGGGGGCAACCGGGGATGGCGCTCCGGAGCCCGCACGACCTGACGCCCGTCGTAATTATGTGAAAGAGAAAACTTAGACTATGTTATCGAGGCGTGAGGAGGGTGCCCAGGCGTGGCCCTTACCTCATCTCGCCGGCCCATGCTTCTCAGAAGTCGCTTTTTCATCCGAAGTAAGAGTGCATAGCATCGGCTGTGTGAGCGTTAGCGCTGGTGTCGTTGTCTTGTCTTTGTGAGTGGTCAGCTACGAGGCCTCATATGTGAATGCACGTGCTTGTCTTACAGTTGTCCTTTCTCCTAGCCGTTGACCGACGCGGTGATGATCCATTAAATAGATTCGACGTTATGATTTTACTGCGGTAGCGGAAGGTATCGGGAAATCGCCTGTGGTTGTATCACAAAACCCTCCGCTTCTTCTCTCTTCTTCTTCTCTGTCTCCGTCTGTCTTCTTCTTCTGTCTGTTGACTGTCGTTTCGATGTTACAAAACAAGTTAAAATAATCTATAAATAAGCTAATAAAAGCAGTTTTGGCATACTCTCAGAGAAGGGTACGTCGTCACAGAAAGTGTCCCAATTTTAGTAATACTATCGTCCCGCTAATTCCAGCTCCACACATCACTACTGATCTCACAGATCACAAGGCAGTACCGGTCACTCTAAAGTAGCTGTGCATATATCCACACACAACCAGGGATCGGAACCGGAACTGAACCCGAACCGAAAACCGGAAAAAACCGTTATTTTCTGACGAACCCGAACCGAACCGAACCCGAACAATTTTTTTGCTTGTCCTGAGCTGAACCGGAACTGAACCGAAAAAAATTGATACGGTTACCGGTTCGGGAATCGGTTCAGAGGTGAATTAATTGTACTACTGACCGACCTTTTTTTTGCTCACCTGAAACTGTTATCTCACACCTTTCTCTTACAACCGTGCACGGTGAGCGTAAGCTTGCTTGCATGTAGCAAAATTACTGCCCGTGGACCGGTTAAACCGGGGCCGAAAAAAGTAACTGTTCCAATCCCTGTAAATGCCCCGACCGCTGACAGATTTTTTTTTTTGTCTGTGTATGTGCGGGGGTGGGGAGGGGAGGGTTCTCCCTGTGCCGAACCCGAACCGAACCGATATACCTGAACCCGTTCAAGCTGATAATTTCGGTTCAGCGGAGCTAAACCCGAACCGAACCAATATGCCTGAACCCGAACCCGAACCGGACCGAAAAAAATACCGGTTCCGATCCCTGCACACAACATCCGCACACGACAACAACCGCTGAACTTCGCGTTACACAATCGTAGCCGTCCTGTATTTTTTTTTGTTGTTGTTGTAGTTGTTGTTAATAAATCACTGCTGTCAGTACATATAGTTGTATACCTATATACATAAAGCAACCTGTGGGTGCCCAGTTACTGCTGGAGGCACAAACGCCTCATTCTTTCACTAGCGTGAAGAAAATTCAACTCACTCAGCATACTAGTTCTTCTAACCTCTATACGCCTGTCACTCTCCGTCGAAGAACCACGTAGGTGATGTCGTTAAACATGTTTCGCTAAAATATAATCGACGTATGTGCGGCGAACACGTGTCAACGGCTGTCGCTATAGCGAACAGTCGCTTGTGTCGTGTACCTCGAACGTGGCGGTCTTAATGGAAAGCAACATGCTTTGGTCCTTGTTGCTTTTCTTAGCCCTTCAGTCACTGGCGGTGGCTAAGAAAGAGTCCCATAAACTTAGCCATGAGGCCGAGCAGCTCCGGTCCAGGTGGACGGCATCCGAGGTGATACACGATTTGAAGTAAGTCGCGTTTCTATGTACGTAACTTTGACACGACACTTTCCTCTTTTGTTTTTTTGTTTTTGTTTTTGTTTTTTTGCACCGGGGCGTTACTGGGTAGGGCGGCACATTCGAGAAAGATGCTGCAGCAGTGACAAAGCTGCTTGTGTTTCTACTTGTATTACCTACTCTTGTTCGCTGTTTTTGTTTCCTGTTATTTACTGTTACACTCTTAAGACAAAGCTTCAGCACATAGCACGCTGAAGACCAACCATTGTACAGGGTGATACCTCTATCACCAAATCTTGATTTGTGGAAGGCGCAGGGCGTACGCCTTTTTGTGACAATGAACATTTCTGCGTAAATTTCACAAAAAGGCGTACGCCTCCCGTTTTCAACAAATCAGGAGAGAGAACGATGTCAATCGCGATTACGGTTGGCTAGGATCGTGCTATGCGGTGCAGCTCTGTTTCTAGGGTGTACTCTCACTGTTACTGTGATTTGCTGTTATCTACTGTTACTGTCACTTTGTTATTTTCTAGCACCAATCTGAAATGAGTCTTTGCACGTGTCTTCTTTCTTCTTCTTTTTTTAGCTTTAAGTTTCTCAAGTGTACGCTCTTAAAAATGAACTTCACCGCACAACACGCTCCTAGCCAACCATCATCTCCAATGATATCGTTATCTGGCCTGATTTGTTGAAAACGGGAGGCGTACGCCTTTTTTGTGACACTTATGCTGTTCATAATTGTCACAGAAGAGGCGTACGCCTCCCGTTTTTAACAAATCAGGCCAGATAACGAGTTTCTGCTCGAGATCTGTAGCTCGAGATCTGTAACTCGAGATCATGGTTGGCTAGGAGCGTGCTATGCGGTGAAGTTCATTTCTAAGAGTGTACACTGTTAAAACAGAACTTCACCACATAGCACGCTCCTAGCCAACCATCATTCCGAATGATATCATTCTGTGCAATGTCTTGTTGAAAATGAGAGGAGGCGCCTATCTGGGACAGATTATCTTGTCCCAGATAGGCACCTCCCCCCTGTTTTGAACAAATCATGACACAGAATGATATCATTCGGTATGATGGTTGGTTAGGAGCGTGCTATGTGGTGAAGTTCTGTTTTAACAGTGTACCAAGCGTACACGTAAGGGACATTTCAAGTATGCACTCTTAGAAATGAACTTCACGACATAGCACGCTCCTAGCCAACCATCATCTCGAATGATATCGTTATCTGCCCCGATTTGTGCCTTTTTTTGTGACAATTATGAACAGCATAAGTGTCACAGAAAAGGCGTACGCCTCCCGTTTTCAACAAATGAGGGCAGATAACAATATGTTCGTGATGATGGTTGGCTAAGAGCGTGCTATGCGGTGAAGTGCATTTTAAGAGTGTACTGTAAATCGTGACAGCACCTTTTGTGGGTTCGCTTAGCTGGCACGGTATTTTAAAGAAGCACATCTCTCACTTTCCTCTGTGTGTGGCCGTTCACAGGGGTTCCAGGGGCTGGAGGCGTTCAGCAATGTGCGGAGTGAGTTTCAACAGTGGTGTGTGTCGGGTCGATGCATCGTGGTGACCATAACCTCGTCGGTTACTGGATTGGTTGATGTATAGTCCTATTCGAATGCCACGATGTCGCGTTTCCCGCCTACAGGGGCGTCGGAAGTCCCTCACACCAGGGGGGCGAGCCCTCACCTCACCCAACCTAACCTATCCGAGAGGAGTCATTAATGAGCTTATTAGAAACGCCTCCTCCATGCAATCCGATGACTATGGAAAGCCGTAACGCATATGGCCACCTCGCGAGCTTGATTACCTTTAGGCGAAAAACAAATTGGCGTTTGAGCAGCATAAACTGAAATATTGGAGGATTGTTTCATTAGAGGGAGACTTCGCAAGGATTCCAAAAAAATTACGTGAGTATCATACCGAACACGAGCCTCCCCTTCGATACCAAATACAACATTCGCCTTCATTTTGCGCGAGTGATTAATTCGTAAATCACGACAATAGCAAACCGAAACCGAAATGCGAAGAGCAGAGAACAGTGCTCCATACTACGGCGGTTCGTCCGGAGGGGCATTCCGTGACGTCAACAAGCGTTGTCGTCTGCTTCCAGGCCTGCATTCTTTCTCCCTTGCCGGATGCCGGGTGATGTCAGCAGTGTTGCCTTTAGCGCCCTCTTGCTTCACAAAGTAAGCGGGCGGTGGCGTGTTCATTTACATTTGTTCTCGTCAAGAACGCAGTGGTGTCGTCTAGAACGCAGCGATGTCATTAATAATTAGGAGTAGATTTGCACCTAAGGTGAGTCAGCCTATTTGAAAGGAGTCATTATTGTTGCACTAAAAAGGCTCTGCAGAGTGCCCATGGCTCCGGCAAAGGTAGCAGATATCCTACACGTGTCATGAAGCAAATCAGCGAACTGCTTAAAGACTCCTCGCGTCTTCACGAAGTCTGCGTTCCCCTGTATCGTGTACGCGAGGCTACTGAATGGCGTGTCGCTACTCTTTGCGCAGAAGGTCTGGGCATAGAGTACCACATAGGGTAATGGGTGAATAGTACTTATTCGGGTGGATTCTTCTACTTTTTAAACGGGGATTCCTTCATCTGCAAAGTTCTCGGCCCATAGAGTAACCCTGGACATCAGTGCCGTGCACTTGGCGCTTTTCTTTCCTTTCTGAGGGCCACCGGCCTCCTTCACGAACTGTAGGGATTTCCTTCTCTCGTCATCCTTTCACGTGAACCTTTTTGGAATGGGGAAGGGTCCTGCACTCAACGCAGGGAAACATCCCACATCATCATCATCATCCATCCATCTATGTTGTTGTTGTTGTCCTTCGTTTTCAATCCGCGCGATAAAAGAACTGAAATCGAGTCTGTCTCGGACGACACGTACAGATGAAAAATGGCGGGACACTCAGAGCGAAAGTTCAGGTGGGGGGGGGGGGCGACCGCCCTCTCTGTCCCACCTTCCAATGCCCCTGCTCGCCCATAATACTGTGGCAGCATCACTTGGTAAGACGTATCCCTGTCCTGCAGCTCTCATTGAGGAAGCTTTTTCAGGACAAAGCAATATAAGCAGGCCAGAGCCACAGCGTCCCTCTTCTCTTCTTGTTCTTTCCTTTCAGTCACATTAAAGACGATATGAGCAAACTTTACGACCTACAGCGTTCTGGGGAAATTGAGGCGAAGGACGCCACGTTTTATTTCTTCAGGTAAGATGTGTTTCTGTTCAACCTATTTTGCCTTTTCATATTTCAGTTTGTGCGTATCTCTGCGTAGAATGTCCGAATCAGTTCCGAAATATAGCACACCGTCCTACAGTACTGTGAAGGGCTGCTCACGCAGTCGTCGCAGAAAGGAAAGCTACGACGAATCAGTTTATGAAATGTCTTCCCACGGACGTGTCCTCCCAATCTGTCAAATCCCAACTCGCCATTGAAGGTCGCTCTCCCAACCGTCCGAGTGGCCCATATGTCCGTGTCCAACTGGCTCATTGTACTTTCCTCTCGTGTCTTGGCTAAGAACATCTCCTTCTATGTTTTGGAGGTGACCCAAGTTTGAATCACCGCATAACCGACTGAGCCATCCGGATCTTTTCCCTGAGTTTTCGAAGATAGCCCAGGAGAATTCAGAATGAATAAAGCAAGTTGGTTGTTTCCTCGTTAAATTTCGGAGACACCAGTGCCCCGACACGAATGAGCTCTGGTGCCGAATGAGGCTGTACACTCTTAAAAATGAACTTCACCACATAGCATGCTCCTAGCCAACCATCACCCCGAATGACAACGTTCTCGCCCTAGATTTGTTGAAAACGGGAGGAGGAGCCTATTTTGTGCCATTATGCACGGCACAAGATAGGCTCCTCCTCCCGTTTTCAACAAATCAGGCGTTGTCATTCGGGATGGTGGTTGGCTAGGAGCGTGCTATGTGGTGAAGTTCATTTTTAAGAGTGTGCTTTGCACTAGATTCACACGCGCAGAAACGGCAGTCGCTTTGTTTACAAAGCGGTATGAACGCTCCGCCTCAAAATGGCGTCGGTCGCAGGCTGCCGACGGGGCGAGGGAGTTCGTTCAGCCGTGACGTCGCATGACACGCTTCAAGGTAGGCTCCTCCTAATAGCTAAACTCTCCCTATAAGCGGCTCCGCATTGAATTCAACTATTAGGTTTCAATGATGATTGAAGGCTGCCTGTGTGATAGGGGTGACTATCCTGGTTTTTGGAATAGAGACTAATTGAGCAGCAGGACTTAAAATGAAAAAGAAATGAGATAGAAAATGGATACAAGATATGACTGGTGAAATGGCATCCTGGTCCGTTCCTTCAGAATGCATGACTTCGATGACAACAATCTCCTCGATGGGCTCGAAATTAGGGTGGCCCTCATTCACTCCTTGGAGCACCAGAAACTGGGACAAGCCGTCAGACTGGACGACATACCAAGTAAGACAGCTATACTGAATAGCTATAGGTCCTAAATTGGCGCTGGAAAGAATAATCGGGTTTAACCGGAAAAGGGCAGACCCTAAATGCATTTGGGAGAAGTAGAAGAAGGTGAAGTAGGACGAATGACGTCACATTGTTAACTTGGTTGAGTTAGGCCTACTGAATACAGTAATTACCATTATCAGCGAAACCAGTGAAACTAACGAGGCCCGCCACGGTCAACCGTTATCAACCGCACCACTGTACGACCCCGTCACGAAGACAACACCTGTCCTTTTCTTTTTTCCCTTTTTTTAATTGCCGCTGATATTCTGGAGACGTTCATTTCCTCGTAATATGCTTTACATTCTTTCGAAGGGTGCACATCTCGTGAAACATCGCGCAGTGTGAGATCAGGCGTTGTCATCAGGGTGTCGGAGCGAACCGAAAACCGGAACCGAAAACCGAAAAAAAACGCTATTTTGGTGCGAACCGGAACGGAATCGAAACCGTATACGTTTTTTTGCTCAGGAGGGAAACCGAAAAATATATTTAACGGTTTTCGGTCCAAGAAAAAACTTCGCCGGTTTGGACTACGGATAGGCGAATGAAATAGACGTCGCGTGCTCTGAAGTCATGTCACGGATACTATACGAGGGTTACGGTTACGGTGGAATGTATGTCGGTATACTATGACCCTTAGGCTCCCTTTGTAATGGTTTATCGTTCGCGCACTCACACAGACTTAGAGGTACATGTGACTCTCTAGCAATGTGCCGTAGTGTTCGTTTTAATTTGATCTCCCCAAACTCTCCTCAACTAAACAGCGACCCAAGAGGGCTGCATAACGGCTTCTTTATCGGTAATGTCGCGCAATGCGTCCCTTGTTTGAGAGCAGCTAAGTTGAATACATTTACGTATACGCGAGGGCAAGCCCGTGCGAAGTGGCAACTCTTTTGTGGACAGGACACGAAGAAAATACGGAGCCGTCGAACGCGTTTGTGAGTGAAGGTGTTCCTCGATTTGCGTCGTACTCGTGCGGTGGTGCTTGCTGGCTAGACAGTAGCAACAGACATTCGGGTGGGACGCGATCGCTCCAACCCAGCAAGAAAGTACAGGGTGTGTGGAGAAAAACGTGACCCGCATTTTTACATGTAACTCGCTGTCTACTTAGCCGAGGAACTTCCGGTGGCGCACGACGGTGTATCTATGCGTGCGAAAGCTACAAAAATATCCTGGAAGCCATACTCAGTGTAAAAAAATAAACAGAGCGCGAAAACATGGGCTTCCATGCATTAGAATAGGGCGGTCATGACAGTGCGTGGTAGTGCATTTCGGTCTTAGGATAGTTATGTGTAGGCACCGCTAGGAGTACTGCCGATGAGCGTCCAATGTGGGACATCGTTTCGATTTATGCACCGATAGCTCCCTTAGCGGTACTTGAACACATCTCTCCTACGTCCACCATGTTGCCCTTTCACATACACCCTGTTGTCCACCATGTTGCCCTATTCTGATGCACGAAAGCCGACGTTTCCGCTGTCCCGTTTATTTTTTAAGCTGAGTATGGCTTCCACAATTTTTCTGCAGATTTCGAACGCATAAATGCGCCATCATGCGCCACCGGAAGTTCGTTAGTTAGGTAGGCAACAAGCTATGGGCCTAAATGCGGGTCACGTTTTTCTGCACACACCCTGTACTTTACGTATGACATCACGACAAACAAGACCGTTTGTAGCATGCGCTTCAAGAAAGGAGAAAGCCCATTTGAACAGACAGTAACCTACAGGAACCAGGAGCTATCAATTTCACAGCTGTCTATTAATATTAAATACCATGTATGCGGAATAAACGGGTTTACATTTTGTAACGTTGATTTTTTGTTGTGGGGATGAATATTCCCAGCAGAAGCGAAACCGGTTTATAACCGGTTTGAACCGTTATTTTTTTGCTCCGTAGCAGAACCGGTACCGGATCGTTTATGATGTAACCGGAACGAAAACCGGAACGAAAAACGTTTCGGTTCGACACCCTGGTTGTCATAGTCATAGTTGTCACCATATAGTCATATAGGAATGCCTTTCCTTTCGTCTCTGCTTTTTCTTCCTTCTTATCGTGCCACCACGGGAGGCGATCGTTCTAACGACCACTCGCCTTTACTATTTCTTTCAGTGCTAGTTGACACCACCTTGGAACTAGACAGAGACAACGACGGCTTTCTCAGTTACGCAGAGGCACGAGTGGCCGAAGAGTAACTGGACACCCTCGCTTCAAGACCACCTCATACCACCAAAAGCCACCGTGCTCACTTGATACCTGTCATTGACTATATGTAGACCTGTTTGCCTGCGATGGTGCGGAGTGTTGAAGGAAACAGCTGTTCATTTAGATAAAGCTGGAACTGGGTGTGGACATCCACCAATGTGTCCTTCTCCTTAAGAACGTCTTGAGGATGCAAATGAAAAATAAAAATAACAAACACCCCAACTTACAAAATACAAAAGATGAAAAATATTTAAAATTTTCTCCATCCTAGGACGTTGTACCAAACTCATTTAAATGCGGCAGATTCATGGGACTGTCCCGTTGCCGTAGCACGTGACCGCGAGACGTGCGACTGGCTCTATAAAACCAAGAACGGCCTGTGGTTGGCGCTGTAAAGTTAATGATTTAATAATAATTATTAATGATTTATTCGCATCCTTCCGCAGAAAAGGTTGGTGTGTAGGTACAATTTGTGAATATATTTGTCTATAATCAACAGCTTGCAGGTTATCCGCCCTGGAATCTTCAGGCGTTGCAAGATAGTTAGTTTCGACTAATATTCACGTACACTGGTAGCATGCCATACGTGTCTATTAGTCGGTAAGAAATATTCTTGCAACCCCTGCAGATTTCTGGTAGGATAAACTGCGAGTATGCTGTCATACAGCTGTCGATTCCTGTATATCGCCGGTTGCACAAGGTCCTGGGATGTGATATATCCGCCTTTCCCCAGAAAGACGGTCCTTGAGAATCTTCGTCTAACCTAGCTGTTGTTGATTGCTGGTCGGTTGTCTGGTTTCTTACTTTTAGCAGAGGCGTCTAATTTATAAACGCAATTGTGCCCCTTCGGTATCTCATACCGATTTCGAGGCACGCGGCTTTTTATTTTGTCACCCATCAAAATGACGTCAAAGTATAGCTAGTACACTTCATACTTTGAATTGTTTTTGCTGTATATGTTTGGGTATTGTCCAAATTTGTACCTCGCACGTATACACCGACGACACGATGAAAAAGTTGATTTTATAAATTTGTAATTTTCTCAAATGAATTTACGAATTGCACGTCAGGTGCGGAGAGAGAGAGATTCTGACTGAGACCACACTTCATATTTTTCTCTGCCTCAATGCTTCACCTTTTGAAATTGAAGATACAAAAAATAGATGCTGTTTCACCTTTTGCGTGCAGCAGAAAGGGTCTGTCAGATTAGATTGGATTGGATTGGATTGAAAAGCGGTTTTGTTATCTGTACCACGGCTCGTAGCTTTAGGCGAAATACACAATGACTTTATGAGACCACCTGCTTCTTGTCAAGGTTTTTCTTTTTCGCTTTTTGCGCTCAGTGCTGCATCTTCGACGTCAAATACCAGTGATTCCATTGTGTTCGAAAGACGACGTACATGTACACGTACACAGTTGTACAGCTGGCGCACTGCTCGCTCTTCGACGTTGAAGGCTAGATAAAGGCAACATGCTTTGGTGCGGACTGCTTGCATCTTGCGCCTTGCATCTAGTAGTGGCCCATGAAAATCCTCACCAACCGGAACAACCTCTGCAAGGGGCAGAGGTTGTTCAAGCAGCGGAAAGCCCAGTGGAGGACATTCGCAAGCGGTGGACAGCTATTGAAGTGATGCATGATTTGAAGTAAGTCATATGGTTATGGTCATGTAGGATGAAGAGGCTACAACTGCAACAGCCGTGCTAGAGCCTGGGGTTAATGTGGTGGGGTGAGGCTTGAAAGCTCCGACAACTAGATTCTTATTTGTTTACTTTTTGGTACAATCTGTTCCTTTCACACGTCGAGTCAATTAGGTTAAGTCAGGTCAGGTTACACGGATGAAATATCAGTTCTTGGTATACATACATACCGTGAGTTGTGGCGCGTCTGGTGCTACAGTTTTTCTCATACATGTCCACAGAATTGCACCGCTGGAAATACCTTGCAATGTGTGTGACATTTATAGTATCGATAGCAATCGATAGAAGGTTTTGTTCAAGCTTGCACTCTTTTGTAGATGTGCTTTAGGTCACCAGTCTGCTGAAGCCCCTGTTTCTCACATTATTCATCTTCAAGATTCAAGCCTTCCCGATACGCATTACACGCAGATATACAGGGTGTCCCAGCTAAATGCGAACATATTTTTTAAAAATATGTTCTCTGTGGCACTGTGCTCCTTCACCCTCTCAGATTAGGGGTGAAGAAAAGACGTGTCTCCGAAGATGCGCAATGAACAAAAAAAAATGCTGTTCCTTCACGATTTTTCTATTCTATCGAACGGATTTTTGTTCAAAAACGGCTCTGGTACCAGGTGATCGAAGGGACCAGATGTTCTCATCGGGACAGCTTCTTAGATTTTATAATGAAAAAGTTAATGAAAACATTGTCTTAGGAGTTTGCTAATGCCCTCCTATAAGGAGTGCCCTTCAGCATATGCTATACTGCAATTGATTTCATCCCGGAAAAAATGATGTACACATTTTTAAAATATATGTTCGCATTTTGCTGGGACACCCTGTACGTGTATAGAGGACGTTTTCGAATTCTGGTGGTGAAGCTCTTGAGTATAGGTGTTTAGCAGGTGGCCATCAAAAGTTGAGAATTGCAGCACTTGCAGGTGCGACTGCCTGCTACACATGTGTACCTCACGCAAATCTTTCAACACCTGTTCATTTTATGATAGACATGAATATAGCTCCTATTTGGGCAACTGGAAATTCGCTATCTGGACCACAGTATGCAGGGACCGAAGCGGCCGGCTAGGCGAAACAAGACTATTGTCTATGAGACTGTAAGACTAATAACTAGGGCTCCGTGTTTTCGGTTTTTATTTTTTGGCGTATTCGGCGTATGTTTTTCTGTGTTTATTGATTTTCACGAAGACGGCGTTTTTCGATGTGTTTCCTGGCGTGTACATGGTTTACCGGACAGTTATCGGCGAATAAAAGTCACAACGTAATTTCCGCACGATGCTCACTCAACATGGCGTTGTTAGCTGCGGTAGCGTTTTACGGCTAAAAGGACATTTTACACGACGATCGTATTTCCGTATGGTTTTCTGATCTGCATCAACAACTTGCTGAGCATTTGCAGCAATGTATCTGTCATGTCCTGGAATATCCCTCCCTTGCCGGCTTCTCTGTCTTCGATGTTTTTCGATTAAAACTGAATGAGGGAAAATTTACACGGCGTATGTCTTTTGGTGTTTTCGATGAAAACTGAAAACGAGGAACCCTACTAATAACGTACGGCCCGGATTTTCAGGCATTTGCCTAGAAATGCCTACAAATGCCTAAATGCGACATTTTCTGGGTTGCCTGCCTGTTTATCGACTCTGTTGAATTGTAGTCTTCTTTTAATAGTTTTAGACGCTTATTTTTTAGAGGTGTATGTGCGAGTGTGCCTTTCAGGCTCGTGCTGAGTGCTGCATTTTACTTTTTGTTTCCTTTCCTTTTTTTTTTGTTCCTTTTTTGCGTCTGGTTTCCTTCAGTACCTTGGTTTGTTAGAAGGTGTTCATGTACACTTGATCAAAAGATGTGACTTCTCTGAGCCTTTCAAGATCTTCCAGGGCGGAGAACTAAAAGTATGATTCGATATAACGTGGTTCCAGACCGCCTAGCATTCGTGTACAAGGCGTCAAAGCTTGTATGATATACCGTAGCCTTTAAACGAGCAAGTTTTCCTCGATGGGGCATTCTGGAACACCAACAAAGCGAAAGCGTGTACCAGATTAACGTGCCTATTTTTGCATTTTATTGCCTATTTGGTATTTTTGAGGGCCTAAATGCCTGCCTATTTCCGCCGTTTTTAGTGCCTAAATTTTTGGGCCCTACTAATAAGACTATGGCTGTTATGTAAACTGCATTGTCTTCGTCAGTTATGACGCGCCCGTTGAGAGTCTCCTAAAGTATATAAGGTATACGCCGAACCTTACATTTTTACGTCTCATTTAGCGTTTTAGTAATTTATCTGTCTTACAGCCACATCAAAGAAGACCTGAGCATGCTCGTCGATCTTCAAGAAACCGGGGAGATCACGAAGGATGAAGCTTCATTTTATTACTTCAGGTGAGGAGTTCAAGGCAAAAGCGAAGTCAGTTCAAAGGACTATAGATGTTTCTTCGATTGCACCTGCAGAATGCACGATTTCGACAATAACCATTTTCTGGACGGACAAGAGATCATGGCGGGGATGATCCACTCATTGGAGCATCGTCATGATGGGCCTGAGGAACCTGGAGGAAAGAACTTGGACTTTGAGAGAGTTATAGGTAAGTGTCGCAAGATCACATATCACCCGTCATCTGTTCGTGGGAGCAGTTCAATCAGAGGAACATGGGACAACATGTCTGTATAGCATGTGAGACGGTCTGTTGGTAGGACTGGCCGTGCACACACTTGTATTATCATCAAGCAGGTGCACACACAGCAAAGACACCATAGTTTGCGATGTCCATTTAAATTGCCGTACTAAAACCGGTGCTATTTTTATTTCGTATCCTATTCAGTACGCAATTTTTTGTAATTCGTTGCTGATCTTTTGTAAAAAATCTGCGAGAGCAGCACTGATGCCATTTTGACAGGCGGGCTAAACGGCCAGGTAGGCAACCTGTAGGACAGTGTATATAACTACTGGACGACTAATTAGCTAAAATTCATTAATTAATTTATTAATTCGAAATTTTCTGGGAAATGTGAGATAGCAGAATTGGAGCCAGTCATTATTAATAACAATCATTTTTGAACACGCTGGGAACCCAACTGACCTCGAAACATGAATTTCCAAATTTCGCTATGCAAAGTCAAGGAGGTGAACCCGAGACAAGGATGAAGAGAAGACACAACAAATTCTCAAACCATTGTTTGAGAATTTGTTGTGTCGTCACTTCATCCCTATCTCGGGTTCACCTCCTTGATCATGAACCAGCTTGTCAGCGCCCTGTCTCTTCTATTCGCTATGCAAATAAGCCGAAACCAGAACGATGCACTTCTCGAGCGCAGAAACGACGCGATCTTCGCCTTGTCTGGGCCGGAGAGCGGTCTAGCGAGTTTATCTGGCCTACGACCTGCTGCATAACTCCGTGACCATGACATTCGAGACCTCCCTTACGCCGCGCTCAGCTTGTTGTTCTGGGCGCCGCTACACTTCTCTGGCGCTGATAGCGTGCCATGTACTTTGGGCGCGCACCCTAAGTACATGGCACGCCGTATAAGACCTGAACCTGAACCCTGTATTGAGGCGCTTCAATACAGGTTCAGGTTCAGATCCGCCTTTCTGAACAGGGCAGGTATCTCGGAGACTCCACGGGCGAAATCTTGACACACCATCTAGAAAGGGAATGGTCAACGCAGGTCATTGTTTGATGTTTCAGACGGGGTAGACCGTTATTGGGAGTCGCTGTTCGCTGAACAGGATGGCCGATCGTTGGCTGGTCGGTTGGCTGTGTCGGTTATGACAGACTTGACTTGGCTGCCGGGCCGAGGTCTTGCTGTTGGCGCTGTTGGCGTGCAGTAGAGTAGAGTAGAGTAGAGTACCGTGCACCTAATCCCTTTTGATGCAGGGCAGATTCCAAAAATTGGTTCACAGGTGCGAAAAACTAAATAAAAATAAAACTAGCCGACGCTGTCGCCAGGTGGCACTGACACTGGGTGGCTGTTAGTTTCGGTTTCGGGTCTCGTGGGTTGCGGAAGAGGGTGACAATGGGGCTCCTACGCTACGCGTCGTTTCGCTGCTTCCATTGCAAGCGCAATTCGCAAAGTCTGGGAGATTATGTTCCCATCACATGTTCTGTCAAAGCCAAAAACCGTTTCAATGGGCTTGGGTTGGGCAGCTCAACTCTGCACAGAAGGAGCTAGTGTTCAGGCATCCTAGCTATACTTTTTTAACCACACTGTACGCCGGGTTCGCAAACCTTTGTTGTAAATACCGTATACATGCTGTGTACATATGTAAGTATACCCAGCTTGAACTACTGTTAATATCCGTTGATACAGTAGGTCGTGATCTGGCCAACAGATTAGCGCCTACTGCAACCAACCCCATGTGGGCTTCATGGCTCCAAAGCACGTGACCAGGTCCCCCAAGGTCGCCATTTTCCCATGTGTTTGTTCCTATCCCGATGCGTGCAATGCCGGAGGCCTCCCTTAGATACCCCATCGTTACCAGACGTTGGCTTGCGTTTGATTGTAGCGCGCTAAAGATCCAGTTGAAGCACAATCCAAGTCAGGCCAAGTCACCGAAGGAGAAATGGACGACTGCCCCTCGGCGCCTGGTACGACAGGTACGCTTTGTGATGCACGCAGCCGTGCACTAGATCCTTCCGATCGCTCAACGCGTTTAAAAACGGGATCAAAAAGTGAAACACGACACCGAAAGTTGTTATACGCGTTTTATTTGGACATATAAAGACTAGATTCATTCGCAGAAACAACAAAAACATTTTGCCGCTAAACTTAGCGCGCTGAAGTGATCCGGAACGGCAACAGTGGGGTATCTAGTGGCGGCCTTCTTCGTTGCACGCTTTTCCGAGGTGAGTTTGGGGGACCTGCACATGACCCTCTGACATGGAATGCCTGGTCGCTCTTTCTGCACTCCAGTACTGGAGCGCAGAAAGAGCTACGTAGTGCGTAGCTCTGGTTTCGCCTCCACAAATTTTGAAGAGAACCCGATGAGGCTTCATAAATTCTGATTCTCCAAGTACATGTGACATGATAATATTATTTGTGATTTCTCGTTTCATTTCTTGTAGCCTTGACGGACGAATCGCTGCTTTACGACACGAATAATGACGGCTTAATCTCTTACCCGGAGATGCGGAGTTATGTTCAAGACAAAATGCACTGAAACTGACATTGCTCAGGTGATCGTCTCATTGGCTGCTTCCGTGGCCATTCATCATCGCCGACTTTAGCACCTTTCAAGAGGAGCCCCGTCAATTGTCGTATTAACGTGTGTTTCTCTGAGACCGACGCGGTCCATTCGAAGTCTTGATCTGAATTATTAGTGCCTGTTGTAGAAATATATACTTAAAGGTGTCCTTTGAACGATCATTTCTACTGCTACACTATTGCTTTTTAAGGTTTTTGTAGTTGCTTTAAAATTGAAGAAAATAATCTGTTTGTTTGTGGTTATTGTTTTTTTTGTTTTTTTTTGCGGGGGACGGGGGCGTGCGCGGGGGAGAATCAAGGAAAACCGTGTGCACAGGAAAAAGCACGGGCATAAAAAACAAAGGGCATAAGGGCATAAAGGGCATGGGACATACATTCATCGCGAGCTGTAAAGCAATTAATGTGTGGAATAAGAGTGTAATTAATGCTGCAGAAATATTCCTGCACCTGCTCTCTATGCTTAGTGGGGTACGGATAGGTGCGTGCGTTTTCTGAGTGTTGGAAATATGAATATTTTGAATCTAACGATATAAACGTGCGTGCTCCGGACCTCTATACTATAATAGCTTGGCAATAATTACATTACTTGGCAATACAAACATAACATACTGCTCTGTGATGTGCTTGCATCTCGTAGCTTACTCCAATAATACATAATGGTAAAACCGCGAGACGATGGACGACGATAACAGGCACACAGACCAAGTCTCAAAGTCAGTTGTTCTTGTCGGCCCTATAGTCTCGGGGTCTCACCACCATGTATACTAGTCAGCTGCTTTCTTTCTTTCTTTCTTTCTTTCTTTCTTTCTTTCTTTCTTTCTTTCTTTCTTTCTTTCTTTCTTTCTTTCTTTCACTTTATTCCCTATTTCTGTCACCCGGAACGATTCACCGTTGTTCAATAAGAACGAGGGGGATAGGGGATGTCGTTTAAAACGCGCGCATGAAAAACCTCGCATACTTAATAGATGCCTCGACTTGCGCTGCCTAGCACGCGGTGTTGACATCCGGAGAGCCGTTTATCGGACGATCTTCGCTCCGTGCATTTGCACGAAAAGCTGGCCCGGATATCGACCGACCTGAAGACACGGCAAACGTCACTTCTGCTGTGTCGTTCAAATGGGCGTCGCTGATGTAAGTAATCTACGACGCTCGCTGGACATGAAACATCTGTGTCTTTGCAAACAAGCGTCGGGTACCACACTTCCTTTACGGGAGCAGCCGCGTGGACCGTGAAGGATCATCCTCGTAGCGTCGGCGATTGAACCTCGTAAGTCTATATTTTAACCTCTCTGATTATATATAATATTCCACAAACGCAAAGGGAAGAAAAAGAAAAGTTCATTTATAAAGTCACCATGACAGCTCGGATATGCACTGATTCTTTGCAAGGGTTTCCAGGTCAGTATACACTGTCAGGATGTCACTGGCTGTGGAGTGAGTGTGTGTCTTATACCAGTAGCGTATCCAGGGGAGGGGGGCTTCATCCCCCAAACGGCACATTTGGTAGTGCATTTGGGAGAAGGAAAGTGAGAGTGACACGTTCTCCCTCATGTAAAGTTCTCGCAGAATCTCTCTTGAAATAGCTTTCAGACTAGGCTAACGTCTTAGTATCGGTATAATTTCCAATCCAATCCAATCGGTAAATCGATCATACCGTTTTCTATTGATACGGTCTACTAACATTACTTCGTTTCAATAATTATTCACATAATTTTTGAATTTTCTGACGACCCGGAAGTCGCTTCGCTGTTTACATTGGGAACTTTTGCAACAAGCGTTAGGTGCCTGCGAAAAACAGGGCCCTCTGTTTCTTGCATAACACTTTCCGCATTCTGTTTCCTCCTCGTACATGAGCTAAAACATTATGCCCATAGAACTCATGTTACTCAAAGTCACATAATGTTCATTATGCCCAAAGTTTCTTTTTATTATTATTATTCCCTTGTTAGCGCCGCGAAGCAACTGTAGCTATGAGTGGCGTACAGATGTGGACAGAAGGAAGGACGGTGGGGGAGAGGGGAGGTCAGTATGCGTCCTGGACCGACTTCAGGGGGGAACTGTGCTTGACATTCGCCTGGAAAGTATATTCGGAAAATTCCCAAGGAAAACCAGAGACAGCACGGCCGGCGGCAGGATTCGAACCAACAACCTCCCATTCAGCACCACCTTGGCTATACCGGGTGTTTCAGTTAAATCCCCGGGCTAAATAATTCGCGAACGGGTGCACCAATCCACGAACTTTCTTTTTTACAAGTATCTGTCCGATACCACCTACAAGCTGCACACCGTGTGAATGAGTGGGAGGCGCTCATTATTAAAATAAAAATGCAAATGAGTTTCATTAAAAAGCGTATCTTCTAAAGCAGGGCGCTGTCGGCATTAAAATGTGTACTACCCCTTTTGGGACCTTCAGTGGACACCTTTTAGAGAAAAATCAGCCACCGAAGCGGGTCATTTGTTGCAGTAATTAATTGGTTTCGGTTTACGTATTTTTGTCGCGGCGTAGAAAGTCGTGCCGAAGACTGGGAGGTGGTGGGTTCGAATCCTACCACCGGCTGTGCTGTCTCATGTTTTCCCTGGGAATTTTCCCAAGACTTTCTAGACGAATGTCAGCGCAGTTCTCTCTGAAGTCGGCCCAGGGCGCATACTGACCCGCCTGTCTCCCCACTGCTTCTTGCTGTCCTCTCTCCATCTGTCCACGTCTGTACGCCATTCATAGCCACAGTTGCTTCGCGGCGCTAACACGAAATCAGCAAAAAATTTCGTTGCTGATTTGAACTGAACGGATCTCAGAGAAACTCTACGTTCTTGCAGGTGGTGGAGCGTCGACTGTTCATATTCTCCGTATTTTCTTTTTTAAGACGAAACGATGATGATGATGATGATGTTGCTGCTTGTTGCTCTTCTCTGTTGTGCGACGTTTCAAAGCGTCTCCTTCGTAATGGCTGAAGAGGAGAATGACGTCGACAACCCACACCTTAAAAAACACGACCGTCGCTCCAGGTGAAAACAATATTCCACGATATCCTAGGCTCGCGAGGCCTTATAACGAATTCCTTATAACGAAAAGCCATATAACGAACTTTCTATACAGATACCTCGAAAGTGCGATGCACGGTATGTACGACCTGCACTCTGGGATACTCGACGGCGTGTACGACAAAGAATTTCACAAACTTCTGGAGTAAGTACACGAGGACCTCCTATCAGGTGTCTTGCTCTCTATGTCCGTGCGTGTCTATACAAGGCCGCGTTGATAAGACGTACAGTCTGCTTCCCTGTACAGAATCTCGTGTCCATCAACTCAGCAGGGGTATATACCTGTGAAGTTTCGGGGGTCCAGGAGGAAATGGATAGCTGATAACTCTTATGTACAGTAAATTAATAACTATGCAACTATACCAGCATGAACCAGGACATTCTTTTTCTTCTTTCTTTTTTTGTCGTGGCGTGACGAACAGAAATTGATATCGGGAAGGTGGACAAGAAAGCGATTGACATTGAAGCTACCCCCATCCCATTGTGGCTATTCCCATCAGTTACAACACACCAGCGTGTGTGATATCTCATTTGCGTGTGTCGCGTGAGTGAGTGTGCCTCATCTTTTTCATCGTCACTGAGGTATGGTACCGCAATTGTTGCGGTGAATAACTGAATAACTGAATAACTGAACTGCGGTGAATCACTTCATACCATCGTCATTCATGTAGTTGTTGTTGTTGTTGCTGTTGTTGACATTGAAGACGATCTACCCCTTTTTTTTTCTTCGTCTATCACGTCACATCACGATCTACCAAAATTATGCGATGAAGCTGCATACTTTAAGTTACACCGTTCTTGCAGGAATGAACTCCTGGCCGATGAGTTTCATATGGGAGGAATGGAGGGATACACTGAAGGTACGGCTCCAGCCGGTGTAACTATGACTTTTCACTCTTTGTGCCCTTCTTTACTCTGATAATCCCGTCTTAGTCTTCCGATATACTCTCTTTACCCTGCTATGACGACTATACGACGTTGCCATACCACGCTGAATACGAAGGTTCTCCCCGTTGACTACCTGTACTCTAAAATCGCGGCTTGTGAGTGATCTCCAAAGTATGTAAACGCCAGTATGTACATGTATTTATATTTTGTATTTAAATACAGACTCGAAAAACGTGTTTATAATTATATTTAAATGCTAATTTTCGGGTATATGTTTGTGCAAATACTTTATAAATACTCATAAATACATTTGAAATTTCGGTTTTCGCAAGCATGCGACAAACCATTTTAGAGGGCCAGTTTGTTACTGTTGTTGCTGACAACGGTCGGGACCACCCATTGTTGTACGCACTTGTGTCGAGGTGTTCTCCTTTGCGAACCTGATTCTACGACCGAACAGAAGGTACCTAGAAGATGCAGCCTTCGAGAAATTTCTAATATTAAAATCGCCATGATAATCTAACAAATAAATGCTATTGTTCCTTGCTGATTTTTTGTTATGATCATCATTATCTCTGTAATTCCAGATGACACCTTCCTCGCAGTATTTATTGTAGTACTTACGGTATTTAAATACTGTATTTATATTTTGGATTTAAATGCTCATATTGAAAAGTATTTATACAGGGTATTTAAATACCTCTTTCAACAAAGTATTTTTTTTATTTATTCCTAAATACTAAAATGTATTTATGGCCATCCCTGGTGCAGGTAATATATGAGTATAGAATCTGCTTGAGGTCACGTGTGTTTTCTCACTGCGTTCAGCGCTGCTCACAGAGTTCCAATAAGAGGTACCTATACCTTTACACCGTTGTAACGATAGCGAAGCCGAACATGCGTGAAATTCCAGAGAAATTCGCCCCCCCCCCCCCACCTTCCCCTTTTCTTCTCTTTTCAATGTATATACTATATGCTTTCTTAGATGGCAGAAATGGCTCCACTCATTCCAAAGGGAAACGTACACGGAACAATCAAGGAAGCGCAGACCCATGTCATATTATATGTATCGATCTTTCCTACGCTTTCTATTTCCAGTGTCTTTTTAATACATCTCTTTGTTTCATCAAAACAACAATTCGGTATCTGATGTGACTTACGACGACAGTCTCAACCAATGAGTTTTTTGCGTTCTCTGTTTTGTTTGTGCACTGTCGATCTCATTTTTTGCTCACAATATATTTAATACTCTTACAGTGCATGCGTACAAGCATCCATACATACAGATACATCATAATCCTCTTTGTATCTGTCTACACATGCGCGCCCATCAAAAGAACTTTGTTCGTACTTTATGCGAGAACGTTGCCTCCGATGTATTTGATGCTTGTTTTCCACTTAGACACAGACAGCGCATCGAAAGAAGAGGTTTGGAGACACCGCATGGAGGACAACGACAGAGAGGGTCGACCATCCTTCCCGCATGAATAAACATGACAATCACGTGAACAGTTTTATAATAAAGAGGTCCACTCATGTGGTAAATCAGCTTTAACATGTATGTGTTTTCGTAAGCGTTTTGGGAAGCAAAAAAAAATAAAAATAAAAAGATAATCTCTCGTGCTTAGTGGCGAAGATGATCGCCTTCCACGTCGAGGCTGATCCGAGTTGGAAACCCGGTCTGATGTTGAAGTTGTCCCCGTTAAGTTGCCCCAGGATGCACGAAGGATGATCCTTCCGAAGAAACATACGCTGTCACACCGACAGGAGTCCGTCTATGCAGTAACACGACACCTTTTCAGCTGTGACCGCTGTCGTATGTCTGTGACACAGACACAGGGTGTCCCAGAAAGCGTGTCATTGAATTGTAATAAAAAAAAGCTACGCCACCTAGAATCATGCGGTCAACGGCATTTGTTCTTATTAGGTTTTCCGGTTTCGCCACCTCCTGATGTGAATGTCATGTATCGTAAGACTAATTATGTAAATATTTGCGAACTGAATTCGGAAATTTGCCAAGTAAAGGTCACTTTTTTACCCCGCCAATATGAAGAGCGTGCCAAATTCACTCAAATTCAAGATAATTGACAGTGATATTCACGAGTTATCCCATCGGAAAAAATAGCCGAACATCATGCTTTTCGGAGCACTAGACCATAACTCGCGATGACTCTTTGAGCGCAATCGCTCTCAGTCCGACGAATGGAGGTTCCAAAGCCAGCCCACAGAGTGATAGTAGTAAAGGTAACAGTTCCTAAAATTGAGAGAGGGAAATCATGATCCCAGCGAAAGTGGGACGCGATAAGCCATGCCTGTGTTATCTCTTTCTGCGACGCCGGGGTGGGCTGGGTTTCCATCCTCCTTTCGTCGGACTGACAAAGATTGCGCTGAAACATTCATCGCGCGCTATCCTGCGGGATCTCCGTAGAGCATGATGTTCGGCTACTTTTTCCGATGGGATAGCTCCTGAATATCCCTGTCAATTATCATTAATTTCAGTAAACTATACACGCTCTTCACATTGGTGGGGTGAAAAAGTGACCTTTACTTGGCAAATTTCCGACTTAAGCTCGCAAAAATTTACACAGTTACACTTACGTTATACGACATTCACATCAGGAGGTGGCAAAAACCTAGTAAGAAGAAATGCGGTTGACTGCATGACTCTATGTGGCGTAGTTTTTTTTATTATAATTCGATGACACGTTTCCTGGGACACCCTGTATATGTCGTTCAGCTCTTTGTACAGCGATATGGATGCCCTGCAGAGAGGGAACTTGTTTGTTAAACACATAAGTACATGGGGGCGACGACCCATGTATCATAAAAATACCCTAATATTAGTGACAAACGCGCGCAGACAATAACACAAAAAATATAAAAAAATACTCCGCGATTGAGCCCCGCACGGGGGTAACCGCTTTTAGATAAAGATTTAAATTAAAATTTTCCTGCATCTTGTCCTGAAAGAAGAAAAAACAAATATTGTGCGAAACGACGCAATATAAAGACAACTAAAACCAAACATCCCCATTTTTTCATCGTCACATCACCATCATCATCTGTAAAAGAAAATGTAGAAGAAGAAGAGGCCCATCAATCACTTCCAAGCACAAAAATCACGGGTAACCAAATGACGTAATCACGGTATTTGCGCTAAATAAAGCAAAAACCTGACAAGACGCCGCCGACTTCTCTACTTTTACATCTTCTGGTCACCAACTAAACTCTCACTTGTTTCAAACAGGTGAACGTGACTTGATATAGAGCGAACCGAAATGGGCGCTCGAGAGCTTGCTTTTTCTATGACGTGAACGCCGGAAACCACGTAAGTAATCCTAGGTGGCCGACGTGCGTGATGAGCTCTCATTATCATCCGGTGGCAACTTGTCAGACCAGTAGTCGCTGCTGCGGAGCCAGCATGTCTCTCGCCGCTAACCGATGGGCTCGCATAGGGTATGTTCGCATGCCGATATTTGTCTGTGCTCCGCGCACTTGTTGTGTAAGACTAGGAAAATTATTATTCGCGATACAAGAATGACGTGTTCTCATTCGTGGCTTTCTGTACGTGATAAACTTAAAATAAATAGCAGACGTCGGCATCATGAAGCTTGAATTGCGCATAGTTTGTTGGGGGGGGGGGGGCAGTGGAAAAAAGAAAAAACATCGAAGTCGTGAAATGTTGAAAGAAAGCTTCCGATGACTTCTCTTTTTCTTCTTTCTTTCTTTTTTTCATAATCAATCACGAAAATCAATCAGTGTCGTCCCAAGCCTGCCTCCGAGCTCTTGAAATATGTGATGTTCTGACGTCTCGTGACACGTCAGTGACTACAGGGAGGAGGAAAATGTTTCAAGAGTGGAGGTGATACTCGAAGCTCAAGCACAAAAGACAGCGAAAAATTTCCAAAATATAACATGTTATATTTCCCCGGTATGCTGGTAATCTAGATTGCACCCAGAGTTGCTGTTGCACGTTACACAACAGCTGTGACTCAGCCTCTTGTTATCTGCTACACTTCTTTGTCGGAATCTGGTACTATCCCAATCTCGTTCCTCCAAAACCAGTGTGTGAACAGTTCACAGTGGGACATTTCTCTGGTGTGAAGGGAAATGAAATGAGAGGGACATCTCTTTATTGTCTGTACTCGGGTACTGATTTATTTTGCAGTCTCTGCACTCATTTTGTTTTTAATGTATTAATGCCAGACTAAATATACAAAGTACATTATAAATAGTGTGCACGTTTATACGTTCCGCTTTGTACTAGCGCTGAAAAGTATCCTTCTAGACGATGATGATAATGATTGTGTTTGTTGGACATATGTACCTTCAAATGAATAGAGGAACCGCTGCTGGAAAGTGAAAGGAGAGAAAGAAGGAGAGAGAGAGAGAGAAATGGGGAAGGCAAGTTCGTACTGTGACAAACAGACACGCCCATATCTGCTGTAGATCTGCGTGTCTTCGTCTGCCTGGTTTGTAATCATGATGAGTAAAGTAACCCCACGGACGAGTGCACCGCACAGCTATGAGCTTCGTGGACGCAAGCC
Source organism: Ornithodoros turicata (assembly GCF_037126465.1). Lineage (NCBI taxonomy): Eukaryota > Metazoa > Arthropoda > Arachnida > Ixodida > Argasidae > Ornithodoros > Ornithodoros turicata. Next base: position 13,711,284 of record NC_088203.1, read on the forward strand.
CCATCCCAAGCAGCAAAATGTACTGAAAGTTGGGTGCAATAGGGGTGGACGGGTAGGTGGAAGGCCTTGAACAGACTCGTGAAACTAAGGAACATCGATAAGACACATACCCTCCACCCCTATTGTACTGGACTTTCAGTATATTGTGCAGCTTGGGGTGTTTCCTGCAATGTTTGCACGTTTTACGACTGTCGCGAGAGTTAGGGCGTTATCTTTTTCTCTTTTGTGTGTGTGTGTGTGTGTGTGTCTTGTTCTTCTTATCTCTCTCTCTCTCTCTGTTTTCTCGGCATTTTCACATCAGACATTTGTATCCCTCGCCCAACATGCCACCAACCTGGCAGACAGATTGCTCGGTAATAACAAGTAACACGCCATCAACCAAACGCCAAAGCAATATAGGTGTTTACGTGCCTGCGAAAATATGCGCACTCCTGTCGATATTCTTGGTGCTCGTACAAATCCAATCTTCACTGTATATAGGGGTTCAGCTCTTTTGTAGGTGGTGTGACAAACTTGCGCGCGTGACAACACGCTCCCCATCTCCCCTAAATGTACAGCTCCCCTCAATCTAAATAACAGTGCTGCAAAAAATTCGGTCTCATTTCCGACCGCGACAACAGCCTCCCTGTGTGATGTTAACTGAACAAAATCGTTGCGTTAAACTAACAAAATAATTTTGTTGAACAAAGATTTCCTCACGGCCCCGAGGATTGCTGTAATCGCGCTCGACCATATTTTTCCAGTGTTATCAGTCAGGTTGACGTGAGTTGTACATCTAGAGACTCCACCTCATATCCATATACAGATTCCGATGGAGACGATTGCAGCTCGTACGAAGACAGCTCAGCTACTACCACCATCATCAACCGACAGCTCCGCTTATACCCCTGACAGTGGCAGATGCCGTCGACCGGGCAGCAGCTACTCACGGTGATAACATCGCCGTCACATCATGTCATCAAGGCTTAAGAAAGACATACACCCAATACAAAAATGATGTGAGACAATATATTCACCTACTTACGCGACGTCACTATATGTAACCTCTTGTAGATTGACCACCTGGCAACTGGCCTGGTGTCTCTTGGCCTGCCCGTCGGCTCCACGGTTGGAATCGTCATGACAAACATGTACGAATGGACACTCGTTCAATTTGCCGCAGCAAAAGCTGGGCTTCTACTGGTGGGTAAAGGTGCACACTACCTCACCTCTCTTGGCTTCCCTTTTCTTATTCACGCGTACCCTCGAAACCGTCACGAGAGTTGCTCTCCCAACATGTCCGTCAGACATAGTCGTAAGGTTGACCGTGTCCACGGTGTTGCCAGCGACCCTCTAGATGTTTTTTTATGATTATTTATTAATTTATTTATTTATTTATTTTCAAAAACACAAGGCATTGCAGCCAAAGGAATACTGTGGTACAGGGTCAATAGCGCATGCTAGTGGAGACTCCTGCGACGCACAGTGTAAAACATCACCTTTTCCCCCGATTTGTTGCAGGTGAACATCAACACAGCATACAAGACGCCGGAATTAGAGTACTGCCTGAGTAATGTGTGGTGGTACGCTGCATGTGCTGTCAAATCGCCTAACGCGCTTGTGCTGTTTGCAGATGAACTGCCGAGCTCTCATTATGTCCGACAAGTTTGCCAGACAAGACTACTATCGCATGCTTCTCGAAATTGCTCCGGAACTGGAAAGGTCCACACCTGGAGAGCTCAAGAGTTCGAGGTGGGTTGTACGGTAACAGATGTAAGCATTTCCTTGCTGATCGCAAACACGAGCTGAACTGCGGTACCGGGTGTAACTATGTACTAAGGAGGAAGCATAGCAGAAGCTGCGGGATACAATTGAACTGATAGTTCTGGTATCCGTGTAAGCGCAAGTGAGTGCAGTGGCGTCGCTAGGGTACGCGTCACACGGTGTGGGAGCTCTTTGCGTCACCCCCCACCCCACCCCGTGCCCCATTAACGTACCTTTCCGTACCAGGCGATTCATGTAAACATATTACATCACACTTCGAAAAAAAAAGCCTCGCAGAAGGCTTCTCATGGTGTTTTTGGCGTCATCGTACCACAGAGAACGGGAGGAAGCGGCAGTATTGGAGCGGCGCGTCACCCCTTCCGTCGCTGCACCCGGTGCGGACCGCACCCCCCGCACCCCCTAGTGACGCCACTGAGTGAGTGGATGTTGCTGATAAGCATCTCACCCGTTGACTCTTTCAAATAACCAAGTCGCCTGAACACTCTACTTTGACTGCACGCGTATGCCCTAAATGTTTCAGTTCGTCATACTCTTGCATCTTTCTACGCAAAACGAAACAACAGCAATAAGTGACAACTTGTACCAGCAACCTCCATAAAGTGGGACTCCGCAACAAAATCACTACAAAGGTTGTAGTACGAGGGGTGTTCTAGTCAAACCGGGACTTTTCATTCTTCGCACAAGTAAAATAAACTTACAGGCGAGAAATTTTATTTTTCGACGTAATCTCCAGCTGCACTAATGCTCTTGTCCAGCGTTTCACGAGGGCTTGGATGCCAGCAGCGGAGAAATCCTTACCGACGCATAGCAGCCATGATCGGACCGCATTCTTGACCTCTTTGTCACAGCTGAAGTGGCGGCCCCCAAGGAACGCCTTCAGTGTCCCGAAGAGATGCAAATCGCTGGGGGCGAGGTCTGTACTGTAAGGAGGATGTGGCAGCAACTCCCAGCCAAGTACCTGCAAAGTGCGTGTCGTGAGATGCGCGGTGTCCTGTAGGAGGAGGACTGCTTCGGTGATGAGGCCCAGCCGCTTTTGCTTCAGCGTCTTTATGCGCATCCCTGAGAACCTGGCAGTAATATGCATTATTGATGGTGGTACCACTGCGCAGAAAATCAATATGAACAACGCCAGCCTTGTCCCAGAAAACCGTGGCCATGACCTTAACCACAGACGGGGTGCCTCGGAACTTCTTGGGAGCTGGCGATCCCGGAGACTCAGGAGTGAAATGGTGCAACCACGTTTCATCGCACGTGACGAACCGATCAAGGAACGGCTGTCCTTCAGTGTCGAAACGGTACCTTAGCTCTTGGGAGATTTCCAGTCTTCTCTGTCGGTGAAGCACGGGGAGCTGCCTCGAGACCCAACGGGCACTAACTTTCCGAAACTAGAGATGTTCATGAATGATAGTGTTCAGCGTTCCCACAGAAAGGTCCGTCTTTGTGGTGGTCCGTCCCCCCTCGTATATCCGTAATCTTTGGGATGCCAGGAACGTGTGTAAAATATCTCGGTCAAAAACTGCGCAGATTTTACTCAAACTAGACATTGGCTGACCTCACACTCCCCCTAATAATAAGAAGAAGAATTATTACGAAGCGAACGCGTCGCCTCTGTGAAGTGAGAGGGCGCTGGAAGCAACACACTGCTGACGTCATCGGGCATCCGGCAAGGAAGAAAGAATGCAGGCTTGAAAGCAGATGACAATGCTGGGCGACGTCACGGAATCCTCCTCCGTATATACCGCCGTAGTATGGAGCTCTGTTTTCCGCTGTTTGCATTTCGATTTCGGTTTGCTATGTCCGAGTGTTATAATGTCCGTGGGAGTATCGCACCCGGCGATGAAAGTCCCCAGCCATCATCCCGTAATAAAGTTTTTGTTTCAGGAATTAATTACTGATGCAAAATGAATGCGAATCCTGTATTCGGTATCGAGGGGGTGGCTCGTGTTCGGTATGTTGCTCACCTAATTTTTTTTTTTCGAATCCTTGCGAAGTCTTCCTTTAAAAACTATTCACTGACCAGAATGTATAGAAGGTGGTTTGTAGCTATTGCCTATTATTAAGCTCATAGCTGTCTCCATACAATATATACAGTAGCGATGTGGATGAAGGAAGTGCCCGGAGCCCTCTGCCCCATGGGTCACTTGAGCGTGTTTCTGTAAATCTGCGAACGATGAGGTACTTCGTTGACGGAGGCCTGTTCTTTTGCACCGTTTATGGCGGAAAGGTGACCCAGGTCACGTCTGTGTCTGCATATTTCTTAGACTTATAATGCACTATGAAGCGCTATAGGTAAAGTTAGCATGTTATGTTTCTCTGTTTTTTCCTGCCTAGGCTGCCACTTCTGAAGCATGTGGTCACGGTGAGCCATAAAAGCATGCCGTAAGTCTACTGCCTTATTTAAATTGAAATTGCCGAGTTATAGCTCATGGTCACCATTGCAGAGGAACTCGCTCGTACGCAGACCTCCTCGACTCCGTGAAGAGAGACCACCGTGAGGAGATGCACAAAATCTGCTCTCGAATGCAGTTCGACGCACCGGTGAACGTCCAGTTTACCTCGGTAATATTGCACTGTTCAATAGCATATCTGTTATACTGCAATATTGCCTCTCATTTGCTTACGTCTAGTATAACAATGACTTGACTAACTACGAGGTGTCTGGTCAGACATTTTTCTGAGATTCTCCATGTGCTACAGGGCACAACCGGAAAGCCCAAGGGCGCGATCCTCTCTCACTTCAATATCCTCAATAATGCCTACACAGTTGGACACATCATGGGATACCACAAACAGGTACAGTCGCACGTTCTCAGAGAACGCATTTAAATGTAGATAACAATGATGCCATGGCCAGTCGAATTTCAGCACGACACCATCTGCCTGAACGTGCCCATGGTCCATTGCTTCGGCTGCGTCCTGGGTACAACGTGTGCGATGCTCTTCGGCTCCACGGTCGTCATGCCGGCTCCCAGTTTCAACGGTGCAGCTGCATTGAAAGCTATTGCTGCAGAAAGGTATTCCTGGACGGCGTCCTTGCCGTGCATGCGTCCATTTGTCGCGCTTCGCAGGTGCTCAACGGTGTATGGAACGCCGACAATGTTTATTGATATGATCAGCGGCCTGGACACTCCTGGTACTTCCCACGACGTTTCGTCCGTGTCGAAAGGTATTTTCTTCTCTATCTGTCCTCTGCGCAAAGCATCGTTCCCCCGAGACATCCGAAACATATATCAGACACTCTTGGTACTACCCATAATGTTTCGTCTGTTTCGAAAGGTATTTTTTCTCTATCTGTCCTTTGCGCAAAGCTCGTCGTTCCCCTGAGACACCCAAAACATGTATCAGACACTCCATGTACTTCCCATGATGTTTCGTCCATTTCCAAAGGTATTTCTCCTCTGCATGTCCTTTGCGCAAAGCTCGTCGTTCCCCTGAGACACCCAAAACATGTATCAGACACTCCTGGTACTTCCCATGATGTTTCGTCCATTTCCAAAGGCATTTCTCCTCTGCATGTCCTTTGCGCAAAGCTCGTCGTTACCCTGAGACACCCAAAACATGTATCAGACACTCGTGGTACTTCCCATGATGTTTCGTCCATTTCCAAAGGTATTTCTCCTCTGCATGTCCTTTGCGCAAAGCTCGTCGTTCCCCTGAGACACCCAAAACATGTACCAGACGCTCCTGGTACTTCCCATGATGTTTCGTCCATTTCCAAAGGTATTTCTCCTCTGCATGTCCTTTGCGCAAAGCTCGTCGTTCCCCTGAGACACCCAAAACATGTATCAGACGCTCCTGGTACTTCCCATGATGTTTCGTCCATTTCCAAAGGCATTTCTCCTCTGCATGTCCTTTGCGCAAAGCTCGTCGTTCCCCTGAGACACCCAAAACATGTATCAGACACTCCATGTACTTCCCATGATGTTTCGTCCATTTCCAAAGGTATTTCTCCTCTGCATGTCCTTTGCGCAAAGCTCGTCGTTCCCCTGAGACACCCAAAACATGTATCAGACACTCCTGGTACTTCCCATGATGTTTCGTCCATTTCCAAAGGCATTTCTCCTCTGCATGTCCTTTGCGCAAAGCTCGTCGTTACCCTGAGACACCCAAAACATGTATCAGACACTCGTGGTACTTCCCATGATGTTTCGTCCATTTCCAAAGGTATTTCTCCTCTGCATGTCCTTTGCGCAAAGCTCGTCGTTCCCCTGAGACACCCAAAACATGTACCAGACGCTCCTGGTACTTCCCATGATGTTTCGTCCATTTCCAAAGGTATTTCTCCTCTGCATGTCCTTTGCGCAAAGCTCGTCGTTCCCCTGAGACACCCAAAACATGTATCAGACGCTCCTGGTACTTCCCATGATGTTTCGTCCATTTCCAAAGGCATTTCTCCTCTGCATGTCCTTTGCGCAAAGCTCGTCGTTCCCCTGAGACACCCAAAACATGTATCAGACACTCCTGGTACTTCCCATGATGTTTCGTCCATTTCCAAAGGTATTTCTCCTCTGCATGTCCTTTGCGCAAAGCTCGTCGTTCCCCTGAGACACCCAAAACATGTACCAGACGCTCCTGGTACTTCCCATGATGTTTCGTCCATTTCCAAAGGTATTTCTCCTCTGCATGTCCTTTGCGCAAAGCTCGTCGTTCCCCTGAGACACCCAAAACATGTACCAGACGCTCCTGGTACTTCCCATGATGTTTCGTCCATTTCCAAAGGTATTTCTCCTCTGCATGTCCTTTGCGCGAAGCTCGTCGTTCCCCTGAGACACACAAAGCATGTATCAGACACTACTGGTACTTCTCATGATGTTTCGTCCATTTCCAAAGGTATTTCTATAGTAGTGGTATAGGTGGCGTGCATATGACGTCACACCGTAGCTTTACCCGTGCTGTTCCCCTCTTTCTGGTGAACCGGCGCACCTCGCCCATACGCATGCTTCTTTTCCCTCTTTCTGGTGAACCAGCGCACGTCAATGCACACTACCTATAGGGCGAGCAATAGATAAGGATGTGCTCTAGATCTTCCATACTACCGCAGTGACAGCGCCTTGGATAATCAGCTAAATTTACATTTACGCCTGTGCTGTATATGTATATGGCCTAATGCATCCAGCTGTGTTTGTTTTCTTGCGCTTAGGTCTCATGGCCGGAGCTCAATGTCCACCGGAAGTCGTTAAGAGCACCATGTCCAAACTAAACGCCAGACAGCTGCACGTATGTTACTTGCTCGCAGATGTCTTCGTTCAAGATTATGATGACGTCTTTAAGACCTCTTCGTTCACCACAGATCGGTTACGGCAGCACGGAATGCAGTCCTATCATTACTTTCTCTGACCCCAGTGAACCGTTGGAGGTGTGGATACACACTGTTGGGAAGCCAATTGATCACGTTGAGGTAAGGCTAGAAGGCTGAATAACCAGTCGCTGTGTCTGGGACCGTTCGGTATCTCATGTAATGTCCGTGGGACATGTGTGGGACGTCCATTGGGATGTTAATTGCAGGTGAAGATTGTGGACAAGGAGGACCGCATAGTCTCGTTCAACACTAAGGGAGAACTGTGTGCCAGGGGCTACCTTGTCTTTCAGGGTTATTATGGGGATGAGCAGAAGACGCGAGAAGCGGTCAAGAGCAACTGGTACCATACTGGGTAATAAGCCTTGTGTTGCGGTAACACTTGCGGTGACATAGTAACACCGAAAACTGCAGATGGCAAACGTGAGTGATACAGTTGAGCAAAGCTGACTTACAGTATTTCTCAGTGACGAAGCAACGATGGCCGAAGATGGTCACGTGACAATCTGTGGACGTATCAAGGACATGATTATCCGCGGAGGAGAAAATATTTACCCGCAAGAGATTGAGGAGGTCCTCTACACTCATCCATGCATTGAAGAGGTGCACGTACGTATCATTCAAGTGTGTACGTCTGTTAACCTTCAACTGGAGCCCCACGGTAGACCTGAACGACCAAGGTTGGTGGGAAAGCGGCTTAGCGTACACAAATATTGGGACTGCGGTCGACAGCTTCTTCGGTAGAAGTCCATAGGAATGGTTGCAGAGGACAGCGGAAATTAAATAATGTATGTTGTGTCTGCTATCAGACCTGCACTATAGAGTGATAATATGAGAGTGAGAGGTACGATCCGTCATCGTTGGGGGAAATATCCTCACCTCTAACCAGACCCTTCCCAAGCAGCACAATGTACTGAAAGTCGAGTGCAATAGGGGTGGACGGTATGTGTCTTATCAGTGTTCCTTAGTTTCAAGAGTCTGTTCAAGGTCTTCCACCTACCGGTCCACCCCTATTGCACTTGACTTTCAGTACATTGTGCTGCTTGGGTTCCCTTCGAATTTGTTCAAATTCCGATAATATACCAGAGTGGAGCTTTCGTACACTTGAAGGGGGAAAAACAACAACAACAAAACAAGAAAACAAAATAGGGGAACAGTTGCAGCTTTTAGTCCACTAATGGAGAAAGTTGGGTCAGTGGGCTTTAGCTCATTCCAAACGAAGAGCGGGGTTGATTGAGCTTGTCCTGCGTTGTTTATTGTGTCCCCGCACTTCGTTTAGAATGTTCCATTTTCCCCTAGAATGCCATCGCTCCCCATTTTGGTCATCTGACCCTGAGATTTACTTCCCCAGAACTGCAAATAGTCTCTAAGCTTTACACAAGGTTCCGTGCATATAGTCCAGAAAGGGGCCATAGGGGCTGTGTCAGTGCATTTACTTCCCGAAAGGACAAAAATGACTCCTTTCTTTTTTTCTTTTTTGTACTGTAGACTTGTCGGATGTGCAGTTTGCGACACAAAACGCGTTTAAGGACGAAGATATAGCATGTGTGTGTCTCTGGGAAGTTCTAGCTGATATAGCAGTTCTGTGGTGCTTTTGCTCTGAACAGGTCTGTGGCGTTCCGGATGACCGGCTCGGCGAAGAAGTCTGTGCGTGGGTAAAAAAGAAAAGTGAGAAGAGCATGAAAGAAGAGGACGTCAGAAGCCACTGCAGAGAAAACGTAAGGCAGCAGTCGTCGTTGTTGAGCATAATGTCACAAAAAAAAGCATTGCTTTCTGAAACTGTCATTATTGTGAGAGCAAAACGGAGTCGGCGACGCTTCTCGCACACCGGATTTGTCGTCATTTGCGGACTCACTGTTCCTGCCTGACAGACAGGTCACGTGCTCAGGGAAACCACTAGGCGCATTTTACGACTGTGACGTCACAGTCATCTGCCACGCTCCGAAGATAACAATACTCTCAAATATAAATGACGAAAGAGCAACATCTTTCGTAGGCCGCCCAAAGCTCTGATGTGAACGTACACCCACTAAAGGTGCAGTGAGATGCTATACACCATGAAGCTCTCGTCTTTTTGGCTGCGGCGCGACCATTGTGCGACAAAAACACACAATGGTCTTGTGAAACGACTAGCACAGTTGATCTGTAGCGCTAGGAGAGAGGCCCTCGATTTGCACACCTTCTAGAAGACCTCCAACCCTCGGAGAAGGACGACTATTGTGCTGCTGAGAGGAGACCGTCGTTCCATTCTTCGACGCCTCGTGACGCCCCCTGGCTTCCCGCTGTTGAACAACCAACATCACCTCCCCCCAATCTGCGAAGAGTTAACCGAACGATCGCTTTCCGCATACCACGAAACACCTGTCGTCATGATGCTGCAATAATTCATCGGATGCGACTCGGTGTGGCTATTACAGCTCCGTGGCGTTACCGCTTGAAACAAGTTGACCCTCCCAGACGCTGCCCCTGCGGTGCTCTAGAAGATCTAGACGAGCACATCCTTCTTCATTGCCCACACTACCAACTTTCCCGAACCGTACTCTGCAGGTCCCTCAGTCAGCTGAGCTCTCACCCCCCCCCCTCTCAAAATTGCTTGGACCCTGGTCAAATCCACCCCATCAACGCTCTGCCCTGAAATCAGATGGCTCGTGACGTAGCACTGCGTGGCCGAAGCGCCTTAGTAACAGCAGGCAAAAATGGGTAGAGTGACAATACAACCGCGCAACTCCCGTGGCGTAGTGGTTAGGATGATCGCTTTCCACGCCGAGACTGGGAGGTGACACGGGTTCGAATCCTGTCACCGGCTGTGCTGTCTGAGGTCTTCTCTGGGTTATCCGAAGACATATTTCAGACGAATGTCGGCACAGCACCCTCTGAAGTCGGACCAGAACGCACACTAACCCCTCTGTCCCCCACTCCTTCTCGCTGTCCTCTCTCCATTTGTCCACACCTGTATGTACGCCGCTCGCAGCCACAGTTGCTTCGCAGCGCTAGTTCCGAGTTCCAAAGTTCGGTTCCAAATCTGGTTCCGAGTGATATGTTAAATGTCACTTCCTTGTTCGTTTCAACTGTCACGGCCACGTACACAGGAAGGGAACACAAAATTTGTGAAAATATGTCTGTCTCCGAGTGAAGGAGCTACGGTCCCACTCATCACCCGAAAAGTGTCATTTTCACTCCAAGGTTACACGGCTTCTCGGCAACTTACGTGAATGATGTTGGTACCGTTCGAAAGCTTGTTCTTTGGGCAAGCTAAGCCAAGAACTCGTTTTTTTATGTGATGATCAGCTGTGGCGTTATAAAGCGAGAAGGACGACCATATCTTCCATTTTTGGTGTTTTTCAATCAAGGATGATGCGAACACGAAAAGAAATAGCGCTGTCAATCTTTTTTCAAAGTGACGTTGCACAGTATACAAAGGATAGTCAAGAACTTTTTTTCTCGCGTAAAGCGTCATTAATTGATTATTGCCTATCGAATTTAAGAAAAAAACGCTACTTTTACACTTGCCATAAAAAGCTATTCTGTACTTATTCTCGGCTGAAAATATGATCAGCGGGCAGGTAATTATCAACAGGAGTGATGTCCAAAGTTTTATCGCAAATGAAAGAATAATAAATAAACTAGCGTGGTTCAAAATCGCACACAGAAATGCAGAAAATATGGTGACAAGCGCCACCTGCCGTACGCGTTTGAAACCAGCGGCAGCTTCGCGTTGCAAGAGGTTGCCGAGAGATGGCACGGGTTCCTATGTGCTGATCACGTGATCACGTAGCGGTTCTCTGTTCTCTGACCTCCCTGACTTACGAAACGTTGGCCCCGTGCGTGATTCCGTATACGCAGGTTCCTGCCGCGTGTATTTTTGTTCATCGTACGGTTATATTGTGTCCGTTTGGCTGAATTTCGTGCTGAGGAGTTGCATTATTCTCCATTATGCTGGTCGCCAATCGTCCTTTTGTAGTACTGCAGGGCTGCACATTGGCACGTGTGGGCACGTTGTCCTCATGTGATTTCTTTATTCATATGTGTTGAAGTCAGGAGTTAAGAGCGCCGGACCAACCGCATGGAGCCAGTTTGGCTTAGATCAGCCAGTTACCCACACACTGCAAGCAAACACCACTGAGCATTCACACTGGAATGGTGGAGCAGATGCTCTTGGTCGAAGTTCGGCCTTTGTCACGTTATGCGCACCATTTCGTCGTGTATTCGATCACCCAGGATTGTAATCAGACTACCTAGAAAATCACTCTCTCGCAAAAGCAACATATTTCGTTGCTGCCATCTTTCCTGCATATTTCGTGTTTCTGTTCGTGCTTCCGGATTACTGTTCGAGCTAAATTTAGATAGCAAAGAAGAGCGTTTACTATTATTATTTTTGGTGTGTGTTGTTGTTGTTCTACCCTGACAATTACGTCCCCCGCGCGGTGCAGGTTTGATAGGTATTTTCTCAGTCCTATTTTAGGCCCCCTTACTTTTCTGTTGAAATTATTCCTGTACTGTGTGAGAAATTTTCTACCTTTACGAATAACTGGACTCGAAATGTGGTACGTTACCAGATAAAGATGGAACGCGCAGGGACGTCGGAACTATTTTTCCACTGGGGGAGCGAAAAAAAGTGCTACCATAAACATCATCATCATCACCACCACTTATCTCCCTTTGGGGCTCATGCCTGCGTTATACAGTGTTGCTACGCAAACTGTAAACGTGCTCCAGGCAAATTACGACATGCGCATATTTGTACAGTAGATCTCAAATAACATTGCAGAAGTATTGTAATTAAATTGCGCTTGGTGGTGGGCTAGTTGGTATGAGTTCAGTGCGTCCGGCTTTTTGTACCTCTACGCAGTGCGTAGACTTCTACGACAAGTAATGTGTAAGGAACTTCGGGGGACTTGTCCCCGGGAATCGTCGTCGCGGCAAGTACGTGTGCCGGACTGGAAGCGAATATCGTCTGATCTGCAAGCCTTCTGCGAATAAAGCCGACTTTTCTGGGGAGGTCTCGAGCTCAACAAGAGCCTACAGGTGCCCTCTGACTGGGTGGCACGCTGTCGTTATCACTCCAGGGCGACTCAATAAGAAAAGCCGGGTAAACGACAATAGCGGGTAATTTTGGACATCGGTACGGTGGAAAGTGAGGAGCCAGCAATCAGGTTAACAGCTAGAATATTTTACTATGACAGTTTAACATATAATATGAAGATAACAAAGAATCTGCGATACACATTTCTTGCCAGAGGTGTGGCCTTCTCTGATGTCAATGGCGTTTGATAATCCTGTAACGCTGCTGCAGGCGACGACATAATGGCGCTCCCTCGACGTTGCCGCTGCCGACACATGAACACAACACCGGTGCGACGTGTCGTCTCAGTCCATCGCACTTGTCGTACTACAGGTCTTACACGCCAGCTCGAAGTGGGCACCCTGGCCACAACCGACTGAAATCTGTGGTTGAACCTCGCAAACCGCCCCTATAACAACCGTCTGTCCGCAACAAGGCGATTTCTTTGTATCCTTATTTCCCCCAGATGTCTGGTGTCTTGCGTGCCTTTCGTGATTCCCGTTTGCGCCTCTGTCCCCCCACCTCACCCCGTGGATTGAGTCTGGTAATGTTCGCGCCTCCTGGTACACACTTTCGGACTGATTTATTGCTCTTCGAAACTTCGACAGTGCACTTTGTCCCACAAGCCTTGTCATGGTCAACTCCAGAACACTGTGAACCTGCCACCAGTGGTATGTAGTTCTTCTCAAATGGTCTCCGCACACAGTGACAGTGATAGGCTCTGTGCTTATTGCTCTCTATATTTATGGCCGCCGAAAGAACACATGCACAGGCCATTCCGTTAGACCGTGGTAGATTATGATGCCGGGCTGACCGCGGCTGCCGTGCGGAATACAGACGGGTCTAAGAGTAAAACGCGCAATTTCCCTATTTTTGCTTCGTTTATGCCATTTCCGTATTACGTGCATTGATGCTGGTCAGTTTCCGTGCGCAGTGTATGCCAGTATGCCATTTCGGTGACTGCTCGGTTCCATATGGTAATTTTATAAATTATTTCAAGCTGAAATAATAGAAATAAAGGTGAAAACACATAAACAAGCAACTTCACAGCAAAAAGCTGTTGACTACAATGTCTTTTTTATTATGATTGTTTCGTCATCTTGCATTTGAGAGGAATTAATTTTTTGCACAGTGTACGTCACATGGCATGGACGCTGCAGGCAACGGTTATATCTCATATGGCCCGAGTGTGCATAAGGCCCAAGTGACCAAAACGTCCAAATGTTCATAAGACCCGAAAAAAAATTGGGCCTTTTGCGCATTTGGGTCAAATGAGCAGGACAGGATAAGGTGTCCAGAAGGCCCTAACGCCCAGAAGGCCCAAATGGTCATATGGCCCGAAAACCAGAAAGGAAGACTAACAGTGTATTTTTTCGACCGTATTTTTCAGTGTATAAGCGCCGTTATACATTGAAAGAAGTTCTCTGAAGAAGTCCCGCGCGTCATCTAATGTCATCATATGCGCGTCATCATCCTGCGCAGGACTTCTTCAGAGAACTTTTTTTTATATATAACGGAGCTTGTACACAGAAAAATGCGGTACTTTTATCAGTGCGAGTTATATGCAAGAAATATTTTTCTGTAAAATTGCTTTTCAGGTGTGACTGCGCAGGAATTCCACACTTTGCCGAGAATCGCTACGGCTTGGTATTTTGCTCGGGACTGAGATTTATTATGTTCATCAAGCAGTGCCCATGTTGGAGAATTGAACTCGGTCACTCAGTGGAATATGCTCCTTCTGCAGCGCGCATCTCACGTGAACACAAACAATGCGCTTCTTCCGCCTTGTGAAATGTAGTCTCCAAAGAGTTCAGTTACAGAATCAATTCGAAGGTGTCCGCCTATTTGATAGAGCGCCATTTGGTCGAACGGCCCTGAAAAAATGGCCCCGGAAAATTTGGTGACGGTACAAATGGTCTCGGAAAAAATTGCACCGATGGGTTAGAGCGGAAAAAACGGTCCCATGCGTAGGCGTGGTTTGCGACGTTCAGACCCCTCCCGAAATCGTACCTTTGGTAGCGCATCTGGAAGAGAGAAACGAGGAGTAAACCCTTCTCTCCTATGCAAATTTCCTCCTGAACCCCTCCAGAAATATATTTTTTTTTTCTGGCTACGCTACTTTCATCTAGCCACCATAACGCTACTGCCGTGCCCGGCTTGGGTATCTTCGCAGAAAAAGCGCTACATATTGTGCGTCATAGCAGTATTCAAGCGAAAGTTGAAAAGCTTTTAATGCGGCAAACGAATCAGTTGTTCAATAAATATATTAGGCACAGAGCTTACCAATCTGTACCAAGCGAAATATTGAACCCTGTAAGGATTCAATATTTATTTGTATTTAACTTTTTGTCACATTTATATCTTATTTGCCTGAAAATTTGTTTCTTCATTTCAGTACTTTTATTAATATTTTTAGTTCAGTTACCTTTTTCTCCTCTGTCGCATTCAGCATTTAATTGCGCATATGTGCAAAGAAAATACAGTATCTATGTCACTCCTAGTCTTCCCTCCTGGTTTTCGGGCCATATGACCATTCGGGCCATATGAATATTTTGGCCTTCTGGACACCTTACCCTGCCCTTCTCATTTGACCCAAATGCTCAAAAGGCCCAAATTTTTTTTCGGGTTTTATGAACATTTGGGCGTTCTGCTCACTTGGGCCTTATGCACACTTGGGCCATATGAGATGATACCGCAGGCAGCACCATACATAGGACGGTGTGAATGTTTGGGTTTTTGAGCACCGAAGCGAGTAATCGTATATCCTATTCCATTTCCTAATCAAATATGGAATTCAATGTTCGAATTCCAAATCGAATTGATGCGTCTACTAAATTGACAAACTGTACAGTCATGGGCCTCCCGAGATGTGATACCGCTAGATACCGCTAGGCCGAGTGGGCTAAGGCGTCCGCTCGTTGGTGGACCAAGGTCGTGCTGAAGACTGGGAGGTGGTGGGTTCGAATCCTACCGCCGGCTGTGCTGTCTGAGGTTTTCCCTGGGTTTTCCGAAGGCTTTCCAGACGAATGTCGGCACAGTTCCCCCTGAAGTCGGCCCAGGACGCATACTAACCCCCCTGTCCCCCACTCCTTCCTGCTATCCTCTCTCCGTCTGTCCACATCTGTACGTCGCTCATAGCCATATGCTTCGCGGCGCTAACACCCAATCAAAAAAAAAAAAAACAACATAAACAAGCAACTTCACAGCAAAAAGCTGTTGACTACAATGTCTTTTTTATTATGATTGTTTCGTCATCTTGCATTTGAGAGGAATTCATTTTTTGCACACTGTACGTCACATGGCATGGACGCTGCAGGCAGCACCATACATAGGACGGTGTGAATGTTTGGGTTTTTGAGCACCGAAGCGACTAATCGTATATCCTATTCCATTTCCTAATCAAATATGGAATTCAATGTTCGAATTCCAAATCGAATTGATGCGTCTACTAAATTGACAAACTGTACAGTCATGGGCCTCCCGAGATGTGATACCGCTAGATATATTGAAATATATTTTCGCCTGTCAATTTTGTTGCTTTCCCCCCACATTTTATTTCCCTCTTTACACATCACACCTCTCGTCATCTCACAAAGCGATAACACGAATCGCAGCCAAATAGAAAAAAAAAAAAGTTATCTTCACCTACTAGTCACGGCCGCTACTATGCGGAATACGGACAGGTTACATAGCCTATTTTACTTCGGTTATGCCATTCCTTTGATTCTTATCATTTTGTGTGCGTACTGTGAGTTGAACTTCTAGTTTCAACAGAAGTGGTAATTTCATAATTCATTTCAAGAAATCCTGTTTCTGTAAGCTGTATTGAGATAAAACTGCTACCGATCGGCACGTGAACAGACTCTTCACAGCTGACTGCAATTATTTAGTATTTGCGTCCATTTTTTATGACGGTTGTTTGACCATTTTGCGTTTGAGATATATATTTTTTAGATCTCAAATATATTATATTTTGCACAGTCTTCGTCACACGCTATGCGCGCGGCAGCTACCCCCGTTCTACTCAAACCACGAAAGCACCAAAAATCAACTCGCCGTCTTGCACGACAGTTTCAAAAGGCTTTTACCAGACAATGCTCCCTTCTATACACGTATAAACACCGGGTACGGTGGCATACAGAAGAGACTCAAGGTCAAAGGGTCCAGTCGGGAGAATCGCGCGCGGTTCTCCCTAACGGGGTCATCCACGGAAACCGCGACGGTGGCGCCCCGCCGTAGCAAGTCCGTAAGTAAATTCAAGATGGCTACCGTGAGACCGTAGCCTTAAGTCTGTGTAAGCCACCAACCACCTTGCTCGACTTTCGCTAATCGTGTGCTCGTTGTCTTTGTTTTCAGTTAAGCCACTTCAAGGTTCCCAAGCACGTCATGTTCGTCGAAGGGTTTCCCAAGACTTTGTCTGGCAAGGTTCAGAAGTTCAAAATGCGGGAAGAATCTACGCGCAGGTTGAAACTGAAACAATGAAAGACGGAAGGAATCTCGAGCTTCAGTGTGTTTCCGTTTGCATTCCATTTACAAGAACCACGAAAAGGAGAAATGCAGTTACAGTTGCAGTTCCTGTTCCTGTTTTGACAGCGTTTGGGCTGTATTACGAATGATATGAAGGGTGTTTATTTTTATTCGTTGCGGAACTTTTATTAAAAGAACTAGCAGAGCAAAATAGATGCCGTTTTTGCAGTTGAGTTCTGTGGCCAGGCTGACATCCCCTCGAAGAAAGTATATGCAACTACAAGATGACTAATTACCTAAAAATTCATTAATTAACCCTTTATTTAGAGAATTTCGGGCAAAAGCGGGAGATCAGAATGAGAGACCATTCTAGTTGAAAGCCATTCCACGTTTAAAAAATCCTGAAGCACGCACGTGCGTGAAGGTAACCATCCCCGAATTTTCAACTGCAAAGACGGTATCTATTTTGCTCTGCTAGTTTTTTAATAAAAATTATGTAACAAAATAACACCCTGTATATACGAAAGAGTGAAAAACCACAATTGATAACAAAAACTGATACGACAAAAACCACAACGAGATGTCCCTGCTATGTATGGCGGGACCACGCAAAAACAGTTGCCACGGAATGACCACCCGAATTCGCCATAAATTAAACGAGAACCTGATCAGTCGCCGCCGGTTTATCCGCTTATACATCTTCTTGTCACGAACAGAAGTCTTATATGTTTCAAACACGTGAACGTAACTTGATTTAGAGCACTTGAAACGCCAGCCAAAATGGGCGCTCAAGTGAATGCTTTTTCAATGACGTGTACGCCGGAAACCCGAGACAGGGGAAAAGCTAACAGACGGGGTCTGACAGACATCGCGCCATATTGAATCAGCTACTGTTGCCGCGGCGCATGCAAACAAAGGAATCCAGTAAGCATACAGCAAACATAACGCCAAAAATGTTTTGGAACAGTAACACACCGCCAGAACCCATGAAACCGGGAGATATGTGAAAACACATACACACACACGAAGGAACAGACACGACACGGTCGCCACATGGGGACGCCGTCTCCGCTGCATAAACCAGCCTTGACTACAAGCCTGGATAGGGGCGGACACTGAAAAAATATTTAGCCGACGGAAGTAGAGAAGCAACCGAGCAAGTGTTGCAACAGTTTTTGGAACTGTGGCTGCTTTCACGGGCTGGAAATACACGACGTTCCCTCGGCCGATTCAATATGGCTGCCTCCGAGCGCATACATTGAGAGAGGGGAGAGCCCCGTCAAGTGCTTTGCTCTCCTCCGATCCTCCTCCCCAGCTTTCCTTCCAGCCTCTCTCCGTAAGATTTCTATGTTGTCATTATGAACCAGCTAGTCTTTCCCTTTCTACCCCTTTCCCTGTTATCGATAACGCTGTAGGGGCCGGCGTGCGCAATCATTATCATCCGCTGGCAACTTGTCAGAGCAGTAATCGCTGCTGGGGAGCCAGCATGTCTTTCGCCGCTAACCGATGGGCTCGCGTAGGGTATGTTCGCATGCGATATTTGTCTGTCCTCCGCACATTTGTTGTGTAAGACTAGGGAAATAATGATTCGATACAAGACTGATATGTTCCCATTCCTAGTTTCTGTACGTGATAAACTTAAAATAAATAGTAGACGTCATGAAGATTAAATAACACATAGTTTGTTGCAGTGGACAAAAACGAAAAAGGACGTGGAAGTTGTGAAGTGTTAAAAGAAAGGGGCGGATCATGACATTCGCGGTTGCGAAATTCCTTATCTGGAAATTCCCGTTCCCGAAACAAGGAAAATTAAGGAGAATGTTCGACTGCTTCTTAAAAACAAGGTATCTCGCTTTAACCACCCAAATACACGGGTTTTCGATGTCTGTCCAAGTCGTCCTAGCGAACAAAAGCCAAATTTTAGCGACCGTTAGGCTTAGTGGGGCAGACATGACGGAACACCGGGTCCAGGAAGAAATGTCCCCGGAAAAAAATGTCCCCGGAAAAAATGTCCCCTGAGGAACATTCACTTTTGGTACGCGTGGACTGGTTGACTTACGTTGACTTTTTACCAGGACGGTGTGAATATTTGGATATTTGGAACACCGAAGCGACTAATCGTATATCCTATTCCATTTCCGAATCAAACATGAAATTCAATGTTCGAATTCCGATTCGAATTGATGCTTCTTCTAAACCGAATATATTTGAATGGTGCCTGAAGCTGCACACGTAAGGCTGGCACATGGAGGGCATAAAACAGGGTGAGCGCTATATCAGCTATATACTTACACATACATACCGTGCATGTTTATATTCCAACATATGCTGTATATATGTATCCGATACGGTTATTCAACGAGTCGCTTAATGTATTCGTAATCAATTCCGTTTTAAAATGACTGCTCACGCATAGCATATCTTTGCCTATAGGGGGTCGCTGTGGGTGACCAGGGTCAGTTTTGGTGCATTTATTTCGTTGTTTCTTGCACTAAAGCGGCCTGTACAGTCATGGGGCTCCCGAGACGCAACGCGTGACACCGCTAGGCTTATTGAAATACATTTTTGCCTGTCAATTTTGTTGCTTTTCCCCGGGCATTTTATTTTCCTTTTTACTTATCACCCTGCACGTCGATCCGCACACTTTTAAAAAAGAACCTGACATGCTTCTAGTAATTCCGAATGACATCTTCTCTCCTGATTTGTTGCAACTGGGCGGCGTTCGCCTTTCTGTGACACTATACATTTGTGTTAATTAGCAGAGAAAATGTTTTTCGTGTTAGCGCCGCGAAGCAACTGTTGCTGTACGTGGTGTACAGGCATGGACAGAGGACAGCGGGAAGGAGGGTGACAGAGGGTTAGTAGGCGTCCAGGGCCGATTTCAGGGCGAAGTGTGCCGTCGTTCGTCTGGAAAGGCTGCGGGAAAACCCAGTGAAAGCGTCAGACGGCACAGCCGGTACGGGGATTCGAAACCCGCGCCACCTCCCAGCCTCTGCGTGAAAGGCGATCATCCTAACCGCTACTTCACGTGAGTAGGTATACAGAAAAATGTTACGATCCCGCTCTTAATCATCAGGCCTAAAATCTACAGTCGCAAAATCCCGGCGTTCTGATTGCACATCAGTCAGTGTGACGTCACGCAGGATATACTTCTTAGTATAAGAAGAAAGAAACAAAATAAGAATATCTCAGCAAAGTGTGCACGTTGTATCAACAAACGTGACAATTGATTGCAGGGTATGCTCTACGCGAAATCATAAGTGAAAGTGGCCCGAGCTTTCCAAGTAAAGACACATAATACGTGGTTAGATATTTTAGGTATTTATTTTGAGTCCGAGGACTTCAAGACCGGCAATATCGCAACCGGGCATTTCGCAACAATTCCACGCGTACCAGAAGTGGATGTTTCTCAAGGAACATTTTTTCCAGGGAACATTTTTCCGGTGACATTTCTTCCCGAAACATTTTTTTTAAACATTTTTTCCGGTTCCCTGGAACACAACGTTGGTTAATTTATTATTGGGTTTGTCCAAGTTAGGTGTTTGCGTTTCCATGTCCAGGTTAGTTCAAGTTCGCTGTTGGCAGTTTCCCGCGCGCGACTGTGCCTTTTATGGTCAAATAACGCTCATTTCTCTTAGTTTATTTTGCAGCGGGGATTTTAATCACTTTATTCCGAGATACACCCGAAAGAAAACACGGAATTAATCTATGTTTCGATTAATGCTTTTTTTTTCATAATCAATCAATCAATCACGAAAAATTCCATCAGTGTCGTCCCTATAGTCTGCCTCAACTCTTCGAATATGTGATGGTTTCTGAGGTCTCAGTGACACGTCAGGCGACAACGAGGAGGAGGAAACGGTTTCAAGCGTGGAGGTGATGCTTGAAGGACAAAATACAGCGAAAATTTTCCAAAATATAACGTGTCACGTTTCTCCCGTCTGCTTGGTAATTTAAATTGCACGCAGAGAAGCTGTTCTACGTTACACGACAGCTGCTGACTCGGCCTCTTGTTATCTGCTGCGTCTCTTATACACTTCGTTATCGGAGTCTGGTACTAACCTAATCTCCTTCCTCCGAAACGGGAGGGATATCTCTCTGGTGTGAAGGGAAGTGAAATGAGAGTGACATCTCTCTATTCGCTGAACTCAGTTTGGATGTATTGATGCGCCAGCACTGAACATGCGGCGTATAATATAAATGGTATGCATTGTTTTTGCGCTCAGTGTTGTACTGGTGTTGGTGCTGGTGGTACCTTTCTCTTTTTTTCTTCTTAATAAATATATACCCCCCCCCCCCCGCCCTGGTGCTGAAAATTTGCTCTCTAGACGACGACGAGATGGTGCTGGTGCTCATGAAAGGGCTCGCCGTTGTCGACCTCGCAGAGGTGGGGAACGTTACGACTGACGCCCCGGGGGGAATGTGCGTCCTGGGCCGACTTCTAAGAGGACTGCGCCGACATATATCTAAAACCGTCTGAGGAAAACCAGGATAAACCCCGGACAGGACAGCCGGTACCGGGATTCGAACCCGACGACCAGGTGATGATTGTGTATACCTTCAAGCGAACGAATGAGATCTATTGACCACAATGGAGCGGCTGCTGGAACGTAAAAGACGAGAAAGAAGGAAGGAGAGAGGGAGAGGGAGAGGAGGCAAGTTGGTACAGACAGACACACACAGATCTGCTATGGATCCGCGTGTGTGTTCACGTGGTTTGTAACCATGAGCATATAACTATCAAT
Source organism: Ornithodoros turicata (assembly GCF_037126465.1). NCBI lineage: Eukaryota > Metazoa > Arthropoda > Arachnida > Ixodida > Argasidae > Ornithodoros > Ornithodoros turicata. The sequence goes on from NC_088203.1 coordinate 13,732,618, forward strand.
ATAACCCCAGGGGCACGTGCATATAGCTGACGCGAGGACCCTTATTTTTATCTTCTCTCTCTCTCTGCTTTCTCGCTGACATGTAACATGGATACCCGCATCCTTCGCCCAACGTCCCCCAACCCGGTTGGCAGATTGCAGGGTAATAATAAGTAACACGCCATCAAACAATCTAGGTGTCCACGTGCCTACGAAAATATGCACATCCCTGTCGACACTCTTGGCGCTCGTACAAAGGGTGATCATATATATAGGGGATGATATATAGGGGGAGACCGGCGCTAGTTGTCAACGTTTCTTTTTTTTTTTTTTTTTTTTTTTCTGAGGCACGTTTTTTGCTCTGTACTTGCAGCCAAGCTCTCTATGATAGCGAAAATTCGTTCAGTTATGGTTACTCGTGCCGCTAATAAACGACGGAAGCATGGACTAGACTAGCTTCTTCTCTTTGTTCTTTTTTGTAGCACGCTCTGTTCTCCCCAAAATGTACAGCTCCCCTCAATCATAATAACAACACTGGAAAAAAAATTCGGTTTCATTTCCGAACGCGATAAGAGCCACCCTGGGGACACTAGAGTAATGTTAAACGAACAAAATCCTTGCGTTAAACTAATAAAATAATTTAGTTGAACAAAGATTTCCTCATGGTTCTGAGGGTTTATGTAATCGCGCTCAGGAACGAGACCATATTTTCCCACTGTTATTAGTAAAGTTGACGTGAGCTGTACATGTAGAGACCCCACCCTTCTCGTCATATCCATATACAGATTCCGATGGAGACGATTGCAGCTCGTACGAAGACAGCTCAGCTACTACCACCATCATCAACCGGCGGCTCCGCTTATACCCCTGACAGTGGCAGATGCCGTCGACCGGGCAGCAGCTACTCACGGTGATAACATCGCCGTCACGTCATGTCATCAAGGCTTAAGAAAGACCTACGCGCAATACAAAAATGATGTGAGACAATGTGTTGCCCCGATTGCGTGACGTCACTATATGTAGCCTCTTCTAGATTGACCACCTGGCAGCTGGCCTGGTTTCTCTTGGCCTGCCCCCTTGCTCCACGGTTGGAATCATCATGACCAACATGTACGAATGGGCACTCGTACAGTTTGCCGCAGCAAAAGCTGGGCTTGTACTGGTCAGTAAATGCGCACACTAACTCATCTCACTTGACTTCCCTTTTCTTCACGCGTATCTTCAAAAACCGTCACGAGAATTGCTGTCCCAACATGTCCGTCCGACATAGCCATAAGGTTGACCTTGTCCACGGTGTTACGCCAGTGACCCTCGCTCTACACGTTTTCCCCCGATTTGTTACAGGTGAATATCAACACAGCGTGCAAGACGCCGGAATTTGAGTACTGCCTGAGTAATGTGTGGTGGTATACGCTGCCTGTACTGTCAAATTGCCTAACGCGCTTGTGCTGTTTGCAGATGGACTGCCGAGCCCTCGTTATGTCCGACAAGTTTGCAAGACAAGACTACTATCGCATGCTTCTCGAAATAGCTACGGAACTGGAAAGGTCCACACCTGGAGAGCTCAAGAGTTCGAGGTGGGTTGTACTCTACGGTATAGCGGATGTAAGCACGAACATTTTCCTCGCTGACCACAAACTCCAGCTGAACAGCAGTGCCGGGCGTAACTCTACGAGGAAGGAAGCATATCAGAAGCTGCGGAGTACGATTGGCCTGATAGTTCTCGTATCCATAGAAAGCAAACTTTGTAAGCGCGAGTGCGTGGATCTTACCTGTTTACTCTTTCAAGTCCCTACGTTGACTGAACATGAAACCTCGACTGCTCTGTACACACGCATGCCTCAGATCTTTCAGTGTGTCGTATACTCCTGTGTCTTTCCATGCAATGCGGTCGTAATAAGTGGCACCTTGCAGTCACCTCCTTAAAAACCATGTTCACGGCGGTTTCAGGTGGCTTGTATTCCCTATTATTATTATGCCCATAGCTGTCTCCCTCTCTGTACAATATACGCAGTTGTCGTATAGGTGAATAAGGGAAGTACGCCTCCGCCCATGGTCCAAGGGTCCTAGATTTCCGTCCCTCCGTCCGTCCTATGAATAACGATGAGGTACTTCCTTGACGGAAGCGTCTATGTTTCGCACCCTAGCGGAACTTTCTTTTTGATTCCGTGTTGCCGCCGCGAAGCAACTGTGGCTATGAGTGGCGTACAGACGTTGACAGGTGGAGAGAGGACAGCAGGAAGGAGTGGTGGACAGGGGGGTTAGTATGCGTCCTGGGCCTACTTCATGGGGAACTGCGCCGACATTCGTCTGGAAAGTATTCGGAAAACCCAGGGGAAACCTCAGACACGGCGGTAGGAGTCGAACCCACCACCTCCCAGTTATCGGGACGACCTTGGCTACCACCAACGTAACGGAACTGAGATACAGGTCGTGTCTGTGTCTGTGCATACACAAGACGCGACCTGTATCTGTAGTCTGCACAGTCTCCTTACACTCTTAACTCCGTACCCTTTAGTAAAGGGTAAAAAATCGCAATATTTTACCCTCTATTTCAGAAGCTACCAGGTACCCTCTGAGCGACCCCTTTTATAAAAGTTAGAAGGAAACCCACTAATTAGAGGTTACGGCCTTCAATCCAGCACCTGCCCGTAAAGGGTACGCCAACGCGCGGCTTTTTATACAGGATGTTCATTTTTATTCGCAACAGAGTAGCGCTCATTTGGCAGGTGGGTTATGTGAATTTTTGCTAATTAATCGGTCCGTAGTTACAGACACATGCGTCAGTAAATGTCGGAGATGTTTGTAACTACGGATGGGTTAATTTGCGAAAATTAACGTAACCCACCTGTCAAATGAGCGCTGGTGTGATGCGAATAAAAACAAACACCCCGTGCGTGGGATATGGACAGACATTTACAGAACACACCAAGGTACCAAAATGAACCCGCAGAAAAGGAGATCTTGAACATATGTATATTACAAAAACAGAAGTATAGCTAGAGGTGACACATTGTGCACAAGTGCGATTCTGATGTGAGGAGGAACCATGATCGCTTTACCATAGGTATGTGGAAAAAAGAACTATCTTCTAAGTGAGAAGCAATGCATAAAAGTGCGAGGAAGCCAGCGAGTCAAAACAACTGACCTATGTTTGCTAAGCTGAACAGACCCAACGAAATGGAGAATTGCAGCAGAAAAAAATTTATTCCACATTCGTGTTGCAGAGGCGAGCGCAAATGGCAATACAGTATTACATAAAACGCACACAACCTTGAGGAATATGAGTGTACAGTAACGCAGGAGACACTACATTACTGCGTTATCGGCGTTGGAGGCGCTCTGGGACGAGTTTGTGAGGTACTGCATTGCGCTGGTGACGGTATATGTGAACCTGCATGTGGGATCCTGGGAACAAAAGTTTGGGCAATGAGAGTAACAATTACGGAACCATTCAAATCGGTACAAAGCACAAGGTACAAAGCAGCATAAATGCAGGAAGGCGTTCACTCCGCGATTGAGTCTTAGAATATCGTAAGAATACAACGAGTAGGAAGCTGCGAATTATATATCTTGATGCATATATCCGCAGCTCGCAAAATGCACGCCGGTGTATTGACTTGGCGACCAAGTAAGAGCAGAAAAGTAGCAAGCGTAAGTGGCGTTCATATGCAGGACCGCAAAACGCTTGCCATAATCACAACAAACATGCGCTAAGAGCTCTTGCTATCAAAATAACGCACGTACCTAGCACAAAACGTACACTTACCCAGTGTATGAAGTGTGTGAATTAGGGCTGCGGTGGTGACGTTCGTTTTCGGTTATATATTCTTTGCAATCTTCGCACTCACTACACTTTCCCCTGAGAACACCGAAAATATCCTTGTTTGCTAGAGACATCTAGCTTTTCCGTTGTTCCTGACGATACTATGATAAACGCGAGGAAAACCACTGATTAAAACAGATTACACTTGTTAACGGACGGACGACGAGCGTTAAGCGTTTCAAGGCAACCGCTCTCAGTGTGGATAGACATAGACCAGGCTCGGCTACGCAGCGAAATCGGAAATCTTGGTGGTTGCGGCATTGACAATGGTTTTCCACCCTTTAGAAAGAAACATACTATCAGTATTCCAGACTGCGAGCTTATAATCTGTGTTCATACAGCATTGATAACATGTAGTCGACGTATAGATGACGCTGAAACAGATAAAAAATAACAGCGTAGATTCTCAACTGTCGTCTCGAATGGGAGGCTGAAACGCGGCATTATGCTGAAAAATAGAAGGAAAACAAACGATAAGAACATGAACGATAAGAAACTAACAAAGAAATTATCGTTGGAGATTTCGCTTAGAAGTTACAGTGCCGGAGTAGAGGGTACATTTATAAGTTACAACAAGCTGTTTTTGTTTTTTCCGAGATGTAACTTCTATTCGTGTTGTAAAGACATGACCTTGGTCGCTTTTAACCTCTAAATATACGTTACAGTGGTGTAACCTATAAGAAATCTCGAAATCTACGTCTATATAGAAGTTACATGTTTCTAAAAGTTACAATAAAAGGTACGGGTTTAAGAGTGTAGACCTCAATGCACTAAGCGCGAGGTAAAGCGAACGTTTTTTCTCTCTCTCTCTGTCTCTCTCTGCATAGACTGCCGCTTCTGAAGCATGTGATCACGGTGAGCGACAAAAGCATGCCGTAAGTCTACCGTCTTCTTTCTGGAAATTGCCGAGTACTAGTGCATGGTCGTCATTGCAGAGGGACTCACTCGTACGCAGACCTCCTCGACTCCGTGACGAGAGAGCACCGTGAGGAGATGCACACAATCTGCTCTCGAATGCAGTTCGACGCACCGGTCAACGTCCAGTTTACCTCGGTAATACCGCACAGTTCAACAGCGTATCTGTTGTACTCCAATATATTGTTTCCATTTGCTGTTGCGTCTCCATTACAGAGCCTTCACGAACTATGAGGTAGTCGCGGTCAGATGCTTGTCTAAGATTCTCCTTTTGCTACAGGGCACAACCGGAAAGCCCAAGGGTGTGACCCTCTCTCACTTCAATATCCTCAATAATGCCTACACAGTTGGACACATCATGGGATACCACAAACAGGTACAGACGCACGCTACCGCAGAAACGTGTTCAAATATAGATTTCACATGATGCCATGGGAATTTCAGCACGACTCCATCTGCTTGAACGTGCCCATGGTCCATTGCTTCGGCTGCGTCCTGGGTACAACGTGTGCGATGCTCTTCGGCTCCACGGTCGTCATGCCGGCTCCCAGTTTCAACGGTGCAGCTGCATTGAAAGCTATTGCTGCAGAAAGGTATTCCTAAACGGCGTCCTTGCCGTGCAGGCGTCCATTTGTCGCGCTTCACAGGTGCTCAACGGTGTATGGAACGCCGACAATGTTTATTGATATGATCAGCGGTCTGGACACGCCTGGTACTCACCATGATGTTTCGTCCGTTTCGAAAGGTATTTTTTCTCTATCTGTCCTTTGCGCAAAGCTCACCCTTCCTCGAGACACCGTGTATCATCTAAAGTTACATTTACGCCTGTGCTACGTATGGCCTAATGCATCCAGCTGTGTCTTTTTTTGTTTTTGTTTTTTGTGCTTAGGTATCATGGGCGGAGCTCAGTGTCCACCGGAAGTCCTTAAAGGCGCAATGTTCAAACTAAACGCAAGACAGTTGCACGTGTGTTACTTTCTGGTACACGTCTTCTTCCAAGACCATTAAGCTATTAAGACGTCTTTCGTTGACTACAGATCGGTTACGGCAGTACGGAATGCAGTCCCGTAATTACTTTCTCGGACCCCAGTGAGCCGCTGGAGAAGTGGATACACACTGTTGGCAAGCCAATTGATCACGTGGAGGTAAGGCTCGGAATAGCCAGCCGTTGTGTCTAGGGTCCGTTGGGTATCTCATGTAATGTCCGTGGGACATGTGTGGGACGTCCATTGGGATGTTCATTGCAGGTAAAGGTTGTGGACAAGGAGGACCGCATAGTACCGTTCAACACTAAAGGAGAACTGTGTGCCAGGGGCTACCTTGTCTTTCGCGGTTATTACGGGAATGAGCAGAAGACGCGAGAAGTAGTCAGGAGCAACTGGTACCATACTGGGTAATAGGCCTTGTGTTGCGGTCACACTTGCGGTGACATAGTAAGACCATTCACTGCAGACGGCAACGCACTTCAGATGGCAAAAGTGAGCGATGCTGCTGAGCAAAGCTGACTTGCATTATTTCTCAGTGACGAGGCAACGATGGCAGAAGATGGTCACGTGACAATCTGTGGACGTATCAAGGACATGATTATCCGCGGAGGCGAAAACATTTATCCGCAAGAGATTGAGGAGGTCCTCTACACCCATCCATGTATTGAAGAGGTGCACGTACGTATAATTCTCAATCTCCAATGTGTGCTCCAGTGAGCAGTGTTGTAGGTAACGCCGTTACAGGTAACGCCTTTACCGTAATCGATACTTTTTTAGTGCCCAACCCGTTACTATTACTCATTTTCACTAGTCCTCCTAGCGCTCGAAAAGAAGCCAAACATGTTCATTTTTTTCTTCGAACGTGGAGGAAATAACCACGCTGTGATCAACAAAAGAGTTGAGGTAAGCGAACAGATGTCAAGTTCTTGACAGTACGCTCTGGATTCCACTGCTAAGCTGCTAGCTGTGTCACGCTGAGTCACGGTCATATATTATATGCTATTGTTAACATCAGAAAGGTTTCCTTGGTCATTGGACTCCACGGTATGCAGAGTATTTATTTTTGTTCGTTTCCGAGTTTTTATTTAAAAACTAGCACAGCAAAATGGATGCCGTTTTTGCAGCTGAGTTATATGGCCAAGCGAACATTCTCTCGAAGAAAGTATGTAACTACAAGATCATTAATTACCTAAAATTCATTAACTTTTTAATCAGGAGTTCTCGCGGAAAGGCGATATAGCAGAACGGGAATTATTCCACGTTGAAAGCCATTCCATGTTTTAAAATCCCTTCGACGCGCGCGTGTGTTGAGATATCCATCACTGAATTTCGCTATGCAAATGAGGCCGAAACAAGAACTACGCACTTTTCGAGCGCAGAAATGACGCGACCTGCGCCTGTCTTGGTCGGAGAGCGGTCTATATGACCAACAGATTAGTTCCTATACCAATCAGCTCCATCGCTCCAAAGCGCGTGGCCCTCTTACATGGATGTCGCTGTTTCTGCGCTCGAAAAGTGCGTAGTTCTTGTTTCGGCTCATTTGTATGGCCAGTGAGAAATCCATATCAGTGTCCGGATTATTGACTGTGGGCGGAACTTGAATCCGGTAGGTAAGGTAGTCCCGTCTAAGGTAGTCACATGGGAAGAAAACCACGTTGTACTTGCCGCGTTGTACCACGGTGTGGAGTTCAGAAGAGCGCTGCTGCTGTCTCGGGTTCGGTCCTCTCCTTGATCGGATGACGTCACCTATAGGGCTCTCCGCAACCTTGATCAGAAGTGTGTGAAGTATCTGCTGGAGGTATTTAATAAATCATGGAGGTCAGAGAAAGTACCTGACAGTTGGAAGCGCGCGCGTGTTATTCCGCTGTTGAAGCCAGGTAAATCGCCATCGCAGCTCTCCTCCTTTAGACCAGTGAGCTTGACTAGCTGCTTTGGAAAGTTGATGGAGCGCATGGTACTCGCCAGACTGGAGTGGTGGCTCGAACATCGCTGCGTTTTCCCGCAAGAAATGTCAGGCTTTCGTCGGCACAGAGCAGCAATAGATTCGGTTCTGGATTTAATCACTTCTGTGGAAGAGGCAAAGGTGCACAAGAAGACAGTGCTGGCAGCCTTCCTCGATGTCAGACTGGATGGCGTGTCAGCCACGCTTCTGTCCTCTATGGTCTTGTTGATGCCGCCCTACTTTCCAGAGCACTCTCATGGCTTACTGATTTTCTCCGTGGACGGGAACTGTTCGTCCGCACAAGCCAGGGAGATACAGATCTTCTCATGTTGGCACATGGGGTGCCCCAGGAGAGCGTTCTTAGCCCCATCTTATTTAACATTGTTATGGCTGGTCTTCGAAGTTGCGCCGGCAGGAAAGTGCTGATGACATTTGTCTCTGGACCAGCGGCACATCACGTCCTGCCCTCCAGCGACGCTTTCAGCTCGCTCTCGACGCTATCCAGCAGTACCTGTCACTGGCGTGCTTGGACGTATCTCGACGGAAAACACAGTAATAGTGCCTAGTAGTAGTAGTGCCAGTAATAGTAAAGACAGTACTAAGTGCCTCCTTGCGCGAAGCCTTCGTGTGTGACTGGGCGTCCCCCGAGCAGCAGAGACCCGAGCAGTTATTGCTAAGCAAAGGAGACCCGCTGGACGTTCTTCGCTCTGGTGAGACCTGCCGACTTTTCCTCCGTCTATTATCCCATCATCGGCGGCACCCGCTCGTATCGAAGATCTTGAGACGCAAGACCGGTGATTGCTCATCTGAAGCCTAGCGTTCCGAGTTTCGTGGTGAAGACAGTGGCTCCCAGTGTCCCTCCATGGTCTCTGTCAAGCCCAGTAACCGCTTAACTGTGCTTGGCCTGCATGGAAGGAGAAGGGATACAGCCCCGTGTGTCGCCAAGCAGCTTACCCTGGGTATGACGAATGACAGGTACATACACGGCGTCAACGTCGGTTTCCACTGACGGGTCATCCACTCGGAATGGGTCGTCCTCGGCATTTGGCATTCCATCTCGGTCAGTCTCCTGTGGAAACCATCTTTCTCACAGACCTTGCGCCAGAAAACTCAAAACTCCAAATCTTTCTCACAGAACATCATCTACGTGTGCCGAGCCCTACGCCATTCTCTTTGCTATGCAAAAAATATCAGTCAGCCCAGCTCAGTCGTGGGTCGTCTTTACAGACTCAAGAACCGCGCTCCAGTGTGTGGCCAACTTGGGGATACGTGGGTCCCTCAGTCCTGTTGTCTTTGACGTCCTGCAAGTTTATAAGAAGGCGGTCGTTGCAGGGCACACTGTCGCATTGCAGTGGATCCCCGTACATGCCGGCATCAGCGGCAATGAAGGAGCAGACAGAGCCGCCTTGAGCTCCTATCAGCGCGCAGCTTTTTCCCCGATAATGATGTCTTCGGGTGACCGAAGACACCTCCTTTCGACACTCACCGGCCCCAAGATGCAGGCTCTCAGTGGCAACACGACATAGATCACTCCCTTCTCTCGGATGTAGACCCCACGCTTTCTCTCGTACTTCCTCCGCGACTACCCCGCCCCTTCACTGCACTCTTCCACCGCATGAGGCTCGACGTTGCCTTTACACCTGTCTTTCACCTCCACCTCGTCTTCACTCTGCCCCACTTGCGGAGTGCACGGCGACTTCTGCCACGTCATCCTGGCTTGTGGGCAATATCACCACGAGCGTGCACTGATGGAAGTTGCTAAGCAAACGTATTGACAAGCGGCCGTTCAACCTTGCGAAGATCCTCGGCGTAGCCGAACGCTGCCCACCAGATGCAAGGCCTGCGTCTTCTTGCGGAGTACTTGTGCTCCACTGGTCTAGTGACGGCTCTCTGAAAGTGCTCCCCCCCCATCATCATCCCCTCATCCGTTCCCAATGCGCAATAGGACGATCCCGCCTCAGCGGCGGGGAATCGCAAACCTCATCATCATCCAATGTATGTGTGTGTGTTTGTCATTTGTATGACGAAATTCAGCTATGGATATTTTAACAGACGTGCGCGTTTAAGGGTTTTTTAAACATGGCATGGTTTTCAACGAGGAATATCTCCCGTTCTGTTATCTCGCTTTTGCGCGACGTTCCCTAACGAAAAAGTTAATTAATAAATTTTAGGTAATTAATGATCCTGTAGTTACATACTTGATTCGAGAGAATGTTCGCCTGGCCATATAACACGACTGCAAAAACGGCATCTCTTTTGCTCTGCTAGATTTCTTATGAAAATTCTGTAACGAATAATAAAAAAAACTCCCTCTACATTGCACTAACGTCCACTATCACTAACGTAATTGTCATATCGGCCTCATTCAGCTGCCCGAGAGACCACAGCCTACCAGGATGACAGAATATAGCTTTGAGAAACTGAAGCAAAGTGTCTGAGATACATAGTATATATGCTGCCTTATTGCTGCAAAACTGTCTTCTATGTTGCTGTTATACAAAAGGGTGTGTATGAAAGCGAGATTTCGATGTAGCGTCTGCAGCGTATTTCCAACAAAAGCATCGGCCAAAGTAACGCATTACCTTTTTTTTTTTGTTTTTTTGTTTGTTTGTTTGTTTGTTTGTTTGGTACGGTAGCGGTACTCCGTTACTTTAAAGAAGAAGTATCGATATCGGTATTTCGATACTTTCTATTCAAATAACGAGTATCGGTATCGCGATACCACATTTAGGTAACGGGTACAACACTCCAACCAGAGCCCCAGGGACTACTGTCGACAGCCTCATCAGTAGAAGTCCATGGGGAATGGTTGCAGGGGGCAGTGGAAGTAAAATAATGTTCGTTTGTTGTGGCTGTTATCAGACCTGCACTATATCTAGTAAGTAAAGGAATACTCAAAAATATGGTCCGTTGTCATTAGGGGAAATATCCTCACCTCTAACCAGCCCCTCTCCTTCGAGTTCGTTGGAATTCGGCTAATGTTCCAGAGTGGAACTTTCGTACACCTTCGTACACTTTGAGGGGAACAAAGAACAAAACAAGAACTAAATTGGGAAACAGTTGCAGCTTTTAGTGTAGAAAGTTGGGTCAGTTTCTTTCAGCTCATTCTTAGCGAAGAACGGGGACACATTTAAACAACTTGATTGGGCTTGTCTTGCGTTGTTTATTGTTCTCTCTTCGCTCTTCGTTTAGAATGTCCTATTTTCCCCTAGATTACCATTACTTCCCATTTTGGTCTCCTGATACTGAAAATTGCTTCCCCAAAGCACTGCGAAGGGTCACCAAGCTTTGCACAAGGTTCCGTGCAGTCCAGAAAGGGGCTACTGGCTGTGCTGATGCATTTACTCCCCGAAAAGACTAAAATGATTTTTTTTTTTTTTTAATGTGGCGTAGACCTGTCGGATGTGCAATTTTGCGTCGCAAGATGCGTTTTAGGACAAAGATACCGCACATGTGTGTCGATGGCAAGTTCATGGTGATCTAGCAGGCGCTTCGCTCTCTCAACAGGTCTGTGGCGTTCCGGATGACCGGCTCGGCGAAGAAGTCTGTGCGTGGGTAAAAGGGAAAAGTGAGAAGAGCATGGAAGAAGAGGATGCTACTGCAGAGAAAAAGTGAGGGAGCAGTCGTCATTATTGAGCGTAATGTTCAAAAAAGGTATTGCTTTTGACACTGGCACTGTTTTGAGAACAACGTGGAAGCCGGCGACGCTGCTCGCGCACCCGAATTGTCTTCACTTGCGGACTCAATGTTCCCGCCTGACAGACAGGTCACGTGCTCAGGAAAACCAGTAGGCACAATTTGCGACCGTGACGTCACAGTCGTCTGCTGCGCCCCGAATAGTACCCTCGAATATAAGTGATGGTACAGCAACATCTTTCGTACGCCGCCCAATGATCTGATGTGAGCGTATACCCACTAAAGGGGGTGCAATGAAATGGTGTAATCCATAAATATGTCGTCTTTTTGGCTACGGCGCGTTTTGCAACCAAAACACATGTGGTCTTGCGAAGCGACGAGCACAGATGATCTGTAGCGCGAGGAGACAGGCCATCGAGCTGCACACCTTATAGAAAACCTCCAATTCCTTCATAGAGCGTGTAAGTGAGGGAGAGAATTCGACGTCACTTGGTAACGTCGTAATCTCGATGGCAGAGCCAATCAGAGGGCTCGTCACGTAGCCCTGACGTTGCGCGGGAAGATCGTGCCGGTGCAAATGACTGCCTTTTCCTTGCGTGTTCATAAATGTGATGATCGCGCCGCAGAAGTGTTATGCATGGCAGCTCGTGACTGTCCGATGAATGAAACAGGGTTTCGTAATCATGTTAAATGCCACTTCCTCGGTCATTTAAATCGTCACGGCCACACACAGGAAGTCAACACACGCACACAAACGAAAATTAGTGAAAATATATCTGTTCCTGATCTGTTCCATCTTACTCGACTTCGCTAATCGTGTGCTCATTTTGTCTTTGATTCCAGTTAAGCCACTTTAAGGTTCCCAAGCACGTCATGTTTGTCAGAGGATTTCCCAAGACTGTGTCTGGCAAGGTTCAGAAGTCCAAAATGCGGGAAGAATCTACGCGCAGGTTGAAACTGAAAGAATGAAAGAAGTAAGGGATGTCAAGCTTCAGTATTTCCTCCATTTGCATTCCATTTGTGAGAACAACGAAAAAGAGGAATGCTGTTGCTGTGCTGTAGTTTCAGTTCTGGTCTTGAGAGCGTTTGGGCTGTATTCTGAAACATAAAAAATAAGTGAAAAACTACAATTAAGATTGGCGAGGGTAAAAAAATTCGCGAGCAGGATAACTTTGGGAACAGCTATATTTGATGATGACGATTGGGGGGTTTCATCGCCATGGGCGATATCCTAGCCCATTGCTGGTGGCGATATGTAGAGGTATCCTCTACGGACGCCATTAGGACTTCGGTCCCCACTGTGAGGCGACCCATTAAGGGGCATTGTAAAAAGTGACGCACCAATCAAGAGCAATAATGTACAGAAAGGGTGGGAGAGATAGTTGCCATATCTAAAATAACGCATTGTGTAGAACTGATTAACGAACGATGCGCTCCTGATTCTTGCCCCAATTTTTTAATGCGACTTGTTAAGTGTTACTTTCCTTCCGGCGCTTTCGTTCGATTTGAATTCATTGAACATCCGCCGTACTCACCGGATCCTGCTCCACAGGTGTAATTTTTGTTTCCAAACCTGAAAAAAAGTTTGAATGGAGAGAGGTTCTCGGAGGACTCGGAGATTATAGGAACAGCCGATAAGCATATCTCCTTCGTGCCTCTCTCTTGCGTGTCTCTCCTGCTAGCCCTCGTTCCTGTTTCGCTGCATTGAATGATGAGTATATAGTATTTCAGAGAGCAGACACCGGATTACTTTTTTTCAACGAGTTGCGGCACTTAGTCCCAAGTTATTCCGGATAAACGTAAAGTACATTTATAATGCAATTTTTATAGTACTCTTATGAACCGGAATTCAGAGTTCTACAGCGAAAAAAAAAAAGAAGGGTACTAGACGCGTAGAAAATCGATACGGCGAATGCCGAAGCTCACACCGCTCTGATGTCACAGCAGGCGCCAGCCAGTGAGAAAGCAAGAGAGAAGTCACGTGCCCGCGACTACCAATGCGCATGGCCGGAGCTCTGATGTCAGAGCTTTACTAGTAGGAGTGTCTAAAGGTACTGTAAAGCAGTAGACAAGTATGATATGCCGGTGATGTGACTAGAGACTTTGTTGCTTCTAAATACCATACAAATACCGACCGACAACGCGCTATACATATTTTTAATTTGCGATGAAAAATGCGGCGTAGTGGAGCGGTGCGACGCCTGGTGTCAAACAACCCCCTGTACAGCGGACAACACTGAAAATTGGTATTACACACTATTACACCGGAACTTCGTTATTTTAGTAACCATATTATTAGTTTCCCTGTTTACCTATGCATTCCGAAACCCCTGTTAACAGTGTTTTTTTTTTGTTTTGTTTTTTGCGAAGTAACCCAGCGCTGGCCGCTGTTCGATGGAGGCTCTCCCTACTTCTCTACTGCGCCTGCGCGCTCCTTCTGTTTGCGGCCTCTTTCGAACGAACAAACTCTCTCTGTGAACCTCTGTGAATAAACAAGTCCCAACGCTGTCTGGCATCTTGAACGTCTGACACACATTTTTCAACGGCTCAGCATTTCATTTCAGTTAGCTTATCCGTTTATCCTCAGATGTGGATCGTTGTGTGAATTGCAGGGACGGATTTTATGGTGGATTGTGGTGGATTGTTATGTCGGGCCCAGTGTTATACGCATCCAATGTGGTTGCCGCCATATGTGGCAGGAGTACGGAATCATTTCGAATACCTAGTACAGTGTTGCCCGTAATCTTTAATTGTAATTTTCTAATTAATTGCACCGTCGATTGGAATGAAACTTGCGCAGTTTTTGTCCTGGTGGCTTGGACTATCGGATAGCCACACTAAATGACATTTGGTCGGTGCTGCTTTACAGTACCTTTAAGGGTTTATAACTCGCCAAGTACCACACGTAGAAAAATTGTTCTTTTTATCTTCGCAATACACAGTCTATTGCTAGTCTAGGACGGGAAGACCGCTAGTGTGTCGACGAAGACGAAAGTTTCGACGAAAGGTATGGCCCATCGCAACGTATACAAAGGCAACCCTTTCGTGTTTGCGCGAGGTCGCCGGAAAAGGAGGGGTTAATGTTTGAAACTGAGCAGAAGCGGAGCTCTTTTGAAGGGGAGGATCGATCCGAAAGGGAAAGTCGCATTTCAAAATACAACCGTTAATCGTTCAGTAAAGGGTATTTCAGAAACGTTCTCGTCAGATAGATGCAGAACTGGATCCAGGGAGGGGAGGGTTGTCCGGATGTCTTGCCCCCTCTCTCTCAATGTCTGTCTTCACATATTGACCATAGCTAGCGCATGTAGCATGCTGTCCAATGCTGTACCCTCACCTACCCCCCTTCAGCAAAATACTGGATCCGCCCCTGGATAGCAGAAACGAAGCCGCGCGCTTATCGTCGGCGGGCGTTATCAGTTGTAAGTGCTCGCCGGCTTCCGCGAGAAAGCTAAAGACGTGCTGTCGTGTGCTTAGACTTCAAGATACCGCTAAATAAACCTCAGGTGGCCGAACCCAGCGAGCAATCGAATGGGCTGGATGGCATCCCTGCGGTAAGCAGACAGCACCTCCAGGCTATCAACTAACCAACCTGCCAGACGAGCAGCAGCATGGCTTTGGCGGCTTGGCGACGGCTCTGCGTAAGGTAAGCTTTATGTGAAATCCGCATTGATCAGTTCTTTCATCTGTTTTTACTCAACGTATGTTTTTGCAGATTTGAGTTAAATAACTTCGTTGTCGTTGTCGTTCGTAAGTAAGGCATGAACGAGGAGGACGATGTGGGCTCTCGGGGACCTTAAATAGCGTGTGAGCCAATGATTGGGTAATATTTTTTGTTTGTTATGTTGCTGTTGTTGGATGGAGCGAAGCGCTCCGACCAGTTCCATAAAGAAGTTTGAAGTTTTCTCGAAGTCGTGGGTCCATTCTTGAATATTATTGGTGCCGAAACCCGGGACTT
The DNA here is from genome assembly GCF_037126465.1 of Ornithodoros turicata. Classification (NCBI taxonomy): domain Eukaryota; kingdom Metazoa; phylum Arthropoda; class Arachnida; order Ixodida; family Argasidae; genus Ornithodoros; species Ornithodoros turicata. The sequence continues at coordinate 13,747,857 of NC_088203.1, forward strand.
CGACTCGGTGACATACCGGAACGATCGATTCGAGGACCTGCTGACTTGGGAAATCTACTATCGAAGGTGTCATCAACGACCAGCACTGATGGAACGTCTGAAGGTCAAGCGAGGAGCGCGACGTGGACAGTCAACGAAGATTATCAATGAGGCGACGGCTGCCCTCGCAGACACGGGAACTACGGCACATACGTACAAGTCACTGTTGGAGAGACTTCTTACGACCAGCAGAGAAATCGGTCAACTCGACACGGAGCTGGAAGCGTTGGTGGCGACTGAGAGCCTCGCTGAAGAGTACGCTATGGTCCTGGAATACGAGGATCGCATCGCTCACACGACAGCGCTGTTGAAGGCGAAGATTGCGGAGTTAACGGAAGGTGACCGCAGACCTCCTGCGGCCTCTGCAGTAACCGAAGAGGGAACGAGAAGTAGGTCAAAGAGGATAAAGCTACCCAAGCTACAGCTACAGACCTTCCGTGGAGATTTGGATCGATGGCTCCCTTTCTGGGAACAATTCTGCAAAGCGGTGCACGAAAACGACGATCTCACAAAAAGTGAGAAATTTCAATACCTGCGGACGCTCTTGTCTGGACCACCAGCTGCCGCTATAGCTGGTCTGCAAGCTTCGGAGGCGTGCTACGAGGACGCTGTCAAGATACTAACCCGTCGATTTGGGGACCGGAAAAGGATCACCCAGGACCACCTTGCGAAGCTCCGGACCCTCCAAGCGGTGACGTCACCAAGTGATGTCAGAGGACTTCGACCGACGACTGTACGATCACACGCAGGCTCATATCCGTGGTCTGCGAGCTCTGGGAGTTGCCAACTCAGCGTACGCTGCTTTGCTGGTGGACATCCTTCTCAAGGCACTACCCAGCGACATCACACTGGAGTACTATCGCCGATCAGCACGTGCAACAACAGCAGCCGCTGTTCAACAGGACAGTGCATCGGGAAATGGTCAACGAGAAGTACAGCACGAGACCTCGTACACCGAAAAGGAGTTAGAGAGAGTACTGGACTTCCTGCGTATCGAAGTGGAAAGCCGTGAGAAGTCCGGTATGGTCAGCACGAACAGAGACGGGCCACCCAGAGGTGGAACCCTGGGAAAGAGTCTACGGAAATAGAACGTCCCAGCCGCGGCCGTACTGCAGTCATTAGCGAAAGCCACGTCAAAGTGTATCTTCTGCGACTCGGAAGAGCACAGCAGTGGAGATTGCAACACACCCATAGAACTGGAACGAAAGAAGAAGGTACTCGCGACGGACGGCCGCTGCTTCAGGTGTACCGTCAAGGGGCACCGAGCTAAGGACTGTAGGCGAAAAGTCACATGCTTAACATGCAAGGGGAAACACGTGACCTCCATGTGCGACCCTAAATGGTCGGGAAGCTCGTCAACGAAAGCGAAAGAAGTTGACACAGTTGCCATGCACGTAGCAAGCTCCGATCGAGACAGGGTCAGTGCCACGGTACTTTTGCAGACGTTCCGCTCATGGGTCATCGCTGACAATCAATCCGCATATATCCGAGGTATTTTGGATGGCGGCAGTCAGAAAACGTTCGTTCGAGAAGATGTGTCACGGCAGCTGGGGTTACCGGTACTGGATGAAGTAACCGTGCGACTGGTCCAGACGACTGGACGAAGACTGGTCCAGGTGCGTTTGCGGAGCCAGTACGATCAGAAAGAGCATCTGATTGAAGCCGTAGAAATTCCTTTCATCTGTAAGGACCTGGCAGAAGCCACGGCAAATGACAGCTTCGTGGACGCCATCAAAAGGGAGGGCGGTTCCATTGCCGACGAAATGTTCTTCGCAGGAGCGAAAGCCGAAGCAGGAATCTGTCTTCTGATTGGAGCGGATCAGATGTGGAGGTTCCTAAAGTCCGATGTGCGACGGTCAGGGGCGGACGACCGTACAGTTGCGGTGAACACGCAGTTAGGCTGGACGTTCCAAGGTCCCACCGCTGTCCTGTCGTCAGTCACCGGAGGCTTCACACTTACCTGCGCGTTACACGTGGAGGCAAGCACCGAGGAAAGGCCGTTTGATCTCCGAATGTTCTGGGAGCTGGAAGGTCTTGGGATAACAGACGGCGCAAATGACCAGCGCTCAGAGGACGACGCAGTGTGGCTACATTTCCAGGACACCATACAAAAGGAGGACGGCCGATATAAAGTGAGTTTGCCGTGGAAGACTGGCAGTGCCACGCTGAGGGACAACCGGGAAGTGGCTGAGCGTAGGCTGAGAAGCCTGATGAGACTTCGTTCGAACAAAACTCTTCTGCTGGAGTACGGTTGTGCGATGAGGAAGTACCTCAACGACGGACATGCAGAGGTAGTTACCGAAGCGGAGCAAGCACCAACAGAGCATATTTACTATATGCCACACCAGGCGGTTGTCCGGGAGAATTCAACGACAACGAAGCTCAGAGTCTTTGATGCGTCCTCGCATGCCCCGGGGACCGCATCTCTGAACGCGCATCTCGAAAAGGGACCGAAGCTAAACACGGAACTACTGCCGCTGCTGCTGCGCTTTCGGACGGTCAAGGTCGCTCTGGTGGCGGACATTGCCAAAGCGTTCCTCCAGATTGTAGTCAGGGAAGAGGATCGTGACGCACTTCGTTTCCTGTTGTGTAACGAAACGCCGAAGGAAGATGGTCAGTTGCCAAACGTGGAAGTCTGGAGAATGACCAGAGTACCGTTCGGTACAACCTCCAGTCCTTTCCTTTTGTCGGCGACAATACGGTACCATCTAAAGAATGTGGAAGAGCACCTACAGGAAACGACAGCGCATCTTGCAAATTCCTTTTATGTGGATGATCAATTGACTGGCGCTTCAAGCGAGGATGAAGCTGAACAACTGTACAAGGACGCGAATACCGTCGTGAGGGCGGCTGGGATGCAGCTAAGAAAGTGGGCATCGAATTCCCCGGCTCTCAATCACCTCTTCGCAGATCACGAGCCACGCTTAGAAGAGCACTACGCTGCGACCATAGAAACAGGACTTTTGGGATTACGGTGGAATCGACACACTGACAGCATGAAGCTCGCGGAATGCAGCCCACCCAACACCACGTCGGCGGGCAACACGAAACGGTCGGTGCTGCAGCTCTCAGCCTCGATTTTCGACCCACTTGGTGTTGCCAGTCAATTCACGATACGGGCTCGCATGCTCTTCCAGCGCATCTGGCAGCATGGTCTTAATTGGGACGACGAACTACCTGAAGAAATAGCTTTGGAGTGGAAGCGCTGGTGCGAGGAACTGCCGGACATGGCAAGAATCGAAATACCTCGGTATGTGAGCCAAGGGGTTGAAGACATTGCGAACGCAATCCAGGTGCACGTCTTCACGGACGCCAGTCAGTCGGCTTACGGAGCCACTGTATACCTGCGCACAGAGGACGTCAATGGAAAGGTCGTGGTCACGCTGATGGTTGCTAAAGCACGAGTTGCGCCGCTAAAAACACTGACCCTACCCCGCCTAGAACTCATGGGAGCTCTAATAGGATGTAGACTGGCCAATAGCCTTTTGGGTTCGCTCTCTCACCTTCCCCTCCAGCTAATCTTCTGGACAGACTCGAACATCGTACTCTGTTTGATTAAAGGATCGGCACTGCGGTGGAAGCAGTTTGTACGCAACAGGGTGACAGAAATTCAAACTGCAACCGATCCAGCTGCTTGGAGGCACTGTCCAGGGGAGCAAAATCCAGCGGACCTGCTCACAAGAGGTGAAAGCATGGAGAAACTGCTACACAGCAAGATATGGTTCAGAGGCCCTGTATGGTTGTTGGAGTCGGCGGAGTTATGGCCCAGCGGCACGCACGAACCGCAGGTGAACGAAGAGACTGTAGAAGCAGAACGGGTAAAGATACAAGTGCTCTTCGTGGACACTGACACTACTACTTCCAGCCTACTGAGGCTAGAGAACTACAGTAGTTGGTATTTCGTGTTGAGGCTCACAGCATGGATTCGCCGCTTTGCAGACCGTTGCAGGCGAAAGAGGCGGCAAGGGCCCCTAACTACTAATGAGATTCATGAGGCAGAGGTCCATTGGGTTAAAGAGACACAAAGGTCCGAGTACTACAAGGAGCTACAGGAGCTCGCAGATGGGGGCATGGTGAGCCAGAAGTCTCCGATCGCCCTCTTGCAGCCAGTTCTGGACCAGGATGACATTTTAAGGATCTCGGGACGGTTGCAGCACTCGACATTGCCAACGGACGTAAGACACCCGGTGCTCCTCCCGCACGGACACAGAGTCACCGAACTGATCGTTGAGGCGGCTCATCGACGGCTTCTCCACGGGGGTGTGCAAGACACCATAACCGAAGTGCGAGAGCGATACTGGGTACAGCGATGCCGGCAACTAGTCAAAAAAGTTCTCTTTCGATGCAACGCATGCAAACGACACCGGGTAAAGCCAGCGTCCGCACCTTTTGCACCACTGCCCAGCGAGCGGGTGACTGAGAGCCGGCCATTCCAAGTGGTTGGGATAGACTTCGCGGGACCGTTGATGATCAAACCAACAGGTGGAGGCAACAAGAAGTCTTATATAGCGCTATTTACATGCGCAGTCACCCGTGCGGTGCACTTGGAACTAGTATCGGATATGACGACGACGAAGTTTTGTCCTGGCGTTCAAACGTTTCACTTCCCGGCGAGGGCTTCCATCGGTTATCTACAGCGACAACGCCGCAACCTTCAAGAAGGCCGAGAAGCAAGTGTGGAAAGCACTGAAAGACCCAGCCTTCCAAGACCACCTCACCACCGTAGGAATTAATTGGAAATATATCGTCGAACGCGCGCCCTGGTGGGGCGGTTTCTGGGAGCGACTGGTGAGAAGTGTCAAGACTGCGCTAAGAAGGACGCTCGGGAGGAACTGCTTCAGCTTCGAGGAGGTCACCACTGTTTTACATGGCGTAGAGGCTGTCATCAACTCTCGCCCTCTGACGGCTGTGAACGATACACCAGAAGACAGAGAGCCACTGACACCGGCCCACTTCCTGGTAGGAAAGCGGGTGACTTCTTTGCCACCTTTCGACATCAACCTTCAGGGGCCGACCACAGACACGCGGGCGTACTGGAAGCTTCATCAACAACTACTAGATTGTTTTTGGAAACGTTGGAGATCTGAATATCTTCTGCAGCTGCGGTCCGCCCATGGTGTCAAATCCGCTGGTGAAACGACACCGCTTCACGTCGGGGACCTGGTCATAGTGCACAATGAAAAGCTGCCCCGGCAGATGTGGAAGACAGCACGGGTTGTGGAGCTGTTTCCCGGAAGAGATCGTAACGTCCGTGCGTGCGCTGTAAGATTGACTGATGGGACAGTGCTACGGAGACCAATTCAGTTGCTGTATCCATTAGAGGTTTATTGACTGAGTTATCGTGTGTTAGTAGTTTCACAAGAAAAATGAGACTTCTCATTTTGCCGGGGAGGATTTTGCAGATTTGAGTTAAATAACTTCGTTGTCGTTGTCGTTCGTAAGTAAGGCATGAACGAGGAGGACGATGTGGGCTCTCAGGGACCTTAAATAGCGTGTGAGCCAATGATTGGGTAATATTTTTTTGTTTGTTATGTTGCTGTTGTTGGATGGAGCGAAGCGCTCCGACCAGTTCCATAAAGTTTGTCTCGAAGTCGTGGGTCCATTCTTGAATATATGTCGCGATTGATTATCACACAGCCGCCGCAGATGATGCGTTTACAATGCAGTTTCACTGGAGGGCTCCTCTGATATTTTTGGTGTAAAAAACACGTCATTTCACTTCTGCAAGCCTTGACTGGAAATTTCTTCATTCAATTTACTATTGAGGTTTCACCTTTCGTCGTCCCTGAGCTTTTCAATGAAAGAATGCGATTTTTGAACGTTAGTAAAAAAATGAAATATCTTTAATCACTGAGCATCATTCCCGAGTATAATTTTGAACCGGCTAGAAGGGCACCAAAGTGCAAACATTTCTCCTCGCGGAAAGAACGATGCTGCTACCTTTACACTAATACAAAAGGAACGACATACGACATCCATTGAATCCTTCATGATTTATGCGCGAACTAAACCGCTACTTTCGTCTTCCTTCCCTCCTTCTCATGACAAAACGAAGCGGCCTCCCTTTAGTCTCCTTTGGTCTCCTGAAACAATTTCCCCAATCATTGTGAAAGGAAACGCTTCGCGCTTGCCTCGGGTGCTACACGGTACTGCTAGTGCTTCCTTTGATCCCAGTGGCTCCTGAAGTAGAGGAGTACCTCGTTGTTCGGCTCACTGGAATCGAGGATGTCAGTCCATCGAAGGGCGCATTCTTGAACGATCCTCGACTCGACCATCCTCTCTATCTCCTCCTCGCGGCCGATTTTGTGCTTCAAAAATTGACCTCGACTTAAACGAACGCTCCCCGAGCGGAGGAAATGCTTCGCGCTTGCCTCGGGTGCCCTTTTTTTGCTCGGGTGCCCTTTTTTTCGGTGCATATGAGCATTTGGAGATTATGAGCATTTGGTGTATATGAGGCACAACTGGGTGCTACACGACAGTGATTTATTATCCAGACACTGAGCCAGCCTCGGGTGCTACACGGTACTGCCAGTGCTTCCTTTGATCCCAGTGGCTCCTGAAGTAGAGGAGTACTACCTTGCTCAGCTCACGGGAGTCGAAGCTGTCAGTTCATCAAGAGCCGTATTCTTAAACGATCCTCGACTGGACTCTCCCCTCGAGCTGCCCTTAACGACCGGTTTTGTGCTTCCAAAATTGCCCTTGACTTAAATAAAAGCTCCCCGAGCGGAGGAAATCTTCGCGCTTGCCTCGAGTACTACACGGTATTGCCAGTGTTTCCTTAGAGTCCAATGAATCCTCAAATAGAGGAGCACTTCCTTGCTTGGCTCACTGGAGTCGAAGCCATCAGTCCATCAAGGGCCGTATTCTTAAACGATCCTCGACTCGACCTTCCCACTCAGCTGCACACCGAACGGCTATGTGCTTCAAACACCGACTTTAATTTAAATAAACTTCCTCGAGCGAAGGAATTCGTTTGCCCTTTCTTCGTGTGCCACGCAGAAGCTTCTTTCCTCCACTCACCGGAGTGGAGGCGGGGTGCGGTGTGTACATCGTCAGTCCATCAGGTATCGTACTCTTAAACGATCCTCGAATCGGTCCGAGAGGAGGAAACCCTTCGCGCTGTCCTTGAGTGCTACACGACAGTGCCAGTCTTTCCCTTCAAGCAAAGTGGTTCCTTAACTGGAAAAGCGCTTCCTTCCTCCGCTCGCTGGGAGTAAAGCTAGAGTGCCGAGTAGAGGATTGTTTAAGAATACGACATCAAGAATCGCGAACACGTACTCAACTTGCACAGTTCCTCTCTCGGTGAGGCTTTCTTTTCGACGTCTCTATCCCGAATTCTTTCTTTTTTCTCTATCCCAGTAATTAACGAGCCCATAATGGCTCTGTAGTCAACGAAAACAATTTAGCAGCAGTGCAAGAGGTGGAACCTAGGTAGAACCACAAATCCGGTTCCATACACAAGTTCGTTAATTTGTTAGTGAGTCCAGTCTCAACGAATAACAAAGCCGTCCATGTCGTGACATGCATTATTACACTAAACAGACGGACATGCTTACAACGGTTCCATCATACAAGTTTACCGACAGACTGCAGACCGAGATTCCAGAGTGTTCACGCGTTGTACAGTTGCCCCAACAATACAGTACAGTACGTTGTACGGTTGCGGTCAACCTTAATAAGAAAAAAATCAGCCTCGATTCAAAGCGCGATAACAGCCACCCTTGGGGCATTGGGGGAATGTTAAGCGAACAAAAAAAATTGCGTTAAACTAACAGAATAATTTTGTTCAATTAAGATTTTCTCATTGCCCCAAGGGTTGCTGTAATCGCGCTCGGAAACGAGACCACATTTTTTCCAGTGTTACTATTAAGGTTGACAGGAGCTGTACTCCTAGGTTGTACCTGCAAACGTTTCACGAGCGTCTTGTACCCGCCTCCTTTCAGGTCACGATGGAGGCGGTTGCGGGTCATACAGAGAGAGCTCAGCTACTACCACCGTCACCCACCGGCAGCTCCGCTTATTGCCATGACGATGGCCGATGCCATCGAACGGGCAGCCTCTACTTACGGTGACAACGTTGCCATCACGTCGTGTCATCAAGGCTTAAAGAAGACGTACACCCAGTACAAAAATGATGTGAGATAATGTATTCACTCAGTTACGTGGCGTCTCTACATGTGGACAAGGCTACTTGTAGGTTGACCACCTGGCAGCCGGTTTTGTGTCACTTGGCCTTCCTGTAGGCTCTGCAGTTGGAATCATTATGGCCAACATGTATGAGTGGGCCCTTGTTCAGTTTGCTGCAGCGAAAGCTGGGCTCGTTCTGGTCAGTAACGTTAACCCCGCAGCTACCTTGCTTCTACGTCATTTAAAAGAGTTTATAGCAGTAAAGACAAGACATTTTCATGGCCTTATTCCAGGTGAACGTCAACACAGCGTACAAGGTGCCTGAACTAGAGTACTGTCTGGCTAAGGTGTGGTGGTACGAAGCACCTATGAATAACCCACAGCCACCTAATGCACTCACTACTTTGCAGATTGACTGCCGTGCTCTCGTCATATCCGACAAGTTTGCCAGACAGGACTACTATCACATGCTTCTCGAAATAGCTCCAGAATTGGAAACATCCGTAGCCGGCGAACTCAGAAGTTCAAGGTAGACAGCATCTTAAGAGAATCCAGCTTCGGGATTGTTCTCTGCGTACCATATACGGAACAGTCGCAGATGGGTAACAAATGTCTTTATCGTGTTCCTGAAAATGTTGAGCTACCTCTTGCGCGGAGTGGGCCAGTCACGTTTCACAACATGCTACAAAAGCGATTGGCGGCGTATCAGCATAAAAAATATGTGCGGAAGATACTCTGTACGCAAAGGATCTGAACGGAAAAAATAAATGCCTTCAGTGACCATTACTCGCTTCCAGGAACATTTTCAAAGAAGCCGTAGAGCTTCATAGTTTTCGGATTCTCTGAGGCTATAGGTGGCGTGACCTCCGACGGCCGTATATCTTCTACACACATATTTCTGCTCTCCGCTCTCCACCAAACATTGGAAGACCGCCAACAGCTCTGGTGAGCGGGCAGAAAGAGGCCTTGGAGGCGACATTGATTGTGCACATTGATTGGCTGATTGTGCACATTGTGACGTCATACTTCTAAAAACCCGAAATTAACTATGTGACACGTCCACGTCACATAGAGATAAATATTTTTCCAGAGTGCAGTGCGATGCACACGAATTGCAATGTCATAGGTTAGTAAGATTCTAAAGTTACGGGGTTTGGCCTGCGGACGTCGACAATAAGACACGGCAGCTCCTTTTCTGGTTACCATAATCTCTGTACGTGTCGCCCCGACAAATGCCATTAAATGCGGAGTAGCAAAGGCGTGATCCTCTGAATACTTTCAGTGCGTTATCAAACGCTCATTACAGCTCGTCTAGTGTGGTCATCTCTTGTTTTCTCTTTCGTCTATCTATAGACTGCCACTTCTGAAGCACGTGATCATGATGAGCAACGACAGCAAGCCGTAAGATGACTAGGATCTCATTTTCTGATACTGTGGACTTTTAGACATTGTTCACAATTTCAGAGGAACACTCTCGGAAGCAGACCTCCTGGACTCCGTGACCGGAGAGCACCGTCAGGAGATGCACAAGATCTGCTCTCGGATGCAGTTCGACGCACCCGTCAACGTCCAGTTCACCTCGGTAATACTGCAATTCTTCGACACCGTGCATTTAAAATAAAACTTTTTTGGGGGTAAAACGCGGCTCTTACAACTACGAGCTCCCTGTCTGACAGATAGATTATCTTATTCTGACGTCTTTCCGGCTTAGGGTACAACCGGAAAGCCCAAAGGTGTCCTTCTGTCTCATTTCAATATTCTCAATAATGCCTACACAATTGGACGCATCATGGATTATCGTAAACAGGTACAGTTGTCACAATTTTTTTCCCAAGTGCGGAGATCAATAATGTCACGACCGGTCGAATTGCAGCATGACTCCATCTGCTTGAACGTTCCTCTGGTCCACTGCTTCGGCTGTGTCGGAGGCACTATTTGCGCTGCGCTCTTTGGGTCTACTGTGGTCATGCCAGCTCCCAGTTTCAATGGAACGGCTGCATTGAAAGCTATCGCTGCTGAAAAGTATATCTTCTGTGCGTTTTGTCGCACACGCATTTATCCGTTGCGCGTCGCAGGTGCACAACGCTGTATGGGACGCCAACCATGTTCATTGACATGATGCGAGAACTGGACACTCCTGGTACTTCAAACGATGTTTCATCTGTCTCGAAAGGTATGTACATTCGTGTATGAATGTAGAAGACAGTAATGGATAAGTTTCTCCGCGAGTTCGAGGACAGCTATTCCTACTGACCTTCTAGATTTGAGTCCGCGCAGTCCTAGGGATAATCATGGTTTGCTGGGCACCCTTTACGTTGCTGTACATTTTGCCGCCATAAATGGAAGACCATGAATGACAAACAGTTCCTATACACAGAAGCAAAGACATTTATCACGTAGTATTTTCGTCGTGCAGATTTTATTCCCACGAACGCAGTAATTGATGATGTTCTGGTGTGCTCAATATCCGCGCGGCTCGGCTGCGGATCTAAACGCGAATACAAATGCGGATGCAGATACTGTCAATGTTATCCCCGCACACCTCTGTCTACGTGTACCATTTAACTCCAGCCTTCCACTTAGGCATTATGTCTGGAGCTCCTTGTCCACCAGAAGTCATTAAGGGTGCCATGCACAAATTGAATGTAAAGCGGATGCAAGTGAGTTACATTGCCACGTGCATAGTTGGCGAAACTCTGATTTTCATGAATCACAAAAAGCTTCCGTCATGAAAATGCAGATCGTTTACGGTACCACAGAATGCAGCCCCACTATTACAGCGGCTGACCCCAGCGAACCTCTCGAGAAATGGATACACACTGTTGGAAAAGCAATCGACCACGTCGAGGTAAAGCAACGACCAGACGTATATGTTGTCAGAAATCTGCATTCTCTTCGGGTGCCATGGGACATCCGTGGGACATCCGATGGACTTTCATATACAGGGACGAAGTCGATCCACCGTGTTTCTTGCAGGTAAAGATCGTGGACAAGGAAAATCGTATAGTCCCGTTCGGCGCGAGGGGAGAACTGTGTGCCAGGGGTTACCTTGTCTTCCTTGGTTACTACGGGGATGAGCAGAAGACGCAAGAAGCAGTCAAGAACAACTGGTATCATACAGGGTAAATAAGCCTTACGTTATATCCAGTGACTCACTGATAGGCTATTCAATAAATATACAGCTTGGGACAAAAGTTTACGGAACACCGGGCTTTCGCATTTCTCCATTGGAGCGACTGACTAGTAGCAAGCAGGAGCTGACACACATACTGAGAGATGAATATAATAGCAAGTCACCCGTTTCTTATTCGATCTCTTCATGATAGCTAGAAGAAATACGCAAGTGCCGTGTTCCGTAAACTTTTGTCCATAGCTGTAAAACGTGAGAGCACTGCACAGATGAAGACTGTTCATGGCTGTACTGCTAACGATGTTGATGTTAAAGGGGCCGTAAACAAGCATACAATGTGCGCATCTCTCTGCGTTACATTATTGCAGCTTAGGTCCAAAAGGCGCTTCCATACGGATGAAATATTCACTGCACTCTTTCGCTTTTTAGCTCCGCCCTGCGCTCTAACTTTACGTAATTTTGAAGTGGCGCTTTCCTTACCAATTACGATCAAGGGTTCCACGTATGATTTTATTTCGCTTACGGAGTCTTATTCTATACAAAATCTAAACAGTTACAACCTCAAACTGGAAAAGAAATGCGTTCACTTTAGATATTACACGCGCACTACGTTTTCCTCGCAGTAGCACGCAGCACACCGCGAGCGCGAATGAATATCCTGCGCTACAGTTCCGGAATCTCAGGTGCACGATGGGTCATCTTCGTCATTTTCGTACGGTTGCGACGACTGTGCTGCCGTACTTTGGTTTGAGCCACGCGGCGTCGCGTCACCAGCTAGCGTGGCTCAGTAGTTAGCGTGCTGGCCATGTCACGTCGTGACTGGGAGGTACCCGGGTTCGAATCGCGTCATATGATAGCGTCTCTTCAGAAAGAGCTGGCGCCACCGCTCGGCTAACTGGTAAAGTAGTAACTGGTTGTCAACTAAAACCATGTGCGTGCTGTCTCCGTTGGTCATAAAGGGTTAATTGTATTGTTGACTGAGTCACAGAATTGAAGGGTTAATTGGACACAACCTGAAGTTCATGGAGCGTCCGGTGTAGAACATTGTACCTGGAGGGTACTCATCTGTTATCACAGGCTGAAACAAGGTTATTCCCGGTGTTCTGTACCCGAGCAGCGAGTAAACATTGGACTTCTTCTTCTGCTGTGGGTTCAGCCGTTTGCACGGAAACCGAAAAAAAGCCAAACTTATCCCCGTTACTGTACTTTGCTTTGCAACTGCTGAACGAACGTGCTACTACCACCTTTATCAAAAAGTCTTCTGCTCAATAAGTTCACGAAATGTTGCCTCTCACCGCAAATTATGCAGCCCGATACCATGTGGATACGAATGGCAGACGACGAATCACAACCAAACCAACCAACCAACAACAACAACAAACAATTTTGCCGAAGGCCCAGTAAAATACGCCACTGTGTTGCCCATGCTCCGTTAACATTTTATGAAATGGCGGATTGTTGACGTTCGCGTCAGAATTAGGCTCTAAGTATTGCTTAGTCCAGCAGGGGATGTTGGAGATGTCGTGACGCTGAATGTCGGAACCACGGAGCGCAAAATGTAGTTCCACAGAAACAAACGGAACACTTCGCCTTACAGCGAGAATGAAGCCTCTTTATTGGCTGGAAATTTGAAACGTCACGTCCCTCCCGAGCGTGGAGCTCCCCTCTCCCCGATTGAACGGCAAAAGGCTAGGTAGCCATGTGACGTATGTGTGGTGGAGAAGGGCGCCCGGTTTACTCGTCTTTGAAAGCATTTATATGGGTCACCGAGCTGGCACAACCAGAACAAAATGTATATTTGGGTACTATGACATGCGTTCTTTCATGGGATACCATAATTTGTGAAATGTATGGCGGCCTGTTTACGGCCCCTTTAAACTATTTTGACGCCGTCTATTTCAACGTCTTCCACTACTGCGAGCCCTAGCATTTTTTTTTATGCCCAGTCAAAATCCTATGATAGTAGCTTGCAGGCATTCAAGCCCTAGTGCTGTCCAGGTTCCAGTGCCCAGTGGTGCCCAGATCTGGTAAGCCATCAGGCTACCCTGGTGGTGTCTGGCTGCCTCCCGTGCTATTACTTCTTCCCCTGGTGCACCACAAGTTGGCACCACCTGGTCAAGCACCGCCTCTGATGATATCCGACGCGTAACGACTGGCGGTGTTCTGAAACACGTGTTCAGAGGCCTGTGTTCATATCAATGTAATATCACCTTCTCTGCTTCCGAAGCAGGACGTTTGAGCTACTTATGAGACCAATGCTTCATTTCTTTCTCCGCAGCGACGAAGCCACTATGAGCGAGGATGGTCGCGTGACAATTTGCGGTCGTATCAAGGATATGATCATCCATGGAGGTGAAAACATCTACCCGCGGGAGATTGAAGATGTTCTCTACGCTCATCCACATGTTGGAGAAGTGCACGTACGTATATCCCCACAGTCATATCAGTGTGTAAGCATCAGAGTTCCGAAGTAGTAATTCATTACAAATAGTTAAGTTAACGTAGTTAATTACTTTTGGAGTAATAGACCCATCCCTGTTCACAAACAAATGACGTCAGACGGTACAACAGCGTCGCCAACTTGGTCGACTGGAACAAAAAAGTCAACAAGTCACAAAAAAAGCCACTTTTAAATGTAGCTTCTCATATTGTAAAATTTTTCTTCTTTCCTTTTTTTTTATGGTCCTGTTCTGCTCCATTCAACCGGTAGTCCTTTCTAAAGATGGCTACCGGGCTCTTCCATCTTCAGAAGCCTGAAAGGCACGAGTTTCTCTCGGAGTGCACACTATGCACGTGGTGTCTCTATACAAAGCAGTCACGAACTAAATCGTAATAACAAACCAGATTCCGCACAGTATTACGACATTGACTTTCAGACGATGCAGCTCTCGGGATGAAGCCTTCTTTTCTTTCCGCGGTAAACAGGGAACGCGAATGAAGACACGTGACCTCATTTGTGTGTACTAGGGTTGCCACCAGGCCGGTATTATACCGGCACGGCCGGTTATTTGCGCGCTCTGCCGGTTGCCGGTAGGAAGATGATACCGGCAGCCCTTTGCCGGTATTTGTGGCTCAAGACCTTTCATAGGGGCTTTTGTGGGGTTTTGCCTTCAACATTCGACAGCTTGCCTTCAACAGCTCGAATAAATCTGAAGCACAGACCCAACTCCGCAGTCACCAGTCGTTTTCTTAATTATTCATTATTATTATTATTCATTGTTATTATTAATCATTGTTATTCATTAAGTCTTGTGTTCGGATGGGACAAGAGCACTGGTTGTACAAAGCTGTTGGTGGTTGTGTCGAGCCAGCTACAACGTTCCACATCTCCTTTCCCTCTATTCTATCTCCTCTCCCTCAGTCAGTATTTTTCACTCCGAAAGGTGGCAACCCTAGTGTGTACCACTGATACAAAGAAGCCATATGTGACCTTCGTCAAGGAATATGGCTTTGTGAAACGGCGGTGTTCTCCGCCCGCTCTGTTTCGGTTTCACTATGTCTACGGATGATTGTCTACGCATGATGGCTACCCATGATGCACTACGTCACGATTACGTCACGGTGACGTTTCTTTGGTAGAGGTCTATTAATTGCTGCGCCCAAAACGAGTAATTGTAATATACTTACGTTTTGTCTTGAGCTTGTACTCAACGGATATTTACTTTCTGCTGTGGTTTAACCATTTTGTTGTAAATTTCTCTGTGTTATCGCCTCTTTCCAAAACTTCTGTCTTTACTACTGCGATCAGGTTTCTCATTTTTCTCATAGCACCTGGAATTGCAGAGAGTTCTATCATTCATTTAAAACATGACACACTCAAACAAGGTTGCAACTGATCGTAGGAACAGTGATCACACCGAACCTTCCCGTAAAGTTATTTTATGGTGGTTTTTATGCACCACGTGAAGAATGAGTACCATGTTTAGTGCGAATAGTTGGACATCGATGTTAGTAGAATTATACGGCACGCCCATTATCAACCACTTTTTCTAATCTAGTGACACGAAATGATGCGTAGGGATGTACGTTGCTGGCGACATCGAAGCAGGCGACAGAGCAGTGTCCCCTCGAAGTTCCCATGGCGCTTTCCGCCGCACGCTTGGTGGCGCGCGCATCTTCGTAAAATCGTCTACTATTGTTCCCCCAACAGGTCTGCGGCGTTCCGGATGCCCGACTGGGGGAACAAGTTTGCGCGTGGATCAAAACGAGAAATGGAAAGGCCTTAGAAGAAGACGTTGTTAAAAACTTCTGCAAGGAAAGAGTAGGAACTACTTTGCTTACTTTGCTCATTGTTTTTTCCGGTGTCTTAGGAAAGAAGCCACCTGTGCCCGCGCTCGAATATGGGCCTCTCAGACATGAGAGCGCGATAGGTCCATGTTCGCTCTCAGCTGCCTCAACTACGGTCGACTCCTGGGTTGGAGGCGTAATCGTTTCAAAGCGATGGGTTTATAATGGCGAATTCGGGTGGTCATTTCGGAGCAACTTTTTTTGCCAGATCTCGAGCAGTCATGTTCGCTTGGTCAAAATGAAGCAAATCTCGCATGTTCGCGTGGCGCTTTCCGAGCATTCGGAATTTGCTAGCTAGCACTTTTTTTGCCCGGTCTCAAAACTATCGAGCAGCAGATTGATCAACTGTATCCGGTGTCGTCACATCCGTACCGCAACGGTGGCGAGTGCCCTCATTGGCCCGCATGTTGAAATCACGTAGTTTAGCAGACGACAGAACTCCAAGACTTGCGACCGCGACGCCCCTAGCGTGATCCAAGTACCTAAAACCGCTAGATTCCTAGCAATCATGTTCGTGTGGCAACGGTCACGTGATCCAGCTCGGTCACCGACCTAGCAATTTCCGAGCGCTCGCCCGTTTTGCTACGAAATGACCACCCGAATTCGCTATAAGGCCGAACACAGTGTCACTGGTGTCTAGCGTGGCCCCAGGGGTGAGCGAAGTTCGAGGGTGCAATCCTCCCGAAATATTTTTTCGGGTTACCCCTTCAATGTTTAATACCATCCGTGGCTTGTCTCCCATTGTCTCTCGTTCTGCTATCGCACTATTGCTCGAAAGTCCCTAATTAAATAGCTAATGAATGTTAGGTAATTAGTCATTTAGCAGTTATCCATACTCTATTCGAGCGAAAGCATGACTGCTTTCATAGCTTTGTTTAAAGAAAATGTGTTGCGGATTAAAATAAAAAGCAACTATAAGCATCCACTGCATCTAAACGCCCAAAGGAGTAGACTATTTTCCTTTAGAGTTCCATTTGTTTTGGTAACGTCACCTACAGCTAGTATTTGTTTGTTTGTTTGTTTGTTTGTTTGTTTGTTTGTTTGTTTGTTTGTTTGTTTGTTTGTTTGTTTGTTTGTTTGTTTGTTTGTTTGTTTGTTTGTTTGTTTGTTTGTTTGTTTGTTTGATTGATTGATTGATTGATTGATTGATTGATTGATTGATTGATTGATTGATTGATTGATTGATTGATTGATTGATTGATTGATTGATTGATTGATTGATTGATTGATTGATTGATTGATTGATTGATTGATTGATTGATTGATTGATTGATTGATTGATTGATTGATTGATTGATTGATTGATTGATTGATTGATTGATTGATTGATTGATTGATTGATTGATTGATTGATTGATTGATTGATTGATTGATTGATTGATTGATTGATTGATTGATTGATTGATTGATTGATTGATTGATTGATTGATTGATTGATTGATTGATTGATTGATTGATTGATTGATTGATTGATTGATTGATTTGATTGATTGATTGATTGATTGATAAAATATGGAGATCACAGTCAGTATTTCATTTGACAGTTTCCCCTCATTTAGCTGTTTCTTTTTGTTTAGGGAAATGAATTTAAAAGAAATTACTTATCAGCTGCCTTTCATTAATCACGTGGATCGTTCTTTTTTGTGTGTGTGTATATCTTTTTTTTCTGTTTTCAGTTAAGTCACTTCAAGGTTCCCAGGTACATCATGTTCGTCGATGGCTTTCCCAAGACACTAACTGGCAAAATCCAGAAGTTCAAAATGCGAGAAGAATCGGTGCTCAAGTTAAAGCTAAAAGAATGAACAACTCACAAACTTCAATGTGTGTTCATTTGTTGCTTTATAGAATTTCTGGACAACGATTTTTCTTCCCTAAACACATAAAAATGGAAAATGAATCGGAACGAAATGCGATTTCTGCTGAAACCCTTCTCCACACCAGTAAATATCTAATGCCTTTTGTACGGGGAACACTAAAGATACCGAAAAAAAAAAAAAGAAACAAGCACATTCAGTGTTGCGTGTCTACGTCTTTTTCGATCTGTTATTGAGCGTATAATGTCCAAAAAAGTACTGCTTTCTGAAACTGGCTCTGTTGTGAGAGCAAGGTGGGAATCAGAGACGCTGCTCGCGCACCGGATGTGTCGTCACTTGCGGACTCCTTGTTCCTGCCTGACACACAGGTCACGTGCCTAGGAAAACCACTAGGCGCAATTTACGACTGTGACGTCGCAGTCGTCTGCTGCGCTCCGAAGATGACAACAGTACCCTCAAACATAAATGGTGTAAGAGCAACATCTTTCGTAGGCCGCCCAAAGTTCCGATGTGAGCGTATACCCACACTCTTAAAAATGAACTTCACCACATAGCACGCTCCTAGCCAACCACCATGCCGAATGACAACGTTCTCGCCCCTGATTTGTTGAAAACGGGAGGAGGAGCCTATTTTATGCCGTGCATAATGAGCACAGAATAGGCTCCTCCTCCCGTTTTCAACAAATCTAGGGCGGGAACGTTGTCATTCGGGGTGATGGTTGGCTAGGAGCGTGCTATATGGTGAAGTTCATTTTTAAGAGTGCACTAAAGGTGCAGTCAAATGCTATGCTCCAGTGATGGGCAGTACTTGAAATACCAAGTACTCAAGTAGTACTTTAAGTACATTTCTGTCTACTTGTACTTTACTTTAAGTACATTTTAAATCGTGTACTTTGTACCGTACTTCAAATACTTTTTTTTCCGAGTACTTTCCTATCAAGTACTCAACTACCCAAACTTGGACTCCAGACAAAAAATCACAAAAGAGTATCAAAAATGCACTCTACTAAAAGCGCTAAAATGACAACAAGAAGACGGAAACACAGAGATAGGGCTATCTCTGAGTTTTCGTCGTCTTGTCGTCATTTTAGCGCTTTTAGTGGGAAGCAGTACCACGACTCCCAGTCTGACATTTTACCAAAACGGGATATTTGTGCTTTTAAAGAGCATATTTGTTGAAGCAAATCTATTGTTGAAAGGCTTGAAATGTCAAAAAAGTATCGACGCTCTTATGATTATGCAAAACGAATGGAATGCAAACACACGCACACATTATGGCACTGCAACCGGCAGCACAATGACTTGGTCCATTGTCATTTCAGTTCTCCCGATGCAGGGTTCTATGCTTTTTTATATTTTTCCTTCATTGGCAATTACTAATCATTTTATATAACATTATATGTGTGATTGCATTACATGATGAATACTCTGAACGCACACGTTTTCATTTTTACATTTAACGTTTTTTTTAATTGGTCACATGGATTACATTGCTGCGATCACAGTCATATAAAAATGAAGGCTTACATTGTGCTTCATCCTTTTTTACTTTCTTCATATTCTTTTTCTAAACACGTTATTTCAAAAAGCAGCAAGGAATGCTGCTGGCTTGTACTTTTTTTTTCTTTTGAAATTTCCTAGCCTGTTATAGAAGAAGATTAGTACCGGAACACCACACTAGGCGGGTGATCTTGGATCAGTCCGGGTATAATACTGTTTTGCATAATCACAGCCCAGCTCACTGATTACCTCTCTACATGTAACCGCAAATCATGACATCTGATTAAGCGCATATTCACGGGTTAGCACTTAACCTATACGACTTTATGGCTTCAAAGCATTTGTCAAGAATACTCGCTAAAGTTTTGCCAAAAAAGCAAGACACAGATACTAAACAGTGAAATGCAAAGTCATACAGATTAAATTGACAATGTACTTGCTGAGTACTTGGAAGTACTTTGCCTAGTACTTTGCACTTTACTTGAAGTACATTTGGAATTGGGTACTTTGTACTGTACATGAAGTACTAATGATGCCAGGTACTTGGTACTTTACTTTAAGTATAATTTTGAGGTACTTTGCCTATCACTGCTATGCTCCATAAATCTCTCGTATTTTGGGCTGCGGCGCGTTGTGCAACAAAAACACATGAGGTATTGTAAAACGACGAGCCCAGTTGATCGGTAGCGCTAGGAGAAAAGCCATCGACCTGCACACCTTCTAGAAAATCTCCAATCCTTCAAATAGCGCGGGAGTCAGCGAGGGAATTCGACGTCACTTGGTGACGTCGTAATCCCGATGGCAGAGCCAATCGGATGGCACGTGACGTAGCCCGGACGTTGTGCTGAAAGATCGTGCCGGGCCGATGGCTGCTTTCTCCTGGCGTCTTCATAAAAGTTTGATTGTACAGTGACATTACAGTCACGCCGCAAAAATGTTATGCATGGTAGTTATTGACTGTCCGATGAATGAAACAGAGCTCGAGTCATATTAAATGTCACTTCCTCGTTCATTTAAATCGTCACGAGCGTTCAGTAAAGGGTATTTCCGAAACGTTCTCGTTAGTTAGATGCAGGAGCGGATCTAGGAAGGGAGGATTGTCCGGATGTCTTGCCCCCTCTCTCAATTTCTGTCTTCACATACTATAGCGGTATCTTCGATTTGGTCTGTACTAGCTGCACTAGTTCTTGGTAATGTCGTAATCTCGATGGCAGAGCCAATTGGATGGTACGTGACGTAGCCCTGACCTTGCGAGGGAAGATCGTGCCGGGGCGATGGCTGCTTTCTCCTAACGTCTTCATCAACTTGATTCTACAGTGACATTGCAATTGCGGCGCAAAAATGTTATGCCTGGTAGCTCGTGACTGTCCGATGACTGTCCGATGAGACACAGTTTCGAGTCATGTTAAATGTCACTTCCTCGTTCGTTTTATACGCCAGTCAGACGGCATGCTCGAAGGACTTCGGGGAATTTTCATTTGCAAAAAATGACCTCTGACAGCCGTGTCAGACGGCAGCTCAAAGGACCTTTCTAAGAAATGACCATCAACGCGAAAGCAGGCCCCCAACGACATTTGAGGAGCAGAAAGGAGCAATCTCGACAACAGTGTTATGCCATTGTACCCTCCCTACCTTCGCAGCTGTATGTAGGAACACCTATAAAACGCGGATAATGGAGTGAAACTGTGTAAACGTATTTAGATCATATTTAGAGAAGTGCATATGGCTTCTCCATCTTGATTTGTGGCGCAAAGACCAACTTCAAATTTCCACAGCAGACAGGGAAAACGAAACCGAAAAAGGGAGCCGGTGAGGGCAGTCAGTTGAGGAGCACTCCTTTCCCGCCTGTCTGGCAGGCGCCCCCGAACAAAGGTCATTTGAGAGGCCGAAGGCCATTTCTCGCAATTGACATTTGAAATGCTGTCTGACTAGGGTATAAATCGTCACGAGCGTTCAGTAAAGGCTATTTCCGAAACGTTCTCGTTAGATCGATGCAGAAGCGGATATATAGAGGGAGGCGTGTCCGGATGTCCTGCCCCCTGTTTCGATTTCTGTCTTCACATGTAGCCTGCTGTCCTGTAGCCTGCTGTCCTGTAGCGTGCTGCTGGGGCGGGACCCTCACCTCCCCCCTTCTGTAAAATACTGGATCCGCCCGTGGATAGCAGAAACGGTATTCAAAGCCCGAGTCAATGCTGACGAAACAGCATTAGCGGAAACCACTTGACCCAGAGACGCGCGCTTATCGTGCCCAATGTTATCAGTT
Organism: Ornithodoros turicata; assembly: GCF_037126465.1. NCBI lineage: Eukaryota > Metazoa > Arthropoda > Arachnida > Ixodida > Argasidae > Ornithodoros > Ornithodoros turicata. The sequence goes on from NC_088203.1 coordinate 13,769,017, forward strand.
GCAAGTGTTCGCCCTCTTCCGCGAGGAAAAGGGGTGTCGTTTGCTTAGATTTCAACACACGCAAAATAAACCTCAGAAGGGCAAAGCCAGCGAGCAAACGAATGTGCTAGATGGAACCCATGCGGTAGGCAGCTCCTCAGAGCTATCAACTAACCAACCTGCCAGGCGAGCAGCAGCATGACTTTCGCCGCTTGGCGACGGCTTTGCGTAAGGTAAGCTTCATGTGAAATCCGCGTTGACAAGCTAAGTGATTGGTAAAAGAAAAATGGAAATGTTAGTCCCAAGCTACTGGACTGGCTACTCCGTGACCAGTTCTTTCAGCTGTTTTTACTCAAAGCATGTCGCGATTGATTATCACAGAGCCGCCGCAGATAATGCAGTTGCATTGGAGGGTTCGCGTTTTGCATGACCTGTAGGTTGCTCATCTAAACTCCAACATGGCGGACGTATCCAGGTTGTCAGTTGGTGTCGATTTAGATTTCTGAATTTCTGGACTTCAATGTTGATTCTCAATGCGTTGAAGGTGAACTCGACCCTCCCCTTAATCTGCTCCTCGCGACCGGTTTTGTGCTTCAAAAATTGTCCTTGACTTAAATAAGGGCTCCCCGAGCGGAGGAAATGCTTCGCGCTTGTCTCGAGTGCTACATGGTACTGTCAGTGTTTCCTTAGAGTCCAATGACTCTGTTAGTGCACGAGCACTTCCTTGCTCGGCTCACTGGAATCGAGGCCGTCAGTCCATCGAAGGCCGTATTCTTAAACGATCCTCGCTGCGACCCTCCCCTCAGTCTGCTCCTCGCGACCGGCTTTGTGCTTCAAAAGTTGACCTTGTCTTAATTAAACATCCCCCTGCGAAGGTAATCGTTCGCACTTTCCTCGTATGCTACACGGCAGCTTCTTTCCTCCACTCTCTAGAGTTGAGGCGGGGTGTCGAGCGGGGTCGTCAGTCCAGCAGGGATCGCGAATCGGATCGAGCAGAGGACGCCCTTCACGCTTTCCTTGAGTGCTACGCAATAGTGCTGGTGTTTCCTTGAAACAAAGTGACTCCTTAAGTGGAGGAACGCTTCTTTCTTCCGCTCACTAGGAGTAGCAGGTAGCATGATATTATTTAGGAATGCGGTATCAAGAAGCGCGAAAATATACTCAACTTCTACAATTCCAACTCCAGTGATGGTCCCTTTTGGCGTCTCTATCGCAAATGTTTTCTCTCGTTTTCTTTTTTTTTCTGTCCCAATAATTAACGAGCCCACAATGGCTCTGTCGTAAACGGAAACAATTTGGCAACAGTGCAAGTGGTAGAACCGAGGTAGAACCACAAATTCCGTTCCCTATAGGGAAGTTCGTACGGAAATAATTAGACAATACATGCGGCGTGATATGGGTCACGCAGTCCATCTGTTAAAATTTACACTCTATGAGTCCTCTCAACAAATAACACAGCCGTCCATGTCGTGAGATGCATTATTACACTAAAAAGACGATCGGTACTATACATGCTTAAAACGGTTTCATCCTATATTTCATGTCAGTTTGCCGACAACCTGCAGACTGAGATTTCAGAGTCTTCACGATGCGCGTAGTTCTAATTGTACCTGCAAATGTTTCACGAGCGTCTTGCACCCGCCTCCTTTCAGGTCACGATGGAGGCGGTTGCAGGTCATACACAGAGAGCTCAGCTACTACCACCGTCACCCACCGGCAGCTCCGCTTATTGCCATGACGATGGCCGATGCCATCGACCGGGCAGCCGCCACTTACGGTGACAACGTTGCCATCACATCGTGTCATCAAGGCTTAAAGAAGACGTACACTCAGTACAAAAATGATGTGAGATATTGTATTCACTGAGTCACGTGGCGTCACTACAGGTAGACAAGGCTTCTTGTATAGGTTGATCACCTGGCAGCCGGTTTTGTGTCCCTTGGTCTTCCTGTAGGCTCTACAGTTGGAATCATTATGGCCAACATGTACGAGTGGGTCGTCGTCCAGTTTGCTGCAGCGAAAGCTGGGCTCGTTCTGGTCAGTACCGTTAACCCCGCAGTTACCTTGCTTCTACGTCTTTCAATAGAGTTTATAGCAGTCAAGACAAGTCGTTTTCACGGCCTTTTTCCAGGTGAACGTCAACACAGCGTACAAGGTGCCCGAACTAGAGTACTGTCTGACTAAGGTGTGGTGGTACGGTGCACCTATGGCTAACCCACAGCCACCTAATGCACGCACAACTTTGCAGATTGACTGCCGTGCTCTCGTCATATCCGACAAGTTTGCCAGACAGGACTATTATCGCATGCTTCTCGAAATAGCTCCAGAATTGGAAACGTCCGTAGCCGGAGAACTCAGAAGTTCAAGGTAGACAGCATCCTTGTTCTCTGCGTACAATATACTATACAATACACTATATATAGACTCCTGTTCAACTTAGCTCGCATACGAATGAAAGACAAAGTGCAAGTTAAGGCATGTTACATGTACGGACACGACAGGAAAGTTTGTCATGACACGCTGTCATGAACGTTTGTCATGACACCGCACTTGATTGCAGGGTTCTTCTTTTCCAACCTTAAGACGTGCGAAAATTATATAAATCGCAGAACGACAAAGTGAGTTTACAAAATGTGCTGTCCGGATCAAAACATTCCGCACCTCTTTGATTAAAAGAGCGTGTCGTGACTGACACGACAACCAAGCGTAATAAAACAAACGTCTGGCTTGTGCAATTATTTTCATCACCGGCAAGTTCGGGATGCGGGGTTTTGTCCCGGCCATCGAAATGCGGTACGCAACCAATATCGAGCTTCCGACGGGATAGACGAAATCGTCTGGCTCGAAGTGGTTGCTGCAAACTCTGAATGTACCAGAAACTGGCTGCCCATGCGTAGTTTTGCAGCCCAGGTCTTCCGGAGTTTCGAGCCTTTGAGGTATAAATGAAAGGACGGGCTTTCCCGACCACTGTAGCTCCCGTATCTAGGCACCGTGCAGTACACCACCATCCTTGCTCTTTGTTTACAAATTGTACGGCTCACAGCAGAAAATGGGACATGGGGACTCTCCGAAAAAACACGCAATACTATTAATTCATTCGAGAACACACAACAGTAAATTCATTCAATAACTCGCAGGATACAATAAGAAAACGTCTCTTTTGGCTGTAGCCCGACCCCTCTGATCCTTCATACTACGTCACCGTAACGCCACAGCCAATCACAAGTGACCGTTCGCAGCGACGCTCGTGGTCGTTCTCGGAGCGAATTTCTTGCGCGGTGTGGGCCACGTTTCACAACATGTCACAAAAGCGATTGGCGGCGTATCAGCATTAAAAATCTGTGCGGAAAATGCTCTGTACGCAAAGGATCTGCACGGAAAAAATAAATGCCTTCAGTGACCTTTACTCGCTTCCAGGAACCTTTTGAAAGAAGCCGTAGAGCTTCATTGCTATCGGATTCTCTGAGACTATAGGTGGCGTGACCTCTGGCGGCCGTATGTCTTGTGCACACATATCCCTGCTTTCCGCTCTCCACCAAACGTTGGAGGACGGCCAACAGCTCTGATGAGCAAACAGAAAGCTGCCTGGGCGGCCGGTTGGCACATTGATTGTGCACATTGATTGGCTGTGCACATTGTGACGTCATACTTCCAAAAAACAGAAATCACCTCTGTGACACGTGCATGTCACATAGAGATAAATATATTTTCAGAGTATAGTACGATGCACATGGATTGCAATGCCATAGGTTAGTAAGATTCTAAAGTCGCTAGGGTTTGGCCTGTGGCGGACGTCGACAATAAGACACGACACCTCCTTTTCTGATTACCATTCTGGATCTCTGTACTCGTCTCGCCGACAAAATATGGAGTAGCAAAGGCGTGATCCTCGGTACATTCAGTGCGTTATAAACGCTCATTACAGCTCGTCTAATGCGCTCATCTCTTGTTTTCTCTTTCGGCAACCTATAGACTGCCACTGCTGAAGCACGTAATCATGATGAGCAACGACAGCAAGCCGTAAGATGACTAGGATCTCATTTTCTGATACTGTGGACTTTTAGACATTGTTCACAATTTCAGAGGAACACTCTCGGAAGCAGACCTCCTGGACTCCGTGACCGGAGAGCACCGTCAGGAGATGCACAAGATCTGCTCCCGGATGCAGTTCGACGCACCCGTCAACGTCCAATTCACCTCGGTAATACTGCAATGCTTCGACATTGTGCATTTAAAATAAAACCTTTTTCGGGGTAAAACGCAGCTCTTTCAACTACGAGGTCCCTGTCTGACGGGTAGATTGTCTTATTCTGACGTCTTTCCGGCTTAGGGTACAACCGGAAAGCCCAAGGGTGCCCTTCTGTCTCACTTCAATGTTCTCAATAATGCCTACACAGTTGGGCGCATCATGGGCTTTCATAAACAGGTAAAGTTGTCACAAAATTTTCTCCAAGTACTAAGATCAATAATCTCATGAAGTGTCGAATTTCAGCATGACTCCATCTGCTTGAACGTTCCTCTGGTCCACTGCTTCGGCTGTGTCCTAGGTACTATTTGCGCTGCGCTCTTTGGATCTACGGTGGTCATGCCAGCTCCCAGTTTCAATGGAGCGGCCGCATTGAAAGGCATTGCTGCTGAAAAGTATATCTTCCGAGCGTTTTGTCGCACACGCATTTATCCGTTGCGCGTCGCAGGTGCACAACGCTGTATGGGACGCCGACCATGTTCATTGACATGATGCGAGAACTGGACACTCCTGGTACTTCAAACGATGTTTCATCTGTCTCGAAAGGTATGTTACGCTTGAATGCTGCCGCTCGCGTATGAATGTGGAAGACAGTAATGGGCGAGTTACTGCGCGAGGTCGAGAACAGCTGTTCCTACTGAGCACAGTTGTTCTCCCTCGCCCCGAAGTCGGCCCAAGACACACAGTACACTGACCTACCTGTCCCGCACTTCTCTTTCCCCGTCTGTCTACTGTACGCAGTTCACGGCCACAGTTGCTACCTAACCTAACATTGCTTTCTGAATGTGCAAGTGCGAGTTCCCATGTTCGAACGCTTGTCGCGTAGCATACGTGATGCTGATAGCGGGCGCCGTGGTGTATCCATTGAGAGCACTTGCTAGGACTATAGGTGAATGCTAATATTTATATATATATATATATATGCAAGTAAACATTGGCGCATCTTCGAACGTACCGAAGGTGGGGCCACAATAGACGGTTTAAGAAAAATCTCTGTGTTCCTTGCGTGAGCATTGCATCCTGGGCGCCTACTAAGGGAGGTGGGGAACGAAGAATATCCTTTCCCCTTTCGCTGACCTTGACACGCCGTGGACAATGGACCGGTAGTGGAGAAATCGGAACACAGTTTGGAGGCTGCAGTTTGGAGGTTTCTTTCATATTAGTAAGCTATTTGGACCATTTCCGACAATGCGTATGCGCATGCCCAGCCCTTGAGTCCGCCATTTTTGAGCGGAAAACATCGCCATGAAAAACATCGCCATTCATTGTAGGGAGATAATCCGTTTCAAGGTTACGCGGACGTTTGAGGTCTGGTAACGAGTACAATGCGCTTTCACTCTTTCCGCATTCTTCTTCCAACCTTCTCTTGCTACTTTCCCAAGCAACGTACATGCCAGTTCGTAAAGCGTCACCATTATTGGGGGGAAAGACACGACGTTCGACATTCCGCCGCCAGGGGCGATGCGAATATGGAAAAGGTCCATTCAAAGCAGCGCTGAGCACTCTGGGAAGTCTTCTATTGAGAGAATTCAGTGGAACAAAAATGGCGTGTTCAATAGGCCTCTCCCTGTTTGTAAACAAATGATGTCGTAGTGTTCGACAACACTACCAATTTGGTAGAGTTGAACTACGCTCAAAGCTAGGGGGCGAACAGGGCCGCTCCCGAAAGCGACGGCGTTGAGGGGATTATGATGGTCCCTGAAAGGGACGCAACCTTCGGTTCTACTTTTCTTTCAATAGGAGGCAGTGAACAAATGTCCATTCGTGGAAACCAGCCCTCCCCTCCCGATTTCTTTCGGTTTCAGCCTGTCTACCAACTTCATGATGACGTTCTCGGCTTGAGGTGTATCCTTCTGTCACCCTTTGCGTTGCTGTACATTTTGCCGCCATCAATGGAAGACCATCAATGACATAAACTGTTTCTGTATACAGAAGCAAAACATTGATCACGTATCCCATGTCATCATCACTTCTTCTTCATTTATTGTTGTTGTTGTTGTTGTTATCACGTATCATTCCTGCAGATTTTATTCCAACCAACGCAGTAATTCAGGATGTGCCGGTGTAATCCATATACGCGCGGCTCGGCTGCGGATCTAAACGCGGATGCAGATAGTGTCATTATTATCGGCGCACACCTTTGTCTATACATGTAAGATATGCCACATATTGGATGTGACCATGCCCACCTTTAACCTTCCACTTAGGTATCATGTCTGGAGCTCCTTGTCCACCAGAAGTCATTAAGGCGGCCATCCACAAATTGAATGTGAAGCGGATGCAAGTGAGTTACATTGTCACGTGCATTATAGCTGGTGAAACTCTGATTTTCACGAATCACATAAAGCTTCCGTAATGAAAATGCAGATCATTTACGGTGCCACAGAATGCAGTCCCGCTATTACAGCGGCTGACCCCAGCGAACCTCTCGAGAAATGGATAGACAGTGTTGGAAAAGCAATCGACCACGTCGAGGTAAAGCAACGACCAGACGTACATGTTGTCAGAAATCTATATTGTCTTCGTGTTCCACGGGACATCCGTGGGACGCCAGGTGGCCTTTCGTGTACAGGGACGAAGCCGATTCACCGCGCTTCTTGCAGGTAAAGATCGTGGACAGGGAGAATCGTATAGTCCCGTTCGGCACGAGGGGAGAACTGTGTGTCAGGGGTTACCTTGTCTTCCCTGGTTACTACGGGGATGAGCAGAAGACGCGAGAAGCAGTCAAGAACAACTGGTATCATAGTGGGTAAATGAGCTTTCCGTTATCTAGTGACTCACTGATAATCAATAAAATATACAAGTCGACATAGCGCTGTACAGATGAAGACCTGTTCATTGCAGTATTGGTAATGTTCTTGATGGGGGGGGGGGGGGGTTAAACTATTTTGGCGCCGTCGATTTCCACGTTTGCCACTACTGCGAGCGCTAGCAATTGTTTCCCAGTCAAACTCCTATGATGGTAGCTTGCAGGCACTCAAGCCCTACTGCTGTCAGGTTTCAGTGCCCCCTGACCACTGCCCAGTGGTGCCCAGATCTGGTGGGCCATCGAGCTACCCTGGTAGTCTCCGTTTACCTACCAGGCTATTACCTCTTCCCCTGGTACACCACATGTTGGCACCAACTGGTGAAGCCCCGCTTCTGATGGTATCCGACACGTAATGACTGGCGGTGTTCTGAAACACGTGTTCAGATCCCTGTGTTCACATCAATGTAATATCACCTTCTCGGCGTCCGAAGCAGGACGTTTGAGACCAATGCTTCATTTCCTTCTCCGCAGCGACGAAGCCATTATGAGCGAGGATGGTCAGGTGGCAATTTGCGGACGTGTGAAGGATATGATCATCCGCGGAGGTGAAAACATTTACCCGCGAGAGATTGAAGATGTTCTCTACACTCATCCACATATTGGAGAAGTGCACGTACGTATATCCCCCCCAGTCATATCAGCGTGTGAGCATCGGAGTTCCGAATAATTCATTACAAATAATTAAGTTAACGTAATTAATTACTGTGCCTAAAATGAGTAATTGTAATGTAATTAAATTTTGCCTGGAGCTTGTACTCAAGGGAGGGTTACGTTCTATTGTGATATAACGATTCTGCTGTAAATTTCAGCGTTATCGCCTCTTTCTAAAACTTGAGTCTTTTCTACTGCGATCAGGTTTTTCATTTTTCTCATAGCAGCTGGTATTGCAGAGGTTTTAGTATTCATTTAAAACATGACTTACTCAAGCAAGGTTGCAACTGTTCGTAGGAACACTGTTCACAAAGTTATTTTGTAGTGGTTTCTATACACCACGTTAATAATGGGTACCATGTTTATTGCCATAGCGCGAATAGTTTACATCGATGTTAGTAGAATTACGGCACGTCCATTATCAACCACTTTTTTCTAATCCAGTACAAGCCAATTATATTCCAGTTCCAGACAATTCTTAGCCCGCTGATTGGCTGGTCCCAGCTACGTCATAGACCTCCTTCACACCGATTCGTCCATTCCCCCTCATTGGCCACGCCTACTGACTGCTGATTGGCTGGCCTTCACACCAAAAGCAGGCATTTTCGGGCACCCCTCTCCACTGATTGGCTGCACTGATACAGGTCATCATAGACTGCTCCCCAATCGCTTATTTATCTATTCCACTCATTGGTTACTACTTTCTGGATTTCTGAGACCGCCCATAGGCTGGTAGAGCGCTCCCCACCTGCTTATTGGTCCGTAAATCTAGGGTGCTTTTTCATTGGTCCACAATTTCTAGGATAGCTCATAGGCTAACCCTGGCTGCATCACATAGACCCCTCCAACTGCTTATTGGTTGGTCCACTCATTTGTCCAGGGCACTCATTGGCTACTTCTATCCCCTTAGTACACAAAATAATTATACACCTTATCATTGATTACGTTATCTAGTAACCTTATCCTGGTCCGTCCATCTCGATACCGATCCCGATGACAACGATGAGATGTCAGGCTCTGTCGGATATAACAAGTCTGGCCGAGGGCGGGCCCCAAATTTCACTCACAGTAACGTAAGGTAACCTATATAACGTTGACACACTGTTCCCCGAGGAACACGCGACCATACCGACGGGCACATCGTTCGGCAACAGAACCCCACTAATAACACCAATCAAACGTAGATGTTCACGCGGCCAGGAAGATAAAAGACATCTCTCAGAGGTTCACCGACAGATAGAGAAAGACAAACTTGTTGCAACCTGTCCAATTATTGTTCCCCCAACAGGTCTGCGGCGTTCCGGATGCCCGACTGGGTGAAGAAGTTTGCGCGTGGATCAAAACGAAAACTCGGAAGACTTTAGAAGAGAACGATGTTAAAAGCTTCTGCAAGGAAAGAGTATGAACTACTTTGCTTACCTTGCTCATAGTCTTTTCCGGTAACTTAAGAATGAAGTCACATGTGTCGGGGCTCGAATCTAGGCCTCTCAGACATGAGAGCGTGAGAGGTCCAGGTTCGCTCTCTGAGCTGCCTCAACTACAGTCGACTACGGTTGGAAGCGTAATCGTTTCAAAGCGTAGGATTCATGAGGCCAACCACCACGTGCCACTGGCGTCTAGCGTGGCCCCAGGGGGGAGAGAAGATCGAGGGTGCAATCCCCCTGAAATTGTAGCCTTTGGTACACTCTTAAAAACGAACTTCACCGCATAGCACGCTCCTAGCCAACAATCATCTCGAATGATATCGTTATCTGCCCTGATTTGCTGAAAACTGGAGGCGTACGCCTTTTCGTGACAATTATGAGCAGCATAAGTGTCACAAAAAAGGCGTACGCCTCCCATTTTCAACAAATCAGGGCAGATAACGATATCATTCGAGATGGTCGTTGGCTAGGAGCGTGCTATGCGGTGAAGTTCATTTTTAAGAGTGTAGTGCATTTGGGAGAGGGAAACGAGGGTGAAATCCTCCTCCCCCATGTAAGGTCCCCATAGAATTCCTCCTGAAATATTTTTTCGGGCTACCCCTTCAACGTTTAATCCCCTCTGTGACTTCTCTCCCATTGTCTCTCGTTCTGCTATCTCACCATTGCTCGAAAGTCCCTAATTAAATAGTTAATGAATGTTAAGTAATTAGTCATTTAGCAGTTATACATACTCTCTTCGAGGGGATGTATAGCGAAAGCCTCACTGCTTTCATAGTTTTGTTTAAGCCCCACTGCTTTCATAGCTTTGTTTAAAGAAAATGTGTTGCGGATTTAAAAAAAAGCAACTATGTAGCATCCACTGCATCTAAACGCGTTGGGCAGAACGCACAAAGGAGCAGACTATCTTCCTTTAGGGTTCCATTTGTTTTAGTAACCTCACCTACAGTCAGTCAAGTCAGTCAAGTCCAGTCCAGTCCAGTGATATCAGAAAAATTGAGATGACAGCCAGTCTTTCATTTGACCGTTTCCCCCTCATTTAACTGTTTCATTTTGTTTTGGGAAATGAATTTAAAAAGAAATTACTTATCAGCTGCCTTTTCATTAATCACGTGGATCGTTCTTTTTTGTGTGTGTGTATTTCTTTTTTTTTTCTGTTTTCAGTTAAGCCACTTCAAGGTTCCCAAGTACATCATGTTCGTCGACGGCTTTCCCAAGACTGTAACTGGCAAAATCCAGAAGTTCAAAATGCGAGAAGAGTCGGTGCTCAAGTTGAAGCTGAAAGAATGAACAACTCTCAAACTTCAGTGTGTATTTATTTGTCGATTTATAGAGTTTCTGGACAACGACTTTTCTTTCCTAAACACGTAAAAATTTAAAATAAATAAATCGGAATGAAATGGTGAGACGACACATGATATTTCTGCTGAAACCCTTCTCCACACCAGTAAAAATTCTAATGCCTTTGATACAGGGAACACTAAAGATACCGAAAAAAAAACTCAAGCACATTCGGCGCTGCGTGTCTACGTCTTTTGCTGTCTGTTATTGAGCGTATAATATCCAAAAAAAAGTATTCTGAAACTGGCACTGTTGTGAGAGAGAGCAAAGTGGGAGTCGGCGACGCTGCTCGCGCACCGGATGTGTCGTCATTTGCGGACTCGCTGTTCCTGTCTGACATACAGGTCACGTGCCCAGGAAAACCATGCACTAGGCGCAATTTACGACTGCAACGTCACAGTCGTCCGCTGTGCTCCGAAGATGACATAACAGTACCCTCAAAGTTCCGAGTTTTCGGATTTATCCGAAAAGATGTTTTGTTTTCTTCTGATAGCAGGGCAATTGTTCTTGGCCACCTTTTGTGTCCTGGGTTTCTTCTGACCTCGGATACCGGCCCCACCGCAACATATGTAGTAATGGTTTCCGCGACACCGCGCTTTCTTCGGCGGTCATCGCGACCACTTGAGGATTCACCGCCCGGGTTTTCCCCCAGTCTGTTTCCCAATTTCCTTTTCCTACCTGTGACCTAAGCACTAAAATAAGCATCGAACCAAGGTCATACGGAGTGGTCTTTTCGGAAGGGCAACTAGTTGCAGTGCTGCCGACAAGATGGGACGCAAGCGAAAGCTGCCCTGCGACTACGTCAAGGAGTACCCTGATTTCGAGGGGTTCACATCGTCCCGCGATCTCGATGCAGAGGTTGTCGTATGTAAGTACTGCAGCATAACAGGGAGCACTGCACACTGAAAGGGTGCATTTGGAATTGCGGAACACCTCAGTGTGCGTCGCACGAAATGTATTGTTAAGCTTGTGTCTCTTTAGTGTTGAAGCGATAGATGTGACAACTGCGTTTTCGCTGCACAACCGTGCGTGCGTCGTCAAGTTTTCTCCGAATTTGGGATATTAACTGTGCTGTAAATCATACACTCCGAAAAACTCCGTTTTTTGAAAAACCAACAAGCTGCGCAAAGCATCCTCCGGTAAAGCCCAGGAATAAACTCCGAAAAACTCCGAAAACCAGGAATAAACCCGGAACCCTAAATATAAGTGATGGAAGAGCAACATCTTTCGTAGGCCGCCCAAAGTTCCGATTTGAGCGTATACCCACTAAAGGTGCAGTGAGATGCTACACTCCATAAATCTCTCGTCTTTTTGGCTGTGGCACGTTATGCAACAAAAACACGTGTGGTCTTGTGAAACGACGAGCACAGTTGATCTAGTAGAGAGGCCATCGACCTGCACATGCACCTTCTAGAAAATCTCCAATCCTTCGAATAGCGTGGGAGTGAACGAGGGAATTTGACGTCACTTGGTGACGTCGTAATCCCGATGGCAGAGCCAATCGGATGGCACGTGACGTAGCCCTGACGTTGTGCTGAAACATCGCGCCGGGGCGATGGCTGCTTTCTCCTGGCGTCTGCATAAAAGTTTGATTGTACAGTGACATTACAGTCACGCCGCAAAAATGTTATGCATGGTAGCTATTGACTGTCCGATGAATGAAACCGAGCTCGAGTCATATTAAATGTCACTTCCTCGTTCGTTTAAATCTTCACGAGCCTTAATCGTTCAGTAAAGGGTATTTCCGAAACGTTCTCGTTAAATAGATGCAGGAGCGGATCTAGGGAGGGAGGAGTGTCCTGATGTCCTGCCCCCTCTCTCAATTTCTGTCTTCACATACTATAGCGGTATCTTCGATTTGGTCTGCACTAGCTGCACTAGTTCTGGGGAGTGCGGCGAGGGTGCAGTGCGCGTGCAAAGTCAGTTCGTGCAGTGCAAGCAGTGGTGCCCTGTCTTGGCTTTCAAAACGAATGTTTGAGTGCAAGTGCAGGCCTAGAACGTCTGCTCCTCGGGCTTCCTGCGTGCGCGTGCATGCTTTCGATGCACCGTTCTTCATTTGTTTGTGGCTTTCCTGACCGAAGTAGTACGAATACGCGTGCATCATGGCCAGGCAGCACTGCAGCTACTCGGTTCAGACAGCGAAGAGGAGTTGGACGAAGTGTGCATTTCACTTGCTTGTGCCTTGGTAAGAGAAGATGGAATTCGTATTCCCAGCTATTGCGAAAGTGTGGTGGCCAGGTACCAAGAGCACGAATTTAAGAGACTCTTCCGGCTGTCTCGAGAAACGTTTGACCCCTTAGCCTCTCGTTTCAAGGCGTCGGCTTTCTTTCCGAAGGCTGTGCAAGGTCGGCAACAATATCAGCTGAGAAGACTTGCCTTCATAGAAGATCGCATTCGTGTTCCCGGCTATCAGGGGAGCATTGTGGGTAGATACTACGAATAGGAGTCTTGTTTTTCCAACTCGGTCCTCCATCTCTGTATATTTTTATTAAAATAAGAAAGAGAAACGATTCTCGACCGCTCCAAAGCTTGCGCCTTCTTCAAACACAGCAAAGACAAGTGTAATACGCTTCCCGTGCAGGCAAAAATTCGTATCACCTGTTCGGTAGGTCTCAGATATGACCGCATTATCGCTACCTACGTGTTTATCGCGACAATCAACTTGTATTGCATCGCACACATATCAAGGAACCGTCAGCGTTATAGACGCGTCGTCTGCTCCGCGTGCACTCGTACTGCACTTTCTCTCCAGAAAGTGCAGCCCTCCCGTGAACTCATGCAGAACTAGTGCCGCACCGTTACAAAACGAATACGAAAGTGCAGAGGGCACGTGCGGCACTGACAAAACGAATACAGAAGTGCTGCACTCCCAGAACTAGCTCAGGCGGTGCAGCACCTTCGTATTCGTTTTCCGAGTGTCGTGCGCGCCCTCCGCACTCTCGTATTCATTTTGTAATGGTGCAGCACTAGTTCTGCATGAGTGCACGGCCGGCCTGCACTTGCTGGATAGGAAGTGCAGTACGAGTGCACGTGGAGCAGACGACAGGGGACCGCGTCGGTGGCATGGATGTTGGTACGCTGACGGTTCCTTCCTGCAGCAAGACGTGCGAAGCAAGTGTGCGATGCAGCAGTCAGTGAAGTTATCCCGATACACGCGTGGGATAATGCGTTTATATTTTGCGACCTACCCGAACGGATTACTCGAATTCTCGGCTGCGCACGGGGAGCGTTACGCTCGTCTTCACTGTGGCAAATGACGCAAGCGTTGAAGCCGCTGAGAATCATTCTTTAATAAAAATATAGAGAATGAAGGACCTAGTAGGAAATACAGGAAGAACTCGTGTTCGTAGTATCTACCACAATATGTTCTCGTGGCAGCCTGGAACATAAATACGATCTTCCCTTCCTTTCCTCAAAGCAAGTAGAACGCATACATCGTCCACTCGCTGCTTACAGGTACAGGGCCATAACAAACACTTATTCCAATGACTAGTAAAGCGGATGAAGCACAACACACACAAACAGTATACATGAAAGGAAAAGCAAGCATAAAGAACATTACAGTGGCCGCGGTTCAGACAGCAGACGACTAGCCTGCGCCTGCACTCTCTTCTTCATTTTGGAACCGCTAGTGTTGAACCTGCACTTGCACTGTCTCAGTCGGCGGCGCACACTCTTGGCACCACATCGGCACTCCTCTGAACTAGTGCCGGCAGTGCAGGCCAAATCGAAGGGACCTACTGCCTCAGCCGGCGGCGCTCGCGCTCGCACTACATCGGCACTCCCCTGAACTAGTGCCGAAGTGCAGGCCAAATCGAAGATGCCTACTGCTTCAATGAGGACTTCAGTGGCCCTTACCTTCCCCCTTCTGCAAAATACTGGATCCTCCCCTGGATAGCAGAAACGGTATTCAAAGCCCGAAGCAACGCGGACGAAACAGCATGCGTGGAAACCACATGACTCGGAGACGCGTGCTTATCGTCCCCGGGCGTTATCAGTTGCAAGTGCTCGCCGTCTTCCGCGAGGAAGCTAAATACGGGGGTATCGTGTGCTTAGATTTCAACACACACAAAATAAACCTCAGGTTGGCAAAGCCAGCGAGCAATAGAATGTGCTAGATAGAACCACTGCGGTAGGCAGACAGCACCTTCAAGCTCTCAACTAACCAACCTCCCAGACGAGCAGCAACATGACTTTTGCCGCTTGGCGACGGCTCTGCGTAAGGTAAGCTTCATGAAATCCGCGTTGACTAGCTGAGTGTTTGGTCAAAGGAAAAAATGGAGATGTTAGTCCCAAGCTACTCGGGACTGGCTACTCCAGGACTAGTTGTTTCAGCTGTTCTTAGGGTCAGTTCTCACTTGGCGACGCCCGACGCGGCGTCGTGAGCGGGCGGCGGAAGTAGAGGCGCATTTCCGCCGCCCCGTCAGCGCGCACAATTTTCATGTTCCCACCACAGTGGCCTTCCGTCGTCCAAAGCAGACGAAAAATCAGGGGGCGTGGCCTTTCTGTGTCACCTAATTGGTCGCCAGCTGTCGTTCTCGGCAGCTCTCGCCGTCGTCGTGAAAGAAGTTCGGCATGGCAGTTTTTTTGGCTCGACGTCTCTCCTCTCCCGACTCCGGAAATGCGCGTCTATTTCCGCAGCCCGTTCACGACGCCGCGTCGGGCGTCGCCAAGTGAGAACTGGCCCTTACTCAAAGCATGTCGCTACTGATTATTATCACAGAGCCGCCGCAGATAATGCAGTTGCATTGGAGGGTTCGAGTTTTGCATGACCTGTAGGTGGCGCATCTAAACTCCAACATGGCGGACGTATCCAGGTTGTCGATTGGTTTCGATTTTGAGATTTCTGAATTTCTGAACTTCAATGTGGATTCTCGATGTGTTGAAGGTGAATTCGACCCTCCCCTTAATCTGCTCCTCGCGACCGGTTTTGTGCTTCAAAAATTGTCCTTGACTTAAATAAGGGCTACCCGAGCGGAGGAAATGCATCGCGCTTGCCTCGAGTGCTACATGGTACCGCCAGTGTTTCCTTATAGTCCAATGACTCTGTTAGTGTACGAGCACTTCCTTGCTCGGCTCACTGGAATCGAGGCCGTCAGTCCATCGGAGGCCATATTCATAAATGATCCTCGACTCGACCCTCCCCTCAATCTGCTCCTCGCGACCGGTCTTTTGCTTCAAAAGTTGACCGTGTCTTAATTAAACATTCCTTGAGATAAGGCAATCGTTTGCGCTTTCCTCGTGGGCTACACGGCAGTTTCTTTCCTCCACTCACCGGAGTTGAGGCGGGGTGTCGAGTGTAGGTCGTCAGTCCAGCAGGGGCCGCGAACCGGCCGAGCAGAGGAAACCCTTCACGCTTTCCTTTTGTGCTACATAATAGTGCTGGTGTTTCCTTGAAGTACAGTGACTCCGTAGGTGGAGGAGCGCTTCTTTCCTCCGCTCACTGGAAGTAGCGGGGTGCCAAGTAGAGGATATTATTTAAGAATACGGTATCAAGAAGTACGAAAATATACTCAACTTGCACAATTCCTCTCCAGTGATGGTTTCTTTTTAACGTCTCTATCACGAATCCTTTCTTTCGTTTCTCTTTTTTGTTTTTTTGTTTTTTTGTTTCTGTCCCAATAATTAACGAGTCCACAATAGCTCTGTCGTAAACGGAAACAACTTAGCAACAGTGCAAGAGGTAGAACCACAAATCCCGTTCCCTTCCTTCCCCTCCTTCTCATGGCAAAGCGAAGGAGACTAAAGGGAGGCCTTTAGTCTCCTTTGGTCTCCTGAAACAATTTCCCCAATCATCGTGGAAGGAAATGCTTCGCGCTTGCCTCGGGTGCTACACGGTACTGCCAGTGCTTCCTTGGATCCCAGTGGCTCCTGAAGTGGAGGAGTACTTCCTTGCTCAGCTCACTGGAGTCGAAGCTGTCAGTTCATCAAATCACAAGAATCGCGTACACGTACTCAACTTGCACAATTCCTCTCTCGGTGAGGCTTTCTTTTCGACGTCTCTATCCCGAATTCTTTCTTTTTTCTCTATCCCAATAATTAAGTAGTCCATAATGGCTCTGTACTCAACGAAAACAATTTAGCAACAGCGCAAGAGGTGGAACCGAGGTAGAACCACAAATTCCGTTCCCTAGGGAAGTTCGTTAGACAACACATGTGGCGTGATAACGGTGCACGCAGTCCGTCTGTTAAAATTTACACTGCTACGTTCACACTACATCATCGAAAGCCGCGAATGCGGGGAACTCATTCACCGCTTTTACGGCATTCGCGACCCTCTCGTTCACACTGTGCCCCGAACGCCGGGAATGCCGGCAATACTGGCACTACCGTACTCCGCTACAAAAACTGATCCGTTTCATTTTTCGAACTGGTACTCAAGCTCCACACGTGTAATACGTAAAATGTAGTTGTGATAACAACAACTTTATTTTGGCTTTCGAGAGTGGGGAGGTTCATCGGCCACAGGCGATACTCTACCCCATTGCTGGTGGGAATGTGGGGAATAAAATACAGAGCCCCTTCACAATAACGATCGAAATCCGATGGTGTCCAGAAATGTCAAAAGAGCTTTGAGCGCAGAGCGTTGCTGGGCCGGATTAGGCCAGAGACCAGGCAATTTCGATAGGGAGAAGGGGCGGGAGTCCAGCTGACTAAGAGACTCGGAGAGTGCGGTCCGGGAAGGTTGGTAGTGGGGACAATGAAGAAGAATGTGCTCCAGATCCTCAAGAACACCGCAGTGGCAGCAGGTGGGAGAGTCAACTTGTCTCAAGCGGTAACGCCACTGAGCTGTAAAGGCCACATCGAGGCGCATTCGGTGGATTAAAGCAGCATCTTGACGAGAGGTGTTTCGTGGCATGCGGAAAGCGAGCGTTGGATCAACTCTCCTCAACATAGAGGTTGGAAGAATGACAGAATAATAATTGCGAAATACGTATTTATTGCGTTTTATACAGCAACCTGTAAAGCGACGCCCGCTTCGAGGAGCAGACAACGTGCATCTACACACTTCACAACACAGTCGACACACTTACTTCCTCGTCTTCTTTCAGCAGCTGGTATGATGCGGTCTTCATATCTACGTTTCCGCTCCTCTTGCGTTTGCTTTCATACAACATTTAGCGCTACCTTAGAGTCTTGATTATAATTTCGTAGACCAGGTTACACATCCGCCATGTTTGCCGTCTACGCCACTGTTCTCCCGTCCCAGCATTCTCACTCGCGGAGCGCGCTCATTGGTCCAGACTCGCGTTTTTCCCGGCACTCCCGTCAAAAGTAGAGGCAATCTCTACTCTCGCACTGCGGCTTTCGGCATCTTCGCGGGATTCACGGACTGCTGTGTGAACGTGACAAGTTCACCGGCATCTCCGTCGTTCGCGACATTCGCGGCGTTCACTGACGTAGCGTGAACGTAGCATTAGTCCTCTCAACAAACAGCACAGCCGTCCATGTCGTGGGATGCATTATTACACTAAAAAGACTATCGGTACTACATGCTTAAAACGGTTTCATCCTATTTCATATCAGTTTGCCGACAACCTGCAGAGTGAGATTCCAGAGTCTTCACGCTGCATTGTACTTGTACCAAGGGGCGGATCTAGAGGGGGGTTTCGGATGTCCTGACCCCCCTTCTCAATTTCTGTCTTCACACAGTGTTTAATCGACCCTAGATCGCATAACTAGCATGCTGTCCATGGCTGGACCCCCTTCTCAGAAAAATCCTGGATCCGCCCCTGGTTGCACTTTCACGAACATCTTGTTCCCGCCTCCTTTCAGGTCACAATGGAGACGGTTGCAGGTCATACACAGAGAGCTCAGCTACTACCACCGTCACCCACCGGCAGCTCCGCTTATTTCCATGACGATGGCCGATGCCATCGACCGGGCAGCCGCTACTTACGGTGACAACGTTGCCATCACGTCGTGTCATCAAGGCTTAAAGAAGACGTACACCCAGTACAAAAATGATGTGAGATAATGTATTCACTCAGTTACGTGGCGTCTCTACATGTGGATAAGGCTTCTTGTAGGTTGACCACCTGGCAGCCGGTTTTGTGTCCCTTGGCCTTCCTATTGGCTCTGCAGTTGGAATCATCATGGCCAACATGTACGAGTGGGTTGTCGTTCTGTTTGCTGCAGCGAAAGCTGGGCTCGTTCTGGTCAGTAACGTTAGCCCGCAGCTACAATGCTTTTACGTCTTTTGATAGAGTTTATTGCAGTCAAAAGTAGTCATTTTCACGGCCTTATATTCCAGGTGAACGTCAACACAGCGTGCAAGGTGCCTGAACTAGAGTACTGTCTGACTAAGGTACGGTGGTACGAAGTACCTATGGCCAACCTACAGCCACCTCATGCACTCACTACTTTGCAGATTGACTGCCGTGCTCTCGTCATATCCGACAAGTTTGCCAGACAGGACTACTATCGCATGCTTCTCGAAATAGCTCCAGAACTGGAAACGTCCGTAGCCGGAGAACTCAGAAGTTCAAGGTAGACAGTATCCTAAGAGAATTCAGCTCCGGGATTGTTCTCTGCGTACCATATACGGAGCAGTCGCAGATGGGTAACAGATGTCTTTATCGTGTTCCTGAAAATGTTCAGCCGTTTCTTGCACGGAGTGGGTCGCGTTTCATAACATGTCACAAAAGCGATTGGCGGCGTATCAGTATAAAAAATATGTACGGAAAATACTCTGAGACTACAGGTGCCGTGACCTCCGGCGGCCGTATGTCTCCTACACACATATTCTTGCTTTCCGCTCTTCAGAAAGAGGCCTTGGAGGCGATATTGATTGTGCACATTGATTGGCTGATTGTGCACATTAGGACGTCATACTTCTAAAAACCCGAACTTAACTATGTGACACGTCCACGTCACATAGAGATAAATATTTTTCCAGAGTACAGTGGCGATGCACACGGATTGCAATGTCATAGGTTAGTAAGATTCTAAAGTTACGGGGTTTGGCCTGCGGACGTCGACAATAAGACACGGCAGCTCCTTTTCTGGTTACCATAATCTCTCTACGTATCGCGCCGACAAATGCCATTAAATGTGGACTAGCAAAGGCGTGATCGTCTGTACTTTCAGTGCGTTATCAAACGCTCATTACAGCTCGTCTAGTGCGGTCATCTCTTGTTTTCTCTTTCGGCTATCTATAGACTGCCACTTCTGAAGCACGTGATCGTGATGAGCAACGACAGCAAGCCGTAAGATGACTAGGATCTCATTTTCTGGTACTGTGGACTTTTAGACATTGTTCACAATTTCAGAGGAACACTCTCGGAAGCAGACCTCCTGGACTCCGTGACCGGAGAGCACCGTCAGGAGATGCACAAAATCTGCTCTCGGATGCAGTTCGACGCACCCTTCAACGTCCAGTTCACCTCGGTAATACTGCAATGCTTGACCACCACGCATTTAAAATACAGAGTTCGAGGTAACTCGTTACTGTAACCAAGTTCCTTTTTTTGGTAACTTGTATCTTAACTCGATGCTTTTGCGCCGTGGTAACTTTCAGAGGAACTCGTTTCTTTTTCAGGTGACTTTGCCAAAGTGTTAAGTTCCAAGTTACTTTTAACTCGCTTTTTACTCACGTCCACATATTTTCTTGCTTTCTCTCCGGTTCCTTCATGGCATTTTTTTCCCTAAAACGTAATATTCAATCAATGACAGTATTGTATTCAGAAAGTAAAAACCGCTGCCATTGAAATGAATCTGAACCATTGTGCGCCCACAGGGAGTAAGATGCAAAGCCTTCGAATAGACCTCTACCGGAGAAATGTCATCATGACATTGGGAGACAGACCGAAACCGAAACAAACCAGAAGATGAGGGCTAGGTTCAACAAATGGGCTCCTTGTTCACTGCCTCCTATTGAAAGAAAAGTAGGACCGAAGGTCGCGTCCCTTTCAGGGACCATCGTAGTCCCCTCAAGACTATGGCTTTCGGGCGCGACCTTGTTCACCTCTAGCTTCGAGCGTAGTTGAATTCTACCAAATTGGTGGCGCTGTCGAACACTATGACGTCATTTGTTTACAAACAGGGGGAGGTCTATGGTTGGGCATAAACGAAAACGATCTAACCGTGTTGCACTCCTCCGCAGGCAACTCAAGGTCTAACTCAATTGCTCATGCGCGCTGCACCTGCGTAATGCTATTTTGTGTCCGAAGTAACTTGGAAGTAACTCGTTCTTTTTTTAAGTAACTCAGAAACCGCGAGTTCCATTTCAGGCTGAAGAACTTCTTTATTAACTTAGTTACATTTTTCACGCGGTACCTTAACTTGTAACGAGTTTTTTTTTACGGGTAACTTCGCAATCTATGTTAAAATATGACTTTTTTTTTGGGGGGGGGGGGTAAAACTCAGCTCTTACAACTACGAGGTCCCTGTCTGACAGGTAGATTATTTTATTCTGACGTCTTTCCGGCTTAGGGTACAACCGGAAAACCCAAGGGTGCCCTTCTGTCTCACTTCAATATTCTCAATAACGCCTACACAGTTGGACGCATCATGGGTTATCATAAACAGGTACTGTTGCCACAAAATTTTCTCCGAGTACAGAGATCAATAATGTCATGACCGATCGAATTTCAGCAAGACTCCCTCTGCTTGAACGTTCCTCTGGTCCACTGCTTCAGCTGTGTCGTAGGCACAATTTGCGCTGCTCTCTTTGGATCTACGGTGGTCATGCCAGCTCCCAGTTTCAATGGAACGGCCGCATTGAAAGCTATCTCAGCTGAAAAGTATATCTTCTGTGCGTTTTGTCGCACACGCATTTATCCGTTGCGCGTCGCAGGTGCACAACTCTGTATGGGACGCCGACCATGTTCATTGACATGATGCGAGAAGTGGACACTCCTGGTACTTCAAACGATGTTTCATCTGTCTCGAAAGGTATGAACGCTCGTGTATGTATATTGAAGACAGTAATGGACCAGTTACTCCGCAAGGTCGAGGACAGCTATTCCTACTGACCTTCCAGACATATTTGAGCACAGTTGCTCCCACCCCCCACCCCCCGAAGTCGGCCCAGGACACACACTACACTGACCCACCTGTCCCGCACTTCTCCTTCCCCGTCTGTCTACTGTACGCAGTTCACAGCCACAGTTGCTTTGCGGCACCTCAGAACTTGGGAAAATATTCTTTCTGTTGGTGCCTATTAACCTAACAGTGCTTTCTGAATGTGCAAGTGCGAGTTTCCATGTTCGAACGCTTGTCGCGTGGCATACGTGATGCTGATAACGGGCGCCGTGGTGTATCCACTGAGAGCACTTGCTTGGACTAGGTGAATGCTAATTTTTAGATTGCGATTATTTGTACTGCGGATAGCTATATATGGGGATGTGCGGGGTGTGCTGAAAGAAATTGAATGTTTTGAAACCCGCGCGAATAAAAAGCGGATACAACCGCGCGCGGTGTCCGCGTTACTACATGCAAGTATGCATTGGCGCATCTTCGAACGTGCAGAAGGTGGAGCCACAACAGATGATTTCAGAAAATCGCATTGCATCCTGGGCGCCTACTGAGTATGGGAACCAAGAATAATCCTTCACGTTTCGCTTTTGCTGACCTTGACACGTCGTGGACAATGGACCGGTAGGGGAGAAATCGAAACAGTTTGGAGGCCCGTTTCTTTCGTTTTAGTAAGCTCCCACAGTTCAAAGCGGCGCTAAGCACTCTGGGATTTTCTGAAGTAATCTATTCAGAGTACTCAGTGGAACAAAAATGGCGTGTCCAATTCTGTCACTCATTGCGTTGCTGTGCATTTTGCCGCCATCAATGGAAGACCATGAATGACATAAATAATTTCTATACACAGAAGTAAAAACCTCTATCACGTAGTATTTTCGTCGTGCAGATTTTATTCCCACCAACGCAGTAATTGAGAATGTGCGGGTGTACTCGATGTCCGCGCGGCTCGGCTGCGGATGTAAACGCGGATGCAGATACTGTCATTGTTATCCGCGCACACGTCTGTCTATACATGTAGGATGCTGCACCATTTAACTTCGACCTTCCACTTAGGCGTCATGTCTGGAGCTCCTTGTCCACCAGAAGTAATTAAGGGTGCCATGCAAAAATTGAATGTAAAGCGGATGCAAGTGAGTTACATTGCCACGTGCATTGTTGGCGAAACTGTGATTTTCATGAATCACATAAAGCTTCCGTCATGAAAATGCAGATCGTTTACGGTACCACAGAATGCAGTCCCGTTATTACAGCAACTGACCCCAGCGAACCTCTCGAGAAATGGATACACACTGTTGGAAAAGCAATCGACCACGTCGAGGTAAAGCAACAACCGGACGTACATGTTGTCAGAAATCTATATTATCTTCGGGTTCCATGGGACATCCATGGGACATCCGATGGACTTTCGTATACAGGGACGAAGTCGATTCACCGCGTTTCTTGCAGGTAAAGATCGTGGACAGGGAGAATCGTATAGTCCCGTTCGGCACGATAGGAGAACTGTGTGCCAGGGGTTACCTTGTCTTCCCTGGTTACTACGGGGATGAGCAGAAGACGCGAGAATCAGTCGAGAACAACTGGTATCATACTGGGTAAGTGAGCTTTCCGTTACCCAGTGACTCACTGATATTCAATAAAATATACAAGTCGACATGCGTTGTACAGATGAAGACCTGTTCATTGCGGTATTTATAATGTTGTTGATGTTAAACTATTTTGGCGCCATCTATTTCCACGTCTGCCACTACTGCGAGCGCTAGCAATTTAAGGTCCAGTCAAAATCCTATAGCTTGCAGGCACTCAAGCCCTAGTTCTGTCAGGTTTCAGTTCCCACTGGCCACTGCCCAGTGGTGCCCAGATCTGGTGGGCCATCGGGCTACCCTGGCGGTGTGTGGTTACCTGCCAGGCTATTACCTTCTCCCCTAGTGCTCCACAAGTTGGAATCACCTGGTGAAGCCTCGCCTCTGATAGTATGCGACACGTAATGACTGGCGGTGTTCTGAAACAAGTGTTCAGAGCCCTATGTTCACAACTTCACATAAATGTAATATCACCTTCTCGGCTTCCGAAGCACGACGTTTGAGCTACTTATGAGACCAATGCTTCATTTCTTTCTCCGCAGCGACGAAGCCACTATGAGCGAGGATGGTCACGTGACAATTTACGGACGTATGAAAGATATGATCATCCGCGGAGGTGAAAACATTTACCCGCGAGAGATTGAAGATGTTCTCTACACTCATCCACATATTGGAGAAGTGCACGTACGTATATCCCCGCAGTCATATCAGGGTGTGAGCATCAGAGTTCCGAAGTAATTTAGTACAAATAATTAAGTTAACGTAATTAATTAATGTGCCCAAAACGAGTAATTGTACGAGGGGTGTTCAAGTCAAACCGGGACTTTGTCTCCTGAGTGTACAAATGGCTCGCGCTACTTTTTTTCGTCATTTTCACACGCGACAAGCTTCCGCGTTCACCACGTGGTGGTCCAAAGTTTGTGCAAAACAGAAGACACGTGCTGGACAAGATGGCCGACAACGATGAGAGCGCGCACGTCGAACAGCGAATTGTCATGAAGGTTCTCGTGAATGAAGGCGTAAAATCATCTGAAATTTACAGAAGACTTCAGGCTCAGTATGGCCACGATACACTTAGCCGCAGCAAAGCGTTTGAGTGGTGCAAACGGTTCCGAGACGGCCGTACATCAGTGCAGGACGATCCCGGCAGGGACGGCTCAGAGCCCAGTATCATAGTTCCTGAGAACATCCAACTTGTGGAGCGCCTGATCCTCAAGGACCGACGGATAACATGTCTCGAACTGGCTCGAAATCGCTGGCGGCGAGGTCTGGACTGTAAGGGGGATGTTGCAGCAACTCCCAGCCAAGTTCCTGTAAGGTGCGTGTCGTGAGATGCGCAAATGCGGGTGTGCATTGTCCTGTAGGAGGAGGACTCCTTTGGTGATGAGGCCCGGCCGCTTTTGCTTCAGCGCCTTATGCACATCCCTGAGAACCTGGCAGTAATATACACTATTGTTGGTGGTACCACTGGGCAGAAAATCAGTATGAACAACGCCAGCCTTGTCCCAGAAAACCGTGGCCATGACCTTACCCGCAGACGGGGTGCTTCGGAACTTCTGGGGAGCTGGCGAGCCCGGATGCTTCCACTGTTTTAATGCGCGTTTAGACTCAGGAGTGAAATGTTGCGCCCGCATTTCATCGCACGTGATGATCCGACCAAGGAACGGCTGTCCTTCAGTGTCGAAACCGGTACCTTAGCTCTTGGGAGATTTCCGGTCTTCTCTGCAGGTCAAACACGGAGAGCTGCCTCGGGACCCAACCGGCACTAACTTTCCGAAACTGGAGGTGTTCATGAATGATAGTGTTCAACGTTCCCACAGAAAGGTCCGTCTTTCGAGCCAGTTCGAGACATGTTATCCGTCGGTCCTTGAGGATCAGGCGCTCCACAAGTTGGATGTTCTCAGGAACTGTGATACTGGGCTCTGAGCCGCCCCGGCTGGGATCGTCCTGCACGTCGTCGTCGATCGTCCTGGATGTACGGCTAGGAACCGTTTGCACGGAACCGTCTCGGAACCGTTTGCACCACTCAAACGCTTTGCTGCGGCGAAGTGTATCGTGGCCATGCTGAGCCTGAAGTCTTTTGTGAATTTCAGATGATTTTACACCTTCATTCACGAGAACCTTCATGACAATTCGCTGTTCGCTGTGCGCGCCCACGTCGTTGTCGGCCATCTTGTCCAGCACGTGTCTTCTGTTTTGCACAAACTTTGGACTACCACGTGGTGAACGCGGAGGCCGGTCGCGTGTGAAAATGACGAAAAAGAAGTAGCGCGAGCCATTTGTACACTCAGGAGACAGAAAGTCCTGGTTTGACTTGAACACCCCTCGTAAAAAGCCTGGCCGAGGGCGGGCCTCAAGTTGCACTCGCGGAACGTCAGGACAAGGTTTGCGGAACCCCAGTTGGGAACCGCCCAGTTCCCTATATGAAGTTGACACACTGTCCCCCGAGGAACACACGGCGGGCACATCGTTCCGCAATAGAACCCCACTAATAACACTAATCAACCGTAGATGTTCACGCGGCCAGGAAGATAGAAGACCTGGCGCAGAAGTTCACCGACAGAAAGAGAAACCCAAACTTCTTGCAACCTGTCCAATTATTGTTCCCCCAACAGGTCTGCGGCGTTCCAGATGCCCGACTGGGCGAAGAAGTTTGTGCGTGGATCAAAACGAAAACTCGGAAGACTTTAGAAGAAGACGATGTTAAAAGCTTCTGCAAGGAAAGAGTAAGCGCATTCTTTTCACTTGCAGCACTACCTTGGACTCCACGCAAGACGGGTTTTCGGGAGCTGCACTTTCCAGCTGAAAGGAACTTTATTAGTAATGCCTTTTTTTTCAACAAGAAAGTGCAACACGCAAATAACCCAGTTCAGATCTGGTGCAGGAGGTGCAAGCGAAAAGAATGCACCTAGTATGAACTACTTTGCTCATATCAGCTGGACCTCTCAGACATGAGAGCGTATAGCGGCAGTAGATTAACCAGAAAATTTTCTTGTGGGGGAGAGGATTTGACCCTCGTTGTCCCTATCCCGAATGCACTACCAATGGTACGATTTCGGGGGGGGGGGTGAATTAGCCCCCGAATGACCCCCCTCTGGCTACGTCACTTATGAGAGAGAGGTCCAGGTTCTCTTTTTTCGAGCTGTATACAGTTATCGTTTCAAAGAGATGGCTTTGTAAGGTCAACCCCGTGTCAGGGGCATATCTATCCGGGGTGCACCCCCCCCCCCCCGAAATCGTGCCTTTGATACAGCTTTCGGGAGAGAGTGAAACGAGGGTGAAATCCTCCTCCCCCATGTCAGGTCCTCTAAAACTCTTCCCGAAATATTTTTTGGGCTATCCCTTCAACGTTCAATCGCCTCCGTGGCTTGTCTTCCATTGCCTCTCGTTCTGGTATTTCACTATTGCTCGAAAGTCCCTAATTAAATAGTTAATGAGGTAATTAATTAATCATCTAGCAGTTGCGTACTCTCTTCGCGAAGGTATATTCCGCCTGACCGCTCTCATAGCTTTTTTTTATTTTTAAGACAATGTGCTGCGGATAAATCAAAGCAACTAAGAAGCATCCACTGCATCTAAACGCCCAAAGGGTCAAACTATTTTCCTTTAGAGTTCTATTTGTTTTGGTAACCTCACCTACAGAGCTAGTATTTCATTTGACCGCTTCCCTTTCATTTAACTGTTTCTTTTTGTTTTGGGGGAATGAATTATAAAATATCTCAAGATATGACTTTTCAGCTTCCTTTTCATTAATCACGTGGATTGTTTTGTTTCCGTTCAATCGTATACACCAGCTTGCTTGCCCCCTCTACTTATGTTCATTGTTTTTTCTGTTTTCAGTTGAGCTACTTCAAGGTTCCCAAGTACATCGTGTTCGTCGACGGCTTTCCCAAGACTGTAACTGGCAAAATCCAGAAGTTCAAAATGCGAGAGGAATCGGTACTTAAGTTGAAGCTAAAAGAATGAACAAATCTCAGATTTCAGTTTGTGTTCATTTGTTTCTCTATAGATTTTCTGTTATGGAGTTTTTCTTACCCAAACAACATAAAAATTAAAAATGAATCGGAATGAAATCGGGAGATGGAGAACGACTTCAGAAGAAATACAATATGATGTAGCACACCAGTAAAAAGCTAATGCCTTTGGTACAGGGAACACTAAATACACAAAAAAATAAAAAAAGACTCAAGCACATTCAGTGCTGCATGTGTAAGTCTTTTTCTTTTTTGTCTCTAGTTTTGGTTTTACCGCATGCACTGAATTTTCTTGCAGCTTTTATTGTGCATCATCAACAACAAGCCTACATCATCAGTTTATCTGAGATGCAGTGGCGTAGCCACGGGGGGGCTAGAGGGGGCCCGAGCCCCCCCCCCCCCCCTCATCTACCTGCCACTGACCGACCCAGGCAAATCGTGCAAATCCGAGGAGAAAATAATATATGGGAGGGGGGGGGGAGGGGACCAGTGTGACGATCGCGAAAGTTCTTACAGTTCATGGCGTCTATCTAAGCAGCACACTTGAATGGTTTCCAAAGAAAGTATGAGCTTTTCAAAATCCTTCCAATCTCCTGACACCACCTCATTGGACATCACAGTGAGTGGGCGGGTTTTCGTATAGAGCCCCCCCCCCCCCTACCTTGGAGGTCTGGCTACGCCACCGCTGAGATATCTCCGTATATGCAGGGTCCAGATGTGATCTGCGTCTTGCTACTTGAACGTATTTACATCGCACACGGATTTAAGGGGGGAAGGGGGCGCATGCCCCGGGGCCCCCACCACTGCAATTGTCACTGCTTCTTCTGCAAACGATAGGGTTCTGGGTTCTGGCCAAAATCACATATTCAGTAAGAACTTTCGTGCAATTGGAAAATACCAGCCCAGTTGAAGGGTATTCGTACAGCTCACTTCCATAATTCAGTTCATGTTCTTAGGCACCTTGAGGCTTGTGTTAACACAAGCCTGGAGGTGACGCACATAATTGTGTGCGCCTGTTGTGTGTTTCAGCCACAGAGCAGTTAATTTGTATCGTGTAAGGTTCATGCATAACCAGGAGCATAATGCTGAGGACATGTTCGAAGATTTAATCAGTTTATTCGACGCACAAGGCATAAACATCAAGGAAGGTATGGCAAGTCCTACGACAATGCTGCGTCCATGAGTGGAAGGTACAAAGGTCTTCAAGCATCAGTTGGCAAGTGGGTTCCTTGCTCAGCGCGCTGTCTGAATCTGTTGGCAAAATTAGCTGCCGAGTGCCCCGGTGATGTTGCCTCTTTTAGGTTTCCTCGAGCAAGTATATACGAGTTAGACACAAGGTGATTACTAACATCACCACAACGATGTCCGGCGACTGCTCAGCAAAGCAGCCTGTTCCGGTACCGAAGACGGTCAGCAGCACACGGTGGTCCTGTATAGAGCGGTCGCTGTCAGAGCCGTCAGGGGATACTGTCTTTTCTTAAACACGCTCGAAGTTATTGCCAGCAATCGAGATGAAAGTTAATGACTGAAGTGCGCATTAAAGCGGGCGGTGTCATCGACTTGGAACGGGAATTTATGTGGTGTTTTGGGACGATATTTTAGACAGAGTGGACATGACCAGCAAAATGTTACAAAGTCCAAAGATACACCTGGACAGCAACCTGAAAATGCTTCGACCTGATGAAGGCGTGAAGCATTCGATCATTACCGCATGGTCGGGGAAGATGTAACTGGAACGAGGGAATATACTGGAATAAGAAAGCTCAATCGGCTACCCAATGTATGGCTGACGCCACCACGCTACGGAACTGTCCCGGAAGTACGGTCTATAGTGCACTCTTAAAAATGAACTTCACCACATAGCACGCTCCTAGCCAACCATCACCCCGAACGACAACGATCTCGCCCTAGATTTGTTGAAAACGGGAGGAGGAGGAGCCTATTTTGTGCCGTGCATAATGACACAAAATAGGCTCCTCCTCCCGTTTTCAACAAATCTAGGGCGAGATCGTTGTCATTCGGGGTGATGGTTGGCTAGGAGCGTGCTATGTGGTGAAGTTCATTTTTAAGAGTGTGGCCCTTCATAGAAGTTCCGGAGAAAGAACTTTAATGCTGTAGAAGTGCAAGGGTGCAGGCGAGCTGGTACATTGTAAAACGATGATAAAACCTGAGTGTCTCAGGTTGTATCGTCGTTTTACAAAGAACTTTCTCCCGGTCCTGGATCAGTTTGGTTTCTCTTGATCAACAGCTGGCCGGTATGAAGAACTATCGTCCTGGTTCCCTTTGGAGAAATCTGCATCGTCGAGGTATATACTTCAGTCTCTGTGCTAAAGCATTTTGCAAGACGAGGTCGGCAGCCGAGGAGCGTTCCTCGAGACGCTTATTATAGAGAACGGAGTGAAGGAAGTTTTCCCTTATGTAGAGTTGCTCTTAGTATATATCTCAGTATGATGGTAGGAGCAGTTCCTGTGAGCGCTCATTTTCGATACTGAGGCTCATTAAGAACAGTCGTCGGGCAACCATGACGCACGGCAGACTTAAAGGGACGGTCTCGTACAGATCGGGCGATTCCGAAACTTAGCTGAAATTACGGGTTACGTTTTCACCACTTCCATATGGAATATTCTTTTCGCAGGTAAGACGAACTAGAAGTGCTCAAAATACCGAACGATACGAGACAAGTTAGTAAATAAGCGTCAACTGCCTTTATTAGGTGGAGTCATCCACGTAAACTGCCGCTCGAAATGAAGATGCGAGACGTATTGACATTGTTGTTCGGCCACATTTTACAATACGCATCTTTCGTTTGACCAGACTACATGCAGCAAGTTTATTGCCGTCGCCGTGATCCTCGAGCACCTTTTGGAAGTCGTCTGCTCTCACCGCTGCAAGAAGGCGCGAGAGCAGACGATTTGTTCATCCAATAAGCGGTCTGCCATCGTAGCGGATATCGCTGTTGCCAACAGAAATCGCAATGTGCTGGCGCTGTTCTTATCAACTTAATTCGTTTATTTAATAACCGTGGCGATTCTGGACGAGCGAATTCACAGTATTACGTTTTCAGATATGAGGAATCGAATGGTACGCTTTGTGGATAGGCCAGGGTGTACGAGACCGTCCCTTTAATACCTTGTCACTGTTATACAAAGGGATACTCTTAAACAGCTTGATTTTACGGAGCTCATTACCGATTTTTGAGTAAGGAGTCAACGACGGTTCCAATTTGCGCTAGCAGCGTAATGTAGTCTTGAATAGCTTGCTAGATAGTAGATACGAGATCTTAGAAGATGTAAACTATAAAAGCTAATGTGAGGGACTCCTCCTAGAAAATCTGTGGTAATAAACGAACTAACTGCTTTACATTCAACTTTTTCATATACGTATATATTGCACGGCATATTCGCACCGAGGTCAGGCATCACTATGACCATAATTTATCTTTATGAAGCGCCATGAAAAGTACTGATGAGGCGGAAGGGCCCTCCATGTACGCAGCCCCCCCTCCCCCTGTAAATCCGGCACTGATCGCACATCATACAAGTCGTAAGATTAAGATTCCCTAAAGATTTCTATGTCGCACATCGATCCGGTATGTGCGGTTGCTTTCTCGAAATGTGAATGACCTCTTCACTTTAGGTTACACTGTGCCCCTTGTGGTTGGGTTGTGCCGTCTCATTGAGAGCGCCAGGTGAGCGTTCATACATCGTTGAGGTCGAAGGAAGACATAGGAAACTCGTTTTTCCAACGCGTTCTGCCTTTACGGTTGCTTCACGCTTCCACAGGAGGTACGTTTGCGTAAGATCCTTCCGGCTTCAAAACAACCGGAGGCTCTTTTCCATTTCGAAACTGGCGCCGTTTTCTTCTGCTCTTCACCGGAACCCGGAAATCGACGATAGGTGTTGCCGCGCTGCGGCGATCACCAGAAGCTCTCGTCGTGATTTCTGGTGCTGATAGTTTTACTTTTTTACTTGCATAGGGTGTTCTCTTCGCCCTTTTTTCTATCGTCCACGGATATATCGCCCTCGTAGCCCGTTGACCCGTGTTGCCGTCGACACAATCCAATGACGTTTTGTGCTGGGTGCTCAAACTATTTGGTGCCTCCAGATGAGTGCTTTTTATAGAAAGTGCTGGGCTATACGCTCTGGAGGTAGGCCTGGCTCGCCGACAGCATAGATAGAAGGGTTTGAGTGGTGTCCTGTCTTTTCTCCGTGCATCCCGGAATACTCATCGCTGCATATCAGTCTTAGCTCAAGCCTGAACATACGAGATAATCCTTGAAAACAATATGCAGCAGAACGTGAGGCATTCGGCTTCCAAAAACACGACGGAGTGCTCTCGAGGAGTGTGTTTTCCAACCGAAGTCGCTTTTTGATAACTCTCGTCCTTTTTCTCGTCGAATTCAAATACTGTTTTATACACGCAGCGCGACAGCGTTGAGGGTGTGATGAGTGGATGTGGTGCAAGTGGTTATAGCGGCATAAGTCTCCGTGAAATGGTGCTCTGACCCCGCTTCGTAGTCGCGAAATGACTTTGGTAGTGTCGCAGTGTTATTAATGGTTGTGTACCGTAAGGATCCCTCCAAGGCAAGTATCACGCTGCTCTTACTTTCTCCTTCACTTTCCTGCATTTTTAAGCCGCTTTGAATGAGCGCACGGAGGTGTTTCTGAGCATGCCGCACGGCGAACCTGTCAGATAGCCACGGATAACACCGCACCCCGAGATGTATGACTATCGGAATGCCATCACGCACATATGACCACATTTGACGAAAGTGGAGTACTTAAAGCAAGTAAGGCTATTAAAGCTGATGAGGCTCCTGAAGGTTAGGAGAACGTGAAGGGAAACTACGTTTACTTTGCGGTTCTTGGGCCGAAGCCAACTTTTTGTTACGCGGATTTGATGCATTCGGAAAGTTTAATTCGTCCGGAATGGGAGGGGAGCTTGGTTCCTCATAAAGTGATTTTGGCATGAAGTTAACTTCCTTGCATTCTGAAAGCAGTGCTGCCAGCGCACTCAGTCCTTATATACATGTACATCACTTTTTACACACACACCATGTTCTGCTGACCGTTGATGTGCCTGACTACAAGCATTCTGAAATTCACGTGGAATATGGGAACCTCATCCTCGGGCACTTTTTGTTCCAAGGCACTGAAGTGTAAAACATTTAAAACATTGTATTCATTTTTTAACACTTTCTCTGCGTGAGCTAACCTTAGCTTTGTAACACGGTCCACTTGTTGGCCTTTTAGTTACCCCAGGAGCATAGCATACACGTTGCAGCTATGGCTTTGGGGTTGTTATGGTTTAAGCCGGTGTTTCTTGCACATGCACAGCGTTAAGTGTTGTAACTCTCATGTTTGTGCAACAATGTGTGTGGGGCTAAGCTGTTCGAGCTACCGCAGTAACCAAACCCAGTAACCACCTCAGGAGCATAGAATGCAGGCTATGGTGATGTCTTAGGGGTTTTTACTGCCTAAACCAATGGTTCTTCCACATGCGAAAATCTTAAGGCATGGGTCATAAATTGCACATCATAGCCCCCGTGTTTGTGCAAAAGTGTGTGCGGGGCAAAGCCGTTGAAGCAGCTGCCAACATTTGGGTGAACTGCTTCTGCACTTAGCAGACAGGTATATCCGCAACAGGTTGAGTGGCCGTCGATTTCCTGCAATCCACAGAAGATATTGCTTTACTCGTTCACCAAAAAACTCCGCAAAGATTCCTTACCGTTGCTGGTCTTGGTCTAGGTGGAGAACTCTACAGGAAGCCCGGCCATTTCCACTGAGAGCCTCAATGGTTCCGATGAGGCCGACAAGACCTTGGCCCCAACGTGTGCCCCCACGGGAAGTCCCGGGGGGACCACGTGGAAACCCGGGGTTCCCAGAGCGGTCTTGACATGTCGCCCCAACTCGCACCCGTTTCCCGAACGGGTGCTCAGCCTGGACCAGCCAGCCAAGGTGGGCCGGTCGGTCGCGCGATCCCGACAGGCACCCAACAACGCCATCTTTGACTGCAAGGTCCTCTCGCGTAACCACGCGTTGCTCTGGTATGACAACGGAAAGGTGAGTCTCCCATCGGGGGTCTTAATTCCGACAGAGACTACTTTATTTTGCACGAGGTCTGACGAGAAGAAGAAACACGTAAATCGTGTGAAGCTGCGTGATACTTAGAGCCTGAAGTTTCTGAGTAATATTTTTTTTCTAAATTTGGGGTGTAAAAATTGAGTAAATAGACACGCGCTCTAAATTTGTGAAAAATGTTTCCAGTATGCTAAATTTGGGGAGAAATCAGACTCAGTTACTCAAACTACCCGTAGTGGTTTGGTACGCGCAGTGATGTAACTGCATTTGCTGCCAAATAAGTTTGTGTGCATTTCTACAGTCGGGGCAAGTTTCTGGGTAAAAATCTCGTTTCGTCCTAAAGAGGCAATTTTCAGTTCGGGAAAAACTCTGGTTAAATCCTAAAACTTCAGGCTGTACTGATACTGGGGGCACGAATATTATACTGCGCACGACCTAGAAATCTTCAGTACAAAAGCATCCACGTAAAGTTCGCGCCCTTTTCCGTAGGCACGTACTTAGGAAGTACTGTGAAGTACAGGGCGGGTGCTATGAAAGTTCAGTGACATTTTAGCACGTGACAGTATCCCTTCTTGACAGACAGACTTCCGCTGCCACACAGTGAAGAGTTTATGCCAGATAGACCCACGAGAAAATTGTGGTTTCCAGCTAAACAAAATAAATACGGCCACTCAGACTGTCGTCTTCATGTATTTCCTTGTGTGAAACCGATGTACGGAGAAGAAAGTTTGCGTGGTCTTATTTATGTTGTTACGCTCTGCTTGGTAACCGCAAGTTTTTTTGTAGGTTTCTCTGGCGTAAATTATTTACTCTGGGTCAGGGTAAGCCTGTGCGTCAAGGACGAAATGGGACTGACCTTTTAGAGCATCCGCCCTGTACAA
This sequence comes from Ornithodoros turicata, assembly GCF_037126465.1. NCBI lineage: Eukaryota > Metazoa > Arthropoda > Arachnida > Ixodida > Argasidae > Ornithodoros > Ornithodoros turicata. The sequence continues at coordinate 13,802,956 of NC_088203.1, forward strand.
GACCCCGTCTTATACTCTTGAGCCGCGATACTGCTCAACTACAGGTTTTCCCGCCGATTTTAATCCAAGTGCCAGCTAAATTAATCCATCCCCCATAAAGTTTGCGTGGCACATGGATTAATTTTGCTGGCACTTGGATTAAAATCGCCGGGAAAACCTGTAGTCTCCGGAAAGCTAATAAAAATGGCCCCCTGTGAGCGTTTCTCTTTTTGTCCATTCCAGTTCTACCTGCAAGACACAAAGAGTAGCAACGGCACTTTTGTCAATAACCAGCGTTTGAGCAAGGGCTCAGAGGAGTCTCCTGCTCGTGAGGTGTGCTCAGGGGACATCGTCCAGTTTGGGGTTGACGTCGTAGAAAACTCTAGGAAAGGTCAGGTTTGCAAATTGGTTCGCCCACAGGGTGGTGCACTGAAGTTGCCTTAATCTGCCTGGTTGCAGTGACCCACGGTTGTATAGTAGCCACATTGAGGCTATTTCTGCCAGATGGAAAGGAAGCAAAGGCCAGGTGAGAACATGCATGTTATGTGTTCCAGAGTTTTTATATAGTTTTATTAGCTTGCCCATAAATAGGGAGTGACTTTTTCAGGTTAAACGCGATTCCGCCCGATCTTTCATCGTTAATTTCTTAGGCAAATTGAGGCTTTGTATGTATTTGTCCCTTCTATGTTGTTCCAGCCTCAGAACATAAGTTCTTTCATGTTCATCTTTTCCTTGTTTCCTTTTCTGTATCTATAAAGAGGTCTCCCAAATTTTGGGGGTTTACCCGGAAGTTTGCTCGTATCGGTTATCCAGAAATTCGTTATCCTGGCGAAAAGGGATGTCTCCCGAGGAATCCGGATAATCGGGACATGGCTGTACGTACAGGGTGTCGAACCGACACGCACCGAGGTTTTTAAAAGGGTGGAGCGCTCGACAGGAATTAAACCGACTGAATGTTGTTAGAAGACGTGTCACAGTCACCGGTGTTGTTCGCATTCTGTTTAATTAATTAAATGAGTGTAATTGGCTAGCTTTTCAAATATTTGTTTAAGTGCCGCAACGTCAGTTCAAAAGCTGTAGAGCTGCTCGAGAAACTCGAGACTCGGGTGTTTCAAACAATATCACTTTCTCTTTCTTTTTTTTTTTCTTTCTTTCTTTCGGCCTGAAAAGGTATTCCACAAAATACAAAACGGTAACACAAGTGGCAGTGCAAGGCCGGGATTGCAGCATGGTTTGGTTTGAGCAGAGCAGTGGCCACCTGCATTGTCTGCCTGATAAGTAGATAGAAAACATCCAGCAAGTTACTAGAAGCCAGTGGTTGTATCTTGATGGTTGCTGAGAGTACGTTGTTACTTAAACTTTTCACATCAAGCTGTGAACATCCCTTTCTCTTTCTTTCTCTTTTCTGTGTGAACTGTGCTTGTTTGTTTTTCCTAAAAACTAAAAATCTGTTGCTTGAAATATTTAACCTGTGAAAGATGGAAAAAAAATGCAGAAAATGGTAAACATTTCAAAGTGTGTAAATTGTGCCTGTATTCTACTTCCTCCAAGCTTCAAATATGCCCATAAACTTCATTATGTGCCATAGACATCTCTTGCGTTTCTGTTGCAGTCCGTCCACAGCAGTGGCAGTGGCCACGTCTGGGGCTAGCATCACAACACAGGATATGTACCAACTCTCTCAGTGTATACAAGTGAGGTTTCTCAGTCTTTATAACTTTTACAGTGCTGGGCACCATAGTTTACAGTACAATGCTGCATTGGATGTTCACTTTATATGATCACGTGCCTTCCAGGAAGCAATTCATAGGGAACAAATCCTACAGAACAAGATGGCCACATTACAAAGGGTTGTCTCCAGTGCGCAAGAAGCAGCTGAGAACAACTGGAAGGTAAAACTGCACTACCTTTTCAAGGGGGCATATTTTGCCACAACTCTGATATCTCCACGACCGACTAGATTATAACGACAATGTCATAATCGGCAACCCCTATGACGAGCCCGTCCGCACGATCCGCTAGGGGCACTACTCATCTGCCCACGAGATCTACGTCGTGATTGGACAACGGAAATTTGAATTTTGAATGCGCAGAAGTAGACGTACGACTACCGTAGCAGACGACAGCAACAGCTCCTATGAAAGTGCGTCGAATGATGATGATAATCAACTTTAGAAAGAGGCATCTCTTGTGGGACATCCACCGCTTGTACAAAAATACTAAGTAAAGCTGAAGTACAAAGTATTGCAGAAATTGGGGAAGCATTAACCGTATGAGTAGCGCCACCGCTAGCTTCCAAATGCGGTGCTGGGAAGGGGTGCCCATGACATGGTTGTTATAATCTACTAGGTCGTGGTTTTCTCTGATACTATGACTGTAATCACTGTAGTACTGAAGATAATTTTTTTCGTTCTTTTTTTTTTTTTTCTGAATGTTCTTTTTTCAGGCCATGATTGAAGAAGACAGACTCCTTCACAGAATAGAGACCTTAGAGGCGCAGCTTCAGGCTTGTTCTAAGGTCCGTATTCTTGCGTTAGTACAGGAACAAATGGGGGTGAGGTAAAGATGCGAGCTTTTGGACAAAAAAGCTCTCGAAAGGGTTAGCCAGTTTTGGAAAAAAAATTATCGGAGCCGTGGGCTAGACGGAGATGCTGCCTCGGCCACTCCCACATCTACCGTTGCTCTTGCCGAGTAGATTTTTCCGCTATACAGAAGTAGTGCATCCTTCCCTTGTTCCAGACCGCAACTGACGAGAAATTGCGTGAAGAGATAGCACGGCTGCAGGAGGAGAGGGATAGGTATCAGAACACAGCAAAGGTGAGTTGGTGCTTGCGTTAGTGATCTCACCGTGAGGTGACACTCTCTGTGCTGCACATCCTCATTACATGTCCATTGCATGAGCATACATGTCGTCATCATCACTATCACTATTGTCTCCCTCTTCACCGTTATTGGTAGGTGACGAGCCTTTTATACCATTTACCAGGATCTTTAACTTTTTTTAGGGACACTGGGCTTAAGTTCTTCATAAACGACACCTTCTTACTCGTGTGGATATTTTATGACTACTTTTAATAATGTACCATTTTTAATATAATCATTTGCTTCTAACTTAGCGCGGTAACTTATTGGACCAGTGTTTTGGTGCACTATGGCTTAAGTAGTTGATGTGCCATTCAAATGCAAATCGTCACTAGAGGCTGTAGTTCCTTCTCCCCGATTCTTCCGATTCTTCCCCGAAGTTGCACCCGGAATTGAAGGTCGACTCTTTAGAGTGAAACTCGATTTTTTACCCGGCAAATTCTTCCCCTCACTGGGATGTCTGTAGGAACGCCAAACCACCACAGTTAGTTTGAGTAACTGGGCCAGATTTCTTCCCGAGTTTAGCATACTAGAATATTTTTCACATGAATTTAGTGCTCATGTTTATTTACCAGATTTTTACCCCCCCCCCCCCCCCCGAATTTACGAAAAATGTTTCCCGAAAACTTTAGGCTCTAAATTCATCATCACCATCAGCAGCAGCATTAGTAATTTAAAATGTACGAATTTGTTCATTTTTGACAGGAGTCTCTGCAAAAAGTTTTGCAAGAGAAACTCGAAGCTGTGCGCAAAGTTCAAGACTTGGAGGTGAGTCTAGACAAACTTTTGCCATAGGGACAGTTTTTAAAATTGCACGGCCTGTTTGCAGTACAACGTCTCAAGCACAGAGGAAGAATGCACCAGGCTGCGGGAAGTCTACGAGACTGCTCAGAAGGAGATCTCCTTATTGGCCACTCGTAATGATCAACATCAGAGAGAGTTGGCTGACCTACAGAAAGAACTCAAGGCATGTATACACATAAGGTCCGGTGGTTCAGGGGAAAACCCCCTCAAGAAACTATGCTTGCACTACGGCATGCACATAGGTATACGTATATGTATGTATACATATAGACATACATGTGCACGTATGTACACATGTGCATGTGTATACATGCGTATACATATGTATGTATGAAGCACTACGGGCACTGGAGAACACTGAGCATTCGACGTTCAGCATAGCTGTTCCGTATCTTGTGTTAATCTAAAATGGGAGAAGCACTTCTTTTTCTTTGTTGTCTTTCTTGTTTCTTTTTTTTTTTTTTTTTGTTCGTTAACTAGAAAATCTACTTGTCCACCCGATTTTACACCCTTTTACGGCTCCTGAAAATGGGACCCAATATTTACTCTCTCTCTCTCTCCCCCCCCCATTTTCGAAAAACTTAAAACCCGAAAACCCTCTGTTCTCGAGTGTTATGTTTTTGAAAATAGGGGTCAAAATCGGGTTTTACTTCAGGAGCCGTAAAACGGTAAAGTCGGGTGATACCGGGTGGAAAAGTAGATTTTTTTGGTGGAAAATTTAAAAAAATTGTGCTTTTGGCATTTTAGAGTGACAGAAAATGTGGAACAGCTATGCTGAGCGTCAAATGCTTAGTGTTCCTCCAGTGCCCTCATTGGTGGCTGAATTGGCACTTTTCCCCAAGTTCATTTTCGGGTTTTGATGATGACGGTAAAAACTGGTTTTACTGTAAGACACAGGGCCAACAGCAGCAGCGTTTCTCAGTAATCCATCTCGCCGTGTATTTAGGATTGTATTGGCTGTGATTCGGAAATCCGTTCCGATATAGCAGCTTAGATGCAGTGGAGACCCTACATGTTCATCCCCCAGATGATGGGTTGCTGGATACAGAAAATAGGGTTGGCATTAATGGGTGCAACTAACGTTTCAGGACGTGGAAGAAAACTGCCGTATGGCAACGGAGGAGAAAGCAGCTCTGGAAAAACAAATCGAAGAACTTAAGTGCAGTGAGCAAGTCCTGGGGGCCAAAGTGAGTGTCCCCACAACTTGCATTTGGAAGGGTAATGCGCTAACATGCCACTTCCCCCATTAGATCGAGTCCCTACGTGCGGACAATGACTTCTCTAAGGAGCAGCTGGCAGCCATGAAAGGTGAGCAAGGTTGTGTCTAACTTTTCTGTATTTCAGTACAAAGGTGTTCTCTCTGAGGTTGTATTGATCTCGTAAGGAGGACGCGGGAAGCACTTGCTTAGGACTAAAATATGTTGCCTCATCGAGGATGGTCACATCCGTTAGCACGGCTGTGTTGGCTTTTAGTAATGTCTATCCTGAATCTACTGTGGCCCTACAACATTTCCTGTGATGTTGTCTAAGTATAGTGTTGTTTCTTGACGATGTGCGTTCTCTCGTTACGTGTTGTGCAGCGCGTTTCGAGCAACTGAAGAAGGCCCAGTACATCGAGGACGGTTTAGAGTCCCTGGAAATCAAGGAAGGCCTTCCCAACAACCAAGGTGGGCAGTTAAGTTTTTATTGTCGGCTCGAGGGATAGTGCACACACTTAGAATGCACATACATTTCAGATATTTTAAAGAAATGTTTAATTCGAATTCAGAAGCATTCCCCTACCAACAATTCAAACGGAACAGCTAGGTGCTCACACATGCATGGTGCTCTGTGCCCAGTGCCGGAAAACTTTGAAAATACAGAAATAATACACGCAAAAGAAGAAGAGAGAGCTGTGCCAGAAAATCGTCAGTTTTGCGCGTTGGCATCCCGTCGGCACAGCCGAGGGTACACACGCATCTGGCACACGTATGAGGGCGAGGAGGATAGAGCACCAACATCTCTCTCACCCTGTGGCGGTCCCCGATTTCCCATGGCAGGAGCACTTTTTCAAACTCCAGGTGCCCCAATTAGTGCGGGGCCGTCCAGACATGTTGGCATCATCTGAGGCATTGTTCTAGATGCGCTCATTAAACACAGAAGGAAGCAGATGGTAGAACAGGTTGGGATAAAAGTCTATGGAAGACGCGAACGCCATACTTTTTCTTCGCTGCGACACCTTAGCGGCTGGTGGCAGCGGGTGAGTCCACCGTTTCCTCCACACCACCCACCGCACCCTTCCACCTGTCCGAAACAGTGAACTCACCCGCTTCCGCCATCCACTAGGGTGTAGCACTGAAGAAAAATTACACCGTTCGAATGTTCCGTAAACTTTTTTTGTCCCGTCCTGTACATCGCTTTAGGAAACAGAAAAAAAAAAAGTTTTCTCCCAATTTCTTTCACTGAATTTCTTCTCGTAGCCCCGTCGTAGTTGAATCAATGAATGCAAACAGTGCTGCCTCTTGAGTACGCGAACTTACCAGTACTGATTCCATTTGCAGAGTCGTCAGAGGCCCTGGAAAATAGTTTGTGCCCCAAGGAGAGTGCAAACAAGATGCTCCAGATTACCCTCAATGGTGGAGTACCAATACTTGTTGCTACGCTTTATTTCGTACAAATTCCTAAAGAGCTTGTTCACAAATTCAGTGCCATTTCTTGCTTGCAAGAAGCGTACTAAATTACTTAAGCGGGGGGTCGTCTTAGATTCGAGAACATACGGTATAAGCAACACTAACAAAGATGTGATTGGTTATGCTCCATCATGTCGTAATTGATCAATCGATCTATCGGTTACAATAATTGAATCAGTCATACTTCAATCAGTCAATTAGTTACGCACGATACCACCCTTTTACACATGACTGTGTTGGGGACGATCAAAAGGTTTCAGGAACCCTCCTTTCTTTGCAGCCGAAATAGATAACCTGGAAAAGGAGGAGCTCAAGGAGACTATGCTCTCAAAAGAGCTCCAAGGTAGGGCTTGTTTTGTCTATCTCACTAAACTCTGTAGTTAGGGCGCCATAACAAGCAGAACGAATGTGTAAGATTGAATCTGAATATTGCTCCCAGTAATTGCTACAGCGTAGCTAGCGCTAAACCTGCCAAGATAATGCCACCAAGTTGTGTCGCTTTCACTTCAAGTAAAACCTGAAAAGCCCAAGAAATTGAACTGGTCAAGGTGGCAACTGAGGCACTTACATACACTTTGGTGAACACTACGTCTCATCACATCATACGTCATCTACGTCACCACATGTGTTCTTCTTCCTACTTATAGTTAGGGCTGTGCGAATATTCGAAATATTCGATATTTGTACGGAACAACGGTACCTTGCTATTCGTATCTGAACCGAAATAACATTTTATTGAATACTCGAATATATTCGAAATTCCTCAAGTTGGCTTCAACTCATGCCTCTGAGCATTGGGCGAAGCCTGCTTTACGTTTCTGCAACCCAAGTATGTCCTGCAAGGTGGCTTCACCTCATGTCGCAAAGCGTCAGGCGAAGCCTAGTTTACACTTCTGCCAGTGCTGCCGGGTTGCAGGCATGGTTTAAAAGTGCGATTTGAGGGATCACTGAAAATTGCCACTTTTGAGAAATACTTCAGCAAATGTTGGCAGGTAAGTTTAAGTTAGTTTAATTATTTTGAGCTTTAGCTGGACCAGCTATGACACCATAGAAAAAAGAATTTCATCACACATGAAAGAACTGATGTTCTGAGGCTGGAACAACAAAGAAGGGACAAATATATACAAAGCCTCAAAATGAGGCTTTGTATTAGGCTTCTTTGAGGCTTTGTATGTATTTGTCCCTTCTATGTTGTTCCAGTCTCAGAACATCAGTTCTTTCATGTTCATCAGTTGCCGCCTGCGTTGATCCCGTCGTATGAATGTGTGTATGAGTGAGCAAAAATGTAAGAGTGAAAGGAGGATGAGTGAGAGAGAGTGACTGGTTTGTCCCTTCAGATGACGCACCCTGGAAGTTGCTGAGAAGGCGTGTTAGCTTAGCTCAATTGGTAGAGCCCTGGACTGGCAATCCAGAAGATGTGGGTTCGAGTCCTACAGCTGGCTAACCTTTTCAGTGACTTTCATCTTTCATCGTTCATCACACAGTCGTCTAAGTTATGTCTGGGTACGATATTCCATCTAGAATAACAATTTTCAGGACAATCCCAGAACATATGTATTTATCGATGAAATAGAGGTGGGGTGCAAACTTTTGCCCTTACAAGTGAATGCAAGTTTGAATTTCCTGGTGTAGCCAAGACATAGTTTGCAGTCAGAGTTTCACAAACTACAACTGAACACCTGGTTTCAATGCAGACTTTTACTTACTATTCAGCAATAAGCACACACTTGTGCATGGTATTCGACATTATTTGATTTGCTACGATTCGAAGATTTTACCATTTGATTCGTATTTGATTCAAACCCAAAGATCACTGTTGCGCAGCCCGTCTTGTCATGATATCACCAGATATTGCCTGGTTTTCAGAGCTTGTAACATAAAACCCATCGTTTATCCGAAATTTGGGAAAAGGAAACTTAAAAGCTGAAAACATGAGTGCTATACATATTGAGGACTTAGCAAAGTGTTTACAAACAGCTAAGGTATGTGAGCTGGAAGAGGAGCTGGAACAGTTGGAGAAGGACGACGTAGATTCAGCGAAAGAACCCTCGTTGATTGAGTCGACAGAGAGTCAGGAGAAAGATGCCACTTCTGAGAAGGTACAGCAGCTCCAGGCAGAAATCAACAACCTTAAAGGTGAACATATTCCGTCCGACTCAACCCATTTGTTGACAGAACGCCGTATTCCTTGTGTGTGCATGTTTGTGTTAAACCATGTTTGACTGAATAATAATTAAACATAGCTCAAATAAGGAATTAAGTATTATAACTTAAATATCTCAAACTGGGACTAATGATAAATCACTTCGTACTAGGTAGCCACTTCTTGTAAATTCTTGTAGGAAGTCATGTCAGTTCTTTGCAGGAAGTCGATGTTCTCATCTGTTTAAAATTGCGACTTTTGCTGTGTTATCATTCTTGGAAATTTATAGAATGTTTTCAAGTCATGGGCAAAAACCAGTACCTTCTTTCATGACATCATCCTTCAAATAACACGTAAACGGCTATCTACATGTATGGTGATCTGTCTGTTCATGATTGTACAGGCTTATCTTATAAAGGCTTGTCATGCATACTCCTATGAGGTCACTGACTGCACTGTTCTAAAGTCCTTCATTGACTCATCACACCATCCCTTGAGCCTGCTGTTGACTATCATGCTCTTTAATAGAAACAAAATCAGAAGGCATACATGTTTGCTTGTGATTTGTGATAATTTGCTGACTGATGCTTTAAAAAACATGAACAGACAAAAACGTCAATGCGTCAGTGAATGCGTTTCAAAGGCCATGAACGGATAGATTCAGGCAGGATGATTGAAGGCTAGTTACGCAGGCAGGTTTTGATGGATTGAGCATTCAGTTGCCAATTCAGAATGCAGTGAACGGAACAGTAGCGTATATAAGGCTGGGTGATAATGACAAAGGAAGGGGCAGAATAATACCGTGCACAAGTTGGACAAAGTTTAGATGCATGATTGAAAACCTCGAGACTAGGGAACACGAAGGGACAGACACAAACACTAAGTTATTCGTGTTTGTGTCTGTCCCTTCGTGTTCCCTAGTCTCGGGGGTTTTACATCATGCATCATCTTCACCAGCTCGCTTGCTTCCTGGCCATTTTTTCAAAGTTTAGAAGTTTCAGCTGTTGTGTTACTTGTGCTGCATTTTATAGGTGTCAGATTTCTTCCAGTAATTAGCTTGTAAACTTCAAGTTTTAAGTTTTTCAAGTTTCAGGTCTTTTTTTATTAATTAAGTGCGCAATCATGTGTGTCATTTCATGGAGTGGTCCCGTAGCTAAAACTATGAGACTCTAAAACTACTTAGTCTAAAAACTACTTGGACTCGCCTTATACGAGGTAGATACAATACAGCTAATATGCCATTTTTAAGACTTCCGTTTTTGATGCCCTATGTGCGCATAACAAATGTTCCCACAACTCTCTCTGCTTATGTTACATTTATCTTACTTTTGCCTTCTCCCACGATAGACGTGATGAAATGTCTGTGCCATGTTATTTAACCGTTTGTAACGTTGTCACTTGCATGCTATTTAGTAGTTTCCTTGTTGCTTACTTAACCTCCTGTGTCACCTGTGTGCAAGGCCCACTGCACACAACCCCCTGACCTTGGGTGCTAGCTGGTACTCTGATATTGGCACGATCAATCAGAACAGTGTTGAAAACAGTGTTAAAGGAGCAAGGAAGTAACGGAAGGAAGTAATGTTTAACTAATATCTGCAGCGTCAACTGCAGGACGCTTGCTCGACAGAAAGAAAAAAAAACGATAACGCCTGAAGGTGTCAATAGCAACCAATTTTGACGTCCCGAATCTGGGGACGGCATTTAGCCCAAAAAAGTTGGACCCTGTGTGCACATCATTGTGCACACGGCATCCGTTGTGCAGTATGTCGCAGCCAAAAAAAGAATTTATGGAGGGAGGCGCAGTCACTGCTCTTTTAAGTAGGCAGTGTGAGGAAAGACATGGAATGTCTCCTTCATTGAACTGTCTGGGAAATGATTCTCCGACTTTTGGAGAAAGGTGAAAGAAAAAAACATGGAATTTTGGAGGAACCATGTCGGTGATGCGGGGATTAGTCTCCAGAACATAGACTGAGCAAGGTCCAACGCCAATGCGATCCTGCGATTAGAAGTTATTGCACACCGAAACTCCGGCGTTTGCATAAGAGTTGCTTTTGTTCTTTCCGTCAGTCCTGACAAATATAATATGTGCTGTCATAGAAACTGGAACTTGCACCTCTTCATGGGAAGGTGAGAGGCGCACTTGTCCCCACGGTAACCGCCTGCTCCTCCACAGGAAAATTCTTAATTTGGTGTTGTGCTCTGTCTATCGAGCTTTCAACACTGCATTTTTTTTAAATGTTATTACGAAGGCACCGTGCTACAGGGAGTATTGTAACATTGTCTATTGAATATGTGGACTGTAATATTAGAAACAATGCATTACACACTTGTGGTTAGAAACCCCTTCGAGCAGCATGAACAACCAATGTTGTGTGTGTGGACGTTATACGTGCATATGCCTGTAGCTGCGTCTGCTAGCTACTGGCTGTTGAAATTATTTATGCTTTTGGTCTGAGCAAAGTGTACTACAGTTAGCATAGAGGTCAGGTAACCTAACCAGATGCACCTGCCATTAACCAGAACCCCCCCTTTACCCTCTTGGTGAACGTTGCATGTTGTAGAGAAGTGCCAGTCCCTGGTGTTGGAAGTGTTGCAGCAGGATTGCATGTTGATTCTGATCAAAGGTAGATTCTGCAATCATAGCTCACAGCTTCTTGCATTGCTTTGCATGCTGCTGTCAGACTTTTCATTTGCATGCAATGGCAACCATCTCTTCCCTTGTCATAACTGACAATATTTTTTAAGGAAATCTCACATAACTGAATTGGACAAAGTGTGCATTCTCGAGTCAGTAAAAAGATATTGTGTAGGGAATATGCTCTCCAGGAAGGACCGCGTTCATGGCTATTGGCCAATGTCCGAGCCCTGAAAGCTACATGTTAGAGGCTCCGACAAGTCCTGCAGTCTTAGTCTAAATTACTCTGTGGGTGAGATCTTTTTTTTTTTTTTTTTTTTTTTTTTTTTTTTTTTTCACGTTATTGCTACGTTCTGTTGATCTGCTTATAAGTTTCTACACTAATTTGCCAGGGTATCCTAAACTAGGTTTCTTCACTTTGTGTCTTGTGTAAAACATGCTTGCATGTCCCAGGGCTTCGAGGCTGACATTGGTTTTTAAAGGCAAGAAAGAAACCACAGTTATTTGTATCATTGCTTGTCTAATCAGTTAATGTTTTATACGTTGCTTAATCATTTTTCTTTTTTCTTTTTTTATCTTTGCTACGGGGCCATGAAAAATTGTGGTAGTGTGCACAAAAAGTACTTTAGTGTCCCCTTACCTAGGGCTATGGTTTCTGTGAAAAATGCATTGCATGATTGAGGGTAATAAAAGTAAATAAATAGATACAGATGCTACAGAGTGCGATAGGGCTTTGATACCCTTGAGAGAGACACTCCGCTCTCTGCATGTTGCTAGGCTTGGACGCACGCTTCAATATGATTGAATTATTGATATGATTGAATGGTGCCATGTTCATGAATATTTCTTTCGCCTACCGCAGAACTCCTGGCAGAGTCTCGTGAAAAGAAAAACGCAGCGTATTTGGAAATTGCAAAACTAAAAGGTGTGTGCATTTCATAGTACGGTGTAACACACAAAAACTATGAGGCAAGTGCAGTACTTGATGACGTGATCCATCACTCTGCAGAACAATTGGAAAAGGCTCGAGAGGCAGTGTCTGGAGGTGACACACTTGAAGAAGAGTTGACGCAAGTGAAAAAGCAGGCCAAGGATCAGGAAGACGAAATACGCAAACTGCGAGGTGGGTGCAGTTTTTTTTTCTAGTAACTACTAACTAGCCTAGAAAGAAAGTAGTCTCTAAGCTTCTGGTGGCAAGTGTGGCACACTTCTGTCACCTCGAAGATCGAGAGACCCTGTATTGAAAGATAGCAAGGGCCTGTGCAGCACATTTTGGTAGCATTGAACATGCATTTCAAGTTTGAAATGCCTACCTACTTTCTGCTTTAGCCCACATATTTTTAAAGTTCCGCGACAGACTAAAAATGCTATTTATTTTGTTGCGTGTCATAAATTTTCATGCTGAAATGCTGAGTAAGCAAGATACGAATGCCGTCAGTGAACATTATGCACTTCAACGAATTTTGAAAAGAATGCTGGCCTTTTGTTCCATGGTCCATCAGTGTATTGCTGGGAATCAATTCAATTCAATTCAATCTGCAAGACTTGATAGTTTTGGATTCTCCCAGAGCAGGTGATATCACTGTGCTCTCTGGCACCTGTCTCCTACCAACAGCATGCAAATTTTTTTTCTTTTTTTTTCCGCTCTCTGCTCGACGTTGGAAGACAGCCTTGGTGAAGACCGCTTTGGTGATGAGACAGAAATGGACCGTCGAGAAGCAATGTTGCCAGACACGCGGCAGATTGCACACCTTGTGGCGTCAAACTTTTTTAAACTAGAAATTAATTTTATGGTACTTCCCCTTAACATAGAGAAATAAAATTTTGGGAGAATAGAATGTGAGGCTCGTTGAATGCAATGGTTATAAGTTGGATAGTACTTTGCAGACACAAGGTTTGGTCCCTTGCGGTACTTTTATAAACCAAAAATTTCTGGACATGCCAAGCTTTTGGTATACCGTTGGCCGTTGGTTGTTCATGTGTGTATTTGGACATTTGGCTTGTTGGTGTTGTGTGCTTGTACTAAAAGTGAAGTACGAGTGAAGTGAAGGAACACAGACACCGTGAAGACTAACATGGCACAGGTGGCATTGATATACCTTTTGATATACTCTTTTAACCCTGTTCAGTATTGTTCTAATGTAGTAATGTATTGCTGCAATGTTATGTGGTATTAATGAGCAGCGGTGCGTTATGCAGATGAACTGTCGCAACTAGAGGAGACATTGCAGTCAGTCAGGGAGGAGTTGTGTACGCGGCAATTCCAACTGTGTGAAGAAGAACATCGTGGTCAACTTAAGCAGGAGGAACTCAAGAGCCTCCAGAGTAAGTGTGTCCATTGCCTTATTGTCATTCAAAAATATCTTTAATTCTTATTGCACATTTTTGTTTGCTTTGCCTGTGCTAACTGTACTGTTACCTTATACGTATTTGCTCGCATAATTTGCGCACTTTTTCTAAAGAAAAAATGTCTGAAAAGTTTGGGGTGCACAAATTACACAAGAACAGTAGTTGCTGAACAAGTTTTGAACGACGCAATGCTCCCATATTTTGGTAAACCTGTCATTACCACGGCAGTGCGCGAGCGCAAAAGAAACACTGGCGCATGGCCGACAGGGCAGCTGGCTACGGCTGGCTACGGCTAACTAGGGCAGCTGGATCCTTAGGCAAGACACCGGGCTCTGTACCGCTCGTCCTGCCGGCAAAATCGACAGCAGCACCAGCATGCTCTGGCTATGGCGCGAGACGCTGCTGGAAGTCGCCACTTCTGCCGAGGGTGTGGCGAATATCGCGTGGTATGAAAATAAACCAGAAGCCAGGAGACATGTTCACAACAAATATATTAGTGGCTTACATAACAAAATAAAAATAAAAATACAAGGATGTTTCGACGCCTATACGGGTTTCCTCAGTAGCTTGGATACACGAGAAATGAACAGATACTCTAAAGTGGAAACCCTTTTAAGTAGGGGTGTGCGAATCCGAATATATTTTCGGATCGAGTCGAATTTTGAGTCGAATCGAATATCGAATCGAATGGGAGAAGAAATTCCGAATACCGAATCGAATATTCGTGCAAAATTTTCAATATGTGACTTTCGCACTAAAAGTTTCCATTTCGTAGCCCATGCCTTTAGTGTAATTTTTCTAGCATTAACTGTCACAAGAGAGACATGCAATTCTTCTGTTTAAAGCCCCTATTCTTTAATGTTACATGAGAGTGCTTCCTGCTTTTCGGGTGAGCCTACACTTACTGGAGTGGTTACCTTCATTTCAAAATTTTATGCCAGGCAGCGGATGAGGCTGTAATTGTTTCAGACAACCACAGGTCATTTGTGAAACAAACGAGCTGGCATCCTGCCTCAGCTTTGCCATGAACGCCTTTTAGTTTCTTTGCACTCGCCCTAGGAAGTTGCACTACTGAAATTTTAGATGCAAAGGACATCTTTAAGACACCCTTCTTGTTCGTGGGCTGTAGTCATTATTCGAGAGTCCTAACTTTTTAAAGGCAACCTCACAGACATCAAATCAAAGTCCCTCGTCTGCACCGCTAAACTGCATGTGGGAGGGGTGCCACCCTATCCACAGATGATGTCTACAAAACTAAGTTTGGATAGCGTTATCTTAAACTAAACACCGTCCCGTCTGTGTTGCTCCTGCTGCAAGGGCAATTTCGGAAAGCAGGCTTCACCTCATGCACGGAAGCATCAGCTGAAGCCCACTTTCGGGTTGTGTCCTTTTACATTCGTGGAATAGATGCGTATACGAAGAGGGGAGTCAAGTCCTGTAGATCACATAAACAAAATACAGAAGCCGACACTGAAGATTTTTGTTTAAGTTTAATTTGTACAAGCTTTCGCGTGGAGGTCCACGCTTCCTCAGGTACAAAGTGAAGTGGTGACACACATAAGTATATATAGTATAGACATATACACTGCTGTACAAAGAAAGGGAAAAGGAAAGGAGATATGGTGCCACATGTCTGTGTACAATGAATAGCTGGGCAGACGGATAGGTGACCTCTAACCGTTTAAGAACAGTAAAAGGTGTTGTTGTGAACAAAAAGGCTCGCCAACCCAGTTTCGCGGAAGGGGGGTCAGGAGTATGGGAAACGAGTTGCCCAGAATGGACAAAAGGGAAGGTTACGGATTATCTAACGGAGTACCAGACGATGACTGAAAGTGGGGATTCAAGAATTGTGCACAAATAAATATAGATATATAGCTACTAAATTTACATAAGCGGATATAACGAGCCAGGACTAAGATTCAGACCATTTGGTGTGAGACACTTAAATTGCAAAATTAAGTAGGACTCTCTATTCTTACGTTTAATGTCGGTGCGGAACCCAGATTCTAGCAATATAATTTTCAAATCAGTTTCAAAATCGTGATTAGGTTTATTGAAGTGAATGGCGAGAGGAGTTTGGCGGGCATATAGGATATCAAATTTGTGGCCATAAAATCGTTTTCTCATTGTGTTGGAGGTTTCACCGATGTATTGTGAATTGCACTTGCCGCAGAATATCAAGTAACAAATATTGGGTGAATTACAGTGGAGTGAATGACGAATTTTCAAACAGAAGTCACCCAAAGTGCTACGGGCAATGGTGGACGGCGCGATAAATTTACAGGTCTGGCACCGTGTACTACCACAGGGATAACAACCCGGCGAGCGCTTCATCATGCATGATGACGTGAGGATGTCGCGCAAATTTTTCGATCTACGGAATGCTACTAATGGGGGAGCGGGAAAAATTTCCTTTAGTTGCTCGTCAGCATGTAATATATTGAGGTGGCGTCTAAGAATGGAATTGGTATTGACAAGTGATTTATGATATGTGGTGGATAAAACTACATTACTTAAGTCCTCTTTGCGTTTCGGGGTGAATAAGGACTCCCTGGATAGGCTAGATGATTTGGCAAACGAGTCATGGATGAGTTCAAATGGGTAATTTCTTTTTTCGAAATCAGATACCATTTGCTGAGCATGTTTTACAAAATCAGTCTGATCTGAGCAGATTCGTTTCAGGCGCAAGAACTGACCATATGGAATACTCCTTTTCTGGTGATTGGGATGATAGCTTTCATAGTGGAGATACTGGCGCTTGTCCGTTGGTTTCTTGTATAGTTCAGTGGTCAGCCTACCAGATTTACATGACACTGTCACATCAAGAAAGTTGATGGATGACCTTGAATAGTTACAGGTAAATTTAATTTTGCTATGCAGAGAATTGAAGTGATCAAAAAATGACTGCAGAGATGCCTCATCACCAGACCAGAGGACAAAAATGTCGTCGATGAACCTGAGATATATAAGTGGCTTAAGGGGGAAAGAATTGAGGGCTGAGTTTTCAAAACGACCCATGAATAAATTGGCATAATTAGGTGAAACCCGGGAGCCCATGGCAGCGCCATGAATTTGGACGAAGTGTTGATCGTTGAATACGAAGTTATTACAGCTAAGAACTAGTTCTAAAAGGGGGATGATAGCGGGCATGGGAAGAATATCGGAAGGGTGAGAATTAAGGAAGTGTTCAACAGCAGAGAGACCTTCGTCATTGGGAATGTTAGTGTAAAGCGAAACGACATCCATTGTTGCCAACAAAATGTCAGCATGGTTACTGAAATGGTCATGGACAACGTTAATTTTGGAAAGGAAATCGTTTGTGTCTTTGACAAAGGATGGGAGAAGGGGTGGGATGTGTTTGATGCAGTGGTCAGCAACTAAGGATAATTTCTCTGTCGGTGTGTTTATTCCTGAAATAATGGGTCTCCCAGGGTTATTGGGTTTATGAACTTTGATCAAAAGATAAAAATTACCTGGTGTGACGTTCTTAGGACGCAAGAATTTGGAAATATGGGACGGGATAAGTTTACTAGTGACGAGTTCATCAATTTTCTTATTAATAAGAAGACAAAAGGAAGGGGTTGGATCCTGATCGATAGCTCTGTAGAATGAGCGGTCACTCAACTGCCTGTCTGCTTCCGCGATGTAGTCGGACGTATTAAGAACAACTATACCGCCACCCTTGTCCGCTGGTCTGATAATAATGTCATTACGGGCTTTAAGATTTCGTAGCGCTACTTTCTCACAATTAGAATTCGTGGAATAGTCGAATATTCGAAAAATCTGATATTGGATTTTCGATTCGCGAATCGAATAGTTCGAGCGTTTGATATTCGATTCGAATTCGAGAGCTCGAATATTCGCACACCCCTACTTTTAAGCCTTTGTAGCAATCGGGCAAAGGTGTTGCAAGCGTTCTTATCGCCATGGATCTACGGACCTTTGCCCGATTGCTACAAAGGCTTAAAAGGGTTTCCACTTTAGAGTACCTGTTCATTTCTCGTGTGTATCCGAGCTGATAGTATAGGCGTCGAAACGTCCTTGTGTTTTTGTTTTTATTTCGTTATCTAAGCCAGTGTAACATACTTGTTATGAAACACTGGTATGCAGAAACCAGCTGCTCAGAGGAGCTGAACCAGATGATCACACGTGAAACTGAGGGTGCGCAAATGACGCGATCTTTTTTTTTTTTTTTTCCTTTCTGTTTTATCAACATTTTTCGTACCAAACTAGGGGTGCGCAGATTATGCGAGTAAATGTGGTAATTGGTGGCTGTTTTTAGTTGCCTGTTGAGCTTCTTATGTTTGGTTTCTAGGCCTATTAGAGGAAGAGGAAAGAGGCCGTGAGCG
Source organism: Ornithodoros turicata (assembly GCF_037126465.1). Classification (NCBI taxonomy): domain Eukaryota; kingdom Metazoa; phylum Arthropoda; class Arachnida; order Ixodida; family Argasidae; genus Ornithodoros; species Ornithodoros turicata. The sequence goes on from NC_088203.1 coordinate 13,820,746, forward strand.
CACAGATGCCACCTGCGAAGCACTCAAGAGTAGGTTTGCTCCTTTGGTCGGCTTCACATAGGGCCACCTGCTTAAACCGAAAGTTCACCACGTAACGCTCCGAAGGCCAACCATTGCACAGAATGATACCGCTACCACTCCTGGTTTATAGAAATCGAGGGGGCGTACGCCTTTTCGTGGCGATTAGCGTAACTGCATAGTTGTCACAATATGGCATATGCCTCCTGTTTTGAACAAATCGGGAGAGAGCAATGTCATTCAGGATGATTGTTGGCTAGGAGTGTGTTATGCAGTGAAGTTGTGTTTTAAGGGTGCAGTTTTGATTACGGCAACTCATGGGAGAGGGTCAGTGCTTAGATAAGATACATATATATACAGATAAAAAATAGCCGAAGCTCTGTGGCTACACGTTGAGCATATGTTTATAAGATTTATATTAGATAAGATATGTGGAACGGGAAAGTGTCAGTGCTTAGATAAGTACTCTTGTAGGAACCAGCTTCACGTGGATGCAAACGTTTTTCTGCAGTTTTATTCCGGCTCACTTTGTTTTAGTCACAAGCAGATGCATAGCATTTTGATGCCATTGCTTGATATATTTTTCTGTATCGAGTCCTGCGTTCTGCCTGGCCCACAGATCTGTAGGTGCCATTCATCTGTGGCACTTAATGCTGAACCAGTTAGTACGATTGAGTGTGTTGCATGATTTCCAGTCTGTCAGCATGGTTTTTCTTCACTGCTACATACACATATAGTAGGTTCAAGCCTCACGTGCATGAGGTGGGAGATGAAGGTGCTGCACAATTTTGTAAACATGAAGAAATTCAAATTAACTGGGCTGAGAACTGCAGGTGCTCAGCACCTCAGTGAACCTAGAGGGAACAGGTGAATCTGACTGAAGTGACATGTAACCTGTTCTTTGGTGTGAATCTCTAATGTCCTTGTGGGTCCACTAGAGCGAATTACAAAAGGCATGGAAATATAGTATGTAGTACGCTTGAAAACAGTTCAGTGAACCACAACACAGTAGGTCCGAAATCAAGGTCCAAAAGGAGAGGACGTGTTCTCAAATGGATTCAGTCGTTTCTTCTTCCCTGTCTGGTCAATCGCTGGGTGTCCAGGCCAGTACACAAGAGAAATGCAAAAGTTAAATGGCATTGTAGTTAATCGGAGCAAAATGTTTCAGAAATGTTGTTTTGTTAACATTACCATCAGGAGAGAATGGTGTCAGTGACATACACGGATTTAGAAAATCAGATTATAATAAACTTGACAATCCAGTCTTGTCAATGCATAACGTTCTCAAGATGTGACACGATAATGGGACCATGTGAGCGCAGGGGTAGATCCTGACCTTCGGTTTGGGGGAGGGGAGGGTTCCTTTGTTGGAGCGCATAGTGGAGGAGGGGGGAGAGGGAAATCCAATGTATAAGCTGATCGCCCCCCCCCTCCCCCCTGGATCCGCCACCGTGTGAGGGACGCTATAAGGGCTTTCTAGTTCAATCCATTTTTCTCCGTGTTCATCTCCAAAATGTCATTCTTTTTTCTTTTTTGAACAGAGCAACTGCATGAGGCTCAGAACAGTGCAAAGCAGCACCAGAATGAGTCGGAGCATCTTAGAAGTAAGTTTCCCGTTTCATTTATGTCGGTGACCATGTTTTTTTACAGTTACTGCATTCTAGCAGCTGTAAAAAGTGTAGACGTCCGCTGGGTGTCTTTGATGTTTATTTGGACGTGCAGGAAAAGTGCGAAGTTTGACCGAGGAGCTACGAAACAGAGCGAACGTGGAGAAGAGCGAGGTAAGCCACGGAGAGGCTGAATACGAGGCGCTCACAACTGAGTGCACCACACTTAAGACCAGGATTCAGACGCTGGAAGCCGACATGCAGAGGTACGTGTGCTATGCCCTCCCCGGGGACTTTTGGGAGTAAGTAAATTGATTGATTGATTTGTCCTTGTGCATGCAACCATACCAAGCCTTGGTGCTCAAAAGTTGTTAGGCTGTGGCTACAATACAGGCAGTAGACAGTTCCAGTAGACAGCTGCAATTCGCAGCCAGTGCACTTTTTTTGTTGAAGGCACAAATTAAGATTTCATCTTCTTATTTTACGCGCAGCGGCCTAGAATGGCCAGGATGTATTTGTATTTTCATTGGTGGTCTTTGCTTTTTTTTTTTTATTATGGCACAACCTTTCGATAAGCTACTGGTGCACTTTTACACATTATTGCATAGACCCTTGTGTTTTTTGGATTTTAAGCTTTTTGAAACTGGAGGAAATCGAGTCTTATTTCAGGAGCTGCAAACTTAGGCGACAACAGGCATAAAATTAAAAAAAAAGCGCTCCTCGCACTTCAGATGAACGCGGAAGGCTGGGGCACATTGTTGACCGTGCAGTATTTAGCACGATCTCCGGTGCCCGTATTAGTGGCTGAATTTGCAGTTTCACCGTGACAAGTTTGTTTTCTAGATTTTTTTCGAGCTCGAGGGTCAAAAGCGGGTCCAACCCTAAAACACGAGGATCTAAGACAAAAAGGTTGTGCTTAAGGGGGGACATGGCTTTCAAGACCAACATTTTTATTTTTTGGAGGATTTTGACCAAACTTTAATTTGTAGTGGGAATTTTGAAGACGAAAAGATTCTTTTTCCAACAGTGCCAAGATGGCGGCGCCCAGTGCTCTAGTTCGGGAGCTACGTATATCGGAAAATCGACATTTTATCGATAATTTTGACGCGTATCGCGCTACCATGCCTCAGAGAAAAGAATTTTGGGGGCATTTAGAGATTATTTTGAGCCAAAATACTTTGAGATCACACAGAACATGGATTATATGGAGACCAGAAATAAAGTCTTCCAAAAATCGATTTTTTGACTTCTTTTTTCAAGTTGAAAGCCGCGTCCTCCCTTAAATGGACAATGTCCACTGTATTTCCTGGTACAGATCCTGAAAACGTGTATTTCCTTCACCTTCCAGGTACCAAAACGAAAATGCAAAACTGCTGTCGGACTACGGGCACCTCCAAGAAGCCTACACAGCGCTTGAGTGCGGCACCGCGGCACACTCGCTGGAGTCTGGAGACACACATTGGCTCAAACAGCTTGAGGTAGTAAGGCAGAAAGCTGACAGCACGAGCAAGCAGGTAAGCCACACGTGATGATCTGTGGGTGTGCAATGCTAAGGCCCTTGCTTTTCTGCTGCGCGAAATTCAAAATTCCGCGGCACCGACTCGTAAATTCCACGATATTCCGAGGCGAGCAGACCACGGCTGCCTGGAACGGGAAACACTTCATTTTCTCGGATAATGTGGGAACCAAAAATATTTTGTAAAATTACAGATTCGAAGCATTATATAGTGGCTCAGAATTACATACATGATATCTTGTGTTCTCCTCTGATGCGGTCTGTCGCCTGCAATCATTTTATACCTGCTGAAAGATCTTTCAGCATCTACAGAGTTTATAGGAACTTTATAGGAAAGAGTTTACAATACATGCCCTTTGGAAGTTGCATGTTTATGACACCCTTTTTTGTTCCTGGACTGTAGGCATTATTTAACAGTCTTAGATCTTTGGAGGCCACCTCAGAGACATCAAATCAAAATCCCCCACTGCCACCGCTAAACTGCACACGGGAAGGACGCCGCGCCTTTCTCAGGCGAAGTATTCACAACAAACTTGGGCTAACGTTATCTTAAGCTAAACTACAGTCTATCTGTGTTTGTCCTGCAGCATGGACTATTTTGTAAAGCAGGCTTCAATTTTGTAGAGCAGGCTTCACCTTGTGCAGGGAAGCGTCAGGTGAAGCCCACTTTCGGGGGGTGTCGTTCGTATTCGGCGAATACTAGTGGAATATCCGGAAACCCGATAATATGATTCGCGAATCGAATACTTCGAGTGATTGATATTCGATTCGAATTCGAGAACTCGAATATCTGCACGCCCCTAAAAATATCGGATTCCATGAAATTCTGTGCCAAACGAAGGATTACGCAATTAATTCCGCAAAATTTCGTGGAATCGCTGAAAACCGAGGGCCTTATGCATGGCGTACTGTTTTGTTGCTGCGTAACTTGAGACAAACTCTTCTGTTTCTCTCTTTCACCCCACAGTTGCAGGAGACGATAGAAGAATTGGCTATCCTCAAGGAAAAGTACGCCGTCTGCTCGCAAGAGAAAGCAGACTTGCAGCAGGAGCTTCGAACTGTTGCAGAGGACTTCAAGACTGTCACTTACCAAACAAAAACGGTACAGAAATCTTTGCATTGTTTAGTGACCTTATGAACGTTTGTGTTGCCCTCTGTTGTTGTCATCAATAGATACTTTACACACCTTAATGCCTCTGGCTTTCTGCAGTAGCAAATTAACGTTTCCGCGAAGTGGGACTTACAAATCCTCGCCATTCCATGGGCAAGAGAAAACAAGTAAAAAGAAATGTTGCTGCATTCACCCAAGATCACTTACCGACTTACCCCACGCGCTTTTGAAGCCTTTCGTGACCTTTCGGTGTGCAGAGGAATTCCTTAAAATTTTTTATAGAAATTTATTTTAGATTATTATTATTATTATTACTATTATTCTAGAAATTTTATAATATTTGTTTCTTTCTTCGTTAAATTTTCGTTTGTCGCGGCACCTTCAGCCGCATCGTCGTTTCAGGCATTGCAGTCGCGAGTGTTGAGGTTCAACCTGTGTAAAATATCGTAGGTGCTTTGAAGTCCTTATGTAATTCTGTAAGATACCAAATATTCGGTGAACACATGATTCTAAGGGAAGCAGCTGTTTCCACGAAGCATGGCCGATTCCGTGAAGTTTCGTGGAACCATGAAAGCTAGGTTCTCTAACCACACCCAGCGTTCAGTGGAGACCTTATGTTCCCACCTGCACTGTCAGGTACAGAGTGACCAACACAAAGCCTCAGGAATTGTTCTCTTTTTGTGTACTAGTGCCGCATTTACTCACAGTAGAGGTTTTATTTTCTGCAGTGGCCTAACTTTCACAAATTTCCCGATTGTTTCTGCATGTCCTTTTAAACTTTAAATTTAAATAAATAAATAAATAAATTTTTCCATGAATATGGAGCCCCACAAAGTATTGTAAAGTAAAAACCAATTTACAAGGAGCTTCATAATACTGATCATTTTCATCTTCATAAAACTAATTTGCGACAAAGGAGCTTCACTAAGTCCAGCTCACCCACTAAGGGCTATTGTGTTGGGACATTAACATGCTATGACAACATTTCCACTACCGCATGTCAGTTTCACACGCATCTGAACATGATTTTGTTGTTCCACCCTCGTGCTCAACTTGACGATGTCTGCTTGATCATCGAAGTAGAGTTCACCGAAGAAGGGTTTGACTCTACATGAGTCTTGCAGAAGCGCCATGCACCAATAGCGAGTATCCCAGGGAAGCCATAGGCATGCAGCCTGCAGTGATGGAAGTGCTGCACCATATTTGTGCCAAACTGTGCCAAACACGGGGTGCTGCGCCATCCTGCCCCGTAAAGGGTGTTTTCACTGCATTTGCGCCAAAGTTGAGCCAAAGCGCGGAGCAGCTTCGCAGTCCACGGAGGTTGTCTAGATGTGAGAGGGAGCTGTTGCAGCGACTTACTCGCCTGCTAATCGGCCGAAGCCAATGCCAGCTAGGCCTAGTCTAGCCCCAGCCAAGTACTCTCGGGACGCACATACGCACCGTCACGTTGACACTCCAACGATTGTGCTGTTCATTTTGTGCATACCTACTAGATCATAACGACCATGTCGTAATAGGCAACCCCTATGAAGAGCCCGTCCGCATGGTCCGCAAGGGGGCGCTACTCATCGGCCCTCGAGATCTACATCGTGATTGGACAATGTAAATTTGAATTTTGAACGCGCAGAAGCGGACGTACGACTACCGTAGCAGACGACAGCAACAGCTCCTATGAAAACGTGTAGAATGATGATGATAATCAACTTTAGAAAGAAGCGTCTCTCATGGGATATCCACCACTTGTACAAAAATACTAAGTAAAGCTTAAGTACAAAGTATTGCAGCGCTGGGAAGGAGTGCCTATGATAAGGGCGTTATAATCTAGGAGCTTGTGGTTTTGTGTTATCTCTTCTGTTTTCCCCAAGCTCAGGGATATGATGCCAACATCAAGTATACACCAACTAGATTGCATTTTGCTTCTATGTTCACCGCTATTCGAACAGAGAGGCGCCAGGTGTTCTCCACGATTTTCGATTCCTAAGGGTAGCTCGGCATGTCTCTAAAGGCATCGTTTAGACCTCTTGTTGACGGTCACTGTAACTTGGTACCTTTGAGGATCGCTAGGATCTTACACTGAAACATGTTGTGTACACGGACACGCAGTTCACTACCACCATGAACTGACACCTCGGATGCAGGTTAGCCTCATGGCTCCCCGATCTCGCACCTCTAAATTGAGTGGAAAATTGCCCAGGACACAATGAAACTGAAATTAACATGGAAAGTGCTCATTCCACATCATAACTTGGTAACCAATTATGTCCGGGGCCCTCCGACGGTGGATCAACGAAGCTGCGCCAAAACTCAATTTTTCCTGCGGCATTATCTGAGCCAGAACGCTTCGAGGCACTTAATTCACTGATCCTGCGATCCAGATAAACTCTGTGGTACAACAACATAAAATGTGCTTCTTGAAGTTAAAGCCCCACAAAATATTCCTCAAATGTCATGCCTAGCTACTAATTTACAAATTACATATTAGGACCACAAAGTTGACCACCTATACGACACATAATTAATGTATTTTAGCTTGTGCACCCGGAGGCCAGGTCGTTAACTTGTAGATATGCTGTAGCAGGCATTAACTGCATCAGTTTGCCCATGCAGTGGCTAACCTCTCAATGACCTACCAAGGCTGTTTCTATGTGCCGCTGACTTTATGCCATACTATATATTTATGATGCTGCCCGTGTGAATACACGGGCAGCATCCCCACGGAATATTCTAGTGGACGAAAAGGGAAAAAAAACTGTTCACGTGGTGCAAGTTCCACCACGTCATATGTTGAGCATTCACACAATGCCGGAGTAGCATGCTGTGTACATAGCAGACGACAATATCATCCTTGTCGTCTGCTACTGGGTATCTTGTGGCTGAGCTGCAGGGTATTCCCCACGGTCAAAAGAGCATGAAGAGACATGAAGGCAGCAGAGAGCAATGACGTTCTGTGCATCTTCCGCTAGAGTATTCTGGACAGTGTCGCTCATGTGAATACGGCATGAGTGAGACCTGGAGTTATGACTCGTTTGCTATGTGTGAGTTCAAGACTTGGGCAGAGGTGTCTGTACATAATACACATATCACGTTTGTCACACACGTCATTTGTCCCACACATCAAGCATACTAGAAGCCCTCCCTAGTCATAGGTCACAGATACGTAAAGTCCTGCAGATCTGTCACAGTGCACTTTACTTTCCTCTCTTTCAGATTTCAGCCTGCTCCATTGTGCCGCTCTGTATCTTGCTGTTGGCCGTGCTGCTCGGCTTCTACCCTTCGCTGTCCTTCTTCACTGGAACGGCCGAAAAACCCTAACCTCACCTCAGAGGGACGGAAACAAGTCCACAGTGTCCACCCCCACCCCACCTCCCAACAAGTGTCCACACCAACAGGAGGGACGACATCCCGTCACTCCCAAAGAACACAGTGTTGTGATTGAACTGCTATCCGTGAGTTTCGGATGCCTCTACTAACAGTGACGCCCGACACGCACGGGCTGTCGAGCGTCGAGCGAATACAAAGGCACGCATTACCTCTAGATCGTTTTGAAATTCTCAGATATTGTAGAGATAACAGGTCAACGAGGACGTATTACAATGTCTGCGTGATGGCCGTGATGGTCAATGATGCACCTCTCGTGCGAAAGTCAGTGTGCGCTTGGTGGAGACATGGCGAAAGAAAATGAATCTGGAATGCCTTTGCGGTTTTCCTTCTCCTTCTTTTTTTCTTCTTTCTTTTTTTTTCCCCTCCAGCGGGGTCAATAATGAAGCATCGTGAACAACTGAGAACGTGTTTCCAGTTGCACGGGTTGCAATAGCGCCGGAGATTGTGCACAAGTTGCAGCAAAGAAGCGGCTGCAAAAAAACAGACAGAGAAACACGTTTTTTTGTACAAACAATAGCTGACTTTAGTTCTAGTACCTGTGGGCAGTGTTGAAAGCTGTTCGCTTTTTCTATTTCCACTTTGCCCTCTCGAAGCACAAGTCGTAAAAAATAAAAAAAGAAAGGAAAGCGCTATTTTCGATGTACGCGTTGCAGTCTCTCGGTAACGCCCCCAAACTGCGCTGTTGCGCTCCCCATCTCGTCGAGGGGTGGTGTACGTGTATTTATAAATAGCAGCAGTAGCGATTGCACGTTGCTTCTCCTTGTCGTTAGGTTTTTCTTTTTTCTTTTTTTTATAGCTATTGACGTAAAAACTTAGAGAGCCTACAGAGGTAATGCGGTATAGTATTGCAACACAGACAGGCAAACCCTCCTCGCAGGCACGCTGTTGCTTTGTGCCTACCAAAATTATGCTTTTATTAATGTGCCATTATTGCATTTGTTGTGTACTGTGCTCAGGGCTTATAGTTTCTAGGAATACCAAGTTGAAGGAAGAGACGGGCTTGTTGCGCCTGATCCCGTGTACATATAACGGCGTAATGTTTTGTTATCCTTAACCTTGTTACATGCTGATCCAGTGGATTTGGTGTTGACTCGTTTCTGTAATTCTTAAGCTCCTGTGTAATGGCTTGAACTACAATTTTTTGCCAAACTACAGCGAAAACCTTGTATAAATTCGAAAACCCGGTTGATCGAGAGGGAAGGGCCTCGGGACGACAGCCGACGATATTTTTGAACAGTTGCTCTCGCGGAAGAGTCTCTGTTCGACATGTCAGCCGCTCTCATCATGCGGCTCTTCTTCTCTCAACATTTCCTCACGAGTTCGCTAAATTTCCTACCTGTTAGCGGATGATTGGGAGGATTCAGCGGTACCGTAAATGACTTCACGTTTATTCAACGTTAATGGATTTGATCTAGTTAAATTCTATGGTGGGGGGGGGGGGGGGGAAGTGCCAGTAGATCTATTCATTGTTTTCGCCGAAGGTTTAAGTTCAAATCAACGCAGTTCCACCGAGAGGTGCTTCGCTGCTGAAGGACCCACAACTTCTTCTTGTTTTTCCATTTTAAGCAAAGTTGCCCCGCGCTAATTGCTGCCATGGGAGACGATCACGATGTGGACGTTCAAGTGCCATGCCACCTTCATGTATTTACCTTTGTGTACAAAAGCAGTTTTGTAATATAAAATGACACAGAGAGTCGGCTGTTCTTTTCCCAGTACCTGTAAATGAGAAGTATTACGTTTTCGTCTAACATTCGCGCGTAGGTCATCCCCAGCGTAACGGGTGTGTCGTCGTAGTCGTGAGCTGCAGATGAGGCCGGCCTGCTATGGGGATGAGTTGTGCATGTAGGTGCAGACCATTTAGACGCACTACGTTACAATTTTTTCCTTTTTCCTCTCTCACGCGTGACAGTACGTAGTGTGAGCACGTTTCTCCACGAGCGTTACAGCTCGATTCGAAACCTCTGTAGATAGCTATAACATAGCGTAATATATGAGCATCTTTGGTCTGTGATCACGCTTAAATCTTTCCTTTCTTTCTTTTTTTTTTTTTTTGGGTGAGAGATGGCAAGTTTTGCTTGTACCTCGCGTCCATTGATAATAAAACAAAGTGTCCTGCAATCACCAGACGTCAGCAGATTTGTACGTGCTGTATTTCTAACAGTGGAGTGTCTAATGTCATGGAGTCTCAGCGCTTTTGACGTAGATTTTACGTCGTTATGATCGTTTATCTGGCTGACACTTAAAGGGGCACTGAAGTGCAAAAATTTTCCCATGTGGAGTGAAAGGTTCTGTTACCTTGACCCCAACACAAAAGGAAAACGGAAGTCATCCGCTGCATCGTCCGTGATTTACGATCGATTAGGATCGATGCCATTTATGCTTTCCCTCGTTCTCGAAAAGGCCGACGATGCGGAGCGCACTCTCATTGGTCTCTGCAAAGGATTTGTCCAATCAGTGCCGGAGATCGTTCGAGGAGACCAGTCGGGAGGGGCCTCTCCGCGTCGTCGGGATTCTTGGGAGGGATGGGGAAAGGGCATATTGCGGTTTCAAATCAATGAATTACAAATGATGCAATGGATGATTGTTTCACTCTAAGATGAGCCATTTTTACACTTTAGTGCCCGTTTAAGGAATTTCAGGTAGTGTTTTTGCATTACAGTTTGGTGTAGGTATAAGTTAATGGAATGAAATTAGTTTAGTTAATCCAGTTTCTTATTTTATAAGCTGACAAAGTAAAATAAAAGGATTAAATTATATGAGAAGTCACCAAAGCTAGTACTCCTTCCAAAACCTTGCGGATTACTTCAAACAGAACGAGCCCACTTAAATTTTCCCCCAAATACTTTGCTTTCAGATTATTTTTATACTAGCATGAATGTTCATGTTCAATAAGTTGTTAGCAACAATCATTAGGGAAGTTGTGGAGCAAAATATATCTGCTGAACAAAACCTGTCCCAGTTATACAAGGTCGTGGTTTCCATAGCTGTTACTGATACCTATCTGATAAATGTAAATCTGATTTGGCACTAGTGTGTGAGGGTCACATGCTTCTTTTGACGTCGATATCTTCCGTTTTTCTTTTTCTTTTTTTTTTTTTTTTGTATACGTGCATCTCTCTCCATTCAAGTCAGTGTCATACAGTATTTTGCTTCCACCATCACATTGGAACTTCATCTCATCATCGAGGCTGATAGTCCAAATAGTTTAAGGAACAAAGCCAATTACAGAAGCTGTGCAACATATGTGACATGTGGAACGGATATGACAACACTTCACGAGTGAAAGAATCCGAAATAATCTTGGAATACAATTTTTATGATGCATATATCAGTACATCAGCGATACAGTAACCCTTAGTTCAACGCACAATTCGTCTTTAGGCCTTCCAAATGCACAATGCCAGTGACACTTTGATGCATGCACAAAACCAAACAAAATTGTTCTACTCTTACGGCACTTTGTGCAATATACAGAGGATAACAGGTGGGTATTTATTAGGTATTTACCCTCTGTTAAGAGGTATGAGGTAGTCGTCTGCCATATTGCGCTGTTCACTTAGCCAAAGTAGATGATGTGTGGAGGCAGCTGGCGCCTCTTCCTGAACCATGGCAGTCCATCTGCTGAGTCAGCACCTGCGTGAAGTCAGCATACAAGTTGTAACACTCCGGTATAAAATTTCTGGTAAACAGGTTTCTGCACTGTAAACAGATATTATGGTGATAATACACGCATCGGACTAGTCAAGGTACTGATGAGAATGGAAGCCCCCCCCCTTGCTCTTGTTAAATATTGGCCTGCCCTGTGTCACACATTCAGACATCTTGAAGGCTAGGCATTAGAGCCTGCCTCTCATTACCTTCTTTCCATAAGTTACAAAGCTTTCATAGATGAGCTTCTCTTCTACCTTGGTGACCTCCGAGGGTAACTAAAGGGTACACGATGAGAGAACACTGCCCCTCTCTTTCGAAAACGGTTTGTTCTTGTATCATAGGTGTCAATCACTTTATTAGCTCCACGGCCTTATTGTTTCACAATTAGTCAGAAGACCTTTTTACCTATAGAATTTGTGGCACATGCATCCTGCGCGGCCTACAGATAGCCTACCCTGAACATGGAGTGTTGTAGGACGACGACTTTCACACAAGCAGTCACATTTCTGGTGGGTCTTAGGAAGTGTTGGCACCTCATTGCATGAAACCTCGTACAGAAACGAGGCGTGGTAAAAATATCTGTCTGCCAACATCTTGTGTGACTTCACCCATTCCTGCCTTTTCTCCCGTTTCTTCCTGCCCTGTGTTTCGTTACTGATGCATTCTTGCGCCGTGAAGACATTGGTCTGAGCCCGGTGGACTTTTCTGACTGTACAGACTACTTTGGAAGTACAATCCTCGTTACACGGACAGAAGGACTCCCTGTAACAACTCCCTCAAAGAAGATTGCTGTTCCAAATGCACAGAAAAGTTGCCTGGCATCATAGCCAGTAGTGTAGCCACAGGGGGCCTGGGGGGGCTCGAGCCCCCTACCTTCCATGGGGCGACCCACGCAAATCGTGCAAATCCGTGAAGAGAAAAAAATATACATATGAGGGGGGGGCGGGGGGTATGGTGTGACGATCGCGAAAGTTCGTGCAGTTTTCGGCGTAGCCGCATTCTTGAATAATTTTGAAATTGGGAGCTTTTCAAACTCCTTCCAATCCCGTGACGCCGCCTCGCGGGTCATGGCGCCCCATATGTAATCGCAGTAGTAAACTTTCGTATTTTTCATCTATATTTTCATCATCTGTGATCTCGCTGTATGCACAGGTCTGTGTGAGCGCATCTAGGATCAGCAGGGGGAGGGGCAACCCCCTTCGCAGCTCGGTGATCTTGTTACGCCACTGGTCACAGGCACAGCTATCCTCCCCTCGGAGTCGATTGTGGTACACTTACTTAGTGCGCGACACCACCGATAGGAGACCAGTCCGTCACGAGCTGAACGTAACAGACAAGTGTGTCGCAAGCAGTACATCGCGTGTGAAGTCGTCAAATTGTCGCAGACGATCTCGAACAGAGTGCCTGTGTGGCTACCCCACTGGCTGTTCGTGCAGCTGATGGCGGCCCGTCTCCATAGCTACTGCTCATGAAGGCACGAACCTAATTGGCGGGATTTACGTCGCGTTGATTAGCGATAACGATTAGTCTAGATGACGCTGACTGAGCCAACGCGGCATAAATATACAGGCCTGCTTTATGCCTCTCCTCACTCCTTCACCATGTGAGTACACATATATGTAAAGTCTGGATGTCGTCTGCTTTAGCCAATCACCGGTTCCAACCACAGTCTCTCTGCGACTGGCAGCTGTCTCCATAGTTACAGCCGTCGAAAGCACATCGTCGTGCCGTCATGCTAAGAGGTCTGCTCCGTCATGTAATTCTCGACACCAACCCGCAGACAATGTCTCCCAATCCGTACCCGCACGGATTTTGGTGGGGCTACTCGCGGGTGTATCTGCAGACCTGCACTACAGGGGCGTGCAGCCGGGTTGCACAAGTTAGAGTACTGTAGCGCGAAGAAAAACACGAAAGCGTTTATGGACGTTTAACCCCACTTTACATCGCGCTTTACATGCGGTACATCAAATGCATGATGCATAATTGATGAAAGAAAGGCCATCAAATTATCATAAAATGCACTGGAAGTCCGGTATTTTGCGCCTTTATTTCGCGAAAAAGCATGAACGCAGGAGTAGCTCAGGTACCCGCACGACCCGCAGAGGCAACGCGGGTGCAGTCACACACTACCCGCAAATCCGAGATTAGCGCGGATCCGCTGGTACACCCGCAACCCCGCAGACCTCTGGTCATCATTTATTGATCTGGAATTCTGAATGGGGTTGACTGAGCACGCCCCAGTGTTCAACGGTGGCGTCAAAGAGCACTGGCTTCAATGGACCTTTTCCATATTCGCGTCGCCCCTGGCGGCGGAATGTCGAACGTCGTGTCTTTCCCCCAATAATGGTGACGTTTTACGAACTGGCACGTACGTTGCGTGGGAAAGTAGCAAGTGAAGATTGGAAGAAGAATGCGGAAAGAGTGAAAGCGCATTGTACTCATTACCAGACCTCAAACGTCCGCGTAACCTTGAAACCGATTATCTCCCCACAATGAACATGACAGTCGCCCGCAGGTGGGCCCAGGGCGATGTTTTCCGCTCAAAAATGGCGGACTCAAGGTCTGGGCATGCGCATAAGCGTTGTCGGAAATGGTCCATTATTGGTTCGTGACGCGGCGTTTCACGCGGATGGCACTCAGGCTTGAAACTACAGTAAGCTAGAACTAGAAGTAAGCTTCTATAGTTTGCTTCTATGTTTGCCGTTCACTATTCGCTGTAATCGAATCGGAGACGCTGAGGCAATGGCGGTACGCTTTCGTGACTGTACGCGAGCCTCCCTCTCTCCACGCTTCCCACTCGTACATTCGGTCGATGATGATGTTAGTCAAGCAATGTTATCTTCCGGTAGCTATAACAGAAACAGAGAGGGTCTATATACACAGGGCGCTTCCTAAATATATGCTTTACAGATTTTTTAAATAAAAAAGCTACGAGAGCAGATGTCTTCTTTGTGGTTTAGTTACACGACCAAACGTTCATCCTGTCGAAGAGAGTATGTAACTGAAAGTGGACTAATCACCTAAGATTCGTTAACTCTTTAATTGGGGAATTTCGGACAAAAGCGCGAGGTGGCACACATTCCTCACATTGGGGCAGAATGGGTGACAATCTTAGTTGAAAGCCATCCTCTCGTTTTAAAAATCCTGAAAAGTGCGCGTGCCATGAAATATCCGTCGCTGAATCCAAAACCAAACCGAAACCAAAACCGTGCGCCTCAGGAGCGCATTAGAGTCACGAGAGCGCATCACCTTCGCCGGCGGAGGCCTATCTGAGCCGCACACAGCGAGATAGAGAGGGTAATGGAGGGATAAATGGACAGCCATATTTGAAGCCACCCTGGATGGCGCCACGTTGACCTCAGCTTGCCTTGTTTGCAAATGGCGGACATTAGGGACGCATGCGGTGAGCGTCTTTGCGCGCGTACGCTTGGAAGTTCCGTGCCATTTATTGGTTCCGTAATGCCGCCGCCAATTTTTCCCACGCCTACTGAAGAGATGCTATATGATAGTCACATGACGAACCAGTGTGATAAGGAGGTGTACGAATAAGACAACCGGAGAAATCATCAGAGAGTTTTAGTACATCGTACGCAAAGGCGATAGCGTACGTAACAGTTAGCGCTGGTAGTTCTGCGCACTGCGCGAAGCTCTCTTTCTGTTATGGGCGTGCGCAGAACCATCAACGCTGTCCCCTACGTACGCAAAGGCGATAGCGTACGTAACAGTTAGCGCTGGTGGTTCCTGTTGCACTAAAGTTTCGTCCTGCGATAGCAGCGCCAACTGTCCTCTAGTGTAGAGCGCCCTTACTAGACGGTCGTGTCCGGCGTGTTCCCTGCCTTACCGCCGTACCGGGAACGTCAGCTCTTTTGTGGAAATCCTTGCAACACGATTTTTCCGAGCCGCACAGTGTAGGTGATACATGCCTGTGTACGGAAAAACCACCGGCTACGCGACCACAAATGGCGGTGCAGAATACGGTTCGGAGCGCCCCCAAACGTCGTGAAACAGGCCCTCGTCTACATTGCTCCAATGGACGTGGCCCTGCTGACATGGAATGAGCGCGCTGTCTTCTCTGCACGGTTTCGGTTGCGGCTCATTTGCGTAGCAAAATTCGGCGATGGATATTTCAACGCACGTGCTTCTTCTTCTTCAGCCACAGGGAAATGGCCCTTAGCTCTTTTGAGGATGTTCTCTCTTTCTTCTACTTCTTCTTCTTTTTTTTTTTTAATTGAAGGGCCTTCAACGAGGATTGTCTCCCATTCTGCTATCTCGCTTTTGCCCAAAAATCCGCTAATGAGAGAGTTAATTAACGACTTGTAGGTATATTAGTCATCTCGTAATTATATATTACATTCTCTTCGAGAGGATGTCCGCCTGCCCGTATAACTCAACTGCAGAAACGACATCGATGTTGCTCGTATAACTTTTTATTTAAAAAAATATGGAAAGGATAAGAAAACTCCCTGTATATAGTCCCGCATGCACTGCGGTTACCCGCGGATAAGCCCCGCACTGAGACCCGCACTTTCCTGCGGGTGCGGGTCTCATTTGCGATATTGTGCAGGTAGCAGTCCGTGTCCGGGTGTCACTTTTTTTTACACCAGTGCGTGTAACGGATGGACGCGGATAAGACGTTTCCGCAATGAGGAGTAGAAAAGGTTCAGTAAGTCGCCCAAATCGCAGTTTTTTTTTCTTTCTTTTTCGCTATTCTTTTTTTTGGTTACGTGCTAATCACGCGGTCGACGGGTACAGCAAACAATCCGGGCACAAAAACCCATCATGCAGGGACAGCTTTGAGGAGTACCCACACCTCACGCCTGTGTTTCTGCTCGTCCCGGGTGTATAGCTCTCATTTCTGTTATCTGGTCCCGGGTCTCGTTTTATGATGGATGAGGGTCAAACAATTACGACCACCGCAAAACTTTGATTTATATACAATAGTATTATACGATTGTAAACAGTTGTCCGAAAAGAGCGTACCTGGTGTGCATCGCGATCCTCCACACGATGTGGGACAGCACTGAAGACCTTTGGCAGCGCAACCAGGTGTGGTGCACGAAGAGTAGATGCAGGGCTCGGAGTCATCTACGGGTGGACACAGAGATGCCGCTGACAGCGACACGAGGATGACGAAAATGCTCGCACGATAGAACATTGCCTGAAACGATAATTCTCTTCCTTGAGATTCGCTTCCCAACAGAAATAGAAGGCGGAAATTCATATAGCCACATATTTAGAAACACCGCACAGTGCGTAGCAGCTAAGCTGTTCGGCGGAGGTGCTGTCATATCGCAGCTCGCGTTTGTGCGATGTCATTTTTACTTACCTGCACTCTGCACTGTATATGTGGCATTTGTTGAGACGCTCTTTCAAAATGCACGCGGTGCAGCCGACCGGGTTTTTGCGGCCTTTCCGGTTTTTTAGAAATTTTTCCGGTGGGAACTCGCGTGATTTCTTGCATGCCCTCGGTGACATATTTTGTACGCGTCTATTTCTGTAATAATGTTCGCTCTTCTCCAACTCCTCGTGTTAGAAATTCATCCCATATACGGCACGATCTCTGGGTTCGACCTGTGGCAACGGAAATGCCAAATAATTGGTGTGCTGCTTTGTTGTGTATCGTGTGTAGGAGCTGAGTTCTATTTTTTTTTTATGCGATCTTCCTTTCGAAAAAGCCAATCCTCTGAAATGTGAGTATATCAAAATGAAGGAGCCCGCGTAATTAATAGTTCGTTAATGATCATGAGTTAAGAGTCGCCATAGCAGCGTTGGACATCCGTTTCAGCCTCATTGGGCCTTCGGCAAAGTACGGAGGTCGGCAATGATTGAGTGTGAGCTTTGGATTCCTTTTATTTTGTTTTTTAAATATTGAATTTTTTTATGAATCCTTTGTTCTTTCGACGTTGTCTCTTAAAAGCGCTAAAATCGGAGACACTGTCACGTAGACGATACAACACCGAGCGCTGACTTTTGGCGTTTCTAAAAGATGCGACTACTATGTCTTTTTTTTTTTTTTTTGCTTGTTTTTAGCAGCTTTGCCGTTTTCCCCACAAAAATGAGAGAAAGCCGATTGTACGGAAGTCTCTGCGAGAGTGAGTTCCGTAAATAATATTCTTGAACGCCCGGACCCCAGAACGGAATAGTCGACGCACTCAGCTTCAGAAGGACTTTTGTTTGCCGTCCACAACGGGCCGAACCCACAAGCAGGACGTGCGCATCCCGCGCACAACACGCATTGGTGTGTCCCGGCATTTCAAACTCGACCCCCAGGACACCCTGAAGACTCAGCTCACAGACACACACGCTAACCACTGTTCTCCGTGGTCCGTGACTTGGACTACAGCAAAGAATACCAATAGGTTTCTGCAGAAGTCGAACCACAGGTCCCCCCAAAGACAGGGACACCCAAGCGCCTTGGAGCCCGAAAGAAGTTAGGAGTCATAATTGCACAATTGCGCCATAGGTTCTGGGTACGCGCTGCGGTGACTTTTATTACTTTAGGGCCCCAAGGCTGTTTGCGTGCCCTATTATTAAGCTCTATGACAATGAGGGAAGCCCCGAAAAACATACCATGATGCAGCCCGTAGCTTTCTACGCAGGATGTACGGACCTCGAAGAGTTCCCAAGATTCCTTTCGCCTGGAGTTACGCAGGAAGGAAACCGTTCTAGGGTTGCGACAGCTAGGAAGTCGTGCGACAAAATCAAAAACAGGCAATGAGTCCTCATTGATGCTACCCTTTCACATTTTCCTTCTTTCGCGGGTGCGAATTTTGCGTCGCGTGTCCATGCCACAACAGTCGAGTGTCGACAAGATTCGTTGTCCGCGCTAATGAACGTCTCCGTTTACTGTAACAGACCTCGTGACCCGCTATTACCGATATGCGCATTCGGAAGTTAGTACGCTGTGTATTATCGGGTTAATTTTTTACTATCCTGGCAGGGACCAGGGGGCGTTTATAGGGGAAGGGCGACGGGGTAGTCTTATTCAGTAAAAAGGAAAACAGCCGGTGAAACTGCGGATTAGTGAAGGTAAATGTTGAAGGACAACACTTTCATCCTTAGCAGTGGCGGATGTAGAACGGGATCAGGATGATGGGCGGATTTAGGGGGGGTCCTGATGTCCTGACCCCACCCTCAATTTCAGTCCTTACATACAGTTGACCTTGGTAGTATAATAGCATGTTTTCCGAGCCAGAACCCCCCGCCCCCCTCAGAAAAATCCTGCATCCGCCCCTTGTCAGCATGTCCTGACCCCCTCCCCAATTTATGTCTCACATGCCACATAGTGTTTAATTGTCCTAGATCGTGTGTCTACCATGCTGGCCAAGGATGACCCCCCCCCCCTTTAAAAAAAAATCCTGGATTCGCCCCTGATCCTTAGCCAGGATAAACTGTGTACGAGAGCTTCTTGTCTCCAAGAACCTCCTAATCCGCTACAGAGCTACAAAATGCGGAATGTATCCGCATCCGCAGTATCCGCATCCACCGTAAGTGACTATAACGCTAGTTGCGCTGTTCCGCCTTCTGTCAAAGCAGCGGTTGTCAATTCTCCATCCGCCCGAAGGAAAGGCACGCCTTGGAGAACATTCACCATCGAAGCAAAATTTCGATTGGGCATAAGGGGATTATAGAAGGTTGGTGTGAACATGACGTAAGGTTTGGAGCCCAGACACTGGAGCGTTACGGCGAAGTCTACGTCGGATGCTGAAAGCATCAAGGCCTGCAGCTTTCGCTTTGCCGAGGGAGCACACTAGCATGGAAACGCCTCAACCCTGAAAAATCCCCGATGAAGCTTTGTGTCATTGGAAGGCCAGCTCGCCTATTGAAGCGATAGCTTTATATAGGGCCAACGAACGTCGACAGCCGTGTAGGTCCGTCCATAGCAGTTATGGAGAGTGTGAAGATTCACTTCATGCTGCAATGGATGTAATGATGCCATTGTTCCCTAGTAGGGAACAGTGGCACCGGCCCTCTAAAGCTGCCTCATTTGAACGCATCTTGCAGAATGTCCAAAGATTCAGCTAATGTTTCGTTTTTGTTTTTTTATTTTAGTTTATGAAGTTTACCGTGTACATGGTAGGACAGTAGAGCCAAAAGTTAGCAATGGGCAAACCTTCATTCGTACTACTCAGTATAGCAGAGCTGTTTTCGTTCGAACAAATATTTATTATTCCTTTCAAATGTAAATTGACATCAATTGACTTTATGAACATCAAACTACTCGTGAAGAACAGCAGAACTTCCGTTATTGGAACTGTGCGCAGCGGGCCGTGCACCTCATGCAGACTTCCTTGCAGCGGTTGCACCACATCTCCGTGTAGGGATCGAACGTCTGAGTTTGTCGACAGTGATGAGTACAGCTACGACAGCTAACGAAGCAGTCGTCGCACCACTTCTCGTTCTCGCTTGTCATGCGGGTTGCGCTCAGGGGCACAGGTTCAAGTCGAAGTTCACCTATGGGCAATGAAGAAAAATGCCCAACTTCACGCTCCAGCAAGGCGCGATAAAAAAACACTATCCTATAATTAGGGTCCCGCGCTTTCGGTTTTTATTTTTGGGCGGATTCGGCGTATATTTTTCGGTGTCTATTGATTTTCACGAAATCCGCGTTTTTCGATGTCTTTCCTGGCGTGTACATGTTTTATCCGAGAGTTATCGGCGAATAGAAATCACAACGTAATTTCTGCACGGCGCTCATTCAACATGGCGTTGGTCGCTGCGGTGGCGTTTCGCGGCTAACAAAAAAAGGTAAACGGGCATTTTTCACAACCATGGTATTTCTGTATGGTTTTCTGATCTGCATCAATAACTTGCTGGGCATGTGCAACAATTTATCGCTGTCATGCCCTGGAATGTCCCCTTGTATTCGTTCATTTTTTATTATTATTATTATTATTAAAACCGAATGAGAGAAAGTTTACACAGCGTATGTTTTCGGTGTTTTTGGATTAAAACGGAAAACGCGGAACCCTACTACACTGTAAAAAAACTAAGTGCATGAAAGGTGCAAGGCGTGTCATATGGAAGTAGGGCTACATGCACTTAGAGTACTCTAAGGTAAACCCATTTAACTAGGTCCTTTGGCAAGTGCGTGCGAACTGCGCAACGGCGCGAGTAATGGCGCGAAGCGCACAAACCAGCAAATGTTTACAAAGACACAAAAAATCTCTGTGTTCTGCCCATCGCTCTGGCACCCTCATGATGGAGTTCGTCCACCAGCTAGTCTGTATCTATGCCATTTTATCGTTCACCAGTAATGGGCATTGCGCATTATCCGTTCCAGTATAGTTTCCAACAAAGAGCACATCCGAACATACGAAGACACTTCTCTCGTTGAACATGCGAATGACCCCTATAGTGACCCTAGCTAAGCTAAGCTAATAGCTAACTGTGGAAGAGGTATGGTGGAACACTCTCATTGGTTCCTCCCAAGTTTGTCCACCAGCTGAATTCAGTGCTGAACCTATTCCAGTTCCCTAATAATGAAGTGCTGCTGCAATGGAACAATGGAAACGCTGACCGGGTGCAATTACTCCCCATGTTAGTCCTCCGACCCTGAAGTTTACTCCCCAGCGCTAGAAATGTGTCCTAAACTTCACACAAACTTCTGTGCATTTAGTCCCGAGAAGGGCTGTGACTTAATCCATCTAGTACGCAAAGAGTACTAAAATTACTCCCTTTTTGTTAGACTGGTAGAAATCCAGCGAACCGGTAGAGAAGTACGAAGGAAGTTGCCTCAGGACAGGAGCCGCCCTCCTGTCCTGAGGCAACTGCCTTCGTCCCTTTTTGTTAGTGCGTAAGAAGAACCAATTAGGGTGTTCCCCCATAATACCTTTCCGACAATGGCTGGAGGTTGCACCGCGTATAGACAACTCCTTGACAAAGTATACCTGTTCCTGTTGAGACGCGCCAACCAGCAAAGAATGCATCGAGTCTTACCGGGAACGCACCGTTTGGTGCCACAGACTGTGTCGCAGCACTCGTGACCCGTGCGATCGCACATGGACTGCGTGCAGTTGTACAAGACTCTGTCGCAGGCCACGTTGACGGGGTATCTGGGACAGACGGCCGATGCCAGGGCTACGAGAGCCAGGACGGCGATCAAGGTCGTCGCAAGTGAAGACATCTTCGGCGCAAATGTGAACAGTGGCAACGTGAACTTTGCCGTTGTCTTTATATAGGGTTGGATTGTGCGTTGAGACCGCAGAAAGCGCGGATATCCGCTCTGGCCTTTTAGTCTAAACGATTTCCGACGGCAGGAATCTCGCCAGGAAACGTACGCGCCATATGGGGTTTCTCGATAAACGATAATGGCGATAAACGGCTGCAGATTTACGGACTAGGGTTCCGAATGCTGCCACGGGAAGTCATTAATTTTGTTCTTTCCGTTGACTAGAAGGAGCGACACACTATAAAAATAGAATAGATCTCAACTCATACACTCTTAGAAAGAAGGGTTGTGCAGTTAGACTTTTTAGGAGGTAATAGTTGTCGCATATGTGTTGTGTCTAAAATGTTCTACCTGCTACCTCACTCTCCAGAGAGCACTTCAACGCATAGCACGCCAACCAATGCCACGAATGATAGGGTTACTGTTTCTGATTCGGTGAGCGAGGGGGGAGGGGGGCGTACGCCTTTTAGTAACAATTTGGATATATGATAATTGCTTTTACCACCTTTTGACACCCTTTATTAGACGCTATATCTTGACCTGAGTGGTAACTATAGAAGTTACCACCTTTTCACACCCTTTTGCGTGTATTCAGTGAAAAATCTTTGTCACGGAGATCACTCTTTTTTTTTTTTTTTTTTTGTTAGCGTATAATGTACACCCCTTTTTTCAAAAACGTGTTTCACTGTCGCCCAGGAATGTAACTTAACCTTGCAAGAGAGTAGAAATTACTCTGCGTGGATTCGAGGTAAAATTATGTTACTGCCCTTCACTTGCGTTACTTTGTTACAGCTTTTTGTTTATGCCGATGAAGAGTACCCCTTCAACATTCCGGCTCTGTGCCTGACGTCTCCCTGGACGTATACACACTGGGAAGGGCTGGATGGGAGTAGAGACGTTGAGACTTGGGCTGACAAAGGAGGGCTCACTAACACGCACATACTTTGGTGATCACTCACATGTCGCGAATTTAGAGTTCGGGTAGTCATCGGACGAGATCCTGCATATTCAGCGTGGTATGACTAGAGATGCGAAGCCCCGAAAACAAAACGGAAATTTTGGGGAAAAGTTTTTTTTGTTTTTTTCCTCGTCTCCGGAAAAATTGACCAAAATTTTCAGGCGACAAAATTCAAAAATGTCAATTTTCGTGCCTTCGATGCGTTCCAACCCGCCAACAGTGTCTTAGGTGCCTCTAATCCGCCAACTACCACCAACTTAGAGCTCCGTCTGGCTATTCCAAGCGATCGCCATCGCGTTCACATAATGTCGGAGTTCTGGTCGCAGTGGGCGGGTTGTTCCAATTACCAATCTCTGGGTAGACAGCAGTCTCATGGGATGGTCTGCTCTGCATTTATGCCTAGAGGGTGGACACTACTAAGGTTTCTAGCTCATTGTATGCTGTAGCTTGGCTGGCAATGCTTCGACTCAGCAGTAACCGCGTTTGTTTCCATTTTCTCCAATTTTTCGGAAAAAACCCGAAAGAAACCGGTTTTTTTCGAGCGATCCAAAATTTCCGGAAATTTTGCATCTCTAGGTGTGACAACGTCATAGTCGTCATAGCAGTGTAAAGAGAGCGTTATCGGAAGAGAAAGGCGGGGTGATCAGAGTAAAGATGGACAGGAAACAGTATATAGAAAGACTGTAAAAGTCATAGTTGCTCTCCATTTCCTCTTATTTACTCTTCCTTGCTTTTTCTTTTTTCTTAGAGTGCAGGAAACAATACAGTATTGAACCAGTCCCGGGTTAGCAGTCCACCTGCAATGGGAAGTAGAGTTGACATAGTCATATCAGTGCCGTTGCAGGCTGTCCAGGAAAGCGGACAGTACAGAGAAGCGAGAGCATTCTAAAACATACCACCAATACGAATAGTTTCCATGTGGTATCGAAATATAAAAGCACAACAATGCATGAGTACTAGGTAGCAGCATGACGATCTGATGTCTTGACCAGGCACGGAGGCGATGATACTTGCCTCTGCTGGCCTGTCGGTTACCGTTTCCAAAAAGACTGGTGTTCAGGGACGTAGCGGGGCGAAGATATTGAATAATCTAGGACACATACAGGGTGTTTCAGAAAACGTGTCATTGAATTAGAATAAAATAAACTACGCCACCTAGAATCATGCGGTCAACGGCATTTGTTCTGATTAGGTTTCTACCACCTCCTGATGTGAATGTCATGTATCGTAAGTTTAACTGTGTAAATGTTTGCAAACCGAACTCGGAAATTTGCCAAGTAAAGGTCACTTTTTTACCCCACCATTATGAAGAGCGTGCCGAATTAACTCAAATTCATTATAATTGACAGTGATATCCACGAGCTATCCCATCGGAAAAAATAGCCGAACATCATGCTTTTCGGAGCACCGGACCATAACGCGTGATGACTTTTTGAGCGCAATCGCTCTCGATCCGACGAAAGGAGGTTCCAAAGCCAGCCCACAGAGTGATAGTAGGAAAAGTAACAGTTCCTCAAATTGGGAAAGGGAAAGTATTATCCCAGCGAAAGTCGGACGCGTTAACCTAAAGGTTCCTAAAGATGGAAGATCCCGATAGCCATCTTTAGAAAGGACTACCGAAAAGGTAGGGCTACAGGTAGAATAAAGCAGAACAAGGCCGTACAACTAATAATATGTAAGGAATTGCTTAAAGCCTTACAATATAAAGAGCTATATTTAAACGTAGCTTTCTTGTGACTTATTGATTTGTTTGCTATAGTAGTTCCAGTTTACCAAGTTGGTGGCGCTGTTCTACCATCTGACGTCATTTGTTTGTAAACAGGGAGAGGTCTATTGCCGGCCGCGTTCAGATCTCCGAGAGAAGCGATGTGAGGAAGCTATATGTACCTGCCCATTCACTTTCCCTTTTTTTATACTCAACATACCCCCCCCCCCCCCACCTTATACAAGCTTCTGCCGATCACGGCAGCATGGTTGCAATGCAAAAGTATCTGAAAGAAGAGCGAGAGGGAAACAGGAAGGGGCGTGTAGAGTCTAGTACCACTATAGCATCCATTCTGTGAACGCCGTTCTCGAAGGCAACGAGCAGCACGACGAAGACTTGTCTGCACATGGCGTAGATGGGCGTATAGCAAGTTAATTCCTAGAAATAACATTCAGTGACATAGTGCACATTTTCGCGGTACGTGGCAAGACAGGAAGTTTTTAATAGTCCTATGTAAAAATGCATCTACGTAAACGCACTTCTTAAAAAATCGGCGTCATCAATTTATCTGTTGTTCTTTTAAAAACCTGAGTATGGCTATGGTGGTATACTGAAAATGACCAATGAGGAATACCTCAGTGTGCACGCGTGAACGAACGTTCCAACTGCCGATAAGGAACGTGTACTCTCATTTGTGTAAATCAAGTTTTTTTAGTCAATTTTGTATAGATACAACTCCAAGATACGCCATATCTTCTGCATATCTTGTGCATATTTATACGTTTTGCGCACCGGCACAACGGCACGCTATACTGTCGACAGGAAACACGTACCACATATCCAGATATGGAAACTCTCAAGTCTGTCTTCCGGACCGGAAGACAAGATATTGCCTGACACAGCTTTATACGTGCAGAACTGCAGATTTATCCGTGGTGTTTCGGGTACTCCTGCCAGTAGTCAGAAGCGTTTCCTTTACATGCTGATTCGTGGGCATTGCACGCTTTCTACTAATTGTTCAGAAACCTTCCCACTAATAAGTGTCTTTATTCTGTCGTGTGGAACTCAACCGCTGTATAATGTATAGATTGAGAAGTTACCGGTCAAAAAGAACTCGTTATGAGTTAAGTTACCGTGTGAAAAATGTAACTAAGTTAATAACGAAGTTCGTCAGCCTGAAATGTAACTCGCAGTTACGGAGCTACTTAGAAAAAAGAACGAGTTACTTCAAAGTTACTTCGGACACAAAATAGCACTACACAGGTACGGCGCGCGTGAGCAGTTGAGTTCGACCGACCTTGAGTTGTCTGCGGAGGAGTGCAACACGCTTAGATAATACAGTAGCGTAGTTTTCGTTTATGTCCAACAAGTCAAACGGTTTACATCTTACTCCCTGTGGGTGCACAATGGTTCAGCTTCATTTCAAGTTACTATTCATTCACTTTTCATTCACGTCCACATATTTTCTTGATTTTCTTGCTTTCTCTCCGGTTCTTTCGTGGCATTTTATGCCACAAAACGTGATATTCGATCAATGACAGTATTCTATTCAGAAAGTAAGAACCGCTGCCATTGAAACTTAGCTTAAGTTACTTTGGCAAAGTTACCTGAAAAAGAAACGAGTTCCTCTGAAAGTTACCACAGCGCAAAAGTAACGAGTTAAGTTACAAGTTTCCAAAAAAAGGAACTTAGTTACAGTAACGAGTTACCTCGAACTCTGGCTATAATGACACTGAGAAAAAAATACGAAATATATTAGGATGTGTGCGTGCACGGTAAACTCTATTGTTCCGTATATACAAGAGGTAATTTAATGGAATTTTATAGTGGAGATCTACGTGTGTCATCTTGCTGGTTCAATAACCTCGTGTCTTCAACAATCCCGGCCTTGTGACTTCTCTCGTTATTCGTCGTCCTCATTGTTACAATCGTCCGCAGGTCGTTATTTTTTAACCTGTGACCATGTTGCGTGCTTTCTCCTGTTTCGCCTGGGCAGTGTCAGTTAGTATTTAGTGTCCTGTTTCGCTTAGGCAGTGTCAGTTAGAGCCCTGCACGGGCACGGGCCCCACCCGGCCCGCGGGTTGGGCCGGGCTTGTTATTGGCTGCGTGCTCCGGGCCGGGCCGACAAAATACGCAAGCACCACGTGCCGGGCCCGGTCCGGCCCGACAAAAGGGGTCGGCACCGCGGGCCGAGCCGACAAACATGTTGCCGAGAGTCAGGCTCGGCCGGGTAACGCAGCTAATTCCACTAAATGGAAGGCCATTAGTTCATATCATCACGTGCTTGCGTCATTCCTGCGCATATATTTGCAAAAACAAGCAAAGCACACTGCATTATGCGTATGATTCAACACCGCAGAACATTCTCAAAGCCACTTCACATTGCTCCTGACTCCTCACGTATTTCACAATCACGTTCGGAAAGCTTGGTGAGAGGGGTAGTGGTTGGCAGAAGGAGTTTGTCGACAACATCCTCTACCTCCGCAAAAACTTGATAGTGTAACGATATCGCACTTGCCCGCGTGCGTTCTGGATTTACTTTGGTCTCGTGCTTTTTTTTTTTTTTTGTCGGCTCCAGTTTGAGCCCCAAAGTGTGACGTAAGGAGGTTATGTTGACACACCATATGAGAGGGAGAGGGTTAGAATCCCAACCCACAGAGCAGACACCTGCAGTGAGTGCAGGAATCAAACCGCCAGCACTTGTCTTCTGTTCTTATAAATTTACTTCTAACTTTGTTTGATAAGCGCTAGAAACGCGTACGTCACAGCTGGAAATACTAGGCCAGGCTGTACTCGTTTGAGTCACCGGGCCTGGCTCTATTCGCTAAGTCACTGGGCCGGACCGGGTTCTACTCACTGGGCCACCGGGCCGGGTCGGGCCGCATAAAAACACGAAGATGCTGGCCCGGGTCATTTTTCGATGCACCCGGTCCGGGTCGGGCCCGAAAAAGTCGTCCCGTGCAGGGCTCTAGTATCAGGATACAATTCTATGGCGGAATATGACATATGGCGGCACAGTTTCCTTAGAAGCGGGTCCAGGACGCACATTCCCCCAGGGCGTCAGTCGTGACGTTGCCCACATCTGTGAGGCTGACATCGGCGAGCCCTTTCACCATCACCACCGCCACCACTATGGCGGAATATGGACGCTTTCACTGACTTCGAGGATTCCGCATATTAATTCCCGTTAGTGCAATATAATTGATTTCGTCTTTCGCTAAACGCGTTTAAATGAGGCAGCTTTGGAGGACTAGCGGTCACGCGGTCATAGGGTGTCACCGTCGAGTGTCGTCACCGCGGAGTTATTTTCTGTCTGGCACACTAATCTGATCGAAACCCTGTGTGTTGTATTGTGCTTCTGCGTCGTCCTTGGCCGCCTCAAGATCTTTACTGCGTAATGAACTACTGCCTGTAACCTCATCTAACATCATCTCACTATCCTCATCCTGATCTAATTCATCTACCTCATCCTTCTGCGTTAGTCGTGACGTTCCCCGCTACAAGCGTGGTCGAACACGGCGAGCAGTTTCACCACCACCACCACCATTAGTTTATCCTTTATTTCCTAATTCATTCTTCTTTCCTTTATTAATCTTTTTTTTTTTCATTGTGGAATAGCAAGCCGGCGTCCCGTTTGGCTGACCTTTCCCCCCTTTTTTTCATTTGTTCTAATAAATATATCCTCCTCCCCCCCCCCCCTCCTTAATCGTTACATCACGCAGCGGCGGATCTATTATATTTGTGAGGGGGGGGGGGTCCTACTACGCTACCTAAGGTCAATTGAAACTCACGGTAGAAATTGAGGGGAGGTCAGGACATCCGGATGCCCTTCCCTCCCAGATTAGCCTCTGACGTCACGTCGCTCAAGCAATCAGACTTTGTCTCTATAGGTGGTGTTAGTGGCTGCCGGTGCGAATGTTTCGCATACTCAGCCTTGCCTCCTTCGAGCTTCAGTCCTTTGCTGAGGCCGCCACACTTTCATAGTTCGTGAGCCTTTGGTGCACTTTAGGCCGGAGGTAGAGGTAGATGTAGATGCTGGAGAAGTTTGGAGCATACCTGAACAAAATAGAGGCACTTCCGAGACGCAGAGAACGTCAGATGAATGTGTGCGGTGCTTAGGCCGATCCAGAATTTGCGACCTGATCTTGTACACAACCAAATCAAGCAAGTAATATTTCCACCGTCCCGCTTTGAATAATATTGAAGTGCAGAACGTTCATGCAATATAGAATAAACCATTATGTGCGTAGCTAAATGTAGAAAGCACATGTAAACTCAATGCGAAGATTTATTTTCTATCCATTATGCAACCTTACGACAGTGCTTTTGCGAGGGTGGGGGGATGAAGGTCACCCTCCCGCAGGCGGAAGTTAGCCTCAAAGAGGCTCAGCCATGCACTATCATTTCCTGCGTTGCAGTTGAAAATTTTGTGTGTAATGTTGACTGTAACGGAAAACTATCAGCTAACCCACTGTCTGTCATTGCACATGTCTTACGCGGTGTATCTTACACACGTGCCTATCGTACATGTATCCATACGTTGCGCTGCTCTCCGTCAGGGACCAGACGAGCAAGAAGAAGATCGGGCAGAAGGGGCTGCCGCGACGCTTTTCTTCCCAGAAGACATTTACCCAAACGCACGAAGGTAACAAGTTTGTAATGATGTTACTACCACCGCGAGGTAAACCCGCGCATAAGTGGCACCAATTAAATGGGCGACGGCCTCCGTAATATAGCGGTGAATTTCCTATACGGGCAGCCGAGATACGCTTGTCTGCATCATTAGATTTCCGGATTGAACGACGACGCCTTCGAGGCTTCTGTGTAGGGCAACAGGAAACGGTACATCACATGGTACATCTCCGTTTTTTAATCAAAAGAAAAAGAAAAGGGATGAGTATGTCTTCGATTACAAACATCCTTGTGTGGTCCTAGATATATACTCCCGATAGCATATGCGGCAAACGCGAGGTCGCAGAGGGGACGTCCGTGTCAGTCAGTGGAAGTGGACGGACAAAGACGTGGAAGACTCTTCCAGGAGGGGTTACCACCGGCTGCGTAGTACAGTGGTTAGGATGATCGCTTTTCACGCAGAGGCAATGCGGGTTCGAACCCCCGACCCCTTCCCACCTGCTGTGCTGTCTGAGTTTTTCTGTGGGTTTTCCGGCAGACGTTCGAGACGAACGTCGGCACGGTTCCCCCTGAAGTCGGCTCAGGACGCATATACTAAACCCCTTTCACCCACTCTGTAAAGTCGGAGCACAAAAAACGCGGACAGCATGAAGGACTGAAGACACGCACAACACATTACGGGCTCCTAATCTTCGGGCGGCGACTTTACAGACATACCAAGTACCACTAGTCATACAACTTACTTTACCAACTAGCTGAGGTCATTGTCGTTCACCCGCTACTTCCTGCTGTCATCTGTACGTCACTCATAGCCACTGTTGCTAACACAGAAGTAAAAAAAAACAATCTTATTCCATGGATCATTCTTTCAATACACGCGTGGTTGTTCTTTTGTAACAAGATACGCTCATATGTGGCGTGGGGTCCGTGACTTGCATTCACCTTCAGCTGATTGCATTGCGGGAGTGTGCATTGTCATCAAGTAGAAGAACTATAGTATACCCGGGTATAGGTAGTCCGTTCTAAACACGATATAGGCAGTATGCAATGCTTGTCCAAAATTGACATGTATGGAAGATGGGACAATTCTTTTTTCTTTTTTTTAGTTCCGTGTTACCACCGCGAAGCAACTGTGGCTATGAGCGGCCTACAGACGTGGACAGATGGAGAGAGGACAGCAGGAAGAAGTGGGGGAGAGGAGGGTTAGTATGCGACCTCTGGGCCGACTTCAGGAGGAATTGGGCCGACATTCGTCTGGGAAGTCTTCAGAAATACCCAGGGAAAACCTCAGACAGCACAGCCGGTGGTAGGACTCGAACCCACCACCTCCCAGCATGCAAGCATCTTACAGAGTCTTGCTTTGCTACCTGGGGGGTGTATCTCTCCCTATTAGTTTTTTCGCCAACACCAACATCAACCTGGAGGATGAGACAAGAAGCACTGCTTGGCCACATCGCGTGACAAAAATAATACTGCCCTCGCCCTATAATTGAAAAGCAGGTGCTCATATGTCGATCACCCTCCCCGGAGAAAGATCAGTGCGCGGATTTGAAGGATAAGCCTCATGTGTAAATCGGCTCCAAGTAATCAATCTTACGGAGTCTCATGATCATGTGTATTGTCATCAAGTAAGAGAACTACCTATGGAGGTAGTCCCTTGAATGGAAACATTTCCTTGAGCCTGAGGGGACGAAACGTACGTAGTACGTGGGGACGAAAACAGGACGAACACAGGACGGGACAAGGAGATGTTTCCGTCCAATCGTGTTCACCAGCTTGCTTGCCTCCTCTTCTTATGTTCGAGGTTGTCCCCTTTAGGCCGACTTACTTGTCTGACATACCAGATAACAACGATCATGATCATGAGTCTCCGTGAAGAGAATTGTATTGTTGACTCTGTGACATGAGGCCACAGAAGATAGTGAACTCGTCTTCCTAAACGTTCCCTAACCGTAGTATTGCCAACTGTAGAATGGGGGTCGAGCGCAATATACCTGCCCACATCACGCTTCAAAACTGGCCCTCGCCCTAAAAACGACCCAAGCAGCACGCCGACGTCGGGTCGACACCGAGCCGACATTGCCAACTTCAACGTGATATTCGTCGCAACCTGGCAGTGTCGGCTAGATGTCGCGTTTATCCGTCAACATCGAGCCAACATTGCCAATTTCTGTCGTATATCGGTCACAAGTTGGCAGGGTCTGGGATATGTTGGGCCGACATGCCCAACTTGCTACCGACATCGGCGCGATGTCGTGTGCTGCCTGGAGAAGTCTTGCCTATTGCTATTCCGATTCAGATGAATTAGAGAATTCAGATGGAGATAAAATTGATACAAAATTGATACAAAACGGAGATAAAAACGAAATTTTGCCTATTAATTGCTGCTGTATTGCCAACTGTGGGATGGGACAAGCGCAATACTTGCCCACATCACCCTTAAAAAAATAGTACTATTCAAAAAAATGCTACAGCGAACATATCGTATAGCCTATATTGCCTATGAATTAGATAATTTAGATGATTAGAGATGATTTACAATTAGATTTTTAGATTTTAGGGAAAAATCTTCCAGAGAAAAGCAAAGGATACTTCCCCGACGACCGTTGTTTGATTATTAGAGGCGTATTAGTCATCACGCATGTAATGACTGAGAATTGAGTGTGTGCATCGCCAAGAGAGAGATTTTTAGGAAAAAGTCTTCCCGCGGGAACAGCACCGCAAGCAATACTGTCTCGACGACCTTTTTTATCGGCCGCCTATTCGAAGACACGGCGGAATATTTTAGGAAAAATCTTCCCGGGAACAGCCCCAACGAATCGTGAATCGGTGTGAAAGAATAAAATTCTTTCCCGGAACAGCACCACAAGCAGTACTGCCCCGTCGACCTTTGTATCGGCCGTACCAGTCAAAGACACGGCCCACCCAGGGGCGGACCGCGTTATCAAGGGGTTCTTCTCCATACATGAATGACCGGCTCCCTTTCGCCTCCCTCCACCGCGAAAGATCTGGCCCCAAAAGGCGAAAGATCAATACGCGGATTTGAAGGGAAACCAGAGCATATCCTGAATGGAGTGAATCCTGTGTGTATTGGCATCGAGGCGGAAGACCAGTCACAAGGACTGGCTCCCATATAACTATCTCCCTCTGTATTGGCATCGGAGCGGAAGACCAGCCACACAGACTGGCTCCCTCTAACGTTTCACACGGACTAAACTAAGGCTACGTAGATGCCAACTCTAGAGCAATATGATCTCTAGATTAATATGTGTGCTGGACGTCACCATGCAACGAACGAAGACTCGCGGAACTATCGCGGATAACTATCTCAACAAGCTAGGACTAAAACTAGAACTGGAGTGAATCCTGAAGCATGAGAGTATATTCACACCAGAACGGAGAACACCATCGAAGAAGCAAACAGTGGGAGTGCTTATGAATATGTCGTATAAACTATATGGTGTGCAGTCCCGAACCAGTAGTATACACGAGGAATCCCTCCTCTGTGTGCCCAGGCTCAGGCTTTTACATTATGGAGTTCGTCCACCAGCTGGCCTGCATCTACGCCATGTTGTAAAGGACTTGCCCTTCATATCTTATTCTGTTCCTATTCGCTTCTTTTGTTCTCGTTCTTTCTATTTGAACTTTTGCCTCTGCGTTCTTTCTTGACCTTTTCTTTTTTTTTATTTAGCCTTCTACATGTCCCCTGCACGTTATAATAAACCTCTACCGGAGAAACGTCATCATGACGTTGGCAGACAGACTGAAACCGAAACAAAATCTGAAGTGGAGGGCTGGGTTCCCCGAATGGGCACTTGCTCGCTGCTTCCTATTGAAAGAAAATAGGACCGAAAGTCGCGTCCCTCTCAGGGACCATCGTAATCCCCTCAAGACCGTGGCTTTCGGGCGCGACCGGCGAGACCTTGTTCGCTTCTAGCTTCGAGCGTATAGTTCAACTCCACCAAATTTGTGGCGCTGTCGAACACTATGACGTCATTTGTTTACAAACAGGGAGAGGTCTATTGTAAAGTTTCAGGGGGATCCGCCATACGGCTACGGTTTGGCACTCGAACGGTGTGATAACGCGCTGAATTTGCGCTAAAGGCTGTAGAAAAAAAAACAACATTTTGCGAACACGGAGGGGCACAAGACAAACACCAGAGGTTACTTGGTGTTTGTCTCGTGTCCCTCCATGTTGTGTCCATCTCCTATGAACTTCGTCCACTATAGCATGCCCGCATCTATGCCGTTTTATCAGTGTTACAATTCGATGATTTCGAAAACGAGTTTTGCAGCCCTCGGACACGCATCTCGTCTCACTTATTTCCAGGCACTTCGCCCTTATATCTGACTCAAAAAGAAGAAGAAGAAATCTTACGTAGGCGCCCCCCTGCACCCAAATACACTCGCGGCCCAGAATAGCGCCTATTTACTTGGCCTTTTTCTAGCACAGACTCTTTCTCACAGGACAATAATACAAACAACGTGAGAAGCCTCATCTCCAGCCACTCTGTATCAAGAGTGCCCGCTTATACATTATCTTGACCTTGCTACAACATCATTCCTCTCCTCGGACGAAAGACCTCGCACATTAAAGAATATATAAGCAAAGAAGACATCGTAACACGTGTTCTCTCTCGTTAGTCTTTACGTAACGGACTCTTAAAGACGTCGTTCAGGAGAGTGGCCCGAGGAGAGCCGAGAGGTCACTCTCTAGGGCTTACCGTACGACGGCACCCCGTCTGTGAAGAAGTTCGCAGACGGCTGATCCTCCTTTCCCGCGGCCCCATTGACCGAGGGCAGCCGCTGGCAACTGGTTCAACGAAGAACTCACACAACGCACGTATAGTTCGGCGCTGACAGACGCACTTCGCTTTCTCATGAGGTAAGGCGCCGTCTTTGACATAATCGCGTTCGCGAGGGCCTCCCGCACACGGTCAATAGTACGATCGAGCTGTCACAGGAAGGGGTACGTTAGTGTCCGGACGGCAAGAATGCCAGGCGGGTAGGATTCCTGTATGTGCTGCATCGGAGCTGTGTGTGTATGCTTTTTTATTGTTGTTGTTTTTGCATATTTATATATGCTGATACCTTCTTTTCATTTACTTTTCCACTCTTTAAACGGATAGTCCGCTGCCTAGCTATACGATCGTGCGATGTGCTTGAGGTATAGCTGCATTTACAGTGGTGTGGTAATATGTTTAATATGCGAGTAACATTGGGGCAGCAACACTAGAGTTGATGATCGTAGATCAGAACCATCGATCGATGAACGACGAACGTGCGATCATGGTAACAGAAGATGGGGTCATAGTAGGGCCAACTGGAAGCCTCTTCAGGACTACCCACAATAACGTCATCAATAGCGGGACATTGCTCCGGCTACAAGCGATTGGCAAGCAGGCAGGCTTTTTTTTTTTTTTTTTGCACCTTCGGGATTTCTAGCCCTCGTTTCCTTTGGTTTGTTATGGGGTTTTGAAGATGTCACCCAAGTCTCGCGACTCGCACGCTGCCAAAGAATATTAACGACACTATAGGCTTCTTGTAGTGATCGATGACGGTGGCATCATCTCTCGGGCCACGAAAACTAGGCAGCTTTTAATAAATATTTTGCGCATCAATCACGAACTGCTGCTTCTGTGTCACGGTAGATGTACGCTGGCGCCATCATGTGGTACATACTCTGTGCTTTAGCTGTTTTTATTGATAGACCGCGATACGACCAACTTGTATAGAACCGAAGATGAAGAGTTCATCAATCCCGAACGTCAATGGCTTAATATCAACGAGACAGAGACAGAAATAGAGAGGTAAACCGGCAGACGCATTTGAAGCCGATGGCGCATGTTCACCTGACGTTGCCTTGTTTGCAAATGGCGGACACTAGGGACTCATGCGTTGAGCATATTTCGCGCGTACGCTTCGAAATTCCGTGGCATTTATTGGTTCCGTAATTCCGCCAACAGTTTAAGGTACCGGCTTTATAGCTGGTTGTTTTCGTGCAGAAAAAGTGCAGAAGCTCGAGCGTGCATGTCCCATAGCCGCTTCAATCCAACGTGCGTCGCGCACTCGCGTTTCATTGGTCCTTCGGTTCGCACGTTTTTTTGCCTTGAACGAAGGAGTGCGAGAGCTCTTCTTGAAGCTTCGAAGTTCAAGGGGAAACGCCGGGCGGTTGCGCGCTCTATATATCTCTATCTCTTTGCTTATAATATCCATGCAGAATCGCAAGCACTCTGGCGTCATCATTAGAGCTACGTCAAAGGAACTGTAAAGTGAATTATGGCAAACCTGTAGAAAGCGTATATGGTTTTCTGAAAGCTTGTAACTCGGGCGCTTCAGATACGTAATAGTTCTGCTGTGTATTGAGCATTTTTTCAGCAGTCGAATTTCAAAGACTGCTGCGCAAAGCAAGCTAGCGGACTCCAGCAGCGCCCCAACCCTGAGGCGACTCGCGCGCCATCTATTCGAGACAAAAGCAACTAGAGGATAGAGAGGTAGCAAGCGAGCTGGTGGTATAGATCCATAACTTAAAAACCCGAGACTCGGGGACAAAAAAAAAAAAAAAGAAACGACAAACACAGACAACAGTTGTGTCTCAAACACAGGGTGTTTGAGACCTTGTCTGTGTTTGTCGTTTTTTTTTTTGTCCCCTAGTCTTGGGTTTTTAAGTTATGGAAAAGCAACTAGACGATACATCAGACGAGATAGTGCGTTTCTCGCGGGAGCAGTAAGCATTGCAGTGCATTGCGAAGGTGCACGGTTTGTGTATTCCGGAACATGAGAACGCAAACCACATATTCGTTTAAATCACTTGGATGCGATGTTTTGCAAACAGCAGCGAGCAGACGACACAGAAGCGGACAGAGAGAGAGAGGCCAACAGATGGCGCAGACCACCTCGCGCTCGCAGTCACGGAACTCCGACGTTACAATCGTTAACAGTTTAAACCGAACTTCTCAAGAATTGATGTTGTGCTTCAAAAAAGTATAATGGTAATTAGTAACCTGCCTCATATGCGTTACGCAGTACTTCAATATCACGTGATGTCTGTCCGCCAATCCGGGGCAAACTCCAACTTTGTTCTTTGCGAACGTTGAGGGTCGCCATCTTTCAGTTTCTAAAAGCGTTCAAACTTAATTAGTGGGATAAGACTTGTGTGTGTGATCACACAACCAATTTCTACGTGATGGTACCTTGAAACATTGTGGTTATATTTCACTTTACAGTTCCTTCAAACTTGTAACAGCGCTCTACGTATCATTGGCGACATGTGTCTAAAGCTGTTATGACAGAGACCCTCCTGGTAAGGGGTGCACAGGAAAGAACAAGGAGGGGGTGTAGCCAAACATTTGTGGTGTGTGTGCGTGTGTGTGTGTTGTTGGGGACGGGGTGTGCTCTGGATAAATCACTGCCCAACATGACCATCAATGTCTAAAGAGCACGAAGAGAGAAGTTGGGATGAGACCCAAATCAGGCGGCTTTCCTCGTGCAACGTTGTGTGGTCAGGTTCACTCGTGAAAGATAAATGGCGCCACTTCACGCCGGCCTATCGACCAGGCAGAGAACGATGCCCTTACACGTGAAGTCGCTCCCATTCCCATCGCATCCTGGTCCACTCGTAAAAACTTATTTCTGTGTTTGCACCGCATGCAGGCTCGTCAATAACTGAAAAATGCATGATCAAAAAAGCAATGAGGAATCGTTCGCTAACTTTTTTCGAGTGTTTTCTGGGCATCTTGGGCATTTTTATTTACCACCTGACCGTAGAACTCGGCGTAGGTAGTGTGCGCGGATGAACTCCGGACCTAAATGTACAGACGTGGTCTCTTGCTTGTAGCATTCGATCCTTCTGGTACTTCTTCCATTCTCGAAGTCAACCATGAGTCAAATAGTTCCTCTAATAGACTTCTTCGTAACGAAGCCCTCTCAAATCCTGCATTCCAAATGGGCACGACACGCGTTTAGTCCATTCCACGTGCCTAGTTCATTCCGCTATGAATGGAATACTTGAAATGTTGCAAGGGCCAAAAGTAATGCGTGCGCTACCCGCCCACCGCTGTTTCGGCCTCTCTTCCGTAGCGCCCCTACTGGCTGCGGCCGTAACTGGCACCAGTAAACGCCAGAAGAGAACGTACTCGCGAGCTTGAGGAAGAGGAGCCTCCTCTTGTTCCTTTATCTGTGTGCTTTAAATGCTAAGACATAACGTTTAGTAAACTTTCTCGTGATTGCATCCCCAGGCCTTGCCTACAAGAGTGGTATATACGTATGGCACGTGTTGAGTGTGTGGGAAACTTATTCGAACTGTGAAGTTCCTTTTTTCTCCATGTAACTCTTTGGAGTCAAGCACCATCAGTGGCGGATCCGAAGCATCAGGGCATTAGGTTCCCCTCTCTCCTCCCCGATTCGACAATGAAAATCCCTTCCGCCCCAAAGTGATGGTCTAGGTTCACCATAAGGGAGACGTGCCTCATTAAGCAGCACTAAACGCTACCGCACGTGTTAAAAAAAAAAAAAAACAGTGACACCATGCCTTGCGAATCGAGGGTTGCTGGGTACGTTTTCAGGAGGAACACTTTTGTCCCATGCAGGTCCTTTACAATGAAGTGGAGTGTAGCGACGTTATGTCTGTTCAGCATGCTGCTGCACGTGGTTCACAATCAATTTCTCGGTAAGTGTCCAACATTCCTTGCAATATTAATCACATACCGAAGAGTGAAAATGAGATCGTGAAGGTACAGAGCATATAACAACGTCCTGGAGTTCGCTACAGTTCTAGATATTTACTCAACAACGCATTGGGATTTGGGCCTTTACTGCTCAGTTCATCAAAACACATCAACATTACATAACGCATCACTGGACGTCAACTTCAGGACCCATCATTCGACTTCAACCTCAAGACCCGTTATTGGACTTCAATGTCACGTAACGTCATAGGCTCATAGTCCACCATTCAGCAACAAATCCAACGTCACGTTATATTCCCCATGACGTGACGGTGAACGATGTCCATGACGGTCACCATGAGTGAACCTGCCAACCTGTGGACGAAAGTGTCCTATGTAGTTCCTTTCCGTACATTTTTTCTAGGTTCCCACAACTCTCTCGAGTCCGGTGGACAGGAGAGCTTCTACCCATTCAGAGTCCCGGGCTTCTCCCTTGCGGGCACCGGCTTGAAGCAGACGCGTAGACCCACCCTAGGTTATATATCGCCTAGGGCACAGTTTGCGGAACAACCTAAACCAGGTAAGGATATTAAAGGTGATAGACCGCGGCAGGAAATAATTGCTTTGCTGTTCCCCGCAGAGGAGCGCTGTCGACCCAGACAACTTTCCTTCTGCGATGACGTGCTCCCATACAATGAGACGTCGTCCTCTGGCCTTGCGGGTGTGGACAGCAACCGTCCTCTCGGGTTCTTCATGCTTCTGTTGAAGACACACTGCAACGTACGGCTCAAGCAGCTCGTCTGTGCCCTTCTGGAACCTCCTTGTCGGCGGGGCAAACCCATGTATCCCTGCAGAAAGTTCTGCAAAGGTACTACTACGAGTCAATTCTATGCACATCTGCTTAGCAATAGGCATTGTCCTTTCGCAGTGGCCACAGAGAACTGCCAGAACCTGATTCCGTCCACGCTGTCGCTGTCGCGAGTCCTAGACTGCCGTCGCTATCCGGACTCTGACAGCAGCGACGTCTGTCTCAACCTAGCGCGTAGTCCTGGTAGGTCCTACTCGGATACAAGCTTCGTTATCGTTTTGAAATTAATCGTTGAATTACTCTCCTACGAATGCAGTATGCCTCAGTAACGAGCACCAATGTCCCGATTACACGTGCATTCCCGAGCACTGGCGCTGCGATGGAGTGCGTGACTGCCCTCTGGCCGCCGACGAGGCAAATTGTACTGGAAAATTGGGTAAGACGTCTCAGGTGTTGTACAATGTTCATTGGCGCTACAACAGTGCGATCTAGACAATGTAGAGAACCGCTCACGCTAGAAGTGGTGGAACTCACCCGATAACCAAGTCATCCACAACGGCTACAATGCCTGGCTGTCTGATAGAGACTTTCACGAGCTTGTTGAGAAGATTCTCGAGTTGTGCCCTCAGTAGCTAGTGCTTCCTGCACATGCCACTGCCCTCAACGATGCTCTTTCGTGCACAACCAGCAAAGCTACTGAGAACGCCACTGATGAACTTCCTCAACATTCGCGCAAGTCGGCCCAGAAGCGAGCAACCGCTCCTGGTCCGCGGGAATCAGATGATGTACTCTTTCTTCGCACCCTTGACCGTTCAGCAAAACCCAAGAAAGATGGGATGAAAGTTCGCCTAACAGCGCGCCTTTTGATTGGCTTCCTCCACTGACATCATAGGGCTGGAGCAACAACACCTTCAACACCTTCCGACGCCACTCGCACAAACGTCGCCCACCTACGCATTGCTGATGAAGGCCCAATAAGGTCGAAACACCTGTCCAATGCTGGTGTGGCGACGTTTGGGACTTATAAACATATGTTCAACGTGCAGCCAAAGAGCCTCTGCTAATTTTCTTCACTTAACACCTAGATCAGTGATGTGTGTAGATCAGATCACCTAGGTGGTGTTGCAATGGCTGGAGTTCACACAAGTCGCCGCGGAAGACCGTATCTTCTTTTCGTTGTTATTTCATGTTGCTGATTGATTGTGGTCTACTGGATGATTCTTTAAAAAAAATGACACGTATACACATTTTTGGGATGTAGCTCCAGTGGCAGTGTTCAGATACCTGGTGCACTGAGCGATGCATTGGTTTTCTTCTTCATCCAGTGTGCAACAAGGACGAGTTCCGTTGTGATATGCGTTGCATTCCGAACACGTGGCGGTGCGACGGCGAAGCCGATTGCAAGGACGCTGCCGACGAAGCAAACTGTCCACCTAAGCCTCGTACGCACACTTCCTCGTCTACCTGTGAATACACGTGTAAAGTGAACTAACTCCTCTCTTGTAGAGTGCGGTCCGGATCGTTTTGCCTGTAGCGACGGTGTCGGCTGCCTCCCAAGGCGTTGGGTTTGCGACGGCAGAGCAGAGTGTCGAGATGCTAGCGACGAGAAAGACTGCGCCAACAAAAGTAAGGACGGCCATTCACATTAACCGTTCCACTCTGAGAAGAAGAAGAAGACGAAGAAGAAGAAAAAAAGAAAGTGGTGTAAATTTGTGGACCATGCAGTTACAGACTGCTTCAATTTTTTTAAAGATTCCTTGACCCTTCAATTTACTCCCTAATATAGTGCAGATATAGCCCTCAAACTTCGCATAAACTTACGTCCACTGAGTCCCGAAGGGGACTAAAATAGCTCCTTTCTTTATTGGATTGTATCGTATTGGCTTCCTTGGTTTCTGGTGCACATGAACGGCCCTAGCGATAATGCGCGAGCTTGTTTTCAACATACATGCGCATTACATTGTTACAACTGTCATGCGTATGGACATTGTGCGTGGCAAGCGACATATTACATGAAAAAATGTAATAGCCGGAAAGATGGAACTCCACGATGCTGGTTGAGGACATTATGGCGCTCGTAAATGAATAGGAATCGCGGGTGACGTACTCCTGTTTCAGCAGTCGTGTTACACAATATGCTTCCTCCTCATCTTCTTCTTCTTTTTTGACTCGCCGAAGGTTTACATGCGATTTTAAGGGGCTTGTAACACTTTGATAGATGTGGTTGATAACATAGATTGAGAAGTTACCCGTCAAAAAGAACTCGTTACAAGTTAAGTTACCGTGTGAAAAATGTAACTAAGTTAATAACGAAGTTTTTCAGCCTGAAACGTAAGTCGCAGTTACTGAGTTACTTAAAGAAAAGAACGAGTTACCTCCAAGTTACTTCGGCCACAAAATAGCATTACGTAGGTGCAGCGCGCATGAGCAGTTGAGTTAGACCTTGAGTTGCCTGCGGAGGAGTGCAACACACTTAGATCGTTTTTGTTTATGTCCAACAACAGACCTGTCCCTGTATGTAAACAAATGACGTCATAGTGTTCGACAGCGCCACAAATTTGGTAGAATTGAACTACGCTCGAAGCTAGAGGTGAACAAGGTCGCGCCCGAAAGCGGTCTTGCGATATGGTCCCATAAAGGGACGCGACCCTTGGTGCTGCTTTCCTTTCAATGGGAGGCAGAGAACAAGTGCCCGTTCGTGGAACCCAGCCCTCTCCTTCCGATTTGTTTCGGTTTCAGTCTCTCTACCAATGTCATGATGACGTTTCTCTGGTAGAGGTCTATTCGAACGCTTTGCATCTTACTCCCTGTGGGCGCACAATGGTTTAGCTTCATTTCAGTGGCTCTTACTTCCTGAATAAAATATTGTCATTGATTGAATAACACGTTTCATGGCAAAAAAAAAAAAAAAAATGCCATGAAGGAACCGGAGAGAAAGCAAGAAAATATGTGACGTGAATGAAAAGCGACTTAAAAGTAACTTGGAACTTAACAGAAGTTACTTTGGCAAACGTTCCCTGAAAAAGGAACGCGTTCCTCTGAAAGTTACCACGTCGCGAAAGTACCGAAAGTACAAGTTACCAAAAACAGGAACTTAGTTACAGTTAACGAGTTACCTCGAACTCTGGTTGATAACATCATGCACACATTGTATTGCACACTATAGCCGGGAAACAATAATTATCTTTCTGCGTGTCGCACTTGGCAAGATACAAACTCTTGAACATACGTGCTCGTCAATCGCCGACATCAGTGCTCCAACCATTCCCATTGGCTATCGTAAACACGTGACCTCTCGGGCGCTTCCTCACTGTCGG
Source organism: Ornithodoros turicata (assembly GCF_037126465.1). Taxonomy (NCBI): domain Eukaryota; kingdom Metazoa; phylum Arthropoda; class Arachnida; order Ixodida; family Argasidae; genus Ornithodoros; species Ornithodoros turicata. Next base: position 13,862,287 of record NC_088203.1, read on the forward strand.
AGGCTCGAGCCGTGACGTACATTGCCGCGTTGGTTTCGGTACTCGCGGTGCCGGTTTTCTACGCCTTCATTCCCCCGTTGTTGTAAAAACTGGAATGCAGGTTTATGTCGATGCAAATTTATCCGCAATAATTTAACCCCGCCCACAAATGTAAAGACGGTCGTGATTGGTTTAGTTTAAGCGGGCGCACGACGCCTCGTAGTCGCATTTCCCCACGGCGTCAGTCGTGACGTTGCCCACATACGTGAGGCCGACAACGGCAAGCCCTTTCACCATCACCATCACCACCACCACCACCTCCTAGTCGCAGAGTAGTGCGTCCGCAAGCTTCACAAGCTGTTACTCGCACAGAGATCATGTTGCGAAAACTCCCGTCGGAAATTATGTACTTCGCGCACTTTTGCATGTTTCTAAAGCAAAAACACACAAAAAAAAATCGCATTAACATCGGTTCCTCCTCTGCCTTTGCATCCGGCACCTTCTTATACGCATACCACGGTCCCTTGATAGCTATCAAGGGACCGTGGCCATACTCTCAATATGCAGACTACATTATCCGCTGGCGGAGATACTCCTCTGTAACTGCAGCTCTTGAGCTTTTTTTGGGCATTATATTCTGTTCCACGTACCAACCACGTTACACGAGGACAGTTTGTCTAGTTTGTCCACTCTTTCCCTTCCCATGAGCAGCATTTCCTGTTCCTCCTCTCGACGCGCTGACACCTGTAGACAGCAGACACGTGCTTCTGGAGCGTCAGTTCCAGAATAGCCAGAAGCAGTTTGCTTTGAATTCAAATACTGGCTGCGAAAGTAAAAGGTGCCAAACAACCCTGCAAAACAACAAATAATTCATCTATAAAAACGGTCGATGACCTTCGTGTGTTTGGGCCCGTACGTAGCCCGTTAGATCGGCACAGGGGAGACGCGTGGATGGTGGGTGGAGGTTAACGCTTTCGGTCAAGAGATCCACCGAGTCAGGAGATCCAACATGCCACTAATCACCGAGAGTAACCTGTCGCGTGACAAGTGCGTCAAGAGATCTATCGAGTCAGGAGGAGATCGGTGCCTCTCTGATCAAGGAGTCTCTTGACCCGTTGGATCTCTTAACGTGGAATCCCAGGTTCGGCGGTTCAAACTCCCCCATCCTCCGAAATCGCACCTTTATTAGTACATCTAAAAAGGGGAGAAACTCTCTCTCCCAGGTTAAGATGATGTAGAAACCCTGTGTGTAATTCATAGCTTTCGCGAAAAATTGTGCAAACTGCCTTACAAAGTGCTCGCTGGTTGATAATTGTCTGGCGCAATGCAGGATGTACGCCAGGGGATTTCCAATGCGACAACGGCATATGCGTCCCATCACTTTGGAGGTGCGACGGACAAAACGACTGCAAGGATGGCAGCGACGAAAAACACTGTGGCACATTCCACCAGGGTAACACAGCTTTCTTTTAAGTCACGATTATTTGTCCCAACATCTGAAGCGTCTCCTCGTTCTGACAGTTCATATATTTTATCGTGTCCATCATCTTTTCACAGTACTTGGAATGCCGAACTCACTATCAAGATCGTGAAGGAACAGCTGTGTGCATCACTACATCGTCATTTTATTTATTTATTGGATCACCAACGTGTACTACAAGCATGTTTACTGCGCAAACCTTGCACATGTAAATAAAAGCACCAACTCCATAAAACGAGAATATATATTCACGGGGTTCTTGTCGACTTGACGTGGTCCGACGTGTACTGCGCTAACCTCGCACGTGTAAATAAAAGCACAAACTCGATAAAACGGAAACCAGGATATATTTATGGGTTCTTGTCAGCTTGACGTGGTGCACGAATGTATTACTGGAACTTAGGAGTCGGTCGTCTTTCGGTGATGCTTTGGGAGAAGCAAGACGGGCACTGCGACACGTCCATGAGGTGGACGATGGTGGGGTGTACCGTGCATACTTTCCGCACTCTACCTTTGAACGTCTTGCCGCAAGTCCGGCAGGTCAGTAAGCCAGCGGGCCGTTCACACAGGCACTCGTCTTCCTATGAGAAAAATCCAGTGTTGAAGCAATTTGAAACGCGCAACAACTTCTCACACGACCACTTCGGGAGCTTCAGAAAGCGTGCAACTTCACCTTCGGTTCGGGCGCAAGGCGAAGGTTCTTGCTCAGCAGATGAATGCAAGACATGTCTTCAGAACGCAGTTCGTTCAATTACGACATCTACAAGAAACGAAAACACTGCACAACGCGCGCGCCGTGTGTACTTCGCCAGTGTTCATGTATCACTACGCGTGTGCGCACGAAATAGTGCACTTACGAAAGGGATATCGTATTCGGACCTGTGGAATGACAAAAGAAAAAGAAATGTCATTCCAGTATTTTTCAATACAGAAAAGGTATATGTTATTGCCGTCTATTCTTAGGCGACGCAGGTGTAGTACATGGTACGGCACGCGTTGTCCTGCGCATGCGTGTCACTGTCATGATGTGCCCGATGCGCGGAATACAATATACAGTGATCAACGCCTCCTCTATAAATGCCTCCTCTATAAATCATTTATAGAGGAGGCGTTGCAGTGATACAGTCGTCTGCTTTGATACGTTTCTGTAGAAGTGCTGTTCTCCAATGCAGCGAACCTCTCTAAAGATTCAAGGTCAGAAATGGAAATCTACCGCGTTTACAAAAATGAGGTGAGCCATCTCAGTTTTGTTCTTTCGAACGAAAACGCGCTGACCCGAAAAAGTGCTCAGAGTTCAGCGTTCAGCTCTGTGACTGCAGCTTGTTTCGCCGCACGCTCTTGTGCCACAGCCACAAAGAGAAGGCAAAATATGTACAAAATAAAATACTTTATTCATACCTCCAATTCATTGTTTACATACTGGCAGTGAATTCATTCTGCATCTTGCTACAGGCACTACGAATCACTAACACTATTTATATTCATTTATAGTCTGTGGTCCGACACGTCCCAAGTTAACGGCATTCTGAATAAGTAGCAACAAGTTATAAATTACGCGTTTGATATTTTGCCCAGACAAGAAAGAACAGAACCCTCGAATATAATGCAAACCAAAATGGCCTTAAAAAACAAAGCAACATATACGCTGATGAAAGTGTACGATTCTTGTGACAGCCTTCACTCGTCATAATTTGGTGCAACAACACCACATTCAGTATTTTCACAGCATACATACAGTTGTTAACACGTGGGTGAAACATGAGTATGTACAGTAGTGTCATTTGGCACTGTAGTCAACACTTAGATGTGATCCCCTTAAGCGCAGACGAGACAAACTCTGATGGTCGACATTAACGCAAGCTGCACACGTTATGAGGAGGCCTAGACACAGGCTGTGTACGCAACCCAGTACTGTTCGCAGGGTTGCCTCAAGCTCTTTATCGCACATAAGAGAGGAATGACAAGGAATACTTTAGCAAACGATACTCTCTTTCTGAATGCACTCCAATCTCGAGAAGGAAGCGATGCTCTCCGTGAATCCAATTAAAATGAAGCACGCGAAGAGAATATTGGGACCTCTAAATATTTGCCATTGCAACACGTGGCCTATGACATGACCATGTTGTTTTACACATTGGTTTCTTAAAGAAGAGACGTTTGCACTATTGCGTGGAATGTCGTTTTGTTGAGCAACCAGGCACTAGAGCTTCATACGCTAGCCGTAATACCCAGTTCATATCATTGTACTATGGTACACGGTTTTGTAACTAACAGTAATTTATATCAGTTAATGGAACAAGTATACCCACCTACCTACAGTGACGTATGCCTCTAGAAACGTGTACGGGCATAATGGTGTTTGCATCTACGTACGCTTGTGACTGACCATCTCGCTTGGTCCTTGAGTATAATGTGCATCCCTGTATGCAGTAGCTACATGGTCTACATGATTAAATGGTCATGGAATGTTACAGAGTTCTAAGTCTAAATCTATATCATAACCAAGAAGCATAGCTACGTACTTGTATAAAAAAATTTGTTAAGAGATCTAAAGTTGCATCTTCTAATATTTAAGTCGTAATTATGGTGGGGTGTATGGTGTGTAACCCTGACCATGGTACAGTTGTTACGAGTTTGTCCTTAAACTTCTGTGTAATGCCTTTTTCCTGCCCTGAACCCTTTTGGTTCAGCTTCCTCAGCTCATGATAGATGATACACACGTTGGACAGTGAAGGTTGTGTTTTACTCTGTTGTGCACGATGCTACTTCACTGCGGTGAAATCTAATGCTGTCTTTTTTTTAGGGCTATGCAAATAGTAATTTTAAAACTGAAGCAAATATAAATCTAATTGTCATGTAACCAAACCAAATGCATGTGCAAAAGGCACATGCACATATACGTTACATATGCATGCGGATCTTAAGCATTCCATCCATTTCACATCTTTTCTGGCATTTTTGGGCTTACGGTGCTGCTTCAAAACTATTCGAATATATATGTATATTTGCTCCAATATTTAAAAAAACAGAATATCTGCATAGCTTTACTTTTTTTTACATCATTTATGCTTACATTACGATGCATGCTGGGAATGATCTTTGGGATTCACTCGTGAAGTTTACCCCTTTATGTCTGGGAAAAATTTGGGAGTAATTCTCTTTTTTTTCCCCCATTACCGAACAGCCCAATCATGAGGAGGGTGCAATCACAGAGATGTGCGCATGTTGCCCCAGGTTTCTGTCCCGCCCCCGCCGGTGCACGATATCACAGTGCTGTGAAACAGTGTTCCAAAATACTCTAAAACAATGTTTTACCTCTCACTACCACTCACTCTGGAAAACACGGACAAAAATATGGCCTTGCGGTACCCTGGCATGTACGCGGGCAATGTACATTCGTTTGGACACGACAAACGTATATATATATATATACACGGGATAACATTATGTACAGTGAGAACACGCACGGGTACAAAACAGGGCGGTCCTACTTCAGAACATGAGATCTTTGGTTATTAGGGACGCAACTTTTAACAATAACCTTGCCCTTAGTCTGTGATAAAAGCATAGTCTGGTAAAATCTGCGTACCTTTCCCCCACACAGGCTAGACACTGAATTGCTCTATAATGAGAGAGGTGGTCCTATCAAATCACACCTTCGACACAACACGCTTGTCCTTCCATTACAGATGTAGAGAATCTTCTAATACAGTGGGTATCGCAAAACCAATACTGTACCATACTGTTGTTTGAGCAACACACTTACATCACATGCATGATCGAAGACTGGCATTTTCTGCCCCAGAGTTCTTGTGCCCTAGACTTTCGAACAACCGAACTACACACGAAATGTATTGACAAACTTGAATTAAATCACAAGGTGGAGATGCAGAGTGGTGGATGCTGACAAAGTGTCACTAACATTCAGCAGTTCTGCCCATGTTTGAGACTCTGAACTTTTTTTGGAGGTTTCAAAGTTGGCACAGTACGACAAAATCTCGTAAATATATGGCATAAGTAGGGAAGATGGTGATTATATTGCTTGTACAATTTGCTGGCCTAGATATGGCATCTGTAAACCGTTTTAAGCGCATGCCCTTTGTCTCAACATAAGCCACCTGCAAGGTGTCAAAGTTTATAAGGAAGTCCAGATAGCTGAAGATCAAAGCTGGAGTTGATTGTTCATCGTTTAGATAAAAATGTTCCCTCGAAATGTAATTTTTACACGGAACATAAATTACGTATATCACCACATAAATGCATCCCTTGCAATCACATCTACTCCCTTAAGGGCTAACGTAGCACCCTCGGAGGAGTTGCGGCTTTTTCCCCCAGTGTTGTTTGCCTTCCTGCTCGATGCAAAAAATAAAACGTGGAGATATCAAGAAAATCTCTCCCATAATTTCACACAACTTGGTATACCACTAAAAGGAACTTTGTAAAATTTGCAAAGCGCACTGGCTAAAAAGTAAGTTCGTAACTTGGCACCCTCTCTTCCTCAATCATCGTATTGCAGCTCTCGGAACAAAAATGCTGATGGAAAGATGTGCCATAAGTTGTGCATCCTCCACCCAATCAAATTGCTTCCTCAAACGTTTAACGTAACAGCGCTGCTTATTCTTCGATGCAGTCCTCTTTGTTCGCACGCTGGAATGTTGCTCCGAAGCATTAATCACATTGGTTCCACCACCTCCTTTACCATCGCCTAGCGCACAATCACCAGACCCATTTTAAACATGCAGAAGACAGCCAACGTAAGTGTTCTTTCTGCACGTCTAGGCCCAGACCTTATACGTGTAGCAAGTATTGCCGTGCGATTCGCAACAAGCTCCGCGTGAAGGCCAATCACGATGCTATCTCTACCGATAAAGACAACATCCACACACTGCCATGTTAACGCTAACATGTGTTAAATAATGTTAACACTTGTTATGTGTGAGCTCATGATCTGGGCCCTGGTCCTACAAAAAACATTCACTGACATGCTTGCAACATGTTCACCTCAGATCAGTTTCCTTCCTCGATGACATCACCTGTGTTAAAACGGAATTGATGTTGACAGGTGGAGGCACAAAAGTGTAACCTATTGCATGGGAGCACATACTGTGAAATAATATATAATTTCATTTACATCGATGGATTTTTTTACTTGTGGTATATAACTGGTACTTCAGGTCATCAGCTTTTCACGGCTCAGTGAAGAAGACGTCTTACATATCCCGATACCCCTGTCACACAGGAAATTGAATGTCATTCGCAAATGATTGAGGCGCAATCCGTTACGAATTAGGACAGCATTATACTAGGGTATATATGTGTCCAATTCCAACTGATTATTTTCTCCGTCAGTGCTTTAAAACCATTTTAAAAACAGCATGGAGCCGTGTGGTAATGCAACGTGAGCACATAACGTTACGTGAGCATGTTCAACATGCTCGACAGATACATAAATACTACGACAGACAGAAAACTTGGGCACTGAGGTCAACTGGGAACGAAGATACTTGATTTGCCGAACTGTGTCAACAAATCAGTTTTCATATAAAAATAAATAAACTCACGATACACGTATCGCCCGTCAACTTTTGATTTGATTTTTTTTTTTCTATGTTATTATTTGATATCGCCGATTTTTACTGCCCCTTTGCAATCGAGACAGCAGTGCAGCCAGAAAAATACCTGGGGACTACGAGAACGAGCTAGGAACTGTTGGGGATCTACGGAAACTTAACGTGGGAGGAGGATTTCACCCGTTTTTCTATTCGCCAAAGGCACGAGTTTGGGATGAAAATTGAGCCTCCGAAACCTCCCCCTGGCTACACTACTGCATTGAGAATACGCAGTAAAAAAGAACTTTTTCAATAGGCGAACATCATTTTCATGCAATGCGATCACAGGTTCCTGTGCAGCAGCAAACTAATTCACCGGAAATGACATCCAATTTCCCAACGTGAGAGTGATATTACGCTGCACCAATTTCTTTCTGCGCGCGTGCAGGAGAGAAATGTGACAGTATTTTTCTGAAACACAGGGACCGTCAATGTGATTGTATGGGTTCGTAGCTACGGATCAACTATCGTGGCATCGCTAATAAATACGGCTGCTTCGTGACACGATCCTCCCAGTTAATTTCGATGAAAGTAGAACCCTGCATCGAAGATGAGCAGGCCGGATGCAAACTGGTCCAGCACGACCGCACCAATACCTTTCTCAACACAGTCCCACCTGATGGTTGATGAAGGTCCGCCATGCGTGCGACGACGTGGCATCAGTTTGGCACACCACCATAGTTGCCAATGCGGACACAAAGAATGCACCACACACACACACCTCCCTCAAATGACAGTCTCTGAACTGTTCATGTAGACCGGGGGACCCCGCGAAGAAGGAAGACGTCCTCCCGCGGGGTTCATGTTTGGGTTCGCCTTGCCGTACAGGGAGTGGAGGCTGGACCGGGACCCACCGTAGACCGGGTTGCACTGTCCGCCGAGGTGGGCGTAGCTGTCGTTGCTGGACGTGTCCAGCGACCGGTCCATCAGCCGCGTGACGGGGTTCTTGTAGCGCTGGCTACTCCGCTTGGAGCGCGTCGACCGCCGCTTGACCCGCCGCGGCGTCATGGGCCGCAAGGGATCGGGCACCGCGGTAGCCGGCGTGGCACGGAACTCGATGCTATACGGGGGGATTTGGGTCGTTCTTTTTTTCCGTGCAGCTGCAGTTTGAGAGAACAGTTTGTGAGTCTTTTTTCGTGCTGCTGTTAAGGCGCAACTCCACTTTGTGCCGTGCACTGCCCATAAACGTTAAGACATCAAAAAAAAAAAAAGAAAAAAACAGTGAAGAATACTTTGCATGTCGAAAGTATTCAGCATGACATTCAGCAGACATTGCCTTGTTTTTTTGTGTGTGTCTTCCTGAGCTTTGTACTATCATTTTGCAAGTGAACAGAACCTGACATTCTGGTGATGACGCGCACAACGAATACAATTTTGCCAGCATAAAGGACGGTCAGTATTATCGGCAGAGATCCACAATCACCTTTATCTCATGCACACACACACACACACGCCCCTCTGACATGTGACATTACCGTGATGCCAAATCCAGAAATGTACATGTGGTTCGTGTTTCTTGAAAAGGGTTAAAAATGGGCTGTTTCGTGCGACATTAAAATCGATAAAAACCCCAGTGCAGGGCGACACAAAAACGACGAGACAGACACAGCACTGAACACAAACCAAAGACTGCACCTAACTGATACAGGTGGCTGAAGTTGAAAAATAAAGTCCTTGGTTTGCCAGTTCAGTGCTGCGCCTGTCTCGTCCTTTTTGTGTCACCCTGAACTGGGACTTTTATTGATTTTAATTGTTTATCCGAAAAGACTCCAGTGCTCTGCTGGACAAGATTTTGTATTTGGCAACCACATGGCCATTTCTTTCGAATACAACTCTAACCATAAAATTAGTCGCCATTCCAGACTGTTCCTTCAAGGACATACAGGTTGTCCCAACAAAACGTGTAATTGAATTATAATAAAAAAACTACGCCACTAGAATTATGCAATAAACAGCATTTGTTCTTACTTGATTTTTGTCACCTCCTGATGTAAATGTAATCTAATTTAAGTTTTATTACGTCAATTTTATGAACTGAGCCCTTGCCAAGTAAAGGTCACTTTTTTACCCAACCAATGTGAAGTGTGTGCAGAATTTAGCCAAGTTCATGATAATTGATAGTGATATTAAGGAGCTATCCCAATCCCAGAAAAAATAACTGAACAACATGCTTTTCGGAGTGCCGGAGCATAGCGCTCAACGAGATTTTGCGTGCAATCCTTGTTAGTCCGACGGAAGGAGGTAGCTAAACTCAGCCCATACAGGGATAGTAAAAAGAGATAAGATAGGCATGGCTTATTGCATCCGGCTTCTGCTACGATCGTGCCTTCCTTCTCCTAATTTCAGGAACTGTCACTTTTTCTACTATCGCTCTGTGGGCTGGGTTTTCAACCTCCTTTCGTCAGACTGACAAGAGTGCTATGCTCTGACACTCAAAAAAGCATGAGGTTCGACTATTTTTTCCAATGGGATAGCTCTTTAATATCCCTGTCAACTATCATGAATTTGAGTGAATTTGGCATGCGCTTCACATTGGTGGGGTAAAAAAAGTGACCTTTACTTGGCAAATTTTTGAGTTCATTTAATAAAAATTGGCATAACAGAAATTAAGTTAGATGACATTCACATCAGGAGGTGGCACACACCTAGTAAGAACAAATACTGTTGACCGCATGATTCTAGGTGGCGTAATTTTTAAAATTATAATTCAATGGCAAGTTTTCTGGGACACCCCACATGTTTTCACTGTTGCATCTCAACTTTCGCATTTTGTCTAATATTCTTGCATATAATCCTTGATAATTTGAGGCCCAAGTTACAGCACAGTAGTTACACAGTAACAGGGATGACCCAAATTCTATAACTATGTTTAGAAAATTTGCAGATTGTAAATTGGTGCTATCCTGTGGGTCGCTAACGGTGCACAATGAACGGAACCCTACAAGCACTCAAAACCTATACCTGTAGCAAGGAAATTTTTCGTTTCACTTTATACTTGTAATCAATGACTATTTATGCAGATTGTAGTTGACTTTTGTGGTAGAGACATGAATCATGTAATGACTGCTATTTGTCCCACGGAGTAAACATGGAAGTGGGCAACGTCTCTCATGTTAGGTACTCCGTATCTGAATTCTAACATTTGGGGTGCAAGCCCGTGTCCCAGGACCATATTCTCATATTATGCGTGACCATTATGTATTTAGCATGCTTGACCTGTCAGAGAGCACAGTGTCCTGCTAGAAACTTGAAAGTGCACATTTGCTCTTGGAACAAACGAATGACCGAAATAGGGTTGAAATAAAGGCTCGGTCCATATGCCAATAGTAATGTACGTAAACAAAATGTGTCTTAATTAACGGCGGTCGGCCAAAGTGAGTGGGAAAAGTAAGAGTGTTTGACTAGCATGCAGCCCGTGCATTCGATCAGTTTTGGTACATTGTGACAGTTGCACAAAGTACATCACAAACAATATCAAGTACTGGAAAGGAGGAAATGTTAGGGAGAGAGTAGAGAGAGAGTACGTACATCATAGCGGGTACCCGCTTGGGTGGGGTTATGTACGCTGAATAAGGATCAAAGCCCCCAATGAAATCGACTGGAAGAGAGGCAAAAAGGCATGCGTACAACCATCAGGAAGAAGAGACACCACCTCCCAAAGAGTGCATCCCTTAGAAACAGAGTGCAAAAGGCAGAACGTACAGCAGTGTTACATAACAAACGCAACTCACAGGAATCGTCCTCTTGGTTATACAGGTAGATGACGTAGCATCCACCCACAAAGCCAATAAACTGCAAAGAACAGCGTACAGATGCTTACTTACAGGAACAAGGAGAGACAATAGTCTTGTTTCGAAGAACCTTGAATACCCTTTGAGTGCACACGAGTATATACTGCATATTTTTTTGTGAAAAACAAACAAACAAAAAAATGTCACACAGCGAGCAGCTCACCGCTAGGAAACACTGGACACCGGCTTGGATGCACTCTACGTAGAAATAGTTGAGCAGGCAGCCCTCAACGGAGACGGGTTTTGTGATGGCAAGGATGTCGTTGGAGGAAGAGAAGTTGAAGGTGGCTTTGCAGCCAAAGCCATTAGCCTCCCACCAGCTACGGCTTCCTGTGCCAATGTTCAAGATGCTCGAGTCCTGCATACAGGGGGAAAATATTTGTTGGCAATAGGTCCGACCCAACGCAAGCGAGATAGACGTGCACGAAAGGTTCGCTTAAAGTTTGCATGGCAAGACTAAGGGATTTTCTAGCAAAATCGTTTTTCAATAAAGTTGTCCCTTTCTATAGATGGTACCAATGTTTTGCATTGCAACCGGCATAGAATACCTATCCGAGCACAGCTAAATGGGGCATATACTTATTTTGCGGTCCATATAATGAGATATGTACCTCAGTTACATGCAGGGGCGGGTCCAGACCCTCGGTTCTGGGGCCCTCGGCCCTGTGGGGTCCAGACCCTCGGAGCACGTAGTGGGGAGGGGGGAGAGGGAAATCCAATGTATAAACTGACATGTTTTTTTTTGGGGGGGGGAGGGGCGGTCGCCCCCCCCCCCCTTTTTGGATCCGCCACTGGTTACATACGGCCATGGAATGTGATGCAATGACTTATTCAGGCATCCCCCCACTTCTCCATGCACCCCCTACTGGGAGTGGGGTCTTTGTTGTTTCAGGTTTAGACACATTTAGGCACTATTATGTATAGCTGACAGAAAGAAACTGCACTAATGAACCCCTGTGCTTATGACTGCGAATGGTTGTAGGGACTTTACAGTCCTTAGTCCCTACAACCCTGCGGTTGTAGGGACTTTAGACTTATGTTACTTTCTTGAATGTTTTGAAGACTATATGTGAGGGTTCGTCGGTGAGTGAACATTTCTTTGTTAGCACGTTTACGGATGTCGTAAAAATGTTTGGCAGTTCGGTTATGACTCACCCTGCTCAACGCACCAACTTCCAAGTAAAAACAGATGATGAAAACGTTCCATCCTATCCAGACGAGAGACCACGCCAAGTACTGTAACACGAAAAGCGGCTATTGTGACACCACTTTTTTAAGAGCAGACAGTTTATAAAGAGCATTGATCGTCTGACCTCCTTAAAAATTGAAGAGCACCTGTCATCTCTTACTATTCTTATTGATCGGAAAGGAAGAACTCGACTCACAGAGGCGATGTATCTTGTTCGGTAGTGGTAGGTCCCGAAGAATCCGAGTATGACGAAGACTATCTGGAAGAAGTTGCCCAGGATGGGCGCCCACATATACCCGAGAAAGTCAAAGACCTGCCTCTGGAATGTGAGCACCTGCACATAGAGAATCGGTCACGCATCGAACGATAACATTGAAGGACGAATACGATCACGATTGCTGGTCCAACGAAGTCACACTGGCGTTAATAACCGGCAATGACAAGCCAGTGTCATATCTCACCAGCTGAATTATGCAGACGGTCAAAATCAACGCCCTCGTAGCGCAGCACGACATGGCTCCCGTCAGATTCTCCTGCCTTATCTTCTCATGACGAGAACATTTCGAAGATGTGTCTTAGGAACAGAAGAACAGAGGGGAACAACCGTTGTCTCGCATATAAACATGGCTACGGAGCCCTCAGACGACACATTAGTCACATCATCAGGTGACTACGCTGGTGTACGTCGTTTTCTGGAATGGGAGCGTCGAAAAACGTGGCGGAAGATGACACATTTCGCTCGATTTCACTTCTTTGCGGTGAATTTTACGTCAAGGCATTTCCGACTGCAGAGATTACGCGACGACTCATAACAACAAAACAGACTGCGCATGCGCGTGCCCTCGTCTAGGGCAGGGCGCCATCTCTGAGCAGAATGTTGAGCTAGCAACCGCCTCAAAGCGCCGCTAACAGGTGGTGCTCGTGGCGCGGCGCTTTTGTGTTAGTTTCGTTTTTCGTAACGCACAGCCCCCCCCCCCCCCCCCCCGTCCTTCTCCTTTGCTTTTCCCCCCTTCCTTATTACTTGTAGGAGGCGCGAAGTGAACTGAAAACGCACGTCGTTTGTGGAGATTGTTACACGATACCGCATTTGCTATAGGCAAACAAATTACGCTGTTGATAACTCGTCACAAGAAAAAATAACCAATATTTTCCGAACGCTCTGCATATGATATTCACTTGATGCAACTCAATAAAACCAGCACGACACACCTCAGATAACAACTCACTTCGTCGTTAATCGCGGACATTACCCAATTTGGTTACTGGTGCAAGGCAGAAAAAGAAAGAAGAAAGGGAAGAAGAAGAAAAGCTTAGATTGGCCGTCAATCCAGACAAAAAAGTTGAACTTGCCGGAAGCTCGAAATAAAATGCACAACGCATAATGTAACACCCCGAGACTAGTGAAGGTCCTTTCGTGTTCCCTAGTCTCGGTGTTTTACATTATACATCACCTTCACCAGCTCGCTTGCTTCCTAGCCATTTTTTCATCGAAATAAAATGTTTTATTGGTGCCTCGAGGGGGCACCAATAAAACATTTTCTCTTCATTTATTTATTTTCAAGTTCAACATAGCCCAGTTCTGAGTTGCCAAGCCCGCGGATTGAAGGGAAAAAGCAAATATCCAAACCGTGGCGTGATTCCGCGCGCCAACGACCTCGGAGCAAACTAAAGCGCTTCACTACACCATCACCCCACGAACCTCGCGAGCGTGGGGTTGCCTGTGGGCCCCTTTCCGGGGAAGGGTGACGCTCTATCGACCGAGCTGACCTCGGGGGCCCCCGTCGGAGTGCTCCACTGCCCTTGAACTTCTTCCAGCGACCTTGGATCAGCGGGATGTGTGTCGGGGAGCGCTACCCGTTCCTCCGCCGCCACACAACCGCTGCTCTCCCTGTTCCTCTCGCCGCCCACCTGGGAAGGGATACGGCCTTCGCCTCGCGTTTTTTTCCTGCGATTTGGCCCCGTTAGTAACAGCGCGCGCGTTTACCCTTGGTTTACCGAGGGTTTAGGCAGGATTTCCGCCGCAGGCTGTGTACGTTTTCGTCCGCGGTGCGTGGAGTGCTGTAGGATATCTTGAAGGACCGCCCGTGTTGGAACAGAGAAGGCTGGAAAAGAGGGGATTACTACGTCTGATGTGACAAACGAAAGTAAAGAAAACGAGCTGTTCGGCGCACTATGTCAAACGCAATACTCGTATTTTGTTCGCTATATGTCACGATTATTATTACTATCGTCATATTCAAAAAGTGATAAATTATCTTTGAGAAAATGAATATGCCCCGTTTCAACGCTTTGAAGGGCAATGCAATGCTGATATCTGTATTGATGAAAGGTGCAGTGGATGCATAATGAAGACTCTGTACAGAAGATTTTCCAAAACTCCACGAAAGGACAAATTAATTGAGAAAATGTATTTCAAGCAAAGAGGCCTCGAAGCAGAATGGACTGAACGGAAAAGGAATGGACAGGATGGACCACGCAGCCTGTTCCTTTCAAGAGCAGTGTGTGTGTGTTGCAAATAATGAAATATATTTCAGTGGACGTCTTATTGTTTGCACGCCGGAAGCAGCGCACACACGGTTGCCAACGTGTTACTTCTGACGAAATGGGCTCTTGTGGGGAAATAGGAAAGCCTTCATCCTCCTCTCAGCACGTGGATCAAGTGGACTCGGCCGTGCGGGGGTGGGGGAAGTCTCCACCTGAGGATACATTCAAGTGGAGATTGCCCGCGGACGACAGGTCACCGACTCCTCCTCCCTACAGAGCTGCATCTTGTTGGAGCGGTTGCCATGACTACAGTTTGCGGCGCTCCATCTAGGGACAGCCTAGAGAACTTGGATCATCCTCTCATTTTGCTTTTAGTTTTGGAGTCCCAGAGGATACTGCAGGTCCTCTTGCGGGTGTCCAACACCTGACAGAATTGGGACGGGACATGGCCACCGGTTCGTGATGCGCGGTCAATATGTATGTGGTGTTTTGTACCACTGCAGTGCAGCAAGTATAGCACATCGTGTAGTTTTCTTTACTCCGTGATGGAGCCAGATGACTAGAAGAACGAAAAACCGAGGTACAGCGTGGACAATCACGAAGAACTTTTAGCAAAGCGCGGAAATATTCCTTTCAAGCAAAAATAAATTACCCTGTGTAACGGGGAAAAAAGAAAAATACATGTATCTGCCAGGGATCGAACCTGGGACCTTCCGCGTGTTAGGCGGATGTGATAACCACTACACCACAGATACAGATGCTAAACTGTCTTTGCTGAAGGTATTTGTTGTTAGCGCGTAGGTCTCGGTGTGACGTGTTCAATAGCGTTTCGTTGCTTTAGCAACGCGCGCTTTGAAAAGTGAACGCGGCCATCTGTTGCCCTTGAACTAGTTTCACTTTCACTAGATGCTCGGCGCGCCCTTGGAGACGTTTTTTCTTCGCGTGGTCCCGTTTCCTTCAGGTACTGTGTTTTTAGGTTACCCGAGCGGCTTGGAGAGCTGCACGAAGCGTACCGACATATTTTTTCTTCTGTTCTTGGCTTTTTCGTTACCTCCACCTGAAAGGGAATGACCCTGAGACGTGTCATAGATCGATCAAAGAGGGAAATTTTGTGAGTCGAGGCCGCGGACGAATCCATTACCGTTCATTCTAGAGGGGAGTTCGGTGCCCCCGGACGCCTCACTGAAGGAAGGGGGCAGCGGCTGCGGTGGGTGGAGGACAAAAATTTCCTTTCCTTGACTTCCCTTTTTTTTAGCAAGCATGCTTTTTATTAGGGATGGGCCAACCGAATCCGCGAATCGAATCTTTCGAATCCTAATCCCGAAAGCCTGATTGGCCGGCGGACCCTGGGGTGCAGCAAGACCACAGCCTACTGTGATATTACAAGTTACATGGTTTTGATTTTGATATTGTTTCTTATACTTTTATGCTAGTTTTATGGAAAGAATTCAGACTCGAGAGTTTATGCATTTCCTGTTGTCGATGAACAACATGTTAAATAAATTAGATCTAAGAAGAAGTATATGGGTATGTTTCCTCCTGAAAGTGAACTATTACCTCCGTGCTATTACTTAACTAGTTTTTCATTAAATAAAGATATCAAATTCAGCTTCAAAACAACCTTTAGTAGAAGAGTTTTCCCCCTTGGCTTCTTATTTTTATTATTATTGTATTACTTTTCTTCCTTTCTTTCTTCTTTTTTTTTTTTTTTATAGAAAGGATTCGAAAGATTCGAGATTCGTAAGGTTCGTGGATTCGCAGAACCTTCCTTGGATTCGGATTCGGGAAATTCTGGATTCGTCAGATCTCTGGCTGCTTTCCCACGCAACGTGACGGCCCGAAAAGCGTCTCCCCATGTTTGCTGGTGGGAAAGATGCGACGTTCGACGTACCGCCGCCAGGGGCGACGTTCCTTGAGCTCTCACCACTTCGAAGGGGCTGATTTCATGCCACTGCGAGTGCGCGCCGGTGCAAGTTCACATTCTGTGGCCCGTCGTAAACATCATTAATTTCTGTCAAAATAATTAATTATTCATTTACGCGAGACGATTGAGATAATTAAATCTATTTCCGTCTCGCTAGTACAGCAGTCTTGCAGCGTGCGGCGGAGAGTGGAGACGAGCGCTGTTGCTAGGAGACAAATGCCAGAGCACGGTGTGACGTCACCTACTCTTGGAGAATAGAGACTATGAAGGTTTGCGGCTTCTTTGGAAAATTTGTAGAAGTATGTTGGGGTATTGAGACAGTGTCCATTATATACGTCGCAGCGGGTGGTCTATTGCTTGCCGAGCTCTACAAAAACCGTACGGCAAAGGAATAAGTAGTATAATCCAAGCTTTGTCACCCGCTTCAAATGTAATGTTACCCGCTTCGCTTATCCTGATAGCGTGAACGATATCTTTCTCTCGATAAACGGGGGGGGGGGGGCATACACGTCGATAAGATACGTCGAAGCCTTTCTTACCCAAGCAGCACAATGTACTGAAAGTCGAGTGCAATAGGGGTGGATGGTATGTGTCTTATCACTGTTCCATAATTTCAAGAGTGTGTTCAAGGTCTTCCACCTACCCGTCCACCCCTATTGCACTCGACTTTCAGTACATTGTGCTGCTTGGGTTGTAGCTGCAGCCTGCAGGGTATACTCTAAAAGCAGAACTTCACCTCATAACACGCTAAGACCAAAACATATCAGCTATTCCCCGCTTCTACGCAACTTCAGCGATTTTCGTAGCAGACGACAGCTTTGTCGTCTGGTTTGGCGCTGTCGTCTGCAGGAACCCGAGGTACACAAACGGCTGTAAAGTTTATCTCTTGTCGGCCTTCATAACCTCTCAACAACTTGTGTCGGAGATAGCAGAACATTGTGCCGATGTGCATGCAACCGCCTCGGACACATTGGCCAATAGCAGAGTGGCGAAGGGTTTAAAGCTCGGTTGGCTCGGTTGCGTAAAAAAAGAAAGTAAGTTGGATGAGGCTTGTTGGGAGGAATACGTGTTTTTTAGTGATCTATTTCGGGAAAGCTGACACTCCCAAAACTATAATGTGGAGGCGAACGTTTGTCAGAAAGAACTGGAATGATTTCAAGCTGAAGTTTTGTACTTAACTGTCTAAGTCGAAAGAAGGCATGTTGCAACCCATATTCTTTTCCCCCATGAAAACAATCTGTACTGTATTCGCTCGAAAGTTCGTTTGGCAACAAACTCACCTAAGCAACCCACCTTCGGTGCAAGAACCCTACAATGTGTCCGCGATAGACGGAACAAAGCTACGGGAACGAACCTTCCACGAGGAACGCCATAGCACAGCATTGCCTCTCACCTTGTACCTTAATGGTACAGATCAGATAGAAACTCACATGGTCCTTGAAGAACTTTTGGAACATGGCAACAAAGTACCATCACTTTTATCAAAGCTGGTGTACAGGTTATTCGCCTTTGTTGATCACAGTTCCTATACCACGCTGAAGCCTTATGCGACTGCGCAAACGACAGACCCGACTGTACCTGGATTTTGCCGCAAAAGAGTGCACCGTTAGTGGACCATAGTTGCCGAAGTCCCTTTTTGCTGAACAATCGCAACATACTTGGACAACGTTCACGAACTGCTACCGAACTCTCTTGCAGTTTGCTGGTAGCTGAGCAGCTTTCTTGATTTGCCGCATCTTTCGTATCCAGTCTTCGGCAAACCGGTGCGCTATTGAGTTGTTACCCAGGTGAGCCGTGATGACTCGCCGTACCTCTTCCTCGGAGTCCACGTTACGGAGGACCCCGTAGAAGGTTGGCCCATGTATCTTTATCTGAAACTTATCGAGTACCTCGAGAGTCCAACGCATTAGATCGAGGTGCGCGACCCTCTCTGGAGACAGAACGTTGTTCTGCACGGGGGCACCGTGTCCATTGTTGTCCGAGATAGCTGCCATCACCGGACGCGGCGGCTTCGGGGCTTGTGTCCTACACCGATCCCTTATGCAGAACTGGGGCACGTAGCTCTCGTCCACCGCTCTTTCTTTATCGTCGGAGACGGCGTTCAGTGAAACGTCTCTGAAGCCAAGCCATTCAGGCACGACGCATCGCGCCTTCTTGCCTTCGGGGGAGTCGCTGAGTGAAGAATTTTGTGTGGCGTCCGAGTGCCCTTGTCTGAACGGGACCCGACCGTAAGCTTTGATGATGTCACCCAGCCTACTGTAATGAATGTCGCCAGCGCGCTTCACCGGAGCCGACATCCTCAGCTGGCCGTTCAGAAAGCAATCGCTCATGTGTTCGCTGGAGCATGGGCCCTGAACACGGTCTTGCTGGTCAATGTAGAACCACTCGGTACCACTCTCTTGGTAGGAGGACATAACTTCTTCTTCTGCAGTTGAGGATGGCCGCACGATCTTGTCTCGTCTTCTTCTTCATCCTGCTAGTTATGCTTATGATGGGGTTTCGAAAGGTCTGCCATATAGTAGTGGGGCTACTTTGTAGGACTATGAATGTACCCATATATCGATGCGTTAGTGTGTGTGTGGTGTGTGTATGAGATGGTGGAGCTTCACCGAGGCAGAGGTGTAAGTGGACACGTAAAGGGAAGATGAGAGGGTAAATGTAATGGAGGTAAATGATATGAAATTGAAGTACTAGTAGTTGAAGGTAATTAACAGGAAGAGGTAAGAGTAATTAAATGCAAGAAAGTTGAGTTTAAAGGTAATAGATGTAAGATATATATGTAATTATAAGAGAAAGATTAAATGAAATTAAAGATTACCAAAGGTATCAGCGGGTTACCGGAGGCAATTAAATCGTCAATTAAATGGGAAATGAGAGTAATTAAAACAAATAACCGTAATTAAAGGGAATTAAACGAAATTCAAGATTACGTCAGGTAGCCAGCGGCTACCTGACGTAATGTAATTGAAATTAAATGAGGCTCAGATTAATTCCCACCAGGCGTCGCCCAGCGTCTTTTCACCGCAAATTCAGTCGTGATTGAAAAATACTCAGAGTTTTCTGTCGCGCGTAAAATTTGCAGTGTGGGTTTCTTTCGGAATAAGTTTTCAAATGCCGCTGCCAATATTGACAGCTTGCCTGCTGCAGTACCTTTAATTAGTCAGCGGAGAATCAGGGGTTTGCCGGCCGGCCCAGGTACCTCCCAGTCTCGATGTTTACCATGGCTACTGTACACCAGGAACTCTGTAGGAAAATGTTTCCGTGTATAACGCGCACCGTTAGATAACGCGCAGGACCTCTTCAGAGCACTTTTTTACTGTATAACGCGCGTTATACACCGGAAAATACGGTATTATAGTCCTCCTCTTCCTTCTTGAATCGCTCTCCCTGCTCTTCTTCTTCTCCTTCTTCTTCAGCCACAAAGGAAATGGCCCTTAGCCACACAGGGCGATTGGCCAGGAGTATGAGAGGGGGGATAATAGTTCTAGGGGGACGGGCGGGCGTTGTGGGGACGGCGACGGTGGTGGGGGTTAGGTGGTCAGGCTATACTCAAGCCGGGCGACTCAAAAGCGGCCGAAGGTAGCTAACAAGGCAACGACGCTGGACGCCACTTCGGGGATCCATTTCTCCGTGTGTGAGGCTCCGAAGGAGAATAAGGACGATAAGGATAGAGGGATGCCTTGTCTGGCAAAGGGCAGGGTGAAATGGTTGCGGCGAGGCCTGTCGTACAGGCGATAGTGCAGCAGCAGATGCTCAGTGGTCTCGTCCTCCCCGCAGTGAGGGCACGCTGGCGATCTATGGGTACCCGCGCGGTGAAGGTAAAAGTTTAGAGGCAAGGCGTGGCATCGAAGGCGCGTCAGCAGGACTTCAACACGGTGCGAAGGGCAGCGGTCAGTGTGCCACGCGAAGGAAAGGTGATCGTAACGAGGGTTCAGACAAGCGGCGTCCAGACAGCTCCAGCAGCCTCCTATATCTGGCCCGAGTTACCGCGGGCAATGGAGGTAAGAGGTCGATGAATGGCCCTGCTCTGTCTATGGTGGGCTACTCTGTCCAAGGTTGTTTCTTTCTCTTCTTTGCAAGAGCGCACCTTTGGTTCGCGCCCGTGACACGAGCGTGTTCCTGCATTCTTCAGGGTCGCGGCCCAGAGCTGAAGGCATGTCCGGCGACGGGGAAGCGGAAAGCTGGTTCTGCAAGGATCAGCAAGGTCGCGTTCATGGCCCGTACCCAGAGCAAAAGATGGCTTCGTGGTTCGCGTCTGGCAAGCTGCGAATGTCCCTCGCCGTGAAGCGCATCGGTGATCCGGAGTTCCACCTGCTGGGCGACCTCATCAAGGCCTCTTGCTGCGTTCCATTTCAGCCGGCTGAAGGGTCGCACGACGACGACGACGACAACAACGACTATGGGCATGACGACGAAGGTGAACACGCTGGTTCCTATATAGAATTATTGCACAGTTTATGAAGCCTACACACCCCATGAAACCGTTGAATGATTCACATTTCTGAGAAGACGATGCAGTCCGACAGGTTGGTACAACCAATGGCCGAGCAGCCAACCTGCGTTACAAATCTGTCTGCTGTAATGTAAATTCTTGACACCGCACCCTTCATCATTGCATGCTCTTGTTGAGGGGTCTATGGAGAGGTATATTGACGGGTAGAAATCCAGCGAACCGGTAGAGAAGTACGAAGGGAGTTGCCTCAGGACAGGAGCCGTAGATATTTCGAACAGAGTTTTGTTCAAAATATCGGCGGCTCCTGTCCTGAGGCAACTCCCTTCGTATGGAGAGGGAGAGATTCCCTCTTCTGCTCGAAGGAACACGTTTGGCTTCAGCCAGAAGACCTCTACCAGAGAAACGTCATCGTGACGTTGGTAGACAGACTGAAACCGAAACAAATTGGAAGGAGAGGGCTGGGTTCCACGAATGGGCACTTGTTCGCTGCCTCCTACTGACAGGACCGAAGGTCGCGTCCCTTGCAGGGACCATCGTAATCCCCTCAAGACCGTGGCTTTCGGGCGCGACGTTGTTCCCCTCTAGCTTCGAGCGTAGTTCAACTCTACCAAATTGGTGGCGCTGTCGAACGCTATGATGTCATTTGTTTACAAACAGGGAGAGGTCAATTCGTATGCAAGTCAGTTGATGACGCTTTCTGTACTAGAGTCCGTAGTCCATGTTTCGAGAATGAATGAAAGAATCGGCTTTAGTTTCCAGTGCACATTCAGTCCAGACGAGGCAAGAGCATGCTAAGTGTTACAGGCGCTGAAAAACTGGGCTATATACACACACCTATGTTTCAGATCCGGCACCTGTCGCTTCCCAATCTCCAGAAAAACGGTCATCTGGCGCTTGGGGAGGGTACGAAGCCAACACTGCAGATCCAATGAAACCTTCACGAGACAACCCTGAAACGGCAGTCGCGCCAAAGCAAACCGCACAGCCATGTACGTGGGCCTCAGTGTGTCAGGGGAACCTTTCGGATCACACGTGGAGCTCTCCGAGAAAGACCCTCCCGCTCGGTGACATGTCCTTGTTTCCTTCCCTGGGTGGCCACGCGTTTTCAGACCCCAAGAAAAGTCTGTGGCAGCGACGTCGCGAAGCGGACGAGGCTCTGACGCGATGGTGCTACGAGGCCCTCTCGGAGTTGCCTTCTTACGTTCACGTCCCCACGTTCGTCGAACTCCTACGAGACGTCGAATCCAATGACGAGATCCGCGAGTACGTCCGCATCCACCTGGGACGCGACGACGACGCTCGAGGATTCGCCGAGGAGTTCATTCGGAGGAGGGCGCAGTGGAAGTGGTCCACGGGGCGGCTGATGGACTGTCATAGGAGCGCGGACGAACAAGGTGGTGGCGGCCGGAGGAGGATGCAGAGACTGGTGGACGCGTCCATGTTGGGTTTTGTGGTTGGTGGCCCACCTGGATTCAGAAGGAAATGACAAACGAGGTCAAATAAACGCTGTATTTTCTCGCTGTCTAGGCTCAGGGTAGTGTTAGGCCTCGGGGCAGTCTCAGCCACACTATGCATGCAGCAGCCAGTTCTCCCATTCCTGGCTGATCCTCGTGACCTCATGCTGTCAGTGTACAAGCACCAGTGGTGGAAGTCCCGCGTTCACGCTATTACACCGGTATTTTTGTATGGTAATTTTGTAATTATGGTAAATAACCTATCTCCTATGGAGCGTAGGAGATGGCTCGGTGCTCGGGATCCTTCCTCCCCCAACTGGTTTTTATTTTGCTCCCACCCCTTCAAAGAAAAAAAATGGTGGTCTCCATGGTGTGCTTACAAACATGTCGTAAGTGATTGAAAGCTGTACGTTATCTCCCTCCTGTTGGATTAAGTGTCATAAACTCGAAGGTGCTTACAAGTATACTGAACATGTTGAACTGATGTAGCAAGCATTCCCCTACCAATTACTGTCCTCAGCATTTCGTGTAAATTATTGGAGCACATTATTGTGAAAAGTGTCGTAAACCTCCTCGAAGGGAATAACTTTTTCCACACTCTATACCGGCGGCATGGTCGTGCTGGAAGGTGGTGGGTTCGAATCCTACCACCGACTGTGCTGCCTGAGGTTTCCCCTGGGTTTTCCGAAGGCTTTCCAGACGAATGTCGGCACAGTTCGCCCTGAAGTCTGCCCAGGACGCATACTAACCCCCCCCCCCCCCCACTCCTTCCTGCTGTGGTCTGTTTGCCATTGGCGGGTAGACAGGGGTGTCACGAGGCGTCGCAGAATGGGACGACGATCTCCTCTCAGCAGTGCAATATACTGGCCCGCTTCCGATACGAGAGAGCTGCTTCTGGGGCGCTGTCGGCCTGCTCGTTCCCCACGACACCACAATGGGCTGGAACCCACTGGAGAACCAGACTTTGGCCTGCTTCGTATATATACAGGGTGATAAGCTACTAACACATCCGTGACTAGGGGTGCGGATGAGACTCATATGCCGGAATTTTTAATAGCTTACAGTGCAGATTTTAAGTCAGTAAAGACAGTCCATTCCCGCGGGGTAAAATCAACGATGTGGTGCTGAAAGAAAAAGGTGGCATAGAGTTCCGCAGCGGTTGATGAGGTTGGATGCGAAAGGCGTCGACCTTGAACTACTCCTTCTCTTAGAAGTCGGCCCAGGACGCACATTCCCCCAGGGCGTCAGTCGTGACGTTGCCCACATACGCGAGGCCGACAACGGCAAGCCCTATCACCACCACCACCACCTTCGGACGGGCTGACGAATGCCGAGGCGGATTTGCCGTTTCTGGATGCCCCCATCTGTGTATGCTGCTGTAGAAGTAGAAAACCTGTCATCTAACAGAGCATAAAAATGGGCTCGAATGACTTGAGGGAGAACCTGATATCTTCTTTCTAGAAGGTTCGGAAGGCTTACGAAGGTCGGTGGCACCGGAGGTCGGTGGTACATTGTTTGTTTGTTTGTAAGGGAAAACAATGACATTATTGCATTGTAGTTGTATTCTTTATTAGGTATTCTGTATGATGCTCTATTCTGTGTACACATTTTTGTACAGATTGTGCCTCCTCCGTTAAGTATAAGTGCATCGCGATAACGCAAGTTCTTAATCAGTACGTGGCAGAGTATATCTACACGGAAGGACGATTACAGGAGATGCAACGAGTAACACGTTCCTCTCACCACGATACCCGTGAACCATCACACTTACACCTGACGACCTGAAGCCAGGCGCTGTTTTTCAGATCACGTGTATAGACGTCGCAAAAGAAAACGTGCGACATATAGACGAACAGTTGTCGTACCGGTTGTCAACCGGGTGAGATTGAGGGAGGTCAATCCGCCTTAGTATGCGTCTGTCTTATCGTTCCCCATAAATGAGCGATAAGGGCGCCTGAGAAATAGCTCGGGACAGTTCTCAGACGAAGCTCCATCACGAACTTTCAGTGACACTATTACATTCATCAGCTTGCGTCCCTCCCGGTAAGTGCTGTAGTGCATGCTGTAAGTACTTTTGCGTGGTACCGGGTGTGGGGGGCCTTGCGGTAACTGCTTCCGATGACGAGCGTCTACTTGGGAGAATTTGTTATTCTTCATGTGGACTGGGACTGTTCAACGCGTGGTAGAAACTGAGGTGGTAGAAGTGCTCCTGGTCTCTCACTTTCTATTCCGTATATGGGTTGAAGACCTATATCGTAACTATAGTGACGTCGCGCGGAACTTTTCGCTTACCTGAGGACTCAGACTTGTGCAAAATACTACGCAAAAGTATTTAAAATAGAGTACAAAATACTCAAAACTGAAAGTAATTTGAGTAGAGTACTAAATTATCTAAGAAGCATTTAGGATACTCTTTAAAGTACTTTAATATTAGCAGTTGATATTAGCATCTGTATATCTTTCATTTGCAAGGTCTTGGTGTCAAGCAATGTTTGGTGAAATTTGGTGAACCCAAGTAAACTTTGTTGCTATTTTCTGACGCAAAACTTCGTAATCCCTCGTGTATCTCAGCTCGGGACTTTCAACCTCTGGCGCGTGTTTATCGCTTTGGTGACCAAGGAAATAAATGCCGGGGTTCCCTTGTACCTAGTCCCTTAGAGATTCACCTGGCAGGAACCGTTTTCTGACGAAGTTGGCTATTGACAACAAGGCTAAGCGTGGGACCTGCCTATTGTGCAGGAGGATAAATGACAGGTCCCCGAATTCCCAAAAAGAAAAAGAAAAAAAGAGCGTTCCAGTGAGCTGAAAATCTGGACACAGCGGGAAGTGTTCTTGATGAGGAAGGAAACTATTTTGAGTACTGAGTAGTAAATACCGAAAACGGTATATTAAATACGTTAAAAAATATTTGTCGCAAAAAGTATTGAGTAGAGTACCAAAAAACCGGAAAGAGTATTTAAAATACTGTATTTTGAGTACGTACTCAAGATACGTAGAAGTCTGCGCCACAGGTCGGCATTTTGGCTCACGATGACAGTTATCTGATAAGGCGTATCGACCTCACACTCACTTTGAACTCACGTGAGTGTCGATATCGCGCCCTGTATCTCGCATCCGCGATCACAATATTTTGAGCAGCTTAATATTGCCAGACGAATACAGACGATAAAAGCATGCACACAAGCAGCACAATGTACTGAAAGTCGAGTGCAATAGGGGTGGACGGTATGTGTCTTATCGATGTTCCTTAGTTTCACGAGTCTGCTCAAGGCCTTCCACCTACCCGTCCAACCCTATTGCACCCGACTTTCAGTACATTTTGCTGCTTGGGCAGGTGGCCATCGTCAACAACGCCGCTAGGCGGTTCTCACACGGGTTACTATGACTGATCGCACTTTCACTGTCACGAAATCAAGAACCAACAACACACGCAATATCGGTTACGCCATATATTAGTGCACTCACGAGATAATGTAAAGTATCACACACAGACATGTATACAGCCGAGTTACTTGATAACAAAACTTGCTTGTAGAGACCTTGATCGAGACTGAATGTCACGCAAGGTGGGCGTTTGACTGAAGTTATCTCTTCATAATGCGTATGTTTGGTGGAGGATGAGTCATATACGGTTATCATTACGGTATTGAATTTTGATAAACGAATTGGGAACACAATAAATATTCTCTATTGTTTTTTTTAAAGCTTTAATGCGTGATGCCAATTATAGCTGCCCTGATACGCAGTGTGAGAGCGACGAGCAAATTAAAATTTTACGCATAATGCAAAACTCTCTAGCGTGTACTGGAAACGAGAAAAGCAGTGTTGAGCAAATGGATATCTCTTTGCCTCCTAGTTAGCTTCAGTGGCTTCTGGTTCTCGGTAATCAGTGAAAAGTACCAATAAACATAGACCGCGGTCGATGGAAATGATTTATACACCGTTGATCACCGGAATAAGCGCAACAAATCAATCAATTTTTATCCCATTGGCTTCATGTTTAACTACAATGAACACAACAAATGAAATCATCCCGAATAAAATAAGTAACCAAGCACTGTATCTCGCCTGTCACAGCCCACAACTTAAAATTACTCCTGTTTGATAACGAAGCGCGCCCGATCTTCAACTTGCCGTTACCCCACAACGCGCGTTCAACGCGTCACTTCGGCCCGGGGTTTGCCACGAGCCCTTGAGCCCGGTGCGCCCTTGCGCACCGGGTTTGGAGCGCGCGAACTTTAAATATAGCGATAACGATCGCTACATTGTAGTGCTACGGTGCTCAGACCGCGTCAGGTAGCTATGCCGCCTTTAGCCTGTAGGTTCCTAGCTGCGTTTGTAGCAAAACAAACAAACAACCGTGGAAGTTGAAGATTCCGACGGCTAGATCAGAGCGTTCGAAGTCAACGTAGGACATTCCTGCTATACTTCCCGCCGACTGTCTTCCAATTTAAAATATGGCCATCAAAGGCCACCAATGGGTGGTAGGCGAAATACTCACGCAGCAACTAATCAATAAAACTGAATACACGGGTGACATGGGCGATTTGGCCAAATCAACGCGCATACGCACGAGTGCCAGCCCAAAATCACCTACTCAAAAACTTGTTTTGCGTAACAGTGAGTAAGTGGCAGGCGCGGTTGCAACATAGACGCACAGGTACCCATTTATGTACCACACATTTATAGTTACTCTTCACTCTGACAGGAAAAAATAGAAATAAAAATGCAAAACGCCGCGAAAGCAAGTGCGAATGTGTAGTAGCACTTTCAGCATCAACGTCAGACCGATGTAGGAAAAAAAAAGACTGCGACCTCGCGACAAGATGAGTGCGGACTCACACGATAATGGCGTTGAAGGGGACGATTTCGTTCGGAGCCCTACAGTGCATGGTTCCCGTTAGTACCGCTGTAGGACGTTCCAGCATGAGTGTACACGCCAGTACTTCGTTGCAGCGTGAGCGCGGTCACAATAATCGCGTTGCCGTTTCAACGTGATAGCAGATTATTGATGCTGCCATGCTGTGTGAAACGAGTGGGACACACACACTCGATACGATCGGCGATCGTGATTGTGTGTACCGTGAGTTATCGCGCTCATGAGTTTTTGTTTTTTGCCGAGGTCTGTTCTGCGCTGAGGTTTACAGTCGAACCTGCTGTTTCGCGAGGCCCGACTCGCTGCGCCCGCTAAGCTCTTTTGAGCGCTCACGTTCGCTCGTATGTACGCAGTCGCCTCCAGCTCAGATCCTCGTTTGCCGTCTCATCTCACTGGTCCCTATTCACCCTTTCACTGTTAGCAAACAGAAAGCACAACCGGAAGTTGTCCAGGGTTCCTAGAGTCAGCGGCTGCTAGTGGCGCCACGCCCTGTCACTCATTTGAGTTAAGCTCTTTCACTATTTGTAAACAGTGAAAGTGTTTAACTCAAATGAATGACACGACATGGCGCCACGTGCAACCGCTGACGCTGGGAACCTTAGACAACTTCCGGTTGTGCTTTCTGTTTGCTAACAGTGAAAGCGTGTATATAGGTTGCCGAGAGCGCAAAGGTGACGTGAGGAGAGTTGAGCTGACGTTGAGATGAGCTGAAATAAGCTTAGCTCACCCAGCTTGCGCATCATTTCAGCTCGCCCACGCTCAGCACTGGCAACAATGAGCATGCTCACGAGTGTACTTCGTCGAGATTTATTTAGTGACTCTAGCAGAGATATACCCATCAACTGGTGTGCATGTGTGGCGGGACATATGAGGCAAACGAAACGGTGATATCGGTTCTTATCGTGCATCACAACGCGCGAGAGCGACCTCGCCGCATTGAGGCGCTCGTTGGTATTTGTTTGCAGCTCCTTATATCTCTTACAATCAGCGATCAGAGAGTGGCCCAGATACGTATCTCCGTGTGAATATCCTGAAACGTCTGAGACGTTTGAAAGGCGTTGCAAGACACGGTCGAGTTGGTAAGGCGGATAAGGGATGTTATCTTGTTCTTGTATCGCTAATTGAAGGATAGGTGTCTTGTTCTATCTGCTCTACGCGAACTTTATTCTCGGAGGTTAATTTTGTAGACCGTTAAATGGTACATATTAATTAGGGCGCCTCAATACTAGCTCTCTCTGCGTAGATGGTGAAAACAAGCGCGTCGTCTGCTACGAATTTCCGCCATCTTGACGCCCACGCACAGCTCGCGATGCGCTCACAAAAGTGTACCTATATACGCTTAGCTACGCACTATATACGAACATTTTTGAGTTGAGTAAATACGTAGCAGAGGAGGTTTGAAAAAGTGGGTGAAATCGGTACACAGCATTTATGCATGATAAGCGTGGGCGTCAACACGACGGCTTTGCGCCATTCGCTTCTGCAAAGGGTGACTATACACATATGACGTACGAAACCCTCTTCCGAACCAAAAATGGGGATAATAACTCCACCTGCCTTTGGTACCGGAAGGGGACCTTCCCCTGAAACATACGCCGTATGTTTACAACCTTTCATATCCTTAGCGTCCCCGTAACTACTGCTTGGGCCCATAGTTACGGAAACAGCTGACGTTATAGTGTTCCGCAAACTTCCCAAGTCCCGCTTAGCAATCCCTAAACGTGTGCATGCACGGAAGGCAGCACGATCTGGGACCCGGAAACACCCCGCCAGGATTTCTTCCACCTTCCTTCTGGGACGACCTTGATCTCGCATGCGGGCGTTACCGGACTCCACGCAGCCGGTCGCTGTATTTTCGCCACAGGGAATCCCCGACCGCGTTTTCCCACACTTTTGCCACGAGCACTCTTCGGTTATACGTTGTTTGTGCGCAATGCGGGATTGCTCGGAAACCTGAGGTACTTCCCTTCGGAGTCATCGCGGAAAGCTGTTCGTAGTGTGCTCCTGTAGAAAAGACCCGTGCTTAAACGCTGGTGAACTTCTTGTGCCCTCCTACTTTAGCGACAGTGAAGCCCTATGGAGCGGAGTCCAGCAGAGGAACTACGGAGCATGGCTCAGGAGCTGGGACTGCGGGTGAACAGCCCCGAGTTTGCTAAAGCCATGGACGGAGCGGATCCTCTACGGCGTTTCCGAGAACGGTTCTGCATTCCTCGTGTCAAAGACGTGGTGGACGGTAGGTGACATACAAGATCTGGTTGTGTTCTAAGAAAAAAAGGTGCAATAGAGGACTTGAGAAAATCCCAGAGAGCTTAGCTCCGCTTTGATCTATGGGAACTTGGTAATCAGAAAGGAGGAGTGGTGGTGGGTGGTGATAGGGCTTGCCGTTGTCGGCCTCACGTATGTGGGCAACGTCACGGCTGACGCCCTGGGGGAATGTGCGCCCTGGGCCGACTTCTAAGGGAACTGTGCCGACATATGTCTGAAAGCGTCTGAGGAAAACCCAGGAAAAACCCCAGACAGCACAGCCGGCACCGGGATTCGAACCCGGGTACCTCCCAGTCTCGACACTGACATGGCCAGCACGCTAACCACTGAGCCACGGGAGCTGGTTTCAGAAAGGAGAAGGTCTCCAAACTGTTTCGGTTTCAGAAAGGAGGAGAAGGTCTCCAAACTGTTTCGGTTTCTCCTCTCATGGCCAATAATAGTTCATGAGGTGTCAAGGTCATCGAAAACGAAACGTGAAGAACTGTTCTCCCTTCCTCATGACTGTGATCTCCCAGGATGCAACGCGTGCGCAAGGAACACTGGGATTTTCTGAAATCTTCCATTAGTTTCTAGACCCCTATGTATAGGTTGCAATATCACTCCCGCACTTTAGTCCCCTGACCCTGAAATTTACTCGCAGCACTGAAAATAGTTCCTGAACTTCGCATGACCTTCCGCGGATCTATAGCCCCGAGAGGGACTTAGAGTGTACAGGCAGACTACGATGCGGTCAACGACTTAACGGCTTCGCATTACATTACAAGCGATGTTGAACAACGTATCAGTAGCCACTTCGAGTTATTTATGTACAGATCCATATTATGGTTGGGAAAAGGTCCCCAAAAATCCCTACTGCTTCCGGTGATGACACGTTTGAGGAAGCTTCGTGGGGGCACCCCCCTTTTCCCCTGAGTATGCTTTAGAGCACAACGTCAACGCACCACACAAGTAATTTCGCTTCGGTGAAATCCGTACATCTACTGGAGCTTTCCGGGAAAAGAAATCTGTAGCCATACGTGTATTCATTTCGTATAACGCCCTATTAAAAATCCGAGTCTCGCTACTCTACATATAGCGCAACCAGACCTCCTTCCACGGTCGTCATACCACAGATGGACATTGCCAGCAGTGCTCAGTGTCATGCTAAAATGAAAATATCGTGGCCGCACGTCTTGCTGCTACTTTTCGGGGTCTGTTGTGTAGATTTATTTTGCAACCGCGATTGCATCCAAAGTGACGCAGACAGGGACGATGCATCTTGGAGAGCGATCCAATGTTCCGTTTCTTACGTTTGGCGCGTTGTGTTCACTGATTTTAAAGAGAATCGAAGCCTAACAAACCCGGTTCACTGATAGTAAAAGCCGCTACCTGAATTCTATGCTAGCCGATTCTCGTCTCTGTTCCCGGCGATGGAGGAACGTTGCGCACTGGTTTACCCAGAATTTCGTCCTTGTGGGAGTGTTGGGCTCCGCAAAGGGGGTGTATTTACGTTCTTCTGACGAAGTATTTGTGGAATCTTTAGATGGAAATTTTAGCGGGTCTCCTCCAGATTCTTTTCTTTTTTTTTTTTGTGGGGGTGGGGGTGGGGGAGGGAAGGGGGGCGTGTGGGGTGTCTGGATAAATCACTGGTACGCAGAGGCCGAATTTCATTTAGCGTGGCTATTCGATAGTCCAAGCCATCAGTACAAAACCGGCGCAAATTCCATTCCATTCGGTGGTGCAGTTAATTAGAAAATTAAAATTAAAGATTACGGGCAACACTGTATTAGGTATTCGGAAGGGATCCGTACTCTCAGCCGCGTGCGGCGGCAACCACGTTGCATACGTATAACGCTGTGCCCGACAACCGAACAGCGCTGCGTTTCTTTTTCATTTTATTTCGCAAAAAACGCACTAAACAGGGCTGTCTGCACTCCTATGGAAATATGATATGAAATAATAGTCACCAAAAGAACAAAACGCGACAAAATAGTGCTGCATACATAATACATATTCGACAGTCTTGCCCGCTACACAGGGGGTTGTTCGACACCAGGCGTCTCGCCGATGCACTACGCCGGATTTTTAATGATAGATTAAAAATATTTAGAGAGCGTTGTCGGTCGTATGGTTCCGCATATGGGATTTACAAGCAACAAAGTCGTTTTATAAGTAACGTGGAGCAATTTTATTTTTGTTCTCAATAGAATGCCTTGTGGTGTTGATTTAATAGATATAGTGTATGATCGTGTTTTGATGGGTCAATTTACTGAGATCTGTTTTGTTGTCCATTGTTGAATATGTGTCAAACATGTATGCCACTCCTGTTTGGGCCACATATTTGCTTACAGTATTAATAAATAAAAAAAAATAAAAGTCTCAAGCCACGTCGCCAGCATATCCTGCTTGTCTACTACTGATAAAGTTCTTCTTGGAAACTCTCTTGGAATCTCTCTTGGAACGCTCTGATAATCAACGCAGGGACCGACCCAGGATCCACGAAGGAATGCATCTATTTGTGTGGCCACTCCTTGGGCTTGAAGCCAAAGTCTACGGATGAATACGTGCAGAAGGTCTTGGACAACTGGGCGCGGACGTAAGCATATAGCCTCTTCCTCCCTCGGTCACGCATTTCTGGGCAATTGCGTTTGCGCTCTTTATACAGGGTGTTTATATATGAGGGGGGAAGGAGGGAAGTACAAAAAATCAAACGGCCACGAAGTTTTACAGTTGTGGAAGGAAAACGACGCAGACAACAGATTTTAGGGAACACTGGTTCATTTAATGGGCAGAAATTATAAGTTCAAAAAAAAAAAAAAAAAAAGAGGGGTTGACGTCGAAACTTTTTTGTATTTAACTGTTAATTTCTGCCCATTAAAGTGTTTCTAACTTCCCTAAAATCTGTTGTCCGCGTTTTCCTTCCACAACTAATATATATATATATATATATATATAGTCACATAATTTGTATTTCAATATTACGAGAGGGTGCATAGATGCGGTTTCCACAGGTGGGCTATGTGACTAAGTGGACATCTTGTAGGAAAAGGTGTAACTATATAGTGTACGACTAATTGACTAAAATTCATCAATTAACTTATTTAGATATTTTCAGGGCAATGCAACAAAGTTATTATTTAAATCCACGCACTATTTTCAAAAATCCTAGAACGAGCCCGTTCCTTCTTTGGGATAGAAATCGCGAACTTCTGTTATGGAAATGGGCCGAAACCGAGACCACGCACTTCTGGAGCGCAAAATGAGCGACGGCCGTTCGCGTCGGAGGTTCACGTCTTTTGTAGCGATGGAGCTGCTTTCGTCATCCTGTCTATTGGTCTTCTTTTGGGCAGGGGGAAGGAATTTCTCAGGCGTGTCGTTCGTGCGTAATAAAAATTTGTTTTTAGCGCGCTACTTGCGTGTGTTGTTCGTCTTCTCGTCTTTTGTCTTAGAGCTTCTATTTCGGGATGAAACTGATCGGGGTAGGCGCGCTGGGCCCCGGTCTTCAACTGTCACGTCGAGACTGGGAGGTACCCGAGTTCGAGTCCCGGTGCAGGCCGTGCTGTCTGGGGTTTTTCCTGGGTTTTCCTCGGATGCTTTCAGAGAAATATGTCGGCACCGTTCCCTTAGAAGTCGGCCTAGGACCACCACCACTTCCACCATAGCGATCGTTATCGTTATACCACCACTATGGTGGTACCACCTTACCACCACCAAGTTCGCGCGACGCCACCTAGATGCAGAAGGCCTGCTTCCTGCCTCCTCTCCCTCCTTCGCTACGTGACATATAAAGCAGAATTCGTCTGCTACTGCGTTTCGCCGTCTGCAAATTCAGGAACTCGCAAAATGATTGCACCTAATTTGGAACCCGTAGACCTGAATCTGTAGACAAAAATTGCTACACGCTTTCTAGAAAATCTGTCTTGAGAAAGACATGGGACCGCATTGCGGTTTATTTTAAAGATTTCCCATTTAGTTCGCGGAGACGTTCAAACACTACTCGCAGACGACGGTGGTACGTCCCCATGGCTACGACAGCGGAAATCACGTTCGTGATTGGCTACCGCCGTTAAAAACACGATCCTGATTGGCTGACTCGTACTTATTACATCACGTGGTCGAGTAAGCAGGCTTTCTTTATCTAGTGGTGGTGATGGCGAAAGGGCTTGCCGTTGTGGGGCTCGCAGAGGTGGGCAACGTGACGACTGGGCCGACTTCTCCTCGCGTCCTGGGCCGACTTCTAAGGGAACTGTGCCGACATATGTCTGAAAGCGTCTGAGGAAAACCCAGGAAAAACCCCAGACAGCACAGCCTGCACCGGGACTCGAACCCGGGTACCTCCCAGTCTCGACGTGACATGGCCAGCACGGTAACTACTGAGCCACTGGAGCTAGATGCTTTCTTTATCTAGGTGATGCTGCCAAATGCCAATTCGGTGGGCTCGTCGAAGAGCTCGTGGCGAATCACGGGCCGAAGTGATACATTTAACGCGCCTTACGGGATAACGACAAGTTGAAGATTTGGCCCCTGATCTGATAGCCAGGTAGACCGTTTTCAGGTCCACATAATACCCAGCTGTCACACGGGCAGTTTTCAATGATCATTGAAACCAATGGCCGTTGAACATGCGCGTAGCGCCAGTAAGCGTGTGTCAACTTCCCAAGGAGCATTGAATCCATTGCTCTCTGACAAGTTGACACGTTACACGCTTGGGGGCGCTACGTGCATGTTTAATGGCAATTGGTTTCAATGATCATTGAAAACTGCCCGTGTGACAGGGGTATAAGCCGGAGGTCATGACGTTTCTGCGCTCGGGGAAGTGCGTATTTCTGGTTACTACAAAAGCTTTGAATGGAGAGCTTCATCGCCAGGGACGATACTCTACCCCATCGCTGGTGGTGATGTGGGGGATGAAATAACGAGCCCCTTCCAATAAGGATAGAAGTGCGATTGCGTCCAACAAGGTCAAAAGAGCTTTGAGCGTCAAGCGTATAAGTGGGCTGGCTTTCACCAGGGACCAAGCAGTTTTGATAGACAGAAGGGGGCGAGAGTCCAGCTGACTGCGAGACCCAGAGAGTGCGCTTCGGGAAGGGTAGTAGCGTGGGCAATGAAGAAGAATGTGCCCCAGATGCTCTAGAGCACTGCAGTGACAGCTTCAGGGGGAGTCAACTTGTCTCAAGCGGTAACGCCACCGAGCTGTAAAAGCCGCATCGTGTCGCATTCGATGAATTAATGCAGCATCTTGATGAAGGGGCCGTGGGAACAAACACCCGCACCTGTTGTGTTTCGGCTCACTTGCGTGTTAAAGGATCGCTATTTATTACCTCCATTTTGTCGTCGAACTATAGACGTCGAATATCGAATTAGTCGTCCTGTAGTTACATGCGTTCTGCCACGGAATGTTCGCCTTCACCCTGTCGCATAATCCGCCTGCAAAAATGGCATCGATGCTGCTCTCGCAACTTCTTTTTATCTGGAAAAGATTTAAAGTGCCACTCCGGACTCGGGGAAACAGTGTTTGTTTTATTTAGTCCATGAAAACAACGTGCCTCAAGGATTCTATACGCGAAATTTCAATAGTGTTTGCGAACGCTGTGCATTTTTGCCTATTTTTGAACATCTGCTGAGCGTCCACAAGTTTCGATGACGCGAGGAGCGAGTGACGTAATCACAAGCTCACAAATTGCAATGATGTCATGTTCTGGAGAGGGCACTCGTCACCTAGCAACGACGCCGGCGACCGGGAGGGTCACGGGGTGGAGAAGTCACGTGACGCTGATCGAAAGAGGGTAAGATGTCTTTCCCTCCTTGTGTTTTCTCCAAGGTCGAAGCGGTCGTAGGATATATCACGTGGGGCTCCGCTTACGGAGTGCAAAAAGTGGGGTGAAGGGGTTGCCAGATGAAAGCAGGGCGCTCCGTCGGAGCCTAACATGACGTCACAGTTCCCAAAAATAAAAATTAAGCTTTCGTGTCACTTTGGTAGGATTCTGAAGACACGAGATTTAGTTCGTAGTGGCACTTTAAAAAAAGACACCCTGTGTCTGTAGACCCTTGCTCACTTTGTTCCCAATATCTAGGGGCGTGGAGAGCCACTTCCGAGGTAAATTCCCCGCAGCATCCTGCGAGGCAGCTCCCAAGAAAATGACTGCGGACCTAGTAGGTAAGACGGTCCGCTATTTTTCCACGGTCGCGTGACTGGCATTACTCTACAGTGCAAATGATTCCCTAGGAGCACACGAGGACGAAGTCGTCGTTATGAATGGACTAACAGTGAACCTGCATTTGCTGATGGTAAGCATAGATGAATAGCGATATTCTTGTAATCGTGTGTCTTGTATCTGCAGTTCTACTCAGTGGCGTCGCTAGGGTACGCGTCACCCGGTGCGGGAGCTCTTTGCGTCATCCTCCATCCCACCCCACCCCACCCCATGCCCCAGTTAACGGATACCTTTCCGTACCAGGCGATTCACGATAAATAAACATATTACACCACACTCAGACAAAAAAAGAAACTTCCCTTCCGTCGCTTCACCCGGTGCGGACCGCACCCCCCTAGTGACGCCACTGGTTCTACTCGTAACGTTTCTTCGTAATGCTCTTTTCCGGTACTTACCGCCATGTCGCTCGGCTCCTCAGGGAGCCTAGTGCGCTTCTCGATCCGCTATGCAAGTATACACAAAAATGCGATTCAAGGAATGGCCACTGCAGGGGCGCCGCCATTCGTGCTGTCACCCCGTGGTAGTCACAGGAACTGTGCACGTGTGGACTGCCGAGTTCCTTCATTTTCTCGTTTATGTGTTCGTTCACTTTTGTGCCCGTTCATTTTCTCCCGCTCGGGAACCGATGTAGAAAAAATATCTCATCGGCCAGCACTCCTCACGTGAACAACTGTGCATATCGCACGCAGAAGCAAGGAATCTTCGTTTTACATTATCTTTCGAACGTTGATAAGCTACTCAAATGTTTACCGGATGACAATGTTACGTAATCCTCAGTCATACTCATTAAGGACTGGAGCCACCAGTATTAATCCCAATGGGAAGAGCGATTTTGGCAGTCCACCCCTCTTGTATCTTCGCTGAGAACGAGGCTAACGAGCACATGGAGACTACTGGTTTGAGAGTATCGCGACATCGTCTTATAGCCCATGTCGCGTTTCTCATTCCCCGCGTACCAGAGGAGCGACATCATTGGTCCTTCCCTCGAATAAGGTGATAACTGCCTAACGTGAGACTCCTTTCGTCTGAAGGGCTTTCCCTCGTCACGTGGCCTCTCTGCACTTTACCTTCTCTCATGCGCAGAGGCACACAGGCACACAGTGTAGGCTTTGCAGCGCTTCCTGTACGTGCAGGCTTTCCTTTAGTTTCGTATGAGGTTTTCTCCTGGGTTTTCCGGCAGTATTTCCAGACTGATATCGGCACAGTTGCTACTGAAGTAGTCCCAGGAGGCCATGTAGCTCCCTTGTCTCCCTCTCCTTCCTGGCAACGTCTGTACGCCACTATAGCCACAGTTACTTCGCGGTGCGAATATAGAATTTAAGAAATTGATGTACTTCGAAAACTATAGACCTCTACCCGAGAAACGTCATCGTGACGTTGGTAGACAGACGGAAACCGAGACAAATCGGGAGGGGAGGGCTGGGTTCCACGAATGGACACTTGTTGGCTGCTTCCTACTGAAAGAAAAGTAGGACCGAAGGTCGCGTCCCTTTCAGGGAGCATCGTAATCCCCTCAAGACCGTGGCTTTAGGTCACGATCTTGTTCGCCTCTAGCTTCGAGCGTAGTTCAACTCTACCAAATTGATGGCGCTGCCGAGCAGACGTCATTTGTTTAAAAGAGAGGTCTATTGCGAGGGCCCCTTGAAGCGTATCCGAAGCGTGGGAATCCTTCAGAACAGAGCGTGGAGGTGATGGCGCTCGCCATAGTCGATCACAACGTCACGACTATAGGCGGCTAAATGCTTAGTACTTTGCCTTCCAGCTAACCTATTACAAGCCTCGAGGGAAGAGATGCAAGCTGGTTATTGAATGGGACGCCTTTCCGTCAGATGTGGTGAGTGCGTGTTCTTGTCTGCCAGGAACATATTGTCTTCTTGCAGAATGATTACATATTTTTCCTGGTCGCAGTATGCGGCGCAATCTCAAGTAGAACACCAGGGCTTAGACCTTGAGTCGAACCTCATATACCTGAGGGCGAGAGAGGTAAGCGGCCGCGTCGAAACCGCACAGCGTCCCTCGTTGACAGACTGTGGTGATTCTTCAGGGTGAACAGTTGCTTCGAGAAGAGGACATCCTAGACTTGATTGAGACCCGGGGAGAGACCATCGCCATGCTGTTGCTTCCTGGAGTGCAGTACTACACGGGGCAGTCGTTTGATATAAAAAAGATAACTGACGCCGCTAGATCCAAGGTTCGGTATTAAGCCCTTTTTTAGAATTCTAGGAATGACAACTAATCGGCTGTCTTTTGCCAACCATTTAGGGCTGCGTTATCGTTTGGGACTTAGCTCACGCCGTTGGCAACGTGAAACTGAGGCTCTCCGACTGGAATGTTGACCTCGCGGCCTGGTGTTCGTACAAGGTACAACTATACCGTTCTTACGTTGAACACGGCTGCGTTGTGGTTGAACTAACCGAAATATTGCGTGGACACTTTTAGTACCTGAATTCCGGGGCTGGTTGCTTAGGCGCAGCCTTCGTCAGCAGAAGGTTCCAGGAGTCCCAGGGCCTCCTTCCAGCACTGAGGGGATGGTGGGGTGTCAAGCCTCAAACCAAGTTCACAATGCTAAGAGGTCAGTTGCTCGCTGTCGGTACGGGTGCGCAACACGTAATTGATGCGTGATTGTTAAAAGAAAATGCGTGCGTTTTTCTTTATTACTAGAATTTGATCCGTGCACTACCGCCGATGTCTTCAAGCTTTCAAACTGTCCGCCTCTTCTGGTGGCTCCCATTATGGCAAGCCTTGAGGTAAAGCGTCACTTTTTCAAGCTAATATTTGAAAGTAAGGCAAATCGACGGGAAAATTTGGACAGCCTATACATGACCCCCTTGTGGGAGGGGCTGGGGCAGATGACCTGGGGAATGCTCTAGAGGAACTGTGGTCACGTGTGGAATTCATTACCAGCAGCGCACATCAGCAGTATCAACACAGCAGCCCTATGCGGGGTATAGTCGCGAATATTGCCATGGCATAACCTCTTATATAGAGGAGGCTATGGCCCTGCGCGCGGAGACACCGCAAAGTACGCAAGATATAAACGCCGTCAGTATCCATTACGCGCAGACGCGTATGGTCGAGCGAACCCGCAAACCTTCATAGTTTCGGACTCTCCAAATGGAAGTGACGTCATCGCGAGCTCTGGCGTCGGTCTGCTAACAACAGCACCTTCATCGCCTCCGTTCTCCGTCGCACGTTCCAAGTCTACAAGCGGATGCGGCGAGTAGACGGAAATCGACCTTCGAGGAGAAAACGTTGCTAGATGCGCGGCAGATTGCGCACATTGTGACGTAATCCTTGTGCAATACTTCCACGTCGAGTAAAAATGATTTGGTAAAATACAGTGTGGGTAAAGGAGCATTGCACAGCAATGGCAAAAATTCGATAGGGTTCTGAAGACACGAAATTTATATAGTACCTCTGTCACACGGGCAGTCTTCAATTATCATTGCAACCAATTACCATTGAACGGGTGACACCTCTGGTGCGTGGCGCTACCCGTATGTTCAATGGTCATTACTTTCAATGATAATTTAAGACTCCCCGTATGGTGAGGGGTATTAGTCCGCGTAGCCGCAAGACAGATTACAACGAATGTCACTGCTCACTCACAGATCTTCACTGAGGCCGGAGAAGACGCGAGGCTACGGAAGCAGTTCTTGTTGACGGGCTACCTCGAACTTCTGCTCGAGGAGGAACTGGGAGCGAACCACGACTTGGCAGACGAAGCGGCGCCGTTCCACATCATAACTCCGCGAGACCCGGCTGCGAGGGGGACGCAGCTCAGCATCCACATCAGACATCGACCACCTGAGGTTCATAAACTGTTCCATGCCAAAGGCATTATTGTAAGTACAAAGGCCATGACCAGTTTCAATACAAGATGGAGGCTATGATGCAAATGAGTTTTCTCAGATGAGATGGCCTGGCTGGTGTTGTGGTTAGAGCCTGGATGCATTTATTTTTATTTATCTTTATTTATCTTTATTTATCTTTATTTATCTTTATTTACCTTTATTTACCTTTATTTACCTTTATTTACCTTTATTTATCTTTATTTATCTTTATTTACCTTTATTTACCTTTATTTACCTTTATTTACCTTTATTTACCTTTATTTACCTTTATTTACCTTTATTTATCTTTATTTATTGCGCCCATGAACTGTAGTATGTATGTCCGCATGTCTTCGCGAACATTCGCGCTAGACGAATTTTTCTTCCTTTTTCTTTTTCTTTTGGAAAGCCGAATCTGCTTTCGTGCGTGACACCTCTTGTTCTTGGTATCCTCGCGCCTGTGATACCATGATTTGGAGCTGATGTACAATGTGTGTTAATTGTAATTTCAGTGCGATTTCAGAGCGCCATCCGTGATCAGGCTGGCTCCGGTGCCGCTCTACAACAGTTACTCGGATGTCTGGAACTGCATCGATATCCTGAAGGGTATTGTCACAGAGCTGGCCAGTAGTTCATATCAAACCAACGGCTGCTAGGAGTGTTACTGCATGTCGACGCGTTGCAAATAAAGCTATGTTGTGTTACCCTAGCGCTGGTTTCGTTTTCTTTTTTCTTTTTTTCCTGTCGCTTCCGAGTCCTAGAACAGTCT
Organism: Ornithodoros turicata; assembly: GCF_037126465.1. Lineage (NCBI taxonomy): Eukaryota > Metazoa > Arthropoda > Arachnida > Ixodida > Argasidae > Ornithodoros > Ornithodoros turicata. Next base: position 13,902,587 of record NC_088203.1, read on the forward strand.
GTGGCAGATCTTTCTGTTCGGAGTGCACCTGTACCACAGGCTTCAGAATATAGCTCCATGAACTCCTGGTTGCGCAGAATACTCGACACGCAATACAACCGAATGTCCACGCTAAGGGCTCTTAGTAGTGATGCAAAACTATCGATAGTTTTGAAAAAAACTATCGATTGTTGGCTTTCGATAGTACTATTCTTTTGTTTTTATATACTATCGATTTGGTTCTCACTATCTATGCTTTCGTTCCAGTCTTCGTTTTCACACTGGCACAATGAGAACGAAAACAGAATCACGTGCGACACAAGTTCTTTCCGTTTCGCTGTAATGCATTAATGATGCACTGCAAGCAGCGAAAGAAGATGCTCTTTATAAAATCGTGCGCACTCATGAGACTGCGATGCCGCAGTCAATCCAGTGCAGCGAGTATCCCGTGACCTTGCGGCGTGTTTGAGCGGCATGAAAAGCTCAAGGTCAGCAGTTTTCTGAATGCCGACTATCGATAGTATACTATCGATAGTTTTTTTTTTACTATCGACAGTCGACTGTCGATAGTCTATCAATATTTTGACCAGCGGCATGGCCGAGAAGATATATGCATCTACCCGTTGGTGGCTAGTCCAAAGGTCGTGCAGAAGACTCTGAGGTGGTGGGTTCGAGTCCTACCTCCGGCTGTTGTAAGGTTTTCCCCGACAGGCTTTCCAGACGAACGTCGGCACAGTTACCCCTGAAGTCTGCCCAGGACGCACACTAACCTTCCTCTTCTTCCTACTGTCCTCTCTCCATCTGTCCACGCCTGCACGCCGCTCATATAGCCACGGTTGCTTCGCGGCGCTAAAGAGGGAATACAAAAGAGACTATTTTGGAGTGAGGATGTTGTAAGGTCTTTTCGGCAGTTTCTTCAGAGAGGCGCTTTCAGACAGATGTCGACACAGTTATCTGTGAAGTTGGCTCTGTACGCATATGCTTGTCCTGAGCAACATCTCGCCGCGCGTGCAGACGGAGCGCCTGGTACCTAGCCAAGCATACAAAGTGGCCCGGAACAACAGTGATTTTCTTACACGAAATGTATAATCAATTTATAGTAGTTCCGTAAAATATCCGTGCCAATTAGGCTACAGTACAGTTGGCTAACTAATTTTTATGGTTCATTTAACTCATTTCAGCGCATTTTTATTGTAACTCAGTTTTCTGGTTAATAGCTGGATTGCCAGCAGTCAGCCTATCTAGCTTCCCTGGAAGTAGCCAGGAGCAGTACTGCGTGCGCGTATTACCATCCAACAGGAGAACCGTCAGCTCTCAAAATATTACTGTGCCGCGGATAGGTCGGCTGGACCAGCTGCGAGAGCACCCCACAGGTCCAAACAATGACTGTTCACGGATGATGAACGGATCTTTCACCTAACGTGTCATAAAATTATATTCAAAAATCTACTTGTCTGAACATTATGGGATCAACAGCTGTTTATCTCTGGGAATATTTTGTCATTAGTTTTGAGTACTTTTATTAAATTTAATTCGCGACTTACTTTTTTTGACAGGAAGAGAAAAGGTATGAAGGATTTACCCCATTCCAGCGCAAAATACATTCAGTGCCACAATATCATAGCGGGGAAAAAAAATTGCGAAAACCATCCTTTCGAAGAGCGCAAATTGGCGGCCACGCGCTCTGATCTCCGCAAGAAGCGATGGGAGGAGGCCATGTTGGTTGGGATAAAAGTTTACGGAAAACGCGAGCGGCGTACTTTTTCTTCGGTGCGACACCCTAGCGGCTGGCGGAAGCGGGTGAGTTCACTGTTTCGGAGGGGTGGAAGCATGGGTGGAAAGGTGCGCTGTTAGCAACGCACAACGCGGTAGCTTGCACTTCCCAAGCACACCCAAGCGACACGCGCCGGAACTACAGCTGTGTGTCGCTAACAGCGCACTCTTGCCCCCCTCTGAAACAGTGAACTCATCCGCTTCCGCCAACCGCTAGGGTGTCGCGGTGTCGCACCCAGGAAAAAGTACGCAGCTCTCGTATTCCGTAAACTTTTGTCCCAACTCTCCTGCCCTTCCACTTTTTCCAGCCTTCTCCTGATAGCTCCATCACGGTTGCAACGCAAAGTTATCTGAAAGAAGAGAGAGAAGGGAAGGGGAAGGTGACCGTTTTCCTTGCATCTTGCATTATCTTGACGCAGTACTGAGCTTGGCCGTGCGCTCTTCGAAAGGACGGTTGTCACAATTGTGAATGTATTTTGTACTAGGATGAGGTAAATCCTGCATGCGCTCTCTTTCTGTAAGAACAAAAAGTAAACGAAGAAAACACAAAAACGCGAGGTTGACTTGGCAATAGACCTCTACCCGAGAAACGTCATCATGATTTGGAAGACAGACTGAAACCAAAACAAATCCGAAGGGGAGGGCTTGGTCCACGAGTGGGCACTTGTTCTCTGCCTCTCTTGAAAGAAAAGTAGGACCTAATGTCGCATTCCTTTCAGGGACTATCGCAATCTTCTCAAGGCCGCTCCTTCGGGCGCGACGTTTGCTTGGTAAAAAACGTGGTAAAGGGCGAAACGCATTGGACGTTTTCTCAGCGTCAAAACGTCGCGCGTACGCCATGGCCTTGCACACGCGGCGAAGAAACGTCACCGAGGCGACCACCCGAAACGCATGGGACGTGTACGGAGCGAGTGACGCACGCCACTGTTGCTATATGCAATCTCGACTGCCAGAACAGCTGCACACAGTTCAAGCCGTGGGATAGTGATTTCAGGTCGAGGTGCGAGTTTCGCTTTGCCCAGGACGAATCCGACGTGGCACGTACCCTGCGCGTCCACAACCTTAAGATAAGCGACGGCGGCAATTGCTTGCTGTGAAGCGTCAGAGAACACACCCAGTTCTCTGTATCTTGAACTGATGAGTGATGCCCCAACGAATGGCCGAGTCAGTTCTAGTCCTTCGAGTTCTCGTAGAGAACTCTTCCAGGCGTCCCATTCATTGCAAACGGGAAGAGGAGCGTCCCATACCTAGATAGTCCCTATCTTCCTCCTTGACCAACAAGCTGTAAAACATCTGTCGTATATCTGCCATGATGGCAATACGTTCCTTCCTGAATCGGAGCAGGACTCCCACAACGCTATTGGTTAAGTCCGGGCCGGTCAGTAGAACGTCGTTCAGGGAAACGCCCTTGTACTTCGCGCTGGAGTCAAACACGACTCGTATTTCTCCCCTTTTTCCCTGGGTGGTACACTCCGAACGATGGGAGATACCAACACTCTTCATCATCCTTCATCTCTGGAGCCATTTCTGCATGGCCGTCTTCCAGCATTCCTTGCATGAAGCTGAAGAAATGCTCTTTCATTTCAGGGTTCTTGTTCAGAGTCCGTCTGAGTGTAGCGAATCTCGAGGCAGCTTGCTCCTTGTTGTTGGGCAGCCGACGTCTCGGTGACCTAAAGGGTAGGGGTGCTATCCAGCTGTTGGTACCGTCCCTGGTGAACTCTTTGTCCATCAGCTGTACGAACTCGATGTCCTCCTGTAACGGAGCGAGTTTTTCGTCATCTCTTGTTGTCTGAAACACCTGATCTGTATGTACTACGGAATCCGTGACCCCGCGGCAGGGACCGTCGTTAAGGATAGGCTTCTCCTTCACGAGTAAGTGATTGTAGCACGGTCTGAAGATTGTCGGGCGTCCGTTGTCGAACACCTTTGTGAGATACGTGTGGACGCTCTCTGGTCGGCGTACCCGATTGATGCAGACGTCGCCTACAACGACCCAACCGAGGTCCAACTTCTGGGCATAGGGGGCGTCGAGGGGGCCGTTGCGTTGCTGGCGAACTTTATCCACCCGGAGGACGTCCCTCCCCAACAGAAGCAGAATCTGGGCGTTTGGCACCAAAGGCGGTAAGAAGCGTGCTATATCCCTGAGATGAGGATGTCGTAGTGCGACTTCTGGCGTCGGAATTTCGTCCCTGTTGTTGGGAATCTGACCACATTCGATAAGTGTAGGCAGATGTACTTGTGTGCTGCCGTCGGATGATTCAACCACGTAGCCACTTGCTCGGCGACCTGCAGTCGTGACCATTCCGGAGCAAGTCCGCAACGTATAAGGGAGCTCGGAGCCACGAATGCCGAACAACTCAAAGAACTCAGGTCTCGCGAGCGATTTGTTGCTTTGGTCGTCTAGAATTGTATACGCGGCAATTGCCGAAGAAGTGCGTCGGCTCGACCTGCTCGAGAGCGCATCTCAACACTCGGCCTCCTCGAAACGAACTACGTCCTCGCGACATTCTTCCCGCTCGCACAGGACAGTTCTTTCGGGAGAATCATCTGTTAGCGTCATCGCCGCCAAGGCCCGCGCCGACGCTGAAGCTGCCCACGCTCGCACAGCATACGCTGTCAGGGAGGCCGCTATGGAGGTTGAAAGGGCAAGAATCGAAGCCGACCTGAAGATCTTGCAACAAGAAAAGGAGGCTGCTGCAGCAGAGGCTCAGGCAAGGATTCTGGAAGCAGCAATATCAGAGCAGGACGATAAATGCGAAGACCTACGCTCACTGGTTGAAAAGAAAGCAGAGCGGACGAAGGAGTACGTGCTTCAACAGCCGTCCGCTTCGGCCCATTACAACGTCAGTGCTCCTTGTTTCTATCCTTCTGCACAGCAACACTCGCCGACAGCCGTCGAGAATGCCACCCCGGCCGCAGTGCCAAGAGGAATTAAACGAGCCAACGATAACGGCGTTACCGTGGATGACGTTGCACATGGTCGCCAACAGACCCACGACGGTTCGTTTGCGATGACAGACCTCGCCAAGTACCTCGTTCGAAGAGAACTCGTACATTCTGGGCTGACGAGGTTCGACGATCGGCCTGAGAACTACCGTGCTTGGAGGGCAACTTTTCTCAACGCCATCGCGAATCTGGACATATCGGCTACCGAAGAGCTTGATTTACTGCTCGCATATCTTCACCTCCACTCTGCGCACTCTTCCATCGGAGCTGCGAAATGTATTGGTGACGCGCCCCATGGGCCATTCATTTCGCACGGTGTCCCGGTTCCTGAGAAGCACGATGTCACCCGCGCGAACGTCCTGTTGCCTTCTCTGCCACTGCCGTCGACCATACAGCGTAGGGAGATATTCCTTACTCCATCGGCTCCAAAATGCGTTGGCCATGGATTGCACTTGTTTCCACTGCCTCCGGTAGATGTTCTCATGCTCGAACTCGCCAGCAGGTGGAGGAATGCCGCCCGTTTTCTGCGTGAGGATAGCGTTTGGGGTAAGAATGGTTGGATTCTCTGGGTCCGTCGACACCGAAGTCAGTGGTCTGCTATTGACGATGGATGCCACCTCTGCCAGAAGTGTGGTGAGCATATCGTGCGACAGTCGTGATGTGTCGGTGCCAAGGAGCATCGAATCCAGAATGCGCCGAGCAACTCCGATCATACGCTCCCAGGCACCACCCATGTGAGAGGCATGAGGGGGGTTGAATATCCATGTGCAACCCTGCTCATGGAGGTACCTGTCCACGTCACAGTCCCCGGGGGCAGCCGTGTTGATCTTCAGCTCCTTGCACGCACCGGTGAAGTTGGTACCGCAGTCAGACCTCAGCAGTTTGACGGGCCCTCTGATGGCGAAGAAACGCCGCAGGGCGTTAATGAATGAAGAAGTATCCATGGAGTCGATGACCTCGATGTGTACCGCTCTTACGCAGAGGCAGGTGAAAAGCACAGCCCATCTTTTGTTGTTGGAGAGTCCTCCCCTTGTCCTGCGTGCCCTCACCAGCCAGGGTCCAAAGACGTCGACGCCCACGTAGGTAAATGGAGGATCCGTGCGAAGCCTGTCTCGTGGCAAGTCGGCCATGATTTGCTGCTGAGGCTTGCCCCTCAGTTTGCGACATTTGATGCAGTTGTGGATGACGGATCCGACACATCTTTTGGCCCCAACAATCCATAGGCCAGCTGCTCTGATGGCACCTTCTGTGAAGTGGCGGCCTTGGTGTGCAACCCTTTCGTGATAATGTCGGACCAGCAACGTGGCGATGTGATGTCGAGGAGGTACGACAATTGGATGTCGTTCGTTTTGGCTCAGGGTTGAGTTCCGAAGCCGTCCGCCGATCCTGATGAGACCGTCCTCGTCCATGTAAGGGTCCAGCTTCCAAAGAGGGCTGTCCTTCGGTACCACACGTTCCATCTCAAGGCATCTGACCTCTCTCGGGAACACATCGCGTTGGACGTTTGCGATGATTAACTTCTCAGCTGTAGAAAGTTCTTCGTCCGTACGTGACCTGCCACAAAGATGCCAGTGTCTGCAAGGTTGGGACGTGGCATCACGCTGGGACTGGAACGAACGCGCAATGTGCTGCAGGTGCGCGATTGCCCTGACAAGCCTTGTCCAACTTGAGAATCGTTCGAACCTCTGAGAGCCAAGCCGCAGATGCAGTGATGCGTTGGTTGCGAATGTTGTGACAAGTGGACGGACCTCCTCGTCCCCCTCTGGATCCACAAGTTGGAAGGTGTCGCAAGCAGTCCCTGACATGGGGATGTCTATCGCACGCAGGAAGTCTGGGCCAGTTAGCCAGGTTGTTTCAGCGAGACGACCAGCAGAGACTGTTCTTGTGGCTACGTCGGCAGGGTTCTTCTCGCTGGGAACGTAGTTCCACTGATCAGGATGGCTTGACCTGCGTATGCGCTCAACTCTGTTGCTGACATACACGTAGAATCGTCTCGACTCGTTGCATATGTATCCCAGTACCACCCTACTGTCCGTGTAGAATTTTATGGCGTCGAGGCTGACGTCCAGTTCGTTGACGATGACGTCCGCCATCTCTACCGCAAGCACAGTTCCACAGAGTTCCAGTCTCGGGATCGTGTGCTCCCGTTTCGGTGCAAGTTTCGCCTTCCCGAGGACGAAGCCGACGTGAGTCTTGCCCGAAGGGTCTGTGCTTCTCAAGTAGGCCACTGGCAGCTCATACGCCACTTTGTCTGCCGCACGACGGCCATGGTTCTGTCTACTTCTCGGAAAACGCGTCCAGACGCGCGCGAATATCTGTAGTCGACAGATTCCGGCGTACGCCAACCGCGCGCGTTCAAAAACTGGTTTTTACGATGTCACACGCACGCCGACCGCGCGCGGGTCCTGAAAACGTCGGAAAAACGCTCCATGCGTTTAGCCCTTAAAAACGCCGCGGCCTTCGGGCGCGACGTTTTTCGCCCCTAGCTTGGAGCGTAGTTCAACTCTACGAAACTATAGTGGCGCTGTCGAACACTGACGTCATTTGTTTACAAACAGGGAGAGGTCTATTCGGCGTTCTCTTGAGAAAATCCAATTTCTCGCGAATAGACCTCTCCCTATTTGTAAACAAATGAAGTCATAGTGTTCGATAGCGCCACCAATTTGGTAGACTTGAACTACACTCGAAGCCAGGGGCGGACAAGGTCGCGCCCGGTCTTGAAGGGATTATGATGGTTCCTGAAAGGGACGCGACCTTCGGTCCTACTGTTCTCTGAATAGGAGGCAGCGAACTAGTGCCCATTCGTGGAACCCAACCCTCCCCTTTCGATTTGTTTCGGTTTCGATCTTTCTACCAACGTCATATTGTGACGTTTCATCGGGTAGAGCCATCCGGGAGAAGCACGGGATCGTGTTGCCTTTCGAAGGTGTTTATCCGCGGGCCGGCTGTGCCGTCTGGGGTTTTTCCTGGGTTTCCCTCAGATGTGTAGTAGGCGCATGCCGGCACAGTTCCCCTGAAGTCGGCCCATGGACGCAGCTATCCTCCCCCCGAGCGGATTCCGCTCGGTCTTCCACTTCACCCTTTCCTCTCCTCCTCTCCACCACCTTTCCCTTCCCGAGAAACCTGCCGCCTAATCAGGCAGGCAGACCTCTCGGGTTCCTCCCAACGACACTCCTCCTCCTCCTCCTCCTTCGAAGGTGTTCGAACTCCTAAACAAAAGTCTATCCAAAGCTGCTGCCTCGTTGAACGCACAGCAGACACACACGCATGGATACATGTACCGCTACCTACTGTTTTACTTGCTCTAGTTTTATCGAGATGAAAAACCATGCGAAAAATCACGTGAAAGCATTTGGCGACTTTTCGTCGAGTTCTAGTGGTTCTAGTTCTAGTGGCAACCCTGAGGAGAATCCAATCCAATCCGATATCAGGCTACGCTTTTGGCATAGCTTGTGGGGCTTGTGGAGTTCTTGAAGGATTGCTTCCTTCGACGCTATTTTACTAGAGAGAAACACAAAATATCTGCTGTTCTTGTGTTGTGTAGACACTTCGCTCAGAAGACCTCAATTTCCAGCCGTTTTGAGCCAAGAAGGCACAATCGTCGAGAATTTCGCCGCTTACTGTGATCTGTTTGGAAACATGGACGACGTAAAAGTGGAACTCACTGATGACGGTAACCGGCATTCCACATTTTTCGAGTACTTGTATATTATCTACTCGCAGAACACATGTGACGGGCTCCAGTTCACCGAAATCGCAGTGTGAAGGCCACCCGTGCTTGAGATTGAGCAGGCTTCGCGTACAATAGCTTCTCATTGGCCCTTGTCAGTCTTTCCTCTGTTCTGCGAACATTCACAGAACTGTTCAACAATTCGCAGTCGCTTGCTTAATCGTCTGACATATTTTTTTTTACCTCCAGCAGCTGCGATCACCGTGGAGGAAGAGTGTGGTGACTCCACAGCCGCTCCGGTCCCCGAGTCCGAGGCTGTCGAAGATGACGACGTTCTCCCTACGGCACCTTCCACCGATCAACTCGACGAAAAAACGTCGCCTGTCGTCGTAGACTTCACGGCTGACGATGAAGAGGCGGCAAGCTGGGAAAATGACGCGCCAGTTGTGGAAAGGTCGTGTTTCTTGTAGAGAAATTTTTGAAATTGAACAGGAACAAGGAGCGGTGTTACGAAGAGCCGCTGTTGCGGGCTTAATATTCGTTATTTCTGTTACAGGGCATAAATCATAATGCAAATGATACCCGCAAAAACGATCTGCATTTGTGTCTTTGAACATTTTTGAGCTCTGTATCTACAGGGTTTGTCGACTGACATGTCCCAAGGTTTTTAACAGGCTCGGCGCTCTACGCAAATTGAACCAGCTAGATGTTGTCATGTATCGTAGATGCAGGGATGTTTTCATTGCACCTAATTAATTCATCACATAAGACTCGGTCGAGTGTTTCTCAAGTTTGTCTACAACGTACAGTTGACACAGTGGCCCTTCAACCAATATTTTAATTAGGAAATTAGTGTTATCTAATTAATCAGTTAAGAGAATGAAAAAAAATGCCCATAACAATGATACAGCTGACTACTAAAATTTTTTTTAATCTGCTTTTTTTATTTTCCTGTGCTGAGTGAACACAAAAAAGTCATTAATCGTGTCCACTACCAAATGTATTGGCTCTATACGTCAGTCACGTGAGTAACATAATGGCATGTCCAACAGTGTCGAAACGGATGATGATAAAGGGGAAACGAAAGGTGATGGCACCCCAGCAGCTACGGATGAGGAGGTGAGGCTCTGTTTTAATTTCTCACCTGCCGCTAGTTTCACGTAGATGGGTGCACTGTGCAGGAGGTGTCGTTCGACTGCGAATTGTGCAAGGGAACTTTCAAAGGCCAAAATGAAGAAGCTCACGAGAAGACGGCTAAACACCAGAAGATGCTGACACGGTTGAAGAAGTACGGCACGACCGAAGTCACAGGTATGGGATGCATCCTTACTTGCTGCTTCACTTCCTTCTTGATACACTGTGGGATCCCATTGCATATGGCACCCGTTTCAAGATATGTGTGGAACGGTTTGATACACTCAGTTTTGACGACTCTCAAACTGCTAGTGGTCTGACAAATGTCTGAACAACGTTTATATAAATACCTCGCTGACAAATATGATTTCCAGGGCAACAGAACCTCAGATGGACCTCATTCTTATGTCCGTCAAACATTGAGCAGTCTTTGGCTCGGTTTCACCAACACCGACTAGCATCTGAACCGAGATCAATGGTCCCCTAACTTGAATTTGATGCTTAAGTCTTCTTTACTAAGGGGAGTTATTGTTACCGAAACATTCATCACGTCAGCAATTAAGCCGTGTAAAAAAACAATTGAGTGTTAATTTGATCTCGGTTCAAAGTTAACTACTGTTGGTGAAACCGGGCCTTTGTGGGTTGGAAAAAGACAGCTGTTTACAATAGGATCAACCTTTTCTAAAAACTTTTCTTGAGGTACAATGGTGGTAGAGTCCATGAGTGACGCACGTAAACTTGCTAATTTGTAGAGCTTAGCAGATCGGCACAAAGTGAATAGACTTAAGGTGTTTTTCTTATTGTATAATAATAAAATAAAAGTTAATTTTAAGCAATACTGCAAACTGAGCATATCTCGTTCCACTCTATCAAATCACGATAAAGCTCTTGCACCATACTCTTGTTCCGTTGATACATTCAACTACACATTTTTTTTCTACGTAATGGAGTGGAATAAGCTTCGAAGTTGTGTGCTGCGAAAGTGTCAGTGATTTTGTTCAAGACTTGGGAAAGTTAATTTGATTCACATCAGCTCACCTGTACATGAATTCTTGTGTTGGGTCTGTACTGGCCTGAATATGTCTACAGTATTGACAACAAAGAAATATGGCACGTTAATTTGCCACGACGTAGATTTTTCGTGTTCCTCAAGGTCATTGGCTGTAACGTCCACTTTGTTGTTGCAGCGGAGATGCACACAATTCACTGCCACATCTGCGGGACAATTTCAAACAGTCAAAACCAGCTGCAGATCCACAAGAAGGGAAACAAACACCGAACGCGTTGCCAGAACCTCGGCATCGACCCAGAACTCACTGAAGTGCCCGCCAATGTACCCGCCAAGCAAGCTGGTACGATTCTAGCATGTAGCTCTGTCCAGTGTCCGTAAATGTTGGCACGTATATTAGGTGGACAACCAGCCCTGAGTTTGACGTGCAACGTCTGTAAAGTGGTCGCTAGCTCCATTCATCAGCTGAATCAGGTAACGTGGAGCAGTGTTAGAATGGATAGCAACACTGCTGTGAAATTGTGTATTTGTAGCACTTAGCTGGCAAGAAGCACAAGGAGAAGATGCGCCTGCGTAACGGGGGACAGGTAGGTGCGAGACTGGTGTCACGTTTCGTGTTGTGACACTCCACCAACACAGTTGATGCCTTAGCTGTTTTGATATGCTTGTAAACAGCCAGTGTTTCATTTTAGGACACTATGCAGAAACAACCTCCAGGGAAGAAACTCGAGACGGAATTTGACGCATTTCAACGTGCTTGGAACGGTAATGTTGACCTCGAAGTTCATGCTGACGAACCGAATATTTTTACTGTGACAGTTGCCAAGAAATTTATTGGAGTATCGTGATAATGCTTGTCTCTCTAGATTCTAGATGTTATTTACCCTCAGTGACACATATATGTACATTAGCAGAGATGCCTTCGCTTTCATGCACAAATAAGTCACGTGCATTAACTGTGTGAGCCATAAACTCATTTGTGTCTTGTTGGGCAGGAACACTGTTCAATTGATCTATCCCAGGGCAAAGTGCATGGGTACTGAGATTAAAACAAAGGCACTCAACACTGTGGCTGATCTGACCACACAGAACTCATGCGCGATCTTCGTTTTAGACATTTTACGTAGGTCATTACGTAAACTTGACCGTATATGGAGAGTCATAACCGATTACTACATCATCATCATTACTACTACTTAGTTGAGTCTGAGCCACCACCTGCTAGATTATAATGGCCATGTCATAATCGGCAACCACTATGAGGAGCCCGTCCGCACAATCCGCTAGGAGGGCTATACATCGGCCCGCGAGATCTACATCGTGATTGGACAATGGAAATTTGAATTTGGAACGCGCAGAAGCAGACGTACGACTACCATAGCAGACGGCAGCAACGGCCTCTATGAAAACACATTGAGTGATGATGATAATCAACTTTAGAAACAAACATCTTTCGTTGGACATCCACCGCTTGTACAAAAATACTAAAGTAAGCTAAAGTACAAAGTATTGTAGAAATTGAGGGAGCAATTACTGGACCGATGAGTGGCGCCACCACAAGCCTTCAAGTGCGGGTCTGGGAAGGGGTGCCTGTCACATGGTCGCTACGATCTAGTAGGTTGTGGTCTGAGCACGACAAAATTTGGTAACTTCCAGGTTTCTCGGAGGACGAACTGCATTCGGAAGTACAGACGAAATGTTTTAGATGATGCATTTGACCAAAACAATCTGAGTTTTCAAGTTTCATAGAAGTCTGTTTCATTACTTGGGCACTTCAGTACCGACCCTGGCCTCGGAAGTGCCATAAGGATAGATTCCCTGGTAGATCTCTATGAGACCTTATACTGTTGTTATCAAATTTAGGGTGGTAAACCGCTCAAGAATGAGCCACATGCAGAATAAATCAATTAATGAATCAATGTCATGGCTTAACACATGACAGGCGTGCTACTATTCTAGAGATCTGCTGTTCTGAACCACATGAAGCAGACGTTGCTGAATTTGGCAGGCCAAAACTGAAATTCTTCCACAGCAGGCCACCTGTTGTTCACACAGTATAGATATATGCCAGCAAAAGAATAGCAGAAGTGATCAATGCTCACTTTTATTGCTTGCAATGCACTCATGTACTGTGCAAGTCTGGAAAGAGGCTGCATGTAAGATGTGAGGAGGATCGCCAAGCTCTGGCCTCTAGCTTTGTGTCTTGGCCTTTGGCTATGACAGAAAGTTTGGTGCATTGCACTGGCAGTCGCGGAGAAATCGGCAACAAATGGCCGTGCACAGCATCACCGGTCTGCTAAATTTGCTTCATTTGTTTCAGACATTAAGCAAGGCAGTATACTATACAGGGTGTCCCCCATAGAGTGATAAAAAATTCTAACTGGTGACGTACTCGCTGAAGGGTTGTAGGACTTTCGGCAGTTACCATCTGGAAACTTTTGCCACCATTTAGGAAGGCTTTGGACAATTTTGAATTGAGGGAAATTTATTTTCTTCATTCGAACTTCGAAAATTTGCCAAGCCAACATCACTTTTTTTTTTTTTTTTTCAGAAATATAAGGTTCTCCACGGATAACCGAAGACCCAACAAGAACTATGCACAGTATATAGCAACAGAAATAGTTTTAAAAAATTAGTAAAAGTGCTGCCTCAGTCGCACCTGCGTTATTGTCGCAAAAAAGTGCACAGGAAATGTGCGGCTAGAGGAGGAAGTGTCCCCGCCTTCATTTGTTTTGCTTTCTTTGTGATAAGATGGTCAACACCATCACCGAGTGCACAAGTGAGGTCGACGCCATCACCGAGGTCAAAGCGGGGAAAAGAAGGGTAAAACAAGAGGCGGGAACACTTTCTCCTCTCGCCGCACCTTCCGCACATGTTTTTTTGCGACAACCAAAGAGGCGGGGCTAAAGCATCACTTTTGCTAATTTTTTTTTTTTTTTACTATTTCTGTTGCTATACTGTGCATAGTTTTTGTTTGGTCTGCGGTTATCCGTGGAGGACTTCATAATTCTTTTAAGAAAAAGTAAGGTTCGCTTGGCAATTTCCAAAGTTCAATTGAAAAAATAAATTTCCCTCGATTGAAAATTGTTCAAAGCCTTCCTAAATGGCGTCAAAACTTTCCAGAAGGTAATTGCCGAAAGTCCCGAAACCCTCCAGCCAGTACGTAGCCCGTTAGAATTTTTTATCACTTTAGGTGAAACACCCTGTGTGTAGTAGATACATACGTTCCTTGAAGAGCAGCATAGCACACATTTCTGCAAGACGTTTCAACATGATAAGGACCTGCAACTCGTTGAATGAGTTTGCAGTGTGATACACACATTTCTAATAAGACAGTTAGTGCAAACAAGGGAAAGTGAAGATTTTATGTGGCAAGGACTTGCTGTGAGGAGTCAGTCTGATCTTGGGTTTTTTTGTTACATCGTGCTCACCCAGAGCACGTGCCTAGCATCATGGAAATTTGCACAAACAACAAACTGGCAAGACAATGATACTACATGCAATAATAGTGACAGCTCAAGGCATTGGACCACATGCATCACTGTTATGTGTAAATTTCCATGCATCATGAGCATGTGCAGAGTACATGAGCCAAAAATTACACACAACTTGTCTGCTGCCAGAATGTTGACTAAAAATTTTTTTTTTTTTCTATAAAAGGTTTCTTGTTTCTACATGGTGGATATGTACGTAAGGTATGGTCGCCAAGGAGACTGCAAGCAGATGGTGCTTTTGCTGTCAAATTGTATTGGAGCACCACGGCAGAATATGTTCATAAAAGAAACAGCTAGAACAAAACCTGTCTTCTGCCTGCATGCATTTCTGTGTCTAGTGCCCACTGCAGGCACATTTCAACACAGTGTGATGCATGAAAGTGGTTTTGAGGCACCTTGTTAGGTAGAGTCTTTCCTTTGAATGCCTCACTGAAGTCAAACAGAACAAAAAAAAAAAGAAAAAGCCAGCCAATTTTGAATGCATGCTATAAGCTATTTCTGTCGTCCCGAACTTCTCGCTACGCCAGTAGCAGACGACACCATAATGATGCATTTTTTGAAGTTGTTGTCTGCTTCGGTGTACAGCACAGTGTTAGATGCATAAGATTTGCATGTTCCATTATAGTAATTTAGTTATGCACATACTTCGCTATAACGTTTCATTGTGCATTTTACTTTTTGCATTATGTTGTTTTTTGCATTATGTTTACTTTTCATTATGCAAAAAGGGAGTCTGCTTGCGGAATCCAGCAACTGGAAGGTTGTTCACCACGTAAACAATTCACTATGTAGAAACAACTAGTTGCACTATCACATGGCCATTCCAATGATTACTGAAGCCAATGACCATTGAACATCTTGAGCACAATTGACAATACACAACTGCCGCACAGCTCGATCCAATGCTCCTTGAGAGGTTGACAGGCTACATGCCAAATGGCATTACAGGTGTTCACTGAACACTAGGCACTTTTCAAGTACCCTGGAGGACTGCCTCAATGGCATTTCATGAACCTCTACTGAATTGGGGAGCATTTAAGCCAGTGGTAATTGAACGTGGCTGTGTAGCAGCAACCAATGACAATTCAGTTCAATCGTCACTCATTTCAATGATCATTGAAATGCCTGTGTGACAGCAACGTAACATTTCTCAGTAAACATGCCACATGTTGTGAGTGTGCCTCAAAAGATGGCTATCCTGTTTCATGTTTGACGCTACAGGTACAAACCTACTTGAGCAGAGCGAGGAAGTTCAAGTCTCGTTTTGCGTGATTCTGTACTTGTCATGAGAAATGTGAACTATGCTGCGCATACTCACTACCTTACATTCCCACAGGGCATCGTAGTACTGACTAATAACTGTGCGTGTTTTTTACTCGACATACTGAGTTGGCACAGAAAGAGAAATTGTGACAACGCCCTCGCGGTGTTTCTGCAATTTCTCTCTCGTTGCACCCTTTCTTCTTTATCCGCTCTACGGTAGATAAAGAAAAAAGTTGGACTCATTCAACAGATGGCGCTGCACCGGGCCTCGCCTTGCAATCGGGGCCAACGAACCAGCAGAAGGCTGCCCAGGTAACGTTCCCTTCGTCTGTTTCAATGTAATAGCTGCCATGTCTAGTGTTGACTTGTTGAAACAGACCTTCCTGGCAACAATGAGTGTAAATCGGTGACTGTAAAGATGAAAGCTGTGGAGTGTGAATTCTTACAACACGGAGTGGTTCTCGAGGGAGCACTAAAGTGCACAAGTTTCTTCTCACAGTGCTGAAGATGCTTTCACATTGGCAGCAACAAAAAAGGAATGCGAACAGTTGCGTCGTTCATGATTTAAGTGCAGAGAAAACCGCAGTTGCTTTGCCTCTTCTCTCTTTATCGAGGGATGCAACAATGCTGGGGTGCCTCCCATTGCTCTCCTCAAACAATTTCTTGTGATGATTGGACACTGTATCCGCATCACAGTGTTGCACCTGTTGAGGAGGAGAGAAGATGGAAAGCGTAAATTGTGGTTTCCTTCACCCTTAAATCACGAACGACGTGACAGATGAATCCTGTTCCTTTTAGAACGCTGTCAAAGTAATGGCAGAATGATTAGTTCATTGCATCATTCGTGATTTAAGTGCAAAGGAAACCGCAGTTGCTTTGCCTCTTCTCTCTTTATCAAGGGATGCAACAATGCTGGGGGCCTCCCATTGCTCTCCTCAAACAATTTCTCGTGATGGTTGGACACCGTATCCGCATCATAGTGTTGCGCCTCTTGTGGAGGAGGAAAGATGGAAAGCATAAATTGCGATTTCCTTTACTCTTGAATCCTGAATGATGCAATGGATTAATCTCGTTTCTTTTGTTTTTCTGTCAAGGCAACTGCATCTTCCACTCTACGAGGGGGAAGTTTTGCACTTTAATGCCCTTTCACTGTCTAGTCGGTGAGAGACTTATCAGAACAAGACAGTCGGCACTCATTACCATTTTGATGTAGTTTCCATAACATCTGAGTTATTTACAAGCTCTTATGTCGTGGCACACCATGTCATGATTAAAGTTCTTCATTTTCGGGTTCAACCAGATTTTTTTCATGATACTTGCACCACGAACAGATTTTCTGAAATTCGGGTACCACCAGATTTCTACCGGCAGTCCCTGCGGTGCTCAAACCAGGGGTGTGCCACGGTAGGCCCCCAAAGTGGTGAATCGTAATAGCGGCCAAAACAGATCCAAGATGAGATCTGCATATCCTCCTTTTATAATACCGCCCTGGTGATCCTAACGATGAGCTTTCATGGAGCTTTCATGGAGCTTTCATAGAGCTTTCATAGAACTTTCATAGAACTTTCATAGAACTGGGACACTTGTGGAATTTTCCCGGTCATTCAGTGCTCCAGTTTCAGTTCTGGTGACCTGTTCCCACTAGTGCAAGTGCCACAGGGGGTCACAGAAGACAATAATGACACATAGATATGTAGCACCTAAGCTTCTGTACATTGGCAAAGTTTGTGTGTTGTAGCCACAGAACAATAAAAATTGTGGTTTCCGGACTCTGTCACAAGGGTGGCATGAATCATGCGACTTGGGTTTCACCCGGAAGTCCCCGTTGACATAGGAAATGAGGGGTAAGAACACCTGATTTCCACCAAATTTCTGTCTGAAAATCAACCCCCAAATTGCAAAAATAATAATACCCGAAGATGAAGAACCCTTGTTATGATCTGCTATGATTAGATAAAGATGTGGATGCGCACAGGTTACTTTCTGACAACCACATTTTATCTTTGTTCAGGCAACGGACGGGGCATATTAGTGCCCAACTCTTGATTCCTTGAGGTCATAGATTCATTTGCACCTCTCAGAGTTGAGCAGATGCTCATCTGGGCAACCCTGGTCCAATGTAACGTTGGCGCGTGCATCTTGGGAGGTCAGCCTGTCTTGTGATTCTGCAGGAAGCAGATGTGTCAGTATACACAACACCTTCTTGGTGTTTAGAGTGTAGTTCACCTTTGAATTCGTTATGCAGAGGTGCATTTGCATTTGGCATACGCAGACATTGTAAGCAGGCAAGCACAACCTCAAGGGTGCGCTTACTGTCTTTGTGAGGACATTTATTTGGTTTAAAGGGGTTGTGGCATTTGGTTGCATCACATTTTTGTGATTGCCTTTGTTTTGTGGATGCCATTTAATGATTGTCTCACCGATAGTCTGTGTTTCCACAAAAATATTGCAAAAATTCATGGATTAGGTCTTGCGTGCCATGTCACAGGCGTTTGGGTGTCGACATGCTCACTCCATGTTTGTCCCAGTGACCTCTTTCAAAGCAGACGGCACACTGTGAGCAAAAACAGTGCACGTGACATGGCACACATAGGGCTTCTTGGTGGAGCTGTCGTCTGCTAGAAATGCGTTTGATCACAAATACACATTGTGGTCATGTGACTGTCCAGATGCACAGCAGACCGTGTCTCCACACTGATTTCTAAATGCCACTGCTGAGAACTATGACCCGTTCTCTTGCAGCATGTGCAGTATAGCGGGACAACCAACGAGACATTTCTACTGATTGTAACTCCCACTGCATTCACCATTGTGAACGAATTGAAGTGCCACAACCTCTTTAACCCAAAAAGCACAATGGCCTGAATGCAATGGGGTATCTGGCCTTAACTGCCATAGCCTGTGGTGCCACACTTGACCCTGGAGCACTGGGTGGGCATGGAGCGACCTAGAAGGAGCACATACCCACCCACCACCCCTACGCCCTTGTATTTGCGGTACATTGTGCATGTTAACTTCGTAATGTGTTGCACAGATCCATGCTACTTCTCTGCATGGAATGTGCAGCCTGAGAGAACCTATTGCTCTCATTAAGTTGGGTGTACTCAAACTTCGAATTTGGCAGGCAACACCGGGACTCCCAGGTTGCTAGACTTTTGAAAGCAGCGTGTGAAAATATGCTGGGGTGTCTCACCTAACATGTTAAAAAGTTTTATTGAAAAGTTGGCATGTCTGAGGGTGACGACGTCCACGCTATTTACCTTGGCCAAAATGTTGTCGTTACATTTCATTTTATCAATTTTTGTTAGCAAGAAATTGAATTTTATGAATTTTATGAACTCTGACATTTGCCAAGTCAAACTAACCTTTTTTTCCACATGTTGGGCGTATCTCATTCTATTACAAAATATATTCCAAACTACAATAGCGACTGCTTTAAAAAAAGTGGTCAAAACCAGAGAGGGTCGAACTGAAACATTTTTCAGTTTGTTTCGGGTTCGGCCATAAAGGTTCAGTTCCGTTTCAGCTCCGGAGTTCACATATATCGGTTCAATTAACCGGTTCAGAGGCTGTAAACGGGTTCAGAACCGGGTAAAGGTTCTAATATGCTCAAAATTCGAGGTAGCCACTAAAAATAGTACAAGATTTCTTGGTTAAGGTTTCTATGCATTTATGCCTAGGCAGGCAGACCGCTTGAATCCCCACATCACCTCCCACCACACACCAACCCGACCCTGAACCGGTATCCCGAACCGGTAACCGAAGTTTTTTGATCGGTTCGGTTCCGGTTCGGTTCCGGTTCAGCTCCAAGATGGCACTAGTAACTATGGTTCAGTTCCGGCTAAAAATTACAGTTAATTCCAGTGTCAAAAATAACAAAGACGGTTAAGAGCATCAACTGTTTACTACATACACAGTAAAAACAAGACTTTCGTGCAGTAAGCTGCACTTCTTCAGGTTTGAGGACCTGTTACAAGTGGTGAAGCATGTATAAAAAAACAAGTCACATAGTACAAGAAAAAAGGGTGAGGGTGAAGAGAAATACAAACGCAATACAAAAATAAACAAAAGCAAAACGCAATCAATAGGAGGTGACTGGACAAGGTCAGTCAGACAGACATACAGACGGGTCAGAGTTGTACGTGGAGGAAACCAATAAACATCACATGAATAGGGACAGCAGCCAGTTGGCACAAAGAGCTTTAGAATGCGTACGGGGAATTTAATTCCAGTGTTTGGTTTCGGTTCCGGTTCGGTTCGGTGCTCCTGTCAAAACCACCATTTTGAGGCTTGCAAATTGTTGGTTGCGCTTGCATAACTGTCAAGAAGCAATGCGAGGAGGACATGGACCAGCCCTTTAATTTTTCCTTTCCTACGCCTCTGCTGGTAACAGAAACAAGTTTACAATGCAGAGTTATCGAAAACAGAAGTGAGAAAGAAACAGGAAGAGGCGGGTCACTGTTTCCTTCTGCCGCATCATGCATTAGCTCTGCGGGGAACTGAGCTCGGTCAATTCAGAAAAGTCAATTTCTTTCGTCAAAAAATCGACAAAAGTGCTGGGAAGTCATGTCACAAGTTTGCACGGGAGAAATAGTGCTGATCCCAAAATTTTCAGACAGTTAGTTCCTTCTAATCAAATTTTTTAGTATGTTAGGTGAAACATCTCATATGTGCCTTGAATATTAAATATAGTATGCAGAATGTATTTTAGCTTTGTAGGGAATATAGCAAAAACTATAGCCACTGTTTGGTATTGAATGTTAACACTGTTGCTGTTATGTGGACTGCCATGGACATTTCCTAGTCAGTACTTCACTATCTAAAGCATCACAGTTGGGAGGCACATAACCAGTGCATGGCACAATGAAGGATTGACTAAATGCATTTTGTTTCTTTAAAGACAGATATTAAATATACAAATTGCCATTGCCGAAACCAGATTGAGACGGTCAGTTATCTGACATTTCTTAGTAAGATTGTTCCCTAAAATACCTTTCCGTTTGAAAATGTCAACTGGCAAAGTGGCCAGATGATAACGGGGACTGCCGCCCTGCAACGTTTCATATTGCTGGAGGTTCTGATGTCAAGCACTATAAAAAAATGGAGTATATTAACAAATACTTAAACCGGATCTGTAACCACTTATGAATGCCTTTAACTTTTAGAATGTTTATGAGCTGTAGGACTGAGGATCACAGCTTATAGTACACAGCACCATCATCACAATTGCCCTTTGGTAACAGGATGGAAGACCTGGAAACAAACGAGGACCCACTACAAACATTGCAGCTGAAGCACCTGCAGCCAAACGTCAA
Source organism: Ornithodoros turicata (assembly GCF_037126465.1). Lineage (NCBI taxonomy): Eukaryota > Metazoa > Arthropoda > Arachnida > Ixodida > Argasidae > Ornithodoros > Ornithodoros turicata. The sequence continues at coordinate 13,923,170 of NC_088203.1, forward strand.
GCTCCAGGTGAGTTTTCATAGTCGAGGTGAGCATGGATAACATTGCCGGCATCCGCGTCTGCACCCATGTAACATCCGCGACTGCAGCCACGCTAATTGAAATAAGTGTGCCACACCTGTGTGGATATTGAATATATATGTATTATATTATGTATATATATATATGTGTATATATATATATTCCATGTGTAATGAAAACTGCATTGGAAAGCATCTACATCTCATATGTCACTGCACCCACTACCCCTCATTTTCACTAAAGTGAGCGGTGGATGCAGCACCTAGAAATACACATAATCGCTCTTTGTATTAATTACTCACATTAATGTGACTGGTGAACTGTTAACCACTCACATTACCGCTCGCCATTTCTCTAATTTATACCTTTCTGCACTCTGCAGGCACAGCGGGAGCGGAAGCATTGGGGGGAGTGGAGATGTTCCACTGCATGACCTGCGACATATTCCTCAACTCTCAATTTCAGATGAATGAGGTAGGACGCACAGCCACCGGATGTGTTACGGTTTCTTAAAATACTCCTCCTTTTTTGCAGCACATGAACGGAAAGGTTCACGCAGAAAAGGTTAAGAACCCGTCGAAGGTGAGCTGGGTGTGGGTTGGGGGAGACTTGGCCAACCCGCGCATCGAAAGGGGTCGGGACACATTCGTACATGTGGTTCATTACACCATGGACGCATTGGACTGCATGTAAAAAATACTGAGAACGAAAGAGTTATTCTTCTACTTAGTGAGGTACAAGTCCTCAAACCTACTCCCGAGGGAATTGCGGACGTCACACACCTCGGACTTGTATCCATCCCCATTGGCTGCAATGTCAGAGCCACATGATTTTCTTTATTCGCCCTTGCCCATTTTCTCCGCTTCGATTACCCTCTTTGCTACGAAGCTTTCAGTGCAGGTCCACATTGATAAAAAGAGCCGCCTGTTACGTTAATATGAGATGATGTGGGATGACCAGTCTCAACCCCTATAATGTATTTTGTTCACCAAAAGCCATAGGAAAAAGAGGCCTAGATGCTAATGCAGGAGGTATACGTACTGCTGCCTTATTCAGAGACATCCATTTTTTTGTTATATCTTGACAGAAGGTGTCTGCAGGCAGCCCTCAAGATGCAGCAGCAGGAGGAGATACAGGTGATACTACAGGTAATGCAGAATGATATGTTACCCGGAGATTCATAGTCTCTCGTCTAGCTGTCTGCAATTTTATATGTCGTAAGCTGTGTCGCATAAATCTGTTCCCATTCAACAATGGCATCATCCCAGTTCATCCCCCGTTCCCCACAAGAGCTTCCCGGACAGTATGCAAGAATATCTCTGTACAGCACTGTTCGTATGGTGTCAGTGTGATTGGTGGGGTCAGTGCTCATAGTATTACTACTAGGTTAAGATTTATACAGAGATGTGTTTTGCAAGTGTTAGAGATTCTTGAAAGATTACGCCTTGCTTTGACCATTAGGCGTGCAGCAGACTACTTTGCTGTATAGCAAAGCGCCATTGAAACTGTAGCCATATGTTGTAGATCTATTCCTAATTGGTTGGACGGACATGTCAGCATGCATTTCAGTGGTTATGCATGATTCTCTGATTTTTTTTTCCCTTCATATACTAAAGCCAAACCTGCGAAGAAACAAACTCAGCCACTTCTCTGTAAAGAATGCAAGCTGACGCTCAACTCTCAACAACAATACGACCAGGTGAGTTCCGTGTAGGACTGGACATGGTGGGTTTTTTAGAATTGATTTCATTTTATCTGTGTGTGTATTCATGAATAAGGCCCTCGGTTTTCCGCGATTCCGCGAAATTTCTCGGAATTCTGAACTAATCGCGGAATCCTTCGTTTGGCGCAGAATTGCAAGGAATCCCTTGTCTTTAGGGGTGTACGGATATTGGAGTTCTCGAATTTGGATCGAATGTCAGCCACTTGAAGTATTCGATTCGCGAATCGAATGCCCAATATTCGGGTTTCCGGGTGCTCGACTATTCGCCGCATACGAACAACACCTCCCAATAGTGGGCTTCACCTGACGCCTCCCTGCATGAGGTGAAGCCTGCGTTACGAAATTGTCCAAGCTGCAGGACAAACACAGACAGATTGTAGTCTAGCTTAAGATAACGTTAGCCCAAGAAGGTGTGGTGTCCCTCCCGTGTGCAGTTTGGTGGTTGCAGTGGGGGAATTTGATTTGATGTCTGGGCGGTTGCCTTCAGAAAGTTGGCTCTTAAATGATGCCTACAGCCCGGGAACAAAAAAGGGTGTCCTAAACATGTAACGTACCCAGGGCATGTATTGTAAACCCCTTCCTATAAACTCAGTAGATGCTGAAAGATCTTTCAACAGGTATAAAATGACTGCAGGTAACAGACCACATCAGAGGAGAACACAAGATATCATGTATGTAATGCTGAGCCACAACAGTGCTTTGAATCTGTAATTTTATAAACTAGTTTTTGTTCCCACATTATCCAAGAAAATAAAGTGTTCCTGTTTCAAGCGACCGTCGACTGCTCGCTGCGGAAAATCGTGGAATTTACGAGCCGGTACCGCAGAATCTTGAATTTACTGTGGCAGAAAACCGAGGGCCCTATACATGAATGTCGAAGGTCTAACAAAAAGCAGCCTTACTAAGGCCATAAAGGTTCATAAAGGGTGCGTTCGGAAATAGGGCTCGACTGACCCGAGAGTCGAAAGAGTCAACTCTAGGTGGGCAAAAAATGCAGAGGTACGGCTCTCGCGACATCACGACCCTCGTTCTAAAATTGAAGAGGTCATCAATAGAGCTGCTCGAGAGTCGATTCTCGGCGACTCTCCCCTTGATGAGGGTCGTTGAAGTCGGTGACGTTAGATGTCGTCTGCTTCACAACACCGCGCAAAAGCAGACGACATCTTTGAGCGCTTGAGCTGAAGCATTATTGCTTTTCAGTCATGGAAAATCAAATATACATGTACACATATTGCGATGTGATGTTTCCTTCGATGACAGACGCAACACTACTCCGCCCCTCGGGTCGGTCGAGTCGTTTTTCCTAACGCACACAAAATTAGCTTTTGGTTGGTTACATGTCTCGATCACTATGGCCCGGATTCACCAATGCTGGTTGACTTAGAACTGAAGTTAAGGGTTACTAAGGCTCGAAGTTAACTACTCAGTTCTTTTTTACGAATGTTAGTTGGGGACGTGTTGAATGTTTCAGTGACAATTACTCCGTTTAGTGAAGCACAGTTAAGCGTTAACTTCAAGTTGAGGGACCGTTGATCTCGGTTCGAATGTTTACTCGGCGTTGGTGAAACTGCATCTGCATCCACATTGTGCATGCCTACAGTGCATAAAGGGAACTAGAATACCTGCGATTATTACGGCCAGGTCTCATCGGGTCTGTTTTGTTTCAGCACATAAACAGTAAGAAGCACCAGATGCAGGTTGATCGCTTGGCACAACGTCGGCTTCAGGTTAGCGTCTTCCTGTACACCGCTTTGTTTGCGCAGTGCTGTAGTAGCATGCGCACAAACGTCATTGCTTATCATGTTTCTGCTCGGCTTAGACGTGCCTTCATAGATGTGATTCTTTTAGCGTCAAAGAAATCCGGGTTACTTTGGATACAGCAGTCCGAACTTCGCACCACACATGCTCAATCCAGGCGGCGGACGTGGACGTGGTGGAATGGGAAGAGGGAACATGAGAGGAGGCTACATGGCAAGGGGTAACATGGGAGGAAGCTACATGGCAAGAGGCAACATGGCAAGAGGCAACATGGCAAGAGGCAACATTGCGAGAGGCAACATGGCGAGAGGCAGCATGGCGAGAGGCAGCATGGCGAGAGGCAACATGGCGAGAGGTGGCATGGCAAGAGGTGGCATGGGAGGAGGTATTATGGAAAGAGGGAACATGACAAGAGGGCTTCTGCCTACAAGGCCACGTCCACCCCGAGGGATGGGCATGGGAGATCAAGCATACTCCATGCCAATGCGACCACGTGGAGCTCCAGGATTCCCAAGATCGTCTGGGCTCCTTGACGCCGTGCAGCTACAGGGGCGACCCGCACCCATGAAACCCCACTCGCCCCTCATGGGGGGGAATCCATCGGGACGTTTCCAAGCCTCTCGGACGTACCAACCCGATCAGCCCCAGGAGTTCAACGAGCCCACATTTGAGCCACAAGACACGTACGAAGACGTGCACGACTCAGCAGCGTACGGCAACGCAGACGTCTACAGCAATGCAGACGACACCGGTTACCATAATGTAGAGGACGACTACCATGGTGATGGGTACCATGATGGTGAGGGCTACAGCGAACCCACTGACCATGGAGCGTACGACAGTAGTAGCCACGGGGAGATGTACGATACTGGAGGGCAGTTTGCACTGGGCGCTTCTGAGGAAAAATTTGAGGAAGGGTACGAGTACGAGGACTTTCCTGCGCAGTCTCGTCCCAGTGGTATCGAAAGGTACGGGGAACGCAGGAGCGACCTGAGGCGCACCGAGCATGACATGGCATGGGAGCCCTTCTACTAGGCTGTACCCGCAGTGTGCAGGTACCCGCATGTAGGTGTACCCGCATTGACTTTTCGTCTCACGAAAGCTGTTTTTAATGTCATCTTGTCCAAGTGGGCTGGAGCCGTAAAGTTTCCGTATTCAACCGACGCCCTTCTAGCAGAGTGCAAAGCATTCAGCGAACACGGCGACACTGAAATGATACTGCTGGTGATAAATCAAGATTGATTTTTACTTCATCACACACCCGAGAACATGTTTCATGAGACGCCTTGCAGTGGAACCGCATGTGAGAGGCATTTGAACATGCGTGTATCGAGCAGATATGGAAAGCACACACTCATGCTCTCAGAGTTTCGTTTCTAAACACTTGCGCGTGAAGTTTTACTCTGTGTGTCAAAGTTGAATGTAAGTGTTTGTATGCACTTTTTGAAAATACATCTGTGCACCATATGGTCAATGCTGTCTCGTGCAACATTTGGACAAATTTATTTTTAACATTTGGAACGTCTAAATTGCTGCTGCTTGCCAAGGTGGTACAGCATGGTGGCCATTTACAAATGTTCTGATAATGAAAACACAGCATAAATGCTATGCCTGGTTGGTTTAAGTTCTTGGAAGGTAGAATGAGATGGGCCAGAGGTGGCACATCTCTGAGCCCCGCAGTCAGTGTACGCACATGCGTGTACAGGTATGCGCGTGTATAACTTTACAAAAATGAGTCAGTCCTATGTGCACCCTGAAAATCTCAACAACTTGTCTGGGGGATTTCCCACTTTACGTCACTTCAGGTTCAACGTTGCCTTTTGTGAAAGAGAAACAGATTCCACTGGGGTGCCACAGGCAAACGTAGAATTCCACAAGGGGAAAAAGCTTGGGGGGGAATACGTGTTTCTCCAGAGGATTTCAGCTACAGCTTGACTCTGTGGAGATGTCGACAGTCGACTGTAGGGAGCAGGCTGGTGCCGGCGCAGACATCGCCTGGTGGGAGGGTTGTCCATCCAATCCGGCAGGTTTCGCTGGTTCTGTCATTTCCCTGGATCGGATTGGATCGAGGGAGGGCCCGTGCTCGTGGGTCGCTCCTCTTGGCTGTGATTCGAAGGTGGCTGCATTTCGCTGCTTTCTCTTTGCCGCCTCCCATGCCAGCAGAAGTTTCTTAGTGGTTGAGATGTTGTGTTCTTCAAAATTTGATGTTTAAGCAAAGAAGGGTTTCCAGTGTTTTGTTGCAGATGTCATGTGTTTTGCAGGGCTGGGCGGTCTAGGAGAATATGGCGAAGATGTTCTTGGCCTGTACCACACAATTTGCACATTGCACTTTCCGATTGGAAGGGTTGATTCAGTCGATTCCTGGTCAGGAGGGGCTCTGTACGTGCTTGGAAGAGTAGTCTGCTGACTTTATCTCCACTGTAGAAATTTTCCGGTGCTGGGACACACTTATATTCGATGTCTTGATGAAAACGGGAAAGCCGTTGTCAGTACCAGCGTCTACTTTTCGCCTCCAGGGGGACAAGTGGGGAAATACGTATTCTTGCTACCCGAAAGTTGTTGCGCCCCTTTAGGTGGGCTCAGGGGAGGCAGTTAGCACCCCCCATACACGCCGGCCCTGGCAGTTGTCGAGGGTGACCCAGGGCTGCTACAAATAGGCTGTTGGAAGAATGTGCAGTCTTTAATTGAATTCAATTGTTTATTTATACCATTTAGCTTATTCGCGCGATCCCGGGTCTTATGCAGTTCCTCCTTGCATGTAGCGTTTTGCTGAAATTTTATTGCCTTCGGATAAAATAGTGGATATTCAAAGATTGCTGAGCTTAGTGAGATTCTTGATAAACCACTGCCCACTGCTACAAACAACGTATGAACTGCCCTCTGGAACTGCAGTCCAATCAGCCCAACCACACTCAATGGCAGAATGGGGGGGGGGGGGGGGGGATGTAAGGGGAAGGTGCGGTCAGCCTGCTCTGAAGTGGCAGCTTTGTGCACCCGGGGGAAGGAGAAGCGGGAGGGGAGAGATGATGGTGGCACAGGAGAGGAAGCGGGCGTGCTAACCCTCTTGCTATGGGATTTGACCCACCACAGAAAACATGCGAGCATCCCTCAGTAGTTTCCATTGGGATGCTTCCTGTACGACGGTAAGCGCCAGGATGAGGATTAGGGGCGACGCAGTAGATGGGTAGACTGCACCAACGGGCCAAGGGGTGGCTGCACCGGTCAGAAACCTTTTCCGTCATTTCCGTTCCACCCTTGGTGAAAAAAGTAAACTGAGGGGAGACAATGGTGCAGCACCATTTTTGATGAAAATAAATATGATTAAATGTTCACTGTACAGTCTGCACACTTCGTCGGACCACCGCTCGTGGCGCTGCATGTGTTTGGTGCGTTTATAAAAAAAAAAAATATGGCGGCCGTGATCGAAGCACGCGAAAAACAACTCAGAAAAATCGAGAGTTTCGTGAATAAGACAGAGAAAAGTTTAAATTCTTTGTTATCAAGCTTAAACTGGACAAAGGAACGAATACTGAAAAAGGTGAGAAATTTCTAAAGAGGCATACTGGCATGACCCCCACAGCCCTCAAGAATTCGCAGACCAACGCAAAGGACGGTTGATGAGAAAATGTATGCTTTCAGGTGAACTATGTCACCTGCCCGTTTGATCCTGGACATAAGATGCCCCAGTCATCTTTGGAAAAGCACGTTGAATTGTGCTCTTGGCTCCGCGATGGTTACAGCAGATCCGATAAGGTCAGCTGCAGCGCACTTGTGCCAGCGAAATGTCAACTTGCTCAAAACGCTTTTCTTTTAGGAAAAGGAACTGCCCAGCTCCGATTTCTTCTACAAAAATTCCACCTCGGTTGTTCCTGTACACATAGGTGATATATCGGTTTTCTCTCCTCTTTGCACAGTGTGAATTTAAACTTTTTCCCTCCAGATAGGGAAACACAGCAGAAGATACTTACTCAAGCTGCATTCAGGGGCGACGTTCCTGGTAAGCAAGCTTCTGCTACAGTTCAAATGATTTGCAAACGCTAGAGAAACTGCAGTTTGTGATTCACTGTATCCTTAAAACAGTGAAATGTGAAACACTGCACAATATTCTGCACATTTTTGCGTGGAGTGAAAGCGAAAGTATCATCATCAGTGATAAATTTAAATGCAACTAAGATGAAAGTTTAAGGGAAAGGAAACAACCACCAAGAAGGCGACTGCAGAGACACGGAACACAAGAAAACAGAGGACTAGTCGCGTTTCTTGTTCCAAGAGGAACACATGTTTCTTATGAAAAACAGGACTAGGACTTGATACGAATGTGTCTTGTCGTAAACATTGAAAGCGTGACTAGTCCTGTGTTTTCTCATGTCCCATATTTTCTGCTGTCGCCTTCCTGGTGGTTCTATACCAACCAGTCCAATAGTTGCTTCAAGGATAACAGCACACAGCCCTTATTGATTTATTGACAGGAAATCTTTCTCCCTGATAGCAAGGGAAAAGGGTATTGAAGCAGATGAGGAAGCTTAACGTGCTTCTGATAGATAAGCTCAGTGTATACAGTAGTGTATGGCATAACATGGTGTGTCACCTGTTCCAGCATATGTATTGCTGCTGCTGGCAACACTAGTTGGATGGATTTTTTTTCCACGGTGCTTTTTGTATCCTCTTCGCATGTATCCTTTTACATCCTAAGTCTAAGAGGAACACCGGGTTCACTACCTTATGTGACCCCCTAAAAAAGCCTGAAACAGGTGTACAATCAGCTGGAAGTGTGCTCTTGTTTGAGTCAGAGCACCGTTTAGTACACACAAAAAGCGTTGGGTGGAATACCAGATGTATCTGATGAGAGAAAGGGAGCTGCTTGTATTAAGTGGGAAGCTTTTTGTACCGCATGAGCGAATTGAAATTATGTAGTTATGCTAGTGGTCGCGATTATGAACTCAAACTGGATATTTAGATTCACTGAATAGCTTCAGAGTACTGCAACTGATGTAAAACTGCAAGTTCTACGCCAGGGGCCGCCATATTGGTCTGTTAAGTTCGTCTGCTATGTTAATGACGGATCCCGTTGCAGACGTTCGTTCGTTCTTCATTATTCGACCATGCTTTTGCATCTTCCTTTACGACAATGGATCGAGGCCCTCTAAAGAAAATCGTGCATGCTGTTACGGTCACCATGAGTTCCTAGCCAACCATCATCCCAAATGACATTGGTCTCCCACTGATCTGTTGAAAAAAGGGGGCGTACGCCTTTTTCGGTACATAATTGGTAGGGAAAAAGGCGTACGCCTCCTGTTTTCCACAACTCAGGGGCGAGAATGATGTTACTAGGAATGACAGTTGGCTAGGAGCTATGCTGTGAAGCTCATTTTTAAGAGTGCGTGGTTCCACTGGCGTGTCAGCAAAATGCCGCGGATTTGCAGATTTTGTCCAGTGGGAGAGTGGCGCTCTCAATGTTGCCAGACGGCCGTCGGCATAGTGCCAGGGAAAATGAATGCAACCCTGAGCAATGCTATTCAGTGACTCTACGCATCTCCAGTGCACAGGCAATTTGGTTCAGTTTTAGACTTCCAAATGCTTCCCAGGTTACTAACCGAAACGTCCAGCTGATGCAGAAGGTGGCCAGATTGATGACGTGTCTTCATCAGTAGCGTTAATTGTAATCCTGCCGATAAACACGAGGGAACAAAACATGTTGCAAGATCACAAACGGATCAAAAACATTTTTTTCACGCGTGTGCAATGAGCTTCCACGTTTAAAATAATTGGTGTGGACGGTTCTTCAGCACGGATACTTTGAGGCACCAATAAATTGGAGAATTGAGTCACACGGCTACCGCACAGGCATGTTCCGGTATCTCCGACCGAGCTCATGTTTCAACCGTCACCCCCCAGTCTTGCTGTTTTTAGCTTAACGTACTTTAATCGCAAACAGCCGAAGCATGCCAGCAAGTGAAAGACGTGCCACGTACGATGGAGCGATGCTTTGCGGAGTTCACGCCTTCGGAGAGGTTCGCAATCTACGACTACGTGGTGGAGTGCGCAAGGGCCGCCAACAGGGGCGCCACCATCCGACTCGAGGACCTCCAGGTCGACTTTGAAAAGAAACCGAACGCGGGTAAGTATACTGCTACGATTTTTTCTACGTTGCGATCTGCTGGCAAGAGGGATAGACCAACTACGCCGACGCCACACTCCACCGATTTCTAGTACCGTAATAGTCAGTGATGGCCACTAACTGCTTCTACAGTACAGTTCTACAGCTTAACTACAACTACTAATACTTTGCGATTGAGTAGTTTAACTAGTAGTTCAACTACTTTTCAGGGGAGGTAGTTATAACTACTTCTTTAACTATTGCAATGTATTTTAACTACATCTCTAACTACTTAACGTTGTCCATCAATACCAATCCCATTCTGTAGTGTCCATGGGTACGTAAATATGAATCACAAGGAGTGATGAAAGTGAAGATTTATTACGCATGCAGGGCGCAATTGCTCTGCACCTCGGTTCTCATCAAACAAGTAGCTCAAGGTAAAAGTCGGAAGCACAATCGTGCCGTAAAGCTTCCAGCATAATCGGAAGTAGTTCGCGCCTGCAGTAACCTAACTACTGTAGTTAACTGCTCGAAATAGTAGTTTAACTAGTAGTTGCACACTACATTTCTGCAAGTAGTTGATAACTACTTTTTAACTATAATCAGGTAGTTTAACTAATAGTTTAACTACATGTAGCTAACTACTGGCCATCACTGGTAATAGTAGTTAATTTCACGGCCTTAATGATTTGTGAATTCGTGCGGAATCTGACGGAAGCAGAAATCGCTTAATCAGAGAGAGCGGGGGGTTCTTGACACCGCCAGCGGGACACAGCGAGAATTAGCGGGCCTCTAAGTGCCAGCGCCCATGCTTTTTCATCTCTGCTACGCCACGGAACCTTAAAGTAGCACAGAAGTTATTTTTAACACCCTGTTTTCTTCCTACAAAACCGTTAAGCAGGCCAGTAAGATGCACCATGCGAAGTAATTCACACCACAGAGTCATAATTATCGCAGAAATTGCAAAAAGCGACTGTGCGGAACGGCGGTGGAGAGCCGCACCAGCCTGTGATCTGCCTGGGACCTTGCGCTGACGCTACAAAGATCACGCTCGCTGATTGGTACAGAGAAATGTTGTCTGCTACTTGGCTTGTCAGGGTTCTGAAAAAGCATTGCTATTGGCTCGGTCATGATTCGGCCGCTCCTTCTATCCCTAATTCCTCGGGAGAACTGCCAAAACTGGTTAACTGCGCCAAGGGACAAGGTGCTGACCCCCACTGACTGGCGAACCAGAACGAGTTCTCCCTGTAAGCTTCGGTGACGTGGCATCATACCTCCTCCTCCTCGTTATACCCGGAGTGGCGAGTTAAGGGTGAACGCGCGGAGCCATGTTTATGTGAGTTTTTTTTTTTTTCTGGGAAACAAATTGCACGCATCAAAACCTTTCGCGCTATTCGGCAAAATGACACACACACTTTCATCAGATGTCTCAACCTGAAATTTTTTTTGGATGGCCCTCTGCACTCCTTTAATTCCGCAAAAATAAAGTTCGATCGCAAAACTCGAAAAAAATTTCTACTCTTACGGTAACCTGTTTCACCTCTTTTATTGGTGGTGCAGATGGTGAGCACACTCCCAGCCATTTGGAGATAAAGTCCCAGATGAGAGACTACAAGCGTCGCAGGCAGTCGTACAAGGGGAAGAATGTCCACATCACTCGCAAGAGTTACACTGAGGTACGCTCGTGAGCTTTTCTACAAATCCTCTGTGGGAATGCTGTTTTTACGTGGGTGTATATTTGAAAGGAGACTCGAAAACTGTGGTCAGTAAGTGGAATACTTTTAGGTAATGAAAGAAGTCATTGAAAACCAGACAGAATATCTGAAGCAGACGATGTCGGTGAAGGGCGAAAACGACCAGAGGGAACCGTCGGAGAGGTGGGTAGTGACATGTGCTGTATGTAGTGTTTCTTGCTGTGTTACGCAGTTGTTTACTGAAACGTTGCATCATGATCGTTGGACGTGTGTTAGTATGCAACGACAAACAACGTTGGGCTAGTTGGTAAGCGCTGGTATTGTCGCCTTCTTCTAGTCCGTGTTTTTGTGCGCTTTCTACCATGTCGTGTGTTAGTATGTCACATGGACTGTTGCCCCGTGTGTGGATCGGTACGTTTGATGCGGCCCCATCATGTTTGAAAGTGCCATGTTTTGTCTTGTTTTGGGACCAAATCGTGTTGCTGGTGGCTAAGCAGAGGATGTCCCCTTTTTTGTGTTGTAGGTATTAAGCAGGAGCTTATTTTAGTTACATAAAGTTACAATTAAGGTATATTAGTAATTGCGACTAATTTTGTTTTGTATTCTGGTGGTCCTTGTCGAATGCGGACCGCTGCCACACCCCTGCAGAATGCTAGTTTGCTCAAAATGGTGGACGGGAACAAATGGGCACTAAAGGAAATTGCAGATTAATTTGTGTTTCATGGGTGATTTCTGAAATCAAGGCCCAGTGCTTCTTAGGAGTGCCTTCACACAGTTTGGATAGCCAACGCTTGCATGTAGACACATTGTGCCCAGTAAAAATGGGACTTGCCTTACGCTTCTTGGAAGCCATCACTTCTGTTCACACCGGTCTCCAATGACTGACATCTGACGAAAAATGGGTCAATGAGGAGGCAGTGAATGCCAAGGACGTTTTCCATTGACACATTTCCATACAAGCAAACCTGAATAACACTCGTTCTCGAACACGATTTTCAGCACTTCACATCTAGATAACTGGATAAAAAGCCAAGCCAAGTAAAAGGCCAAAGGAAGTTTGTTCCCGATCACACAGACAGGGTGACGAGCTTTCCGGCTAACTGAGTTACGGATATGGGAGGCATGACCATTATCAAAACTAAAATGAAAAGCCATTCATTGTATCCAGAGTTACCAGTGTCCAGTAGTACTATTGGATGTGATGTGTTACATTTATGATGCAGGATTTTGCACACCAACACACATTTGAGACAACATTAGAAATAGTGCCATCTGCTCCAGCATTTTTTGGCAACGAATCTCATCAGTTGCCGCAATTGTGCTGTTCGGACCTTGCATCAAGTCTTATTGTGATGGTGGTTTGCTTTTCAAGGGTAAGATCCAGAACTCCCGAGCAATCTCCGCCGCCTCCTGACGACGAAGAGATGCAGATGCACAAACGGAGGCGTAGCCGTTCTCCGCAGCAATCAAGGGAAGAGAGGCGTTCCCACAAGCACAGGTATTCACTTTTGGGCTCGCTGGTCATGTTACTGCAAGTCTTATCACTTGGGCTATCAACCGTATGCCATTGTATATCTTTCCTGGAGACCGTATGCATGCACAGTTACTTTGGAGCACAAATTCCATGTGTAGGGAGCTATGAGGACAGTTACTGGGTTGCATAACTGCATACTTGTGGCCCTTTCCTGAGTATCATAGTTTCATATAATGCTGCAATTACCCCATGTGTTTACTGAAAAATTGCAAAGTGCAGCTTTTCTTTGATATTTTGTGCATAAGCCTCTGAACAAATGACGAAGGAAATGTGAAACTTCCTCAATTGCTGCTACTTCCTGAAAATTGCAGTAAATTATAGCAAATTGCAGCAAATTTGAACTTGGTGGACATAGCAGACATGCCACTTGAAGGTTCATCTTGTGTGTACACAATTAAGAGGCACTGCACAGCATTGTACTATGAAGCATGCTCTTGAATACACAGAACTAAGTACACATTTCTGTGAACGTTGGCATGTCTCTGCATCCATTCCAAATGAAAGGTCATTACAAGAACAATGCATTTAACGTGTGTACTTTGTTATTGCATATAATTCTTGGGGCATATTTTGGTAGTTCATTCATAGAGCATAGGTGCATGCATACTTCTGTAGTTGTTGGTGCATACTTTTTGCTAGCCCTATTTATCATGTAAATGTACCACAATGCTGGGAAACTGAGGCTCTGACATGCTTAAGGAGAGTTCCAGAACGGTGTCTCACGTATGTAGCCACGTTCTGTCTTGTCATGTTGAAGTATAACGATGTTTATTTATTATTTTATTCATTTTTAAATTTTTTTTCCTCTCCTTAAACGGATTTTGCAAGCATTAGATGCTCGCCCTTATTTGTGGGAAGGAACAACGTTTGGAAAAGCCCTTCCAAAGACAGAGGGAAAGAAAGAAAACAGAAAACATGCTCGTTTAAGATGACTGAGACAGAACCTGGTTCCAAGTGTTCCAAAATTAAAATTGATGCGTTCTTTCTGATGTCTATGATAATCTGTAACAGGTCCAGGGACAGAGAGCACAAAAAGAGGAGCCACAAGCACCACAAAAAGCACAAGAAACGCTCCACCGAGGACTGACGGAGTCCCGAGGGGCGAATCCTTGAACGATGACAAATCCTTTTCGTCTTTGTACTTCCAAAGACATACATTTGAATTGCACCGTGTTGTATTCGGTGATATCTGTCCTCCCACTAAGGAAGGTATGTTAGCAAACACCGTGCAGAAAATGGCTCAAAGCAAACTGCTACTGCATGATCACATTTTATTGTATCAACATTTGGTGTACAAAAATCTCCGTCACCACACACGGTCACGGTTGGTCACAGCCCCGATGAGTGCAGCAGTAGTACCAAGATACAGCAAAGTGTGTGCCGCCTTTCGTGCGGTGAAGCTGAACCACCTCAGCTCGTCACCGTCGCAGCACTGAAGTAGAAGCTGCACCATTTACATAGTGGGGGACTTGTATGACAACATGACTGGCACTTTATTCCTGTACACGGAGCAAGAGTGCGCTCAGCTGTACTGCATAGCAGTACTGCCAAATTTGTAAAAACAATATGTACCATAAAGTTTAGTGGACTTCTGTAGAAGTCTGATAACAATGTCCATAATGGAAATTGGATCAGAGAAAGAATGTCAGTGTTGCCACTTTTTTTGGTCCAGAAATTGGGCAGGAACTTGCCAAATTTTGAGACAGTATTATTTTATCTAATTTGTCGAGCTATGTGTAAAATTCAGTCACTCATTACATTAATATGTGTGACTCGTTCATAGTTCTTTGGATGCTCCAGCAGGTGTGTAGTTTACAAGCCTAACCAAGATTTCTTTCATCTTTCATCAGCATCTTTTAAAATGTTCGGTTAACTTTATTTGGCAACGCTGCTGTATAACCCCCAACACGCTGTGCATACTACTTCCACCCTGAGGCGGCAGCATGTCCATTATCCAAGCAAAAAAAAGGTTGGGCCACTCGGAAATCTTGTCCATTTCTTGCTCCACAAACATAACCTGACATCGTACAAAATGTTCACAACGGGCTGCACTCGACAGTGAAATAAACGTATGTGTACACAACACTGCTTGCACGAGACAATCTTCCGGGTAAGACTACAAATTAGAGGTGTGCGAATATTCGAAATTTCGAATACAAATCCAATATTCGCGATATTCGATTCCTATTCGAACATTTGATATTCGAAGTTTTCGAATATACGTAAAAGATGGAATATTCAAATTTTTTTAAAATATCATAGGAGACTCCAAACGCTGCTGCGGGCTGCACGCTGGAATTCCTACGTAGCGGCAACGAACATGAATAGTAGAACAGCTGTAAAGCGACGCGCGGAGCTTTCGAGGCACGATTATCTGCGAATGCATCGCGACACATTCGGTAACCGAAACCGAAACTAGTACACAGTTGTGCGCAGCCACCATTATAGTCTGCCCCTGCCAAACGCGAAACTGTGGTACGCTTCATGCATCGTCAGCGCAGTCGCGACTTCAGTGGATTGCCAACAAACTCTTAACGTCCGTGTTAGGCCAACAGTTTGGTGAAATTGCGGTTAAAAACCTAGATTTTGTTGGTGTTGAGCTGAACACCGCTGTTCACCTTGCCACTGCATGAGTCAAAACCCACGTCTCGAACACGGTTTTTCCGGTTCCTGCTTGTGGAAGTCAGCGATATACAAAAAAATCGTGGTCGTGTGCGATGACGGCGAAAATCGAGGAGTAGGACGTGACGACATTTCATGGCGTGATTTTGCTCGCGACTCTCGCGCGTTGGCGCGACAAAGTTTTGAGACGCGTACGCAGATTTTTGCAGTGAAATGAAAGGAGCACTGAACAGGAATGTGGCGGAGGCGCACACGCAACATCGGCGAGGATCGCGGTTTTACTGCGATAATAAATTAGGCTTTTCTAAACTATGCAGTTCTTGCCTACACGACAAATGCGGAAGGCATTGTCAGTGCAGGAAGAGAGCACTTGTTACGTTCGTTTTCCTTCTAAGATGTGCTCATCAGTAAACCATCACATATTCTGAACATGCCCTGGACTTCCATTCTGTCTGTTTTCACCAGCATGCCAATTGCCAACATAGGTATTCACTGTCCATGAAACATTTTTGAAGTAAAAGTAGTTTCTACAGTTTCCAGCTTGCTTCATGAGAACAGCGCATCGTTTCACTGTAAAAATCTTCTGACTGTACATGTGCATATAGGCACGTTTGCCTTCTGCGAAGCCTGTACATTAGTACATATTCCTTAGCACTTTTCAAGTGCATGTCCTGGGGCATTTTTCTAAGGATCAGCAGAACAGAATTGTGACCATGCTAGTCTTTAGAAGCCTTTATCCTATGACGGGATATTCGATTCGATATTCGTATTCGAAAATTTCAATGTTCGCACACTTCTACTACAAATCTAAAATATACAGCACATAATCCTCGTTCTCTGCCTTGTTCTTATCAGTAGTCAGGTACAATAATCCAGTTCAATGACAGATGGACTAGAAGTGGCCAGGAAACCGCCTCTCCACCCAGCTGTGTACACTCTTCAGCCAGAGTCACGTAATGAAGGACTCAGCAAAAGATAATGACGACACCCGGCCACCATTTTGCTCACAGAAAATGATCTGCATGTTGTCTAGTCTGTGTAAAAGTGACCCGCATATATCTGCCTTCGGTAGTTCAGCACCTTCTTCGTGCAACCTTCTCAAGTAAGGGAAACGTGGTGGTCTCCAAAGGTGTTCACGTGGCCGCTTTTTCGCCCCAGAAATGGCACCAGGTCGAGTGCCACGGACTGTGTCGTGCCGAGGTACATTGCCAATGTGAGAATGGGGAAAGCCTTTGAGACAGTTTGTGTGATGCAAAATCCAAGACCGCGTAGCAATTTCAAATGCTGCTCAAATTCACTGCTAATGGCTCTATCACAAGATTGGGAAAGCTAGAAATTGTATGACAGCTTGGAAGCTGTGCCGCCGTCCAGGTGTGCAGAGCCAGATCTACGATTTAGCCGCCCGTGGTTCGAAACTTAGAGCACTTTCCCGCAGCTTTCCCGCTCTGCAGTATGGGAAAAAGAAGAAAGAGGCTGGTAAAACACATTTTGTTCTTGTTGTTGTTGTGCCTCCTTGTTTGGCAGATTTTGAAAATGCACGTTGATCTAGTTTGATTCTCAGTTCTATAAACCGCCGGGATACTGTTCACCGTTTGATTGAATACAAAATGCGTGGGGCAGATCATAATATAGCACTGAGAGTGTAGTCATGAAGTATGCAGGATGCTTGTCGCTGAAATACCCAGTGTGTCTTACTCTTTCCTGTAAATGATATACTGAAATTAGAAAACGTGCAACTAACCTACTGGTACTTAAAAAAATAATAAATAAATAAACGGTTGTGCAGATGCGATGCGTACCAAGTTGTACTGCAGTGAACAACTACTACGAGAGTGTTTCAGTGCCTTGTACCACGTAGCAATAATTTAATTTAAGCGCAGCACAAAGATGTACATCCTGCGTCGTTCTTAGTCAGGGGTTTGAGCATGCCCTCCACTTATCTTCGTTTTTATCTCGATAATGAAGACGTTCCCAAATGACACTGACAAGGTGCAGGGACATCATTGGGGGCACATGCCACTTACCAACACTTACACATAAATAAAAACTGCATAACTCGCTTGCACCACTTTGCAATACTCCTACTTTGTCGTCTCGGTCGTTGCTGGCAGGCATTCCTGCGGTTTGTACAAATCTCTACGCACATTTTGAAAACACATTCACGTGGGTCGTAGCAACCTCTCGGTGATCGATGCTCTGCAGTATTTACAACCATGCACTGTCCAGTTCCTCGCTGCCTCCTGAGCGGTTGACATCAGCTATTCCTTCTCCATGAGTGGATGACTTGAAAGTGGACAGTGTTGCCAGGTTAAGAATTTGTCTGTCCAGACGTTGAGGGCGTTGTGCCTGGTGATGCCCCACCTGCACTCGTAGAGGCAGAATCTGGAATGGACATCGAATGGAAGCTCCGTTTATGGAGTGCTCTGGACGGAATGTGAGAGAGTTTGAGAGGGCTTCCCTTGAGTCAAAACTGGAACATAGTTTCAATGAAGCTTTCGGAAGTTACATAGTTCCAATGAAGTTATGAAGCTTTCGGATTTCTTTTTCTTTTTTTTTTTACAATTTGAGGGGTAAACATTATGCAAATCAACATGTGCTCTAAAATTCGTGCAGATTTGGGTGGAAAAACTTCCAGTATGCCAAATTCGGGGAGAAAATGGACTCTATTACGCAACTGAACTGTACGGGTTTGGTACATACAGTGATGTAATTATGTTTGCTGCCAAATAGGCTAGTGTGTGCATTAATTCCTACAGACTTTTCAGTGAGGACAATTTGTTGGGTAAAAATCGGGTTTCACACTTAAGAGGCAGCCTCCAATTCGGGGAAGAAAGGGGTTAAACCCTAAAACTAACTTCAGGCTCTAGTTATGAATCAACCGGGGGCAGATATGGCCTATGATTAGAGCCTGATATTTTAGGGTTATACCTGATTATGCCCGGTATTTACCCCTGATTCAAATGAGCAATAACATTGTTGAACCTGATATTACCCCAAAACTGCTGGAGCAGGGGGATGCAAAGTCATCAGAACTAACTTTGGAAACTGTGTTGTAAATGCATAAATATGATCATACAAACTGTCAGAACAGATGCATGGACTAAATATTGATACTCGGTGTCTACTGGTGTGTCATGTGTATTACGCTGAGTAGACCGAAGATTTACACCCGATTCAACCAGAATTGGGTTGAATCAGGCTCCGTTCAACCTGATTACGCCCGAATTATTGAAGCGAAATATAACCAGATATTTAACCGATTTTATTTTGGCCATTTTTTATTTTAAACCAATTTTTATTTTTTTTATATGATTGATTTTTGTTTGATTTTGATTTTTAGGATGATTTAGATAGACTAGTTAGTGTTTAGATAGCACTTGCGTTACTCATGGCATGCGGGAAGCAAAAGACAACACTCTACAGAACCGCAAATGTTGATCCAGGGCTAGAAAACAAGGTTAAGAAACCTATGAAAAATTCGGAATTATAATATTAAAATAGTGTTGCCGTACCTGAGCAGGAGAGCTTCTCAAAGCTGCACGGTAAGGATGCCGTGCTGACGTTGGCTCCTTCTTCTAAAATGTCTGGAAGCGCATTGCGTCGGCCCGTACGGCCCGTCTGCAGGAAGGCATCAAAGTTGGCTGCCTTGTTGGGGTCCACTGGTTGCTGCTCCACTTCCATGCTGTACTCTGTAATGAAATCAAGGTTGTGATGGTTATGAAGGAAGGGCTGCTGTGGTGTAATGTAAAGCTGGCAACTTGACGCCAAGGCAATACTTGGGTTGCTGCTGAACATGCTCTGATATTACGAGGGACATCTTTGGTGCCGTGGGGAAATAGAAGGACGAGAGTTGTTTCACAAGACGGAAAGGGGGACAAAAATGGAATCGACAGATGTGTGATTCAAATCCTGCTGCTGTCCGGCTTTTTGATGACTGCCATATTTCGAAAGAGTTATAGGGTTTAGGCCTTGCAGTTGCCTGTGCAGCTATACGAAAGTTCTGAAATCACTGGATAAATCTGCCGTAACTTGTAAGAAATATAGCACCATCTCGTCAAAATGATTCCAAAAGTGCCACATGTGAAGCACTTTTCATTGGCCTTCCCCAAGGTAATCCATCACGCATACGGCACGAAAGAGTGTGCCTTACCTACGTTAACCAAAAGTGGCAAACACTCGGAAGCACCTTGTGTGCCTTTACATGAATGACGCACATCATTATGCACCACTCCAGCAAATTCACCCATGATGTCTATCGTGGGCATCATTCAGCACAACGTCATGGACAGTAGTGTGATGTTGCCCTGATGATGGTATGTGAAGTTGAAGTCTAATGATGGGTGATGATGTTGATGTGATGGGCTGTGAATGAAGCAGTGGCATAGCCAGACCTCCAAAGCAGGGGGTCGATACGAACCCCCCCCACTGATCCCGTGTGTGCCCACGCACTCACACATACCTATGCATACAGGTGTGAGCTGACAACATCCCCTCCCAAAGTATATATATATATACACAGGGCGCATCACGTAAGACAGACCAGTATTTTTTTTAAATTCGTGATTAGTTTTTCTTTCGGAAAAGTCCTACCAGTCCTACCAGAGGCCTACCAGTAATTAGTGCAGCCGTTAATTAACGTTCATAATTAATCTTTATAATTAGTGAAAATGGGTTGATCACAGAATTGCAAAGTTGCATAGGCCTCAACCCCGAGGAGTCTCGTCCGTTAGAATTGAAACAACGGCGCTTTTCTAGTAAAAACTATGCGAAAATGCACAACTTTTGGTGGCCCATTTTTTCCTATCTCCCCCTCGGTATCCCACTTTCTCAACTGACATCAGGCTGTTCCTCAAAGCATGGAGCACCCCCACCTCCTAGTGTCCCAGTCGATACCACTAGTTTTTGTTTTGTAACCTGTGAGAACGTACCACACTTATCGAGCTGCGGAATCAGTGATTTTATTTTTGTTATCTGCGTGGTTTTTGGAAGGTCTGGAAGCTTTGCAATCAGCTTTCGGGCGCCGTTTTAGCGATAACATAGGTTGAAAAATGGCATCACTATTGCTCCTCGCACCTACGCCAGGGGACAAAGTGAGGTGCTCCATGTTTTGAGGAACAGCGTGATGTCAGTTGAGAAAGAGTGATACCGAGAGGTGGATAGGAAAAGTCGGTCGCCAATTTCGCGCAACGCTCGAAAGTTGCGCATTTTAGCATATAAAAGCGCTGCGGTTTCAGTAGACCTCTCCCTGTTTGTAAACAAATGACGTTATAGTGTTCGACAGAGCCACCAATCTGGTAGAATAGACGAGTTCAGAAAATCCCAGTGCTCTTTGCACACGCACTGCATTCTGGGCGCTTGCTGAGCGGACGAACTACGACTAATCCTTCACATTTCGCTTTCGCTGACCTTGACACGTCGTGGACAATGGACCGCTAGGGAAGAAATCGGAACAGTCAGGAGGCCACCCGTTTCTTTGGTATTAGTAAACTCCCACAGCTCAACGCGACGCTAAGCACTCTGGGATTTTCTGAACTCGTCTCGCTCGAAGCTAGTGGGCAAAGAAAGCCACGGTCTTGAGGGGACTACGATGGTTCCTTGAAAGGGACGCGAACTTCGGTCCTACTTTTCTTTGAATAGGAGGCAGTGAACAAGTGCCCATTCGTGGAACCCAGCCCTCCTCTTCCGATTTGTTTCGGTTCCAGCCTGTCTACCAACGTCGTGATGACGTTTCTCGGGTAGAGGTCTATTATATAGCGGACGAGACTCCTCAGCACTGATGCCCATAACTTTGCAGTTATATATCTCGTTGACCGGTGCTGTCAGCCATCTTTGTCTTCGCGTGCGCGCCCTCGTCCTTTCGCTAAAGTGTGCAAGTTCCCATTGCAGACTATCGACTGCGACTCTTGAAATAACATTCTGCGTACTCGGTACGTGATAGTTGAGTGTTCGGCGACCGGAGGCCCTGCAAATCGATCGTACCCGTTGCCGTGTCCCATGGCCATTGTCTTTGCAGGTATTTTAGAATCAACGCAGTCGAGATGTACGTATTTCAAGGTGCAACGCAGGCTCTCGATATAAGGAGGACTAATCTGAGATTTAACGGTAACAGGGTTCGATAAGAAACGAGCTGAATCTTTCGTCGAGCGAAAAGCAACCAACAGTCGTCGGCAGTCTTGTTCTTGTAACGCGTTCCCCGACACTTCGTAGGTTCGCAATTCGCGTTTGCTCTGCCTCCGCTGCGTAGGGTGGCCGTCGAATGGCCACAGAAGCCGCGCGTCGCATTAGTTTTCTTTTGTCAGCTGAGTTCCCCTGCTCGTGTTGCATCAGATGTAGTCAAGGATCTTCACCTCCGTTGCTTTATTTTCTCCCGCACGTCAGCCGGAAGCACCGTTTATTCCTCCTCTCAAACGCACGTGGTAGTGACCACTGATATGGTGTATGTGGTGTGGTCCTCTGGTGTATGTTCTACCCGAAGACATGTGACAACCGCGTTGCGTCTGGTTACTATCGTTCGCGGCATTGTTTTCAGTTTTTTTTTTCTTTTTTTCTACGACTAAAGAAAACAGCGAACCTCTCACGCGAGGTTGCTGCCAACGACTTTGCTGTCCACAACGGAGCTGGTGCATACTTTGTTCACACCTAGCTCACTATATTTATTTTTGCAAGACTCCGCCCGACCGTAAACGCCGGCGCTTCCAGAGGAACAAACTCTATTTTAGTCTCCCAACTTCATCAAAAACCATCCCTGGCCTTTTGTGACCTTTTCAGCTGGAAAATAATACGCAAACGGACCACACAAAAAAACTGTGCGTCTAAAGATAGCGCGTTCGATAGAGCCCAGCTTGCATTTTTCTTGGGACGCCTGCTCCACGAGGCATAATCCCTGGAGGGGAATCGAAAGTCTCTTTTAACGAGCATCGTAACATTTTGTTCGTTTTCTCTTCTAAACTTTAGGGGATTGAGCTGTCGTATTGCATTACACCTCACGGTTAGGTGCTCCTTCGCTGGGGGAAAGCCGCTTTCCAAGCCAGAAGACACGTGAAGATTAGGGGAGCGCGATAGGGTGCCCGGCCATGAGGATCATGCAAAGCAGATGGGGAACATATGTTAATATCAAATGGGGGGGGGGGGGGGGGGGGTAGATACGACAGCACGTGCCCTCCCGTTCGCCGTCAAAGCAGACGACACTGTTTGCCAAGGTGCTCTGTCGGGCCGCCACGTGGTGTGTACGTTTTCGTAAGCGGCTGAACTTTAGAAAAAATGTGGAAGGAGTGGCACGCGTCGCATCAAATGCCTCCATGACGCAAATACGGACGGCATGCTAAAACCTCCGAGACGCGCGGAGCATTGTGGGAGTTGAGTACTGCGTATATACCGTCGACAAATCTCGCGTGTGATTTCGTGAGCGGATGTGCCGCGATATAAATAAAAGCGAAAGCACGTCCCACATGAAACTGCCTGTTACATGCAGTGTGACTATGGGAATCTACAAAAGGCCAGGGCAGGCGAACGAATTGTTATTAGCTTCAGGACGCGGTAAAGGAGGTACGTATTTCCCATGATTCCCAGCTGCTCTCTTGAGCTTGCAGATGGCGCTTCAGGTTTCGCATGTCCAGAGCCGCATATCGTACAGCTGACACCTTAGCGACACAATGGACTGGAGAAGGGAAAGTGTCACGACTGCACTACTTTGTTATGAAGTGGTGCTTCCTGAATTCACGTCAAAATCACCGCCCTGCGAACCACCTTTGTTCTATAGCGTCACTTATGACGTTTTTTCGGCTTGCGGGTGCAGTGTGCGGTATCCGAAAAATCCTATTATTCGCGCAGCCCTCATATACAAAGTATGTTTTCCGATGGTATTGCATAAGCAAGGGCTTTGCACATAGCTTCTTATCGTTACAGCGTGAAAACCTGGAGCCGCAAGAAGTCCTCCCATTACTTCCCATTACTCTACTCATTTCACTTTTTCAAAAGAGCCATAATTACTCGAAAAGTATTCGAAAAATGTTCGGGACTGCTCCGTCACAACGTTGCCCGCATTACGCTACAAATCAGCTAAACCCATTCCCTGCACAGCGAGCGATTTTAAAAAGGCAATCTATCATTGCGGCGAAGAAGGGAACCGTGGATCGAAGAAGACCCGGCGGCGGCGGCAGCGTATCATAACTCATAACCTGCGCGTACCTGGCACATTGTGAAGGTAAAAAGAGAAGGACGGTCTTATTCAGGATTGCGACGGAAAGGTAATTAACGAAGCGCCCGGTATGCATCGATCCATTCGGTAGACAGTGCCAATTTGGGAGTTTGTCCACGCGAGACTGAACCCCCGTCTGGCGAAAGGTTCCGGAACAGGGAGTTTTTCACGAATGCACCACGAGAGGGTCCTCCAGATGAGAGAACCATAGAGGATAATGCCATGCAACGCCCCCTCAACAAAGTGCTGCTCGAAGGTTCACTACGTGAATTGTTGTCCGAAAGTAATTTGATGCCACGTCTAAACAATGCTTGTACGATCGTATTCCTTACATGGGGTAAGGGGGTGATGCCATGTTACGAAATGCAGACGTTACAATTACGCACCCAGAAGTGTTTCCCAGTCTTACGAGCAATGCAAGTCAAGCGAGGCCTTGCAAAGTTGCTGGATGAGATTACTTGTAATGATGAGACATTCCTGAACCTATACCCTCATAAATATTGGCTTGGTGCAAGCACGTTGTGCAGGCAAGCGTTGTAAGACAGTATTGCTGAATTTTTAATATTTTGTCACACAGGGGTCATCAGATGAGCCCGAATTGTGTTACTGCCGTCTGCAATATTGACCCATTTTGTCCCTCGATTTCATGATCTGTTAAATCCTTGGATTCCCTCATTGCATCGTTATCATGTGGAGCTAGAAGTTCGAGAACCTACGCCAGATGACACAAGGGACTTTCTCACTAACACGAACTGGCGCGCGAAGTCACGCGCAAGACAAAGGGACGATTCCCGTCGTCGTCGTCTGTGTCGCAGAACAGATAGCCCGCCAGAACCTCATAATGCGAGTATAATTTGTAGTCGACAGCTTCTCGTACTGGCGACACCACTTGAAGCTGTAGCGGGCCGTGGACAACGACGAAGATGGCCACACGCCTGGAGCACCTGCTTCAGTTCCACCGGCGCGGCCATGGAGATAGGCCATCGTCATCGCCGGTCGGGACTCATGTAGAGGACCAACACCTCCTCTACAAAGCCTTCTAGAGCGCTAGTCATGGCGTCGTCGGGATGCATATACATAATCCCATTTGTATCAAGGCCGGCGTCACTCTTTGGGCTATACCAGGGTTTGAGGTGTACCAGGAAGACAAAAAAAAAAAAAAAAAAAAGGCCGCGCAATGCCGTCTTAAGTTGAACATGGCTACAAGCTACTTTAACGTGGTCGTAGTTACTTCTTCTGAGTAACTTACCCATTGACTGCACAAGCATGTACACGGAAACACATCCCCCCAGGATCAAGATCCTTTCTAAATCCTCTAACTAAAGCCTTGACTCTCTTGAACCCGGAAAGATTGCCATCGGCTGACGCACGCAAGCAGAGCCGTAGCGACGGGGGAGCGAGAGGGGCAGCTGCCCCGGGCGCCGAACGGCAGGCCCTGGCAGGTTGGTGGGACAGGATAAAGCGGGAATGAAGAAAATGTGAATCTACGATCTCTGCTGTGCAAATGAGCGTTATAATTTCTTTGTTTACATGGCTTCTGACGGCAGTGGGAGACGGGGGGGGGGGAGGGGGGGGGCAAACTTGCCTCGCTACGGCTCTGCACGCAAGCAGCAAACCCGTGCTGCGGCCTCCATGCTTGCTCCACAGTTAGAGGGAGCGGGTGACCGATTACTGTCTGTACTTTCCCAGAGCGAGCTCACTGGATATCTGCCCTATATTCATCCCGTTGCAAGCGAAACGATCTCAGCAGTCCCAGCCATGTACTCCTTTATGATGGCTCCAGAGTCGACAATAGAGATAGACAATCTTTATTCCTGGAAAGAAAGGCGTTCACTTCGAAGAAATATATTGGCTCCCTCGAAACGTCACTACTCCTTCTCTCGTACCCTTTCCCTCTCGTTCCCTTCCTTACACAATGGCGGCCTTCAGAGAAGGGTTGAAAGAATAATGTGATTGGTGAGTTATTCCCCCGAGAACAAGCGTGGTCGCAGTAGAGGACGTAAAAAAATAATAAATAAATAAATAAATAACAATCTCGCGTCACAATTTGCACGTCAATCTTAGCCCGCAGAGTGTGCAGCAACGACAGAGGAGGACAATCACTCCCAGCCCCACCCACGCGGTGACGTTTCGGACCGCAGCCGCTGTGACAGGCGTTGTCTTCCTGGAGGACGCGGTCGATATTCCTCCTCTTCTAAGAATAGGACCCGTTCAGTTATCGGGCTGTATGTGTGGGCGACAAAAATAAGCGTCCGCATCACCTCTCGCAGGCCATTGTTTGCCAGCGACGATGTTGCGATGGAAGACCAGCACAGCCCGCGGAGCGTCTCAACTGGTGAACGTTAACTGCTATAATGGAATCTGTGAGTTGGTGTCGCCAACCTCCTCCTCAGGGAAATGACATTTCGAAGGGGGTATCTGCGGGGGGTGTCACTTTTCGCTTCATCGCCTCTCCGCCCGGCCGAAAGTTTTGATTTTCTGTCCGGCGCCTCTTTTCAGGCTTTAACTCAATTTTGAGCGGAAGGAGGATATAAGGGTTTATCGATCTTTCATTGAACGTCGGGCTCTCTCTCACTGTCTGGTCATGTCGTTCGCGGATAGCTATATGAGGTTATTTGTTCGGGAAATTGTGGCCACGATTGAAATGTCAGTAATAATTGACGTCAAAGGAAAAAGGCTCGGAACGAGAGCCGCCCGGCTATTTCGAAATGAGTCTGTCATCCAGTGATGGCCAGTAGTCAACTGCATGTAGTTAAACTACCTGATTGTAGTTAAAAAGTAGTTATCAACTACTTGCAGAAGTGTAGTGGCAACTACTAGTTAAACTACTATTTCGAGTAATTAACTACAGTAGTTAGGTTACTGCAGGCGCCAACTACTTCCGACTTTGCCGCAAGCTTCACGGCACGATTGTGCTTCCGACTTTTCCCTTGAGCTACTTGTTTGATGAGAACGGAGGTGCAGAGCAATTGTGCCGTGCATGTGTACTAAATCTCTTCACTTTTATCACTGCTTGTGATTCATATTTAGGTGTCCAAGAACACTATAGTATGGGATTGGTGTTGATGGACAACGTTAAGTAGTTAGAGATGTAGTTAAAATACATTGCAGTAGTTAAAGAAGTAGTTTTAACTACCTCCCCTGAAAAGTAGTTGAACTACTAGTTAAACTACTCCATCGCGAAGTAGTTAGTAGTTATAGTTAAACTACTGTAGAAGTAGTTAGTGGCCATCACCGCTGTCACCCTTCGTTTTACCTCATTGGTTCGCTAGATTTTCTGCAGTAATAATTAAGTTTTATAGCCCTTGATAGTGTAGGTTGTATGAAGATTGGTGCACGACTACACTCTAAGAAAAAAGGAGTAATTTTACTCCTTTTGGGCGCTAAATGCATTACCACAAAAATACTCCTTTTCTGGAGTAAATGCACTGGAGTAAATGAATGTCACAGAGTGGAGACTGTATTTCACGCTCCGTTCTAAGAGTCCCAGGTACATTAATCCGTGTGTATGCATGAAGATACTTTGAATGAAACCGTCAACCGTGATATATTGAGTGATATAAAATCTTGCGACATACATAGGGCGCAATTTGCAAACAAAGAAGCGCTGCTTCTTACTCTGCGTGGGTGGAAAATTGTTAAGTTGGCTGAGTTATACAGCCTTATGCCATCAAATTGACCAAGAGGACATATTTGCGTAGACTGTTGTATTCTGAAGACCATTCGCGAAGTTGAGTGACTATTTGCAGTCCTGGGGAGTAAATGTCGGGGTTAGGGGACTAAAAGGGGGGAGTAATTGCAATCTAGGGGACCAGAAGCTGCAATTACTCCCCATTTTACTCCTTTTTTCCTTAGAGTGTACTACAAACAGCATCGCACGATATCGTTTTTTAATGAATATATATGATACGATAAATATAATAATATTTATAATCATAATATAATATTATATAAATTAATAATAATATAGGGCACTCTAAAAACAGAGCAACACGCTCAGCACCAACTGATACAGTTACCGTTTCTGATTTGTGGAGAGTGCGAGGAGTACGGCTTTTTGTGACAATTGATGTACGTCCAAATTGTCACAAAAAGGCGTGCGCCTCCTTTTTTTTTCTTTTTTGGTAAACCAGCAAAGGGATAACGATACCACTGTGAATGACACGACGAAGTGCTCGTTTTTAGAGTGTTGATGAGAATTGTCGCGATATTTCACGCACTCGGAGAATGTGACAGACAAGAGCAAAGACATAATCTGGCAAGGGTAGACGCCTCTTGGGGACAAGAACAGTTCAACTCCGACACTCATTAACGTATCGTGGTTATTTTGGGATAAGCTAAATCTGAAAGGCGACGAAGAGGGGTGGAGGACAGATGCTTACACTCTCAAGACAGAATTTCACCACATAACGCACTGAAAGTCAACCACTGCACAGAATCAAACCGTACGTTGTAGCTCCCGATCTGTGGAAAGCGCGGGGCGCACGCCCCCTTTTGTGACAACTAACGTAACTAAGTGTCAGGCGAACTCCTCCCGTACTCAACAAATCAAGGGAGAGAACAACGTTAGTTCGGGATGATTTTTGACCAACCGAACCAAGCCAAGTCAAGACCGAAACTAAACGAAGTGGTGTGCCGGGTTCAAACCTCTGCACCGGTTGTAGCCTTGTACAATATATTCGTAAAGTATTTAAGTTAAGTACCCGAATACCAGGCAAAAAAGTAACCCAATATAGAGTACCCAATACTCTCTACTTTCAAGATTCTATCATGTTCTACTAGACCTGGAGTAGCATGTCCCGTGGTGAGCGGGCTCACATCTCCATTTTTTTTCTCCTATCATCATCATCATGGTATTATGTTATAATTTGTGAAATTGAAATTCGTAGTTAAACAAATACTACTACAAACAAAGGAAGATAAAAATGAATACTGGTTTTTCCACGACATCATCTTGATACATGCTCTTCTCTTCGCTATCCTCCTTGGACATCTCGCCAATACCAGATGCTCTACGCTCAGAGGAGGAGGGAGACACACACACACACACAAAAAAGAAAAGAAAAAGAAACCTGAGCGAATAAACTGCCTTTAGGTACATGGATCTTTTTAATCAACTGTTCGTTTCATTTATTAACATCTGTAGCCGTCCTGACTCGCTATGACTCCATGGTCCTCTCCTCTGGCTAGTGGAATATCTGAGATGAAATGTACGCATCTGTGGTGCTAAACAAACAAACAAAAGAGCAAAAAAACACATTGAGTCCTGATGGAGTTCATCTTTTGCGCGGCCTCCCTGTCTTAAAAAAAAGATAAGTTAAAAGTTATTAAAATAAACAAGTCACGTAACTGAATTGACATTTTAATAAATTTTATCATAAACGGAAATCGGAGCACTTCTATCGAACTCCGCGCGCCCACGCGTCACTGTGTGCTGGTCAATACGACTTTTTATTGGCCCGGCTCTAGCCCATCACTGTTTGCACTGTGTAAGCAGGACACTCTGTCACAGAGTGTCAGACCGCAATATGATAGTATGTGGGGCAGCATATATATACAGGCTCGACTCTCACGGCTGTATTGCTGCGCCAGCAGTCAATAAGAGGAGGGGGAAGACTCGGATTCATTCGAACGCATATCCGCATAGGCGGAAAGAAACAGTAAAAAAGAGGAGCTTATTGGAACGGCGCAGATTGCTTTCTTTCAACGTTCACAATGGGATGAATGGAGGCTAGTTACCGAGAATACGTGGAAAAAGGTACTTCGAAGAACGGAACCGCGTTGTGACTGCCGTTCGAAAACTGCTTTATAAAGGTTCTTTCAAGGGGTCATAACGTCGCTTCGATATATATTGCCACTTAATGGCGTCTGAAAGCTTCTTTTGTTGCTTTCACTTCGAAATAAACTACATTAATCCTCAACGAGGATTGTGGCAGATCGACCAGGAAGATACACGAATATACGTAGAAAATGTGTTTACAGATTATGCATGAGGTGAATATAACTGAATATAGACAACAAATCTCTGTATACCGTTCGGGAACAAAATTAGTTTATCTTTGATTAGGTGACCACTAACAACCGCTAGGTATGGAGAAAATGTCTTGTGAGGCACACACGTGTGTATTGTCATCAAGTATAGGAAGACCATACCGATGGTAACCTCACCTGTGTTATACGTACAGTGTGTGTTGTCATCAAGTAGGGGAACGACCTATGGATGTATTCCCCTTTACATCAACTCTATCTCTAAAGCAAACTTTACAGTTTGTCTTTTGTCGATGTCAATGTTTTTGTTTTATCTTTACGTAATTATGGTGTGTTTTAAATTTATTGTTTATTATAATGTCTTTAATGTGAATTGTTTGTATGGTGCACCATTAGGGAGGCCCTTTGGCCGTTCACGAGCACCCGAAAAATGCAAATAAAATAAATAAATCTCATATACCACATAACAACGTTCCCGAGGTGAGATTTTTTTTTTTTTTATGTGTTGGCATCAAAGCGGAAGTCGGTGTTTCGTAGAAGACCGTTCTATGTGGTGTACTCTCAAAAAAGCACCATTTCAACAGGACGTGTTCTACGTAAAGCAACATTCCGGGGGTGTCTTGAAACACTTCTTCAACTTTCCATGAGGGCACAAAATAGATAAGGGTGTTTATCTACAAGGGCTCCCCTTTTACACGGCGAACGGTGTTGTGTACATGTCACGTCACTTCCAACTACCAATATACTCCTAATATCAGACACCAAAATAGACCATCGGTGTTAGGGTCGCTGCAACCTTTCTGCGTGCCAATAACAACCTAAGCGTGTGTGAACAACGACCTACTAGATCATAACGACCGTGTCATAATCGTCAACCCCTATGAGGAGCCCGTCCGCACGATCCGCTATAAGAACGCTACTCGTTGGCCCGCGAGATCGACATCATGATTGGACAATGGAAATTTGAATTTTGAACGCGCAGAGGCGGGCATATACGACTACTACCGTAGCAGACGACAGCAACACTTTCCATGAAAACGAGTAGAATGGTGAAGTTTTCTTCTCTAGTTTGGAACAGCTTATCGAAATCATCGTCGGACCATTTGGAAACTATACAAAAGGGACTTGTCAGAATTGTTTACGACAGATTTGTGAGTCGGACGTGGTACTTCAGCTATAACAATATTTTATCTAAGCTGAGGATGATGCCTCTAAGTAACAGATGACAGCTGCGTGATATGATATTTTTTCACAAGCTTGTTCATGGAACAATGAATGTTCCCGCACTTTTGTCTGAGGTTTGCTTTTACGCCCCTCCAAGGCTAACTAGGTTTCCTTCTGCATTTTACCCTGGTTTCCCTTATATATCCTCTCCGATTGTTCGAATGCAGTGTTTTTACAATGACTTCCAAAATAATGATGTTGATATTTTTTCTGATTTTAAGGTTTTTAGAACTGCTGTCCATTCTTGTTTATGTGTCTAATGTTGCTTAGCGCTTTTCTGTTTTATCTGTATTATTTACTGTATTGGTGTTTTGCCAATTAGAGAGCACCTTCCGTGTACGCTTCAGCTGTTGGTGGGCACTGACAATAAATAAATAAATAAATAATCAACTTTACAAAGAAGCATCCCCCGTGGGATGCTTCTTTGCCCATTTAACAAAAATGCTAAGGTAAGCTGAAGTATAGGTGACTGACAGCACCCTCGCTGGATCCACAAAAACGATTTGCCGTCGGGCTCAGGGAAGGTGGAGCCGCGGAAAATTCAGTGCTCGCTCTAGGTGCAGGGAAAACGAATTGGCAAAGTCCCGTTACCGGCGAATGGCCGACGGGTCATCCAGCAACTGCTGTGAATGGAAAGAAACGGTTTGCCTTCCGTTTTCAGGATCATATGAAGGCGGAAAAATGGCAAAATCCTGTTAACAGCGAATGGCGGAGGGCTCACCCAGTGCGAGTTCTGCGTACAAGAGCGATATTACGGTAAAATCCCGTACGATGACGTTGGAGTGCTTATGCAGTTCTAATCATCTTATTTTACTATATATAAGGGGACCAGAAAGTATTACAGAAAGTGAGAAAGCGATAACCACACTCTAAGAAAGAAAGGAGTAAAATGGGGAGTAATTGCAGCGTCTACTCCCTTAGTCTGCAATTGCTCCACGTTTTAGTCCCCTAACCAGACATTTAGTCCCGCCATTTACTCCCCAGGACTGCAAATTGTCACTGAACTTCGCGAATGGTCTCCTGAATGCAACAGTCTACGTAAATATGTGCCCTTGGTCAATTTGAACGGCATAAGGCTGTATAACTGAGCCAACGTAGCAATTTTCCAGCCGCACAGAGTAAGAAACAGTTGGCGCATCTTTCTTCGCAAATTGTGCCATATGTATGGCGCAAGATTTTATATCACTCGATATATCACGGTTGACGGTTTGCTTCAAAGTACTTTCATGCATGCACACGAATTATGTACTTGGGACTCTTACAACAGCGCTTGAAATGCAGTCTCCACTCTGTGACATTCATTTACTCCCGTACATTTACTCCCGAAAGGGACTATTCTTTGTGGCAATGCATTTAGTCCCCCAAAGGAGTAAAAGTACTCCTTTTTTTCTTAGAGTGCAGGCCGATGAGTAGTGTCACCGCTAGCCTCCAAATGCGGCGCTGGGATGGGGTGCCTATGACATGGTCGTTATAGTATAATCTAGTAGGTCGTGGTGTGAACATGGAAGACACCACACCACACAATCGAATCGGTCTACTCGTGTTGCCCCATGTTTTCTGTGTTTTCACGCCCATGCAGGCTTTCATTATAATGTACGATACGCGAGCAGTTCGCCCGCATGTATGCCACTGTCGTCCCTATAGTTAATACGAGGCTCTTGTGCTCCGACTATGCACGCTGACTAGTGCCTTTTGAACCCTGTAAATATCTGCTTTAGCCACTTCTCCGCAGCACCTGCTATAAGAGTCGGATAAGGAGGCCCGGCGAACGCCTCTGAACGCGTTTTGTAAACGCGGCAATCGAATCGCACGACGCGCCAAACAATTTAACGACGTTTTTGCGAACTGCACTTGCGCTTCGCCAACGAAGCCGATTTAGTAATGCATGCACTTCTATGGGGGGGGGGGGGGGGGTGAACTATATAGGGAACAGATAGAGCTTCTAGTCCCCTAGATTGCAACTGGTTACTCCCATTTTAGTTCCCTTTACCTCAAACTTACTCTCCAGCACTGTAAATAGCCCCAGAACTTCGCATAAACTATTTAATCCCGAAAGGGACGAACAGATAGAGCAATGCGTCTAGTCCCAAAAGGGACTAAAACTGCTCCTTTTTTTCCCTTAGACTTTGCGTACATATTTTCAACGTTTACTGCTCTTAGTTTCCTACAAATAGCAAGCAGTCTCATACTTCAATTTAACAATGACTGATTCTATAGATAGAATTACTCCCCATTTTTGTCCCTTGACCCTAAAATTTACACCCCGGCGCAGCAAATAAGTCCCTAATCTTCGCCTAACCTTCCGTGTATTTCGTCTCGGAATGGACTGATATTTGACAATGCGCCTATGTGGTCTATACCCAAAATTACTAAAATTGTTATCTTCTCTCTTGTTTTCTTTTCTTTTTTTTTTTTTTAGAGTGGGCGTACTCTCGAAGGAGGAACCGTGACAGAGCAAAGCGTTGCCGGTCGATGGAATCGTTTTCGAAAGCTAAGGCGTTCTGCGAGGGGAAAAGAGTGGATACTAAACGACAGCTGCTCCATTTGAGGATGTACTGTCTCGGGACAAAGCTGTAGAAGAAGAGGGAAAACAGAGAAGGGAGCAAAGGAAGCTGGAGAATGAAAACTGACGAACAAGTTCTTTGATGCAGCTGCACTTCGCGTCTTCGGCGGCATTGTGCAAGACTCACTGCTATTGAAATCGGAAAGGCCAATTGTTACATGCTAAGCGGGAGGAACGTATCGAGGGTAATTGCATATTTGCGTCCGCTGGTACGTCAGAAAGTGAAGTGGTGCTTCACAGAGGGAACGTCAGCAGGTGAGATGATGATGATGGTGACAATATAATAAGTTTTAGTTTATGAAAAGTTCGATGATGGGTGAGGGGGTGGGGGCAGGCGTAAAGCTACAAAGCTGCACTGAACTTTTTCTGTATTCAACTCCGATTTTTATTTTTTATTTTTTGATGGAAACTGAAAGCGCAAAATTAGAGGCAGACAATGAAGGTATTGCAAGTAAGGGGGAAGTTATTTATTTACAGTTGGAAAGCTAAGGGGCATGTCAACGTTGCGGCGGAAGCTCCGCCTTCGTCAGGACTATGCGGTTACAAGGGTCTCCTGGAGCTTTTGTACATTTCTAAAATATGGCGTCATTTTAGAAAGTACAAAAGCTAAAAAATAACTGTGTTGGAAATATATATATAGTTGTGATAACTTCAAAACATAACTTCGTGTTGCAAGCATGCTGCCGTTATCTCCAGAAGCATGGAAAAGTGAAAGGGCACTTCCATGCCTCCTCGCATCGCTTTTTTTTCGTAGATCTCAAGGCTCATTCACACATGCGTTTCAAAAGCGGCACAGCGTTCGTGGCGCGGCATTTCTTTTTTGTCAGCATTGAATCGTGGTAAATCCGGCATGCGCTTACTGTTTCTTGCATAAAAAAAGAAACCACACAAGGTCGGCTTGGCAAATTTTGAAGTTCAGTTCGGAAAATTCAAGTTTTGCGACTCAAAATCCACAAAACTGCTTGTAAGTCATGGGAAAAGCTCCCTGGAGGTTAATAGCATGGACCCCATGACTTCTTAATACGATATTTTAATACGTTAGATGAAACCCTGTACGGGCTGACCCATCGTATACGTTGATTAACTTCACATATTCTATGGAAATACAGCAGAGATTTACTAGCGTTGGTGCAAACCAATAAAAATGTTTTAATATGGCTGCCACGCAGACGCACATGTATAACCTTCTACAAGAAGTACGCAGTGAAATGTACGACAGACCAAATCGATCGTTAATTCTTGAACGCGCATTGTTAGAAATTAGAGTCCTTACGAATTAAGGAGTAAGAATACCATCTGGCTGTGCAATTGACTAATTTTGGGGGAAATGTAGTTCTTTTGCTTCTTGACTGACGTGTAGCTGCAGATATTGGTTACCTTGGTTACGTTAAATTTCCGAAAGAGGGACATGCGCAGAGTATAAGAAACACACGTTATTTGACGAACACTTCCTTCTGCCAATGGAACAGTCTGCACATGAGGTTAGCTAGAGTATAGTCACAAGTTGGAGATCCCTCATTGCAGTCGTGAGGTACAAAGGAGTTCGTTAATTACACGACGAGAATTAAGGGCCCGAACGTGGGCGACAAGTAAAGCAGACGACACGTGTCGTCTGCTTCGCTCGTCGCCCACGTTCAGAACTTTTCTCATCACGGAGTTCATCCGCGCTTATCCTGTTTTACCTAGCTGACAATTAACGCGACTGTACGTGAAGCAAGCCAGGGTTGTTTTCTTTGTTGTTGTTATGTCGCGAAATGAACAAAGAAATGTTCACACTTGGTTCACGACGACCACCTCTATGAGTCATCGAAAAGAAAAGCAGAAAATGGCCCCCACATAAAATTCACTGAGCTGTGGCTTCTAAGAAATCAAGTGCTTTTCGAGAAGTATATTTTATAGCGTCCTAAGTGCCAAGAACTTAAAAGTACCAATAGTATGAATTAAATCTCATGCCCCTAGAAAACCAACCGAATTGTTGTCATTGCATTTCACGTAGTACAACACACTGTATTTTCTCTCTCTCTCTCTCTACATGACGCGGGAGTATCATACAATTACTTTCTAGTTCTGAGAAGTATGACGTCATATAAGGTGCGCCATCTGGCGCCCGTCAGAGCTAGAGTCACTATATATAAGCTTATGTAGTGACTGTAGTTACAGCTGCTGGAAAGCCGGACACTGTGGCTCATTGGGTAGCGTATCCACCTACTGATCCCAAGATCGCGGGTTCGAACCCGGCTGAGGACGGTGGCAACTTGATGGAAGAGTTCTTTTTCTCACACATGTGTGCCATGTGTCGAGAATTCGGCGCACGCCCTCAAGCGGGCAGAATTAATCCACAGACCCGTCCACTGTGGCGTCGCTCATGATCACAGTTGTCTCCCTACATAAGGTCCCGAGTTATTAATATTACCTGCTGGAAGTCTTCCAACGAGGGGCGGAGAGCAGAGACGCGCGCTTTTAGCTATAGACCACAGAGCTACCGGTGACGTCACCTACTCTTGGAGGATCCGAAACTATTAAGTATTTCACGCGTTATTTCGAAAATTTGTAGAATGGCGCCGTCTTCACTGACGACATTTATGTTTTGCGTGCTGAGTCTATGAGCGAGGTTTCACCTCTCATGCGAAATAAATTCGTGTCTTTTTGCTTTTTTTTAGTAGGCAGTGACACTGTAATCCAGAAGGTACAGAACTTCACGGAATTGATATGTCTTACGATTGAATACCTTTTATAGAATATGACCATTTCCAAGCGTTTCAAAGCTTTTGTTTAAATCTAAGCCGGTATCACGCGCTAAGAGCACGGGCTCACGATCATCTTTTGCTTGGACGAAGAAGAAGAGAGCACGCGACTGCACTGCACGGGTATAGCGTGTTCATCTTCAGACCACGAAGCTGCT
This sequence comes from Ornithodoros turicata, assembly GCF_037126465.1. NCBI lineage: Eukaryota > Metazoa > Arthropoda > Arachnida > Ixodida > Argasidae > Ornithodoros > Ornithodoros turicata. Next base: position 13,959,494 of record NC_088203.1, read on the forward strand.
CGCACAGCGGTGTTCCCATGTCGCGCGAACGGAACTCGGACCGCAAGAGTACTGCCGGTGTCCTGGACGCCGCATTCTCCGAGATAACCTACGAGTCTCTGGGCACGCTGGCGTCCGAAGCAACCTTGCGACGGTCGGCGGCAAGGAGGGAACCCAGCCCGGTGTCCTCGGCAGAGTCCCCTTATGGGGGCTGGTCGCGCTTCTCTGTCTCCCGGGGCAACGCCAACCAGCGTTCAGCCGCCGGACACAGCATCTTCACGGGGCGGTTGTCGTTCCAACGCAGCCACCAGTGGGGCCTCACCACGGCAGCCGACCGCAAGCTAAGGGAGCGGCGCCTCGCGCTGTGGAGGTGAATCACCCTGAAACTAGCAGTAGAGGTATAGAAGAATGAGCTAGCAATCTGGGCTGCTTTCATTTTCTCGGTATCGCGAGGTTTATCTGGAAATGAAGACCCAAGCTCGTTCCATATCTGCCATGATGCCCCGCTACTAAACGCATTTTATGGTCAATAAGGCCGACGAGACGAGCGATATGAACCAGCTTCGACACTGATATGAGGTCCGAATTATGGACAGGCCAGACTGTTATGTGTGCTGTCCCACAATACGGCTTTGGATAAGGCTTGTTTCACGCGTCCGTTTTTTCTTGCCCGTGCTTTTAACGGATGCAAAGCGGACCCACTGGAACCTATACGGGGCTCAGTTGCCCATAGCTTCTCGTTTTCAAGCAAATGGACGACAAAAACGGACGTGTGAAAGAGCCCTAGGGCTCATGGCCACGACGGAGAACTTCGGCTAGAGTGCCTTTATTGGCTTCAGGAAATGAACGATCCCGAGGCTATATTACTAGCTCATGTCTTGACTGTGACCGTGAATACCTTACGCTCTCGCAGGTACGGCTCGGGGGATGTGGCAAACACCACAGAGCCGACTTTTCGCACTTCACGCAGTCCACGCCCTCTGGTGTGCCTTTGCTTAGCCTCTCTGGCTGCTGCTCTTGCTGTCGCCGTGCTGGCTGTGAGCGTCCGACTTCGCTCCATACGTAACCGCGATCCACTGGATGTCGTGGGCATAGTGAGCCCCCTGCCGTGTGCCCAGTACGACTTCTGCAGGCACGAGGCATCCCATCTACTGTTCAACGCCTCTGTGTCCCCTTGCCAGGACTTCCACGCTTTCGCCTGCGGTCCCTGGTCCGCCACGTCCGAGCACCGCTCCCAACACGAGGAGGCCACCAACCACGTGATGCGAACTCTCCTCAAACGGTCGCTAGCCGAAATGTCCCGCGGTGGAGACAACAGGTCGGGGGAGTTTGAGTTTGACCTGGCAAACGACATCCTCTTCGAGAAGTGCATGCGCACAAACTCCAGGGAGCGCAGCAGTCTAGGAATAGCCAGGAAACTGCTGGCGGAATTCGGACTGGGCGGCTGGCCGTACGGGGAAGGAAAGCTACAAGACGGCGAAGAACTGGTGCTGCGAACAGCGGCTAAGATAGCGCTACAGTTGGGCCTGTCGGCGCTTATGAGCGTTCGGTCGCCTACTCCGGGCCGCGAGTTTGAGGTGGACGAGCCCGTGCTGTTGTTGAGGAGGGAAGATCTGAGCGGGCCGGACGTCACCACAAGGACGACTCTGCTGCATCAACAGCTTGTGGCGGAATCTTTCTTCTACTTTGCGCACAGTTCTCGAAACGTGTACAAGGTAAGAGGCACCTTCAATTTTGGGAATCTTCTGCTCGCCTTGGGGGCTGTCCAGATGTCTGACTTCATACTGGCGTCCGCAGATACAAGAGCAAATCCAGCTGGTCTCGCTGGTCTTGGCTCGTGGCTCTCGGCGGGCTACGGAACGTCGTTTCTGCTCTTTCAACCACGAGCGAGCATCACTCAGCAACACCAGCGTGATCGCTCGCTATGTCCGCTACTTGCAACCTCTGGGCTTTGCCGTACACTCTAACAGCAGCGTGGTTGTACGCAACCCCGTACAGCTGCGAGCGCTCGACTTCCTTTTCCGCTACTTTCGACCCCGGCATCTTCTCAACTATCTGGGCTTCCGCTTCTTGATCCACATGTCCCCACTCATCTTCGAGATTCCCAACAACATGGTTCGAGCTCGCATGTACCAGGCGACGGGAATCGACAAGATGGTGTGGCTGCGAGCGGAAGTGTGCCTTCGGCTGACCGAAGAGGCCCTACCGCTCTTCTATCTCTACGACTACTATTCCTCGCAACCCGAGTCCTACTGGAAAGGGATCGAGGCCGTCCTCTCGGTCATTCAGCGGTCGGTGCTCACGCGGGCTGTGATGCCGTGGAGGTAAGGTTACCGGGGCATTTCATCGATTTGTGGCGGCCCGCATTGGGCTCCCTTGGGCATTCCCACTGTACGCACTATTGTCACAATGACGCGAACGGTCCAGTTAATCCGTTAGGGAGATAACTAGGAGTCGGCGGTTAGATTTGGTTAGGAGAACCTCCGGGGATTCGTAGTTGGAGTGTCTGGCGCCTAAGGGCACGAAAGATGGGTAACCGGATTGAACAGGATGATGCTTGGGCCAAGCGTTATATGTAACCTCCGTTGTAACTTTCGGTTGATGTCACATACACAAGAAATATATCTGTGGTCAATCTGTTATTGCCACTCCTTGTTTTCTTTTACCTTGCCTGTTCATTCTGAGCACTCGGCTTTCAGTGTCATCTAGTAGATGTGGAGCCATATGGGTTTAGGCATCAAAGCTTCTGTCTCCCCGCCAGGCACCTGTACCGTTTCGGATCCATCATTCCTGCAGCCAGTTTTTTCTTAACTGTTGCTGTTTTCCTCCTTGAGGTTCTCGGAGGCCGACAAGGAGAAAGTACTGGTCATCCTGACGGGCCTCGACTTCCGATCCTTCCTTCCGTCGTGGCTGCTGAACGAGACCCGCCTGGAGGCTTACAACCGACGCCTCCTGCCCAGCCGCAACGCGGACGTCTTCCAGATGTTCATGGACGTGTGGCGGAAGAGGACCCGTGCCGCGTTTGCCCCGCGCCGTCGCGTCGATCAGCTCCTGGCCGATCCCAACTGGGTGGGCTCCGTCTTTGACGGTATGCCCACGTATTCCACGAGAGAGAACCTTCTCTATATTCCGATGGCGTTATTTAACACGTCGATACCTGCCACGCTGGAGGCCTTCTACTTGCACAGCGTGGCCACTACCTGGAAACTAGTGTATGCCCTGGCGCCCGTGTTCGAGCTGAGCACCTTCTGGGACGACGACACGCTGTCCAGCTTTCAAAGTTACCAGCAGTGCGCTCGGAAGAGGTACGACCCGTACATGCAGCGTAGTCTGCGTGACAGCGCCCTCTACCTGGCCTTCGCCGACGAGATCTCGGTGTTCTGGTCCGAGCGCCTGGTGAAAGTCTTCGAAGGAACGTCCGCGGCCTCGCCGCTCGACCCCCGTTACGACCGCGCTCATATGTTCTACTTGTACACGGCGCTGAGCAAATGCCGTAGCTACGGGGTTACTCCGCAGCCCTTGGCAGCGGTGGCGGACAAGTACAGAATCAACGTGCCTTACATGTACTCGGCAAAGTTCAGGAAGACCTGGAGGTGCAGCGCGCGCTTTGCTTGCAAATAGGGCTGCAAGAATAAAATTATAGCAAGTGGTATTTATCCTTAGAGTCCATTTGTAGAAACTGTCTAGAGCTAGAAACGAGCTAATCCGTTCGTGCGATCTCCCCACTGGTGACGTTCTCACTTCGGTTGTCCCCATACTGCGCCATCTTGTGAAGACTTGAGGTCATGCGCATGCGCGTAGGCCGTTGTGACAAGGGTCTGGTTAACATTCAGTGAGCACGAAATCTTCCACAATAGCACTACGGAAGCAGTACGAAAATTATACGAATTATTTAACCGTCAGTCAGCCCGTTATCGTGAACACTTTCACCCTAACACGCCCATGAGTACTAGTGCAGTCGCGGTTTTCGGTTTCCTGTGGCGATTTTCAGCGCAAGTGAAAAGCGATTCAGCATTTGTGCGCAAACTATGGCCCCGTTACATGTCGAAATGCGTGGAATAACATGAGCCCATTTGTTATCTCACGTGAGAAGAAAACACAGTAAAGGACTGCGGTCGGTCGATTTTCCTTTTTTTCAAGCGAATTCACCTTTATATAACCCTTGTATAGCAGGCAACCACTCGCAACCATTCAGCGGACCACAGAGATGGCTTCCCCATGTCCAAATGAAAGCAACCAATCTCTCCACGACAGGGCATATGTGATTTTGAAAGGCCCCGGCAATAAGGACAGCACTGCTAATCGCTTTGAGCGCCCCCTTGAGCTTCGTGTCTACCAAGCATGGCTGAGCTCTCTATATATTGGAAGCCCCCCAACAAGCAGACAAAATATCCTGGGCCACTCCAAGCGTGATGGTTTCCAAGGAGACGGGATTTCTCCTGGCTTTCATAACGGAAAAAAAGAAAAAGAAAAAAAAAAGCCCATCTCTAACAAGGCGCATTGTATCGCATTTCCTGTATCAGCTTTTTTTTTTAAATCTTGTTCCAAACTAGTAAAGGATGAACGCCGGAAAGATGGTATGATGATATGACATTACCATAATACGCCCTTGTCTCTTCTGTTCCGAGTTCTCAAAGAAGTATTTTGTTCGAAAAGACAAAGTAAAAATAACGCAAATAAAAACGACTGTGAAACAGCACCAACGCGAAATCGATGGCTATGCACAACGTCATTGACGCTGCTGCTTCCCTCATCGTCCGTTCGCACATCCTTTTCGGCCGTATTCTAAAAGATCTCTTCCCCGTTCTGTTCCCCGTACCATAATTTGCATTGCGCCTATCACATACAAAGCGATTCTTCTTCTTTTCACATAAGTGTCGTCGGGCCGTCATTGTTAAACTTGAGCTGCACGACAAAGGAGGACTTGGGCCAGAATTTAAAGGGGAAGGTCGCTCTCTGACATCGTTGCAATAAATATGTCTGACATGAGCATTTGCCTCTAGACAAGTCTCGTTCGAGCACTTTTCGCTCGAAATCGACGTATTCCCAGAGTTATTCGTATTTTTGTCGTGACAGTCGGCAGCGTATAACCGTATACCCATCCTATAAAGGGAGGAGCAACCAAGAATCTCCTCATTGGCTCGTGCTCCCTCTTCGTGACGTGTCAGCGTCCTCTCCCATACCTCCTCCTCCTCCTCCTCACGTATTAGCGAGTTTTGGTACGTCGGTGGTGGTGCTAATGAAAGAGCTCGCAGTGGGCAACATCACGACTAAGGCTTTAGTGGAATGTGCGTCCTGGGCCGACTTCTAAGGGAACTGTGCCGACATGTCTGACGGCGTCTGAGGAAAATCCAGGGAAACCCGCAAACAGCACAGCCGGCACCGGGATTCGAACCCGGGTACCTCCCAGTCTCGACATGACATGGCCAGCACGCTAACCACCTAGCGGGAGGTGTTCACGATAACGGCTCCCAAAAGAAACGATAAGCCAATCGCAGTGTTTCTTTGAAGCGGGTGACATCACATTGCTAAGCTTCGATTGGACGCCCACATTTCGTCACTCTGACGTCGCGCCTACGTCTTCCGGCGCGCGAATTTCAAACCGTCTGGATTCCAATGATTTGTGATGTCTTTAGTGAACTATGTTATATATAGAGCTCGAGTCGGCGTGAAGTGAAGCAGGAATTTGGTAAAGCAGGGAATACATTACACGTGGTAACAGATGTCTACGAACTGGTGCTTGGAGAGCGAACTGACCTTTTAAACGGGAGTGCTTCAAGCGGAACTCTTACATCAGCTCTCTCAAAGGCAGACAAACATAATGGTTGCGATTCGAAATGCTGTCGCTTATTTCATTTCGAGATGAGACGCAAAGATTATTTCCGCTCTGTGCAGCCAGTACCATGTCGTCCGGTGCGTTGAGGCCGAAATGACTGAGCTGTTCCCGGGCGTTGTTCATGTGAAATAACTCAACCGGGGAAACTGTACTCTATTGGACTTGGTTAACTGGACCAGACTGAACGAAAAATGACATGACCGATGATGACGTGGAAGAATAGTATGAGTCTCATAGTATATCAGTCTCAATAGTATCACCAACAGTCTGTGGAAGTCAGTAGTGGGAGACAGAAGGCCATAGCGTGCTGCGGTTCATGGAGTCATGAAGACACAACTGAATACTGAAGTGATGCATAATCCAAGATTATAGCCTTGATGCATCTCACTCTGTGTGCCGTGACATTGACCTGATGCTGTGTCAGTGGAATGGGGCAACTCCTTACTTGAAAGACAATGCTTGTCGTTGCAAATGCATGCGACTTCTTAGCTTTCTTTAACGTCATTCGACGTCATTGGACATTTTACTTTTCTGTGTACGTGTGTGCACTAACTTGCACATGCCACGACATTAAAAGCCGTTCCTATGCCGCTGACTCTGACTGACGTTTAAAATCATTGCCAAACTCGTTATATGTATTTTGAAGCAATAGTATGTCATGACATGTAATGATGGAATGCGAAAAACGAAGCTTTATCATGACGAAGATGAGGATGAAATCCGGCGAGTTGAAGCCATCATTGGCGAGCTGCAACGACGGCCCAGATGATAAACGTTTACGCCATTTTATCATCGACGTCACAGAGCGCCCGGATGACCTTGGAGGTGTCGACGTAATGACAAAGATTTTGACGACAGGCCAGACTTACGTTGAGGAGCCAGACAACCTGTCCCGGGCGGTAAACGACGTGCGCGTGTGTTTAGTCACCTGGGTTTTTGGCTCGGACCGCATCCTATATTCGACATCGGGCAATTTGTCGACAGCTCTTCGGTACAGCAAGTTGCATCAGCAGGGGCAAGCTTGTCAATGTCAGGGACACAAGGGAAAAACGTGACGATTGTATGCACTATGTGGTTTCATGTTTGCGCAATAAGTAGAATGAGCTGGACTGCGTTGCCGACTGTATTGCGGTGTTGTAGCAGCGGGTTGTAGCGGCGGAAGCAAGTCGTCCCAATTGTCTTGCCGAGGTGAAATATGGAATGATATCATATCTGCTAACGTACGATTAAATCAAGGACGGTGAGCACTTTCGTTTCCCGATGATAAAAGGATGTCAGACGGTGTGAAACGGAGCAGATGGGAAAGACTTAAAGTAGCACAGAAGTCATTTTTAACACCCAGTTTTCTTCCTATAAAACTGTTAAGTTTGCCAGTAAGATGCACCATGCGAAGTAATTTACACCACAGAGTCGTAATTATCGCAGAAATTGAATTTAAAATACGCCGCAAAAAGCGATCGTGCGCAACGGTGGTGAAGAGCAGTACCAGCCTGTGATCTGCCTGGAACCTCGCGCTGACGCTATAAGGAGAACGCTCGCTGATTGGCCTAGAGAAATGTTGTCTGCTACTCCGCTGTCGTCTGCTACTCGGCTGTTCGGGGTTCTGATAAAGCCTTTCTCCTTCCTCGGTAATGCTTCGGCCGCTCCTTCTATCCCCAATTCTCCGGGAAAACTGGCAAAACAGGTTCACGGCGGCAAAGGAACAATGCGTTGACCCCGACTGACCAGCAAACCAGAACGAGTCTCCTTATGCCGTCATCGGTGACGTGCCATCATACCTCCTCATCCTCGTTATAGCTGGAGTGAAGGCGCGGAGCTATGTTTATGTGAGTTTTTTTTTTCTGGGAAACAAATTGTACACATCAATACCTTTCGCGCTATTCGGTATAATGACACACACACTTTCATCAGATGTCTTAATCTGAAATTTTTTTGGATGGCCCTCTGTACTCCTTTAAAGCAGTGGCAGGCTTCTGTCGCTTACGGTTATACTCATTGCACTTCGTGTTGAAGGAGTATCCGACGAATAAAGAAGATTCCAATCTCGGTTGCCAGAGCTGTTTGGAGAGAGGAGGCGAGCGGTCGAGTGGCCGATTGCAGTAACGGTTCCCAGAAGCCGATAACGGAAGTGGCCGAAAGAAGTCTTCCAAAGGATGTTCAGCAGGAGGTAGGGAGCTCAGTCTGACCGGAAGAAATAGTAGCGAACTTTCGTTGTTGACACAGTGCACATGGTGGTGCACAATATTTGTGTGCGCTTTTGTATTGACATGGCCAAAAGAACGATCCTGTTCGTAGGTTTTGGAAGGAACCCAGATGCCGAGCTGTGGGATAATCACAGTGTTATATAGCGTTCCTCACTAGTTTTCTCTTCCGGACACCAAGATATTGGTAGAGGTGGAAGCGACTTCCCTTCCTCAAGAAACTTAGAACTCTGAACCCGCTGACATTCTTTCTCCAACGACCACGGTCCTGCTGCTGGCAGTGGGGGGGGGGGGGGGGGGGGGTGGGGGGTCCCTCCGCTGGCATCGGCGACGCCATCAGCTGCATGCCCCCGCACTTCCACCAGCACGGAGACCTGGGTTCGCCTGCGCGAATGTCGAAGTTCCTCAGTACCGGCATCATGAGCCTTGGCAGTGCTCTGCGCGGAAGGAACGTTGAGGACTGTTCCCGACGCACTGTCGAAGCTACTGAGGTCACCACTAAGGAATCTCATCTACGTTCGCGTAAGCGGGCCATGTAGTACATGCAGCAGCTGCCGATGGGGTGGTTAGTTACACTAGTAGCCGCTAGGAGCGCTAGTTCGGATTACTGTGGGGAGCAGAAATGGCATGTACATTATCATCATCATTGCTACTTTTGTCGGTCTGCCGTTTTCAACAAATCAGAGCAGATAACGATATCATTCGAGATGATGGTTGGCTAGGAGTGTGTTATGCGGTGCAGTTCATTTTTAAGAGTGTGGACTCCGATGCTGGGAGCTTTGCGTGGCCCCGCTCGTGTTAAGTTTTTCCAACGATGCCTGATGCCGTGCCACTGACGCCATCCAAAGCGAAATTAAACCGCTCTATTCCACTAATGAAGATGCCTCCGCTCATCCCTCCCGTCCTCATTACCCGCGTCCGTGCGTTGCGTGCCTGGTCAAAAGGAAGCCCTTGTCAGGCAGAGCACTTGTTTGGCCATCGGTATGATCACGCGAGTATGAAAGGGAGATAGCGTTTTTGTTGCTGGTTGCTTTCGCCTTTTATGCGCTGCAGGTACTTGTTGACGGCGGTCGACATGGCAGCGCGATGCTGGGAAGATGATAAGGGCTCTCGCGCGCATGCATGTTCCTCTTCGGTTGCGCTTGTTGCCAGACGGGACTAAACTGGAACAGACGGCAGCCGTTATTATGAGCGACAACGGCACTGAAATTATTGGAGAGCAGTTTACATCTAATAGAGCTGGATTTCTAATTTCTAATTACGCGCCATTTGACGTGACTGCTATCAGTTCTTGCAGCATTTGGTATTATCAATTACGCGTTTATTTGGCAATGCTGTCGATAGTACACCATCTACACAACAACAACAACAACTTTATTAGACGGATGTCGGCACAGTTCCCCCTCAACTCGGCCCAGTGCGCATACTAACCCCCATGTCCTCCACTCCTTCCTGCTGTCCTCTCTCCATCTGTCCGCGTCTGTGCGGCGCTCATAGCCACAGTTGCTTCGCGGCGCTAACACAGAATTAAACGCGACAACTTTATTTTATGATGATGAATGGGGATACAGTGAATCCTCGTTAATATGACCCCCGATAATCCGACATATGCGCTTTACGACCATACTCCCTGGGAACAATGCAGTGAAACCTCTGCAAATCCCCCCCCCCCGTTAATATGACAATTCCGCATTATGACCAAATTTTTCGGGAACGACCATGGTCATAATAACGAGGGTTCACTGTATACTATCTATGGTTTTCTGTGCCACCAGTTTTGCTCTCGCTGATACTACTGATACTTTTCTGGGCTACAGGCCTGCCGTCAGTACGGACCTAAAATCCACCACTTGCCAGTTTTCTAATAAATAAAGACTTAACTTTTATTTATTAGAAATTTTATTTCTTGGCCGCGCACTTATGGATTTGGGGGTCCATACTCAATAGAATACCGTTGCCGAGACAACAAAATCAGACAGAAAAATAGAGACAGCGTAGAAAAGCACGAATATAGTAAGACCATCGACAGCATTGCCAAATAAACACAAATTGAAAGTACCTTTCGCTGAAGAAACTGACAGCTATATCGTGGATTGTTGTGCGAGGTAAAACTCTTACAAACAGGCCACCAACTGAACTAGTGATTTTTTTCTCTCTCCCTTTTTTTCACTTATTTTATGCTCGTAGCAACAACGACCAGCTGAAACACACACACATATATATATATATAAGGGATGTTGCTCAATTTGCCCGTGTCAGAGCAACCAATATCTCTCGCATCAAGATGAATAGTATTTCACTTTTCGCTTCAGCGAAGCCCGCGCAGTGTTTCCGTGCGTAAACAACACGGGTCTATAGATTGTTTCGGAAAGCTGCGCCTGATACCCTCACAGCAACTATGTCTTGCGTCAATGCAGCGTTTAATTCTGCCTCTCTCTGGAATCGCCTAACAAAGCGACGCGGGCGAATTAGCCGGTGTAGATTTTTAAAAAAAGTGTTTGCCGCGTGATTGTCGATTAGCCCTGAGTTCATGGGGAAGAAACAAGAAAGAACATCCTTATTATCTCCTCGTTCCATCAGTCCCACTAAAGAAGTTCATTCGGTAAACGTGGTATCGCGCACCGTTGGAGAAGCAATTAATTTTAGACGGTATAATTAACCCGTATCGCCGTCTATAGAAGAACGTCTCAAGACGGCTTATATCGATTACATTACAGCAAACGGCACTTCTCATTTATTCTTTGCGTGATGAGCTCGGAGGTGGAACTACGAGGGGTGTTCAAGTCAAACCGGGACTTTTCATTTTTCGCGAAAGTAAAATGAACTTACAGGCGAGAAATTAGTTTTATTCTTCAACGTAATCCCCAGCTGCACGAATGCACTTGTCCCAGCGTTTCACGAGGGCTTGGATGCCAGCAGCGTAGAAATCCTTACCGGCGCGCAGCAGCCATGATCGGACCGCATTCTTGACCTCGTCGTCGCAGCTGAAGTTGTGGCCCCCAAGGAACGCCTTCAGTGGCCCGAAGAGATGGAAATCGCTGGGGGCGAGGTCTGGAGTGTAAGGGGGATGTGGCAGCAACTCCCAGCCAAGTTCCTGTAAGGTGCGTGTCGTGAGATGCGCGGTATGCCCTCGTGCATTGTCCTGTAGGAGGAGGACTCCCTTGGTGATGAGGCCCGGCAGCTTTTGCTTCAGCGCCTTATGCACATCCCTGAGAACCTGGCAGTAATATGCACCATTGATGGTGGTACCACTGGGCAGAAAATCAACACGAACAACGCCAGCCTTGTCCTAGAAAACCGTGGCCATGACCTTACCCGCAGACGGGGCGCTTCGGAACTTCTTGGGAGCTGGCGAGCCCGGATGCTTCCACTGTTTTGATGCGCGTTTAGACTCAGGCGTAAAATGCTATGCCACTCAAACGCTTTGCTGCGGCTAAGTGTATCGTGGCCATACTGAGCCTGAAGTCATCTGTGAATTTCAGATGACTTTACGCCTTCATTCACGAGAAACTTCATGACGATTCGCTGTTCGATGTGCGCGCTCACCTCGTTGTCGGCCATCTTGTCCAGCATGTGTCTTCTGTTTTGCACAAACTCTGGACCACCACGTGGTGAATGCGGAGGTCTGTCGCGTGTGAAAATGACGAAAAAGAAGTATAGCCCGAGCCATTTGTACACTCAGGAGACAGAAAGTCCCGGTTTGACTTGAACGCCCCTCGTAGTATATTGGATTATAGCCTGGTGACTTGAGTGTGCTGTCGACTGTGGGTTGGGGAAAGGAGTGCTTCCATTCCTTAAGTGACTCCAGTCTGCGGTGGTTTAGTGACTTATTGGACTATACGCGGGACTGGATGCCCACGTGAAGTATACCCGAGGGCTGAGCGCAGAGCTTCGCGTCAACGTCCCCTGTGCAAACTTTTTAATTTTACTTCGCAAAAAAAAAACAAAAAAAAAACACTAACAGGGGTTTCTGCGCTCCTAGGGAAATATGAAAAGCAATACATAATATAGCCACTAAAGGTACCAAATCGCGACAAAATAATGTTGCATGCATATTCGACAGTGTTGCCTGCTGCACGGGGGTTGTTTGACACCAGACGTCGCACTGCTACACCACGCCGAGTTTTTCGCAAAATATTTACAGCGCGTTGTCGGTCGCACGATTCCGCATATACGGTGTCTATAAGCAACGAAGTCTCAAGTCACGCCGCCAGCATATCTTGCTTGTCTACTGCTTTAAAGTGACAGCTTTTTAGGCCTAATTGTCGTGTTGGTCCGTCAAATTGTACAGCGGAGACAGTCGTGTGACTCACTCACTCACTCATCATCACTTTCTCATTCCTTCCACAAGCGCAATGGGGCAGTGTACCGCCATAATGGCGGGGAATGACCCACCACATCATCATCCCATTTGTGTGTGTGTGACTGGAGCAATAAGAGAAGGGACGTTGGCAAAGTGTCCCGAGCTTGGAGGAAGAACAAAAGACAAAAACGAACAGCGCAAGACAAGGCTCAAACCATACCTTGTCTTGCGCTGTTCGTTTGTGTCTTTTGTCATTCCCCTAAGCTCAGGGCACGGCCCCTCGATTGCTCTCCCCGGAGCAGAGAGGAGCGATCGAGGGGCCGTGCTCAGGGACACCTTGCCAACTTCAAGCATACACCAGCTCACTTGCATTATACTTCTACGTCCATGAGAAGGGACCTTGTAGCGCACTACGTACTATATAGGATCGCGTATATACTACAAGATCTCGGGATCCCCGAGCCCGGAGCGATTGTTTGGCACAACGCCAAAAGATGCTGCCATCGTTTGTTCGTGATTCTCCGTAATAACACCGAATGTTCCTGCAACGAAGCAACACCATCTGAACTCATGTTTCATATGGTTTCCCTGACACATTGTGAGGCTTCCTCGCCAGCAATCGATCCCTTTACTTGCAAAGGCTTTGACGATTGTTAAATACTTGGCCGGTAACATAGCTGCCTCCGCGACGCGTCCTATGTGTATTGATCACGTTGGGGGGAAACGCTAATATATAACAACAGACATCACCGTGGTGACCCTTTCCAGGAAACAGCCCAGGCCGTCGATAAGAAAGGGTCGTGAAATACGAGCCGGAGGACAGGCTGGATCACTTTCCCTCGGAGTTACGATCACATTAGTCATTGGTTATGTGATACCCGCTGATGAAGAGCAGGGAAGGGCCGGTAAAAGACTCAACCGGCCTTCTGTCTCCGATGTCCTGTGCGCTGGCTGGAGGAGGAGGATATGTCAGTCCCTATTCTGCGTAGGGGAGTGCGTCTTCCTGTTTGATATGTAGGTATGGATTGGGGTGCACGTGGGAATCATCATGCACGACCGAGTATTGAGGTCGCTGCCCATGCTGGGAGGATTGCGGTCCGTGTGAAAGGAGCTTCAATGCAGCATAGGGGTTCCAGCCGGGTTCTCTCACCTCTCTCTCTCTTTTTTTTTTTTTTTTGTTCAATGTGCAGCTCAGTTCGGCTTTGAGTGTCATGCGGGCAGTTCGACGAGCAATGTGAAAAGTATTTTGGCGTGAGCATCCATGAAGACAGTTATTATTATTATTTTTCGTTCTTCTTTTCTCTCTTCTTTTTTTTTTTTGTTTTGTTATTTAGACAGCGCGAGATTCTCAAGTGGACATAACTTTTGGGTACTGCTTTGGGTACATTTGAGTACCGCTTTTCACGACAGAATGCCCCATCGGATAACCCCTGCACGTGACGTCGCAGTTACAGTAAACTAGAAGAGCGCAATGGAAGATCGAAGTGGAGCTCACAGAGAATGACTTGAGGCTGTGCTTGATAAGCTTGATTCCCGACCTTTCAGCTTCTGCAAATTATACGGTTACTGGCGCTGCAAACAGCGACAAGTGAAAGTAATGAAAGCCTTCTGCGCATCTTAAAAAAACAGCGGTATCATCAACTGTTATCAAGCCGTTCTCACGCTGATGTGAAAATGAGAGAATGAAGGAAGCAGTGACGCTCATGTCAGAGCGTCGCAAGTTCAAGACACATCTTCACACTTACGCTGAAGCTTAAAAGAAATGGAGCTGCAGGTGCCCACCAGGGGGACTACACAGCTCCAGAAACCTTCCAGTTATACGAAGAAGAAGTGGAAGACCGAGCTCTCCGCTTGACTAAAGCTTGACTGTCGCTTCGTCGACAGTCACTGGCGGCGTTGCAATCGACGGCTAATGGAGACACCACAGAGTTAGTAAATGCAATTATTATTGCAATTACTATTGATTACAATTGTAATTAATTGTTCTCAACATAACAGAAGAGAACGAGAATCTGAGTTCGTAAAATTGTTCAGACGCAGACGACCCGCTTTGCAAAGCATGCCCGCACACTGTAACGATAACAGCGCCGCCACAATATTTTCGCCACTTGCTCTGACAGCCGTCCCAAGGCCAGAACCCTCCGTTCGTTCCACTGCTCTCTTCTAGTCCACTGTATCACAGTAGTGATCTATCCAGACCCCTTCTACAACCCCCAATGCCACCATAAATACCCCACACTCTTAGAAATGAACTTCACCGCATACCACACTCCTAGCCAATTATCATCTCGAATGATATATACCCCCTCCGCCTTCCTACCTGTGCATGTCTTCCATGCTCTCTCCCCCCCCCCCCCCCCCTGTGACAGGTACATATACAAGAAAGAAATAGAAGAAACAAATGAGCAATGACACATAAAAATGTTACGACTTGGATCGTAATTTCAACAATGAGACCCTTCGACTCCCCCGCCCGGCAGTCTTTTGCAACACTCCAACCCAGCCCTGCGCTTGGATAAACATTCGCATGACGGGTGTGCAGCACGTGTGCTGTGTTCCCAGGTGGCAGAAAACGCTAAATCCATTTTGAAATTTTAATCAGTCTCTCTGCTTATATAGAATTAGCACTTAGCTGTGCGCCTGAAGACTCAGCTTTCGTGAGTACTCAAATGATTTTTTGCTTTTTAACCTTCTTGTCGAATGACCGTTACAGCAGCACTGTGGTGAGCCCCAGTAATTCTTTTATATTTTGTTGCGGCAGTTCTGCAACGAATAAAATGAGCTCCTGCAAAAGAACGAGCCTAGCTTACGTGCAGAGCGCGCGAGAGGCCTCAACAGTTCAACAGTTCAAAAGTTTATTGAAAACATCAAAAACGTACATATAAGCAAATAAAGGACCGAGAGGGCAGGCCCTGTAAATCGGTCCTTATAAATAATGAGTGATGCATAAAATGAACGTGTGGGGAAACATTATTACACGTAAAAATTACATTCATCGCCTCTGTTCCGCGCATCACTTTTCAAAAGTCGTCCACTCTTTGAATGAGCGTGAAAGAGAACGACGGAAGGAGGAGGGTATGTTGTGACGTAACGTATCCCCCTGACAGGGCCCATCACGAATGGTCGTGACGTAAAGCGGCGCAGCTCGAGCTGGTATAAGCAGCGCGTGAGCGGAGAAGAGACAAAGACGGCAGGGGGCCTGCCGACGTCACGCAAAGATGGTGTCGGCCGTCCGCGACCACTTTCTCCTACTTTTTTTTGATTGCGCAGTGACACTACATCGCACAGGGAAATTATTTTGCACGGTGACTCCAGAACGGACAGCTTGATGAATGGAACAAAGTTTCGAGCCACGTTAAATGTCACCTCACTGCTCCTTTAAAACTTCAAGGAAGGCGTGCAAAGGATAGGGAGATAGGGCACGCCGTAGCTAGTTTTCAGTGGGACTTGTCCATGTGTGGAAGTTTCACTAGCGTACCTTGAGCCCGTGGAATACACCCAACGGCCCCAAATTCCGTACGTACGTACATGGGGCAATGACGGCACCGCCGTGACGAAGCAAAAGTTCAGAGACGGTTAGAAAGTCAACATAGCGTCTGATAAAGGGTGTAAAACGGTGGTAAAAGCAATTCTTATACTATACATGACATTCTCGGGTAAACATAAACAAGCCCCCACCACAACTTCCGGTGCCACGAGGACTCCCGGTCCCTCCGCGACTAAGAACGGCCGGAACCAGCCGCCATGCAGTATTATATCTTTCATTTCCCTGACTTGTTGAAAACGGGAGGTGTACGCCTTTTTGTGACATTCTGAATTGCCACAAAAAGGCGTATACGACCCTCTCTCTCCCCTCAAATCAGAAGCGATAACTGTATCAACCGACACAGTGGTCGGCGCAGAGCGTGTTAGCTGTGAAACCGGATGTCGTCTTGGCACCAAACCGGAAGCGGTAAAAGCGGCATGTATATCCAAATTTCTACAAAATGACGTACGCCCCCCACCCCCCCCCCCCCCCCCCCCCGTCGCTCGCCGACTCAGAAGCGGTTACCCTATATTATTCGCGGCAGAGAGTGACGTAGCAGGTAGGACTTTGCAACCTTTTAAGCACAGCATATGCGACAACTATTACCTCCTAAAAGGTCTAACTGCTCCACCCTTTTTTGCTAAGAGTGTAGCAGAGGACCGAACCTGTCGGGATCAATCTCTATATGCACGTGAATAACTACGTTGCAGCGGCAGTAACAGATACATCACAAATAGATGATAAGCCTTCGTCATATCCACTGCACCGCTTATAACGAAGGATTTTCCCACAACGAAGCACAAACGCCCGCACCCCATTTCCAAAGCAAAAGTGTACAAACACCTGACAGAACACCAAACACCTGAAAGCAAACACCTGACAGAAAGGACAAGAAAATCCCGAAAAGTCAAAGTACACCCACCACCCCCAGAGACCAAAAAACCTCTGCCTCTAACTATATGTTGGTTACAAGTTTTTGGATATCTCAGAAAAAATCCGAATAACATGCGCCGGTAAAATTTGAAGTATACTACGGATTTATTCGAAAAAATCAGTTTATTTAGTTATTTATTATTATTTTTAGTTCCAGCAGCCGAGAGCTTAGCAAGAGAAGCCATGGCCTCACCACTGCACTCTTAAAATGAACTTCACCGCATAGCACGCTCCTAGCCAATCATAATCCCGAATGATATCGTTATCTGCCCTGATTTGTTGAAAACGGTAGGCGTACGCCTTCTTTGTGACAATTATGAACAGCATAAGTGTCACAAAAAAGGCGTACGCCTCCCGTTTTCAACAAATCAGGGCAGATAACGATACCATTCGAGATTATGGTTGGCTAGGAGCGTGCTATGCGGTGAAGTTCATTTCTAAGAGTGTACTCGATCCATCTCTGCAGCCTCCTATCGTCACGTGTCCTACACTCTTAAAAATGATGGTGGTGGTGGTCTTAAAAATGAACTTCACCGCATAGCACGCTCCTAGCCAACCACCATCTCGAATGATATCCTTATCTGCCCTGATTTGTTGAAAACGGGAGGCGTACGCCTTTTTTATGACAATTATGAACAGCATAAGTGTCAAAAAAAAAAAAAAAAAAAAGGCGCGCGCCTCCCGTTTTCAACAAATCAGGGCAGATAACGATATCATTCGAGATGACTGTTGGCTATGGGCGTGCTATGCGGTGAAGTTCATTTTTAAGAGTGTATACCAACGTTTCTCTCGCGTTTTCAGACACTTGAAGAGGTTGTCAAACTCCTGTTCTGCAAAAAAGGTAGCCAAACTCAGTGAAACCGGAAAGACACTTTTATGGAGCGACAGGGGGATCGATGCCCGAGCCCTCAACCGAGTGTCGTGGGGAGAACCCGAGTCAAGGAGGAAATGGGGTCGTTTCAAATAGCTGGCCTATAGCTCGACCGTTCCATCTCCAGGGCTCTCGAGAAGGAGAGAACCAAGAACGATTACGACATCGGCAATGATGATGATGATGATGATGATGATGATGATATTTCTAACATTACACGAATATCTGGGCGTACATTTATATCGCACGTTCCTGACGAGATGAAAGGTATAAAGAAAGAACACCGAGTGCCTCTATTATCCTCAATCTTTTTGCTGAATATCGACTGCCGAATATTTGTGACGTTGAAAAAATTGGAACCCGAGAAAAGGACAGAGGAGGGACGACACGACATGTTCTCGAAAACGTGTCGAGAACGTGAGAACGAGAGACGACGAGTCGAGAACGAGAAGACGTTCGAGAACGTGTCGTGTCGTCCCTCCTCTGTCCCTTTCTCGGGTTCCAATTTTTTCACCATGTACCAGCTGGCCTGCACCCTTGCCTTTTGTGACGTTGTGCGTTTCCTAAGCGTGCTGGAGTAGTAAGCCCAATGCAGGGTTGGGCTAACACCTCCCTGATTTTGCTTTTTTTCTTTTTTAACCAAACCCCAGCCATATTAGTTTTGTACTGTAGTATGTTCCTGTGAAACACTGCGGAGTCCCCAGGGTGTGCGACCAAGTATAAGAAGGGACTTTTCGCACTGCGTACACGATCGCTTTGCGTACTTGCGCTACACTTGCGCATTGCGTGTGCACAGCATGAACACTCTATTTCCTTGCGTACACGAGGCCATCGCGTACGCTACAACTGGAACTCTCTACTGTTGCGTATACAATATTTTTTCTTTTTTTGTCCATCGCAAAGGGGGTGCCTGAATATATTAAAGACGAGTGTTCGCAACCATCACCGCAATGCAACGTTCGGCTGAATCAGTGACAAACAGAGTCAATGTTCTTTCATCGATGCGCTCGCAAGGCGCACGTCTTGGCTCGCAACCGCAACTTGTGACGTCATGTGACGTCATGGAAACGCAAGTCTTTTGTTTTCGTAACGCTCCAGCGTCTGCGCTTCTACTGCCGTCATCAAGACCGTGTCTTCACTTGATGCAACATTATGATAGACAAAGTAAGACCAGACTGTTGCCGACTCTGCATTTCTCCAGCAAATATGGACCACTTCTTGGCGTCAACGAGGAAAATTTAGAGCCGAGACCTAACGCAAATATTGAAACAAAATACGGGACGAGAGAACGATCCGAGAATATCGCGGAACGTGCTGTAAAAACCGCGTGATGGAAGCCCCGGTGATTTTTAATATACAAAATGTAGCATTTCGATGAGCTCCGCGATGAACGTTTGAGGTTTATCATTTTATGGCTGCGAGCGCCTTTTAATTAATGGAACATCCTGTATACACGTCTTTTCACTTAGCCCACTCGACACGGCTGGTTATCCTTCACGCATTAACGACGCGTTGCCGACCCACCTTTGAGAGCGAATAAAACGTGTTCGAACAGTGGCGTTATAAATGCGAATGAATGTGCATGCTTTTCTCCGTGCGTTGCATCGTATAGGTACGGTTCCGCGTTTTCCGTTTTAATCGAAAAACATACGCCGGGTAAATTTGCCCTCATTCGGTTTTAATCGAAAAACACCGAATACAGAGGGACATTCCAGGACACGACAGAGATAAATTGCTGCACGTGCCCAGCAAGTTGTTGATGCAGATCAGAAAACCATATATACGATGGTTTGCGAAAAATGTAAATTTGTAAATCTACCCCCAATTTGAATTTTTTTTGTGTGTGAAAAATGTTAGTTTACTTTTTCATTATCCCCCTATCCCCCACTCCTTCCTGCTGTCCTCTCTCCATCTGTCCATGTCTGTACGTCGCTCATAGTCATAGTTGCTTCGCGGCGCTAACACGCAAAAAGATAAAAATAAATAAAGATAAATTACTTTTTCGTTAGCCATAAAACGCCGCCGCGGCGAACGGCATGTCGAATGAGCGTCGTGCGGAAATTACATCGTGATTTCTACTCGCCGATATAGCTGTCGGGTAAATCATGTACACGCCAGGAAAAACCGAAAAACGCCGATTTCGTGAAAATCAATAAAGCCCGACGTATAGGTCATGTAGCGCGACATTACTGGGTTTTTTAGTGCATCGTACGCTATCGCCTTTGCGTACGTATGGGACAGCGTGGTCGTTCTGCGCACTGCGCGAAGCTCTGTTTATGGTTTGCCCGTGCGCTGAAGCATCAACGGTATCCATTGCGTACGCAAAGGCGATAGCGTACGGAATACACTATAAAACTCTCTATTCTCTACACTTGAAAAGAGCGACCGATCACGATACAATGATAGGTTTAGTTTAGGTGATTTGTAACACGTCGTGCTGCTTGTTTTCTGTGGGCGTATAAAAGCTAAACGACCCGGGTCTCATCCGCTTCCGACATCAGGGCAGGCCTTGCCCTCCGATGAGACGACCGCGGGAGAGGTCACGTGCATTAAAGAACCAATAGGAATGACCGAGGCTCTGGGTTCTCTTACGTCAGAGATTAAACGTGGAAGTCTGTTTGAAGTTTTGTATTTCGCCAAGTAAGACACGTAGAGGAATAATTCTATTTTCTTTCAATACTCCGGTGTGTACAAGTACAGTGTCTGCATGATGCAATAAGCCACGTCTATCACAATGTCGCAACCCCTTTAATGTTTCTGGTTAACTATTTCCAAAACACGAGGTACAGAAAAGGATAAAAAAAAAGTGTCACGCGGTACTGGTGGCGGCTGAGTATGAAGTCAGAGAGACGCAGCTTATTTCCGATATCAAACATTTTGTGAATTTGTGCTGACGAGTTGGTCACGCGCTGGCTAAACGCGGAGAAGGAAAAAAAGAAACACTTTGGTGTTCATTAACGGTACTCTCAGGAAGCGTTGTCCTCAATCACGTTCATTCGGTCCTGTCTGCAGGAGTGCTGCAGCGCATACGAATTTCCTCGCTCTCCTTTTTATTTATTCACTTTCGTTTTCTTTCCTTCTTCTTCTTTTTTCTGCGACGTGCCGTCGTCCATTTCTACGCCGGTGACGGAATTGGGAGGCGAGAAACGTTTTGGTCTCGACTGTCTGTGTATTGGCATCGAAGCGGAAGACCAACCGCACGACTGGTTGCCTCGAACAAGGCCGACGTGTGTGTATTGTCATCAAGCAAGAGAACCTACCGACAAGGCCGACATCCAATGTGTACAAAATTTAAGAAAAAGTTTTCACACACACACAAATAAGCTATCAGTCGATTTTCAACTCTATTGCCAACATTCAGCTTCACTGCGGTGTCGTTGTGTCACGTGCTGCTGGTGATATAGAGGTCGCTTAGAGTGACGTGGCGGATAGTCGTTCGGACGTGAATAGGAAAACGTTCTCGCCCCTGATTTGCTGAAAACGGGAGGAGGAGCCTATTTTGTGTTCATTATGCACGGCACAAAATAGGCTCCTCCTCCCGTTTTCAACAAATCTAAGGCGAGAACGTTGTCATTCGGGGTGATGGTTGGCTAGGAGCGTGCTATGTGGTGAAGTTCATTTTTAAGAGTGCACTACTACTTGGACTGCTCCTTGGGAGACGACGAGCACGTGCAATACTTCTTGATCTGGTGTGTGTTCCGAACGATGAAAACTATACCAGACACGGAAGTCACGAAAAATATTACGAAAAAATACTACTTTCTCGCCTATACTTCGCCGCGAGCAAAAAAAAAAGAAAAAAGAAAAGACATATAAAAATAACATATAAAAAAAGTCGATACTTTATTATTGTTGCCAACGTAAAAAAAAAAAAAAAATCTGGGATTTCGGGACTTAGGAAAATACTATACACCTACTGTTGATGCAGTCGCGACGTAGAGCATGTGGGACAACAACAACCAGTTGTTTAATTTCTAGCACTCGTTTTGAATGACTATTCTTTGTCCTTAGTATACCTCCGAACGACCTAATACCGTGCTCATATTTCCTTCCTGGCGTGGTGTCGGTGAACGGACTTCGGTTGTGAACGCCTGTGACAATTATGGGCTGCGTATGGTCTGCGCTGTCTCGGGTTTATATCAATGCCGGAATCCCATCCCGGGATTCGCCAGGAAAAATCCCTAAATAAACATGGGCCGGGGTTCCCAAAGCATGACGTGAAACAGCAGATGGCTTGTTGGCGGTAATAGCGACAGGCTGTCCTTATAAAATCTTCAGTACAGTTTACACATTAAGAATATTATTGCTTATTATCATTATTTACTCATTAAAAAATATTTATCTTTAAGAATCTGTGAAATAAGCAGGAGCAAATAAAGTGTAAAGAAAACGGAAGGAATTGAACTCGTCACCTGACGAATCCTGGTACTCCCATAAAGAACACCTAAACAGATGGACCCCACAGAAAGAAAAAAAGAAAGATGAAAAGATAAAAAGATAAAAACATCACCCCTCCAGGTCACCGAACTGTATGTGCAGATGCGCAGCTGCATCTATAGCAGGAACGAGGAACTGGACGACACATGCCTATAACGCGGTCCTATAAAACAGATTCCATATCACTGCTCACTATGAAGTTGACAAGTGGATTATGGGTACTACATTGCTTGATAGCAGAGGGGAAAAAAGTTACGCAAGGAGCGCGTGACTGTGAAAACGCTGGGACGGGTGTCTCAAGTCTTAATACGAACTCCAACCTACAACTGCACAACACAAAGAGGTTCCAACGGGGCCCGGTGACGGAGGGAAAAAAGATCCAAACAAGAAAGAAGATACATCCACCAGTGGATCTTTTCTTTTCTTTTTTTTTTTTGTTACCCTGAAATAAACCTATTTATTGAGCCCATAGCCTGGTCTCTCTTGGTCACGACGAGGCTTTTGACAGAACGCGCCATGAACATACATGTACCAGGCCCGTGCTGATACATATACACGCTGAGGCTTCGACTTCTATCGCAGTCAATAGAGGTACGCACGTCCGGCAAATTGTTAATCAAAGCTGGACAAGACTGCCTCTTATCTCCTGCACCGTACGGCGCCATGGTTATAGTGTTGGATTTCCTTCGAACTTCACTTCGAACGCTGTTCCACGTACCTTTCGCGAAACGTGGATAACCTGCCCTTGATCCTCAAGGATAAGGGCTCGATGAGCAATGCCCTGGCTGTTGTTCATAACCATGGATGGAACAGTGTAAAAAGCTTTCCTTCTTGGGTTGAGAGTAGTCAGCCATAGTGTCAAGGCTTCTTAGATAGCAGTATATATCACGATAGTCAGTCTGTAAGGCGCAGCTTTGGACTGTTCCTCATTTTTTGCAAATACTTGCTACTAATACTACTACCACTACTTGGACTGCTCCTTGGGAGACGACGAGCACGTGCAATACTTCTCGATCTGGTGTGTGTTGCGAACGATGAAAACTATACCAGACACGGAAGTCACGAAAAATGTTACTAGAAAATACTACTTTCTCGCCTATACTTCGCCGCGAGCAAAAAAAAAAAAAAAAAAAAGAATATAATAACATATAAAAAAGGTCGCGACTTTATTATTGTTGCCAAAGTCACGGAAAACTCGAGTGCAGAATCTATAAATGAGGTTACCGAGACAAAACGGTGGTTTGCAAGTTACTGACAGGAAATATATATCATATAAATACCCATACAATTTACGAGGAATATATGCATTGTATCAGAAGGACATTGTGAAACAGATAGCAATACTCTTGACTACACATGAAACATTTGATAACACTCACGTGCTAATCCATCTTCCCCATTATTTCGTAATACTCAAATCAAATCAATTATGACTAAGAAACCATTAACGCAAGACGCCCACAGCTGTTTTCCGCCCAATGATGTTTTTATGCAGTTGAAGAGATCGGCCAAACACGAACATCATCGTGGAAACGTGACCACAAAAAATATTACAGAGAACAAAGGACAAATAGAAAAACAAACAAACAAGAATATCCGCGTACGCTGACACCGGAAAGCAGACGTGTTTTCGTTCTTTTCCTTTTCGTAGAAAGCGGGAGCAAATCACTGGCATGGGAAATAGTGCACCGAGTGAAGGAAAATAATAAAAATGCATAATACCAGTGAAGCGAAGGAAAACTGTTATCAGGTGAGGTTGTGTGCGTTGACTATAAACGATGAAATTTGCTATCTTCCGGGAAACAGCACTCTGTGGTCCTGCTTTACGAAACGTTTGGAGATGCAGTACGGATTACACGTGGGAGTACTAAAAACGGAACAGAGAATTCTACTTCCCAGAGGAAACGATACTCGATGGAGACGACTCTCGAGGAAAAGGAAGGGCGAAATGGTGGTGGTGGTAGTGGTGGTGGTGATGACAATGACAGTAGGAGAGAGAGAGAAAAAAAATGGAGATGTGAGCCAGCTCGCAGAGGGACAAGCTACTCCACAAATGGTGGTGATGTTGTTCGACATGCTGTTTGAATGTGTGTGTGTGTGAGGAAGTGGGGGAGGGTGATATGCGGTCGACTTTACGAGGCGTTGTGTCGATAGTTGTCCAGACCGAGCCGTTGTCGCTACCCGAAT
This sequence comes from Ornithodoros turicata, assembly GCF_037126465.1. NCBI lineage: Eukaryota > Metazoa > Arthropoda > Arachnida > Ixodida > Argasidae > Ornithodoros > Ornithodoros turicata. The sequence goes on from NC_088203.1 coordinate 13,983,767, forward strand.
TCCAAATCGGCAATCCGTCGAAAGATGAAGATGGATGTTTCGGTTTTCCTGCGTACTTCCAGCAGTATAGACCACGCAGCAACTTCACTTATAGTAGTAAAATAATGTAATGTAAAAAAAAAAAAAAAAAAGAAAGAAAGAACGAGAGAGATTGTGATTGATTCTCCAACAGTAGAGTTATTCACCTCCAAGTTATCTCGTCTCACATATAGCCGAAATGTACCTGGGTATACTTTTTGTTTTATTTGTTTGTTTGTTTTTTAAATCTTATTTTCTTGTCGCCCTCTGTTTCGCGCTCCTTACTTGGGTCGGCAAAGGTGCCCAAATAAGGAAAAAAAAAATAAAAATTTGAAAGACGGAGAAAATTTTGAAGCTAACCAAGGCCTACATTGCATCTTTGAGGTGGAGTTTTCGGGCATCGATGCGTAGAGTGTGGCATGTAAGTGTAAAATTAACGGGGCACGGTCTCAGAACTGCTCTCAGTTGTTGACTTTTGCCGGAGAAATACAAATAAAAGAAATAAAATCGGGATTTGGTCTATGAGTGGTCATATATAAGTAGAGCCTGAAGTTTTAGGGTTTTACCCGATTCTTCCCCAAATTTGCACCCCGAATTGAAGGTTCACTGTTTAGGGTGAAACCCGATTTTTACCCGGCAAATTCCCCTCACTGAGATGTCTGTAGGAATGCACTAACTTACTTGTTTGGCAGCAAATGGAGTTACATCACTGTTTGTACCAAACCACTATAGTTAGTTTGAGTAACTGAGCCCGATTTCTCCCCGAATTTAGCATACTGGAAGTTGTTTCACCTGGATTCGCATGAATTTAGTGCACATGTTTATTTACCCCGATTTTTACCCCCCGAATTTAGAAAAAAACATTTCTCGAAAACTTCAGGCTCTCTATATAAGCATGCAATGAAGATATACCAGCCTGCTACATGGTGTCTCACCAAGCGATGTCAGAAAATGTTGTTTGGAAATCCACGTCAAGACTTATCATATAATACTTCTGCTCAAGTGTTATCCGCGTAAATTATTTTACCCGAGCGCTATATTTCCGGGAGACTGGAATGCAGACACTGGCTGGTTGTTTACCATCTCCATAAATCATACAAAAAAAAAAAAAAAACACTCATAATAGGGGGGATACGAGCCATCACTGTTGGACCAAAGACTTTTCTTTGAATACATCGACTATATGGTACCCTATGCTATTGCACGCAAATTCATTCGCAATGTGAACCTCTTGCATAACAGCGCTCCTATGTTTAGAAGTCAAAGAGCCCGCGTTCCGAAGAAACAACATGCAGCTAAATACTAGTTGCACTTCATGGCACAGATTATGTAATATGTTATGTTCAACTGCAAAGCATGCGTACGCTTGTTTCACGTCGCTTGGCAACGCTGCCTTACGTCAGTGACAGACGACGCTCAAATGACTCACCTGATTCGTGTATCGTCTGCTTCGGAAAACACACAGTTGTGGACTTCCAGAAGACGACGCTGGCTCACCACTACAAATTCACCAAAGTGTCAAAGACGACTGGCGCGGACGGCAAAACCAACACAATCCGTGCAGACAAAACGCAAGGAAATCCCTGTTGCCTGCGTGCAGTTGCTTCTCCGTGTCTCCAAAGAGAGCGCTGCCCTTCCCTTTTTCCTCCTCGTCTGTAAACACGACGTCGACTTCCGATGCGTCAATTCGCCCGACGTCACTTTCGTGCAAGAGCTGTTGGACGTGACGACGGCAGACACACCTCGACTCGTCCGCTTGGATGTGTGTTGAAAATATTTAAAAGCCCGCCGCACGCACTGCCGTTTTTATTAGCCGGTAACCGCTTTGCAAACAGGGGGCTCAAAGCTCCGTCTGGTACAGCTCGGAATGAGAGAAGGAAGGGACTCTCTCTCTCATCGGGGACCGATGGGCGAGTCTATGTTGCTTGTGTGGGGGAGTACGCAACAGTATCAATTCTCCCGATGGAGGCACGAAGGGTCAGAATGTCCAAAGTTTTTACTGTATCTGTTCTGCCGTTCGTTGCAAATAGTGGAGATCCAGAAAGACATTTCGTGTTCGAAAATGAAACTCCAATCCGCCCCAAAGATGAGGGGGAAAATTATTTTGAAGTACACGGATGCAAGCGCAAAACGAAACACACATGGTGGTTTCCATCTCCAAGAGATTCCCACCCCTTTCTGAATGGGCATTTCCAGCACCGCTGTTGATCAAAAAGCGAGGGCAGCACAATGGAATATAGTTTATCGCTCTTTCGTGAGGAAATTCACGACATGTGATTGTGTAGCAATGGTGCATCATCTTCAAAGTTAACAATACAAAGGCGACAAGTGAAGGTAGGAAAGCATCAAGCGGTGCCTCGAGTTTAAATGTCACACACACAACAGTAGGGCCAAGCATTCGTTAAACAATTTCAGTTTCATTTCAATTTCAGTTTCAATTTCAGTTGCTTTTGGCTTCAAAATGAGTGGAAAAGAAGTGACCCGGAAGTCGTCATCTGCTAAGCTCCAGATATTTTTGTCATCTGCTTTCATGTGATGCGTCGTCTGCTCGCGTTGTCCAAACACCCGTTTGCTTTAGAAGCCGCTGGCTCGCTCGAAGCTCGCATGTAGGTCGTTGGGTTCGTTGGCCTCGGCGGCAGCGGTCACTTTCATTGGAAAAGTTAGGTGGACACGGGAAGCACGGTGGTTTACACTGGTGCATCTACGACAAAATGTGTCATCGGTCCGCTGACTCTCTCACCAAGCAAACAGACGACAGACGCATCCGTCACATGTTGCCAGCTGTATGTGACGAGAGTAAGATCTTTGATGATGCAATAAAGAGGGCTTGCAATAACGCCGCTTTGAGCGCGCATTATCGTTCAAGAAGAAAGACTCCGCAAATGCAGTTACGCTGCAGTGCAAGTGCAGTGCATGTTCAGGTTGCTGTGGCTTTTTGTTCTGCAGCAAACCAATTTGCTTTCTCAACGCAGGAATAATTTCCAAAACGAAATACGAGCATATGGTAACAAATCCTTCACCATGAACTGCAGAGGTCGATTTTCGAGGAAAACGTGTGCGTCCTCATGCGACCATGTCATCATCACTTCTTCATTTATTGTTGTTGTTGTTGTCATGCGACCATGAGGAGAAAAACTATTGAATGGGCTTATAAACGCTGAAGACGTCGTGCAAGGGCCGAGTAACACCTGGTTGGCCTTATCTACTCTTCCAGACTTCTTCGGTTTTGTATCAGCCCAATCAATCATTGTCATATTTTCTATCATATTTAGAGCTAATCCAGTATCATCTCTCGTGCAATGCTCTGCAGGCAAATTTCCCGAAATTTGCAAAATTCCTGTCGTGCAACGATTCAACACTTGCACAAATAAAAAGAAAAGAAAGAAGAAGAACAGTAAAACAATTCACCGTCAGCTCCAAAGCAACTATTCAGAAAGGAAGCTTGGAAGGTTAGAGACCAGAGAAGAAGGATTAGTTTAATCTCCCGCTTTCGATTTAGACACACACAACTCCATGAAATAGGAAAAGGTTTATTTTATAAAAGCAACAAATTCCTGGCGCGCAAGTGCGACAAACATTGCAAACGCGGGGCAGATTTAGTGGAAGCCGAGAGTTGCCGCGATTGCGTAACGTATTCATTTCATTTGCTGAGCCGCGTCGACTGGAAACAGCAAATCGCAGTGCCCTTCCGCCGCCATCGTTATATAAGGAGAAAACGCCTTCGCACATTCCTTTTATTGCGATCGTCGGTTTTATTTTTACCCCCCTTTCGACCGATGTCGAATGGCCAACACAGCAAGGGCACTTTTATTTGGGGAAGATTCCAATGGTGAGAGTTATTTCGTGATATACCAGCATCCCATGGTTCGTTGCTGAGCGATGTTGCGCATTCATTGAAAATACGTATTTTCATATCTCACTCAATGACTCTTTCTCTGTATGGGAGAAGCATATATGTTTTAGGTATACATGGTTTTGTTGGCTTTTGGCTTTGTTGGCTGTACTTGACTCGCTGGCTAACGGCTTTGTTGGAAAAATGTTGCGTTGCTTTTGAGCTTCTAGATTATACCTAATATATAGCTTTATATAGTATCTTAAATTAGCTATATATCTTATATAGCTTTGACCTATACGAGCTTTAACCATCCACTATATTGGCAAGACAATATACGATGAGTGATTGTTTTATTTCATTATTGTTTGATTTTGGGTTAGCACCGCGAAACGACTGTTGCTACATATGAGCGGCGCGGCGTACGGACGTGGTCAGTTCGAGAAAGGTCAACACGGTGAAGTCGCTGACATGGGGGTAGTCTGCGTATTGGGCTGACTTCACGAGCACCTGCGATGACATTTGTCCAGAGCGTCCGGCGGAATTTGAACCCACCACCACCACCACCTTCGAAACGGTCGTCGATTATCCTTTTCTGTGCTGTTCCCGGGAAGATTTTTCCTGAAACCTTTGAAGGTACACAACGCTCAGAACGTACTACTCTCCTTTTGTGCTGTAACTGCGTTGATTGCTGCGTAATTCAGTAACTTGACTACGGTAACTTAAATGTTGCGGCCGATGTTTACAGTTTAATACATGAGAGAAGAAAATGTTAAAAAAAAAAACAAAGAAAAAACATGTTTGCATTGTGCAGCGCGCTTCGAAAGGTTGTAGCAGAAATTAAAACAATTAAGTGTTATGTCTCTAACATTTTAGTAATTACAATAATTGCATTTCAACGCATTGAACATTACACATGCATCGCCATAAAGGGAAAGCGATAGTGCAATACGTATGTTAACAGGAGGAAGGAAAAGCCCATATCACTACAATATATATATATATATACACATAGACATTTATAAATATTTATAATGAGATGACCAATGGCCTAAATTCATCCATTAAGAATTATTGTCTAACTCAGTGTTTCTCAAACTGTGGGCCATGACCCCCAAATGGATCGTGAGCCTTTTTCTGGAGGGTCTCATGGAGGGTCCAAGCAGACATGCGATATGCCTTGAGCCACACAGATCAACGTATTGATTTGCCTTGTATCAAGAAAGTACATCCTTCTCATTAAAATACATGATTAAATGAATGATTGTTAAAAGCATTAATATACATTTTTGGTAGCTCTCTCTCTGGTTAATGTCTTTTAAATAAATTACGATGTAAATGTACCTGCGTCATTGAAAAAAGTAAATTTTCAGAAGGCTTATAAAGGTGTGGCATCATGATAGGTTTGGTACTACTCAAAGTGGTCACGTACTGGCAATGTTTGAGAAACACTGGTCTAACTGAAGCGTTAAATCCGAAAGCTGTACATTTCCGGGACATTTTGTAGTTCCTTTAGTAAGCAGTATAATTATGGTACCCGGAGTTTGGCATTATATCGTTCCTTCCTATCGCAATCGCTATGAAACTGTGTTGAAAACAGTGACCAATAAGCGGCACCCTAAAAAAATTAAAGTATACAGTTTCTCGAAAAACGTAACTGACCCCAACTTTTTATTTTTGCTACATGTTTATATATATATCTGTGTGTCTGTGTATTTGTAGTGTGTTTTACTCATTGTATATCGTTACAAAGCTCAGGATGTTGTCAGGCAACTATTGTTTGCCTCTCTGCCTCAGCTTCGTCAGCTGCTCTTGTCTCAGCGTAACAAATACGTGAATACAAATATAAAATCAAATCAGCCACACATAACGCAAGCTACATATACGATGATAGAAATGCAACAAAAAGATTTAAAAGAAATGGATAATCGTAGACAATTAATTGTCTACTCGTGGCACGAGCAGTGAAATAAGTTTAAATTATCCGCTTTGTCTCGACTGCTGGTCAACTGGTCTATAGACACAAAACACGATTATGCTTCAGCAGCTTATGGAAAATTAGGATCCCATTCCAATTATTTAGCTCGCCACGTTTCAAGTGCTGCGCGTTTCTCGGAAACATTATAGCTGCTTTATGGTGTCTTCTTTGTGCATAGCTACGTTATTGTTGTAGCTATACAATTGTTCTACGTCCTTAACACATATGTCGCTATTGTGTGCAAACGGTGTGGAATTTCGAAACGAGCTTTTTCTCTGCAAGAACTTCAAGCGCACTGGGTACTCGTCTCACAGGGCTGTATTTACTAACTTTATAGGAAGAAAGAGTGGTCAGCCAAGCGTATTATTAGCCTGCTACGCTGTACTGCAGTGGTTTATCCACGTAGCAGCCGCTAATGGACCCGTGCGGCTAATGGACCCACTGGCTCGTGCCACGCCACTTTTCCTTCGCTTTAGCCATATCGGTTGATTATACCATTTGAACACTGGGCTGACTACATTCTTTCTTCTGCTTCCACAAACTGGTTATCCGAACGTGGTTCGATTACGTTACCCTCACGGGGGAGGGGGGACCCTTATTGCTGTTACGTTGTTCCATCTCTATGTATCGTGGCCGACGTATGTGTGTCTAATGCTGAATTAGCAAAGGACTCCCCCTGTAGGGGTTGCACAGGAAAGAAAGAGGTGTGTGGGGTGTAGGTGGATATGGATAATAAGTCACTGCTGTACTACGTGAACTCCTCCATGGCGAACATTTGTGACTGTCTCAAATCGCCTAGCTGCAGCATGACTTCATTTCTTTATTTTTATTTTTTACTCGAAGAGTTGTATTTCTTTTTACTTCGCATTGTGAAACAACGACACTCAAACATTCAATACGCAAAACATAAATGTTATCAGTGAGCGTTGTATGATGATAGATTTCTCGGGTGCAAACAAAGGTAACAAAGGCAAATAAAGTCGGCCTCCGCAAGTTTCGGGTTCGCGAACATATGTAGGTGACGTCATCGCCCACACTGAGCGTTCAACACAATTTTTGTATTGTTTCCGCGTCACGTACAGGCAGAACATCTTTCGGGAAATCAATGCAGAAAATGCAGATTTAAATTAGGTGGGTGACTGGGTTTGCGTGTAGATGTACTTAAAAAAAAAGTGCGATTTTTGACAGATCTTCAACCATCGTCAAAGAAAATCCAAAAATTCAGGGCGCCATCAGTTCATCATTGTAGCATTTTTTTCTTTCTTTCCTCACTTCACTTTCGTTATTTGTTTGGACTTGTGCACAAAACCACGAAAGCGACGGAAGTACACGTCTAGCGTCATCTATCGTGAATAAAGCAAAGGTGCGAGGCGGCTCAGTTATCTTTTTAGATATTAGATGGCGTTGAGCGCAGGGCGGTTGATGGGTCCTGCCGTCTATCGGTAGAATATTCAAATATAGCGCATCTGCTTATTCTGCATTGGATACATAGACAGGCCCAGGCTTCGACTTTTTGTGAGGCCAACAACGGCGAGCCCTTTCACCAGCACCACCATCACCGCTTTGACTTTTTTTGACAAATGCAGGTGATCTGGTGACGTTGCCCACCCATGTGAGGCCGAAAATGGCCTCCACCACCACGGCGATCTGGTGGAGGAGCTTCACACTGAAAAATACTGATTCTGGGCGCAGGGAACGACAGTGTCCTGTTGTCATTTTTCCTTGTGCCCAGGTCCACGTTTTTGCAGTGTAGGCTTTTCGTTTTGTGTTCTAGCTGCTCTGAATCCGTCAGGATAACAGTCGTATGCCATGCATAAGAACCATTCAGAGACCTGTGAAACAACAATTATTTGTCAGATTAACCTAACATCAACTGTCATACCTATGCTAAAGCTACAAGGCATCATTTCATTGGTTCGGACACACTGCTCTGCTTTGTTTCTTTGCTTTTTTTAGTTTTTTTTTTCTTTTTTTTTTTTTTTTTTTGCCCGGTTCTCACATTTGGGCAGTGATACAACCGGGGTACTTCCCTGCCTTGAGCGAAACTTTTTCCTGCACACCTACGTTCGAAATCAGATAGAGGGAAAACATCTCTTGTGTTGGGGCTTTTCCGTGTATGGTACCTGATGTTACCGAATCGCCGTGCTTTCCTTCTGTTCGCTTCCTGTTCGTAGCGTGCTGCTTCAGCGTCGGTCACGTCAGGGATTTTTACTCGCACAAGGTGTCATAAAGAGAAACGGCTCTTCTCTACAACTCCTTCGGAAGTCTCAAAACTATATACACGTATGTTGTCATGTGAACTGCTCCAAGGGGGTAAGTGGAAAGAGGGAGGCTGTGAAAACGTTCCCTCTCCTTCGAGATGCTTGTAGGCGCTGCGCTACGAGCGATCGCATGATTCGCATCGCTCGGTCTTCAGGGTGATCCACCTTCCCCTGAGGGGGACACAGGTGCGTGACTCATAAGAGAACCTGCCGTCGCGAAATTGTTATGGATGGGAAAATACCTCCCCTTGAACTGCAGCGGCGTCTTCTCGGAAACATTGCATTTCAATGCCCGAAGTTCCTCCGGCGAACCCTTGCTTCCTTCGTCCACATCGTACGGCAACAGTTGCCGCTGAGATCTCTCTCGAACATGGATTGAAAAAAAAAGAAAAAAGATACAAAAAAAAAGAAAGAAAAAACGTCTGTTAGATATTTTGAGACGTAAAGTTGTTCCCCCAAAGAAACAAGGTCATGTTGTCCGATTCGCGTTTCTATCAAGGCCTGTTCGCAAAGCTAATGTTGTTACCGTGGTACGAGCATTATCAACAACACTGAAGAGAACAATGGAGTCGGCTGCCTGACCGCACGTGCGTATCGTATATTTGCATGAGCCGACAGTCTTTCTCGTTTGCTAAATTTGCACACAATGCCCAAAAATATCCTTCCTTCCCAGGCACACGTAATTTCGTTTGTAGCGCGCAGAACAACAGCGCCACCTGCACTGAGTTCTATGATAATTTTCACGCCATAAGCATAAGCTAGCCTGCCCTGAAGTACTTACTTTGCTACCCTATATAGGGACAACTGCGGAAGAAGTTGTTGTTGATATGTTATCAGGAAAGGTAGTTCAATGAATAGTTGAAGCCCTGCAGCAAACGGAAAATATTAAAAATAACAAAAATAACACACCGTGGGAAAGAAAAAGAATTTCCTTTCGCTTCGTAACAGACGACAATCCTGCGCAGGCGCAAGCGGACATTCGCATTTGATTGCAGACGACACATTTGTGATGGAGCCCGTGGGCATTTGGCAGACGTGACTACGGAACGTTGACCGACGCGACCAAAGTGAAAAAAAGAAAAGAAAAAAAGAAAAGTAAACGAAAAAGAAAATTGTTGAAGAAAGAACGAAACCGCTTAAAAAGTTACAGAAGTGTGTCGCTGAGCTACAAGAATGATGTTTGTTATGGTATTCGGTTGCCGTGGCAACGAACGTCCTCCGCTCTCCAGTGTCAGGATGTGATGGGATGTGATACCCCTCCGTCGTGTCACCCGAGAAGGGATAACCGTGGTAAACACATCTGCCACGGCACAGGGCTCCTCGCTGTCAACGATGCACTTGATGAAATTGGTTGGTTGGTTGGTAAAATAACAGTGGTAACAAGCAACAATAACAATAACAAATAACGATTCTTCCACGTTGTTGTTTCGACTTTGTACCCTGCGCGTTGTGAATGGATCGAAAGGAAGCTACGTATGGCCATGGTTGCCAACCCTTCCCTTCTCGTGTTCTTTTTGGCCTCCGCTTTTATTTCTTCATTCAATTTGAGGAAACACAGAGAACGTGCGGAGCTCTGCCAACAGTATCTATGTGCGCTTGCACAACGATCTCATATTTCTGAATGTTTCCATTCTTCGCCTCCACTACGACGTCAATCATCGTCGTCATCTGCGCAGCATCGCAATTTCGAATTTTCATTAATTTAACTTTACATAGATTTCCTACCACCAATTCAAGCAGGTTTTTACCATCTTGACCTGTTTTTCAACGTCGCTGTTTCGCGTCGGGTGTTTCGACGCCAACATGAGCTCCTTGACCGTTGACCATTCAGCTTGTCCAAAGTACTTGCTTACGGAGCTCTCCTGCGCATCAGTGCCGGGCTCTTCGCTCCCTTTTTGCTTTCATGCGAGCCACTGGACTCCTCGAAGGGCTCTAAACAGAACACCGACCTGTCGTCGCTTCGTGTTCATCATAATTCATCCTCTCATATTAACTGCTGTGAAGTGGGGTAGGGTACTGTGGCTATACCACGGGGAAACATCCCATGTTATCATCACTTCTCCTTCATTTATATTGTTTTTGTTTTTGTTGTTGGTACAGAAGGGTGTTTTGACACATGTTTGGCACACAGCATGTTTCGAAGGACATATCACAACACCATTTCAGGAAGGTGCATTCCACTTAAAACAGATAGGTGCTTTGCAAACGCATTTTTCAACGACTTTCGCATTTTTTACACCTTCCAGTTGGGCCCGAGGAATAAAAAAAAAGGAGTGTTTATTTTCAAAGACATCCCCTTTTACACGCGGAAAGATGTAAGCAGCTTATAGGAAGAGAGATTGAAGTGCAAGGTCTTCAGGGGCCCTTGCCCTATCACTACTATTTTTATTCAGCTTCACAATATCGCGACCATCTCGATATTGCGTCATTTGTTGCCAGGCAACCACAAAGAGGCCCATGACACCCGACGGGATCTTTCAATATTTGAGTCGGCCGCTTACTTATCTTTAGTGCAGGTCAACGAAAGGAAGTCCATCGGCCACTGTGGCAAACAGTATTGATTCGCTGCCGTCGAGGGCGTTGACATTCTCTCATGTTTTGATTGCGGCAGCTGCCATGACAGCTCAGGTCGCCGCAACAGGTGACAGCCTCTTCAAAGCTTCGCGACAGAAGGATCAGAATAGACTTCACCCACACTCAAGCGCACAGCTCGCATCTCACTTCACATATATTGGGGACACGCTTCGTAATGAGCCCCGCGTTGGTTGTCACATCCACTGATTTTTATTTTGTTCGTTTCGATGTAGGCTAAGACGTAATTGACATCGGGATTTAATGGAGTTTATTTATATATTTAGTTGAATAACCTTAATAAGGCATTATAGCAGCGGAATGGGACATCCGAAAAGCTCACAAATATCACAGCGTAGCACAGCAGACACATCAACACATCAAACAACAACAACAGCAAATCAAAATAATTATTAAATAAAAATCAGTAAATAAAGTAAAATAAATATAGTATAATATAATAATAAACTAACAATACAAATAACTAATAAATATATAAATTTAAAATAAATAACAAAATATAATATAATAATAAAATAAAATAAAAATTAAATAAATAAATATTAATCACCTTCCGTCAAAGTCCTGAGCCTGGATAACAAAAACAAAACAAAACAAAAACAGTGGAGCCCGGTGCATTTACAACGGTAGATTGTAGTGTGTTCCAACTTTGCATAGTGTAACAAAAGAAAGACTGCTTGATGACATCACCGCTGTGTTTATTACGGCCTTATTATTATTATTATTATTATTATTATTATTATTATTATTATTATTATTATTATTATTATTATTATTATTATTATTATTATTATTATTATTATTATTATTATTATTATTATTATTATTATTATTATTATTATTATTATTATTATTATTATTATTATTATTTTCCTTCTTTAGGAGGGTAAATATCCCAGTGTGCAACCTCTGGTTGCATTTTCGCGCAACTCGGCGATGGTTTTTCTGTGACCCGCGGGAGAATATCAGTCTGCGAACGAAGGCTGATCTCATGCGTATGCTGCCGCACGTCTGATGCGCCTTAACTTCTCCAAATTTCGTGTTAGCGCCGCGAAGCAACTGTGACTATGAACTAAGTACAGACGTGGACAGATGGAGAGAGAACAGCCGCAAGAAGCAGTGGGGTACAGGGGGATAGTATGCGTACGTCCTGGGCCGGCTTCAGAGGGAACTGCACCGACAGCACTTTAGCTGAACATTGTCGTTGAACTATGCTCGTTACCCTTTAAAAACGCGTACAGCTTCTGTGGCTTCGTGTACTTTGAATGTAAAATACAACCTCCTTGTTCAACACGGCGAATGTGCTTTCGTGTTTGTAGGTGAGTTAGGCACGATAGGAGTGCAGAAAAAAAATATGCATTTTGCTTAAAATGCGATCTTCAGTGGTGGTCAAGCACAAGGTGCAACGAAAAAGGAGAACCGCCTTCTTTCTTCACGTGACACGTATATTACACCTCAGTAGGCGAACTGGGACTGTATGACACATACATTAGGCGAACTCGGGCCCCGTGCGGTTCCGAGGGAGTGAACATGGCGAGGGGCTAGGGGATAATCGGATAAGAAGCATTAGGCGAAATGGGAATAGGCGAAGTGGAAAGACACGCTACCGGTGTCGAAGTAGTTTGCCCGTTGTTGGCTGCACTCAAGTTGGCATCGTCACGACCGACGATACAAAAAAGAACCCCTCCCCCCCTCCCCGCCCCAACATCATCCCCTCATCCGTTCCCAATGGGCGATAGGACAGTGTGCCTCCACCACAGTGGCGACGAATCCCTCACCTCATCGTCATCCAATGTATGTGTGTATGTGTTGCTGAGTTCTAGTCAAACATTGTGTTAATGATTGTATTGACCGAAACATGTAGTATAACGTTTAGTATTCATGTGCTAAACAGATAAAATCTGTATTTAAAATAATACTACGCTACGAGTTATTTTCAAAGGTTTCGCTAATGAAATGTTATACTATAGAATGAAAGTTATACTAGAAACGAAAAATTCGTGTTTTTGTTTAATTTCAATTTTTCTTTAAGGAAACGCGAAGAAAATGTTCTCTCTCTCTCTTTCTTTCTTTTTTTTTTCTCAGTTCGAAAATTTCCTGCATTCCTATGATCGGCAGGAGCAGACTTGTACGTATCTTGAGTATACCGTACCGTACTGAACATACCGTATTTTAAAGACTCTCAGTCTTACTCAGTATTCTTCGCAAAGTCGATTTATACTCTATTTCAAATACTTTTTTCGGTATTTTCTACTCAATTACTTTTTGTTTGTCCGTTTGTCCTTTTGTTTTTGTATCACGTTCACTTTCACATTTTTTTCGTGCGTCCTTTCCATCCACTTTACCTTCCTCATGGAAACCCTCTTCCGGTTTGCTGCGTTGCGTGGCCTCAAACTTGAACTTCCTTCCCGGGAGTTTTGTTCTTTGATCAACAACTCAGCGGTCCAGTGTAAGCTCTGTTTGCTCAGGCAGAGAAGGAGGTTGATTGGCAGGCATGGTGAAATGCAACTCCAGCTACTCGCAATAATGCTTGCGCAAAGAAAGAAAGAAGGAAACCAGGAACATCTTTTGATGACCCAGTACTCAAGTATCTTAAATGTATCTCAAACACTTTTTTGGAATATTTACTATTCTACTCCAATTATACTTTCTTTTCCAAGTATTCCTACCTTACCCTTAACACATCTTAGCCTCAGTAGTTACTATCGCAGTTAAAACACATTTTTATTGTGCCTTGCACAGTAATCGTAACAGTATGGTAAGTTGTACAGTTTTTTTTATATTCCGTGTTAACGCCGCGAAGCAACTGTTGCTATGAGCGGCGTGCAGACGTGAACGGATGGAGGGAGGACAGCAGGAAGGAGTGGGACACAGGGGAGTTACTATGCGTCCTGGGCCGACTTCGCGGGGAACTGCGCCGACATTCGCCGGGAAAGTCTTCGCAAAACCCAGTTGTATAGTATTAGTAATCGTATGATGGGCGTGGACGCGTCTCTCTTGCAAACACCTTTTGAGCTCCTCATATAGAATTTCTTATCTGAAGGACCAGACATCCTGGAGAACTTATTTGGACATATCGAACAATGGGCCAGATAAGGAGTGACTTTCTTACTTTGCGACTGAGTTTGCAGTGCTGTACATACAGTGGGAACTTATCTCAGTCGCACACGTTGATTCACGCCTCGTCTATTGTTCTTATTCTCTGTCTGGCTCATGACCCCGACAAAATATCGTTTCGAAAATTAGTACACGAAGGAAAGTTTCCATAGCGGAATGTAATTCCTCAAAACGACAGACATATATGCTACGGACAGACACATATGCTAGAGTCCTAGAAATAGAGTCCTGGCGCAAAATATCGTACGTGTCCCTATGTGCGGCGGAAGTGTATTAAAATTCATCTCCAGTTTTGTGGTATGACGTCACAGTGTGACGTCACAAAGTGTGCGAGCTGCTGTCCGTCTGGCAACATTGCTCATCGAAGGTCGCTTTCCGTCTCCTTACTACAGGTGCAGGAATGCTTCCAACGTGAGGAGGAGCGCGGAGACGGGGAAGAAAAGGTGCGTGGGATGTTGGTAGGAGACGGATGCCAGAGAACACAATCTCAAAGAAATCACTGTCTGCTTCTGACAATCTTCCTGCGCCGTATATCCGTCAATATGCGGGTACACAAATTTTGCTATACTACATTTCGAGTGTAAATGTCCTGTCCTATGGTGCAGACCTTTGCAGGTCTAAGTTTCACATCACACAGAAGGAAGTTTTCTGAAATACCCTTATAAGCTGTGTATTCCACAAAAAGCGCAATATTAAACGGCACATTCTACAACAAACACCATTTCAGGGATGGTGGATTCCATTGGAAACACAGTTGGAGATCAGTGCTTTGCAGAAAACTATTTACAACATTCTTGTTTCTCCTTTCTGTGTAGCTACAAAATAGAAACGGTCGTTCTTTTTTTTTCCCCCACGAAAACACCCGTTGCCGCGCTGAAATGTAAAAAAAAAAAAGCCCGGCGCAGTAACATGCGACAACTGAACACGTCCTTTTCCTTCGCATTAATGTGTGTCCTGCAAATGGGATATTTCATGAATAAATAAATAAGCAAATAAATAAATAAATTGTGTACACTTTGTTCAAAAGGAGTTGAGATATCTTGATAGATACCGCACCATGTGCGCATTATACTACACGCAAGAGAATACAGAGGAAAAATAATTATTTCTGATTCCTGTCGTAGTTAGAGACACATATACATGAACACGCCTTCGCGTCGACCTCTGACGTCACAGGTGCGAGAGGCTCGGCTCTTCTAAGGACGAGCATACTTGGCATAAGCCTACTGGTTCTCCGAAGCACGTGACATTCCGAGCGGTCGCCTGATTGGCAGGGATGCTCGCCATGTCGTCACAGCCGAATGAGTTTCTGCATTCTCTGTGCCTCCCTTACCCCCACTGTTGTAAAACTTCTCGTGTAACGGTTCACGCAGATTCATGTCAAACTCTTGCACATTCATCCGATATAACTTAGGGCAAGTAGTATCGCAATTATTTTGATCTAAAAAAGAAAAAGAAAAAGAACAGCAGTAAGGGGACGATATCTGAAAGCTAGAAATTTGCTATGTACCAAGACTTATTGGAAGTTTAAATGTCTACCACGTTGAAGTGCATGTATAGTAAGCATGAGTATTGCAGTGCACCAACTGGAGAATCCTTGTTGTAGTGTACTACCTACTGTAACGAGGTCACATTTCTCTGCCATGTGTGTGCACTTTTACTTTTTTTTTCTCTCGGGACAAAAGCGTTTTCCGGGTAGCGAGGAGGGGTTGACCCACATTCTCGGTCCACGTTCTACCGACCAGAGACCGTTGCAGAGACCGCGGACGTGCGCACAGCAGGTCAAGGTTTATGACGGACGGGATGGGCTTCCGCACGCGACCACTTCCGCCACAAAAGAAAAGGGTTGAATCGCGCTTGGTCCTATTTGTCGTTGATAAAAATACAGGTGATACACCGCGACCTTCCACGTGGGAAGTGTAGGGGCGCCAGTCGTTCGCGTGGTAACCAGGTTTAGGCTTCTTGTTGAAGATATCTTTCTCGCTGCTTGCGCCATCCTGCGGGGAAAGACGATCGCCGCTGTAGTCGTTTAGAGGTGCAACAAACAAATAAAAGAGACAAAGAACGAACAGTGCTAAGATATTGATTTACTGACGCAACCAGAGCTCATCGTGTCTGGAACCATATCTCGTGTGCACTAACGGTGCTTTCACACGAAGACATTCCCCAGAATACTCTTGTGGAAGAAGCGCGAAGCGAAACGTCTTTGCTTTCTGCTGCTACGTGAGCGTGAACGTTCAACGTCACGTCTTTTCTCGTTTTTTTAACCCTGGGGAATATCCTGCCAGCTCAGCGACACAAGATATTCCGTAGCAGACGAGACCCTGTCGTCTGCTATATGCGCAGTACGTCACTCCCATGTTCCGGCGCGATGATCGTTGCTCAATGCAAGTCGTTGCAGAACTTCTGCTTCGTGGGCTGTTTTTCCTTTCTTCCACTAGAATATCCCATGGGATGTCGCACGTGTGAATACACAATAGGAGCACTGCACATCATGTACATCTTACAATTGGGCCACATCCTTTAACTCCTGCGCCCAAGGTATACCCAAGGGTAAGCTAAATAATGTATACAGGAGGTAAAGACAAAGCTACCACGTGATACTTCACCTAAATGAAGAATGTTGAGAACTCTCTCGAATAGCAGATCTCGTGACGGGCTCTGCGATCCAAGATTGGATGCAGCCAACGTGATCTCTGTTGACTTTTCCTGGCGGTTCTCGGAATCCACTTGCTGCAGCACGCTCATTAGGGTCAGCGCGAATGGAACGAGGACTCCACCCGTCTCTTTGCCTGGAAGACAATTAGGCGGCTTTCATGCGCGGTGTCTGCATAGCTCAGGTATATATATATATATATATATATATATATATATATATATATATTTCCCCTGTAACGAAATACATGAAGGAATTTCGTCTCCTCTTGTCTTGCCCTCTAGTCTCAGGTGGCGCGAAAGAATAGGTTTGATGTCGTAGTTAAGTGGGTCGGCTTAGGGTTAAGGTAAAGTAAGTTAAAGTTAAGGGGTTAAAATGGGGAGCTACGGCCGTGAGGTGAAAACTGTCCAGAAGCGGATGGAAAGAAATGTGGTTGCAAGAGTGTAGAAGACACGCAGTCTTGAAACGGAGATGGTGGGCGCCATCATCGTAGCCACTACGAACCGTGGTGGGGGTGACAAAAACCGACTTGCCGTTGTTGGCCTCACTTATGTGAGCAACGTCATGACTGTAGCCAGGATGAGATGATGTGGTAACAGTTGAAGGAACGATGACGGCCAAAAGTTAAGATCTAGGGCAGTCTCTGCCAGAAATTGGAGAGAAGTCGGAGCAGTACTCATGTAATAGTCTTTTTGCGAGGCCAGACTCCTGGAGAAAGCAGACGAGGCTGCGAATTTTGGAGATTCTTTGCGTGAAAGAGCCTCTGGGGATGTAGGACATCGTCGCAGCGTTACGCGCTCCTAACCAATCATCATCGCGAATGACTCCGTCTCTCCCCTGATTTGATGAAAACGGGAGGCGTGCGGCTTTTTGTGACACTGACGGAGTTACGTTAATTGTTACAAAAATGCGTACTTCCCACGCTTTTCCACAAGTGTGGCCACGATATAATTCATTGCAATGCTTGGCCACAAGACATATTGGTGGCGCTGCAGTATACTTCGCCGGCAGAGGGCGGAGTAACATTGTTCGGTTTGAGGAACTATACACTTCGTACCTCGCTTGGGTTGAATATTGTCGTTAGGATCCGAAGAATACATATCAACAAGAAAAAAAATACCTGCGTCTTTGGACCTGGTGCAAAACGCGTTTGGGAAACCGCTGGCGTAAATGTTGGTTCATTGTTCCCCTAAATCCACGGAAGGACCTGTTGTCGCAAAAACACTTTTTTGGCGCCTGCGTTCTCGTCAACAAGAGCTCTCTTTCCTGCAATCGACGGAACCGTCGAAAAACATGTTTCATAAGCGGAGGAAGCCAACTAAAAATAGGAAGGTAAAGCCGGAAAGATTCCACTGCGCGCCTCTCAATTGGACTGAAAGTAGTATTTAAATATTTTTCCTCTTCCGAACGTCACTATATCGATCGGTCCCTTCCGTTTCCAACGTTATCCTCTTTTGCAAGGTGACGTCGTCGTTGTGCGCCTCGAGTGGCGAACGGAGTGTTTTCTATTCCCCTAGGGATGAAGGCTAAAAATAGCGACGCATCCTTTCGTCGAAGGTCAAATCAATGAACGCGTCGTTCGTCCGCATCACTGATGGGAACTCCGGGCCGCATCTGTGGAGGGTGCGGTATCTTAGAAAAGTTGGCATTTTTAATGACACGTGCCTAGATATATTGTCTTATTATTCTGATTTATACAACGTAAAAATATGAATTAGCCGATGCAGGCTACATTTACTCTGATGGTTCGAGCAGGACGCTTGGTAGGTTTAAGGGTTTAAGGCACAAATGATTCAATTCAATTTCATTTTTTTTCGGTGCCAAATGAACAACAATAACAAAAAAGAAAAGAAAAGAAGAATTAAGAAGAATATACACTAGGCTGTATATGCGACAGATACGATTGTGAATGTAGTATAGCTTTGCTAGCGTCATGAACACGCAGCGCGCATTTTCTTTGTATATTTTTAACACCACTCTGTGTTTTTATCTGTTTTTGTGCATGCATTACACAACGCTTATCGGCCTGCAGGAGTGGCCGACTGGACAGCTGGATAGCCGTGTATTTACAAAGGCAGTGTTGCCTATTGGGATCGGATGTCTTATCACATATCAGACACACAGTTGTCTTCCCCTGTTCTTGTCCTTGGTCTATAGGCGTGCATGTTCGAGCTTTTTGAATACCGAATAGCGAATAATTCTATATTGGATTCGATTTTCGAACTGAATACGGAATTACTTATTCGAAATCTGAATGAAATCGATGTTTTTTTCCATACCCAATTTATTCGAATAATTCTGGAGCTGCACGCGTAGACCGAAAACGGCGCTACTTGATATTCTGATCTATCCGAATATATCGCATGTACATGCTGTACAGACGTTTCGTGTACGCGGTACATATGCTGCGTATCCGGTCCGGTTATGCAGCTATTCAATTATTCGATTCAATTATATAACTGTTCGATTCGTTCTAAATTAATTATTCGCACGTGCCTGTACTTTCGTCCCATTCAGTCACCGGTTCCTTTCTGATCCTTTATAATTTTTTAAAGGCTGCTTAGCTGCTCACAGCAGGAAAGCAACCTGAAACTGAACCCCACCTTCGTTTTTTTTCTTTTTTCACTAAGCGAGCGGTCTTTTTCTGGCCGACTTTTCCTGCCAAGTAAATAGATTACCCATCCCACCGCGCGCGCTATTGTTCAACAACCTTATTTTATTTATTTTAATTATTCATAACCACGTGGTATGTGCGTAGTACCGTACTGTTGTGCGTGCAACTTTGTTCTTTTCGCCACAGTGCACATCGATAAGATCACTCGTGGCAAGTGCCAGCACCAGTACGATGTCCCTGCACGTAAGGCGAGATGCCGACTGGGGGCTGTCAGTAAAGCTGTTATGCTGTTATGATCACTCAAGGACTCCTCGATGGATGAGACACGGTTCCTCAAGAAAGAGGGAGGGATGTAGGAGGAGGAGGAAACATGGCGTCCCGCTGTCTGGCAACCAAGACGACTCACGTGACGCCGTGACGTCATGTGCCGAGCTTTCTGGTTCATTTTCGCTGAGCAGCAAAAAATGAACCAGAAGGTGGTCCCTCATTAGGGATGCGTGACCATGCTCTTGATTATTCTGGTTCTGGGTGCTCCATCAAAGCACATGCGCTCGCTCTGCAATCACGAATGTCAGGGCTGCGTTCTTTCGGAGTGGCTCAGATTACCGGGGTGTTTCCAGGGCGGCCATGTTTAGCAGAGGCTTTCGGACTTGAGTGGCACAGCGTATTTCAGGATATTGTCGGCGTAGGCGTCAGATACGTGAGAGATTTAAATGGAAATGAAGTAAACCCTCATTACATCGAAGCGAACAAGACCGGGGCACGAAAGTTCAATATAAGCGGAAGTGACACAAAAACTGTACCTTGGAAGCGCGAATAAACACCACGACAGCCTTAAATACAGTATTAATGAAAGGGAGGAAAAACTTTGCTGGCGAGCACTTTGGTTGCCTTTTTTATTTACATTGACAAAGAGAGACAGAGAGAAAAAGGCTTGAGGAAGTGAGGGATGAAGACTTAAGCTGGCCCTCGCTTGCTCGCCCTTCGCTCTAAGCGGGGTCGGCTATGACAGGACGCTTCGAATCGTCAGATTCGAAATACCAGCATTTTTGTCAGGACAGTGTGACTTAACGAAGCAACAATTCGAAAAAAAAGAGATATCGTTATAACGGGGGTCTCCTGAGTGTGATAGCCTTCAACAACTTCACAACACAACGTGTCCTAGCGCAGTCTAGACGCGGGGTCAATATCTTTGTTGGTCTGGTCCCGGTCTGGTCCTCGATCGTGTGTCGTTTATGACACTTTTTTATGTATTTAAATTAGCATAGAACGCCGTAAAGGGAGTCTTCTCAACCAAATGGATTTCAAGCTTGTGGCATTCCCACACCCATTTACAGTGAACCCTCGTTATTATGGCCATGGTCGTTCCCGAAAATTTTGGTCATAATGCGGAATTGTCATATTAACGGTGGGATTCGCAGAGGTTTCACTGCATTGTTTCTCAGGAGTATGGTCGTAAAGCGCGTATGTCAGATTATCGGGGGTCATATTAACGAGGGCTCACTGTACACGAACAGACCACTGTTGTGAAGTATATCTAAGTCAAAAACGAAGGGGGAATCATAAAAACGACTTTTGTAATTTGAAAAAGTCTGGCTTCGACCACCGAGCGTCGATGGAAGTACACTTCTTTCTTCCTGTGGTCGGCCAACGCCACCGCGCATTATATATAATAATTAGGAGTAGATTAACACGTAAGGTGAGCCAGTCTATTTGTGTGGCGACATGTTGCACTTTCTGCAGGGTAGGATTGCGGATAATTAGAACCACCTGGGGATTCTTTTGACGTGCGCCGTAAATCTCCGACACACGGTGCTGGTTAAGCAAGGTTTATTTCCCCCACATTGCTACCGACCTCGACCGGGATCGAACCAGCAGAGCTCAGCGGGCCGACACGAGTTCTTTCTTTCCATGAGTGTCTGAGTATTCTGATCCCAAGTCCTCGCGCATTGTTTTCTTTCGGGAATGTAACACAGCGCCTGCGACCCGCGTAGTACGTATACTACTTGTCCTCTAGAATCAGTGACTCTAGTCCGCTGCATGCAGAGTGACGTCAACGCTGTAGCCTTGGGAGGGAAAAAAAATTCTGCGCCCGCTTCACCACGTGCCTGTTTCGGTTTGATTGCTTTCTAATTTGAGGCAGAATTCGTCACACCAGGAAGAAACAAAGTTGATGGCAGGTATACACAGTGGATGTTGTGCACCAACTATACGATGTGCAGCAATTTTTTCTCCGATCGTTCCGAAGTCTCCCTTTAAGTCAAGCTCATTAAAAGAGATTATATAGGAGTAGCAGGTCTGGGACTGTGAAGACAATTCCCTTTCTCTCCATCTTTTTTTTTTTGTTTGTTTGTTGAAGGACTCTTCTATACGATGGCGTTGTTGCGATACTTCTAAGCATCTGATAAGCAACAAGCGACATCAACGGTCAACACGCCCTTCAAACAGTGACTTCATCTTCTTGTACCATAAAAAACACTAGCGGGGTACTAAAAGTCTCGCAGACGGAAGGAATCCATTCCAGGAAGTCAACCGACGGAAAGCGAAATATCAGCAGAGAGCATCGAACACATAACGTTATCGTGGTTATACGCGCAGAACCAGAAACGGATCAAGTCCACCGTTCGAGGTCTTCCTCGCGGTCTGGGCTCCTCCTTCAACTTCAACGGCCTTTATTCGAGTGGATTCGATAACTGACAAGGAGCGGCTGTCTTTCAACTGCTGTGGGAGCACTTAGGTGTTGATAGGCAGACCTCTCACTTTTCCTCAACGATACTCCACTCCACTTAGGTGTCGCCTAGCTGAGTACATATTCATACCGCAGCTCCTCCACAACGACTCAAGTTGTTGTGTTCCTGGCATGTAGCTTACATCGCTTTTTCCATGGCCACGTCTGTCACTATATGCAAGTGCCAATGCGGAAGTTGTCTGCAAAGAAATCTCTACGTTTTGAACGTTCACGTAAGAGGGGGCTCGGCGCTGATACAAAGGCCTTGTGCATGACCGAGATGCGCGTTCTTAAAACAGAGCTCCGACGCATAACACAATATCTCTTTCATTGACAGGTCTGGAAAAATGACATACATGCATATTTGCACATGCACGCTGGGGCCACACTATGGATGTGTCCCACGCAAAATCCGCCTCTTATTAGACGGTGGCCATCACTTGCTGTATCGTCGGGCTGTACCATACCCGGTGGTCTTACGACGGCGATTCGTCCTTACGGAGTCGTTAAGCTACTTGGGAGACGACGAGTAATTGGCCTGGCTTCACTATTGAGAGAAATACGTGGGAACGTTCGTCGATTGCTACGTCCCAGCTAGATTAAGCGACAGACTTATCTTTCTCCTGTAATTGCTCTCGCAAATGGGACAGTGACGACGTCCCGGTCACGTAGCTCTGTTGCAGAGGGCAGTTGTGAAACTGGACATGCGTCATCCGTATACTAAATGAGACGCTGCTCGAATGATTTCTCTGCGTCGCTCTTATGCTTGTAATATGTAGAAATAGAGAAAAAGTAGTAGTAGAGAAAAATTGTACAAATACTGCGGAAAACACCGAAAAGGTAACAGAAAGAAAATACGTATAGAATACTTTAGGTTGAGCAGTGGAATGCAGGGGCCGTACGCAGAAGGGAAATCTTTTGTTTTCTGTCCTTTGTTGGGACCGCCAGAGGGGGGGGGGGGGGGGGGGCATCAGGCAGAAACAAAACTATAACCTGGACTATATATAGGGGAACCCCTTTCCCTCTCCCTGTACCTGCCGCTGGCACCGCCAGCAATATTTAACCTTTGCCAAGCCACGAGCTTAGCGGAGACATCGATGTAAGCTTCGTTTAAATTTGCTGCTGAACGTATAAATAAGCTGCCCCGTTGAAACATTCTTACAAAAACGAAAACAAGCTACCGAAAAGACAAGCGATATTCCACGTGTTTCCCGCCGAACATCTTCCGCCCTATAGTGCTTCCTCTCCCACAACGACTCTCCAGGGTTTGCCGTTATCGAGTGCGCCGTTCCCAAACACCACACACAAATCGGACGTGTCTGCATTCCCGCAAAAGGTGTATATGCCTTCCTTATCAAGCCGCTATCGAAGTGCACACGCACCCTGGAACTGCGCGACATGTGCTAGAGAGCGTTCTCTGACGCCACGCAGTCTGGTGGAGCAGTCTGTGCACTGCAAGCGTGTCCTCGCTCCAAAACGGCTGCGCTTAATGGCTGTGTCATGCGTGCCAGCCGGACTACGATTAATAGTGCCTGTCAGAGGGGAACGATGTTGAACAAGATAACGCCGGAATGGCGCGAGTATACGGCATTGATATTTTTGTCGGTGATTATTTTCGGCACCTACTCGATTTAACTCGGTATTTCATGCGTCTAAGCTCGCCACAAAACAGATATGTGATGTGCCAGTTTTGCATAATTCCCATGGGGTATGTGACACCCCTGGCGATGAAGTTCCCCATTCATCATCTTGAAATAAAGTTATTGTTGTTGCAGGACGTAGTTGATACATCTGGGCCAGCGTAGAATTCAAGGTATGCATGTAGGGGCATAGCAGCCACTGCAAAGGTGTGCCTTGACATTTTAACGATGTCTTGGGCACCCAAGCAGCATTGCACTTTGGCCCAATATTGGCTGAATATTGGCAATACTTGGTCGATATTGGTCCGATATTGCCGATATCCAGCCAATAATGGGCTAATATATTGTGCTTCTTGGGCAGTGCGTATGAAAGACGAGATCGTGACTCCAGGTAGTACCAAGACCGAATTTTCGGGTGATTGACATCTGGAACCGTTACCTGGTAGTGCGGACCTTAAGGGGCACGCACTAAAGAGCAAAATTCCTGCTCACGGAACGAAAGATGATCCGTTACTCTGATACTAAGATAAAAGGAACGCGATTCATTCACCGAAATTTTTTCGCTTCAGTGCCCATTTAACGTTTTCGTCCCCTCACTCGGACCGATCTATTTCCCCAATAAAAGTGAGCAGCTGCCTCACTGACTCTCCATATGAATGTGACACTGTATATCATGTCCGCACATTCCGCTATAAAAAAGAAAGTCGGATATTCTATATACAGTCATACGCCCGGAAACACGGTCAGTGAAGTTATGACTTGCTGTCTGATGATTCATTTCCAATGTGCGACGTACTCTGTGAACTTTTCGTCTTTTATTGGAACAACACCGACATACGAATACTCATATCCGAGTATGTGTACAGCGATAGACCTTTTTCTGACACCAAAGTCATCCCACATTATCTGGCCACAGTGTGTAAGTGTGTACATAAGCCCAGCACGTGTAAGGTGCGTAAGCCGATACGACATCGAGGTCAGACTCGACCGTTTCAAAAGCACAAAGGACAGGCACGTCGTAAGCTGATACTGCACAGCATTGAAGTAGAAGAGACAGCCTCGGACACGCTGCCCTCACTCACACAAGCCACATAGTAGAGGTCTGATAGAACGGTTTGTTTTTAATCTGAGTAAGAGACAGCGGGGAGAGAGAGAGAGAGAGAGGAAGGAGCCCGTCAGGAGGTCATATTGCTAGGGTTGGTCTCGAGATGTCGCGATTAGGCCAATTAGGATTCGTTTCGTTTAGGATATCTTCGTCACGTGATCCTTGTACGAACAATGGGGTAGAGAGGTTGTATAGACAGAGCCGTTTTTGACTGCGGGACTCAAAGGGATGACGGATGCGTGATGGGTGGAGAGAAGGGATGGGAGAGAGCAAAGACTCAGGGTGTACACGTGGAAGGCTTAGGTGCAACAGAGAAATAGAAAGATCGGGCTAAACACAACCTGAGGGCGGAATGTGACAAAAACAGGACTCCACTTGATGGCAATTGATGTTCTGAAGCTGGAACACATAGAAAGGACAAATACACACAAAGCCTCAAGTCATTCTTTCATCAGTCAGTCTTTCATCATTAAGGACGCCACTTCTTGCGAGACACACACCTTTGTTCATTGCCTCTAAGTAATTTCCAATTGATGACAATTTTAACAACGTTTTGGCGCATTGTAGCCTCCGTCGCTGCTGCGCCATAAAAACACTAAAAACCATCATCATCATCTAAATAAGTGAACCACGTGTACGCTACGACAGTTTGTCTCTGCGCAGGGGAGAGGGGGAGAGATCACGTGACAAAGTCTGTCCAGTCACAAGGCAGCAATAAGGGGGTATTCGTCCGGCGTGGGTCCACGAAAAGGAACTATGCGCGCGCCTCACCTTGCAGTGTTGTCCCCTTATTTGGGGGACAACACTAATGAGGTCGCTGCACGGGGGCAATAGAGGAAAGAGGGAAACTTAGGGACCGCGCAGACAGCTGACCTACTTGCATAGCGTATTTGTCTGAAGAGAATTTGTCCTCCTCTCTCGTTCTTTTTTGTACCTCCTTTTTTTTAGATTGCATTGAATTTGGATTTTTTAAAATGGAATTTGACTGCGCTTTCCTCTGCATCATCGGATACCCAGGCACATGTTTCAGTGTCACATGTGTTGTAGAGGTCTCTACTGTCATCCGTTTTATTATCTTGCCATTTCTGTGCCTTACAATATTGTGTTTTCTTCTGGCCCTCGATCGGTGCTCCGTTTTGCACCGCGTTGCAACCTGCGGGTAGCACTTCACCGCATAACCTGTTAGGCGGTGAAGCCCCGTTTGAAGAGTGCACCTCACTCGTAACTCTATATCACTCATCCAACCTCTCACACGCTCACTCTCATCCAACAGCACTCCAGCGGTGAAACACTCCATAATGTCACCTTCATTATATGTATTTGTCGCTGTTCTTCTTGTTGCATGGAGTGGGAGAAGCTTGTGTGAAGGGATTCTTGTGGCTTCCTCCGGTTTCGTCCTTTGACTGAGATCCATCCCACTCACTTTTTTCCCCGGGCTTCCTTTCCATCCCATGGGTATATTATATTTTGTTACAGAATTCGTGAAACTGTGTTCGTTTCTTTCGACCATTCAGCGCAGACAGGCCTAGATAGCGTTTCTTTGACGCGAAGCCCGTATATACAAGAGAACTGAAACTTCATCGACTCTTTTATGTCCTATAACTAAAGAGACGGTCAACAACGCATTTGGGCGTCACGTCCGACAATTCCTGGAACGGGTCGATATGTGGGACAACGCCCATGCAACGAACTTCTTCATTCACTGGAAGCTCTATACCGAACGGCGTGACTATATAGCACGGGACGCGAAGCCGTTCGTTTGAGGGTTCGAGTTAACAGGAAAACAATTTTGAGTGCGAATCATCAAGGGCTTCGCGATGCGTGGTCTTGAACAGGGCGTTGAGTGGGCGTAGCTTTTCTTCTAGGGTGGTTCTTTTTTTATAAAACAAGTACGCGAGAGGTGAATGGCAGCCGCACTTTACGCACAGAGCAACTGCGATTGCCATTTTCAACTTGGTTTTTCAACACTTTGTCGCGTGTCCCTTAGATGGAGACTTAGGTCACCCTCACTCTTGAATGCAGAAGTCACACATCCTTGTGTAACGTACTGTATTGCATGGGGTAACTTCGCCAATAATGGTTACCGTGGTACAGTTGGTACCACGGCAGGGATTCCACATTGTCCGCGAGGAAGCACGGTATGGTCTTGTGGAGTGCTCTGGCCGTTGGCTGACGTCTACTCATCTTTTCCGTCTCGTTCAGGGTGAGTGGCAAATCATGTTCTAGCCAGTGCCCTCCGCAGCGACCTACCGTGTTTGGATCGTTCGCTTGGTATGGGCCAGCACGAAAAGCAAACTCTCCTAGAGCCATGTTGTTATCTAGCTTGTAGGATTCTAACGTAAAGTTAGTGTCTGTCCAAAGGGGACTACCTCCATAGGTATAGCTATTCTGCTGGATGACAATACACACAGGTGGTACTGTAGTGTTATCTGGCATGTAAGATAGGCTGTACCTCCATGGTGGTCCGTGGTACACAGAGCATCCCAATGAAGACTACTCAGGGATGCTCGCATGTTTTCTGCGGTGGGTATGGCTCTCTTGGACTACCCAAATCGCAGAGCAAGAGGGTTAGCACACACCTCCTCTCCTGCCCCAATATCATCTCTCCCCTCCCCTCCCTCTTTCACCCTCCCCTCTTCCTCCCCTGGGTGCACCGAGTTGTCACTTCGGAGCAGGCTGACCGCAATTCCCCCCTACATCACGCCCCCATAGTGCAAAACACACGGATGATTCTTCACCAGGCCTTTGTCTTGGTATTGTAATCTGTAAAACATAACGTAGTAATGTAACAACGCAGTATTGTAAAGAACCAGTGGTATGGCTGAGTGGATACAAGCATCCACTCTTTGGTGGGTGTGCTATGGTCGATCGTACTGAGAACGTGAGGTGGTGTGTTCGAATCCTTCCGCCTGCTGTGCTGTTTGAGGTTTCCCTGGATTTTCCGGCATACTTTCCAGACGGATATCGGCACAGTTTCCCCTGAAGTCGGCCCAGGACGCATACTAGTTTTCCTGCCCTCCCACTCCCTCCTGCTGCCCTCTCTTCGCCTGTCCACGTCTCAACGACGCTCGCCGCCACAGTTGCACCGCGGCGCTGCCACGCGGAATAGGAAAAAAGAGTGTTTTATAACGACAACCGGCGAGAGCAATAACATTTTTGAAAAGCGATGCCGTCAAGCATGACTCTTTGTCCCATCCATCACACCAGTGATTTATACAGACCGCCACCCCCAAACACCCCGTCCCCAAATGCTTGGGCGACACCCCCCTAACCTTTGTTACTGCGTAACCCCTACAAAAAAAAAAAAAAACGTGGGGTGTTCTGTTGTATAAGGTGACACGTGTCGACAATGACACATTATGTTCTTACGACATAGCTAATGAAATCCGCATGATTCTCAACACCCACTTGCGATTCTGGATAAACCACTGCAGCGGACTTCTATCAAAGACAGTGCATACTAGAAGTATTGTGTACATTTGTAGTTCCTCAGGTACTACACGAAAGCATATAGCGTGGGAACCTCTGGGAAGGAACGAGAGGAAATCCGTCGACATTTCGAGAACGTTCTCGTAACTCGAACCCTTCACACGGAGCGTGCGTCGGGTTTCGAGAGCAGAGGGATGACGTTCCCTTGTCCCGTTACAACGATGTCTCAAGTGCTCGATGTCGCACACGGCGGAAAAGAAGTTTACTTTGCGTTGAATTTGCTTCAATAACACGGAGGAGAAAAAAGTAGGTTGGAGATGTGTATAGAGAGGAATAGTGTGACGCGAGCATTCTCAACGGCCGATCAGCATTTGTGCAAACTCCATCAGTTGCTCGCTGAGAAAAGAAGAAAACAAAAATACGGAAACAATATACGATCGTACAGGGTCGTTTGTTGCAGAAGAGGAAAATGTGCGTGTACTTTGACGGGTCGCCAACGAAGCTGTCAACGGAGCCGGTTGTGCCAGGGCCCGCCACTTGCCTGTTAAAATTCAAACAGCAATGTCAATTGTTGTGCAGGTGACTGGTGTTCCCAAAGGCAGAGAACGAAGCGTCCAAATTCATTGATTGATTTGATTGATTTAATTTATATCCATCATAATTGATGGGGGATGTCGAGGTCAAAAAGCAGAAACTGAAGGAAGGTCTCGGATCTATACCCTGGGGCCGGAGTACTTCTTCAGTGTACCGCCACGCCCTTACGTTCTTATAGAATATACACCTACACTATAATGGGGGACCTTCATCGATTCGAAGCTCGCTTCAGATGCATTATGGCCCCGACAGACTTTCTCCAACTATCTCTAGCAAACGCTCTAGGGTTTAAGACATCGCGACAAAATCATATTCCGAGCCATTGCCAGCAATAATTGACACCCGTACACCGCTTCTGGAGAGTTCGGATATATATTCTCCCAGCGAAAGCGGTTCGTGGGCCTTTGCAGTTGAGCTCGCTATATTTGAGTCTTTGTGCTTCTACCGCAGCCAGTATGTGTCCGTGACAGAAAATGTAGAGATGTGCTTTTTCTTTGCAAAATATAGGACTTGCACTTCGATAGGACTTCGGAAAGGTCTTTGATTTTTATTGTGAAGGGGCTCATTATTTCATTCCCTACATCACTGCCGCACATACCAGTGGCATGGCCGAGTGGGCTAAGGCGTCCGCTTGTTGGTGGTAACCGAGGTCGTGCTGAAGACTGGGAGGTGGGAGGGTTCGAATCCTACCTGTCTGAGGTTTTCCCTAGGTTTTCCGAAGACTTTCCAGACGAATGTCGGCACAGTTCCCCCAAGAAGTCGGCCACCGACGCATACTAATCCCCCACTCCTTCCTGCTGTCCTCTCTCCGTCTGTCCACATCTGTATTCTGTACGCCGCTTATAGCCGCAATTGCTTCGCGGCGCTAACACCCAATCAAAAAAATAACAAAGTCACCGGCGCACCAGCAATGGGGTAGAGAAACTCCACATTCGTCGTATCACAATAAAGTTGTTGTTGTTCGCAAGATAATGAAAAGAAAAACGTCTTTGTGTGTGTGTGTGTGTCATCTTTATCTGTTTGTAGGGGGCATTTTTTCTTGAAGTAACAGTGAAAAAATATATAAATATTTGCATCATTTGTACACCTAGAGAATGTTTGCAATATGCATCCTAGTATAAACAAGCAGTGTCGGTGTGGGTTCTGAAGTATACGGAGTACAACAAGAACAACAATATAAAGATGAAAAAGTGATGATGACATGGGATGTTTCCGCGGTGTACGGCGTTGGCAGTACTCGTCACAAAGCACGTGAATAGCCAAGCTGTATGTAAATACATGACATGCGCAGTTCTGCGCAGTGCACGCCCTCCTTCCAGTGTATCTGATAAGGTTTAATCAGTCCGTTACGCTACAAACACAATGCGGCGCCCACAAAGGAGAACGCTCCGTTGATTTCGAATCTGCGGCCTATCTAATAGACACAACCCTGCCAAATGGAGACAAGGTACGAGAGAGATAAACCCGGCTTTAAATCAGTTGCCAACGGGTATAAAAGCTTATCTTCAAACATCCTGAGTGCATAGGAATATGCCGATGGAATAAACCAAAGCTCTTTCTAACTAAAGGAGTCGATCGCCAAAGCGGTACCTTCTGCCCAGATATATTGATTCATGTCAGGATTTCTCATTTTGTGCGTTAAGTCAATATCCACCGCGTTCGATATAGCTTCGTAAAGTGCCGGTGAGTTTGTCTCTATATCGTAGTAAGCATGCAGCAGCTGAAAAGAGTATATATCCACGTTAATGTAGTTGATATTTTCACGTTATCCTTCTTTACCAATGCCAACTTATAACTTCCACACACGGAGGATGGTGAAAATATGGCAGAATAGGCCGACTTGGCAGGGCCTCAGGTTTCCTGTATTTTGACGGCAACGACGTGCATGCATTTGTAAAATAGGAAAATAACAATATAAAAAATAAAAAGTTGCAAATATCTACAATATCATGTTGTTGAAATAATGCATCTCGTCAACCTTTTGCGCTGCCAAACCGCTTTTAATAATAATAATAATAATCCTTTATTGACCGCGTGCCTGGAAGCAGAAGACAGGCTTCAGTAGCACTGCACAAGCAGTGCTTTTGAACTCTGTCGTCTCCAATTCGAACCCACTAACCCAAAGGAGAGAGAGAGACAAAACTTGCTAAGGATTCAGTAACCGACAGAGGCACCGAAGCGACGTGAACTTGCTTGTGGTTGTCAGTTGTGTTCTCTTCAAAAGCTCCACTTTTTCGGCCGCCCCCACGTTGAGATTCCCAGCTCCAAATAGATATACTCTCGCACGCCGCGAGTCCTCTTTTTCTAATAAAAAGATGCGACGAGAATAACTTTCGCGACGCAGTGCACGCACTAGTAGCACTCTCTTTTTCATTCTTGTCTAAAATTACTATGCTTGAAGAAAGAGTCCTTGCGAACCTCGAACCTCCGGACCGCTCATTCTATTTAATTTCCCGATATGTTTCGGTTATGTCCGTCTACGTCATCCCCACGATGTGAAACTCTCACCAGACGTCCATCCAACTGCCTATCACCGAGCGTGTTTTCTTGCTCTGAGGTTCGGGCTTCTAGAGTATCAGTGGGTGGACCATTCTGAAGGCAGTCCATCAAAAAAAGAGGGGACCGTGATGGACACACACGGCGATTCGTCCACGTAACCACCTTACTCAGTGCGCCGTGTTTTTTTGGCAGCGATGGCCGCATTCTGTAGCGCACACTTCAGTATTCGCCCCGAGACCGAACGGTGTCGGCGCGCTGCGGAGAAACAATGAACTACCGTAGTGTGAGTAGCTTCCTCGTGTCGTCTCCTTTTCCACGTTTTCACGTACCACCGCGGCACAAGTGATCTTCGGTTGAATAAACGCAAGAATTACGGAAAAGAGCCATCATCTCCGAACATCGACCGGATTGTTAGCCACACTCTAAAGGTGACGGTGTCGCCCCCTATAGGTCGATCTCGCAGAGACTTTATACAGAAAAATACACAAACACACACACACGCACAAAAAAAAAATCACATCTGGTGTTCGCCAAGAGTAAACTGAAACACACACATATTACTGCACAAGAATGAATGCAAAAGAAAAGGCTTTGGCCGCGCATTATGCAGAACCTGTTTGGGCTCAGTGACTTTAATAGCCATTGTTGGCGGTAAATTTCTGGCGAAATTGTTTTTTGAAATGGCATTAAATTTTTATTGAAAGCACTTTAATGTATTGTTCAAGGAAGTGTTCAATTGTTCTCGCATTGCTACTGCGGTGGCCACACAATTTCGGCATACCGCAAACACAGCCTGGACAGTACGTATTGATGGCATGCGACAGGTCACGTGTTCCTATAGCCAAGAGAGACACGGTGCCTCAACCAGGCTATTAAGCTATGGCTTTAAAACTGAAAAGTTGACGCATGCCCCAAGAAGCTTGACATGCTAATCAGTCAATCAAGCAATCCAATTTTGGCTAATTATTACGTCAACATGCGTTCTGTTGCGGTGCATCCTTTCAGGACCAAGATCGTGTGAACACAGCTACGTTGACCAGCGTACACACGACCACGTAACTGTGTACGCTTGCTCCTGGAGCGATACCAGCAGACTTTGACCAATGGAAAGTTTCCGTCTCGACCGAAGACGGCGAGAAACTCGACACCGCACGTCGGGACGCAGCAGATAGCGCGCTTCCTCTTTTCTGCTTCTGCTTGCACAGAAGGAAGATTTTATAAACGAGACTGTTCCCCGACCAAACGTCTCCTGCTATGATGCGTGCTTGTCTGTGGTACACTGTTAAAAATGAACTTCACCGCATAGTACGCTCATAGCCAACCATCATCTCGAATGATATCGTTCTTGTTGAAAATAAGAGACGTACGCCTTTTTTGTGACAATTATGAGCAACAAAAGTGTCACAACACCACCAACAACAATAAATGAAGGAGAAGTGATGATGGCGTGGGGTGTATCTTCGTGGTATAGCCACAGGACCCTACCCCGCTTCACAGCGGTGAATATGAGAGGATGAATTACGGATTTATCGATGAACGCGAAGCGACGACAGGTCGGAGTGTCACAAAAAGGTGTACGTCTCCAGTTCGAGACGATATGGTACACTCTTAAAAATGAACTTCACCACATAGCACGCTCCTAGCCAACCATCATCCCGAATGACAACGTTCTCGCCCTAGATTTGTTGAAAACGGGAGAAGGAGCCTATTTTGTGCCATTATGCACGGCACAGAATAGGCTCCGCCTCCCGTTTTCAACAAATCAGGGGCGAGAACGTTGCCATTCGGGATAATGGTTGGCTAGGAGCGTGCTATGTGGTGAAGTTCATTTTTAAGAGTGTAGGGTACCGCACCACCGCGGTGAAACACCCCATCCCATCGTCATCATTTATTGTTGTTGTTGTTGTTGCCGAGATGATGGTTGGCTAGGAGCATGCTATGCGGCGAAGTTCATTTTTAAGAAGTCGGCCCAGCACGCACATTCCCCCCAGGGCGTCAGTCGTGACGTTGCCCATATCTGTGAGGCCGACAACAGCGAGCCCTTTCACTATCACCACACCATTCACCACCACCATTTTTAAGAGTGGTACGCTATCACCCTTGCGCACGCAAAGGGATACTGTTGGTGGTTCTGCGCGCGCGCAAAAGATAAAGAGAGCTTTGCGCATTGCGCAGAGCCACCACGCTATCGCTTATGCACGTAAAGCGTTCGATACTACAGCGTACGATATACTAAAGTGCATCGCACGCTATCGCCTTTGCGAACGTAAGAGCGTTGGTGGTTCGCGCAAGATATAAACAGAGCTTTGCGAATTGCGCAGAACCACCACCCTATCCCTTACGTATATGCAAAGGCGACAGCGTACGATATACTAAAACTCACTGTTATCTCCTACACAACCGTTTACCGTTATTAGACTCCCTTCGTGGTGAAAACACCGGGAGACGCGCGTGAAATGTTCTTTCCCTCAAAATTCTTTTGTCCGTCCGCGTAAACTTGGAGAGACGGAGGGAGTAAAAAGCTAGACAATTTTGTACAGCTTCAAAACAAACAAACAAACAAACAAACAAACAAACAAACAAACAAACAAACAAACAAACAAACAAACAAACAAACAAACAAACAAAAAGGAATTGGGAGAACCTCTACAGCGCCACTTTCTCGCGATAAGCCGCAAAACGTGCTGGGGATAATATCCGAGCCGTCGACCCTTCTGTTTTGTTTGTTCCATCCAGGTGGGACAAACTTTGGTGCCAGATCAACCCCGCCGGACCGTCGTCTGGGGAGACTTAATGACCAGGCGAGGAGACACTTTCCCGTTCTGTTTATTTTGTCCCAAGTTGCTGTCCCTTCCATCAGATTAACCGTTCTCACCTGCGACTGTTGTTCTTGACGTCTGGGACACAGCCCGTTATTGGTGAGCGACCGAGGTCTTTGACGTCGTCGCTGTGCTGCGGCCATCCTCCTCTGTCTCCGGGGAGACATTCTTTCCGTCGTCGCGACATTCCTCCCGCAGGGCAAGGCCAACGGCGCTGCCTTGAGACCTTTCCAGTCTGTTTTGCTGAGATACGCTCCAGGCAGGCGTCTTGTTATTCTTGGATGCCTCTGAGGCCAGCTGTTCACATGAGCAGGCTGCTGCAAGGATGGTCGACTGCATGCAGGAAGCAACACCATGACTGGGTTGCGTATTTACACGGTTATTACGCTGCTACACCGATTTTCTGCGATGTGGTTTTGTGTTGCTTTTTTTTTGCTTTCCCTTGTCTCATGATGGTGATGGTGATGTGATAAAGAAAAAAAAGTATTCCCTTACCATTGAAGTTGCTAATTTTCTGATAAAGGGGGATGACGCTCAATAGCTAAAAAAAAAAAAAAAAAAAAAGAATAGTGACGTCTGCGTGCTCAGTCAAGGTGGCAAATTCCACTCCTGAAACAAAGAAAAAAAGAAAAACAAGTTAAGACATTCCTACGGACGAAACGATATGGAGAAGACTGCCCAACTGACCACTTTCTTTTTTCGTAATCTGTAACCGTTGCTTGCTTATAGCATATGCACTCAAAGGAGAAGAAGCAGAAGAATAAGAATAAGTAGTAGTCAGTTGGGGAGCAGTTACAGCTTCTAGTCCTGTAGATTGCAATTACTCCCCCTTTTTGTCCCCTGGCTCCGAAATTTACTCCCAAACGCTGCAAATAGTCCCTAAACGACCACATAGGCAAACGAGCCGAGGCGGGCCCTCTTGCTTTCTGGCTGACTCTTCCTGCCAAAATAAATAGATCCCCCCCTCCCTCACGAGACGAGCTTCATCTAAGGACAAACACAACCAGATAGAGTCTCCAAGGGCCTATAGAGCACATGAGGACACTCAACACATGGAGCCTCCAAGAGGTAGCGTTGTATTTGTTGGCCTAAACATCCCACTAACTCCCGTGCTTTAGTCCCGAATTGGTGTGAAGGGACTAGTTTTTGCACAGCGTCTAGTTTCTAAGGATTAGAACTACTCTTATTTTACCTTAGAATATACTGTGTCGGACATAAAAGTACAAACTACACTCTTAAAAAATGAACTTCACCGCATAGCACGCTGCTAGCCAACCATAATCTCGAATGATATCGTTATCTGCCCTGATTTGTTGAAAACGGTAGGCGTACGCCTTTTTTGTGACAATTATGAACAGCATAAGTGTCACAAAAAAGACGTACGCCTCCCGTTTTCAACAAATCAGGGCAGATAACGATATCATTCGAGATTATGGTTGGCTAGGAGCGTGCTATGCGGTGAAGTTCATTTTTAAGAGTGTATGATGCAAGCAACCTGGAGCAGATTGAAATAAAGTAACAGTTCCTTGAGGGGTCAGTGAAAAGACAACACAAGACAAACCATGGAGTGCACAAGACAAGGCTTATACATCTCGTGTATATATACTAGCTCCTGTGTGTACTCTGTCTTGTGTTCTTTGGGTCTCACGGAAATGTTACCTTATTCGAGTTTACATCTATGGTGCATGACTTCTTTCTGGTGCTGCTCATTACACGTAATCCCGTAACTTCCACCCCTTCAGAATGTTCCGACTACTTTTCGTACTTTTCAGTTAAATCCCGGGGGGGTGTCGAGGTAGGTAGCTTGCCGTTGTTGGCCGCACTCAAGTGGGCATCGTCACGACTATAGCCAAAAAAAGGAAAAGAAGGTGGGAGAAAGGGGAGTTGAGGACTTCAAAGTGATGTAGAAGCAGGATGACCGGTACTGATGGGACGGAAGCACACTGTAGGTGAGAGGTGCACTAGAGTGGTCTCTC
Source organism: Ornithodoros turicata (assembly GCF_037126465.1). Lineage (NCBI taxonomy): Eukaryota > Metazoa > Arthropoda > Arachnida > Ixodida > Argasidae > Ornithodoros > Ornithodoros turicata. The sequence goes on from NC_088203.1 coordinate 14,019,625, forward strand.
CGCTAGGCCCGTTGCTTGGAGAAAGCGCACGAGGCCGCGAGTTTTTGAAAGTCGTTCCGCACAAGAACCTTCGGGGAAGAGGACGTCCGTCAGTATACCAGGCCTGGCGTGGGGAAGATGGGTTTCCCGCATGGCATGGTATGCACGGCATTCTGTCAGGATATGCGCAATTGTCTCCGGATGATTACAGTGTCCGCAACTGGAGTCCTCCCTGGAGCCGATCTTGCACAGTTGCGAGTTCGTGGACGCAGATCCTGTGCGTAATCGATGGAGCATTGTCTGCATACCACGGGGAAGATCTTTCGTGGGAAGAGAGGGTCGGTGATTCTGCATGATGTCCTGTATGCCAGGGTGACGCACCTCAACTAGCTGTTTGACGACCATGAGCCTGTCAGTGTCGGCCGGGACTGCTAAGGATGGGCTGCAGCTGTTGTGTGCTGAGGAAGCTAGCTGGTCCGCTCGTTCGTTGCCTCTGATGCCGACATGAGATGGGATCCATTGGAGCGTAAGCTCACCTCCGGTTAGCCTATGCTGGGCACACGATCTCCTTATACATCGGGCCAGAATGCTACCACACATGGGGTTTATCACGTTGTTGATGGCACTTCTGGAGTCCGTAAGCATGACGGCCTTAGGTATTCCGGTGACTTGAACCGCAGCAGCTGCGTGTAGCAAGGCCAGGAGTTCGGCCGTCGTAGATGAGATTGGGTAGCGAACTGATTTCCCTTGCCAGGCCTTGTTTATTGACGGGATGTAGTACGCACTGGTAGCACTTTGGGAACGGTGGTCAATGGAGCCATCCGTGAACACCAGAGTATGTGTGTGATAAACGTCGCTGATCAGGTTCTCAGCCGCCATCCTGGCCACTAGGGGGCTGGACTCGCCCTTCTTCCGTAGACCCGGGATGTGAAGCGTTGTTGCGGGCACGAACTCCCGCCACGGCGGCGTAGGTGGGCTAGCTGGGAGCCGAGGAAGAGCGCCCCTGTTGGCTAGAGAGCTGGTGGCACTAGCCCGGGGCTAAATCCCGGGGCTAAATAATTCGTGAACGGGTGCACCAATCGCAGAACTTTCTTTTTTACAAGTATCTGTCCCGTACCACCTACAAGCTGCGCACCGTGCGAATGACTAGGAGGCGCTCATTATTTAAATACAAATTCAAGTAGGTTTTGTAAACACATAACTTCTAAAGCAGGGCGTCGTAGGCATTAAAATTGGTACTACCCCTTTTGGGACCTTTAATGGCACCTTTTAGGGAAAGATCTACCACCGAAGCGAGTCATTTGTTAGAAATAGATAAACCGAAACCAATTAATTACTGCAACAAATGAGGTGACAGATTTTTCTCTAAAAGGTCGCAGTATCTCTCACAGTGTCTTTTCGTCGTCCCTGATCTCTGGGTTTTACCACCATGCATTTTACTCACCAGCTCGCTTCCGACAGTTACTTTGCGACGAAAGAATTGCCGAATAGCCTGCTATTTAGCAATTCTTTCGTCGCAAACTAACTGTTTCTGAGGCTGCTACTCAGAACAGATGGACACAACAGCACTCGACCGACAAACGAGAGGTGCATGGTGCGAGTCCTGCAGCTGTCTGGCTTTTTTCGACGACTTCAATACATCAGTGTCTTGCTTTGACACGCACCCCGAGAGTTCTGGCCGGAGAGCAGCTGGCAGCACCGATGTTGGTCTCTTAAATTTTTTCCCCGTTTCATTTCTCTCTCTCTCTCTCTCTAAGGTATCTCTCTTCGAATTTTTTAACGGTGAGAATATGCTATAAAATATCTATTTTAAATTACCGGACAACCGTGCATTACAATACCTCGATAAATTTTATAAATTTACGATAAATAATGTCGCTTTGACCCAATTCGAGAATAGCGAGTCGGCCGACACAGACAACCTTTTTGGCATGGGTTCAGATAACTTTTTCACATTTCAGGCCGCGTTTTTGTGCCCAGTCCAAGGCGCGAAAAAATAAATAAATTTAAAAAAACGAAAGAAAAGGGGCTTATCTCAAAGTTGTATGACCTGTTCCCTGTTGTGCCGTTACCGGTCTGCACGTCCAGCTATGCGGATAACCATCCCACGAACGTGCAGCGCTTTTGCGGGTTGCTCTTGTGGTCAGCATCCTGAAACCTTTCCAATCGTGGAAGGTCGACCGCGCAGTCCAACGGTCTAAGTATGTGCTGATAGCTTTCGTTCACTCTAAGACAGAAACAGAACCGCATACAGGGTAGCCCAGAAAACGTGTCATTGAATTATAATAAAAAAACTACGCCACCTAGAATCATGCAGTCAACGGCATTTGTTCTTATTAGGTTTTTGCCATCTCCTGATGTGAATGTCATGTACCCCAAGTTTAATTATGTAAATATTTGCGAACTGAACTAGGAAATTTGCCAAGTAAAGGTCACTTTTTTACCCCACCAATATGAAGAGCGTGCCGAATTCACTCAAATTCACGATAATTGACAGTGATATTCACGAGCTATCCCATCGGAAAAAATAGCCGAATATCGTGCTTTTCGGAGCACCGGACCATAACGCGCGATGACTTTTTGAGCGCAATCGCTCTCCGTCCGACGAAAAGAGGTTCCAAAGCCAGCCCACAGAGTGATAGTAGAAAAAGCAACGGTTCCTAAAATTGGGAGAGGAAAAGCGTTATCCCAGCGAAAGTTGGACGTGATAAGCCGTGCCTGTGTTATCTCTTTCTGCGATGCCGGGGTGGGCTGGGTTTCCAACCTCCTTTCGTCGGACTGACAAAGACTGCGCTGAAAAATTCATCGTGCGCTATTCTGTTTGAGCTCCGTAGAGCATGATGTTCGGCTATTTTTTCCGATGGGATAGCTCCTGAATATCCCCGTCAATTATCATTAATTTGAGTAAATTAGACACGCTCTTCACATTGGTGGGGTAAAAAAGTGACCTTTACTAGGCAAATTTCCGACTTAAGCTAGCAAAAATTTGCATAATTAAACTTACGTTACATGACATTCACATCCGGAGGTCGCAAAAACCCAGTAAGAACAAATGCCATTGACCGCATGACTCTAGGTGGTGTAGTTTTTTTTATTATAATTCAATGACACGTTTTCTGGGACACCCTGTATAGCACGCTGTGCATCAAGCATTGCCACGAATGAGAGAGGGGGTGTATGCCTTTTCGTGTCGATTATCATTGACACAAAGCTGACACAAAAAGGCGTACACCCCTCTCTATTCGAATCAGAAGCTATAATCCTATCATCCGTTGTAATGGTTGGCATCTGCGTACAGTCTAAAAAAAACAGAGCTTCACCGCATAGCACGCTTCTATAGCCAACCATCATCCCGAATGACAACGTTCTTTCCCGGAGGTACCCGGGTTCGAATATCGGTGCTGGCTGTTGTGTCTGCGTTTTTTCCTGGATTTTGCTCTGACGCTGTCAGACCTATGTCGGCACAATTCCCTTAGAAGTCGGCCCAGGACGCGCATTCCCCCAGAGCGTTAGTCGTGACGTTGCCCACCTCTGTGAGGCCGACAAGGGCGAGCTCTTTCATTAGCACCACCACTACCTGTTTTTAGAGTGTGGTAGTATATAATTACGAAAATATACCCTGAACCGTTTTCTAATGTGAAGAGTACACACATAGTGGTCCTCGTTAAATCGTATTTGATGAGCATTTTCGTTTAGTTTAAGATGCCATCAACAACAGAGCATCTCTCCTTTTTTTTTTGTCTCCTCCACTTATGAGGCAGTCGCAATTATATCGAAGAGCATACCAGGTTCACGTTGTCTGGTCGTGCATCTTTATAAAAAATGAAATTAATCTTTATTAAAAAATGAAATGCTTTCCTAAAGTAAACGAACAGAAGCGTTGAATAGAAGAGGTTGAATTGACTAAAAATGAGCTGACGTATAATTGGTTGTTATTAAAGCCGAGCACTGCGTGGAAAAGTACTCCGAAATGTCAAAGAATATAGGATTAAAAGGTTTCGCTTTCCATGGACTTCTTGGTGCTTCTTCTATTTTCTTCCTATACTTATACCTTGATCCAGGATATCAGGACACTTACGGCTTCTCGAATGTATAGGTGTTCCCTTCAGTCGTGTGTTTACGTGAAGCGCGCACTTGCGAGTCATGAGTCTTAGGGCTATTAATAATGCAGCGGAGCCCCGAAGGGCATATCGAATATGGCTGTAATGCGAGAGACGCCCTCTTCCCTCATCGATAAGAGGGTTTATCGTTCGATACCCGATGACGCCGATATTCCCTCTCGGATTTTTTTATTCCAACGGCGCAGAAGATGATTGTGGTATACCCATGATGGCAGTTGAAGAATGCTAGTGAAAGGTGTATTTTATATATCTTCCTTTTTTTACTTTTATATTGCTCTCACTCAATGTTTACCATTTTTCATTCGCTCTCATTACCCCTTGTAACAATAACTTAATAGTTATGAGAAAAACACGCAGCGTTTCTTGTTTAACGTCACAGAAGATTCTGATTGTATGTTGTGGCTACGTAGCCTGAAAAAAGGGATTTCCTACACTCTAAAAACAGAACTTCACCGCACAGCACGCTGCGCGCCAACCGTTGTCACCAATGATAGTGTTATCGCTGGTGACTGGAAGACACAGGGGGGGCGTACGCCTTTTTGTGGCAATTTTCATATATCCAGATTGCCACAAAAAGGCGTACACCCCCCCTCCTCCTCCTCTATATCAGAATCAGAAGCGATAACCCTATCATACGTGGCAATGGTCGGCGCACAGCGTGCTATGCGGTGAAGTTCTGTTTTTAGAGTGTAGAGAGTGACTGACAGCGTGTCTTTGTCATTCACTCTTCTTATTGTTGTTAGCCATTTTTGTTTTTTTAAGCGATCTGGAGTAGCCGGCTCTCGTAATGAGTGACTATTTCTCCATTTTCTTCTTATCAACCCAACTCAACTCAGATTTCCTTGACGCGATATACGCGCAGAAAACCAGAAATGTACAGCAATATACACACTCTTAAAAATGAACTTCACCACATAGTAGTACGCCCCTGATCAACCACCCGCCAACCACTGAACCAACGAATGATATCGCTATCTTCCCTGATTTGTTGAAAACTGGAGGCGTACGCCGTTATTCTGACACTTATGCTGTTCATAATTGTCACAAAAAAGGCGTACGCCTCCCGTTTTCATCAAACCAGAGCAGATAACGATATCATTCAAGATGATGGCTGGCTATAGGAGCGTGCTATGCGGTGAAGTTCATTTTTAAGAGTGAGGGGCGTATAGTCAGTTTTAAAGGAAACTGTACATAAGTATGAAACAGATATTCCGTATCGTGGCACCCATACACATGGCAAAAAGGATATAGGATCACAAATGTACGATTATTTTCAATTAATCGTTTGAATAGTCTGTGTCACTTAACGAGCGTTTGTCAATCCAACGATTGTGCTCAGAACATCAGTGTTGTTTGACTTCCTTCAAGGTGCATGATTTGACGATTCTGAAAGCATTACGAACAACCAAGGAGATATTCTTCCAACTTTCACTTTTAAGTGAACCCTTTGACGTTGTCATCGTTCCGGGGCTTTCAGTTATATCATGCTGCCCTGTTCGCTGTTTGGAAACACATCCGGGTGTTACGCTCCAGTTACCAATGAGGAATAAGCAACGCGATAAATAAACAACTGCAAGCTCCTTTTCTTTCTCTCTCTCTCTTCTTTTTTATAAAGGACAATTTAATGATAGGTTACAAAAGACGCGTGAGGAAAAGTCGGAAATTCGCGAAGTACCAGAAACGGAAACACCTCGTGTTATTTTTAGACGCTCCATTTCAGCTGAGGTACTGTCTTCTTTGACGTCATTAACACGTCAACGGGGTGCATGGTGGATGCTTCTGTGCACGTACAGAGAATATAAAAACGCAACTTCATCATGAACGTGACCAGATGCACTGTGGTCATCCGCAACCGAAGTCTCCAAGTGTGAAATGGGATAGGAGGAGTTTTTCTTTCTCTCTTTTTTTTTTTTTCAGGGTGACGAAGGAAATGGTGTGCTCTCCTCTCACGAAGCGAGACTTATGGCCAATCTTTTATCTTCCAATTTAGTTTTCATGGGCAGAGCGCACCCTGCAGAGATTCGTTATCCTGATTCAAGCGGCGGATTTTGTTTGTTTGTTTGTTTGTTTTTCTCTCAAGATTGTCGGTTCTGGTAGCCATACCCGCACTGGACTGATTTTCGGACTGATTTCGACTGAGTCGCAAGCGGGGATCGGAAGCGAAACTGAACCCGGTATTTTTCGCTGAACCGAAACTGAAGCCAACCAAAATACATTACGTGCAGCCAAAGAGCTTCGGCTTTTCTTTCTTCGTTTTTTTTTACATTCCGCGTTAGCGACGCTAAGAAACTGTTGCTGTGAGACAGACAGTTGAACAGATGTGGACGGATGGAGCGAGGACAGCAGGAAGGAGTGAGGAACAGCGGGGGGGGGGGGGGGTTAGTATGCGTCTTGGGCCCACTTCCGTTGGAAACTGTGCCGACATTCGTCTGGAAAGTCTTCGGAAAAACCAAGGGAAACCTCAGACAGCACAGCCGCGGTTATGGTACCGTGGTAGGATTCGAACCCACCGCCTCCCAGTCTTCAGCACGCCCTTATTGGCTGCAGACAAACGAGCGGGACGCCTTAACCGGCTCGGCCATGCCGCTTCTTCTTCTTCTTCTTTTTTATTTTTAATTTTTTATTAACGTGCAGATTCTGTTTGTATTGCAGTTGGCAGGCCTTCCTTGCGTCATTCTCAAACTAAAAAGAGCAAAAAAAAATCATTTTTGTGCTTCTCCAAACAGGAACAACGACGGCAGAACGGGGCGACTAAGCGGAGGATCGCTCGGCCCAAAAGTGGGTGCCATGTGGGCTGGTGCCAGCGGAACGTGCTTTCCTCCCCGATCCCGAGGAGCTCAGACGGGACCGTATGGGCAATGGGCTGTCTTATTTGGAGAACACGGCTAAGTTCTATATACAAATAATCACGCCGAGAAAAACCACATTGAAGCGATAGTCAGTTCCATGCTGACAGTGTCTATAGCTTGCTGCTTCTTTCTTGATTGATTGCTAAGAAAAGAAAAACATGTTAGTCTCAAGCCACTCGGGACTGGCTACTCTGGACGCGTTATACAGAGTAGGTTCACACGAGAGACGCATTCCCGGGAGAAGTTTCGCGGATGGTGTAAACGTCACAGCCTCCGTCATCAAAATGTGCGTCAAAATGGGCGGACCGGCATCCCGCCACTGACCATTCGGCTGCGACCCACAAACAGTCCTTACATTTTGAAATATAGGATAGATGAGTGCGTCACCATCAAAACTTAGAGACGAAATGGAAGGCGAAAAGGAAGATGCGCTATAGAACTTGACGCCAGAGGCAACAATGCAGGAGAGTTCAAGTGCGCAAACCTCGATGCACAAAAAACGCCCACACTGCAAAGAAAAGGATAAATGGGTGCTGGCCTGGAAGTCAGATCATACCTGCCATGCGAGCCCTTGTGCAATTCCTCGTCTGGACGGACCTCTGTGACTCTTTTTTTTTTCTTGTGTGTGTGTGTGTGTGTTTTTCTTTCTGCTTATTTGTCTTTGCCGTTCGCTCATTCAGGTGATGGTAATGTGATAAAGAAAAAAACAACGGGTTGGGAGTCACGACGAAGTCGAACTGGATGAACCAAGACGCTTACACACAGAAAACACAAATAGATGAACCAGTTAAAGTGATGGAGTTCAACATGTAGTTCAAAACGTTTCGATCAAGTGCGTGTAAAATGTCGGAATCGCTAATGGCGCACACAGCACACATTCAGCAAGTCATAGTCATTCGGGTATATTGTGTTGGTCTTCGTGGAATCTGCGCAAAAGAAATATTTACCTCCGTTTAATGTTTTTATCGTGCGATTCTTACCCAACTGCAGCCATTCTAAAGATGGCTACGTAAGTGAATCATCTCCGCGGCCATTCCGGAGGTAGTGAGTGTTCGAGCACACACACGCACGCGGAGCCTCCTGATTTGGCATGTGAGCCCGCCCGGTTGCTATTTCGGAGCCGGTGGTTGGCTTGCCAAAAGGGAGCCACGCATGTGTGCATCAGCAGAGGTGCTTCAACCAATTCCCTTGCGCAATACATTACAGGTGGCTTTGTGCCAGAATGTCTTTGGCCGGTCACTGGGCATGATGCGCTAAATCAAAGGATCTCGAGTGCAGCGTTTTCTTGAAGCACGCCTATACACAGAGATCCGTGTACAGGAGAACTATCAATATGAGATATAGGATCTCTTCCTGCCTCCAGGAGACCATGGTGGAAACTATACCATTACCCACGTGACATATAGCTGAGTCTGCGTGATCGTGGTGCCGTTTACCTGCCGGATATGGCTGCACGTGTGCTATATATACACTCTTAAAAATGAACTACACCTCATAGCACGCTCTTAGCCAACCATTATCTCGAATGATATCGTTATCTGCCCTAATTTGTTGAAAACGGGAGGCGTACGCCTTTTTTGTGACAATTATGAACAGCATAAGTGTCACAAAAAAGGCGTACGACTCCCATTTTCAAAAAATCAGGGCAGACAGCGATATCATTCGAGACAATGGTTGGCTAGGAGCGTGCTATGCGGTGAAGTTCATTTTTAAGAGTGTAGGCTTGACAAAGGCTCCTCCACCTTTTACATTGTGCAGCCATTATAGGAATAACACACTTGCATTGATGATGATGATGATGATGATAATTGAAAGAAAAAATGGGGATTGTAGCCCTCATCACGAGGGCCGGCTACACTGGCATTCTCTTTATACTACACGGTGTTTGCTCTAACGTGTCCAGAAATTATATTTAAAGCGAGCGATAAAAGAAAGAGCAAGTTGTACTTTTCTGCTACTTGAGTAAGAAGCAGGTACTGCTTCATTAGTGGCACCTGTTTCTTGGTGAAGTAGCTGAAAAGTAGCGCTCGTTTCTCTTTTATGGCTCGCTTTAAATAAAATTTCTGGACACGTTAGAGCAAACAGCCTGTATACAGGGTGTCCCAGAAAACGTGTCATTGAATTATAATAGAAAAACTACACCACCTAGAGTCATGCGGTCAATGGCATTTGTTCTTACTGGGTTTTTGCCACCTCCTCATGTGAATGTCGTGTAACATAAGTTTAACTATGTAAATTTTTGCGAGCTTAAGTTGGAAATTTGCCTATTAAAGGTCATTTTTTTCCCCCTCTAATATGAAGAGCGTGTCCAATTTAGTCAAATTAATGATAATTGACAGGGATATTGAGGAGCTATCCCATCGGAAAAAATAGCCGAACATCATGCTCTAGCAGCTCTACGGAGGTCGCACAGAATAGCGCACGATGAATTTTTCAGCGCAATCTTTGTCAGTCCGACGAAAAGAGGTTGGAAACCCAGCCCTCCCCGACATCGCAGAAAGAGATAAAACAGGCACGGCTTATCACGTCCGACTTTCGCTGGGATAATGCTTTCCCTCTCCCAATTTTAGGAACTATTACTTTTTCTGCTATCACTCTGTGGGCTGGCTTCGGAACCTCCTTTCGTCGCACTGAAAGCGATTGCGCTCAAAAAGTCATCGCGCGTTATGGTGCGGTGCCCCGATAAGCATGATATTCGGCTATTTTTTCCGATGGGATAGCTCGTGAATATCACTGTCAATTATCGTGAATTTGAGTGAATTCGGCACGCTTTTCATATTGGTGGGGTAAAAAAGTGACCTTTACTTGGCAAATTTCCTAGTTCAGTTCGCAAATATTTACATAATTAAACTTGAAGTACATGACATTCACATTAGGAGGTGGCAAAAACCTAATAAGAACAAATGCTGTTGACCGCATGATTCTAGGTGACGTAGGTTTTTTATTATAATTCAATGACACGTTTCCTGGGACACCCTGTATATATACGCAAGTGCTGACAAAGTTTAACCAGGCGCAACAATATACAAAACAATCTAATTAAGATCCAACAACAACAATTACATAGGCAGTGGGAAGTTTGATAGCCATTACATACCGGTTTACCATTACTAGTTTTAGTTTTGTGATCTTCCTTTTCCTTTTCTTTTCTTCTTTCTCTTTTCTTTCCCTTTTTCCTTTTTTTTGTAATAGCAAGCCGACCTCCGTCTGGCTGACCTTTCATTCCTTTTCTTTTTCTTAATGAACATATTCCCCCATTACGTACACACACACAAAAAAAAAATCTTAGCTCTTTCGACAAAGAGAAGACAATAGTAGAAATATTAGCTACACGTCTAAGAAGAAATTTCAAAGTAATTCTACTACTTAGGAGGGTCGATCTGGCTTCCTGGATCTACTTCCAGCAAGGGAATAGCGTCGGTAACGCAGCGGTGCGGTCAGGGACCGCTGGTGTAATTCGCGCCTAGACAGGCAGATAGACAAACACTGAGGTGCAGCTCGCACCAAGGTTAACTGGAACGCCATTCCGGACCCTGGTGGTACTTAGTATAGATATAACGGCGGAGGGTGTTTTGGTCATCTACTTACAGTCTGATGGGCAATCCTCGTTATGGAAGCGTTGTTTTCTGCTATAGGCACTGCCGGGGTGGCTATCTTCCCGCATTGCAAGCTGGAGCGGTGTTCAACTTAACTTTGACGCTAGCAGTACGAGGCAGTTTTAGTAGATTTTAACGTCACATACCGGAAGTAGTCGCAGCGTTTGTGTGACTCAGAATCGTGTCCGTTGATTGGTCGCGGTTTTCACACGGTGCATCAAGGACTACCACACCAACAACAATAGATGCTGACGATGAGATGGGATGCTTCACCGCGGCGGTGGTGCCGTACCTTACCCCATTGCACGTGGAACATTATGAAATGCCGATAAAAAGCTCTGCTTAGGATAAAATCTGCTTAGGGTATTATTAAATTTAAATTGGCAGATTAGTTAAATGAATTTGGAATATACTACCGCCGCAAGACAAGGAGGAGATCTATCGGAATTTTGGGGTGAGTTAACTGTAAAGCACAGGAGTGTTGACGCTCTTCTGAAGCACACGATACAGCGTTACACTCAAGTGCAAAAGCAATGGGGCAGAGTTTTAGAACTGGCCTCAGTCGTTGACTTGATTGGGGAAAATAAAGCAAATCAGTAAATTAAGGATATAGGGAGTGGTAGGCTAAAAGATAAGGAAGATGGGCTCACTAATTTTGTGACTCATCTAATCAGTCAACAATACAACAAAAAAGCTCTGCTTAGGATAAAAAAGCTTAGGCGATACAAAAGCTTAGGAAGATGAGTACACAATCTTCTGTGGCTCATCTCATAGAGTCAACAATACAAAAAAAGCTCTGCTCTTCTTCTTCTGTGGCTCATCTCATAGAGTCAACAATACAAAAAAAAAAAAAAGCTCTGCTCTCCCTTCAAAAGCTCAAAAGATAAAAAAGCTCTGCTCTCCCTTCAAAAGCTCAAAAGATAAAAAAGCTCTGGTCTCTCTTCAAATCCGCGTATTGATCTTTCGCCTTTGGGCCAGGATCTTTCGCGGTGGAGGGAGGCGAAAGGGAGCCGGTCCTTCATATTTGGAGAAGGGCCCCTTGATAACGCGGTCCGCCCCTGGGTGGGCCGTGTCTTTGAACGCGCGGCCGATAACAAGGTCGTCGGGGCAGTACCGCTTGCGGTGCTGTTCCGGGAAGATCTTTTCCTGATCTTTCGATAAAAAAGGTGCTGTGCCTGAGTTTGTGGCCTCGCACTTGAGAGAGTACGTTTTGAACGTCCGTCGCCTACGCGCATCATTCCCGTCGGAGGATTTCTTTGTCTGGTCCGTCAAGCAGTTTTATGCCGCTCTTCTGGAGCTCCTTCCGACGGCGAGCTCGGCTGTGCCTCGCCCGATCGCGTGGCTTCATATTACGGCCGGCTGGTTGGATGCGCGTCGTGCAAGCTTGCAGTGGCGTCTCGCGCACGAGGTTTTACCTCTCAGGGACAGGTTGTCCCGCTTCGGTTTGACCAGGCCTTTTTGCCCTTTCTGCCCTACCTTTGAAACGTCGGAGCACGCTTTTCGCAACTGTCTACTCCCGGATTTTTTGTGGCACAAGGCTGAGGTGCTTTACGGAATTCCTTTCATTCGGTGGGGCACGGTCCAGTTACTGAGCTCGCTCCCAGTTCCGGTCTGCGATAGACGCCAGTTTGTACTCCTGGCGGTAGAAATCAACTACCAGGTCTGGATAGCACGCTGCATAGCTGTGCACGGTGGCCGTGCTCGCACCGCCGTTGAGGTACTGAACAGGGTCAGAGCGGGCATCCGTAGAGTGTTATACAGGGAGAGAGCAGTTCTTGGGGCCGTCCAGCTTGGTAGGCGGTGGCAAACATCAGCGACCCTCTTCGAAGAAAGTAATGGTAGGTATGTCATCCGCTTCTAATATCCTTCGTGCTGCTGTCCCACGAGCAACTCTCCGTGAGTTTTGGTTTGTTGCGAGGTGGCATCTAGCACGTACATCAATCCCAGACCTGCCGTGAGCTCGTCTTCGGGTGTTGGTGTTGCGATGGTTGTAGACTAGTGCGTTTGTTGCGTTAAAGGGAGCCAGCCAATATGGCTGGTCTTCCATGATGATGGCAATACATAATGATGAGAGCCAAGAAGCTCGAAACGGCCGTCCACAGCTCTTCGTTTTTAGGGCGAGGGCAGTACTATTTTTGAACCGTGATGTGGGCACGCTTACGCTTGTCCCATCCTACAGTTGGCAATACGAAAAAAGGTCATTAACAGCAATCCTTAACGTGACGTGATTTCACAAGCAGGAGTTGGCATTGCACTAGTTCTAGTTTTAGTCCTAGCTTGTTGAGATAGTTATATGGGAGCCAGTCCTTGTGACTGGTCTTCCGCCTCGATGCCAATACACACACGATAAAAAAGGTCGACGGGGCAGTACCGCTTGCGGTGCTGTTCCGGGAAAGAATTTTATTCTGATCAGAATATTTTATTGAACATAATTATCTAAGTACACAAGTTACTTCTCAAGTTACACTTTGCTTGTAAGTAACACCACAACAACGAAGATGTTCTGCGTGTGAACTATCGTTACAAGAATGTCACACTGCTAGAAGTATGTACAATCTACCGTTCGTATGTACACATATCAGGCAAAATTCGACTGAAAAATTGGTTGTGATTATTTACACTATTTACATAATCTGAATCCCTTGTTAGAAAACCAGGTTCCTCAGAGCAACGCGCCCATACTTTACGCATATATACCGATTGGACCACTGACGCAGGAATTCCTGCTCCCCTAGCGAAAAGAGGCGGTGCTCAAGGTAATCACGGAGCAAACACATAACAAGGGTAAGTCTCGGATGCATTGCTCGAATACGGCGATTCTGAGCTACAGCCCGACATCGGAACTTCCAGAGTACGAATGACACAATTATTATGATTAGGTGGTCAAAATTACTGCGAGCGCTCACTGCAACGTTACGCCTTACCGCGAAGCGCCGGCGCACTAAAGTCCACAATGTCGACACTACAACACACTCATGTAGAACATGTGTATTTGTTTCATTTGCACCACAATTAGGGCAAGTAGAATTCCTTGTAGTTCCCCACTTGACCAGCCGATCTTTTGTTGGAAGTATACCCCAGCAGGCTTTCCAGTGAAAGTCCGCAATCTCCTGCGGCAGTGCAATCGGGTCCCGTCTACCGCTGTGCGAGAACGTGACAGTGGTAGTCCCTTCTTGAGAGCATAGAGCCTCGCAAATTCGGGATACTTGAACTTTTTCTACATCTGTATCCGGAAGGTGATCTTGTACAAGCTTATATTGCCTGATAGCCCCTTTATAAAACTCTGGTGGATTTTCTGCTGTAGGATACATATTGCCAAGACCCCTGGGTACAAGTGTCCTGCGTCCTGGTCCCAGCCAGTACATGACCAGAGGGCGCGCCGGTGAATCCACTTGGTTTAATATACCTAAAGTGTTCCTCAATGCAAACAGAGAACTGTATGTCTTCACACATGGAAGGCTCCACCCACCCTCTGCTTTTGGCCTCCTCAACACATCGCGCGATAATAGGTGTTTCTGGTTCTTCCAGAAGAAGTTAAAGACTAACGTGTTCACCTTCGCAACGATCTTCGCCGGAGGAGTTATTATCCTTGCAGCATACCACAGTTTACTGCAAAATACGCATTTAATTAGATACGCACGGTCATGATAAGAGAGCTCAAAATTACTAGCAGTTTCCATCTGGCGTTCCAGTGTTTCCACAGCAGTTGTCCAGTTCCCCAGGGCAGCACCTGCCTGAGTGAACTTTATTCCGAGTATATTGACTACGTCTGTGTAGCCAATATCTTGTGGGAGTTGCTCTGAGAAACCGTTCACTGGCAAAGCTTTGGATTTGTTCATATTCAAAGACGCTCCAGAAAGCTCACCATAAGTTTTGAAAGTGTCTAATGCTGCTGCTACACTTTCTGCACCGCGTAAAAAGAGAACAATGTCATCAGCATACGCTGAAACCTTAACATCACCTGGACCAGGAACAGGAAAACCAACAATATTTACATTATGTGCAACTTGCCGGATAAAGGGCTCAAGTGCAATCACAAACAACATTGGGGAAAGAGGACACCCTTGCCTTACCCCCCTTGAAACTGGGAAAGTGCGTGTAATCTCGCCATTGATGCGGAGTTCCGATTCTAAGTTACAATAAAGGCATTTGAACCAATCAACAAATTGTAGCGGAAATCCAAAGCACTCCATGACAAAAAACAGGTAATCATGTTCTATCCTGTCGAATGCTTTGGATTGGTCCAGTGACAAAACTGCCCCCGATAAGCCCCGTGTGCGGGCATACGCCAGCAAATCCTTAAATAACGTTAGGGAGTGGAAGATGCTGCGACCGGGGACAGAGCACGTCTGTAATGGACTGATAATATATGGCAACACATTGCGTAGACGACGAGACAAAACGGTGCTTAATATCTTCCCGTCCGCATTTAAGAGCGTTATCGGTCTCCAGCTACTCGGGTCTGCCTTATCACTAGATTTCTCCTTAGGTAGTAATATGATACGACCTTTTTTAAACGAGGCAGGGGTGCTCTCTGTCATTAGTATTTCATTAAACAACGACACTAGTTCATGGCCAAGCACTGGCCAGAACACCTTGAAAAACTCTACTGGGAGCCCGTCAGGGCCAGGAGCAGAGCCCACCTTCATAGCGTTTATAGCCTCATGGACCTCAACTAACGTTACTCTGCTAGTAAGAGCCTCTTTCAAATCTTCTGGCACTTGCGGAAGGCCAGTACAGAATTTTCTTGCCTCACTCAGAGGCCACTGTCCTCTGCGTTCGGATGTCAACAGGATCTCGTAGAACTTCCGAAACTGCTCTACTACCTCGGCTGGATCGTCAGTTGCAGAGCCATCACTCAATCGAGCCACTTCAATTCGCTGTCCCGGGCTCCTCTGTATATCATTATTTCGTACATATCGCAGTACTTCTGCATCTTGCACAGGACTGTTCTCGTTCCGCACAATACCGGCTGTCTGCGTAAGAAATTTAAGCACTCTGCCATATTGTTGACGAAGATCATTGAGATTATCCTGTGCAAGAAGCGTAGCAGCTCCACCACGTCGTATAATTGCTATGTACTTCTTAATCCTTTGAAGTTGTCTGATGTATTTATCTTTCTTTTCTTGACCCGCTGTGACGCAGGCTTTTGCCCACTTTGTTTTCAGGTCATCCCATTGAGCCACGGTTGGCCCGAGAACACTTATCGATTCCTGTATTGCATGAGATACTGACTCGACTGCTTCAGGTTCTCGCAGCAACGTCACATCTAGGCGCCATAATTTGCTCCGAGTGTTGCCTGTTCGGAATCCCTGTAGTTCAAACACTAGAGGTAGATGGTCCGACACGTGGCCCATATACCGAGGGAAGCTCAGCACCTTGCAGTCGGCGACTTTTCCAACCATCCCTTCGGATACATATGCTCTATCGAGCCTCGAGAAAGAGGAGCCCCGAGACCAGGTATAGCCAAACGAATTGGGGTGTTTAACATCCCATACGTCTACCATGCGAAACTGCCTTACTAGTTTTCGCAATTCCTTAGCATGCCATGCAGGCCGCGGAGCTCCTGGCCCACGTGCGTCTTTGTGGGAGTCAAGCACACAGTTAAAGTCCCCCGCCAGAATAATAGGAGAAGAATCAAGCATAAACACATCTAAGTCACGAAAAAAACTGTTCGCTCCGCCATGCCTAGCTGGCCCATAGATATTAATAACACGGATCTTTTCCCCACCATAAAGAAAATCAAGGCAAATAACACGACCCTCAGTATCGCTACGGAAAGAGCATGTGCCTGATACGGCCTGACTAAGAACAACCGCACCGACACCTTGCGATCGCTTACTCGCTAGAGAAAAAAAACCTTTCACATTATTACGCCTTTCAAAGTCGCGTATATCAGCCGTCTTAGAAAAGTTAGTCTCTTGCAGCAGTACAATGTCACAATTTTCAGAACGCGCCATTTGCAATACCGAGTGCTGCTTCGCCGGGTTTTTAAAACCCTGCACATTCAGTGTTAGGATCCTCAAAGCCATGAAAAGGCAGAAAATGAAACCTGTACTTTTAAGCTGAATGTTCATCACTGCTTGTGGAGGGGCTCACCATTTTTGTCTTTTTACTGGCCGCCGGTCCAGTACTAGTGAAAGATGACTCGCTGTCACTTAATAGAGTTGTTGATAGAAGTCGTTTTATGTCAGTAGTGTCACCACTTCGCTGCACCGCTGGACGTTTCGACGCGGACCGTGCTAATTGCTGCACCATAGGGTGACTCGTCGCGTCTTCATCAGGTCTGGGGGTCTTTGAATTGTCAAGAGCTCTACCCTCTCGTTCGCTCGTCAATGTTGTAGTGTCTTCCTTTTGGGCATCTTCAAGGTGCTCCACTGCATCCGCAGGAGATACAGTACTGACGGCATTACCCTCTGCCTCGAACCGAATGCTCTCGCAACTCAGGTCCGTATATTGGTACTCCGAACCATCCTCAGTCATTGCCTGAGTCTCGGTTAGCTCGGTTTCAATATCAGTCTCATCAGACGGGTTCAATGCCGGAGGATCTTGTTGGCTAGCATGTTCCACGTCTTCAGGAGTGACTACCCTTGTTGCCTCGTTGCCTGCGTCTCCCGTTTTCGGTACGCCATTCTTTTCAAACTCATCACCAATATCAATATCAGTCTCATCAGACGAGTCCAACGCCAGAGGATCTTGCTGGCTAGCATGTTCCACGTTTTTAGGACTGGCTGTGTCTTCGTGACTCTTGGAGGAAGTTCCCCGCATCACGACGGCTTCTGCGAACGTTTTTCGACGAGTGCAGTCCGCCGTAGCGTGATTCTTCTTGCACTTCTTACACCGAGACTCGCACTCAGACGTCTCATGTCCAAATGACGAGCATCTACCACAGAAAGGCTCTTTGCAGTCAGACCGGAAATGCCCTGATTTCTTGCACCTGCTGCATACCCGCTGAACACCAGGGTAGTCGCACATAACGCGATGACCCAGGACCCGCAGGAAATTGGGGACGGGATTCTCTTCTTTCATATGAATTTGTACGATGCGGTTACCGTTTCTCACAGTGGGTCTGTCTACCGTGAATGCACGTTCCAATTTGACAACTTCTCCATACGGAGCAAGGGCGCGCAGCAGGTACTCATCCGGGACGAACCCTGGTAAGTGCATGCAAACTACCCGAACGAGACGGGGACCTAGCGACTCCAGAGGTGACTCTTTGCCGCAAATAACAATGCCACCCCGAGCAAAAAGCTGGCTCAGGGCAGCTGGCTTGAAGACGGTTACCTGGAAGAGGTTTCCGCCTTGATGCTGACACATGTAGATCTCATCTAAGCCGACTACTTCAGCAGCTGCATCGGTGACGTCGATCAGGGACGCTTCTACAGGTGCCCTGACGTTGAACGCCAAACCTTTCGTTGGGCAGAAGTTTGACGCTGCCATAATTGTAGATCCTTGACCAAGGCTCCGGCGGCCTGCCAGAACCCGGGCTTCGAGAGGAATATCACAACAGTACCACAGAATTTTATTCTTCCTCTTCGCGAGCGACTACACCGTTCGGTCCCAATTGCGGTCCCAATGAAGGCTTCTGAGGGATCTTTGGCATTGGCAGTTCCGTGGGACTGCCTGCCTAGCATTAGTTGATCCTGCTCTTCGTTTTTAAGGCGAGAGCAGTGTGTGAAACCGCAGAGCACTGTTTCAGGCGTTGTCGTGTTCCTTTTTTGCCGTGGCGCAGAGTAACCCAGATATTTCAGCTGTCGACTGTCGACTGGGCCATCGTACAGTTCCTGGAACCGTTGCCTGTTCCGCGCGTTCAGTGTAAACAATAGACCATTTTAGAAAAGCAAGCGCCACCTGTGGTACGCAAGGGCTCATGGGAACTTAGAGCGCCTTCAAGCATTACGATACGGCCAGAGGCGGAGGCAGAAGAAGAACAACAACATTCCCGGTATGCGCAGCCACAGCGTCAGCCGATATGAAGCATATCCGACGCAGACGACGGAGCAGTGTCCCTCAAAGTTCCCATGCTGCCTTGCGCCACGCGCTTGATGGCGCGCGCATCTTTTTAAATCGTCCATTGTCTTTATTAATAACCAAGATCAACTTTCAAATTTGGATCCGTCGTTGCCGGCTGGCTTTCGGTGGCCCAGACTTCGGAGACGCAGCTATATTTCAGGCTGTCAGGGCAGGGCTTCGTAGCCACATTGTCCGTGAGCAAGCACTGTACGGTCTTGTGGAGTGCTCTCGCCGCTGGCTGACGTCTACTCGTCTTTTCCGCCACGTTCAAGGTGAGTGGCAAATCATGTTCCAGCCAGCTCGCTGGGACCGTACTGCAATCTGCAGCGGCTCTCTCGTGTTTGAATTGTTCGCTTGGTATGGTCAGTACGAAAAGCAAACTCTCCTAGAGAGTGTTGCTATCTAGCTTGTAGGACTGTAACGTAAAGTTAGTGTCTGTCCAAAGGGTGGCTACCTCTATAGGTAGCACTCCTGCTTGATGACAATACACACATTATGAAAAATCGTTTCTCTTGCTTGATGACAATACACACGAAAATCGCATCGCATCGCATCTACGATGTCCTAGTTTAGTCGGTGTGAAACGTTAGAGGGAGAGGCAGTCTGTGTGGCTGATCTTCGGCTCCGATGCCAATACAGGAGCGCCTGTCCTCTCCTGCACTCTTAAAAATGAACTTCACCGCATAGTACGCTTCTAGCCAATCATAATCTCGAATGATATCGTTGTCTGCCCTGATTTGTTGAAAACGGGAGGCGTACGCCTTTGTTGTGAAACTTAACAATAAGTTATAAACACTTAGTTTAGGAAGATGAGTACACAATTTTCTGTGGCTCATCTCATAAAGTCAACAATACAAAAGAAACAAAAGAAAAAACACACAATCTTGTTATTCCCGGAATCAATTTTTCCAATAAGAAATTGATGACAAATACACACAAACTAGACAACGCGGTCTGCCCCAGGGTGGGCCGTGTCCCTGAACGCGCGCACTGGCGTTGGGGCAAGAGTCACTAAATATGTGTACAGAGTATCGTATTCCTTTTCCGCGCCGGAGCCGCCGTTCGGTGCCCGCCATTGGGCCGCTCGTGTCACGTGGTTTCTCATTCCGAGAACGCGACGTCCATGTTGAGTCCCCTCCATCCAAACCAGTTTCTTCGGTCGCGAGCTGGATCGACCACGCGCTGTCCTCCGGCGGAGAAAGGGAAGATTGGCGTCCCATTGGTAGGCGACGCAGCCTCGCGGGACCCAACATGGCGGGCTCGATTTCAAGATTTTTCCCCTTAAAAAACAAATTAGATCGTACGCGACTCACCACAGTCTTGGTCCGTTGCACGGCGACGACAAGCACAAACTGCAATCCGCGGTGTGATTTCACAGGAAGGAGTTGGTATTGCACTAGTTCTAGTTTTAGTCCCAGTTCGTTAAGACAGTTATATGGGGGGGGGGCAGTCCATGTTACTAGACTTCCGCTTCGATGCCAGCACATAATTAGATACAGTTGAATTACGTGTATAAGGGTCTGCCTTCATATAGACAGGTTCCTTACTTGATGACGATACACACACAAATTAGATAGATTAGAAGATTTTTTTCATAAAAAACAAATTAAAGCGTTTGGAGCAACCTATAGCGGACCACACCTTATCGACGATCTACTAAAACTCTGGAATGTCTCGACAATGGCAGGTGCGTTTGACGATAAGCGCTTCAGTGTACCGTTAGAAACTGAATTACAATTATAACTGCACTCTTACAAGAGTAAATACATTGTAGTTACAATTACAAAATCATAATTGTAACTTAGTTTCAATTACAGTTACTCGAAAAGTAGTTGAGTTGCATAGACTTCGACTCGTTCAACAAATAATTTTGACAGGTTCTACTATTTTTCTTCCCCAAGATCGCGGGTTCGAACCCGGCCGACGAAGGGTGGGAGCTTGGTGGAAGGATACAAGTGACTTTGACACGACGTCTTCCGCGAGGAACATTCAATGTGGGGTGCGGTACGTGTGTCGAGATTTCGGCGCAGGTTAAAGTGCCGCTACGCACTAAATCTCGTGTATTCAGAATCCTACCAAAGTCATGTTACTGAAATCTTCTTGTTTCACTTTACGTTCCGCGAAAATAGTTTAGCTCTACGTGACGCGAAAGCTAGAGTATTATTTTTGAGAACTGTGACGTCATGTTAGCCTCGGACGGAGCGGCCGGCTCTCATCTGGCAAGGTTTTTGCCCTTCGCGTCCTCTAGGGGGCTCACTTTTTGCACTCCGTTAGGCGGAACCCCACGTGATATATCATCCGACCGCTCCGACCTTCGAGAAAACACAAAGGAGGGAGAAGACGTCTCTCGCATTTTCCCCTCTTTCGATCAGCCTCACATGACTTCTCCACGACGTAACCCTCCCCGGACGTCGGCGTTGTTGCTAGGGGACGAGTGGCCTCTCCAGAACATGACATCATTTTAATTCGTGGTGTTATGATTACGTCACCCGCTCCTCGCGTCGTCGAAACTTGTGGAGGCTCAGCAGACCTTCAAAAAATTGACAGAAATGCACAGCGTTCGTCAACAGGATTTAGATTTCGAGTATAGAATCCTTCAGGCACCTTCTTTTCATGGACTAAATAAAACAAACTGTGTTTTCCGAGTCCGGTGTGTCACTTTAGAGAGCTCTAAGGCGCGCAAAATTAGTCCACAGACCCGATCACCGTGGCGTCGCTCATGATCGCAGTTGTCCTGGCGACGTAAAGCCCTGAATTATGACAATTCTTCTTCTACGAGGAATGCAGCACAAATATGGAAATATTTATGAAACTGACAAATGCAATAACTAGTGGAGTACGATTACTGGAAATCTATGTTTAGGAGATGCACAAGAACGAGACTGATTGCCTGATGAACTGCAACTACCTGACGACATTTGATGAATGCGTTCAAAATCCCAGTGAAACGGTGATAGAAGAACAACAATCGAACAGATGAATGAAAGTCACGAACATCGTGGAATGGGTTGGTCAAAATGTGGAAATCGTAAAAATGACTCAGTGTTTAAAATGAAATTGAACACCAAATCGCATGCAAAGTAATTTCAAAAGTAACTCCAACTACAATTACTATACGTAAGTCATCCTGCAAGTAAGTGATTGCTAGAATGTAAGCATCTAGAATTCAAATGGAACTTGGTCACGAGGTCACGAGAAGTTCCATAAACATGTATACGTTCACTTTTCATACCACACCTAAATGTAGCCCCGTTCTTTTTCTTCTTTTTTTTTTTCAAAATAACATGCGCGATAAATACTGGTGTGCATTGTTTAGATAATGTGTATACGTTCCCCCCCCCCCCATTTTCATATCTGTTTTTCCTTCTATCTTTTATTTTCGGTTGCTCTGAATTGCCTCCTGCTGTACGTATGTACTGCTGATTGCTATCTTTTGTTAATTCATGATCGTTGATATGCTATATATGTGTTGATGTATCCCTTCTTTTTCTCCTTATTATTTCCCGCCCCCCATCTAATGTCCGTAAGGACCCTTGGGGTAGTTAGCAATAAATAAATGTAAATATGTAATTGGGTTACTTGTAGTTAGCTACCTTACAGGTACATTCGCGCTCTTAGGCGATCCAGAACGACCCAACAGCAGCGTTCGACTGTCGCTACTCGAGCCAACTCCTCGCCCAAGAAAGGTCACGCGTCTTTTTGCGTTCGTATACATACACGTACACAGCGTCGACGTACAAGTTGACACACACACACACACACCTGTCGGGTCAGGACGGTGGCGTACGTCACGTGGTACGTGAAAGAGGGCTTCCCCAGGCCCCGTTCAAATGTGGCCCAGTTAATACCTCGTTAATTGGTCTGGGAATTGAGCAACACCGTGCGAGCTTTCCGCCCCTGAACTGGTTCGTCTGGCATGCACGGGCTTCATTGCCGGTGGAAGCCACCCGATAACTATACAGGAGACGACATTAGTTTTGTAACGTCGTCTCTATATAACCTCGCTCTTAATGACTGCGTTATGAGCACCTTCACAAACAGGATTAATTAAGTCACATGTCCGATACATGCGCCGATCGGTGTTTCATCCGTCATTGCGTGGCGGCACGACACGTTCCGGTATAGTTGGGATATGTCTCATAGGTATCGATGAAATCTGCCGATTATTTTTCCGAACAATTTGGTTGAGGTGGAAGGTTCTTTTGGGCCCTATTTAATAGACGATTTTAAAAAGATGCGCCCGCCACCAAGCGCGCGGCGCAAAGCAGCATGGGAATTTTGAGGGACAGTGCTCCGTCGTCTGCTTCGGTTATGATTTGACCCAGCTGACGCTGCTGCTTCGCACGCCGGGAAGGTTGTTCTTCTTCTACATCCGCCTCTGGGTGTCTCGTAATGTTGTAAGGCGCTCAAAGTTCCCATGATCACTTGCGTGCCACAGGTGGCGCTTGCTTCACCGTTGTTCAACTTTCTCCACTACCGCCGCAACCACTACCATCATTATCATCCGAAGTGTATCCCGATGCGAAGGCTCTGAATGCCGGATTTTAAAGGGAAAGCTCTGCAGGGTCGCCGGCCGTGTAGGTCAGTCCGTGGCTCTATATAGTCACGTGACACCACGTGCCAGTGCTACGTACGACCACTTGATCGTCCTGTGATTACTGTACACCGAAATTGTGTAACACCACGGTAACACTGAAAGATACAAAAAAATAGAAAGAAAACGCTCTCGCGAAAGATTAAAAGGCATTAGAGTTCTGCCATAAATTTGCAGCCAACGCACCCCATCCCTTCCCCAAAGCATCACAACATGTTGGCCCAGTATTGGCTGGGTAGTGGCAATACTGGCACAATACTGGAGCAATATCCAGCCGATATTTGGCCAGGATGTTCTGTTGACCGGGACCACATTTAAACACGTTTGACACAATGCCGAGAGATGCAGCCTTTTTTTTTTCTAATCTCGTATTCTACTCTCCACTTATCTGCCGCCTCAAGTTGCAAAGTCAAGTTGCAATGAAAAAATGGCTAGGATGCAAGCGAGCTGGTGGATGCGTAATGTTAAAACAAATTTTTTCAACTTTTTCAGCTGTGTTTGAGACTTCGTGTTTGTGTGTGTCCCTTCGTGCTCCCTAGTCTCGGGGTTTTTACATTATGCATCAAGTTGTAAGCCTGCGCATTACCATGTTGCGTAACAGACTCAATTACATTTATCTATTTTGCATTTTTTTATTTATTTCAGGGTACAATGGTTTGGTTAGTTTATATAGAAGGAGGTCCCATAGTCGAGAGTATAGTTCTTAAGCCAATCCAAGTCAATCCGCGCATTATCCTTCACACTGCGTTCCTGACTGAAACTGATTGAAATAAAGTAACGACATCGTTCTCGACAAACAACCCCTTTGCATGGAAGGAAACACGCATCCGCTGCAGCAGCTCAGCTCAGAAGCATCGCCTCCTGCTGAGATAGGCCATCGCGAGCCGGTTTGGCCAGTTTTTGGGACGACATCCGCTCTCCCTCCTCTTTTTTTTTAATTTTTTATTCTGTTGTGCGAGGGTTGTGTTTACACTCCACGTGGGCTGCCACTAGAAAAATGGACGAAGATGGAACGGCGAACAAGAGAGTAGGCGAAAGTCAAATACACTCCTAACCTTCTTCAACGGATTCATCTGACAGCAGGGCCGCGTCAATCACGAAGGCCCTTGCTGCACGCCTACATTCAAGGCCGGATTTAGGCCCTTCTTCGTTCTTCCTCAATAGGGGTTTCCAACAGGAAAGTGCGGGGACTATAAATTTGAATTTTGTTGGGGTAATTCGGGTCTAACCTCGATCGCCTTCTATGCAAGGGACCTTACATTCCTCGTAGAAAAGAAAGGTATTTATTGTGTGGATCGGTCGGGAAGTATTGATTCCTTCCTCCTAATCAAATGGGTCGCCCCGTTCATCAATCCTGGCGCTTTTTCTTCGTAGCCCTATTGGAATATCGGAGTTCGTACGTTTGCAGCTGCGCTATCGAAGGCTTGCACGTCGTGGGCGCAAGTCGATTAACTTAACCTGGTTTATAATATGTCTTCTTATCAGTTTCTTGGAAGGCTTCATTGGCAAGTCTGATCATTTGTGTGTGTATGTCTATTTGATCCCCATCTCACTCACATAATAACCCACATGTAATGGGTTATGTATAGGATACCACAACTTCTGCGACTAAACACATCAATCATGAAAGATTGAAGTCATTGGAAAGGTTAGCCAGCTGTAGGAGTCGAATCCACATCTTCTGGGTCGAACCCACATCAATCATGTCATCATGATGTGTCTGTTGTTGTTGTTGTTGTTCTCAAAAAGTTCAATGTTGGCAATATCGCTGTGAGCAATTTAGCAAAAATAATTATTTAATCGCTAGATGTCTAGTATGCGAGTATTCGCTGAGCGTTCCTTATATCTAATTGCGGTGACCAGTTTAGTAAAAATAACTATGTAATCGCTAGACGTCTAGTATGCGAGCATTTGCTGAGCGCTCATTAGATCTAATTGCGGTGAGCAATTTAGTAAAAATAACTATTTAATCTCTAGATGTCTAGTATGCGAGTATTTGCTAAGCGTTCCTTATATCTAATTGCGGTGACCAATTTAGTAAAAATAACTATGTAATCGCTAGACGTCTAGTATGCGAGTATTTGCTGAGCGTTCCTTATATCTAATTGCGGTGACCAATTTAGTAAAAATAACTATGTAATCGCTAGACGTCTAGCATGCGAGTATTTGCCGAGCGTTCCTTATATTTAATCTAGGCGTCTCCGCTAAGTGCTCTTTATGTCCAATGTTATTCCTTACTTAGTGCTTACATACTATTGTCTGCGTCTAATGTGTGGCTGTTCAGCGTTTTTTTTTTTTAATATATATTTAACGTCAGTCTTTACGAAGCACCCTTTATATATAACGCACGGATTTGATTTGAAAAACAACAACAACAATAAACGAAATAGAAGTAATGATGACACGGGATGTTCGTTTGAATGGGATTTGGTTTGAAGAAAAAGAAAATAACGTCGAAAATCGTATACTGCCCAGTGTGAATGCTCATCATATTTTCTGCGATCTTACCTGCACACCCAATGAAAAAGAGAAATGTAAATACGTGTAAGTCTACACCGCATTATGATTAAAGAGTAGCGCTTAGTCCTTTCGAGAACGAGATATGCGTTACTGCAACCATTTCATGTTCACTGACTTTACATCTGCGCTGCGGAAGCAATTGAAAATTCTGGCATCCGAGGCTCATCCGCACCGTTGGTGATGGGTGTGTTAATGGCTTACAACCTTGTCTGCGAAGCAGGGCACATAGGCTGGTTCTCCAGTGGGTTCCAGCACATTGCGGTATCGAAGGGAATGAACAGGCCGACAGCGCCACAGAAGCAGCTCTCTCGTCTCAGAGACGGACGCGTCTTGCGCTGCTGAGAGGAGATCGTTGTGCCGTACTTCGACGCCTCGTGACTCCCCTGGCTTCGCGCCAATGGACCGCGGACATTCTCCCCCCAGCTATGCTGAGCAGAGCTGATCCCGCTTTCCGCATACCAGCTCCGGTGGCGCAGCGGTAACGCGTGCGCTTGGAGACTGGGAGGTCCGCGGTTCGAATCCGCGGGCCGGCTGTGCCGTCTGGGGTTTTTCCTGGGTTTCCCTCAGATGTGTAATCAATTCCAGGCACAGTTCCCCTGAAGTCGGCTTCACCCTTTCCTCTCCTCCTCTCCACCACCTTTCCCCTCCCGAGAAACATGCCGCCTAATCAGGCAGGCAGACCTCTCGATTCCTCCCAACGACACTCCTCCTCCCTCCTCCTCCTCGCTTTCCGCATGCCTCGCCATACCTCTCGTCAAGATGCCGCATTAGTTCATCGAATGCGCCTCGATGTGGCGCTTTACAGCGCATTGGCGTTACTTCTTAAGACAGTTGACCCTCCCAGGTGCTGTAGAAGATCTAGAGCACATTCTTCTCAGTTGCCCACTGCTTCCCGAACCGTTCTCACAAAATTGCTTGGTCCACATCCAGCCCACCAACGCTCTGCCCCCAAAGCTCTCTTCACCTGGATACCATAGGACTTCGATCCTTATTGTTATGGGGCTCATTATTTCATTCCCCGCGTCACCACCAGCAATGGGGTAGAGTGTCGCCCCCTGGCGATGAAACTCCCCATTCATCATCTCTCTACAATACAATAAAGTTGTTTGTTGTTTTGCAACCATTTGTCGTACCTTTCGTTTGGGAAAGGGTAAACCTCGGAGAAACCACGTGACTCTGTCCACTCACAAGGCAGCAATAAGGGGGTTATTCGTGGACCGGCATGAGCCCACAGAAGAACCACGTGCACCTCAACACTGAAATGCTACCCCCTTATTTAGGAGAGGGGGCCAATGAGGTCGCTCTAACGGCAACAGGGGAGAGTGGGAACTGAGGAGCTACGCAGATATAGCTGACCTGCTTGCGTAGCGTATTTCCAGTGTTGGGGAGTAAATTTCAAGGTCAGACGACTAATCTGGGGAGAAATCACATTGAGTGTGCAAATTATTCCAAATTATTATTTCTGCCACTTTTGAACGAGCCTATACATATCGTTGTTACATTGAACCGTGAAAATAACTGTGGTGAGACGTAAATATATGAACAGACGAAATAATAATAGAACGGTTCGAGCACTATGTGTCTTCTGGTTGTCAAATAATGGAGTAATAATAATAATAATGTTTATTGCCATTATTTGCAACCGTGCAGAGTATACAGCAGGTCTGCCTAAGCCGAGAGCCTTGTGTCACTGGGACTGTGGCAGTCAAACGGCATTCACGAAAAATAGAGTACAGTGCTGTATAAATAAAAGAAACAACTTTATTACAAGATGACGATGATAAATTTATTTATTTATTTACCCCAAAGGCTCTTGCGAGCATGGGGGAGTGGGGTTGTACAGATATTAGGTATAACAATAAATGCACTTGACAAATAACGGTGCGACAAGAAAGGAATCAATTGATTATTAGTGAATGGTTAAATGGTAGATGATATCTTCCTGTGAAACGTGGTGTGATCAGTGAGCTCCGCAATATTCAAGGGAAGATCACTCCAGTTAATAGTAGTCTTACAAAAAAATGATTTAGCAAAGATATCAGTGTGGCAGACGAAACGAGTTACCTTGTACAAATGGTCGAAGCGGGGAAAGATTGTGGAAGAACGAGTGAGAGGGGAAATGCTAGGCGGAATGGTATGAATGAACTTGTGAAACAGAGACAACCTTGCAATGTATCGACGTCTTTCTAGGTTAGGGAGTTGAAGTTGTTGTTTAATTACCGAAATTGAAGAATGACGTGAGTAATCACCAACGATGAAACGGGCTGCTCTATGCTGGATGGCTTCAAGAGCGGAGGATAAGTATTGTTGAGGAGGGCCCCACAAAGCTGAAGCTATAAATAAAGCCAATAAAAGATATAGTACGGCACAATAGAAACAACCAAATCATTTCATGCATGAAAATACACTAGTTGCAATGGAACTACTGACGCAATCGTTTCCTCAGTTTAAACCGTGGTTTGAACTGTCATTGATTGAATCAGTGAGAAATCGAGAGAAAGCTGATTAAAAAGCCGTAGAACATAACACATTGTTCGGCAAGATAATAATAATAATAATAATAAACTTTATTAACGAGCCCAAGAACAGCCAAAGCCTTGGTATTGGCGCACGTAGACGATACAGTACTTACAAATATATACACACATATATACAAACATATACAGATTACGCAAAACATAACATATTTAGGACATATTCACAAACAAGAACATAACAGGAAGATATTCACATTGATACATACAGTACAAACATACAGATATACACTACATGGCACTAAAAGGGAAGGAGAAATAATAATAATTGGGAGTAGATAATGGGAGAAAGATGCACCTTAGGTGCAATTCTTAGGTGCAATTCAGATGCAATTCTTAGGTTGAACACGACTATATAGTTCTTTCGGCGCATTGCTGCGTAAACATCCGTTGCCGTGCGTCGGGCATTTCTTTCGGAGTCACACACGTGCGGAAGCATGCTCTGCGTGATATTCTAGATTCTACAGCTGCAGTGTACAGCTGCTGAGGCATGCTCATACAATTGTGTTGTCAGACACCGCTCACTTCGCGCGCGGTGAAACTGCCCTCGCGAATACGTAGCTCTTCTTTACGATGCAGTAATCTTTCTTGCTGCTGCATTAAGCGTTATACGGTCAAGCACCACGAAGCGTTGACAACATGATTGCTGCAATTCAGCGCTTGCCCCGGACGACGCTCGAAGTTAATTTAGACTCTCCTAGACCTTTCTCTGTTGATATTTGAAGCGAGCGTGCGCGCTGATGTGTGTAACTAGTCGTCATCTTCTGACAGGCGTGATAAGATAGTTCGGCTTCCTCGTGGGGGCGTTGATCAGATAAAGTGTCGTGCCTTGTACGAAAGGGGCTCCCATTTTGCGACTTCACGATTATTGTTTTTGTACTGTATAAATGCGTTTGTCTTTGCTTTTTTGTTTGTGTTGTTATTTTGCAGCACAACGCAGTAAAAACAATTCGCCTATACCTTGTTCCAGGGTACAAGTTCCAGTTTATCACATTTATTACCTTTATTTTGTATCGATTTTTTTCGAAGCACTGCATCCAGTCTCCTCCAACTCTGAAAGTGGTACAGCTTAATTTTGTCGCAATCCGGTAGGGGTATACCTAATTTGTTTTGTCAAAGATCTGGAAGCTTAATCTCAATTGCGGCTCAAATCTAAGTGCGTTACATTTACCTTATCGCAAATTTCGAGGCGTTACCCTTATTTATTTTTTATTTTTTATTTCGAGAAGCTGAAGGTGACGCCTTAATTTTCTCGCACCCTGAAGGCATTACGTCATTTCTATCGCAAATCTCCAGGCGCAATACCTTTACTTTTTCTAAAAAAAATCTGAGATGACACCTCCGTTTTCCACCAAACTACCTAGAAGCCATTGCGTCTATTTTATCGTAAGTTTTGTGAGTTGTGTGTGTGTATCGTTTTGTTTATTTTGGCTACATATCCGAGGGTGACACTTTTAAAATCGCGTAGTTACAGGCAACTTCTAGATACAGACACTCCTTCGTGCTGTCCTCTCTCCATCTGTCCACATCTGTACGCCGCTGATAGCCACAGTTGCTTCGTAGCGCTAACACGGAATCAAAAAAAAAAAAAAAAGCTCCGGTGCGCATATTATAAAGTCCCCCCAACGAACTTGATCTTTCCTTCTCAGCGCAACCCTTGTATACGAATAATATATACTTTCTTCGGGTGAAGGAACCTAAATGTCACCCCGCGCTTTGTCTTTCGAAGCATAGCAGGAGCGTCAATATACGGATGAACTTTGTCCTTTGAAAGTCTTCGAAAGGTCAAGTTTTCGTATATGGTAATATTTCTGACTCGGGAGATTTTCCTGTAGGAAACCTGATTTACCGGAAACGTTCCCCGCTCTCTACAGAAGTGAACGTCTTCATTTTTCTCACTGACCTAGAGTTCATTTCAGTTCAGTCTCTCTTGTCGAACTGCTCGGTACCTTCGCGATGCCACCGTACGATATGTGACCACAGGAATATCGGAAACTTTTATGTTGTCCTCGTCTATTTCACTTTTCCATCGTGCGTAGTTGTTGGTGTGCTCCATTTCAGATTTGTGGCCGCACCCAGCTGTCGCTACGGGAAGCATAAAACACAGCGATTACTAATATGGTGGATGCTTCTTTTTTTCTTTTTGGCCGCGATGAAACATCTTCGGCCTAGACGAGACTACCTTCGGCCGTAATGAGATTTGGCCGTAACGAGACACTTGGGGATTAAAGGATTATCGGTCGTAATGCGATGTTATCGTGCCTTCTCTGAGATCTAAGCCTGAGATCTGAGATTTGAGATCTGAGCCTTCGCGTCGTGTCGTCCTTCTTCGTGTTCCCTCAAGCTCGCTTGTTTGCTATGCTATGAATCATATTTATTGGAGAAAGGTAACCAGCGGTAAAAAAAAAAAGACAGGACAAAAGACGGAGAACAAGACGCACGGACGATGGGATTTCTGTCAGAATTATGTTACGAAAGTCGTATTGAGCAAAACACTGAGGTGGAGTCCTCTTCCAGGAGAATAACTAGCACCGAAGTCTTCCATTTCTTGCGATAGGGGAGTTAGAAAAACAGAAAAAAATTATAGACGCGGCATAGCTGCCACAGGCAACGTTTGAAACGCGCGCCAAGTGGCGGCCATATGTTACGCATATGCCACCATAGTACATACGGCACAGCACATTTGGCGCCAGTCATTTCTCATGCAACCCTTATGATCTTTCCCGATGGATGTGCCCAAATCGAGTGCGAGACCTCGCTGGCCTCTCCGTGTGCGCGTCTCCGCGTATCTCGGAAAGAAAACGGGGTCGCAGGCAGCCATGTCGTAATTCTCTCGCGCTTTTTTTTTTTTTTCGCTTTCGCGCGCGGCTTGCGATGTACATTTAAACGACTGCCAAGCAGGTGATGAGACACGTCTGAAGGCTGCCCGTCGAATCCGATGTTGCTAGACGCGATCGCTTGCTCTTCAGGAACAAAAACAAAAATCTGGATGCGTACACGTTTTGCATTTCTTTCTTTCTTTTTTTTTATGGCGGAGATTTTTGAAGTGACAGTACCCGAAAAAAATACACAACGAAGTTACCTATTGCAGAACAAGATGGAAGCAAGTAAAACGCGTGAACTAAAACCGGGAAAAAGTATCAAAATGGAACGCCAATAAAGCAACCAGCCAAATTATAATAATTTTTTTTTTTGGGGGGGGGGAGGGGTGTGTAAAAATGTTATACGGACAGGTTAGCAAAGAAATAAAACAAAAGCAAACTGAAATTGGACTGCGCATGACATAGGATGGGCGTTGACATAAAGCATGCTCGTATGGTCACAACAACGAAGGCAAGACATGAACCGATTCTCACCCCAGTCACGTGCGTGAAAAAATAAACCCCGATTTGTTCCGATTTCGACTTTAAAAAAAAAGATCACGTATACAGCGTCCTCATCATACGAATCATTCTCCACGTTTCACTACAATCACTCGAGAAAACAAAAATAACGTCAGCGTACACAATACGCAACGTTGTGACTTATAGCGTCTCAAATCACGTTTCATTTTATACAGTTGGCAAAGACAAATATGTTTCACCGCGGAGCCACATTTTTTAGAGCGAAGGAAAGCCCCCGCGTCTGTAACGGGAGTTTCCGTTCGCCGAAGAACATGTGCTCGCCGCAAGGTGAAGTGAAGTAAATACTTTATTTTCAAGTTTTTCAGCCTTCTGGCATTCGGGGAAGATATAGTATACATTCTGACGCAGTGGCTTGAATGTATACAGCTCTTGGTAGTTCTCTCTCTCTCTCTCTCTATTGTATGTAAAGAGCTGCGTGATGACCTTGAAACCGATGCTTCCTGCACTCTGACCGCGCGTTGCGTCAGCACGGAGGGATTGCTGAATCGCGCTATAAACCACACCCGCCAGGCAGCAACCGGATATTTCTCTCTGTTTTGTTCCTTCTTCCTCTTCTTCGTTTTCTTTTTCGTTTTTTTTCTTATTTTTTTTTGTCGTTTGTTTATTTATCAACAGTTGCGCAAGGTGACAACCGGTTCTATTATTCGAGTAGGTCCTTAAAGATGTCGTTGATTGCGACTGGGATATCCCGTAAAAAAGGAGGAAGGGAGGGGGGTTTTCGTGGCACAAATGTTACGAAAGTCACAATGGGCGGAGTTTCATTCAAGAGGAATCGTCGGGTGTTCGACTAAAGGCTTTAGCTATACGTTGAAGGGAAGCTTGCGATGGAGGATGGAATATTGTATAATATACCACTAAATTATGATGTCACAACAACTTCAGTTGGCAACTCAAGGAAAGCTTACCTTATTCACACGTAATTGGCACGAAATAGCTGAAATAACGAAATGAGTAATTGCAAAGTTCCTTGTTTTACGGATCGCGACTTACGATACAAGTGCAGGAATTTAAAATATCACAGCTCTTTGTGTGCGATATTTAACGGTACAACTCTCTCTCCCCCTCTTCCTCCTCCTCTTATACTAGATCGCACAGGTGTACGGAGCTTGAGCTACGCTTCCGTTGAGCAAAATATGGAAGGAACGGATAGATGGGCGAACATGAAGATTGCGTCATTTTTTTTTCTTTTAAAAACCAAATCAATCAATCAATCAAGGTTGCGCCAGACATTCCTGTCGATCGCCTTGAACTCTGCTGAATGCTTTGGGAATGCGGAGCAGTAGAACAGAGCCCACATATTCGTGACTGCGTCTGTTCCGCGTTGCGTCATAGTCTCCGTGCTCATCTTTTAGTGTTATTGCATTTCCGCGGGCGGATCTATCTGTCTTCGTTGGGTAATTCGAGGGTCAACTCGCGAAGCAGCTGTACGTGGTTCTGAGCGACACCTTTTCGTTCTGCTCTCAGACGCTTTTTTTTTTTCTTTCTTTTTTCGGGAAATAGGAACCAATTACATTAAAACACATAGGAACCCACTTTGGCAGACGCTAGATTGGACTTGTCAGGCTAACGTGTGGCTTTTGGGGAAAGTAACGTTTTAACTATTAAAAATTACGAGTTCGTGAACGAGGAAAAGAACGAAAACTGTCTTGAGGACACAATGTTGATAATCCTGGTAACTTGTAAACGTTCTATATCGGAGGGAACCAGCTTTGACGTTTGAGCTTATCGTGAGCTCAACCTCAAGATATCCTACAATCACCCAACGTCGCGCGCTTTTAATACGACAGGATTAATTCATCTCATACAGTAACTATACTTGCACGATGCAGAACTACGCGTACGTTGCCCATGAAACAGCCGTATTTTCAGGGTCTCCCGTGCCTTGCTATTCTTTGTGCGTTTTCTGCAATGCTTACGTTGCTTCCTGTAGCAGGTGCGTTTTCTGCTAGCGCGTGCAGTGTTAGCATCGCATAGAACTTAACTTTCTGATACCTCTGCAAGGATAACATGATTTGTGATCTAGAGCTATTAGCTACAGCTATTACTCTGAAAAATGACCAGCCATGGCATTGTGATGATTTCGTCGAACTCGAGCAAACGCACATTCAATCCACCTGCTTTCTCTTTCAGCAGTTTCCAAAGCAGACGACAGAAATGCCACATGTTCTGCCGCTGTCGTCTGCAACAAATCGTTCTTCCCCGAAGCGAACAAATATCACTCGCACTTCGATATTCGGGTTAATCATTTTTTTAGGGTTCACAAAGCACGATAAAAATGTATTTACAATTGTTTGCGAACATGCTATGCTACAATTCCACTCAAAAACACTCCTGCAACTCTCGTTCCCAGAAAGAAGATGAGAAAAAACACCCCAGTCGACGTTACAGCCCCGAAACTTGCTTGACACAACATCCTCCTCCACTACGCTGACCTTGATGCTGCATCACCTTCTCTCCCGTGGAGGAAGGCAACAAGCCCTCGATCACGTGACCCACCCGCTGCCACGCAGTCTGACACGAGCATAGCGAAAGAACAAAAAATTCCGACACCGGCGATTGAACACCCCACATGCGCTGCATGGACTGCATGGCGACGGCGAAAAGAAGTCACGTGACGTACATATATATACGCGTCCTTCCACTCAATTGGCTGGATCCTTGAGCAGTTGTTCCTCTGCCTCCTCCTGATCCTGTCGTGCGTGATATATTTCGTCCCCAAACGAGGTTGCCATTTCAAAAGAAAGAAAGAAAGCGTCAACAAGTTTTCACTTTCATCGCCGTCTCGATTCGAGTATTTTTCCGCCACCCGCTCTTGACGGCGCTAAAAGCGACATGTTTGTTTTGACAAGGGCCCAGGCAATGTTGCTCCTTCGCCTGATATCCTTATTATTTTCCGCTTGTAATCCGAGGAGAACGGTCGTCGAAAAGATATATAGCAGAAATGTTCTTTAAAAAAAAATAAGGAAGGAGCCTGGACAGCCCTCTTTAGACTCTAGAGATTCTTGAAGGTCAAGACCGCAGATGTTTTCTCCGACTGTCTTACTAAATCACTCCTCACTGCTTCACCGCAGAGCGTATGTTCTGAGCCAACCATCATCCCGAATGACGAAGTTCTCTCCCGTGATTTGGTGAAAGGGGGAGGGGGGGGGGCGCCATTTTTGTGGCAATTGCGAACTGCATAATGCCACAATAAATGGCGTACGCCCCCTGTTTGCAGCAAATCAGAGGAAAGAACGATGTCATTCGGGATGATGGTTCGCTAGGGGCGTGCTATGTGGTGAAATTTATTTTAAAGGTTTTGGCAGGTGGGACCTTCTAGCCTTCTTTCCACTATCCAGTACACAAAAGCAATTTTTTTTTCTCTCTCTCTCTGTCTTTTATTGTTATTAGTTTGCTTTCTCGATCGCCTGTCCACCGAAGAAACATAGCTGGTTGATTTTTTTTTTTAATTTCTTGGTCGACCAAGCGCGCGATAGTGGAGTATATGAATGAGTGCTAAATGTGTGCTAAAACCTAAAGCACGTTGTGGAATAGCTATCCGACGTCCCGTTTGGCTGACCCTTCCCCCGTTCTTTTTTTTTTCCTTTCGTCTAATAAATATATCCCCCCCCCCCCAAAAAAAAAAAAACATGAATCAGTGCTACTTCACAGCATAGCACGCTGCGAGAAAACCATTGCCCCGAATGATAGGGTTATCGCCTCTGATTCAAGGAGAGACGGGGTCGTACGCCCTTTTTTTCTTTGTGTGTGTGTGTGTGTCTGTGGCGTCGAGAAATTTGTGCGTCTGTCGCGTCGAGTTCGGCCCGGGTTCGAATCCCGGCGCCTTAGAAGTCGGCCCAGGACGCACATTCCCCAA
Source organism: Ornithodoros turicata (assembly GCF_037126465.1). Classification (NCBI taxonomy): domain Eukaryota; kingdom Metazoa; phylum Arthropoda; class Arachnida; order Ixodida; family Argasidae; genus Ornithodoros; species Ornithodoros turicata. The sequence goes on from NC_088203.1 coordinate 14,055,091, forward strand.
GGCGTCGGTCGTGACGTTGCCCGCATCTGTGAGGCCGACAGTTAACGGCGAGCCCTTTCACCATCACCACCACCACCACTACCACCACCACCTTTTGTTTTGTGGCACTTCTCATATATCCAAATTACCACAAAAAGGCGTACGCCCCTTTTCTCTTGGAGTCAGAAGCGATAACTCATTTGTGGCAATGGTTGGCGCGGCGAAGCTTTGTTTTTAGAGTGCAATCACCCAAAACAGAGAGAAAGAGAGAAGAAGTTGCACCTATTCTGAAGGAAGTTGTACCACAGCGGTTATCGATCATTTCGCTCTCTGTCCCTCTCTTCCCCCCCCCCCCCCCTTCGTTTCTCTTGATGTGCGCCTTCCTCCATCCATCTGTCGTCGTCGTATGTACTGTCGATGAGAACTTAATAAGGTGGAACGTCAGACGAAGCAGACGACGCCGTCAACAGAAGCAGAAACGGAGGCCACCGCTAAGTGTCTGAAACGGCAATGGCCTTAAACGTGGGACGGAGGTAAACGACTCCTCTCGTCAAAAAGAAAAGAGAAAAGTTCTGCAGGGTATGCAAATTTCGGGCTTTATTTATAGAAATGTCACAAAGTTTAGGTTAAAATCGCGAAGAGTATAACGTCTGGTAAGGTGGCGAGGATATATCACAGTGAAGCACGCTAGAATATGTCGAGCATCTTTTAGTGGTTATTTTCTTAACACGTTAGGTGGCCAATGTATACGGTCTTACAAGAAAAAAGGAAAACGAGAATCGGCAGAACGGAAGCGGTTCAGATGGGAATTTATTCATTCTGATCCTTACCTTCGTTGCGCTTCCCAGTCGGGTGCATTTATTTCAAGATGGAGTTGTTTGACTCTGCAGAAGCTCGTGATAAACACTTTCAAGGGCGGCTTCCGGTAGAGGCGACTTCCTGTTGTCGCGATAATTCTTCGAGTGACTCTTTTATTATTCCACAAGGTTATCTCTTTCTCGTTCGCATCACAAAGAGACTATATACGGGTTGTATCTCGACTTGTATCTCCGTCTTGTCAACGTTTGACTCTATGTACTCTTCAAAAGTCTGGTGGTGGTGGTGGTATTGCTGGTGAAAGAGCTCGCCGTTAATTGTCGGCCTCACAGAGGCGGACAACGTCACGACTGACGCCCTGGGGGGAATGTACGTCCTGGGCCGACTTCTAAGGGAACTGTGCCGACATATGTCTGAAAGCGTCTGAGGAAAACTCAGGGAAAACCCCAGACAGCACAGCCGGCACCGGAATTCGAACCCGAGTACCCGGGTACTTGTCCTCTGTCTTCACCACGTACCACGCTCTTAGCCAATCCCCGAATGTGTTATTTTTGGTGGATGATTTTCTTCATTTTAGTGCCCCTTTAAGAGTGTTGAGGATACAGCTCGGGGATTTCCTCAACGTTGGTACATACGAGCCTACATTCTTAAAATGAACTTCACCGCATAACACGCTCCTAGCCAATCATCAACTCGAATGATATTGTTATCTGCCCTGATTTATTGAAAACGGGAGGCGTACGCCTTTTTTGTGACAATTATGAACAGCATAGTGTCACATAAAGGCGTATGCCTCCCGTTTTCAACAAATCAGGGCATTTAGCGGTATCATTCCAGATGATGGTTGGCTAGGAGCGTGCTATGCGGTGAAGTTCATTTTTAAGCCACCACCACCATCATTTTTAAGTGGTGGCCCTTTCACTATCGCCACCACTCATTTTTAAGAGTGTAGATAAACTGCTTCATATTTGGCATTTTGGATTATGGCTTCTCATTCGAAGACAGAAGGGGGCGTACGCCTTTTTGTGGCAATTTTCGTATATCCAAACTGCCACAAAAAGGCGTACGCCCACCTCTCTCTTCGAATCAGAAGCGATAATTTTATCATTCTTCGCAGTGGTTGGCGCACAGCGTGCTATGCGGTGAAGTTCCGTTTTTAAGAGTGTGTACAGGCTGCACACCGTGTGAATGAGTGGGAGGCGTCATTATTTAAATAAAAATTCAAACAAGTTACGCGAAAAACCTTATTTCTAAAGCAGGGCGCCGTCGGCATTAAAATGGGGAATACCCCTTTTGGAACTTTCATTGGAGACCTTTTAGAGAAGCGGGTCATTTGTTGCAGTAAAATTAATCGGTTTCAGTTTACATTCTTTTTTTTCTTTTCCATTTTTTTTTCTTTTTGTCGCGGCTTGTTGAGGTGAAGCGCAAGGGGACACTATTCCACTCCCTTATCCACCAATGAATTACGCGTTCTTTAGCTTACTGCGCCACGAGGAAATAGTGGTACCGTGATGTTACACGTATGGTTTGTCTGTCCAGTATGGCGACATGTTACACGTACCGCAGGGTATAGGACTGCGGATAATTTCGACCACCTGGGGTTCTTTTGACGTGCGCTGGAAATCTCCCACACGGTGACACATAAGTGTGACACACAAGGTGTGATATGACTGTGTTTCGTGCGTGCGATCATAACAGAGAAAGAGCGCATATCAGACAGATAAGCCGGGCGGGGGGGGAGGGGGGGACTGACGAAGCCGACTTACTTTTTTCTTCAGCGCTCGTAGTTGCGCAGTTAGCTCAAGAACACGTGATTCATTCGTGGATAACGGACTGGAAGAGCGTGGTTTTGCGCGTCACCGCGAGCAGCCGCGATGAAGATATGGAAACTGAAACCAATTAATTACTGCAAGAAATGACACACTTCGGTGCCAGATTTTTCTCTAAAATGTGTCCATCGAAGGTCCCAAAGGGGGTATTACCCATTTTATTGCCGACGGCGCCCTGCTTTAGAAGTGATGTTTTTCACGAAATTCCTTCGAATTTTGATATAAATAATGGGCGCGTTCCACTCATTCACACGGTGCGCAGCTTGTAGGCGGTACCGGACAGATACTTACAAAAAAGAAAGTTCTTCGACTGGTGCTCCCGTTCGCGAATTATTTAGCAAGGGGATACAACTGAAACAAGTGCTAAACGAACTGGTATATGGGAGACAACTTGATGAGTTCCCCATCCAACTTGAACTACAATCCTGCATAAACCTTCCGGAATTCGACCCTTTTGTTTCCCCTGTCGCTCGCACCACTGGCAATTGCGCTGATTGGCCTTATGCGGGCAACATGTGTCTAAACTAGATACCGACTGTATATTAGGCGCCATTAATTGGTGCGATTGCGAATGTAACGACCTACATTAACTCTTTCATCCCCTCCGATGCATTTCCTCCGCAATTGGCATGTTTATTAAGGGCGTGGTATAATGATAATAACTACTGTGTACCTCCGTCTACGGCCTTGTTCGCGAGGGTACTGGTTGGGGCATCAGATTAAGAGCTGGAGAAACCGCTTGTTAAGAAAACGATTTCGCCCCCCCCCCCTCCCCACCACCACGACCACCACTACACACACATAAGTAGCAACCGGGGATCGAACGTCTTAGCTATTTAATTTGGATGCAATTGGACAGCGAGAACATATAATTGCACATATGTAGAGAATTGCGCAATATATTATGCAACTGCAGCTGTACAACTCTAGCGTTGATGGTGACTGGTGAGCATGATGATAGCAGAGAAATATATACGTATACTGATATTAACCATACCTTACCATCTTCATCCCCCACCCCACCCCCCTGTACGTTCCACAGAAATGTATATACGTGAGAGTGTTGCATTCCTAATCATACTTTGAAGTATTTTTTTAACTATACGCTCGAAAAAAAAAAAGAGTCTGAGTCATTTCAGTCCTTTTGGGGGCTAAATCCATTGCACCTCTGTTAATCCCTTTCGCCGTGACTAAATGCACGGGAGTTTATGTGAAGTATCTAGTATACGCCTTTTTGTGGCAATTCAGAATACTGCAAAAAGGCGTACGTTTTCAACATCAGGAAAGCGAAAGATATAATATTGCATGGCGGCTGGTTCCGACCGTCCTTACTCGCCGAAGGACCGGAAGTCTTCGTGGCACCGGAAGTTGTGGCGGGGGCTTGTTTATGTTTATTCGAGAATGTCACGTATACTCCAAGACACTTAAAGGGTCGGTCTCATCCAGAATCCCATCTATGAAACCGATACTACTATGATCGGCATCGGCCAACAATCTACTTAGCCTTCTTTTTTTTTCTTTTTGTGCTCAGATATTAAATGAACAAATTTTGAAGATCAGCTCTGCTTCCTGGGCTGTAGAGGCTTCGGCGGCGTGGCGTCACTTCCTACGCGGAGGAGTGAGAGAGCGACGCTCAGAGGAGGGAAGACGCAGTCCAGACCACAGTACCAGACCCCGTAGACGAAAGGGTGCTGGGCGGACGCAGTGCATTCGGGGCAGGTCATGGGCAAACGTCACAGCACACGTGACCTTAAGGATGGCCGCGCCCGTGCTCCGCGGCCAAACCGTTTGTAAACAACGCGTTTGTTCAATCTGTGCGCCGTTTTGGACGTTTTTCGATCCCGGTAATTAGTTTTATTCGAGAATCTCGCAGTTCAACGCGCAGTTTTGTACTTGAGGGCTCGTATTGTCGACCATTTCCAAGGATGTAATGACGACCCGGCGTTAAGAAGAAGCACCGCATAGTTTACGCCGGCAAAATACGTTCATCTCTTGCCTAGACTCAGGCTTTTACATTATGGAGTTCATTCACGAGCTGGCCTACCCCGTCTTGTTCATCTCTTGTCTTTGTGTCAACGGGAATATGTCGGCAAGCGCTGAAACGACATGCAAGCAAAGTCACATGACCTCGAAATGACGTTGCCTATGACCGTTGCTTCTGTGTTCCACTCTCAGAACATCAATTTGCCTATGACGTGTCACCACGACAAGATGGCGATTTTGCGAAAAGCAGATTTGTGTCACCCCTGGCGGTCCAGACGCCCCGTAAGTCTGTGAGACGCCCGCACGGCGCCTTTTCTAGGACGCGCCCTCATTGGTTCTTAGGGAGTGACGTTTTCTCGTTTTTCCAGAGAGGGAGCTCCGGAGTACTCTCAACATCCGGCGTCTGCTCCTGTCATATCATGTATTCCATGGAATAACAGTCAAAGTATGCCGCTATTTCGCTTGGGATTCTTGATACCTTGGTCACTTGCCCAGGAGGAGGAGGAGTTTCGAAATCGAGTGGAACAGACGCGACCGTCCCTTCAAACAGAAGAGAAAGTAGTAGAAAAACGCAAAAAGCAAAAGAAAAGGGCAAAACAAATGCAACCGAAGACGGCCAAGAGACGCAAGAAAAGCAAACGGGGGCCATCTAATGAGTGAGTCTGGTTAACGAGACCGTAGTTCAAAAACGGGCTGTATTTATACTATAACGCCAGTTCAATAAGTTTTTCCACGCGAAAAGAACGAGCGCGTCTCATCGCACAAGGCACGTGTGGCTTCCTTCGAGCGTCTCGGTGGTTTGGACGCGTGAGAATCTTCTGCGCGTGAGATCATATAATCACGGTCAAGCAATATTCGGAGAAGTCCGTTATTGTAGCGGAGGGCTCGTTCGAGGAGGGGTTGCGTCATTTCTAGGAATAACGGGCTTCCGAGCATCGATGTGTGTATTTATATTGTGGCCCGCTTTCTCGGAAGACTCAAATTGCACGCAATAGTTCCTTTAGAATGGTCGTGATGTCCGCGAGGCGGGATGATGACGCCCAAAATGGCTGCCCCCATCCAATGTCCCAGAACGGTTGTTTGGCTGTATGGCCTGAAGGGAAGATTTTGACGGGTATAAAATACGCGCGCGCGCACACACACGCGTAAAGAGGAGACGATGATTAGATTGGGCTCATAAAATACAACAGCCCACTACAGATAGAGAATTTGCAAGTTACTGTGTATAGACCTACCCCTGTTTGTAAACAAATGACGTCATAGTGTTCGATAGCGCCACCAATTTGGTAGAGTTGAACTACGCTCGCAGCTTAGGGCGGACAAGATCAGCCCGAAAGCCACATCCTTGAGGGGACCTTCGGTCCTACTTTTGTTTCAACAGGAGGCAGCGAACAAGTTCCCATTCGTGGATCCCAGCCCTCCCCCTCCGATTTGTTTCGGTTTCAATCTGTCTATCAACGTCATGATGACGTTCCTCGGGTATAGAGAAACGTCATTCACACGAACGACATCCCCACGGAATATTCTAGTCGAAGAAAAACTGCTTACAGGACGGGAAGTTCCGTCATTACTTACGTTGAACATTTTCACGAATCCGGAGTGTTGGAAGCGGCGTCCTGTGCGCATAGCAGACGACACCATCGGCCCTGTCGGCTGGAACCGTATTCCATAGCAGACGACGCCATCAGCCCTGTCGGCTGCTACGGAATATCTTCTGGTCGATCACGAACATGCCGCATAAGCACATCTTCCGTATTCTGGGGAATGTCGCTCGGTGTGCATACGCGGTTATAATAACAAATGTTGCAGTACGAACTGAAGGCGTTGGTGCATACTGCATGGTGATGGCCATCCAGTGCGATGTCTCGTTGTGGGGGGGCTCCACAGAGCAGTGCCCGCCTCTGTGCCCTACTGCCTTGTTCATTCTTTATGCTGTCGGGGGTGGTGATGGTAAAAGGGCTCGCCGTTGTCGGTCTCACAGGTGTGGGCAACGTCACGACTTTATGCTGTCATCACATCATCATCAACTACACCAACCACCGCTGCTCGTAGTCTGTACTTTGCTATAGTAGTCACTAGTGAGCTAAACTAGCCAGCTCCACACTTGTTGAGCCACAATCTCCACATTATTTTTAACCAATCCAATTCAATCCAATCCTCTTTCTGACCCCTGCAAAACGAAACCTCGGTGAAAATGAAAATAACAGCGGATATATACGCAATACAACTGCAAATGAACAGCTCAGTTGGCAACCATGACAACACCTCTGACTGAGACATCGCAAAAATAAAACTGACATCATATCACTTTCCGATCTTGTGCAGATAAATACATATTTTTAACCTTTTTTATGTTCCGCTAAGTCTCTCCAAGGTTTCTTGCGCGTCCACCTTCGATGTATCTTTCCATCCCAGTTTGAGCAGAAACCATTAAGAGTTCAATCACGTTCTTTGCGAAGTCGCGATCGTTGCTCGACATACAAAGCGATGCCTGTCGTCGCAAGTGGAAACTTTCCACGGCTCTCGTTACACAGAACGTTACGGAACGGAAAAATGACACATGTGACATCGGCAGCACGCAAACACTACTGAACCATGTGGTGTCCTCATGAACAAGACAGTGTAAACACAGTATAGTAGCTTGCGCAATACGTTTTGATATGGGAGGCAAGATCACTGTCGTCATCACGCGGTTACGGATTATGAGTAGAGTTGCCATAGCTAGACAGTACTCCGAAATGTGTATGAGAAGTCGTGAAATACAAGCAAACTTAATGCGTTAAACGGAATGGCAGTAACTTCTGCGTCCTGGCGTTTCTGTTCTTCCTCTCTTTTTTATGTCTTATATTCAATTTTCGGTTGCAGATTTCGTCGCGTGCTGAATTCAATTCCTCCATATTTTTTTAAAACGTTACTTATCAACTTATCACCTCCTAACCAACCATAATCTCGAATGACATCGTTCTCTCCCCTGATTTGTTAAAACCAGGATTCGTACGCTTTTTTTTTTTCTTTTTTCGGCAGTTATGCAGGCCATAATTGTAACAGAAAAGGCGTACGCCTCCTGTTTTCAACAAATCAGGGGAGAGAAAGATGCCATTCGAGATAATGGTTGGTTAGGAGGTGGAGTATGGTAAGATATCACTCTAAACACTGATGGTGGTGGTGGGTGGTGATAGGGCTTGCCGTTGTCGGCCTCACGTATGTGGGCAACGTCACGACTGACGCCCTGGGGGAATGTGCGTCCTGGGCCGACTTCTAAGGGAACTGTGCCGACATATGTCTGAAAGCGTCTAAACACTGAACTTCACCGCATAGCACGCTCTGCGCCAACCATTGCTACGAATGATAGGGTTATCGCTTTTGTTTCGCGGAGAGATAGAAGCGTACGCCTTTTTGTGTCGATGTGGATTCATGATAATTAACACAAAAAGGCGCACGCCCCCCTCTCTCCTCGAATCAGAAGCGATAACCCTATAATTCGTGACAATGGTTGGCGCAGAGCGTGCTATGCGGTGAAGTTCAGTTTTTCGAAAACCATAAATAAAAACAGTGGTTACTTGGACTGTGTGCCTTTTTTTTTTTCTTTTGCGTTCATCTTTTATGTCCTTGAACTTATCTTTTTAAAACCACCCACTTCTTGTCGGGTGAGATACAGCTGCATAGGTTTGTAACATTTCTCCAACAACAAGAACAACAACAAAGTTGTTGTTGTTCAAAATGATGAATGGGAACATTTCTCCATCGAGTCGCATTCAATGAATTAATGCAGCATCTTAACGGGAGGTGTTTCGTGGCATGCGGAAAGAGAGCGTTGAATCAACAGTTGTTGTTGTTGTTGATGATGATAGGAGAAAAAAAAACTAAGATGTGAACCCGCTCACCATGGGACAAGCTACTCCAGGTCTAGTATACTCTTAAAAATGAACTTCACCACATAGCATGCTCCTAGCCAACCATCATCCCGTGTGACATCGTTCTCTCCCCTGATTTGTTGAAAACGGGAGGCGTACGCCTTTTTGTGACAATTAACCCGGGAGGTACCCGGGTTCGAATCCCGGTGCCGGCTGTGCTGTCTGGGGTTTTTCCTGGGTTTTCCTCAGACGCTTTCAGACATATGTCGGCACAGTTCCCCTAGAAGTCGGCCCAGGACGCACATTTCCCCAGGGCGTCAGTCGTGACGTTGCCCACATACGTGAGGCCGACAACGGCAAGCCCTTTCACCATCACCACCACCACCACCATCATTTTTAAGAGTGTAGAGAAAAAATCAGCAGTTGTTGCTGTTGTTTCTCGCAGGATGTCACGCAACCCGTATTTCATTTATACGGTTTACGAATTTTATTCGTCTAATGTCCTCGTATCCGCACCTAACACCTTCACTCGATACTGGCAAACCGCCCAGCGTCTTGAACCGAAACCCAAGTCTTCCAGGTACATATGACCCCGTTAGGGAGAAATCGAAAGATTTGTGACTCGCACACATGTAGATCTCTTCCCCCTTTCTTTCCCTCCATTTCTCTTTCTTTATTTGGGAGCCGTTACGTGCACGTGACTTTTAAAGATGGCGACACCAGTTGCGACGAAAGTTCAACACGTGTCTTGGCTCCCACTCAAAGACGTAGTGTAGTTATCCCGTAAGAAAGGGATTGTTTACAAGTATAATTCGCATTAGCGAGAAACCGCCAGCTGTAAGGCACCGCTACGGTTGAGCGTTGTTGGCACATCACTATGACAAGTTAGCCGTCCCGTTCGAGAAGGTGTCAGTCGCTTTCCGAATGCGAGAACGAAGTTGGCACAGATGTACCTTGGAAAAGACGTTCTTCAATGTTGACAGCCGGCCGTATACCTGGGAAGCCCTATAGCCGTCATGGCATCACATGAGCTCTGCTTTGAGGCAAGTTAACGCAAATCTAAAGAGCTCCGTGATTGGCTGAGGCGGGCGCGTCACGCCTCCGAGCCACAACGTAGTGCGCCTGCGTGCTTCACACTCTAAAAACTGAACGTCACCGCATAGCAGGCTCTGCTCCAACCCTTGCCACGAATGATAGAGCTATCGCTTCTGATTCGAGGAGAGAGAGAGGCGTACGCCTTCTTGTGTAAATTATCATTTAGCTTTTACACTGTTACAATAGAACTTCACCACATAGCACGCTCCTAGCCAGCCACCATACCTAATGATATCATTCTGTGTCATGATTTGTTCAAAACTGGGCGAGCAGCCTATCTGGGACAAGCATAATGTGTCACAGATAGGCACCTCACCCCATTTTCAGCAAATAAGTACACAGAATGATATCATTCGGAATGACGGTTGGTTAGGAGCATGCTATGTGGGGAAGTTCTGTTTTAACAGTGTTAAAGCTTGAGTGCGGCCAACAACGGCAATCTACCTCGATCCCCGCCCTCCCCCGTTTTAACCGTGTAGAATGCAGTGCTTCAGCGAACTGCATTCTACGCAAGCGGAGATATACCTATAGCGATGACTCTCTTAGTTTGCACAGAGATTCTTATTTCCCGTGGATTGAAACCATGAACGACGCGAGAGATCACGCGAATTTGATTGGATTGAATTGGAAAATCAAAATATTCCTGGCATCGCTATAAGCAGCTTAGCCGTGAATAAGCGCGAGCGCTTCGTCCGATATACATGAACGATAACGATAAATGCAATCACATATGAGGCAATAAATATTCCGACATTCGAGCTCTCCAAAGATTAGTTCTTTGGGCGCTTACGTGGAACGGAGTTCACGTGTACACTTTATATTAGATCACGTTCGTCACGCATGTATCTGTGCGACACATGTGTTGCGTCAGGTCACTTATGAGTACACTTTTAAAAATGAACTTCACCACATAGCACGCTCCTAGCCAACCATCATTCCGAATGACAACGTTCTCGCCCCTGATTTGTTGAAAACGGGAGGAGGAGCCTATTTTGTGACCATTATGCACGGCACAAAATAGGCTCCTCCTCCCGTTTTCAACAAATCTAGGGCGAGAACGTTGTCATCCGGGATGATGGTTGGCTAGGAGCGTGCTATGTGGTGAAGTTCATTTTTAAGAGTGTAGGAGCGTGCCATGCGGTGAAGTTCATTTTTAAGAGTGTAGGGTTCCGCCTTTTCAGTTTTAATCGAAATACACCGAAAAACATACGCAGAGTAAATTTTGCCTCATTCGGTTTTAATCGAAAAACATCGAATACAGAGCGACATTCCAGGACATGACAGAGCAAAATTGCTGCACGTGCCCAGCTAGTTGTTGATGCAGATCACAAAACCATGCAGAAATACGATGGTTGTGAAACATGTCCGTATACAGTTCGGTGACCGGGAGGGGTGATGTCTTTCTATTTTTACCTTTTCACCTTTTCAGTTTTCTTTCTCCTTTCATTCATTTCATTTCCTTTGGGGAAGTAGCAGAATTCGTCAGTGACGAATTCAATATCTTCAGTTTTTTTTTTTTTTTTTTTTTCTATAATCAAACTCAAACTCATGTCCGTCTACTATTTCGTTCGCCGTAAAACGCCACCCTTGCGAATAATGCCATGTTGATTGACCGTCGTGCGGAAACTACATGTGATTTCCATTCGCCGATAACTGTCGGGTAAACCGTGTACACGCCAGGAAAAACATCCGAAGACGCCGATTTCGTGGAAATCAATAAATATAAAAAAACATACACCGATCCGCCCAAAAATAAAAACCGGAAACGCGGAACCCTACATATGAGTTGTAATTATTTTAGCGGTGTGGGTTCGAAGTCGTCCTCGGACTTCATTTTCCTCGGACTACCTCAAAACCAGATGTCTGTTCTGTCGAAGTACACGAAAAACATGTTGACATCTGCTTACGGCTGCCAGGAAAAAAACAGTGCAAGATAGACTATTAAGTCTGTGAGTTGTATCAAGTTAAAAGCCTCGCTGTGCCGATGCCCTGTCATAATATAACTGCATAAGTCGACAACACACATCAATCTACTGGAAAGTAAGAGTGAAAACACAGGAAGGTTGGAAGTCATTTCTGCAAACAAAGGATTCCAGCTGTTTTCTTCTCTCTCTTATATTTTTTTCTCGACCCTTTATATATTTCCCCCTTTGAGCGCCGTGGCATTTCCTTCTGTTACGCAACAGTTGTTTCAGCGTTTCTTGAATCTCGCAGTGTATTCAACTGTTTTGCCTGTCTAAAAATTAGTTTCTTGTTACCTCCTGTGTTTTGACGCTCTCCAAGCTTTGATGAGTCATCGAGCACATGTGCGAGTCTGTCTGTGTGTGTGCGCGTGCATTGCAATACACAATGCGTTGCTCCCTATGATTTCCCCGATGCCCGTAATGTCGGCTTATAATATGAAACGGCCACACTACAAATTACAGGTATAGTGCAGCACACAAAATATGCATGTATAGCAGCGTCGAAATATGCAGTATAATCGGTTAAAATATGACACAACGCACAGGCTTGATGACAGCGAAATCAGCTTATATCGAGACTTTTACGGTCTTTCCCACCGTTACTCGCACGAAGAAAATTTCATGGTCCGTTTCGGCGTTGGGGTTTCGTGTATACGGTTAGGTTAATTAGGTACGGGTAGTTAGATGAATGTAGTTAATCGAATTTAATTTCCTAGTTATATCATATAAAATAGCTAATGGAATTGGAAAAATTAAAAGGTCACCAATGTAAATTCAAAGCCCAAAACGTCGCCTATACGATGAAAGATGAAAGTCACTGAAAAGGTTAGCCAGCTGTAGGACTCGAACCCACACTTTCTGGTTGTCCCTTCTATGTGTGTTTGTCCCTTCTATGTTGTTCCAGCCTCAGAACATCAGTTCTTTCGTGTCGCCTATACGTCTGCAACGGTGATGTCCTCCCGTACCCCCCCCCCCCTCTCTCTCTCTCTCTCTTCCTCTGTGAAGTTTCGTAATATCGATGACACCATCATGAAGAGAGCCGCGGCAAATTGTGGTCGCCAGGTGAGCGTTCCCTTAGCAACCGCAGACTCCCTGCATATGGCCCTTGACCTTGCTTTCTAAACGACCATATTTACCGTATCAACGGAGTTGGTTATAGACGAGAAACTCCGAGTTTCTCCCCAACAACGGGCCTGTTTTAGCCTGTGTTTGCCCTGCGAGATTGTGAGATTTTTTAAGACCCCTTTTAACGACTCGCACATTCCGCATCATGAAAATACGCGACGCGCCTGGACGCCTAGCAACAAGTGGCAATTAAACGCTGCCGTGTGTGTACGTAACCCTTTGCTCTTTTCCTGTTCTCACTCCCCCGTCAGGGCATAAACGTACCTTTTATGATGCCTATATCTCCCCTTCCATAATAAAACTGCGTACCGTAGCGTTTACGGTGTTCCTGTCGTTCATCGTAGTTTTTATGAGCAATGCGCAAATATGCGATGGTTTTACTACCAACACTGCGGCACAAACACAGTTGTTAATCGAGATTGTGCCCTTAATGGCCCACGCGGTTACGCGAAGTTTTTGTGTTGAGCTCCTTGGATATGAAGAGAATTGTTGATGATATTATACGTAGCAGTTGGAAGTTTCGTAAATTATTTTCATCAGTCGGTTGTTGGTAATGATGCTGTCTTGCTTTCCTTGGTGGAACCCGCTCACGTTGGTGTCAGTGCTATAGGTCCCTCACCCAATTTAATGCCGCACCATCACTCATTACTTTCTTTCTTGGAATTGCTGTGGGACACTATGATCTTCAACGCACTCTTTTGTAGAACTGAACTCATATCGTGACAGAAATGAACTTCACCGCATAGCACGCTCCTAGCCAGCCATCATCACGAACGTACGCCTTTTCTGTGACAGTTATGCTGTTCATAATTGTCACAAAAAATGCGTAGGCCTCCCATTGTCAACAAATCGGGGCAGATAACGAAATCATTCGAGATGATGATTGGCTAGGAGCGTGCTATACGGTGAAGTTAATTTCTGTCACGATATAAGTTCAGTTCTATACAAAGGAGTGCGGTGAAGATCATCCCCCCCCCCCATTTCTAAGAGTGTGGAGTTCTTTTGACGTGCGCTGGGAGTCTCCGACAGACGGCCCTGGAAGCAATGTGTGTGTGGGGGGGGGGGGGGGGGGGTCGAAGTAGCTTGCCGTAGTTGACTGCACTCAAGTGGGCATCGTCACGACTATTGCCAAAAAAAAAGGGGGGGGGGGGAAGTGAGTTAACTATTTGAAAGTGAGGCGTAGGCAGGATGAACGATACTGATGGGACGGAGGTGCACTGTATATGAGAGGTACACTAAAGCAATGTGGATACTTCGCCACATTCCAAGGCCAACCATTCCACAGAATGCTATCGCTATCACTCCTGATTTCTGGAAAGGGCGGGACGTCCACTTTTTTGTGACAATTAACATAACCGCATAAGAGTCACAAAAGGAGCGTACACCTCCTGTTTTCAGCAAATGAGGTACGAGAACGTTGTCATTCGGGATGATGGTTGGCTAGGGTCGTGCTATGTAAGGCCCGATAGATTTTCGAATACAACACGAAGAGAATGATGTCGTCGATTGCACGTATTGTACCTTTTGTTATCCCCGTATATACTTTCCGGTGTATTACGCGGGCGTTATACAGTAAAAAAGTGCTCTGAAGAGGTCCCGCGCGTTATCTAACGGTGCGCGTTATACACGGAAACATGTTCCTGCTGAGTTCCCTTTCAGGTCGGTGACGCACAAATTCTAGCCTCTTCGAGAGTGTGCTGTGGCTTTCCCCCATACCTCTTAGGGTCAGTTGACAAAACCGGCGAAAGGGCACTGAACAATAATCTTGAATTCATTTCGGAAGAATGGCGTGATTGAGAAGGGACGCGGAACGGAAAGCAGAGAGGAGACTGAAGTATACTATGACAACAACAACAACTAAATCATGACTATGACCTGGGGTGATTCACCGCTTGAGAGCAGTACCCTACCCCATTACACGAGAAGCATGAGATGTGAAATATGAAAATGAAGTACTATGACAGCGATGCTGTTGCATCGGAGTTTCACGGATTTGACTAAATGTGCATGTATGAGTATGATTTCAAATATAGCATATGCATGTATGAGTATGATACACCGCTTTGGTTTATTGTGTATACTGGTGGTAGTACAGAAGCCTGTAGCACCATTGCGGTGCGCGTTATACACCGAACATTTTTCAAATTCGGCCATTTTTAGGGGTGCGCGTGATACAGCGGAAAATACGGTAGTCGATTTTTTTTATCCTGTATGACGCATGTAACTCGGAGCTAAGTTGATTAAAGTAGGTTTTCCCTCTTTGTTTTGGAAGAGGCTTATCGGAACAATTAGGAAATATGAGACATTGGAAGACACGAGGAAAGATAAGCGCAGGTTTCCAGTTTAATGACGCAGGATATATGACCAGACTCAAATGTTATCAGTCTTCCAACTTCATAACAAGGTCACGATGCCGCCTACTGCTCCTGTACCATGTCCAGTTAGACCACGGTTCATTGTCCAATGCGTCTATCTCAGCCTGATTAGGAAAGCAATTCTTGGATCTGCCTTTGTCTTTCTGCGCAAACAGATGTGCGTGACCTAGACGGTACGCATTAAAGGGGCACTAAACCAAAAAAGGAACTTGTTCTCAAACGAAAGTCTGTGTTTCAATTAGTATACGCGTAAATGGGGGAATGTGCGTCCTGGGCCGACTTCTAAGGGAACTGTGCCGGCAAGGATCTTTGGCGGCAACGAATAGGATCCTCGGGAAGCAAAGATTGACGGCATCCAATCAGACAGCAGGAGAAGCGCGAGCATGCCTACCATGTGCCTGTGGATTTGGAACGGGTCCTGTCGCAGCATTGCGTGCATGCGCGCACCGCATCATGCATAAAGCGCGTTGTTGCAGTTTTGAATACCAATTTACTGTATTGTTGCCCACAACAGTAATCACAAATGTTCTAGTGACAGTAATTATCTTCACATCCGCCGGAGAGTGATGCCAGCACGCCTCGCAAGTCACACTATGTTTTTCGCTGGAACTGCTTTATGGCGTGGCACGCGCAAAGCACCTGCTGTATACCCGATGTATACACGATGTATAACCGATGCACGGGCTGTAGCGACGTTCACTGCGTAGTGCCGAGGCACGAACGAGTTCTTTATAATTCTCCCTGTAGCGTCGTCGAATCAAAGTTTTGAATCATATTCATATGACAACAAGTGTGAAATTATCATAGCGGGTAATGTAATTTGAAGTGAACTTGTGGCGGCATTTTAGTGCCCCTTTAAATATGTATCAAATAATGGAGCGGTTATTATTTTCCTGAATGAATGAATTGGTGATAGTGAATGAGGTCCTTAAAGGCGCTCATGAGTGAATTTGTCGACTTGTGATTTCAATCAAAGAAAAGCACACTTGATGACAGGGCACCAGGAATAAAATTCGAACCCGCACCTTCTGTTTGCCCCTGAGATATGGTACCGTCACATTATGCAGGCAACCCTCTCTCATCAGCCACATCAAGCCACGCTCACATGTCTAAGGACCATCGATTACCCTCAACACGTTCTCTCTCACATCCTTTTCCCAGTTACACTCGCATTCGCAGACGAACACAATCAAGACAGGTCGTTACAAACTAACGAGTGGCGGGAAATTCAAAAAGGTGGGCACGTGACACATTGCGCGTGACGTGTACCACGGCCTTCACGTATCCCGTGAAGAGCCCCGTGCACGTGTTTTATCACGTGGCCACCTTTTTTAAATTTCCCGCCCGCCTTTTTGAATTTCCCGCCACTCGTTAGCTTGTAACGACCGTAACGACGATGAAACGATTAAGCCCCAGGATAGCCCACCGTTGAGGTTCAGCAAGCTCAGGACAACCGTTGGAGTCCAAGGTGGCAGAATGAAATGCCATGGGTTCATTCAGCATATGTTGCGTATTACAGTCGATTAAACAAAGAAAAAGAAGAAGAAAAAAACAACAGTAGGGCTGTCTGTCTTGATTGTGTTCGTCTGCGAATGCGAGTGTAACTGGGAAAAGGATGTGAGAGAGAACGTGTTGAGGGTAATCGATGGTCCTTGGACATGTGAGCGTGGCTTGATGTGGCTGAAGAGAGAGGGTTGCCTGCATAATGTGACGGTACCATATCTCAGGGGCAAACAGAAGGTGCGGGTTCGAATTTTATTCCTGGTGCCCTGTCATCAAGTGTGCTTTTCTTTGATTGAAATGACAAGTCGACAAATTCACTCATGAGCGCCTTTAAGGACCTCATTCACTATCACAAATTCATTCATTCAGGAACTTTAGAATCATGTGATGTTGAATGAATGACTACGATATGATGTGCTGTTGGAGTTGATTAAAAATGAAGTTATGATACCATGTGATGTTGAAGTTGACGTTGAATGATGAAGGGTTTTAATATGAAGTCGAATGATAGGTGATGATGTTGATGGGTTGTGATGTTAACGTTGAATGATAGGTTATGGTGTTAATGTGATGTGATGGGCTGTGCGAGTAAGGCTCACCTGATGTGATGTTGAATGAATTTTACAAAAAGTATTATTGTAATATGCAACTTAGCGCTGTGAGTCTTCAGTGTTGATAAATGTTCCTCCTTCTGTGTTCCATTGTTGCTTACTGCTACGTTGCGAGTGGGGATAAGCCTCGTGCAAATATATCATGGTGCAACAATATCCCATCAAAAGGGACTTCGACACACTCAGATTTAGAGAAGATAAAAAGATATAGATAAATCACGAAGGAAAAAAAATACTTCATATAAACTGAACGCAGAAAGATAGGAATAGGATAGGGCCTAGCAGGCGGCGCGACATCTGGGTGTCTTGTGCAGATGGCTTCCTGCCATCCTGCGCTCATGAATGCAGTTCCCACTCTGCAGTTCTTCTCGCCCTCTACGAAAGCGTCAGCGGCTAATGCCTGGAGGCTTCTCGTCTGCAAACCAATGCATGTTGAAAGTTCCAGCCTCAGAACATCAATTTCCATCGTATGCAAGTTGCCTCATTGCGCATGCGCTCCGTTGTCGTCTGCTATGAAGGAACCGGCGAGTCCTGACGGAAAAGTACACCTTTTTCAAACATGAGATGGTTGCAGTGCGCGCGGTAATTAAGAGATAATAGTGCGTTTTAGCATATAGTAGTACGCTATCGCCTGTGCGTACGTAAGGGATTGCGTTGGTGGTTCTGTGCACGCTCCGGTATTTAAGAGTGTGTGTATAGAAGAATAAAGTTAGTCCTGTCTCGTGTGTGCCTTTTATCTGTGTTTGTGACTGCGGCATTTTGAACTTGTAATGTACCGACTTCCCCAACTTGGGACTCTCTGCGCCCGCGCAGGACATAAAGAGAGGTTTGCGCATTGCGCAGAAGCACCACACTATCCCTTAAGTACGCAAAGGCGACAGCGTTCGATATACTAAAGCTCACTAATGTGCATCTTTTAACCAACGCATGGGGGCGCCAGCGAATCCAGCGTCCAATCAATGGTTCAATCCATCAAAAAGCAGCGATCCATATGTCATGACGCCGCGCTAACTGAGAGGAGGCTCATTCTGAGTAGAGGACATGGAATTTCTGCGAAGCGAAAGTCAGGACTCCTATGAACCAAGGAGCAAAAAAAAAAAATCGATGCTGCGTTCATAGTAGGCGTCATGGAGCAGGAGAGAGCAGTAGGGATAGGATGGCGTGACCTTGACCTACATTAAAGAGGGTGAGGGTGAGCTCCTTTTCCCTTCCTCACTTTTCTCGTCTTTGTGAGGGTGAGGCAGGACGAAAGGAAAAAGGATTGCGCAAGAAGGTTCATCACACTAACGTTGGGACCGGCGTTTCTGCGTTCACGGGTTATTAGCTGCCGGCAAATGGAGCCAGGACCAGGCATGATGCAATTATCCGGGAAGAGTTCGCCGTGTATTGTCACTGGAGAGGTCATGCGGAAAACGTGCGTATAGTGACATGAAAGGGTAAAAAAATGCTGAAACTCGGGCATGTTTCATTGATTGGAATTTGATTCTCAGTAGGGATGGAAAAGTGACCTAGTGTTTCGTTTTTTTCTTTCTTCTTCTTCTGATCGACAGACTTCGCTGAAATCAGTACAGTATTCAGCATTTCCACCTTTCGAAGAAATCAGGGCTAAAGAAAGACTTTAAACTAAGAAAAAGAAGAAGGGAATAATGAAAGGAGCACAACCGCAAAAGGAAAAGCACTTCATGTACTACTCGCACAGAGTATCGGAACAAAGAAATCACAGTTTTCTTGGCTTCACAAATATAGTCAACATTTAGCTATAGTATAAGGTTGCTGACCAGGTCTCCTATTTTCCCTGTAAGGACGCAACGCACGTTTAAACTGACACTCACAATATTGATGGATGGTGTAATGAAAGAACTCTATATAATAAATAAGTTATCTTATCTGATACACCCGGAAACTGAGTTGAGCGATAGCAAGGAGCTACTAAGTTTAAGACGGGAAAAATTGGGTCAAGATCAGCGCAGTCTAATCTTGAGTTTGAGTGCACATCTTATGAAGAGCACATATAACGTCCCCTTCTCGGACTAGAGACGAGAGCTTATCTTTAGAGTTCTCCAGCACTGATTAACCTTTATGTAACAGACAGCCCGTATATTGGATTCCGCGATTCCAATCAAACACGTCCTCCACAAGTCAGAAGGGCATCCGCTGACCGCATCGAGTGTGCGCAATCCTGTTTGAAGACCGGTATCGTATGTTTGCTAGTTTAAGCGAATTCGCGAGGTGAGGAAATGATGACGTCGAACTGAGCTCGATAATGTCGAGTAAAAGCTAAAAGCGAATACCCTTTCTCATAAGCATATAAGACAAGAAGATGGCGTGATGTCTCGAAAAGCACGCAGTATACACACAATGTTGAGTGCGGTACTTCAAATACGCGCACGATTGGATTGAGTCTACGGATACCAGAATATATCTAGATTTGGCGCAGACTGTAGAGCAACGTATACGACATCATCCCACATCATCATCATCATCCATTCGTCCATGTTGTTGTTATTGTTGAGATAATTAACCGTAGGGTGGGTTCAACAAACCTCTTTAATAGAAGACTGAACAGGAAATGGACATGGCTTCAACAGCCCAAGAACTCCAAGAATAACTGGCACACGCCAGAGTAGAATATGGTGCTCTCGCGCAACTTCTTCTTGGTAGTCGCGCCACCACAATTGTATACGGCATAATCATAATATGGTCATATATGCAGGGTGCTAAAACGTATCAAGAAAAGTGCTCTTGATGGCTAAAGTAACTTTGACTCGTTCGAAGTAGATACAGAACTAAAGTATGGGATGTTATGATTGAAAATCCCTGACGCTTTCTGATTAAACGTCGCCGATGGGTACTGTTAGGCGGAGCGCAGCCATTGTGTATCTGTGGACACTATAGTCGTGTTCAACTAAAGAATGGAAAGAAATCTAGTCCGTCAGCTCTCAAAATATTACACACACAACGGGTCACAACGGCATATATCGTTCACTGGCGTAGCTAGAAAAATATTTCGGGGGGAGGGGGTGTCTACGGGGACTTTACGGGGGTGGGGGGGGGGGGTGAAGGGTTTCGCCTCGTTTCCCTCTCCCAAGGGTACGATTAGGGGGCGTTTAACCACCTCCCCCTCTGGCTTCGCCACTACACTCCAAAAACAGAACTTCACCGCATAGCACTCTGTGCTCGAACCACTGCATGCCACGAATGATAGGATCATCGCTTCTGATTCGAAGAGAGGGGGGGGGGGGGGGCGTACGCCCCTTTTTTGTGTGTCAATTATCATATATCCACTCTCTTAAGAATGATGGTGGTTGTGGTGGTGAAAGGAATGAACTTCACCGCGTAGCACGCTCCAAGCCAACCATCATCCCGAGTGAAATCGTGCTTCCCCCTAATTTGCTCAAAACGGAGGGCGTACGCCATTTTCGTGGCATTATGCAGTCCATAATTGCCACAAAAATGGCGTACGCCCCCCCCCCCCCACCGTTTTCATCAAATCAAGAGAGAGAGCGTTGTCATTCGGGATGATGGTTGGCTAGCAGCGTGCTACGCGGTGAAGCTCTGGTTTTAGAGTGCCACAAAAGGACGTACGCCCCCCCCCCTCCCCTCTCTCTTTCTTCGAATCAGAAGCGATGACCCTACACTCTAAAAACAGAACTTCACCGCATAGCACGATGTGTGCCAACCATTGCCATGAATAATAGGATTATCGCTTCTGATTTGATGAGAGAGAGAGAGAGGTGTAAGCCTTTTTGTGGCAATTTGGATGTACACTCTTAAAAATGAACTTCACCGCACAACACGCTCCTAGCCAACCATCATCTCGAATGATATCGTTATCTGCCCTGATTTGTTCAAAACGGGAGGCGTACGCCTTTTTTGTGACACTTTTGCTGTTCATAATTGTCACAGAAAAGGCGTACGCCTCCCGTTTTCAACAAATCAGGGCAGATAACGATATCATTTGAGATGATGGTTGGCTAGGAACGTGCTGTGCGGTGAAGTTCGTTTTTAAGAGTGTACGGTAATTGCCACAAAAAGGTGTACGCCCCTCTCTCTCATCGAACCCTTTCGTGGCAATGGTTGGCGCACAGCGTGCGATGCGGTGACGTTCTGTTTTTGGAGTATGTGTAGTATCGGTTCCTTGGGACGGTTAACCTACATGGTGTCCTGCGGTGAAGTTTCTCGTGCCTTCATTTTCAAGACTCTACAGCGAAGCCCCATTTATGGAGCACGCACTTGGGAAAATATTTTCGTGCCGTTCTCGCTGGGTTTCCTGCTCTTGAAACGCGCTTGAAACGGCCTTGGCCTTGTATCTTGCTTTTCCCTCCGCTTGCTACTTCTTCTTGTTCTTTTGCAGTGCTAACGTAGAACATAAATATAATATATATGTGAGCGGCTGTGACGTAACTGGCTGCCACCAGCAACCGATAAAGAAAGCCTCCTTTCTTTTGCAATCGAGGCTGCGCTCCAACTGGTCTCGCTTCAGAAAAGAGAGAGAGAAAAAAGAAAAAGGCACTGCCAAGTTGGCCAACCCTTTCCTCGATCTTGCTTCATACGCTGGTTCTTCTGGTACAGACTTTCTACTTGTCTTGAGTACTGTACTAAAAACTAATGCTCTATTTGAAATACTGCCGTTAGTATTATGCTATTTTATTCCGTACTTTTTCTGGAAAGGTATTTGTACTTCAAATATTTTTTTGTTTTTTTCTACTCTCTATTTTATTTTCGTTTGTCTCTTTGTCTTTATACCATGTTGGGTTTCACAACACGGTACCCATGCTTTTTTTTTTCTTTCTTCTTCTTCTTTTCAATACGTTGTGGAAAGTACAACTGCTGACCAACCGGATTATTTTTCAAAGAAAGAGAGGAAGGTCGGCTGAATGAACACTGTGAAGCGCGGTCAATAGAAAAATCGATAATCAGTTTCGTGACAACTACTGTCTTAAATGTATCTTGAGTGCTTTTGAAATATTTGCGGCTCTACTCTACTTACTTCCTTTTACCAAGCAGCGTTGATCGACTGATTAAAAAATAAAAAAATGGGAGACCAGCGATTTATGCCTACTCCCTTCCACCCCCTAACGCTCCCACAAAAAATCTGGAGGCAACCTTCCCCCTAAAATATTGCGAAATTGCGCAATTGTTTTCAATTATTTCAAAAGCATGTGCAAATACACCCCCTTGCGGAGCCCAAAACCCCTCCAAGCACGAAAGTCTATGGTCAGCTATGGAGTCACTGGATAGGGGTAGAGTAGCGCATTCGTTTTCTGCGCCGGAGCCGCCGTTCGGTGAACGCGATTGGGCAGAATCGAGTCACGTGGTCACTCTAGGGTAAACCACTGAAGGAGGCAAAATATCTTTATTGTATCTCAAGTACGTTCTCGCTTCTGGCCTTAGTATCCCATTTGAAATATAAATATTTTGCGTATTGTGCATGTCTGCTTCAGTGTCCTCTCTCTCTAGCGTATGGAAGAAACGAACGGGGAACAAATAATGTCTTCCAAAACTTGGCGAGCTATGCTGCCTGTAGGAAGGAGAAAATATTATTGCAGTCTTTATTCTCTATGGAACGCGTGCGTATCATATTCTAAATATGTGCGCCTCGATAATTCGTGACTAGCGGCCGATTGGGTACCCTTCACGCTTGGGAAAATGACCTGGCTGTCGAATCTCACCGGCGTCTTTGCCGTCTCAGGTTTTCCCCGGAATTTGCTCGCAGGCATTCCGCGCGAATGCCTCCCGTAAGCCAAGCGCGGTTTGGAAGACCTCTAAAACTTCCATTCATTCGTTCTGTCCACATTTCTACAGCTCTCTCGAATGGCCCCAGTTGTTCCGCGGCGCGCGCGTGATGAAGCAAAGACACGATCAGATGGAAAGTGACCCCATCTCTGGGCATTGTGACCAAACGCGTTTAGATGAGGTAGCCCCGTATAGGATCGCCGTTGACAGTGGGGGAAGGGTAAATTTATGGTCACGTGGTCACTGTCACGTGGTCCTCTATAGCTACGGACGGACCTACACGGCGGCTTCTCATAAAAAAAAAAGACTTGAAAAATAGAAGTCCCGGTACAGAAGTTAACCTATATTGACAGCTGAGAGGAAACGGGATAACATTATGCATGAATATGTACATGAACGTGTAACATTTCACTACATCAGTCTCGTAGACGTCTTACTGCAATGCCTGTCTTCATAATATAACATTGAACATAACGACCTTTCGCCCAGTACATAAGTGTAAGCCCCCATCCGTCGATGAATAATTTGTTCTGAGTACTCTTTCAGCTAAAGCTGTCCATGCGGCGCATTTCTTTTTTTCTTCCTCTTTTTTTTTTTTTAACTGATACCCCCTTCGCTAGCATACGAATGTTGGCTATTTTAAAAAGTACACTACAATGGACAGATGTGTGTGCACATGAATCGTCGAGCCCGAGGAACCAACTCACTGTCATTGGCAGATTTACTGTAGATTTAAAACGCGATACCAATAGGAAGCGCGGCGGGTAGACCTCGCGGTGTTGCACGAGAAAAAAAGTTTTCTTTGTGTCTGAATTCCATTCAAGGTAAACGTAGCACCACTGAATGACGTGCAGTTGCAAACTCGGCAATCGGAGCCTTGTCAAGCTCGTGTGAGCAGTGTTGTACGTAACTGTCTCTGTTCCGTAAGCCGTCAGGTGATGACGCAGTGAAGTGGTTACGTTACCGGAAAGTGTAACGTCCGATACTCTTTGTAGTAGGTAAAATTACACTAAACGAAGTGGTTCTAGGAGAATGGTGTCTTTGTTGCTTTCTGTGACATAGAAACCATGTTTGGTCACTGGCTGTGGAGAGTGTGAACAGCAGCCCGACCTCGAAGCTCAAGCTGGGTGTTCTAATGTGCTGTGCTAGCCGTAGCTGTTTGCATCATGTGCACAGATCGACATTAACTGTTGTAATAATAATTACATTAAACATTATAATCGTAATATACATCATAATTTGAGCTTTTATTTATTATTTCTTGTGAACTATAAATACAAATACATTCACTCCGCACGTCTTGCTCTCATCCGTGTGTTCATGTAGTGTAACAACATCGTATGCGAGGTAAGACAACGTGAAAAAAAATCACTTAATATCCTCCTATAACATTCTCTCCTAGCTGAGGACAGTGCCGTTGAATAGTGGTGTTTATTCTGCAATGTCTAGCGCTGGTATGAGTACGTGTACCATGGTGCCGCTGCTGGTGATGGTGATGATATAGTTCTTCCGCTGGCATTTGCAATTGTAACCCTCGGCAGCACCCTGTTCACATCGCAGAAACCTGTTCACATCAGCGACATTCGCGGGAATATTCCAAATGCTCCATTGCAGAAGATGTCACGCTAGTGCTCAACGTCAGGTTCCTTTTGTGCTCTTCTAAACATGGGAAACACCCTGCGGCTCAGCTTCAAGATATTCCGAAGCAGACGACACGACGTCGTCTGCTACATCTGCGTGTCGTCTGCGAGGTATACCAGTGCCACTACCGATTTTCCTTTGTTTTCTTCTCTTTCTTTTACTTCTTTTCCGTTTTCTTTCTTCTTTTCCTCTTTTCTGTTTCTTTTCTCTTTCATTTTTTTTTTGAATAGCAAGCCGGCTATACCCCCCCCCCCCCCCCGCCCCGACGCAAGAGGAGGCCCCCGAATAGAATAACAGAATATTCCGTTAGGATGTCTCTCTGGGAATACAGGCTAACATTGCATTTCCCCCTTGCTCTCTTTTTTTCCCGTTCACAGTGACGAGTCCAGAGCCGTGATTGGACAAATGCTATCCATTCAGTTCCCTCGTTGTCCGACACTCATCGTTCGCACGAGCGAGTAAAGTCATATCACGCATGTAAACGTACGAAGTCCGGTGGACTCGCTGTCGCACAATGGTCTTCAGGAAAGTCCGCTCCGAAGTAGCTTCGGACCGAGGCGAACGAGTGGTAAAGGTCCGCCTCGGACAGAGCAATTTGCATGGCGTGCATGGAACCGGATCGAACCGGACTCCCCTTCCAAGCAGGAAACACTGGCCGACCACTTATGTGCGTCGCAGCGCTCAGTGCATCGAGGTCGTTTGACTATGCAGTCATTATGCTATTGGTCAGTACTGTAACACGTGTCACGGCGTGCTGCATTGTACGAAATTTCCTTCTTCCAAGCGCTGATTTGAATTGATTTGAATTTAAAAAGTGTTTGTTTGTGATGCAGCCCTAAGGGCCCAGTAGACCTGTGTGTCATTTGGGGCGATGCTCACTCGGGAAGATTTTTCCCTAAAAATTAGACCTTCTCTTCCGTTCTGCAACGTGGTAGCAGGATGAAGCGTGTGACATGGATGGATTTTTTTTTCTTCTTATTCCTTTCTTATATGTGTTGCAATGAACGGCGCTAAGACGTGGACAAGCAAACTGCGTCTTTGACACGGTTTCGGTTTTGGTTCTAACTAACCCAGAAATTTGTGCGTGGACACGCAAACTGAGTCTCTGACACGGCTTCGGTTTTGGTTCTAACTAACCAAAAAATTTGTGTGCGGACAAGCAAACTGCGCCTTTGACACGGTTTCGGTTTGATTATAACTAACCCAGAAATTTGTGCGTGGACACGCAAACTGAGTCTTTGACACGGCTTCGGTTTGGTTCTAACTAACCCAGAAATTTGTGCGTGGACAAGCAAACCTGAATCTCTGACACGGCTTCGGTTTTGGTTCTAACTAACCCAAAAATTTGTGTGCGGACAAGCAAACTGCGCCTTTGACACGGTTTCGGTTTGATTATAACTAACCCAGAAATTTGTGCGTGGACACGCAAACTGAGTCTTTGACACGGCTTCGGTTTGGTTCTAACTAACCCAGAAATTTGTGCGTGGACAAGCAAACCTGAATCTCTGACACGGCTTCGGTTTTGGTTCTAACTAACCCAAAAATTTGTGTGCGGACAAGCAAACTGCGCCTTTGACACGGTTTCGGTTTGATTATAACTAACCAAGAAATTTGTGCGTGGACAAGCACACCCGAGTCTCTGACACGGCTTCGGTTTTGGTTCTAACTAACCCAAAAATTTGTGTGCGGACAAGCAAACTGCGCCTTTGACACGGTTTCTGTTTGATTATAACTAACCCAGAAATTTGTGCGTGGACACGCAAACTGAGTCTTTGACACGGCTTCGGTTTGGTTCTAACTAACCCAGAAATTTGTGCGTGGACAAGCAAACCTGAATCCCTGACACGGCTTCGGTTTTGGTTCTAACTAACCCAAAAAATTGTGTGCGGACAAGCAAACTGCCCCTTTGACACGGTTTCGGTTTGTTTATAACTAACCCAGAAATTTGTGCGTGGACAAGCAAACCTTAGTCTCTGACACGGCTTCGGTTTTGGTTCTAACTAACCCAAAAATTTGTGTGCGGACAAGCAAACTGCGCCTTTGACACGGTTTCGGTTTGATTATAACTAACCCAGAAATTTGTGCGTGGACACGCAAACTGAGTCTTTGACACGGCTTCGGTTTGGTTCTAACTAACCCAGAAATTTGTGCGTGGACAAGCAAACCTGAATCTCTGACACGGCTTCGGTTTTGGTTCTAACTAACCCAAAAATTTGTGTGCGGACAAGCAAACTGCGCCTTTGACACGGTTTCGGTTTGATTATAACTAACCCAGAAATTTGTGCGTGGGCACGCAAACTGAGTCTTTGACACGGCTTCGGTTTGGTTCTAACTAACCCAGAAATTTGTGCGTGGACAAGCAAACCTGAATCTCTGACACGGCTTCGGTTTTGGTTCTAACTAACCCAGAAATTTGTGTGCGGACAAGCAAACTGCGTCTTTTACACGGTTTCGGTTTGGTTCTAACTAACCCAGATATTTGTGTGTGGACAAGCAAACTGCGTCTTTTACACGGTTTCGGTTTTGGTTCTAGCTAACCCAGAAATGTGTGTGTGGACAAGCAAACTGCGTCTTTCACACGGTTTCGGTTTGGTTCTAACTAACCCAGAAATTTGTGCGTGGGCACGCAAACTGCGTCTTTCACACGGTTTCGGTTTTGTTTCTAGCTAACCCAGAAATTTGTGCTTGGACAAACAAGCTTCGTCTTTG
The DNA here is from genome assembly GCF_037126465.1 of Ornithodoros turicata. Taxonomy (NCBI): domain Eukaryota; kingdom Metazoa; phylum Arthropoda; class Arachnida; order Ixodida; family Argasidae; genus Ornithodoros; species Ornithodoros turicata. The sequence goes on from NC_088203.1 coordinate 14,082,311, forward strand.
ACACGGTTTCGGTTTCGGTTCTGGTTTTAACTAACCCAGAAATTTGTGCTCCTGTGAAATCTGTGATATATTGGTGTAGTTTCTTCGCTGTGATTGCGCCGGCAACGCCGCATCGAAGTAGGATTTCTCGTTTTTTATCTTCAATTTAATTTAACAACGAATAGTTTGTTTCCTTTATACATATAGATTGTGCCAAGCTTCGGTTACAAAGAGTAAAAAAGAAAGAGATACGTGAATTAATTTCATCACAACACTAGAACATGAAACGTGGTTGAGTTGAGTAACCATCAATTCCTCGGTTTTGTAACGGCCAACACGCACTAAAGAGGGAGAGAAAGAGAGGCGAGGGATAACTCGCGCTATATATGACGTTGCGCATCTCTGAGAAGAGGTCTCTCACTGAAACGTAAAATAGTGATGCCATCCTTTACATGGTGGTGAGTTTTTTAAATATCGTACACTGATGTAGTTTCTTAGAGGCTGAATGGCAGATGTTAATATATCCTTATATGAAAATGATGTGATAGGCGCATGAAAAGTATATACAAGTTGTGATAAGTTGATAAGGCGAAAAAAGACACGGAGACGACATGCACTTGAGTGGCGTGGAAAAAACGGTCTGGTATAGCGGTTTTTGATATCACATTGTTCTGTATCAGCATCAAAGTGGTAGTCCCATCATACAGACTGCAATTGATAAATTGATAAACATAATCGATTGCATTTTCTTGAAGGATTCCCTGTGAGGTCGTCCCAGGACCCACGATACCTTGAGATTAACATGCCACCATATCGACAGGCAGCATGCTCGACCAGGGTTGCCATATTTGGTTACTTTGCGCCCAATTGGCTGCTTTCTGACTGTCGTGGCGCCGAAATCACGGCCGAAATTTGGGCAATGGCGACTTGGCTATTTTCTGGCTACTCTTGTGGATACTCTCTCTCTCTCTCCATCTCTCTCTTTGTAACACTCAAACTCAAATCTTTTTCATTTGTGTTCAGCGTGGCGTGGCGTGAGGTTTACGAAAAAAAAAAAAAATGTCGGTCCGGTAATGTTGACCTTCCTTCGAGGCATACGAGTTACACCACTGCGCAAAGCTGCGGTGTGCCTACCGGAAAGGGCGGCAGTCATCACTTAAAAAGAAGAAGGGCGGCAAGTTGCTCAATCGTTCAGCGAGAAGGTAGAATATGCACGTAAACGCCTTGGCACACCATCGGAACTAGGTGGTTAACGGACAATCAGCCTGCTACGTATGAGATTTGCGTTGTTGTGTTGATGGTATAAACCTTAGTTCGCGGACGACATCTCTTGGAATGCGCGGCCCGTAAAACGGTCGTCGGGGCAGCATCGCTTGCGGTGTTGTTTCCTGGAAGATTTTTTCTAAACATCTCTGTGATCGTTTGTCGCGAGTATTCCCTAGGGACCGTTTTCAAGGCGTTTGAGGATTACACAGCCGTTTCAGGGGCAGAGTTTTCAGGAAAAAAAAAGTGCAGCACTGTTTCTGAAGCTCCAGCCTTCCTGTGGGGCTCCTTTCTGTGTTCCAGTGAGGCCAGAAGTCAAAATTCTTGGCGTGACTTTTGATTGCACTGGCATATCTACCGTAAATTGGCCACGAGTGTTTAATCGTTGCAGAGCTGTCCTGCGGCAGCTTAAGTTTGCTGATTTGCCCATCATTTTGCGTGCCCATCTGCTAGTGGCCTGGTACTACAGTCGCTTGTGGTTTCTAGGAGTCGTTGCCACGCCGCCACCACTAATTCGTACTGCCATCACTAGGCACGCGTTCCGTTTCCTCTGGAGCGGTTCGGTGGAGTGGGTCGCGAGGTCCTGCTTGCACCGTAGACGTGACCGGGCTTAGCCTTGACCGGCTTAGCCTTGCCGGTAGTGCTCGACAAGTGCCTTGCACTTCAGTCTCGCGTTTATTTCGAGGTATTGCACACTCCCGAACACCCAGCGTGCGCATTAGTGCAGTACTGTCTGGGATGTGCTACCAGGTGGTTCGTTGAGAGCCCTAGGTTTCGGCCTAGGTCAGAAGTCCTGCCTCATCAATACAGTGCCTGTGCTGATGTTGTACGGCGTTTGCGACTTCATCTTCCGGACGCTGACATCCAGTTATGGGCTGTCAGCGATTTTTATACAGCTATCCGGGAGTTGGAGTCTGGTCCCCCAAAGGGGGACTGTCCAAAGGAAACTACCTCCATAGGTAGCTCTCCTGCTTGATGACAATACACACACGCACACCTCTTTCATGGTGCCAATACATATTAGCTCTTTTGCCAGGAAGATTTTTTTCAAAAGATTAGTTGTTTTATACAACTTTCAGGGAGTTGGAGTCCGATCCCCTAGCCCCTTCGGTGCTGACGAAGCTGTGTTGGCGTCGAATCACTGCGGGCTGGCTAGATGCCCGACGCTCCAGTCTTCAGTTGAAGTTGGCCCACGATGTTCTTCCTCTTCGTGAGCGATTACAGTGTTTTCACATCTCTCGCTCTGACGGTTGCCCGTTTTGCGGGATGTGTGAAACCGCAGAGCACTGTTTCAGGCGTTGTCGTGTTCCTCTTTTGCTGTGGCGCAAGGATATTTCAGCTGTCGACTGTCCCCTGGGCCACCGTGCAGTTCTTGGAACCGTTGCCTGTTCCGCGCGTTCAGCGTAAACAATTGGCTTTATTAATTACCGAGATCAACTTTCAAATTTGGATCCGTCGTTGCCGGCTGGCTTTCGGTGGCCCAGACTTCGGAGACGCAGCTATATTTCAGGCTGTCAGGGCAGGGCCTCGTAGCCACATTGTCCGTGAGCAAGCACTGTACCGTCTTGTCGAGTGCTCTCACCGCTGACTGACGTCTACTCGTCTTTTGAGCCACGTTCAGGGTGAGTCGCAAATCATGTGCTAGCCAGCTCGCTAGGACCGTACTGCACTCCGCAGCGGCTCTCCCGTGTTTGGATTGTTCGCTTGGTATGGTCAGTACGAAAATCAAACACTCCTAGAGAGTGTTGTTATCTAGCTTGTAGGACTGTAACGTAAAGTTAGTGTCTGTCCAAAGGGGACTGCCTCCATAGGTAGCTCTCCTGCTTGGTGACAATACACACATTCATAGTTCTTCCGCTGGTCTTCCGCCTCGATGCCTATACACACATTCATAGTTGACGACAATACACACGCATAGGTGTGTGCAAAAAGCAATCTCTCTTTGGAGCGTTGTTATCGGGTATGTAAGAGGTTGTGTAAAAGAGGCTACCTCCATATAGGTACCTCCACCGTTGCGATCCCGATGAAGGCTTCTGATGGATGTTTGGCATTAGTAGTTCCGTGGGACTCCTGCCTAGCACTAATTCATCCTGATCTTCGTTTTTAGGGTGAGAACAGTACTATTTTTGAAATGCGATGTGGGCAAGTTTTCGCTTGTCCCATCCTACTGTTGGCAGTACGACCTCCATAGGTAGCTCTCTTGCTTGGTGACAATACACACTCATAGCTGTGTGTGCGGGTGTGTTGATAGCTCTCCCGCTTGATGACAATACAAGTGAATTGTGAATTTTTCCATTGTGATGTGGGCAAGCTTTCGTTTGTCCCATCCTAGAGTTGGCAATACGAAGTTTCGTCGGGCCACAGGCAGCTGTCCTACTTGATTGCCAATGCAATCGCTTGCGGTGCTCTCCCCGGGTTAGAGATGTCCTTGAACGCGCGGCAAATAACACGGTCTTCGGGGCAGCATCCTTTGCGGTGCTGTTCCCGGGAAGATTTTTTTCTATAATCTTAGGGGATTTTTCCTAAAATCTTTTGACGGGTCTACCTCCATAGGAAGCTCTCCTGCTCGATGACAGTACACACCTTGGAGGGAGCTCCTGCTTCTGCTTGATGACAATACAAGGAGCCAAAGGGGACTACCTCCATAGGTGGTTCTCCTGCTTAACGACAATACACACTTGAGGAGTACGTTGCAGCTTGGGGCCCTCACTAATAGGCCTCTACCCGAGAAACGTCATCATGACGTTGGCAGACAGACTTTGAAGCCGAAAAATCGAAAGGGAAGGGCTGGGTTCCACGAATGGGCACGTGTTTTCGCTGCCTCTAGGACCGAAGGTCGCATCCCTAGGGACCATCGTATTCCCCTCAAGATCCTGGCTTTCGGGCGCTACCTTGTTCGCCCCCCGAGCGTATAGTTCAACTCTACCAAATTGGTGAGGCTGTGGAACACTATGACGTCATTTGTTTACACACAGGAAAGGGGTCTATTACGCACCGACGTTTCTAGCCGCAGATGTTTTCGCTGTCCGAAAGTCACTCATTTTCTTCACACAGCATTGAAATGTTTCTGCGCCACAGATTCCCATGTGGTGACGCAACACCCCTTATTAGGTTACCGTATACGTATGTTTTCCACGTGAGCACGTGCTTCCTTTAATCTCTCTAGGTTGATCGTTGTATACTTCTGTAATGTGCGGACTCGGGCCCGGCCCCTGCCCATAATATGAAGCCCGGCTCAGGACCGCAAAGAGAAAGCATTACCCTGCCCAGCACACGGGCCGGGCTCGGGCTTTCGAGTAAGCCCGAGCCCGTGAAGTGCTCTAGTAAGCACACTAGAGGACTGGATTTTTCTCCGCATAGCGACACTTCCGGAGCACCAGGTTTGTTCACATGGTATGGCACGTATGGCATGAAAGACAAAGTTTCCGTCGGTGTAAAGAGGACTACCTCCACAGGTAGTTCTAACACACTTTTTCATTGAATACGCGCAAAGGGGGCTATACTTCCATTCGTAGTTACCCTACGACACTTACAATTAGTGACTAATTATACTAATGATGAATAATGCTTGATGACAACACGCAAATGACATCTAAGCGAGCCTCTTAAATAATTGTAGCTATAGGAATATGCTGTATGTGTTATCGGTGTCCAAACTATTCCTTATTAAGTTCTCTCGCATATAGGACTACTTGATGACAGTATACAAGATTCTCCATATAAGTAGTTCTCTTACTCGATGACAACACACACGTCAGAATCTTACTCCTTCCTATCAAATCTTTCGCACATTGCTAGGAACACATTTGGCACAGCCCTGACATTCCAGATGTCTATATATCGTCCAGTGTCTGCCTCAAAAGGGCCGGTTAACAGAAAGATGGCGCTCGCACCTCTCATCCGTGCTGACACTCAGTCACAAATCTGATGAGAGGAGACAGACATAGAGGAGGAGGAGGACGAATATACGCAGATGTTGCTACCCGTTCATGTATAGAGCGTGTAATGTGTAAATAAAGTTTCCTGAAAAGGGGCTAGACTTCTACATGCAACTTGTCCCCTGGCCATATTTCAGCCTAAAACTCCAATGGGCAGCGCCTTCGGGTTGCTGCCATCGGAGACACCGCCTGCGGAGACGGTGGGAATGACGGTGACTTGCTGATCGCAAGGGTACTCAGCTCCTGGTGTTAGCTAGAAATGACAGCGCCGTGATTGGACTTCCACCTTGATAGCTGCGCATAAACACTGAAACATCCTTTAATATATGCAATTATGGGATTTTGTCTAATTTTCCTTGCAAATTTGGAACGTAGTCAGTATTCTTTCCCGGACACCGGGTTCTTATCCCACTTGAATATACTAATACACGCCGCATATGCGATAAACATGCTGGCAGTGGTGCGCCGTATATACCTTCATGGCCAACGACAACAACAACAATAGATGATGAAGGACTGGCTTCCATTGCACGTGGAACATTATATGAAGATGATGAAGGAAAGATGAAGATACGCCACTAGGTCACCAGGCTACAGAAGCTAATCCGAAATGGTGGTGATGGTTGGCTCCGTTCTGATTGGCTGAAAGTGTATGACGTAATCGCATTAGCTATAAGTGTTCCGACTTTTCGGTGTTTTCATTCGGCAAGAATCGAGAAGCGCAAACTGGAGCCCCCAATTTCTGAAAAGCTTTTCGGATGTTGTCCCTGGGATGGTATCTCCGAAAGAGTCAAAATTTCCCAGAGATTGCAATCTCCGTCGTTCATCATTTGTAACCGTCTAGATTTGCTATTCCCCACATCACGTCATCTTACTGAAAAGACGCATCGCGAGGGTTTGCCTTTCGCTGTTGCACTTTTCTTAGACAAATACAAACACTTCAATTCCAAGCTCCACGAGCACGACGTATCCTGCGACGATAATATATATATATCTCTCGGGCATACTCGCGGAAACAATCCCGTGGCGTCGTCCTTTCTTTGCTCGATAAGGCTTCTCTAATTATTGCAGCCGTACTTCCGCCTGACGTCACCCACGGCGCAATTGCTTTGGAGCGAAGAATCACGGCTGAGAGATTGCCGCTCGGTCCCGCGCGAAGAACTATTATGAGTGCATGGACCGAAATTATGAAAAAAAAAGAAAGAAAGAAAAATGAAGCATTTTGGAAAAAGCGTAGGTTCTACGACCTTTGTGGGAAGTACATATGCCACCTTCATGATATATCAAGAGAGTTCTCTGGAGCTTGTCACAGTCTTATTATACTGGTTGAACCTATATCAGTACAGACGATGTTGATGATGATAATGGCGGAAGAAAAAAATATGGAGATGTGATCCCACTCATCGCGGGACAAGCTACTCCAGGTAGAAGGAACAAAGAATAAAGGAAGAAAACAAAACGTCTAAAAAGACGAAAGCTCTGCTATATGCTCTTAAAGAGGACAGACGAGTAAGCTCCTTATTCGGTACTTTCTGCTTTAATAGCGCAAATTTTGAAATCAAAGTTCAGTAAAGCCTGGTTTCTCATGAAATGTGTGGAGGAACACCACCTACATAGATTCATTGCACACATGGATTCATGTTCATACACGTTAAGCAACATTGTTCCTATTTGCCCCGTTCTTGATATGCGGGTCTGCCAGCTGGTCATTCTCCTGCTGGATGACAATACGTGCTGGTCGCAACAATATATAATATTGCCTGCTGGCATGTTGACCTTGACTGTCGACCAAATAAAAAACGATGCCGTTTAACCGGATGAGACTCCGGTTTGTGACCAACGTCAATTTAAATTCGAATACTATCAAAACTGTGAAGCAGAACGATGAGTGTACTCATGAGCGTCTTAGATACCAACGCAGACGAACAAGAAGCAGACGACACAGGACGTCACTTTGTGTCGTCTGCTCTTTGTTCGTCTGTGCAATTTCCACTCACTGCTTTTTCCCTTCCATAACGCTTTGCATACCTGAGCTGAGAAGAATATATATGTAAATCACAATGTCACTCATACTGTGCTCTCAGCAGCCACTGAGTCAACGATGCAGACGAACATCTGTGCGTGGGAAGCGGAAGGCCAGTGAAGGTGACGTCACACGCGTAGTAGCTTGTTTGTATCTGTCTTCTGCAAGCGTGATTGTAAGACAGCACTGATCCGAGAGTATACGGATTTCCCCTCGGCCGGTACCTGCCGGTTTATGGATTACTCATGGCAGTCAGTGAAAACACTCTCTCGTGAGTGCTGCCTAATGCAAGACAAAGGGGATTCCAACATTGCTTGCTTCTTTGTCAAGAGGGGAGAATTGTCTTGTACACGTCCGAAGTTGACTAAACCGGAACGTGGCTGCTTACGATTCAATGGCTCCCGCTGCATTAAAAAAGAGGGAAAAGAAAAACACAGTTCAGGAGCCTGTAGACATGAATCACCCCAGCAGTTAACCGTGGTGGTATAGGGAGCATAGTATATCCCAGTGGAGTCTACTGAGGGACGCTCGCGTGTTTTCTGCCGTGAGTAGTTCTTCGGGGCTACCCGAATCCCACATAGCACGAGGGTCTTCACACTCTCCCTCTCCAGTACCACCATCATTTTTCTCCTTCCTCTTTCCTCCTCCCCTCGGTGGACCAAGCCGCCAATACAGAGCGGGCTCACTGCACTTTCCCCAAACATCACTCCCCTCGCCCTGTACAACATGCAGATAGCCCAAAGAGCTCCACAATGTCCACAGATTCTTTTTATTCCGTGTTAGCGCTGCGAAGCAACTGGGGCCACTGTCCACATATGAGAGCGGAGGGCTTCAGAACTAACAGTGCCACTTCGGGCTGAATCTCGTGTCTTTCGAATCGTGCCGAATCCGTACGTGATTGCATTCTTCGTGTCTCGCACTGCATATATATTCTCCCAGAATATTGTTTGTCTGTGGCGATGCAGATCGAAGTGTCATAAAATTAGTTTCTAGTTTTGAAAAGTATAATGTCATGGCGTCTGCAATCTGCCACGTGTTTGGCAACATTGTACTGCGAAGGTCGATTTTCGTCTCTCCACCCCACCACAGCTGGTGGCAGTGTTGCAACGTGGGGCGGAGAGCGGATACGCGCGTTGATGCTAGGAGGCAGACAGACACACGAGCTTCCGGTAACGAGAGAATAGAGAGGTAGCAAGCGAGCGGGTGGTATAGATCCATAACTTAAAAACCCGAGACTAGGGAACAAAAAAACGACAAGACCTTTGAGACCGTGTCTGTGTTTGTCGCTTTTTTTTTTGTCCCCTAGTCTCGGTTTTTTAAGTTATGGAGCTTCCGGTGACGTCATCTGTACGCACTTGAGAATCCGAATTACGAATTTTCTCGTCTTTTTTCTGTTTCCCTCTCTCTCACTCCTTCCGTTTTTAATATTTTTCGTACTGATTATTTGAGCGAGGTTGATTTCTACGAAATTACATCGAAATGAATATATTTTTTTCCATCCCAGTGGCACTTTGAATTGAAAGGTGATAAGTCACTGGCAGCAATATTGACATTATTTATACTGACCAGCTGCAAACTTCTTAAGATATGCTCCTGCAGCAACGAACTGTGGGTATTACATCACTCTATCGCCTGAAGGAATATGACAAAAGAACTCACATATACACCACAAGCACAAAAAGCAAAAGGTGTTGGTCGACATGGGCATGCCTTCGCTGCTGCCCCAAGTTCGGAATGGCTCATTTCCTTCCCGAGAGTGATGGACTGAACGCAGCCATGTTGAAAATAATATCGGAAACCAACGCGAAGGCCGCCCTGAGCTTCTCTTTCGCTGGGCTTCGGCCAAGGGCTGTTCCCGAAGCGACGTGCGAGTATATTTCTCGTCTGTCTCTGCTTCGTAGGAAAACGAAAATAAACGCGAAAAATAGCGGAAAAGTTAGGAGTGGAAGATTTTTTTCTCCAAGTGTTGCAGACGGTGTCGAAAAATGTGGTGGTTGTCGCCGTTGGCACAGAAAGCTTTTCGTCGATGTTTTTAGTGGAACCAGACCTCGTGACCGATAAGAGTTGTTTTGTCGTTTGCGGCGCTGACGGTGAGAAGCAGACTGTGCGATACCATCATAACAAGCAGACGCACTTTGAGAAAAAATAAAAAGTGAACTTGAGGGAATAGATGGATTCCTACACTCTTTCAGGACTAAGTGCACTCAGGCTTGTGCGATTGTTTAGAGTGTGTTTGCTTTGCTGGGGAGTAAACTTAGGAGTCAGGGGACTAAAATGGGGCGTCATTGCAATTTAGGGGATTACAGCGGCTCCAGGAGAAATACTGCAGCGCTACCATGCGCCATCAGTAACGGGGAGCTCACTTTTTGCCGCAGCGTAGTGTCATGTGGTCAGTCCTATCAGCCAATACGGAAGCAGGGTGAGTACGATGGATTCCATTATCGCGCGCAGGAGGGAGCGTGACCTCTCTGTGTCCAGCCATACTATCTGCGGCGCAGTAATATTTTGAGAGCCGACGGACTAGAGGTCTTATCCTTCTCAAATTGCACACGACTATAGAAAGTGTAATTGCTCTCGCATCTCCTGTTTTTTTTGTGTGTGTTTTTTTCTCTCTCTCTCTCTCCGTGTATAGTTCACTTTATTTTAGCAGTTATCACCAAAACTTCGATACAGGTTAACTCCTAGAGGTCAACACCGCCCACAAATCTAAAGACGCCTTCTGATTGGCTTAGACGTGCGCATAACGCCTCCGAATCACAACGTAGCGCGCCCTCATATTTCACACTGCACACCAGTGACGCCGCGAAAACACTCGCCAGAGACGACATATTTAGAGCACACTTGCACGCTTTCAAAGCAAACACGTAAAATATTCGCGTCAGCAAAACACATAATAAATTGGCTTCCTTGTCTGCCTGGCTTCCGCCATCTTTACCCCTATATGCCCCACTCTCAATGTGCGCGCTACATCATCTACTGGCGGGAATAAATCTCTGTCATTGTAGTTCTTATGTTGGCTCGGAGTACACACAGCGGTACAAAAAAGTAGCGCAAAAATTTGTCCCCCCCCCCAAAAAAAAAAGACTACAAACACCCATGTTTTCCCCACACTCTTAAAACAAAGCTTCACCACATAGCACGCTGAAGGCCAAACTTTGTACAGTGGCACTTTGAATTGAAAGGTGATAAGTCACTGGCAGCAATCCTCCATCACTCCATCACTCTTGATTTGTGAAAATCGTGGGGCGTACGCCTTTTTGAGCCAATCGACATTTCTACATAAGTGTCAGAAAAGAAAAGAAAAAAGGCGTACGCCTCCCGTTTTCAACAAATCAGGGCAGACAACGATATCATTCCAGATGATGGTTGGCTAGCAGCGTCCTATGTGGTGAAGTTCACTTTTAAGAGTGTAGAGTGCTCAGCTCACTTTTCCTTTTTTTTTTTTTTTCAGTACTCGTCACCAATCTGTGTTACTGTGTACAAAATTCATGATCGTACGATGCTATCACCTGAAACACAACGGATGTGCCGACCTCTTGCACGTGGAGGAAAGCCACCAAAGAACCAGTTTTATCTTTTTTTTTCGGTAGCGAGAGACGATCTGCGCGGTCGACCTTGGCGAAAGAGCCTCTTACGTCACTGCCAGCACTTTCGAAAATGACCTCTATGCCGATTCCAAACGATTTGCTCGTCTGTCGTCAAGCGGGCGTTGGACAGTGAGCAGACGAACAAGGACGGAAACCACGTAGGAGCTGCCAGATTTGTTTCGTTGGCTTCCTGTGCCGTGAGGCCTGACGCTACAGAGCCAGGTGAACTTGTAGAGAACGGTCGATATCGGTGCTTCCGCCTGGCTGAGAGATAAGTCTACAGTGGAACGGTGTAGGGGCCGTAGCCATCTGTCCGTGAATCAGGACGGGATTTATTATCATCCCGTCCGATGGAAAGGGCAGAGAAGGGGATGAATCAACGGATAAAGGAACCTATGATGGCTCCGAATTCGTTTAGTAAAACACTCACTGAAGAAAGCGGAAGGGGAAGCGCTGACTCAAACCCGGTATGACGTCACGAGGCCAGTTAGATTCATTGCAGACGATCGTCTGTTTACAAATGTGTTTTTGTTTCCCAGCGTCACCTGAATGTCCAAAGCAATGATGGTTACAGAAACGTCGCTTCCAGATAATGCCGACATAGATACTTTTTCTGCGCTTTGACCCCAGTACTCTAAGAGGAAAGGGAGCAATTTTGGGAACTATGTAGCCCTATCCGCAGTGCAATCCTTTTTGCCCATACAACAGCGAGAGAAAAACACAGAGAGAGAGAGAGAGAGAGACAGAGGGGGGATAAGGTCACGGCTTTCCCGAGAAAGACCACAGATTTACCACCGCTGTTTTGCTACACCTAAATTACACCAAGCCTAACCTCTAACGACGCACTGTGGTAATGTACCTCGCTCCTAAGAACCAACGCAGAAAGCTGCTGATGTAACTGTATTGGACTCGATAGGAAACGCCATTGTCGGAACCATCGTCAAGTGTGTAACCATGCATCCATCTGTGATCTTTTCCGTGCCGCAGGCCGAAAGAGTGCAGCCAAAAATAGGAGCAGCCACTAATTACCGATGGCGTGCCCTACTGACCCACCTCGCACGATTTAATGGCAAAAGTGAAACGACGACGCCCTCATGTCTTTCTGACAACTCACCACCCAAGGAAAAAGTCACGGAGTACACTCTAATACTCCTTTTTGCTTGACTTAATTATGGCACGAGTTATTTTTTTTTTATGTGCACTTTGTTGTTTTGCTTGCCTCATAGCATCGGGGTGTCGTCTGCTTTAGCCAATCGATGCAGACGATATTAAACATAGTCTACAAGTAGCTGTCGATGCGGCTAATATGGCTTAAGAATATCTGGGAGTAGATTTACGTGTTAATAATAGTAATTGGAGCAGATTAACGTGTTGCTTGACGGTGTCTTCGAAGCCTACTGTTTTAGACGGAGTTCTCGAGGTTTCTGTCGGAGTTCATACTTTAACAACTATCTTAGCTGAACAGGATATTCTCTATGCATGAAATGCTGTCGTTGCCAATTTTACGACGCGAAATCCAGGAATCGCTTGGTGACTCGCGAAATCAATCAATAAATAAGAAATAAACCGCGGCTATATAGTGCCATATGGCAGTATGTGGAAACGTTTTGTTGCGTAGCGCACGGCAGGCACCACTGTGGCATGTGCAAAAAGCTATTTGGCTGGCGGTGGATTTCACACCGAAAAGCGTCCCCAACGCACGTTTGCGTTAAACAGAATGCAGTTTGTCGTCTGACATTCTCAGTCGTTGTTTTTATCGCGTAATCCCAAGCCATAGGCAGCAGGCAAAAAACCCATATGTCCGAGGTTCAGGACAAACGGCTGATTTTGCCCAAGAGTATACCTCGTCCTTTTCAATAAACTGCAGATTGAAATGGGAATTTTCGCACTGCTTTATTTAAACAAACTTATTCACTTATTTTATTTTTGACCCTGGAATGGAGTGCAAGTGGGGAGGAGTATACTGCATTTGGGGTATGCAGTGGGGTTGGCTGCATATTTCCATAATGCGTGTCTATTTCCTTCGTTAGCTTAATTAATAGTGAGCACACATGATTGGTTTCGCGGAACCGTTATTGTTTCCGGTGCGAAAATGAGAGTAAAAGCTACAGATCATTTGCGCCCCATACGTAACAACACGTCATGGTGATGTAATAAGGCACAGTAGTTAGCAGAAGACAAGTTCCTGTTTGCCGTTTACATGGATCATTGCTCTCGTTTTGGTGACGCTCTGCCTTTTCTGCTTGGCTTGTGCCCACCAAAGCGATGCAATGACGTCAACTGTTTGAAAACAGAAGGCCGTCTAAACCGAAACCGAAACTGAACTCCTGAAGTCAGCGTTCGACCTCCTGCTTTGTTCTTTCTTCAATGAACTGTAAGAAATATCAAGTGCTGATTGGCCTGTACTACACGACGCGCTCAGAAAACTAGAAAAAAGAAAGCTGGGGAAATTGCTCAGTAGAATTTACGCAAAATTGGATGATCCGAATTACGCGATCAAATCAAAATTACGCGAATTGGTTTTCGCAGAAATGTCTCGAAGAAAGGGATGAGCCTTCTGTCGTCTGCTTTGTCCACAATAATCTTGCCGTCTGCCTTCAACCCTGCTCTCCGCCTCGTATGTAAGATAAGCCTTTGCCTCTTCCGAGCATCTTTTTCCGGAAAGGCTTCCGGAGTTTGTTTATTGAAGTTATGTTCTGAACGCAGGAACGGGTCCAGAACACGTTGCCTGCGGAGGCTCGACTGCGGTTTCTTTCGACGCCCTTGAGCGGTCGGTTCTCCATCACTTTATAACCGGAAGCCCCGTTGTTGCTAGGGGGCTTCGTCCGTACACATACGTGCTCCGAATGGCAATTATTTAGTGCGACATTGAAATGAGGTCTGATCGCTCGCAACACTGGCTGGACCTGTCGTCTGCCATCGACTGATTGACTGTCTGGGACATGGGTGTGGCGCGCGCGCAAAGTGTAGTATTCGAAGTTCTGGAGCCTAACTACGTAATATGCTCATAAATATGTAGATTCTGGTGAGGTACCATTTGCTTGGAATGAATATTGTGCACAGGGTTGTCCAAGACAAAACACCGAATTTCTCGAACATCAAGAAGTATGGAGCACTGCGTCGTCTGTCTCAATGAAGAAGGAAAAAGAACAGATAAAGAATGGTCATCTAAAACTGTTGTTACTGTCCGACAGTTCCTTGAACAAATAATGCTTCCTCTCCAACATATTGCTCGCAGAAAATCTTCACATCGTCATGACTTGCTCCCAATTATTTCACTACCGAACTCTATCACATTTCACGTGCAGGAAACGACACGGACACGGCGACAGGAAAATGTGGAGGAGATAGCATGCATCGCGCGCGAGGCTAATACTCAAAGACGTAATTCTTCCTGAGTTTTTGTACTCTGAACTATGTTTGGTTGGATTTCAACAGATATTCTGGGATAATGACATCCATGTATGAAATTCAAGTTTCCTATCAACGTTTTTCATCTTTTATTTTTAACAGCCTACTATTTACGGTCAGAAACATATAATGCACAGCTTCCCAAACAAAAACAAAAATAAATAAATAAAGTCGTTCAACAAAATGTTGGCTTTACTCTTCGAGGCCTTATTCGGCCGAACGTCCTCGAGCAAGGACGCTATATCCCTTACCGTTCACCCCCAAAGAAAACGAGAAGAACCGTCTATTTCGTTCAAAGATATTTTTTTTATTTTATGAAACAATGGCAGTATTTACACAACGAATGAAGTGTTCAAACTATGTATATATACCCTACCTATATACAGGGAAGAAAAAATATATTATACTCGCTTCATCCATTTTGATTACTTCTAATTCAACGAGTCTGTCGTGTTTGTACAAAATGTCAACTCTTCGACCCATCGTAAGTTCAACGCACAAAAAAGGAACAGTCTGTCAGTGAGACAATATAGTAGATCAAACCTGTGGTCCGGTCATCACAAAAAGTATCACTTCGTATTCATCACGCTTCTCTTAGGAATCGCACCACAACCCATGGAGACGAACGTCATAACAGGCACTCGTGGAGTCTGGCACAACAAGAAATACATTCCAGCTTCTTTACACGTAGCATCATCTTTCGCTGCGATAATTTCTGGTGTGCGTTTAGCTTTGTCGCTTTCTTGGTGGTATTCTAGAAGCTACCTTTCCTTTTTGCTCCCTTTTCATTATCTGCAATCCATTCACAAAGCTTTTTTTTCTTTTTTCGTCTTGTTGGATGTTTCGATGTCAATGCGGGCATCATCATCATCATCATCAGTACACGAACAAAACGTTCAATGTTGACTTTTAATTTTGTTTTCTCGTGTTGCGCCAAGGCAGTGCATTTCATTAAATTGGAGGTCTCTCAAAGTGAGCCATTTAAGGCTCCTTTTGAAAGGTAAGGGAGAGCAAAGGAAAAAGTTGATTCTAGGATACGTCAACATCGCGGGAGTACCGCATGTTCATAAAGTCTATACATTCCTTAAAAAAAAAGACCCTACTTGGATTCGTGTTCGATAGGTGGTTTGCTACCTGTGTTTTGACGTCATCAGCGTTGAATCACTGGGTACTCAAAGGCTCTGTTGAGGCAGTTGAGTACCAGGCAACAAGCATTGTATAAAAAACAACAAAGTGGTGTCATTTCTAGCTTCGTACATGCCGCGACACGCATTATTTTGGTGATACGCGTTGTGGGCTTTCACTCGGATGCCTCTACAAGACATTCGCTAAGGGGAAAAAAAAAAGTAACATCACTTCTTGTCACGTAAATAATCTTCCGAGACAGAGACAACGAAACTTATGAAGCGTATTTACAGTTAGAAATGACAGAATCTATGTACAGTATGTCTACATGACTCTCAAAATGACAACAGTAACAAGAAAACTTCCTTTTCTCTGTCTTTTCCAGCAACCAGAGGTAGGTGGTGCTTACATCAAGTACTATACACCCTGTATTCACAAGAGCGACGTCCCCACGGAATATTCTAGCGGAAGAAATACTGAAAGAACTGCATTGTTCCGCCGCGTGTTATGTTGAGCATGCGCACGATGCCGGAATATGGATAGCAGACGACACCGCCTGCGTCTTTTTCTGTCGTCTGCTACCGAATATCTTGTGGATTAGTCGCAGGAGTCGCCATGGGGCGCTTATACGTGGCAACAGAAAGCCGTGACGTTTTTCGTATCTTCCGCTGGAGTATTTTGAGGAATGTCGTTCCGGTGTGAATACACGGATAATGTCCCGGAACATTGAGCAAGTGTGACAAATCTCTGCAATTAGCTTCCATCTATTTTATGCGGAGTCCTCCTGAGAAGCGAAAGCGACCGCTGTCTTGTGATGTACCAAAATATCTGCTATAGGGCCAACCTTTCCGTACTTTTCAAAAACACAGCCTCGTGTATTAAAAAAAATGACTAGGAAGACGCTTTTTTTTTTTCCTTTTTCTTATGGCAGAGCAAATCATTCCGGTTTTGTACCCATATCTTTCCCGTTTACAAATATCCCCGTTTACAATGTAGGGCCGCTGGTGTAAAAACGTAGCTGCCACAGGTCATTTGTAAAAATCGGTGGTGCTGGTAATGCTGGTCGGGCGAAAGTTGGCATTTCACCGCTTCTGCGCGCGGTATCCCCCTCAAGAGGGGCTGATTTTTTAGGAAATATTTTCGTTAAAACGTAGGTGGCGCTACTAGATGCCTTCGAAAAGAAAACAAGCATCATCGCAGAACGTTCCAAAGAAAAAGAAAGTGAAGGAACAGGTTAAGGAAACTGTGTCCCGATTTTCATCTGTGACGCTTGCAGTCCGTGATTGCAATCAGTTAATTGTGAGGGTAACGTTAACCGGAAAACTCGAGTTGATACGCACACAGCGTTAGCGTTTAATCGGTCGAATACGTTTCGTTTAGTATAGCATTCACGTCACAAATGTTGTCGTAAAAAATAAAAAAAAACGCCAGTGAATGTTTAAAACTGCGCCTCCAACAATCTTTTCGAATTAATAGCTTTCGCATAAACAAAACTTATCCAGATTTCCGTTGAGTTATTAGCAGAAGAAACGCCTCCAAAGCTGTCCTTATATACAAGAAAAAAGAAAAACGAAAGATAAGAAAGAAACACCGAGGTACTTTTGTCCGATGTTATCATCCCCTCTTGAGAGGCTCCGATGACAACGTAACGTAACAACTGTCCTCTACTTCCATACCGCAAAGAAAGAACAGGCGCATTACTCCCTGAAAGGAGTAAAACGTACCGCTCTGCCCCACCTGATGCCAACCTCCGCACGACACACTGAGAACGGAAGCGTGCCACACGGCCCATGTCGATGGCACATGAGAACTTGTAGACGAGCGTCTATTTGAAAAAGTGACCTAACATTCATTGCGAGTCCCAGTTCTGTTTGGCAAAAAGAGGAGTCCACGTTATGTACATAGTAGAATCACACACCGCTCGGCGCTTTTTCAGGCGAGGCTGGGCGCGTTCTTCTGGGGCGCTCTGGGAGACTTGGGCGCAATCCTGGTGAGGGAAGACGACGTCGGGGTGCCGAAAACGGCCTGGAGACTGGTGAGGAAAGTGGTGTGGCCCACCTCGAGGTTTCGTGCCAGAGGTTTCATGACACTCAAGGTGACGGTCGCCTGGAAGGAAGACGATGCGTATGAGAGATGGTGCGGACACTTCACTTGGACCATTGTTTACTAATCACGTCACCATTTCACATCACCAGGGTGCGCTGAGGTAGCGAGACACAAAATTATGCGCAAATTTCCTCATTGACCGTCAATTCATTTGTTTTGTTGTTGGTGGTGGTGGTGGACACTTCCCAAAACGAAATTTCCCTTCCCTAAAAAATTAATGTTCATTCGCAAGGTTTTCTTTCGGTGGCGGAACGAATTTAGATCGGATTTCGGTTCGAACAATCAAAAACGGTGGCTAGTTTCGGTTCCGGATTGGTTCTAAACGGGCTGGTGCGAGATCAGTGGTTTATCCAGAATCCCAAGCAGAGGTGGTGGTAGCGAAAATCGGGGAGTGGTGTAATTATTACAGTTACCTTAAAGTTGTAACAGGTTTATGTGGCATGGTTTACATGTGGCTGAAGTTGCAATCATAAAGGCCCCCATGTAGGGGATGCACAGGAAAGAATGGGAGGACGTGTTGTCGCCAAAAAAAAAAAAAGGATGTAGGGGGAGGGGGTCTGGATATATCCCTGTGTGAGATCACGCACCGCAACAACAAAAAAAAACTTTATCTCTCTTTATATCTTTTTTTTTTTTTACATAGAAAAACTGTTGGTATCGTGTCAGAACAATGCAATGATCTTACGATGAGACATTATTTAATGAATTTAGTGAGCAGTGATATGGAATCTGTATTTTAGGGCCGTATTCTAGGCATGTGTCGCCGGGTTCCTCGTTCCTCTTATAGTATCTTGCAATGCAGTTCACTTCTAGGGTATGCAGCTACGCATGTGCATATACAGTTCGGTGACCGGGAGGGGTGATGTTTTTCTGTTTTTATCTTTCCATTTTTCTTTTTCTTTTCTGTGGGATTCGTCCACTTAGGGGATCTTTGTGGGAGTAGCAGAATTCGTGACGGTGACGAATTCAACTCCTTTTTTAAATATATATATATATATATTCAAACTCACACATTTTTTATTTAGGTCAATGCAAATTTTTCGGAGTCTGCACGCAGAACCATAAAAAAAAAGTCCGTTGATTCAATGAGCAATTTGTAAACCAGGAAGACTCCCACGAAATGACTTCGTGGCAGTCAACTTGTGGGTGGTTGCATATTCAAATGTATCCGTAGGATGTAGTCTTCTCCTAACCTTACACAACGTCCAGCCTTCACAAAACGTTATACGCATCAAATTAAAGGTGTCGAGCCACTCAGTCCGTCGTTTGAGGTACAAGAGTCGGTGTGCAAGAGGCTTCGAGAACTTCAAAGGACAACGTTAATGGAGAAGAAAAAGAAAGAAATGAAGTCGGTTCCGTTTGTACGTTTTCAAACGTGCCTGACTGGCCTGACAGACCGGCCGCTGACGGCGACGCTTGAAATAGCGACTCTTGTCTTCCCGTGTGATTGATGTCGCGACGCCCAGGATGCTTTTTGATCCCTTCTCTAAGAGAAATAAGACATCCAGTTCCTACGGAAGGTCTAGGTGACTTTGATGTCGTTCCCTTAGCGATATTCCCTCTGCCGCTCGTCTGTCTCTCGGCTCATTGCTCCAGAAAACATTCGAGATTTGCGATATGGAGCGAACGTCACCACCTGCGGCTACCGGTTCTCCCTCAGAGTAAGGGGGATATTTCATTTGCAATTTGTGTCGACTTTTTCTAGTAGCTCTTTTCTTCTTCTTCTTCTTTTTTAAGACAAATTGAGAAGCTATGTTCTGCATGCATTGCGTTGCAGATGTGGACTGGCGCAAGATTTTCGTCTCACGGGGGGTGTTCCGTCTCACAGGAAGAAGGGCGGGGGAGGGGGGGGGGGGGGGTGCCAGCCGTATAGCTGCTCGCTTTTCGAGGCCTTTAGGCGTTTTGGCATTTCTTTGTTCTTTTTTTTTTTAGGGGGGCGGCGTTGTTAGATCTTCGAGGGGTGGGTGTTAAGGGGGTATTGATGGCACTAGGAAAATCCCCAGTTGCATCAAAAAACGAGAGAATAAAAATTAAAGAAGCCCTGTGCGGTGCAGCCCTCGTGTTTCCAACTGGATCGATGCTTCGCGTAACTGCCATTCGAAAAATCTTCTCCATTTTCTCAAGATTTCGTACTTTTTTTTTTGTGTGTGTGTGTGTGTAGCGCACTACATGAGGAGCAACCCTCGTATCCTCTGCAAGGATCCGCTCTTTTAGCATTTTTTAACCCCCCTAAAAAAACTTATTTTTTCCCCCAATAACTACACTTCTCTGAAAGCCGCGCAAAAAAGAAAAAAAAAAAAACGCGACCACGATCAACACACGCATCGCAGCCTACTTTTCCGCGTACGCAAGAGGCCAACGTGGCCGATCCGGACGGCCTTCCTCCGCGGATCCATCGCACTACTGCTCGCTCAACGCGGCGGGCGCCCTCTTCGTCGCGTACACTCTCAAAGTGACCCAGCTGATGGGGGGTAGCTCACCTGATCGCTCCATCCGGTACCGTACTTCCACTCCGTGACGTAGTATTCACTGTTCCTGGTGAGGAAGTTAAAGTCCACTTCCCTGTTCAAAATGGAGCAGGCCCTTTCGAGCACGGCCGCTACGGGCAAAGCAGTCAGACCACGCTCTTTTGCACGGACCTCCTTGTTGTTGACACGCACCGCGCTGTATCCAGCAACGTCGGTCAGTTTACTCATGTGCACGTAGGCCACCTCGGTGGGGATGTCCTCTTCGTTGCGACCCACGACGTGGACAACATTGCCGTCACCGACGTACAGAGCCCAGTGTGCGTAGAGGGTCCTATCGATCTCGATCAGGTCGCCCACCTCGGGTTGTAACATCTGGGCGGGCACGAAAGATCGCAGTCCGAACGTGAAAACCACCGTGGGGCTTTGTAGCGGCATTCTGTGTTGCACACGTTTCAATGTATTGCGAAGGTGAAACTGCGCGCTTTTGTGCCAAAAAGGAAAAAAAATATAGTGTCGATTATACAGACTGCCGCGAGCGTTCGCGAATAACGACTGTCACCCGTTAGAGCAAAGCTTTATCTGAATCTGAAGGCGCGCCTGCAGAGCGCAGCGGGTTCCCTCAGTTTTTTTCTATGTTGTTGTTGGTGGTGAGAAGTGACGATGACAGCGCCCCACGGAGGCCGCTCCAGGAACTAGGGTAAGACGTCATTTTGACGTCACGCATTGCTTGCATGCGACGCGGAGGGGCTTTCGAGGGTGATGCATCTTCGTGTCGGCTGTGTGTGGAATTTCGAGCCTGTAGCATTGTGCGAAAGAACCCGTTTGCAATCACTCTAGGGCTGAGACGGGATAGACTGCAGCTGCTGTAAACGTAAACACGCTATACATAGCAGCGATATGTGACTGCTGCTCAGAATTATGACATTTTTGGAAAGTGCAGGCTTAACGTGCGAGACGTGCTTGAAAAAATTCAGAGGTCATTTTAATAAATACTCGAGGGAGAATCACTTGGGGAAACTTTTACACCAAATCATTTTTTTTAAACTGCGTGTCAGCGCCGCGAAGCAACTGCGGCTATAAGCTGCGCGCAGACATTGACAGATGGAGAGAGGGCAGCAGGAAGGAAGGGGGACAGGGGCGTTAGTGTGCGTCCTGGGCCGACTTCAGGGGGAACTGTGCAGACATTCATCGAGAAATATGTATGCCGAAAAAAACAGGGACCACCACAGACAGCACAGCCGTTGCTGGGTTTACAACAAATCAGGCCTAAGACACCCTGCAATATAGGCGTAAAATAAACCCCCATTTCTTTTTTCCCTTTCTTGTAAACAGTGCGTTTAAAATAAAGGCTGAAGGCGCTGAAATGCGTCACACCTATCGCTACTAAGGCCACTCGGTAGAGCCACGATCGGGCGATTTAGACTAAAGAGACTGTTTTAATACTCCTTTTTTCTTTCGTATAGTACAAGAATAGAACAGCCTGCCTCGTGAAATAGTGCATTCCCCGCCTTGTAGTCAATTTGTTGACAAAGTGAGGAATGTGATGTAATCTAACGATGTTTCAGTTTGTACAATATGCATATGTTTCGATAGGGATGCGCGAGTATGATTTATGTGCATGTATGTGTATATGTACGTACACACGTTTGCTCACTTTGTACGCTCCTGTCCGTGTATTCACACGAGCGCCGTCTCCCGGAAGATTCTAGTGGAAGTAAAAGTGAAAAAGCTGATCAGGGAGCCGAAGTTCCGTCCGTTGAGTATTCGCACGGTGCGGAATATCAGGAATGGCGTACTGCACACTTAGCAGACGACACTCAGCAGACGACACCGTCAGCGTCTTTTCCTGTCGTCTGCTACGGAATATCTTGTGACTGTGTCGCAGGATATTCCCCACGGTTAGCTGTGTACGTGAAGACACAACTTTTGAGCACTCACGGTCGTGTGACAGCAGAAAGCTACGACGTTTTTCGCATCTTCTGCTGTAGTATTCTGGGGAATGTCGCTGGTGCGAACACACGGTATAGTGGCTTCCAATGGGCAGAGAGCAGTGGCATAAATCTTAAGAAATGATGAAAGTATCCCCCGCTTTGGATACGTATCCCGTGACTCAATTAACGCCTGGCCAAGGCACCGCTTTCGGGTACTGACGTTTGAAAACAGGATAACTCTAACGAAGTAGAAATCGCTGCCGCTTTCGAGATAACGCGCACTGTACTGCAATGTGCAAACGCGTTTTGCAGATATCCTACTGTTCTTGCTTATGGTTGACATAAAACATTCTAATGCGTTTGTTACATTATACGTAAGGGTCGTAAAGTCATGTCGTACACAGTTAGAAGAAACGCCATGCAACTCTCTCTGGGGTCGCTGAACCACATCATCGGACTGATAATCCAGCAGGTCCAAATCCCGACCTCGATTGAACCACGAATTAACGTCTCATCAGTCAATACAAGATGAGTTATTGTAATTAGAACAACGCGAGTTTACACAGACTGCACTTGCCATACAATATGAAGTAATATTGGTGTTTGGACTATACGTGAAGTAGCATTGGGACTAAATACGACTTAGCTCGGATCATAAATTAGTCGATCAGAAGATTACACTGGGTAAGGTCAAGCTTCCACAGCTTCCTCTCCCCTCTTTGGTTGTCCATGTATACGTTTCGATGTTGTGAATTAAAAAAAAAGTACATCAATGCTGCAGGTGTCTTTCACCTATGTTTCATCAGTTACAGACAGGGATTTGTGCAGGATTTTTGTCACATAGGGCTGTTGGAATCGATCCAGAATCGCAAACACAGAGGAGCGTTGCAAAAAATTGGTGGAGGAGTGGTCATTATAACGGTTACGTTGTAACAGGTTTATTGATGGGTTCCGATCATTATCGGGTGCACAGGAAAGAAAGGAAGGTCACCAGTGTGTGCATAGCTAGAAGGGGGCTTGTGGAGGGCTCAATCACCCCCACCCCACCTTCCACGGGCCGCCCCACGCAAATCGTGAAAATCCCAGGAGAGAGAGAGAAAAGATATATATTGTATGCGAAAGTAATTGCAGTATCCGGCGTCTAGTTTCGAAATTACGAGCTTTTCAAACTACTTCCAACCTCGTGACGCGATCTCACCGATCGTGACACCCCACATTTAAATAACGCACTATTAAACGTTCCAATATTCTATATTTTAGCTATTATTTAAATCTATTATATATATATATATATATATATATATATATAGGATCAGCGGGGGTATCGTATCGAGCACCCCCTATCTTGGAGGTCTGGCTACGCCGTGACACCAGACATTTGGGGGTGCTGGTGAAATCACTGGTTGCAATTCCGTGTGTTTGGAAGGGGGAGGGGGGGATCGACACCCAAATCTGCTTGCCTTTTGGACTTTTTTAGCAGGCTTTTTTTTGTGTGTGTGCTAGCGCGTCCCCGCCATCGTGTCAAACTGCTGCCATTTCACATTAGTGCAAGAAGCGTGTCCAAGGAGTACTTCAATTGTTACCACGTTGAATGATGCTCGTGTGGAAGCAACCCAGCACCATTGTGTCGCGAATACGGACTTGTGTCAGCTTGCCTGACAGAAGTCATCAGAGCAGAAAAGACAAAAGTAGAGCAGGGCTGCTGAGTCTGCAAAGCAACATGAGTGTGGCAGGCTGTGCAGCATGAGCAACCCGAAGGACAGGTCTCGTCAGGTCCTGTATGTAAAAACAAAGCCCTTCTTTGTATCTTTTGGTAGACATTTTTGAACGTTTATTCGATTTGTCAACAAAACAGAACATAGCATCTGTTTCATATTACTACGATAAATAGTACGCTTATTTCGTTGCAGGATGTACTACGCGCTTTTTGGCTGCCACTCAGGCAAATCTAGGGTGCAAAACATAGGGTTCAAGGCGTACATGTACTAGGGCTGCCATTATCCTCTATGTCCTCGTTATCAGAATGTATACAACGCGATTGCTGTTTTCCTGCGTCATTTGGTAACGTTTTTAGACACTAGTGAGTTTTAGTATACCGTTGATAAGGTTATCGTGCCTATCGGAACCAATCGCAGTGGCGCGTGACTCAGAATCTTATCCACTGATCGGTTCCGGTGGATACGGTTCGACGCAAGCCACGTTATCAACGGTCTGCTAAAACTATCTATTGGCTTTGTGGTTTCACGTAATGTTGCGTCGAATGAGAAAGACTGTATGATTTACACTAGACCAACGAAATATATACGCTCGCCGAATTGTCCGCGAGCACCAATATACGCGCGACAAAACATGACGTCTGCCACAAGTTTGGGGCAACCCTGTGATGCGTCTATAAACAACGCTTTCTGGTTGGAACTGTGAACAACGGTGCTGTGAACTAATTATACCCAATTGTACGTTCCCCAACCATTCCTTGCCTTCGAGTTCGTGTTCTCCACACAACCGCAAGACGCTAGAGTCTAGTGGCGTATTCCATTGGGAGAGCAGATTTTGCCCTGCGCTGGGGGGGGGTTTGAGTGCATGCTCCCGGCGGGGTCACACGGGTTTGCTTCGTGAATGGAATAGTAAGCGCATTCTTTTCACTTGCACTGGACTGCACTAACTTGGACTCTACGCAAGACGGGTTTTCGACCAGATCTGGTGCAGGAGGTGCAAGCGAAAAGAATTGTTTGATGTACGATGCACGCGCTGCGCCGCCCGTGAGCCCGTGCTTCTTCGTCTTCGTATGAGATGAGAGTGGTCAGCCGAATTTTTGGCCTAGAATTTTTCCTGGGTTAGCTTTGGTCTCGTGGGTCAAAAACTTTTCCTCTTTCGAGCAAACGTTTTGCCCTTGCTCCGCCAATGAAACATTCAGCGTCTAACACGATTCTGCTAATGGAACAGTCTTTGTCCCTTCCCGGGGCAAAAAATTTGACCCAGCTCTGCCAATGGTATGCGCCATTGGATTCTGGCATGGATTCCGGGAACCACGACTGGCCCATGGCCGTCATGACGAGGGAACTACTTTTTGGTGGCGGCGCTTCATGCAGGTGACACGCAGAGCCGTATATAGAGAGAGTTTGGCCATCTTTTGATATTTTGCCGCTTCACGGGCGGAGCCTGTTTTGACGTCAGGGTCGGTGTGGCACCGCCCAAAAAGCCTGAATCCAAGCGAAATCCGCTTATCAGCCAGCAGGTAGGCGCCATCTTGATGTAGTTCACCGGCTGGTCGACATGTACTTTTGTCGCGCTCAGTGTAATCTACCAGGGTCGCCGACTTATAGCCCACAGGCGCCCGTGAAATCGGGGCTTTGTTACCAAACTGAAAGGATTCAAGGACGAAGAGGTCTCGAAGGAAGCGGTACGCACGTGTCTTCCCCTTGCATTGTGAACAGCGCTTTGCATCAGCATGGCGTCGGCAACACAGGGGTGACACAAACCCGCCATCGTTGTAACTACCCTCAAGCGGGTGCTTTTGGCAAAACTGCCATCTTGTCCTGGTCGCACGTCATAGAAAACGTCATTTTGAGGTCATGTGACTTTGTTTACATGTCGTTTTGCCGCTTACCGACATATTTTCACCGTCTTAACACCAAGAGATGGCCGTATTTTGCCAGCGTAAACTATGCGGTGCTTCTTCCGCAACATGGTAGCCCATTTCACCTTAGTTTAAGTACATCGCATCGGCTCGGTAAGTCTTAACGCGCGGTCGTCATCACATTTTTGGAAGTTGTCAACAATACGAGGATTTATGTGTAAAACTGCGCGTTTTACTGCGAGATTATCGGATAAAAATAATTACCGTGATCGAAAAACATCCAAAACGTCGTCCAGAAACAACAACCGCATTGTTTACAAACGGTTTGGCCGCCGATCACGGGCGCTGCCATCTTTAAGGTCACGTGTGCCTTGACGTTTGCTGTGACGTACGACCAGGACCTGTCCAGGATGCATTGCGTTCGCCCAGCACGCTTTCGTCTACGGAGCAATACATTGGATGCCACCCCTGTGGTCGGCAACAGGTTGACGACTGGACAACAATAGAGCGCGAAGAGGGAGGTCGTTTAGCAGTGACGTCGCATGACGCGGTTCAAGTTAGGCTCCTCCTAATGGCCAAACTCTCTCTATAAACGGCTCTGGTGCGACCGGGCAGCTAATCCGTCACCTAATCCTCCGTTATCTTATTTAGTATTATTGCTTAATTGTGGCACATTCTGATATGAAACACGTAACAATTTTGAACTTTTTATACATGCTACATAATGTAATGATCGTAATGATATACGATATACGTATATAATATACATAATATTGACTAAAGTTGGCACAATACGCTTGCTGGTTGGCAACATTGTACCAAATGTGTTCATGCGCAGACGCAACTAACCGCTCGCGGTAACTGACGGCGTCAACTGGCTGTGTGTGTTGTTGGGCTTTCTTCGTGTAATCTGTACAAGGTACGCCGCCCGACGACTTCATTAAGAAATATACAACGTAATGTAGAACGTGAATAATCAGAAATGGCTCCCGAAGCCAAAGGTTTTCTCACTTAAGATATTTTGGACGTATCCACTATCAAGACGTGGCTTTCGCAATGCGTTATGATGAGGGATGTTTATAGTCTTCAGAACACAAGCAATATTCTGCATTATTCTCTCGAATTCCTGTTTGCTAAACGTCTTATATATACGTATGTGCTCCGATTTTAGCGTGGAGCCACCGGCTTTTTATTACAGTCTCCTTCGGCATAGTATACCTCTGCTACTTTTGCACATGGACGCCGTGAAAGAACGTGGCTTAGAACGTTGTTTTAAAACATCCTGAAATCAACTTGCACACTGTGAAATAATTTATATGACGAACTATGGGGGACGACTGCTTACAGTACAGTACAGTACTGTATGGTAGCAGCGTTGTGTTTCGCAGTGTTATGCCAGTATCGCCCCACGCTATTCTTCCTAGAACTATGGTCATTCTTGGATGTCTGGTGCAGAATTTTTCGTACTTCAACTGCCTAATTAACAATGTTGCAGAATGGGTGACAGTGACGAAGAATACGATCGAAGAAGGGGAAGAGACAAGTTCCGCAGGGAACGTAGTGATTACCAAGAAAGACGTGACGACAGAAGCCGTGGCCGAGACGACTGGCCGGAGAGGTTCGTAGAAGTGGTCTGACTCTTCGGGAGTGTGATTTTAAAGGGGATATTATAAGCTGTGCTAATGTTTGGACGTTTAAGGGACTCATGGAATGCTCGTGAGGTCCGAAGCCGTCGTGACTATCGTGACTACGACGTAGGAAGCCGCAGGCGGGAACGTTACAGCCCGACGAGGCATGAGTTGAGTCCGCCTGTCAAGCGCATGCGCAGAGACTGGTGAGTGGCATTGTTTTGCATTAACCACAGGGGGGGGGGGGGCTGCTGTTGTGGAGGTAGCCCTGGTTGGGCACTGGGTGTCCGCCCGTTTCATCGAACACCATTTCATCGAAAGCCTTTTCGTCAAATGCCCTTTTATCGACACCTGATCAGGTCAGAAGAGCCTTTTATGTATTTCACACGTTGGGGAGACTGACCAAGGTTAGGTCAGGAGAGCCTTTTACATATTTCTCATGTTGCTGCAAGAAAAAGTGGCGGCCACCGATTCGATGAAACGTCCATTTTTGGACGAAATGGTGTTTGATGAAACGGCATTCGATGAAATGTCATGGAACTGGTGCAGATGTTGCATATACACATGATTGAAAGCAAGGATATTCCAAGCACCCATAACACCCCAGAAGATCTTACATAACCGCAGCAAAGTGCCTGCCAAAAGACATCACATATTCAAGTGTAGCACCCCCCCCACCCCCGCCAATAAAGATCCTACGTAAATCCCTGATCATGGGTCACTTACTCAGTGTTGCCTATGTGATGCCCCGGACATCCTGTCGGTTGCATGTACGAAACAAAGCGAAACACAGTCGGAGTGCTATTGGCCACAGACAACATACGCACAAGACGTGACATTTTTGGTAAAACCTTGTTTCACCCGACTTCTTGCCTCAAACCTTTTGGTAAATTTTGGTCTGAGTTACTACAAACGTGATTTTCCTCGCACTTTGTAATGTGTGGCAGAAGAACGCAAAACGCCCAAATTGCTGCCCTGTGACATTGTGAAAGAAAAAGGGTAGTTACCCAAGTGTGGATGTGACATTGGACTTGTAAGGATTCGAAGTCTCTGCATCAGTTCTTGGTGCATGTTTACATACTACTTGGAGGTTTGACCGTAGGAAATGGAATAAATTAGCTGAGCTCGAGGGATAGGCTAAGAAGTGCATCCAATACAATTACGGAACATCATCCAATAAGCGCAGAGAACAAAAAGCAGATGGATTGTTCACTTGAAGAAATCAATGTTCAACATTTTGGGTCACATGTATGTGTGATTGTCGTACTGCATTAACGTGCACCAACCATTTGCGCCAACTTGGTGGCTGACACTAGTCTGCTGACCCCACTAACCAATACCAACTTAGGTTGTTGGATATCCATAATAGAACTGAAGCTGTGGCCTAAACGAAAGCATCTGGTGGCTATGTTCTGTGTTCCTCTATTCCGCTATCCACTATCCCACACAGGCCACTGACCTCTGTGTTCCATAAAACTCTCTCTATATATATAACTAGAAAACTGCATCATTTCTCTTCTTTGGAGAGAGAGCTGCAGGTGCAGCCCATGTAGCTGATGCAAAAATATTCCAAAATCCAGGAGAGCTCATGATGAAAAATGAGAAAACTCGACACTGGCTTGACGCAACAATAAATAAGCCCTATAAGCAATAAGTTTGTTCGTTTGATATTTTGTACTCCGGGTTTTGTACGTTGATATTTTGATCCCTTGTTATTTTGGTTTTGGCTACAAATAGCTTGTTTTTATAGGTATGAACTTTGTTTTTCCTGATTCACATGCACTCAGTTCTTCATTGCTTTCGGTTTGACTACCTTGTTGTTATAACCATATCTCGTATTTTCGTTTTTCGTCAGCTGTTTAACCTCCACCTGGGCACTCTTCATCTTTTGTTGTCTGAACAATCCTCACAGGACTCATGTAACATCGTTGTATAGATGGGTTGCACCGGCCCTAAAGAAAGAGGGAAAAGAAGCATGCGTATAGGCGGAGTGCGCCGGCCCTAAAGAAAGAGGGAAAAAGCACTAGGAAAGCTATGGTGTGACGTCACGTGCAACCCATGTATACCCGTATTTCGTCCCCTCCAGGGCTGTTTGACAGGGCTTGCCCTCTCAGCCCAGTTTTTCGTATATTTGAACTATACTGTGTCTAAGCGATAAAAATCTCGATCTAAAAAAAAAATCTAAATCTAAGCCAGTGTTCAGTTTTCTCGTTTTTAGTCCACGTAGTGCAGGGGTCGGTGGAGTTGATGCGGAATGGCGGAGTAGGTGAACGCTCATGGCATTGGTTGGGGCACAAGTTTTGGTGGGGGAATGTTTATCTTTGCTGAGGAGGTGAGAGTGGTGGTGGTTGCTGCATGTGCTCTGGCATTGGCTCACCCGTAGGGAGGACCGGGGAGGCTATGGAGGAGGAGGAGGAGGCGGAGGGGGCTTTGAGGGGGGCTTTCCCCCTGTGGTGGGAGGGCCTCACCATGGAGGAGGGCCCTGGGCGGGACCCGGGGGCCCGCAAGACATGGGCCACGTGCCCCACGGAGGCTATGGAGGCCACGGGGCTGCGGCCATGGCTGGGGGTCCCAGCAGGTAAGGCCCGACAAGCTATCTGCTCATGTAGCATGCATTGGCAATTCTTGCATGTGTTGTGGAAGTATGAATCGTTTATTCTTATACCCATGCCACACAGGCAGAAAAAATGATAATAACACGTAATGTCGTACCTCTGGGAGACGGGCACACATACGGCCTTTAAGGCAACGGCATTAACAAAAGGCCGTAGCTGAAATACGGCCTTAAACCCTGGGAGGCTGCCAGACGGTAACCGTGAAGGCGTTTTGCCGGTGATGTCTGCACTGAAAAACACATCTGCGAACATTGAATGAAATGTAGTTCAATCGCATTTATTCTCACTGTGAGTACTCGGAAACAGTGTTTGGTTTGCATTTGGCGCATTTGAAAAGCAGCAAACGATATTTGTTTCGAAGCAATTTCGATGCTTTGTTGTGCACACACAGTTTTCGATGCAGACGACACGGAGTGCAGTGGTTCGAGGGTATCGCTACGAACTGACGAGATATAATGAGAAGCAAAGTGCAAATATTCACCAGAAAAACTCAAGGCGTTGAGCACAAAAAAAGTTCACAGAACATTACGTCTCATAAAAGCACCTTGTTCATGGCGTTTGGTAACGAGACTTCGACAGTTTCGGGGGAATGCCGTAAATTGTCTTGCGGGAGCTCCGTTGCCCTTACATCTCAGTTTTGTCGCGAAGGCCATATGACTGGCTGTCAGGCAAGAATTTAATGACCGTATGCAGTTAAGACCGTAGCCGTTAAGGCCGTAAGTGCGCCCATCTGACAGGAGTATCAGTCTGGTCCCGAATGTCATTTCACACGTTAGTCGCGCTACACGACAGATTGGAATGACATTAAACGCGATGCAGGTTTCCTACTAGCCGTGTAAGAGGTGGGGTACTTGAAGAGGGTAAACATGTTCTAAGAGATCGAAAATACCCATAATATCCCACAAAATGAACATTAGCATTTATTTCGTAATCGGTGGTCTGTACTATGTAGGAAAACTGTTGTCATCTAGCCTGTCAGGTGACAGTCTTTGCTAAAAGCAAATGTGCAAAAAAGCAATTGTTAACAATACCAGGCATTGTGCCAAAAATAATGCTTGTTTTCGCATAATTTGTAAAATTGTGTGGTGCGCAGTGAGGAATGGCTTTATAGAAGTTTTAAATGGCTCTTCTGCTCAGACAGTGGGAACAACGGCACGCATTTCGTGAGCGAATGAGTTGTGCCAATCTCATTACGCAAAAACTGTCATTCAGACGAATGACATTAAATATCTCATGCGTGGCATGGCAGGAATGACATTAAGACTTAACTCATTATGTACTCAATGTCATTTTTTGCGCCCGTGTTGCAGGGGTGTTATTCTTATTAATGTGGTTCAGTAACAAACAAGCTTCTGACCTTGGGTAACAGATTCTTTCATTATTATTATTTTTTTTTTCTGGATCATCAGCAGCTGTGAACCCTATGGTCAGAAATCTCGTATGTCAGCGCAATAACTGTATGAGCAAGCGAAAGCTGGTTGAGCAGTCAACGTGATGCATGTTCCCCAATGTAGTGAAATACCTCATAGCTAATGTGTAAGTAAACAAACAGTAAGTGTTCAAACATGCAAATGTTTGAATATTCACAGAGCTAGATTGATTATACGTGAATGGTTTTAGTTGTCTTAACAGGGCTGTGACGCTTCACGCTGTGTCACGTGTTTATATAAACATCTGCATTTCAAGTTTAACGACAAAGTGGGTAATAGACAGAAAGCAAATCGCCACCGTGAACACCAAAACACATCCAGCTTCAACATCAGCGCAGGCACCTCCGCCGGTGAGGCGGCATTGGAGGGGTCACGTGCTTCCTACGACTGCCAGTGGGAATGGCCGTAACTCTTGCACGTCTCACATGAGAGCTTGACAAGTTTTTGTGTTCGAGGGTTTTTATACCTCGCCGACTACGACGCGTAGAAAAGCAATTCTTTTCCCCTCGACACTGCGACGCTCAGTACAGTCCGTGCGTGATGTAGTGAACCGCACATATTAAAGCGTCACAACCCCTGTAAGGCACCCGTGCATGTTGAGACTGTGTATGTGAGGATCATAAGCACATCGATTGTGCAGTCAGGGTGTCTACCAACCTAGAAAACTGAAAATTGTCAGGGAATTGCTAGAGAGTTTGCCAAAAAGTAGCTGAAATTGGGGAAAATTGCGGAGAAGTGCTGCGACGATGCACAGTGAGTCGCGAGTGTTGGATCAGTGGTTGATCAGCCACGCCATTGCAACATTGCTGCGATTATAGGAATTTGCCGATACAGCAAGCGCAGAGGCAGAAAAATATAGGGCAGCCTCATTCATACTCAATATATGATCTGTTTTATGAGTGGTATTAAGGGTAAGGGAGAGGGTATTAAAAAGGTAGCGGCAGACACCAAGTTTGCTTTTGTGTTGTTCAGAGAATTAGCTTGAAATAAGTCAGTGAAAAACCTGGAAAAGTCTGGGAATTTGAAGGCTGCAATTTGGAAGACACCCTGTTTTGTTTTCTTCAGGGAATTTGTTCAAAATAGTCAGTAAGAACCTGGAAAAGTTTGGGAATTTGAAGGCCGCATGTTGGTAGACACCCTGCTTTGTTTTCTTCGGGGAATTCGCTCGAAATAGTCAGTAAGAACCTGGAAAAGTTTGGGAATTTGAAGGCCGTAATTCGGTAGACACCCTGTTTTGTTTTGTTCAGGGAACCCTCTCGAAATAGTCAGTAAGAGCCTGGAAAAGTTTGGGAATTTGAAGGCCGCAATTTGGTAGACACCCTGTTTTGTTTTGTTCAGGTAACTCGCTCGAAATAGTCAGTAAGAGCTTGGAAAAGTTTGGGAATTTCAAAGCCGTAATTCGGTAGACACCCTGTTTTGTTTTGTTCAGGGAACTCTCTTGAAATAGTCAGTAAGAGACTGGAAAAGTTTGGGAATTTGAAGGCCGCAATTTGGTAGACACCCTGTTTTGTTTTGTTGAGGGAACTTGCTCGAAATAGTCAGCAAGAACCTGGAAAAATTCGGGAATTTGAAGGCCGCGATTCGGTAGACACCCTGTTTTGTTTTGTTCACGGAACTCTCTCGAAGTAGTCAGTGAAAACCTGGAAAAGTCAGGGAACTTGATAGCTACAATTTTGTAGACACCCTGTGTTTAGTTGTCTCTGGTGCTGTATTTTGGTGTTCCTCCTCTCTCGTCGCCGTTGATTCAGGGATCCGGAGCAGGGACTGACGCAGCCGCCCATGATGACCTTCAAACAGTTCCTGAGCTCACAGGATGACACCATCGACGACCAAGAAGCTGTCCGAAAGTACAACGAGTACAAGATGGATTTCCGCCGGCAGCAACTCAACGAGTTCTTTGTCAACCACAAAGAAGAAGAATGGTGAGCATTATTCGCTTGCACCGTTTCGCTGGCTGCAGAATTGTGTGATCAGCTAGTGAGTTGAAAACGTTCGCATGCTTTAAGTACTTGCTGATTGTTGTCAGTGAAATGACATTGCTATAATTCAAAGGATGTAAAAGTCGATGCTAGGGAAATTTAGTTCTCACTGAAAAGGCTAGCATATCGTATTTTATGGCATTGTTACGCAGCTAAAATTTAAGGTGCACTAATACCGTTCAGTGACACAGCATCTTCAAGGCTATAGTGATCTCGTACGTCCAGGAATACGAATGGCATTTGAGCCGCGTCAGGGCCAGTAATAGTGCATTCTGGTGGTCAGACCTAAGCAACCTGTATCTGGTGTCTGTGATGCTAAAAATTAGCCAGAAAACAGAAGTATGGCAGAACGCATGTATATCTACGAAACATGCCAGTGCCTTTAAGTGACAAGCCCAGCATTTGAGAAAACATTTCAGAACATGTCTCTTGTGAGTGACCAGAGGGTATGGGGATTGCACTTGTAATGTATCTCCTTTTATGTAATTCTTGAAGCATGGAAAGAAAGGATGCACATCTAAAAGATACCATGCATTTTGACGTCAGATCTACCTTACCGATGGACTGGAGTTACCCCGAAATAGAGCTGTATGTGTCACCTATAATAAATGACTGGTAGTGCATGACAGAACAGAAAAGATTCATGTACCACTCTTAGAAACCAGAAGGGAAATTGTTATTTATTTTTTACTTTAATAAGATATTTTTTTAATTCGTGATACTTTTTTTTTTTTTTTACAGCTACATCGGGACTGAAAGGGCATTTACTTTCCGTAACTTTTATATTGTCACTTTTTTTTTTAAGTTCAGGCTCCCCGTTCCTACAGATTGCATACTCCACAAATCCTCTACAAACCACACGTTCCACACTCCTCATTTAAACTTCATCCAACTTTTGGCACAGTTCATTATTTTAAAGCGGGATCCGCATATGACGTTTTTCTCGACGATGAGTGCGATGATTATGATCATCTTCTTTCGCTGCTGTCGGTGCATCATCCACATGATATAGCTAGACGGAACCCTAAGCACATACTGCTGTGCCGGCGACCGCTTTTGGCAGGCACCAACTGGTTCAAGACAGAAGCGTCCCTTCTGGTGTTTGCCTCAAGTGTCTGATCACCCCGAACATTGGCGAAACAGGTCTGCACGCGTTCTTTTAGGATCCAAGCGGAAAATCCTTGAGTCCTCGGTGTTTTTCTGTCGAGAAAACGTTGTATGCGGGTTAGCCTTAAAGGCTATGTGCTGTTAACTTTGAAGCAACAGTTGGGCTCGTCGATATAAAGCCACCAGGAAGGCCACCTGGAATCTTGCAAAAAGCAGTTGCTGAAAAATGACCACCCGAATTCGTGATTAGGCATTTCAGTTTTATCTAGAATAATTGACTGGTAGAGCCCTGTGCAAGTTCCAGATGTGCATGCTGAATGGGAAAGCCGTATCAGTCATTTAAAAGCGCGAGTAGAGCTCCTGTCAGGTTGGCTATGAATTGCATATTGTACGTGCCCTTATGTATCTCCATGTGCACAGTGAAACACTGATGGTAGGACTCTCGCAAAAAAGCAAAAATCCTACCATCCAGCCACAAGTCATGTTGCCACGTCTTGCTGTAGTAGTGATGGTGTTCAAACAATTAGTGTCTGATAGAATGGTACAGGTTGGGACAAAAGTTTACGGAACACGCGAGCGGCGTATTTTTTTCTTCCGTGCGACACCCTAGCGGCTGGCGGGAGCGGGTGAGTTCACTGTCTCGGAGGGGTGGAAGGGTGCGCTGTTAGCGACAAACAGCGGTAGCTTCCTCTTTCCAGGCATACCCAAGCGACACTGTAACTACCACTATGTGTCACTAACAGCGCACCCTTCCACCCCTCAGAAACAGTGAACTCACCCGCTTTCGGCAGCCGCTAGGGTGTCGTACCGAAGGAAAAGTGCGTCGCTCGCATGTTCCGTAAACTTTTGTCCCAACCTGTACTTATTGAAAAAGTGAGAAGGAAGAGTTAAAATATAACAGGAGTTTTGTGCCGAGGACGCAAAAGCATGCTTCTGTTTCATCAGAAAGGTCTAGGTTCAAGTCCTGGTGCCGGCATCCGTAGTCTTCTCTCTGAATTGCATGGTTTTCAGGCTTCTGTTGCAAATAACGCACACAAAAACGCATTTGTGACGAAAAGTTTCAATAGTGCTTGTGGCTGTAAGCTCAGAGAAATATGTACATATTTGTCTGTGTTGTCCCAGCTGGTATGTGTCACAGCGTTGTGTGATAATGAAGATCGTACATAAGGCTTTGACTTACGAGGTTGCAAATTTCATATAGCTCCATTGGAAAATGTATGCAAACAACAATTGCGTTGCATGCAGTATGTCTCTGCGCAGGGCTCTATCGATACTTGATACTGCCGTGATGTCTCTCTCTACGATGCCTTTCACTCTAAGGCCAAGCAGAAGCACAGTGCCTTGTTTTTTTGCTTTTTTTTCATGTTACTTTTAAATGTGTGTTTACCACTGTTGTGCGCCATTTGAAGAATGGTGTGTTGTGAATGTTTACCTCCTTGTTCCCTGCCAGCCTCAACAAAGGGACGTCTTTCTTTCAGCTTGCCTGCACCCTCTCTTTGATGAGGGTGCATTTTATCCGCAGCTTGGATAGGGCGTAGCACTGCGCACAACGCAGTGCTTAGGCGATGAAGTTTTCAGGCTTAGCTTGGTAGGCGCGTGCATAAGGTGACTCATTGGAAAGGTGGAATCTTTATCTGAACGCGTTGTCAATCATTATGAGAGCGTGTTGTCGATACGACCGGACAGCACGTCCTTTCTTCGGAAGGTGAGAGTTCCCATTTCTTGGTGCGTTGAACACAACGATTGCAAACTCCTTTCTGCTTTGCGTGTAGCTGGATTTCTTTGTGTGTGTCCCCCCATGTTTTGCAACGCTTTTGCCTCGGCCAAGTATGGGTGATAACCACGTAGAATGGATGTGTAATTTGCAGCATAACTAACGTTTCTCGAGGGTTGTCTAGATGAGATAGCTTCCAAGTCGGATTCGTGGGATCATGCCTCATGCTTTCATTGTGTTAGAGGTGACGTCAGTGTGGCGCACTAGTCGACGGTTAACACTAAACGTTGGAAATTTATGATCTAGCTCCTTCTTCCTACCTCTTTCACTTCGCAGCTTGTTAGATTAAGGCAGCTCTGTGCGACAACAGTGATGGCAGTAGTTATACAGCGAGCTACACAACTTTTTTAGTGCCGGTTTTCATTCCTTCGCCTTCTAATTAAACTTTTCTGGTTTATAAAGCCCTTCCACGTGACATTGCTGCATGGTACCAGTCAGGTTTCCTTCTGTAACACAAGTGAACAATAACTTACGGCGATTACGTGATCAGGTGTGTAGCAAAGCAAGAGCATATTGTGCATGAGTGGACAACATTGATGGAAGAATAACAGTGGCGAGGCCATGATAGACAAAAATCCCACGGGGTTAGATAACCCTTTGCTATCGTTATAAACAATTTTGACTAAAGAACTATGTCGAAATGAATCTAAGCTCACCTGATTGATGTCCAGCTTACTTTGATAACCAATTGCTTTGTGCAATATACAAAGCAACTTGCCACAGATTAGAAACCCTTTGAGGCCTCTGTGGTGGTACCGCAGTCACATGCACTACAGTCATGTATCCCTTAACTCAGGATTATGATCTGATTTGTTTAAGTAATTTTATACAAAGGCATGCATTTTCGGCGACGACGGTTGAAACAACGCTCTTGAGTGATAGTCCCGTTTATAATTCTCATTCGGCATAGCTAGTGCCTATCACTGTGTATTGGTAGTCCAAGAATTAGAGAAGGTTTGGTTGGAAGAAGGAAGCACACAAGTATTCGTGAGCTTAAGTTATTGATTAACATCCGGGAATAAGCATAGCATGAAGTTAAGGGGGACAACTGACGTGGCAACGCTTGAGCTGTGTCTCTAAACACGTGGAACGTTACAATGACTTTGACAGGTTCAAATCCAAGTACCACCCTGAAGAATGCGGCAAGCGCAAGGCCGAGCAGGCTGCTGGCCTAAGCAGGCGCCTTGACGTCTTCCTCAGGCTCCAAGAGGCTGGTTGGATTGATGCTGTGAGCATCGACGTGGAGAAATCTGACAAAATAGTGCGGCTTCTTGATGCAGGTTTGTGCAACTTAATGCAGTCGCAAAACCTTTCATGAAAAGCTTATGTATGACAACTCATTGATCTAAAGAATGTTGAACTTGTATTAGTCAGAAATCTGTACCCAGGTCAAAATATCAGTCGTGCTTATGTTTTTGCTTGCAGTTTATTGTGTATTGCCCTATCTCCAATATAGACTATTCAAGATTTTTGGAAACTGGTACCCAACGAAGAGAGTCGACATCGCTGCACATTGTGCGAAACACTTTTTATTTTTAGGGCATGAAGGTTTAGGGTTTTACCTGATTCTTCCCCGAATTGAAGATTGCCTGCTTAGGGTGAAACCAGATTTTTACCCGGCAAATTGCCCTCACTGGGATGTCTGTAGGAATGCACTGACTGATTTGTTTGACAGCAAATGCAGTTACATTACCGTTTGTACCAAACCACTACAGTTAGTTTGAGTAACTGAGCCCAATTTCTCCCCGAATTTAGCATAGTGGAAGTTTTTTTCCTTTTTTTTTTTTTTTTTTTTCGCACGAATTTATGCGCATGTTTATTTACCCGATTTTTACCCCCCGAATTTAGAAAAAGATATATCCCTTAAAACTTCAGGCTCTATTTATATTCTGGGAAATGAGTGGTTACCCCTTATTTGTTTGCGGCCCCAAAGCATTTGAGGGCCCTATTTTGAAACTGCTTATTACCTGTTTTTATTTGAAATACTCCCACAAGTTACTGACACCTTACGGTCCTTACGTCGTACCTTGTGTCCTTCGGCCATCATGCTTGTTCAACCGAGATCTTTTTGCTTCAAGTATTGCTAAACAGTCTAATGTCCTGCAGTGGTGATATTGCTGGAGGGTGGGACAGAGTTTGACTTGCAAGTCCTGGATGAGCCTTGTACAGAAGAGAAGCCCAAAGACTCGGACCAATTCCCTCCAACAGGGCCAAAGTATGTTGTTACATGGTGCACGATAATTTTCAGAGATAAAGCGTTCTTGTTGCTTTTCTTGTTTCAGGGAGGAAGGTCTGCCAGCCGTGAAATCGGTGGAGTCCGAGGTAATTTGTTTGTTACAACGATCGAACGTGTGACCCAACTGCTCAAATTTACCCTCAATCGCAGTTATTTGTTAGAAATCTGTACCTAGTGTGAGAGCTTGAGCTGTATTTCTGAGTGTTGCACAAAACAGTTTTACTTTAGATATCTTCCTAACTTGTGTCCTAGTCTCTACGGTATCTTGTGATTTCTGCTTGAAAGTAATGGCTGGACAATGCTTGTGCCCCCCTCCGTCAAACTGGAGGTCATTACGAGTCATGTGCTTCTAATTTAACTAAGTTAGCTCTGTCTTACTAGAATGAAGGGACTGCTGCATCGCCTCAGCGTTCCGAAGGAACCAATCATGATGATGAAAATGCGAAGGGTGAAGATGGAGAAGGGGAAGGAGGAAGTAAGGACAAGGAAAAGCGACAGAGGAAATACAGTTACAGTGAGGACAACAGCAGTTCGAGTTCGAGCAGCGACAGTTCAGGTATGATGGGGGCGTACGCCGCCCTGCTGTAACGCGGCGTCCGTGACTGTAGCTGTCCTTTAACTCAAAATGTGCCGACTGTATCTCAGACGATGACGACGACCCGGACTCTGGGGTTCCCGGTGAGGAAAGCGGCAGTGAAACAAAGAGCAAAAAGAAGAAGAAGAAGAAAGTTCCTGCAAAAGAAGAAGAGGACAAAGCGGAAGAAGAGAGTGTGAAGAAAGGGGAAGAGGCTCCCAAGGATGCCTCCATGGAGGACGAGGAGGACGAAGAAGAGAAAGAGGGTAAGTTACCAGTGTGGGTCGTTTTCAGGAGTTGTAATTTGTTGAGAGAGGGCAGAAAGGGAAGTGACGGCCGGTGTTAGCTGCAGGTGGAGATGATGCAGAGGCAAAGGAAGAGAAGAGTGTGGCATCGGGAGGAGAAGAGGAGCAGGAAGAGAAGGAAGACAGAGATGCTGCTGAAGGGAAAAAGGAGGAGGAAGAAGAGGACGAACCCCTTAAGCCTCGCCCCTTCCACAAGACCTGCTCCATTTTCCTCCGCAACCTTGCACCGACGATAACGAAGGTTGAAGTCGAAGCCGTAAGTTCCACTCGTGCCTGTCCGTTACAAAATTTTTAACGTCCACTCGTGCGCTACACCAGTGTCGCAGATTTAGAAAAGAGAAAACATCTCTGGTCTAAACTCACATAGTCTAATCTGATGCTTGAATAGCACTTATTGGACCTTTAATTTTTGGTATGTGCGTATATGGCTGATATTTGAGGTGGTATAATAGAGGAGGTAATATATATTAGAATGGTGCGAATATTGAAATATTCGAATATGAATTGAATGCGAATGTCTGCAAAATTGTCCTTCGAATATCTAATCGAATATCACGTCCTAGGATAAAGGATTCTAAGAGTTAATTATGTTAGGGTTAATTCAGTTAAGGGTTAATTAAGCAAATTAAGCCCAAAAAACATGTATCGTCACAGTTGTGTCCTGTTGGTCCTTAGGAAAATGCCCCAAGAGCTAGTAAGGAATGTGTATAGTATTAATGTATTGGCCTAGCATTGGGCATACATTCCTATATGCATACGTACACTGGAATTATTTCTACAATGAAGCAATGTGCTGTTCTCGTGAGGCAAGCTGGAAACTGTAAAAACAACTTCCACTTCAAAAATGTTTCGTGGACAGTGAATACTTATGTTGGCAATTGGCATGCTGGTGAAAACAGACAGAATAAAAGTCCAGGGCACGTTCAGAATGTGTGGTGGTTTTACTGATGAGCACATCTCAGAAGGAAAACGAATGTAGCAAGTGCTCTCTTCCTGCACTGGCAGTGCCTTCTGCATTTGTCGTGTAGGCGAGAACTGGACGGTTTCACTGTCCAGTGAGCCCATCCGCGTGAGCCCATCGTTCCTGACGGTGATGCACAGTTTGGAACAGCCTCATTCATTATCGCAGTTAAACCGCGATCCTCGATGATGTTGTATGACTGTGCTCATCATGCGGGATTGTTTCCACGGCGTTCGTGTTCAGCACTTTCATTTCACAGCGAAAATCTGCGCACGCTCCTCAAAACTTTGTCGTGTCGACGCGTGTGGGCCCTTGGTGAAGCAGTATTACGGGTTAAATTCAAGTTGAGGGACCGCTGATCCCAGTTCATATGCTAAATGGGGTTGGTGAAACCAGGCAATAGCTGTGTGGTAACAGGAGTTTTAGGAAGTGCATGGCTGGTTGAACTCTGTGAAGTTTTGGTGAAGGCATGTGTAGACACGTGGTAGTGCATCTGGTGTTTCATTTTGTGGAGCAGGTACTTAATATGATCTCAGTGTATCGCGAGTTCCTGTGCAAGTCCAATATGGAAGTGCTGAACTTTCCCTTCTTCATAAAGAATATAGTGTAACAAGGGCACATTACTTTACATGACACTTCAGAAGTTACTGTTATGCCCAATGAATATGACACTACTGGTGAGCAATCTCAAGCAGCACAACATTTTGGCCTAATATTGGACCAATCTTTTGTGAATTTTAAGTTTTTTTGAATTTTGAACCAGAGTTGTGAATTTTGAGCCGACATTGCCAATATTATTGGTCCAATATTGAGCCAAGATG
Organism: Ornithodoros turicata; assembly: GCF_037126465.1. Lineage (NCBI taxonomy): Eukaryota > Metazoa > Arthropoda > Arachnida > Ixodida > Argasidae > Ornithodoros > Ornithodoros turicata. The sequence continues at coordinate 14,123,149 of NC_088203.1, forward strand.
TTGTGCTGCCTGGGATAGGTAGATCGTTTGATTAAATTTGTCAGTTGTTTGTTGTTGTCATAATGGATTCATGTTTATGGAGTGCTGCTTAAAATGTGATATGAACCAAATGTGTCCTGATGACTGTTTTGCGTCCTAGATGTGCAAGCGGTACCCAGGCTTCCTACGCGTGGCCATTGCAGACCCGCAGCCCGAGCGGCGTTTCTTCCGCCGCGGCTGGGTCACCTTCGAGCGGACCGTCAACATAAAGGAGATATGCTGGAACCTCAACAACATACGGGTGATTATCTTTACAGGAAGATTTTTGGTGCGGAATTTCTGAGCTTCACTGTAACGAGCTGGCCTGCATTTCAGCTGCGGGACTGTGAACTTGGTGCCATAGTGAACCGGGACTTGAGCCGGAGAATACGATCTGTGAATGGCATTGCCTCGCACAAGACCGTGGTGCGGTCTGATATCAAGTTGTCCGCACGCATCATTCAGAACCTGGATAGCCAACGAGGACTTTGGGATGGTGCGGGGAAAGATTCCAATGCAAAGGATGACAAGGAACAAGTTCTCATGGTGAGCACTGTACTTGTTGGGAGCGTTAGAAGCCTCTTTTAACACCCCTGTTACACGGGCAGCCTTCAACGACTGTTGAAACCAACTGCCTTGAGAAACGCACGTAACGCCAGCAAGCGTGTGATGTGTTAACTTCTAGAAGGGCATTGAATCCAATGCTGCTTGACAGGTTGAACGAAAACTCGAGAGACTAGCACTGCAAGCACTACAGCACTCTCGCGAAGTAAGATTTGCTTTTGTTTGCTTGTAACAACACAGAAACTGTTCAATTTTAAAGGCAAGACATAAATACGTCTCGCACACGCACGTATTCCCCAATTTTACTGATCGCGATTATGGTACGCTGCGGTTTTGTGCTGTTTTTGCCTTGTGTGTGTTCGCGCCGTCGTCGCCGTCCGTCAAAGTTCCATCGGCACACGCGTCTACCTAGAGGTAGTCCAGTCAGCTTTGCCGTGGCTCACTTCTTTTGAACACACAAAAGAAAACTGGCAGAACGCGATACAATGGAAAGTCACGTCGGGGAGAGTACTGCGGGAGAATGGGGCGTGTTGTATTGTTCGCCGTTCCGCTCCTGATCTTCGTTGTATGTGTTGAAACCTTGTGGAACAGACCTGAAAACCACTTTGCTATTGGGGTACATTCGTTTTAAAGGAATTTGTGTTCTAACTGTTCAAAAATTACATTAGTCCTGTGGGGGGTCTGACGAGACTGCGAAAAAGTCCCTTGTAGAGGTCTTTTGTTAAAAAGGTGTTCATTCTAAAGGAGTTTGACTGTATATCTTTCTCCATGTATGCATAGAGCCTGAGGTTTTTGGAAAATATTTTGTTCTAAATGCGGGGAGTAAAAATCAGGTACATAAACATGTGCTCTAAATTCATGCAAATTCGGGTGGAAAAGCTTCCAGTACGCTAAATTCGGGGAGAAATCAGGCTCAGTTACTCAAACTAACTAAACTGGTTCGGTGCAAGTGGTGATGTAACTGCGTTTGCTGACAAACAAGTTAGTGTACATTCCTACAGACGTCTCAGTGAGGGCAATTTGCCGGGTAAAAATCATGTTTCACCCTAGAGAGGCAACCTTCAATTCGGGGAAGAATCGGGTTAAACTCTAAAACTCCAGGCTCTATGTATGCAGTGGAGGTAACTTCAGAATCAACATGTCAGTCACAGAAAAGTGCAAAAACTGGTGGACAGCAGGGAAAGTATAAATTTAGAAGGAGGTTGCTATGCCCTACCTTATGCCTGCCATCTATTCTGTTGAATCTGTAGAGTGCTATCATTTGTCACTCAACAAATCATGATTGCATACACAACCTTGTTACATTATTTGTACCAGCCAGCTGTAGTTCTACATAAAGATGCACACATTAGCACAGCTATGCTCCTGTTAGTTTACGCTTTGTCTGCCAGTCTTATATACGTACAGAAAGCTTGTAAAATACAGTCAAACTCCTTTATAGCGAACACCTTTTTAACGAAAATACCACTACAACAAATTTTTTTTGCGGTCCCGCTGGAGCCTATAGGTCCAATAATGGACATCCTTTTTAACGAAAATACCTTTACTGCGAATTTTTTTTGCTGTCCCCTGAGCTTCGTTGTAAAGGAGTTTGACTGTATACTCAGCAGCTCAGTGTTTCAATTTTTCTGTACTTTGCCATGCATTGGTTTCATTGTCGCATGCTGTTGGCTTTTTTGTTTGTTTGCTTGTTTCTATATGTTACTTTTTGCACATGATGTTTATTCACTGTCCATTATTGCTCCCCTTCTCAACACCATTCCTTGCTTCTTTTTCGTGCATATAAAAAGGTATTAAACATAGGTACATATTAAACACTTTGCATAATCCATCAGAGCTTTGGAGGTACTTCCAAGAATCCGCTTCTGAAGAACATTACGGACTACCTCATTGAAGAAGCATCTGCTGAAGAAGAAGAGCTGCTCGGAGGCGTCACGGACCAAGAGGAACAGAGAGAAGCCGACGATGCCGGTGCCACGTTAGACAAAGATGACACCCTCATAAAGGTTGTAAAAAACACCCTTCTTGAGAGAGAGAGAAAAATGCTTGCACTCTCACCCACAGGTCCTCGATCGCCTCCTGCTGTACCTGCGAGTGGTGCATTCGGTGGACTACTACAACCACAGTGAATACGCCAGCGAGGATGAGATGCCCAATCGCTGCGGAATCATGCACGCACGTGGTTCACCACCTTCCAGCAAGGTGACTCCTCAGGAAAGTGAGTCATTTTCTGATTCGTCGGCCTAATGGGAGAGAGGGTTATCAGTAATGGAACTAGACCAGCATCGAGTTGAATAAGCGTGTGGTCCGGCATAATAATATCAGCATCGTGACCCTGGGAATCGATTCCTTTTCAGTTTCCGACTACATCAGCCACTTTGAGACAAAGATTGCATCCTTCCTGCAACCCTGCACGAAGCTGAGCACTGAAGAGGCAACCAGGCTGGGCAGGAAAGACCCAGAATCGTATCCTTGTTACGTTGTTTTCTGGTGCAGTGCTCGTCAAACTTTGATGTTGGGGAGAAATTTGTACCGTATTTACCCGAATGTAAGTCGACCCCTTTTTCTAAAATCGACGTTTCAAAGTAGGGGGGTCGACTTATAATCGGGATCTACGCAACCACGTTGCTTTGCGGCCGAGCAGCTGGTCACGCGCGCTCGCCTCCTCACTTGGAGGGAGAGAGGGAAGGAGGTGAGAGAGAATCGAACATGTGACAAACGACAGTAACAAAAGCTGTCAAAACGAAAGTTCCTTCTTGTGAGTGCAGAATGAAGAAGTAAACGGAGCAGTTTTTGGCGGCATGGCGTTCGAAGCACAGTGTGAACGGAAGGGCCCTGAAAGCCATGAATGACTTCCCCGCATGACTTGAAGTGCTGAACGATACAGGAAACATTTGATATTATTTCCCTCTTCATTGCGGGCAGGTGCGATGCGCGGGCGTAGGTTCAAGGGGCGTAAGTTCAGAAACCATTGGGTTGAAACTGAAACTACGATAGTGACAACCAAACCAATCCATTCCCATTCCGGTTAAAACGGGGGGCCCATTCTATTCCCATTCCACCCGTAACATCGTTGCTGCCATTCCATTCCAGGTTCTGATAAAGCTGGAATGATTCTGGAACCCTGCTTTTTACGTCATGTCCCCTTATGTAGATGACATTTTTGTGCATGAGATATTTTTCGGTGAAAGAAAGAAGTTTTACAGCCGCAGAGAGGACTTTCCGTACTTTTTTCTTAACTTCGAGGCAGAGAAGTGGAAAAATTTGTCACAGCCAACACACAGGAACTCGCCAAGGACAAGTGGCTGTGTCCACTCTCTGGGAAAAAATTCAAGGGACCAGAGTTCGTTAGGAAACACATCTACAACAAGCATGCTGAGAAGGTGGATGAAGTGAGGAAAGAGGTAGGCATGCTTTCATATACATATTTATTTAAGTGCCCTCAGGACATGTGGAATTAAGTGGGGTGTAGTTTATCAGTGATGTTCACACTAAATAATCATAAATGGTACATATTAGAGCCTGAAGTTTTTGGGAAATATTTTGTTCTAAATTCGGGGGTAAAAATCGGGTAAATAAACATGTGCACTAAATTCATGTGAATTCGGGTGAAAAAACTTCCATTACGCTAAAATTGGGGACAAATCGGGCTCAGTTATTCAAACTAACTGTAGCGATTTGGGCACAAACGGTGATGTAACTACATTTTTCTGCCAAACAAGTAAGTTTGTGCATTCCTACAGACATCCCAGAGAGGGCAATTTGCGTGGCAAAAATCGGGTTTCACCCTAAAGAGGCAACCTTCAATTCGGGGTGCAAATTCGGGGAAGAATCGGGTAAAACCCTAAAACTTCAGGCTCTATGAATAATACTGTGCAGTATCCTGTATGTGATGAACTGCTAATAATTATACTTCAGCGTGTGGCTAAATGCTTGGCTCTGCACTCCAGAATGCGTGACTTTAAAAATGGAGCAGTACCTGTCCAGGGCAGTTGTCATGAAGCATGATAAAAAAAAAATTTTCTCTCGTTTCGTTACCCAGGTGGCGTATTTTAACAACTACCTGATGGACGCTAAGCGACCTCAGCTCCCGGAGCATCCAGCCAATCGCGGAGGAGGCATGCGAGGTCCAGACCATGGTGGAATGATGGCTCCATTTCATGGCGGCTTCCCCCCGCCTCCTCCTTTTGGGTTCGGTCGTGGCCATGGACCTGGCTTTCCAGGTTAGTAAGACAGTAGTTAGACGTGTGTTTCGAAACACAATGCAGTAAACTTTGTTTAAGTCGAAAACGGTTTAGTCGAAATTCATGCATAACTCAAACCAATTCAAATGCGCTGGGCACATGCCGTACTACTACTTTGTAAATAACTAGAGCCTGAAGTTTTAGGGTTTTACCCGATTCTTTCCCGAATTTGCACCCCGATTGAAGGTTGCCTCTTTATGGTGAAACCCGATTTTTACCAGGCAAATTGCCCTCTCTGGGATGTCTGGAGGAATGCACTAACTTACTTGTTTGGCAGAAAAATGCAGTTACATCACTGTTTGTACCAAACCGCTACAGTTACTTTGAATAACTGAGCCCGATTTTAGCGTAATGGAAGTTTTTTTCACCGGAATTCGCATGAATTTAGTGCGCATGTTTATTTACCCAATTTTTACCCCCCGAATTTAGAAAAAAATATTTCCCGAAAACTTCAGGCTCTATAAATAACTTGCGCTTTAGTCGAACTTGCATAACTCGAAATGACGCGTATCACAAATAAAAAAAGCTGGTGCCGAAGCACATTTTTCGTACTCTTAAGTCGAAAACAACAGTCCGGCGCTGCCATCTCGCATCGGAACCACTCGCATCTGGGGCTTTGAATCGGATTGGATCGCGATGCTGCCTTGCAGCCACAGGAGGAGCCTGTGAGCCGAAATAATCCAACACAGAGCCAACGCAAGACAGGGCGAGGCCTGTGACATCATTACAAGAACGGCATGAATGCTAGTTGCCGAGACATGTGCGGGTAGTGTGGATGCAGGAAACTGGGCATAGTTGTGTTTGCCTTTAGAAGGCGGAGATGTCAATGCCAGTTACAACGCCCGATTACTTTTAAGCTTGTCACGCAACTGTTTTGTGAAGCAGTAAGACGAGGCTCAGTCTTGCCTACCGTGTCTTGTCATACCATATACAGTCAAACTCCTTTTTAACGAACTTCAGGAGACCGCGGAAAGTCTTCATTGTGAAGGTAGCAAATTTTGCCCTACTGACTTCAAAATGACTTCGTTATTTCGGTTCAATCGTTATAAAGGAATTCGTTATAAATGTCCGAAGTATACATTGAATCCTATGGGTGCCTGACCAGACCGCGAAAAACGTTCGTTATAGTGGTCTTTTCGTTATAAGGGTGTTCATTGTAAAGGAGTTTGACTGTAATATACAATAAAGCAACATTTTGTGTTATTTTCTTAAGTCTTTTTACCTCATTCTCAATTATCTGTTAGAAAAACAGAGATACTGACTGCATATTTGTGCAAGATTGCATAAGTCAAACAGACCGCTCTGAATGTTGGAGTTTGAGTTACCGTTAGTTTGTTTGCGTGTCTAATTTTTACTGGATCTTCCTGTTCGTCCTACAACAGGGTTTGGAGGCCGTAACTTCCCTGACATGTACAGAGGAGGTTTCAAACGCAACAATTATGGACGGTGGGTGTTGCTATGCTCAACCGGGTATCTTGCTATGTGTGCTTCCTTGTGATTTGTTCTTTGTCAGGCAGTGAAAACTGGTTAGAAGCACATTTAGATGGACAGTTAGGACAGTTAACAACTGTGGACCTTCTGTTGAGTGGTAACAAGGCACAGTTTAGTAGTCTCTCCAAAACACCTTCTTTTATGCATTGTGATGTTTGAAGAATATCACTTTGTGCTGTGTGAGCAACGGCTTGAAATTTGAAGAAATATCCTGGCCTCCTGTTGTCGCAAGGAAATCAGCAACACACTGTAGTGTAGACAGGAGACATTTAACTAGCATGCATAAATGTTTTGTCGCGGAAATAAACCTCCGATCGCAAAACATATTTTCCATGCATTATATTTCCGATGCAGCATATTTTCCCTTCTGTTGTCCTATAAATACATGACTTGCATGGGAGGCACTGCTCAATCTTATGCTGCTATCACTTCAGAAGTCAATATGATGGCTATAAAGCAGTGTCCTTGTTGGTTCAAATGTGTCAACATACTGAACCTACTGGCATGCTGTTCATTCGTTTTGCTACAGTATTCAGCCTTGTCGTAACTATGGGTTTGCTCACTGGTACATGTGGCCATGCAATGCATAGTTCTGTCTGAAACAAAAAAAGAAAAACATGTGGTAGCCTCAATCATATAATTTTTGTAACCGCGATTGCTTCAACCAGTTTTCACTGCATCTTCTAGAGTCTTTTCATTGGTTATGTTGTGACTTGCGACTTCCCGGTACTGGAACGTTTGTTTGCTGTACTTTGAACATCACCGTCTTTCACAAAATGTGCATTTTACTGTTTCTGCATGGCGATGCGTGCTTTGCAAAATGCTGAGAGCGTTTGAACCACCGTAATCCGACTGGAAAGCTCTCATGTGCCGGAGGTGGTGGCATTGTTGTGTTTCGCTAGTGATGCTCTCTGTCTGTGTACTTCTGTGAAAAAGCATGCATGACTTCTCGGAACTGTTGTACCTAGTTCTTCTGGTAAGCAACAAAAGTGTTCGGTTTTTCTCTTTCAGCTTCCGTTCAGACCCCAGGGAAGTAATTGGATATCATGATCTCGATGAGCCGCAGGACTTGGAGCTGTTTTAGCTTGTCACCTCTCGATTTTAGACCCCCCACCCATTATTTCATTCATTATAAAACTTGTCATGCTCTAATAATCACACCTCATTTTCAAAATTGGACCAAACCTGGCATCATTACTGCATGCATTGTCAACATTGTGTCTGCGAAAGAACCCAGTGTTTTCACGACAATAAACTAGAGTACCACAGACGCACACATGCAGAAGGAAAATGTTCGACCCCGTTGTTTGTGTGTTCACGCGGTGAATGTGGTGAATCATGGGGGAGTGGTCAGATACGTCCGGGGGAAAGTTTTGACGCAGACCGTCTTTTCGTTACAGCAGAAGTCCACGTGGAGAACCCAGAAAACTCGTCACCTACAGAGACCTAGACGCGCCGAATGACGTGGACTTTGCATAGATTTAACCCTGTGACGCCCTCCCCTCCCCCGAGTCACCTATAGGAGGAAGTAATGCAGCGGGTCGCGTGCATGACTTCACGAGTTCCAAATTAAAATCCCGCAGGGCTAAGAGAACGTCGCACCACTCACGTGTGTGGCAAAAACTTTTATTGTCGTTCACGCCTGCAGAGTTGCTGCTGCGTGACACAGAAAAACGGGTTTAACAACAGTGACGGGATGACTTAGGAATCGTTTGTTTGCTAAATGCACATTCCGTCCTGACTGATTCATTGTTGGTAGTGGCCAGATGTACAAGACGACATGGCTGTTGGGGTGTTTGTGCTTCCATTCCCCTCCTGAGTGTTTGGTGGTTTCCTTGAGGGGGGGAGGAAATGTGTTTGGAAGGGAAAGTGGGTGAGCCATCAGACATGCTGCCACGGGTGGTAGTACATGCTCTTGTTTTTTCATCTCCCGTCAGAGAAATAAATTCGTTTTAGTTGCACCATAAGGATACTTTTTTAACATTTGCACTGAGGTCTGGGCTACAGAAGAACCACTAAGGTTTACTGCGGTTGAATACAGAGAGTAAGAACTGGTGTTCTAAGAGTTAGCTGCGTTAGTTGTTACGTCCGATAGGAAAAGTTTCAGGGTGTCTTCTTATTGATGGGAAGAATGCAAGTTGTGTGTATTCCAGCACGAATGACACGTGCCGTTGGCAAGGTTTTACCGTGGGTTCTTGTAGGGTGGGGATAGCAAGCTCGTTAACTTTGTGGGGCCCACGTAGTAGGGCCATTTGCAACACCACCGGCCTAATTCTTTTTTAGAAAAGCCAAGCTGGTGTAGATGACCAGGAAAACAAATGTCGGAGGAACACATTCGGCTTTGTCATCAGCCTGTGCTGGCAGTGCGAGCCTGCAATCGATGAACATTTGTTCAGTCGCTGTCGAGGTGCTGGAACTGCGACGAGGTGGACTGGTGGTACCGCTCGCGCGAAGCGTAGTCCACGTTTTCTTCGGTGATTTGAGCAGCTGTGGTTTCCACCTCTGGCTGCATGGGGGCCACCACCATTTGTTCATAGCTGGATGGTTTCCTCCTGCAAGAGAGAGGGCATATTTTGGAGCACGGACCATTATAACGAACTTCTCGGTATAACGAAGTCCTCATGTGGCGAAGTAGGGAAGCTGTGCCCCCCTCCATATTGGATACATGGTCGTGTCATGTCGACGTGCATATCAAAACTGCACAGCCCGCCCCGCAAATAAGACTTCGTAGGGTAAATAACCAACAATTTCGTAGCGAACACGTCTATAGCGAATTTTGTTGGATGTTACACGGATATTGTTTGTTGTTTTGTCGGATATATACAACGCCCCACCCTGGGTGGAGGAAATCTTCGCGCCTTCCTGGAGTACCACATGGTACTCCAGGAGGTGCTTGCCTTGATGCCCAATGGCTCCTCAAGTGGAGCGTATCTTTCCTCCACTCACAAGAGTCTTGTCGGGTTGTCGAGTCGAGGATCGTTTCAGAATACGGCCGTAAACCCAAATACCCTGTCTTCACACTCTGGTCATACGATGAGCTCGAAAGCAAGCTGAAACCTCCAATGGGCGCGTCCGCATCTCAGGCAGACTTTACACTTGAATGTATCCCACCGAGAATCTCGCAAGAATACCTTCTTCCTCTTGGATGCTCAGTGAAGGCGCCTTTGTAACTTAAAGTGCCACTACGGACTAATCTCGTGTCTTCAGTATCCTCCCTAAGTTACGTTACTCAAATCTTCTTGTCTCACTTTACATTCCTGCAAAATATTTTGGCGCGTGACGCGAAAGCTAGAGAAATGTAATTTTTATTTTTGAGAACTGTGACGTCATGTTAGGCTCCGGCGGAGCGTCCGGCTCTCATCTGGCAATGTTGTTGCCCTTCGCGTCTTCCGGGGGGGCTCACGGGTGGCCCCACGTGACATATCATACAACCGCTCCGACCTTCGAGAAAACACAAAGGAAGAAGACATCTCTCCCATTTTCTCGTCTTTCGATCAGCGTCACGTGACTTCTCTACCACGTGACCCTCCCCGAACGCTGGCGTCGTTGCTAGGAGACGAGTGGCCTCTCCAGAACATGGCATCATTGCAATTTGCGGGCTTATGATTACATCATTCGCTGCTCGCGTCATCGAAACTTGTGGAGGCTCAGCAGACCTTCCAAAATTGACAAAAATGCACAGTGTTCGTAAGCAGGATTGAAATTTCGCGTGTAGAATTCTCGAGGTACCTTCTTTTCATGGACTGTATAAAATAAACGGTGTTTTCGAAGTCCGGAGTTGCACTTCAAGTTTGCGCGTTGGTTTTGAAATGCAGTATACGTACCCGATGCAGCGAAGACACAAGTTTTTCAACCGCGGTAGCAGCTTGAACTCTGTCACCCCTGAGAAGAGAAAATGGTAACAGCGCTCTTTATGTACTGTTTGTTCGACGCACACACTTTCACTCGGTACCTGGAAAGGAACCTGGCTTCATTCGTCCTATGCACAACCATAATAATACTAGCGTCGTCAGAGCCGCTAAAGCGTAGCCCCACTGGACGAGGAACATGATGGTTAACTTCGCAAAAATCTGAAATTGAAGAAAACTCAGGAAAGGTGCACTGTATCGAAGATAATTCTTCTATTTGTTATACACACTGCTAAAGGAACAGCTTCCCCCGTTATATAGCAGACGCCCCCCCCCCCCCCCCCCCCCCCCCCCCCCCGAATGGATGCAAGGGGCATGATTGGCTGTCCCTGTTACGTCACTGGTGCTGGAATCGCCGCGATGTTTATTATTCGTTGTTACTTTTGCATCTGCTCGTGTGGGAATTTTTACACACCATACTCCGAGGCAACATAAGATAACCACAGTCACAAAGACGATTATGTATAACCCGTGTTCAACTTAAGGAGGGCACGGAGTGCAGTCCGTCAACAAGCGTGGGGCGGGGCTTGAACGTGCTGTTCCTTTACGTCATTGATTACGTAACGCTGCCGTGCAAAGCATGCTGATGGGCACTACAGTCACTATCAGCTATATCAGATAGTGTTTTTCCCGCTTCTTTCCCACCACAGCAAAATGTAACCTCGAACCAGTCCTCTCGTGACGTCATATGTTTGTAAATAGAGGGTAGTCTATAAGCTGTTGGGCGTATATGTAACGTTCAGTACTTACACCTAGAACCGCGAGCCACCGATTGTACAGCTTGGAATACCAGGCATTCGATTTCTTGGAAATCTCGGGCCACGGCCCTGCTCCTGGCGAGAAGAGTTTCAAGGGCCACATGTAAAGACAATGGTAGTTTGCGTTTGCCAAGTACAAGACGGTTACCTCTGCCAAGCAGACAACTCTTGTCGTTGAGTGTAGAGTCGCTGTCTCCCATACTGGACCCTTTGCTGCCAATGGGTGTGCCAGGTGACGTGGACTCCGTCACGCTGCTGCCTTCTTTACCACCTGGGCTGTGGACTCGCTCCGGGAACAGCTGGTCAAGGTCGCTAGCCTGCGCATTTTTTCCCCTTCGTTGATCGCCTTTGTACTTGGGGGCCAGAAACGGCGTTTTTTTTTATTATTATGGACTTTTTCTGTAGACTGACAATCAATCAATTCGTCCGTATTTGTTTCCACGAGTAGTATATTCCCTGATTTACGAATACCTGCTTCACTTTTCGCCAGCTCGAGACGTGAAATTTATTATCGGCATTATGTGAATGCCTCATTGGAAACCCCAAGATTCGAAATTCGCGCGCAGAAAATCAAACGCGTTACGTCTGTGCGAGGACACGTGGGCGTTCCCTTGGCGCCTGGCCTCGTTTGCTCCCGCTGCAGAGAATACGTGAAGAGGGGGCGTGGGATAGGACGCTGACACGTGACCATCGGGGCGAGAGCGTCAGGGGAACGTCACGCGACCCGTTGACGAGATTCTCCTGCTTGCTCCTCCCCGTATGTGCGGGTCCGCTGCCATCTGTCGCGACAAAATACTAATAACTCTAGAAGTGTATAGATTCCCACCTCTCAATTTCGAGAGAAAGGACCCGTAGGAGAGTTTGGAGTCAGATGCCCCTGCAGGCATATTTATTTCAACGACGTCAGGAAGCGAACTTTCCCTTTAACGCAAGCACAGAAGGCGGTCGCTTGCGGCCTATGGTCAAGACCTGTATCCGTGCCTTCGAATATACAGCACTTGTTGGAACGTATAGGGTTCTGTTTGGGTACTATGAACCGTGTTTTCGCTGTCGCATATACCAAGAATGTTAGTTTGAAGTCTACTACATATTAACTAGTAAAGACGTCTGAACACGTTGACGGACGATCCAGAAGGTGCGAGACATACAACGTCAACAGAGGCTAGTCGACTGAGCGTTGTACAGATATCGAAAAATTTCGTAATACCGTTTCCTTACCTTGCCAACGCTAGTGACAGCACCGTAACCAGGGTAGTGGCCCGACTCCTGCTTGGAATCCCCGTAGAAGACCGGCGCCTGCTGGCGGAACCGTTCTCCTCGGCGACGCTGCTGGTCGTACGTCATGGCCATTGAGAAGTAGGCGTACTCCACAGCCGCGTATGTCAACAGGAACGGAATTGTGACGATGGGTGCCAGCGTGTTCACCTTGCCAGCCAGCACGAACACGAAGATCACCAATGCGAAAAGCACCAGGGACACAACAGGTACCCGATTGGGACCTTTCTGCAACGTTATGAAAAACTATGTCAAGAGCACCAAGAAGGGTTGGGATGGGCGAGTCGTAAAGCAGGAACGTTGCGGAGTTCGGTAAATGCCACTCCAAACTAAATAGTGCCATGTTATTTCATTTTTCAATCGAAGACTTAGTACGCAAAATACAATGTCGTCGGTGAACGTTACGCGCTTCATAGTTTCGGATTCTCCAAGAGTCGGTGACGTCACCGATAGCTCTGGCGTGTGTCTCCTAGCAATACCGCATGTACTTTCCTGAAGATACGAGATATAGCCCCCAGTGGCACAACGAACTACGGTGGCGGTGCTTTGTAGAAGACAATGAACTGCAGAGCACGTCGTGCTTCAGATGTGACAATTTCGAGGCTCTTCTACAGGAAAGCAACATAGTTGTCATGCTTACACCCAAACCAAGGATGTGAGGTAAGATGCCGTCGTTGGCCATACTCTGCAGGATTCGTGGCGTCGTGTACAGGGCTCCGAGGCACGAAGACATTGAAGAGATGTACAAGCCGGAAAGAAGCATCACTCCTACTGCTGAAACCTGACATATAATACTAAATGGACTTATGTTCATTATACAGGGGGGAGGGGGGGAGGTTCGAAAAAAATTACCTTCTCTGCAATTAAGTAGTCAGTCTTGAGAGCCCAGCGCTGGCAGGTGCTGCCCAGCCCTAGCACGAACACCAGGTACAGGAACAGGCTGGAAAGGACACGCTACATTCATTTGCGCCTTGCTCATGCTGTCTGTTGTCCGAAATAGAAGCTCTTTAAAGCGCCACTCCGGACTCGGGAAAACAGCGTTTATTTTATTTAGTCAATTAAAAGAAGATGCCTCAAGGATTCTATACGCGAAATTTCAATACTGTTTGCGAACGCTGTGCATTTCTGTGATTTTTTGAAGATCTGCTGAGCCTCCACAAGTTTCGATGACGCGGGGAACGGGTGACGTAATTATAAGTAGCGGTGAGTGTGGGTAAGCAAACTTGGACCCGCACGGTACCTGCGCGTGTGTGACCCGCACCCGCAAGAATTTAATCTGGGCGACCCGCAGTGCTGTCTGTATACCCGCATTGGGACCCGCAGGGGGAAGTGAGCGGTATACACGTGCTCGGCCGCCAGCTCGAACCCCGTTTTCTTGTTCACCCTGCGGGTGATGAAGATGACGATGCGGCCACGATACACCAGCGATTATGGTATCACTGAAACAGGGGAACATAGCCTCGACAATGCCGGTGGGTGGCCTGTCCGCGGTCCGCTTGCTGAAAAGCCATCACCTTAGTTTCCTAAGTGCATTCCCACCACAACAGGAATTAAGCCACGCGTTATTACTATAGCGGACCACTTTCGTTCCTCGTCCACTTTACCGCTGTTTCCATTTTAAAACAATGGAAATTCTGAGTGTTGGCTGTGTGTCTCGGACGGCTTCAATCGTATGCCAATAAAACTGTTATTCAACAGAGATCCATATATGTCTGCATTAATAATCGAGCTCGCCCGCCAGCACTTGCCTGCTGCAGTCTGGCACATGGATTTATACGGCCAACGACATAGGGCACTGCTGAGCTCGCGTGTGACAAAGAGGGATCACTTAGTTGGCCTGGCGAGCGGGTAATGCGGGTATACCCGCATTACCGGCGGTCGCATTGCGGGTGCACCCGCATTTTACCCGCTACCCGCAGCGATCGCGAATTCCTACCCGCGAATCGTGAGTATGTGCGGGTACCCGCGGGTATAGCCGCGCTCAGCTCTAATCATAAGCCCACAACTTGCAATGATGTCATGTTCTGGAGAGGGCACTCGTCTCCTAGCAACGACGCCGGCGTCCGGGGAGGGTCACGTGGTGAAGTCACGTGACACTAATCGAAAGAGGGGGAAATGGGAGATGTTTCTCCCTCCTTCGTGCTTTCTCGAAGGTCGGAGCCGTCGGATGATATGTTACGTGGGGCTCCGCTAACGGAGTGCAAAACGTGAAGTGAGACAAGGAGATTTCAGTAACATAACTTTGGTAGGATTCTGAAGACACAAGATTTAGTTCGTAGTGGCACTTTAAAGGATAGTTCGCTGTTAAGAATCCATTTGTAGATTTTTTTTTTTTTTTTTTTTTACGGGTAGAGCATTCCCTTAATTACGGAGTCCATGCTTTATTTTTCGATTGCGGTATACAACGTATTATAGGCATGGTGAATGGTTGGCATCCACGCAGTTTGAAATTCGCGCACACAGTGACGCATGCGCGACGTCAGTGTGACGACACGAGTGTTTACGATGGCGTTTCCATGGCGCAGGGCTTCGGTCGCTCCTGCTGCAGTACTCTGCGCTCCGCTGCAGATAGCACTTATATGTGAAGATGAGATGTGGGGCGAGGACGCCGACACGTGACCATCCTGGCGAGAACGTCACGGAAACGTCACAGATGAGCTGATGAACAGGTCGTCCCGCTTGCTCCTCCCCAATGGGTGAGGGTCCGCTGCCGGCTCTCACGACAAAATACGTACATATAATTCTGGAAATACGTCGATTCTGAGCGAGAGGGCTCGTACGAGAGTTGTTTGAAGTCAAATACCCCTACCAGACATGTTCCTTTCAATTACGTTACTGAGCGAACTGTCCCTTTAAAGACGGACGGATAAGCACGAACGGCCTAGGTGCAGTTCCTCTTTTGTCCACGAAGTTCTACGAGCTCTGTGAACTTAACGTACCATGTCCCGATAGCGGCCATTGTTCCTGTTGGAACGTCCCGGACAGGATTCCTGAGGTCGTCACTCATATTGATACCGGCGAAGACGCCGGTCATTGAGGGAAAGAAGACGCCGAAGATGGTAAACCAATTCTCTTGCGCGCCGTACTGTGGGACACTGTTGTTGGCAAACGTCGCCACATGGTAGCCCGTCACACCGTGTTCTGCACGTGCAAGAGAACCTATTGCTTCACAAGCGCAGAGGCACTGTGCGCGTTTCGTTGCATAGGCGCTCACCGTAATCGTAACGAATAAATGTCCCAACAGCGAAGTCCAGCGCCGCCAGGAGAAGGATGATGAGCAGTGCGAACTGCAGCCGCACCACCCACTTAACACCCGCAATGTTGATCCCTGTAAAGGAGAGAAAATTCATCCAGTTTTCGGCCTATTCTTATGCACATGTACCCACCAAGGAGTAGAAGGACAAGACCTGTTGCCATTCCCCGCTCCAACCAATGGTCGTTTATCTTAAGGAGCTGGCCCATGGACTCGGCAAAGCCTGTCACGTGCAACGCGCAACTCACCGCCTGGAATGACATCACATAGCATATCGTCCGGACCTTAGCGTTTGTCCGCAAAAGCCTTCACCCTCCCCCTGTAGTCATGGCGTAAAGTTCGAGCGTAGGTTTTGACGCTTACAGACATACAACACAAACATAGTGACGTCAGCTTGTTATAAATCAACGCAATGCATACAGTGCGCTCACCTGCCCGAAGCAGTAGATCAGGGATACTGCTCCACCGATACGTGCTCCTAAGATGTGGGACACAAGGACATGGACACCACCCGATTCGATGCGACAGCGTTGGCTCACCCCGATACCTGACAGCACGGCGACGGTGCACACTACCACTGTGCTCACCACGATGAGGACGGAGTGCTCGATTCCTGCGTTGCCCTGTTTAGAAACACACAATCACGATATGTCCTGGACCAGACCGTGTATTTACATGGGCGACGTTCCCCAGAATACTCCAGCGGAAGATGCACAAGACGTCATAGCTTTTTGTTGTGACGTCACATCTTTTCGTGCTCTGATAGCCAGTGGTATAAACCAACACTCCCTAGATAGAGAAGGCCTGCGCATTGCCTCCTCTCCCTCCTTCGCTACGTAGACATATATATAGTCAGATTTCGTCTGCTACAGCGATTCACCGTTCTGCGAATTCAAGAACCCGCAAATGATTGCAGCTCACCTGGAACCTGCAGGCCTAAATATTTCCACAAAAAGTGCAAGACGCTTCCCAGAATATCACCTTTGAGAAAGATTGAGACCGTTCTGCGTTTTATTTCCAAGTTTTCCATTTTAGTACGCGGGGACGTGCAATCACAACTCGCAGACGACAGTGGTTCTTCTCCATGGCCACGACCGCTGAAAGCACGTTCGTGATTGGCTACGGCCGTTGAAAACACGATCCTGATTGACTGACACTTAATTGTGACGTCAAGTCGACGAGCGCGCAGGCTTTCTGTATCTAGGTGGTGTTGTATAAGCTGCAGCCACAAAACATTCCGTATAGCAGACGACAGGTCGTCTGCAATGTGCACAGTATGCCACTCCTGATATTTCGGTGCAGTGCGGTGGTCAACATAAGACGGAACGGAAGTTAACAATTTTTTAAAATACTTTTTATTCCTCTAGAATATTCCGTGGGGATATTGCTCGTGTGAACACACGGAGCGGATCATCTAGGGTTCTCTCGTCCCACCTAAAATTCCTTGTCAAAGAAAAGATACGTACGACGATCCATCCGGAACGGAGAAAGACAATCACGCTGAACAGATGGATCATACAGGTGGTAAATACACCGTCCCATGTTCCGAACAGGACCGGCTCTGACACGAAGAAGTTGGCGGACCACCAGGGTTTGCTGCCTTTCGCCTGCTGCCGTACGAAAAGAAGCATTTGTTCATCGCTCTCGTGTGGTACAAGAAAGTGTCGTACCAGGTCTTCGTGGAAGAGTTCGTTTTGAGGGCTGTCGCATATTGTTCTTTGTTGAGCCGTGTCTTCGGATCCGCTGAGTCCGAAACGTCCCCAGTTCGGTTCCGTGCCTTGCTGAGGCGCTTTGACCTGGGTATCGCCGCGATCCTCCTCAGACATAGAGACGATATGTCGTCTGCGGAAACGAACATCGCGTAAGTTGATGCTTGGCAATTTGGGAATGCATACACCCACAGCAAAGTCTTACGCTTACAAGAATCTACGCAAACTTCAAAACGATCGATTATGTCATCTACGCAGCCTGTATGGATTGCATTGCGTATGGTGCGCGGGCAGTCGTATTATTGAGACGATCTTATACGTACATCGTCTATAGACACATGTGATATAGCAATGGTTACGAACACATACGATTATGAAAGTCGGCGCGAGACCTTTACATTCACAAATGCATCAACAGCTGGCTCACTGTAAAGTTCTCGTCGTGTTAACTGTGCAGGTCCAAAACCTGGAAACGGGCACATCGCTAAATTCGCTTCAAAGCTATTCGCAAAATTCGCAAAGCAGAGACTTCCCCACGGAGAGCTACTCTCATTCCGACTCGAATTTCCCGCCATATACCGCTGCTTGGACACCGTGCTGGATCACTGATGCCTCCGGTCGTTACAGCAAATAAAACCCACGTGAACCATTAAAAACCCAGGTGAGCACACTGCCGACTGCGTTCCACGCCGTCATAATTCCGTTGTAGTTTGTGTAACTCACGCTAGCAAATCAAAACACCCATGCAATACACTTCCATATGGTGACTTGCTCTTCGGCCAGGACCTTCGTTATGCCACTCGCCTGTTTGCAACTTCCCAGAGGAAATTTGTCCTCTCCGCAGCTGAGAGTGATAGCTCACCTATGCCGACGAGTGAGCTCTTCCTTGTGCCATATGTTGCTTCCGCCGATGTACAGACAGAGCAGCTGGATGCCGGTGCACCGATGCACCACGAAAGACTGGCGTTCC
Organism: Ornithodoros turicata; assembly: GCF_037126465.1. Classification (NCBI taxonomy): domain Eukaryota; kingdom Metazoa; phylum Arthropoda; class Arachnida; order Ixodida; family Argasidae; genus Ornithodoros; species Ornithodoros turicata. The sequence continues at coordinate 14,141,339 of NC_088203.1, forward strand.
GGCACTGAGAACACTGCGCGCATGTGCACCACAAAGGTGACGCGATCGATGAGAGACAGCGCTCTTCCGTGTCGTACGCAGCGCCTGCGAACGTAGTAGCGCATTCTGTTGACATTATAAAGATTTTTTCTACGATGAAGCTGGTGGAGTTCACAAATGGAGCGCTCGCGCGCTCGCGGATGCGCGGGTACCAAGTCTTCCGACGGCGATGTGGAGGAAACTCTGTATAAGAACATGATTTTGTAAAGCTTCTGCCGAGACGTATAGTCCTATATGTATGAGTGGATGCAGCAGGATGCTGGTATTGTTCTCTCAAATAAGGAAATGTATGCCAGCGCAATGGGGTAACAAAGGGATTGTGATGGCCACTCAATATAGCGTATTGCAGGAAAAAATATTTCGGGAGGGGTTCTATATGCGCGAATTTTACATGGGAGAGAGGAGTTACCCTCTTTTCCCTCCCCCAAATGCACTATAGAAGGCAAACCCCCTCCCCTCCCACCTTCTGGGTACGCCACTGTGGCTTCTGTATATCGTGCGCATGTCCTGCTGAATCGCCTCGTCGTATAGAGAGGGCACCAGTAGAGTGGAACCTCACTCATTACTGCAACGGCGATAATACCACGTAATCGATGTGTAAGAGATGGCATCGGGAGCCATTTAAGTAGGACGTCGTCAAATACAACTGAATTGCAAGGGGGTAAGACAGACCCAGGACAATAACAAATATGTACACATAACTTCAGATGGATGAATTGAACAACTTTAGGCTTGTCACTATGAGTTTTTACAGGTGCAGGAAATGTATTGCCTAATTCAGTTCGTACCTTCATGGTGCAGCATAGAGTGAGACATAGAAATTGTTTTCTATGCTCCGGGGAAAAACACAGATGCGAGAAAGAGGAGGCTGATGGCCTGTCAAAACAGCGCGCTCCGGCTGAGAGCAAAATGTCAAGGGTCGTGATGAATGGCGCGACGAAAAGTAACGCCTGCCTAGACGTATGCGTGCGCGAAATGCGATACTGTAAGGCCATGCTACGAATGAGAAAGACTTTCATTCTTCCTGGAAGGGCATCGCAACACCGTAGCACCATCGTAGAATTCAAATAGACGACGCATGCTCGTTCCTCGGGCTTGAACGCTAGAAATCTAGAAAAGCTAGAAATCTAACAAACGCTAGAAAGCATGAACGAGAAAAAAAAAAGATTAATACAAGCCCGAGGGTGTATGCACTTGACTGAACTGTCGTTGGTCCCACAGCTTAATATTGAGTGTCCTCAATTGTCATGTTTGGTGATGTGACATTTCTTTCCCATATGATTTCGTTTCATCTGTGCCCGATGCGTGTGCCTCCTGACATCCTGCGTTAAAGCGACAACTTTATAGGGCCCAGCAAAGTTGATGAACATATGTAGGTCGGTCCGTAACAGCTGTGGAGAGGAGGAGGAGAAGCAATTAACAATGGCACCGAAACGAGCGCATTGGCTCGAAGATCCGGACCGGGTGATTGCAGGGATGGCCCAAAGACGCTGATAATTTTGTATTTACCACTTATGGGACATTTGTAATGAAAGTCGTCCCAGACAAGTTCACAATTAATTAGTGTCCCATTGCGAGAACATTCCATACACGTAAGTAGACCATCTATGCCTGCAGTCAGGTTGCGCCATTGACTTCGTCCACGCGGCGCCATCAGCCATAACAGAATCCGTGGTTGAAAATAAGGAAACATTATTTATTTATAAGCATTCATTCTACATGTCGAACATAAATACGGTGTAATGTGTGGACACCACACCAACGATCATATTGCCTTTACGAGGTGCCTCTGTATACCGCTACGCATGAAGTCCTACATGACAGGTGCGATGGCCATGTCCTGTGACGACAGCATGACGGAGGCGTTTCTTATGATGCGCATGACGGCGGTCTCGTTCCACAGTGGCTCGTGCCACGTTACTCGGTACCACGTCACGAGGCCCATGACGCAACAGACGACGGCGAAGGTAGTAAAGCACAAGACGCCCGTCCGCACGAGGGCGCGACGGCCAGGCAAACGACGTCGACCACCTTCTCCGCTACCACTTGCAGCCTGCACAGAAGAAATAGCCATGAGCAGTCGTGTATAGGAGTTAAGAATAGCACGACGAACGAAACACTTTATCACACTGTATGTATCCCAAATTTGGTTTCTCATAGTTGTGACTTATGGAAAGTATTATAAAATCAATTTCTACTTTTGACAAGTATAACGTCGCCGGGTGTGCAATCTACCAACGCGTCTGGCAACGTTGCTCCTCGAAAGTCGATTTGCGTCTCCTCACCACTGTTGCTGGCTGTCTTCCAACGTGGGGCGGAGAGCCGAGACGGGCGCTGTTGCTGCTGGGAGGAGAAAGGCACAAGGGTTCCAGGTGATGTCACTTACTCTTGGCGAATCCGAAACTATAAATGTTAGGGAGAGAGCCGCAGGACGAGGGCTGCCGATATTTCGAAAATTTGTGGGAGCGTGTATAGTGGCACTTCGCAATTCTGGGACCGCCTGCACGAAAGTTGAGGAATTCCTCAGTGACGTCCTCAGCAGATTTGCTGTGTCCCGTGCTCATGCAGCCTCGAGGGCAATAGCGTGTGGCACGAAGCCACTGAGTACAACACTAAGAAATCTCCTCAACGTTCGTGCAGGCGGGCTGTGGTTCGATCGGATGGTTTCACTCTGCCCACGGTCAGTGTATATATGGGGCGCATTGAAGTATTGTATATTTTTAATTTCTTAGCACCACAACGCAATTGTGGCTTAGTTGTGTGTAGGGGCGGAGTAGTTGAGAAACGGAGAGGCTAATATTCGTCCCGGACCGATATTTATTTGGATAATTTACGGGAAAACCTGGGACGGCACAGCTGGTGGCGGGAGTCCAGCCCCCCCCCCCCCTCCCCAAGAGAATGACCTTGGGGCTACACACCAACGAGGAAATGCTGTATCTACTCGGCCGTGTCACTAGTATACATACAGGTAATGATGCACATATACTAGACATTAAAGGAGCATGGAACAAGAGTGCGCGCAGCAGCGGCGACCTCTCACAGCTCCTTCTGGTGAGGTCAGGTCATACGAGCACTTTTATTGGCTGCCAAGAATCATCTGCTACAGGAAGGGAGCAAGACGACCCACAGACTGCTCTGTCTCTGTGTCACAAGTGGGACTGGCGGCGCCAAATACAATCGAAATGAGGACGCGCGCCTCACTATTGTGCGTATGACGTGACGTCACAGCCGAGGGAAGCAGCTTTTCTGGGATTGAGAGCCTTCTTGCGCATCAGGATTGCCCGCTTCACTCGTACTTTTGCGCGAATATCTATCCCAGGGCATATAGACCTTCAATTTTTCACTCCTTCAGACATTTTCTTTCTCGAGCCATTCCATGCTCCTTTAAGATCTCTGCCCCCCCCCCCCCCCCCCCCCCGATGTGCTCAGTTCCTTTAGCTCCAGGGTGCTGCCAACGTCACCTAGATACAGAAGGCCTGCTTATTGCCTCCTCTCCCTCCTTCGCTACGTGGACATATACAATCAGAATTCTTCCGCTATTACGATTCGCCGTTCTGCGAATTCAAGAACTCGGAAATGATTGCAGCTAACTTGGAACCTGTAGACATGAATCTGTAGACGAAACGTGCAACACGCTTTCCAGAAAATCAGTCGGAGTGCGTCCTTCCTCAGGTCCGAAAGCTTGTTCTTTAGTATAATAAATTATTTAAATGTTTCAATCCAGTTAGATACTTATCTTTTGCTAGACTTTTCCCATTTTTGCTTGTTCTTCAGTATAATAGTATATAAGCTTGTTCTTTAGGATAATAAATTATTTAAATATTTCAATCCAGTTAAATACTTATCTTTTGCTAGACTTTTCCCATTTTTGCCTGCTGAGTGCTCGTTCGTAATTGGCTACCGTCGCTGAAAACACGATCCTGATTGGCTAACTATAAGTTGTTACGTCACGTCGACGAGTAAGCAGGTTTTTTCTATCTAAATGGTGTTGGTACTGCACGATGCATAGGGTACCTGCTCTGGATCCAGGATGGGTCTCTCGCCTGAGGCACCTTCCTCTGGTTGACGGATGTTCGTGGCCGATGCGGCTTTCGTCACAGCCACAGGAGACGCACCGGCGTTCCTGGACTGGTCGTCAGGCTCTGGAGTGCGTCCTGCCGAGTCATCTAAGAACTCCAGGATTAACCCTTCGTTGATCTCGCCTTCGCTGCCGTCTTCGCTCAGCTTGCTGGACATGTTCAGTTCCCCGGCTTCTACGGACAGCGAGCGGTGAAGTTCCATCAACTAGGGTCGCTGGTGACGTGGGTAGTCCTCGTTGCAGTGTTTAAAAAAATGAGCGAAACGCTTCCACGTACGGCCAGCTTCCAGACGTGAGCAGCCAGCGCGGTTTTCTCCGTCTTCTTCTTTGCCGGCTTCATAAAAACAACGAATAGCCCAGTGACAGTTCACCAGAGAACTAAGAAAATTGTACTGATGAGCGATTATGAATCTAAGTGAATCAATCTCTGGATGACATGTAAGAGATTAACTGAATATAGAATGTTTTTTCTTGCTCGTTCAGGCCACGGTGGTGGTGGTGTTAGCGGCGTGCTATTTCCGAGCGTTCTGCGAAACCACCCGGTGCAAACTGTCATCGTCGAATGGAGGAGGGGCGGACGCCCTTCTACCTGCACCTTCCGACGTTCCTATAAAGGACGCGGATAATGGGATATTTCCAGGATTTTCGTTTCGGTGGAGTTGTCCTGTAGTTGGGGGGGTGACACCCGTATTTGCTGCTTTTCTTGCTTTTTTTACCTTTCTGGCAAGCATTTTGGGGGTGCTGCAAAATTTTGGGGGAGGGCATTAGAGGGGTGTGGGAGGTGCTGGGAAAGTACCTGTATAGATATCGATACTCCGTTCCATTGTGCGTACGTGCATGCATTTCTTACATGGGAGCGTTCCCGAACATTCGGCTTTCTTTTTCTTTCTACAGATCTATATTTTTGCTGCACTTTCCCCCCACACATATATTTACACCGTCCCGTGTCCACGAATAGCTGTGAGAATTTCACTATATTTCTTCGCAACCGTTGCATTTATATTCAGTTCGAATTTCGCGCACTTTTTTTCGTGCAGGTTGTGGTGCCACCTTTTAATCGTGTGCCGCAGCTTCCGGAAGTACCGTTGCTGCCTGCCGACGTAAACAAATGTCACTTGCTCGCTGCGTGGTTTGTCCGTGACCTTTATCACCATCTTGTGGTTCCGAGCCATTTACCGACTATCTATCGGTGAAAAACGCCTTCATACTATAATATCGTGCTGATCCTCAAACTCGCTGGCTGCGACTGCCGTCACCGCCGCTTCTCTTGATCTTGTGAATGTCACCGTCTCCTGCATTAAAATGCTAAATGACTAATTTCGTCGGTTATCTTCGAGACAATATCGTGACATGACTGAGGGCCTTACGAAAGAGATATAAAGAGACAGGATTTCAGCTTTCCTTGCCGTAGTCTAAATGGTAAATACCACTTTCGTTTCGCCTTGGTGTATCAGCTGATAGTTACGTCCAAAAACACGTCTGTGCTACCACCTGTCATGCAGCACTCACGTGCGGCTCTTGATACAAATGGCCGAGCGGCCGGCCTTGCCCTGACGTGGTATGTAGATCCGCGTTTTCGCGAAGATGCGATACGCCTTCGTGAATTGCAGATGTGGGATTTAGATTCGAGAAATATTAAATGTGCATCATGCCTATAGCCTTATCGAGCGGTGAGTCCAAAACGTTGAGCCTTGCGATTTACGGGGACATTTTGTTTGTATGTTTAGCGCACTGGGTTTCAGGACTGCTCAGTTCGTTTGTTGTTTTGTCTGAGTAATAATGTATTGCTGTTTGCAGTTTTCCATCATACTTAAACGGTATGCATTTACACCAATCTCGCGCTTGAGAATGAGCACGACCCCTCAGGACCTGAAAGTTCTTGTTGCTGCTATTATAAATGAAAAGGAAGCTACACACAGAGATGTAAGTTTGCTTCATCTGTGATTTTGTGCACGTGAAGTTCGTGTTTAGTGGGGCTGTAAAAACTTTTTTTTTTTCATTGCAGTCATGGCTGAAGACATTCTGCAACCATTACCGGTGCAGGACAAAAGAACAAAAGTCCGAATTTCTGCAGTATTTAGCGCGGGACTTCTACATCAACAGAGATCAGTTCACGACAGCTGTTCGTGCATACCTGGACAATCTGGTAAAGACTCATTCTGGTGACCTTACCTATTTCCCAATCAAATATATGGGTTCGTTCGGCAAAGGGGGCACCCTCGCACACTGCCATCAGTGCCACCTGTGGTGGCGCGGATAAGTTATTTCCCGCATGTATTTCAGTTATTTCGTCAGTGATGGTGCAGATTCACTGAACTAGGTCGAAAGCAGGACAGAATTCACGCAGTGACATGCGAAATCACCAACATCGTCATCTACGTTTGTAGAACATACTGGGAAACTTTTCCTCCGCTCGCCACCAGGGAAGAAAGCTGGTGCCAGTGTCGCCGTGCCAAACTGCAGCCGAATGTCCCTATCGACTTCAACCGTGTTTCACATACATGCTGTATCTGTTTTCGTTTAAGGATAACCCTCCAGCATTCAAGTTCAGAGATGAGGAAAGACTGTACTCTCTCCTCACGCCTCGGTACATGTCCTTTTTCCATGTGCTGGGAAGAGCTGAAGGAGGCGTCAAATTTCTCGTTGACATGAGAGGCGATATTTTAGTGAGTAGCACTCGGTCGAGTACCTGTTTTTGTGTGACAGAGTCGTTTCGTCGCAGGATCTGTTGGCAAAATCTCTCGGCAATGGTTCTCAATTGCACGACGTCCGCGTGATGAACTCCATCCTGAGGGAATTGCTATCTCTATGGTTTGCGGTCGGCTTCATCAAGTTAGAGCGTATCACTTGGAAGTCCTCTTGTGAAATGCTGCAAAAGGTACCATTGTGAGCTTCATTACAAAATCTTGTTATTGAATGCATTCTTACACTGTGAGGATTGATTCTAAAAAAAATATGAACTTTACAATGTGTCTTGCACCAACTTTGAAATATACTAGTACCTTACATGGACACTGTAACAACACGCTCTGTCCTACATGTGGAAGAAGACGAAAATGTTTCCCTGAACCGTTCACAGTGTTCGTTTTGGGAACTAGAATATCGTCGAGGAATTTTGAGATAATTGGAAACACTATCATGAATGTGCAGCCATGCATGTCGACTATGTGCAACTTTTGGAACATAGTATTTCACTAGCATCACAAGCAAGTTCATCTGTGCAAGTCAGCAGCAAAACAGCATAATAACTGTCACTATACTTTGTTGAACTATTTACGGATGCTGGTTATTGTTGACGTGGTGCATCTGAGTCGAAGCCCATTATAACTCAGCATAACAGTTAGTTTCAAAGTCTCATTAATGTATTCAACTTCATTGAATTCTCGTTCTTATTTCATTCTCGTCACTTCATTAAATATCCTGGTTCGCTCTAAACATTTTTTTTTTGCTCACAGTTTGGCTGTGATGATTAATTGTTGTTAATAATTAATTACGTTTGACTTTGACCTTGTGGTTCGCTTATAGCACCATCCCCTGTATTTGGTCTGCATCAGATTTCAGAGTATGAAGCAGTGCACCCAGTGAGGAACTGGACGGACCTGAAGAGGCGCGTTGGGCCGTACCGCCGTTGTTACGTGTTCACACACAGCTGCATGCCTGGAGAACCCATCGTCGTCCTGCACACAGCGCTCACGGACACCATAGCATCTTCCATACAGGTATGCAGGGTGTCCCAGAAAACGTGTCATGGAATTATAATAAAAAAACTGCACCACCTAGAGTCATGCGGTCAATGGCATTTGTTCTTACTGGGTTTTTGCCACCTCCTCATGTGAATGTCCTGTAACGTGAGTTTAATTATGTAAATTCTTGCGAGCTTAAGTCGGAAATTTGCCTGGTAAAGGTCACTTTTTATCCCCAGCAATATGAAGAGCGTGTCTAATTTAGTCAAATTAATGATAATTGACAGGGATATTCAGGAGCTGTCCCATCGGAAAAAATAGCCGAACATCATGCTCTACGGAGGTCGCACAGAATAGCGCACGATGAATTTTTCAGCGCAATCTTTGTCAGTCCGACGAAAGGAGGTTGGAAGCCCAGCCCTCCCAGACACCGCAGAAAGAGATAAAAGAGGCACGGCTTATCACGTTCGATTTTCGCTGGGATAATGCTTTCCCTCTCCCAATTTTAGGAACCGTTACTTTTTCTACTATCACTATGTGGGCTGGCTTCGGAACCTCCTTTCGTCGCACTGAGAGCGATTGCGCTCAAAAAGTCATGGCGCGCTGTTGTCCGGTGCCCCGAAAAGCACGATATTCGGCTATATTTTTCGATGGGATAGCTCGTGAATATCACTGTGAATTATCATGGATTTGAGTGAATTCGGCACGCTCTTCATATTGGTGGCGTAAAAAAGTGATATTTACTTGGCAAATTTCCGAGTTCAGTGAGCAAATATTTACATAATTAAAGGGGCCGTAAACAGGACACCAAACATTTCTGAAATAATGATACCCCATGAAAGAACGCAGATCATAATACCCAAATATACATTTCGTTCGGCTCGTGCCAGCTCATTGACCCATATAACTGCTTTCAAAGATGAGTAACCAGCGAGCCTCTCTCCACCACGCATACGTCACATGGCTACGTAGCGTTTTGCCGTCCAATCGGGGGGCCGAGCTGCGCACATGATGTTTCAAATTACCAGCCAATAAACATACTTCGTTATCAGCTGTGTGTCGGAGCGCTCAGTATGTTTGTGTGAAACGACGTTTTGCGCTCTGTGGTTTCGAAATTCAACGTCATGACATCTTCAACATCTCCGGCTGGCACAAACGTCAAAAGTTCGACTGCTATCACATGGCGCGATTCGAACCCGGGTTCCTCCCAGCCACGACGTGACATGGCCAGCACGCTATCCACTGTACCACGCGAGCTGGTGACGCCATGCCGCATGGCTCAAACCAAAGTACGGCAGCCCAGTTCTCGGAACCATTCGAAGATGACGAAGATGTCCCAACGCGCACCTACCTAAGATTCCGGAACTGTAGTCCCGGATATTCATTCGCGCTCGTGGTGTGCTACGTGCTACTGCCCAGAAAACGTAGTGCGCGTATGATACCTAAATTAAACGCATTTCTTTTTCAGTTTGAGGCTGCAACTGTTTAGATTTTGAATAGAAGAGGATTCACGTTCATCTAGGCCAATTCCGCATTTGAAATAAAATCATACGTGGAACACTCGATCGTAATTGGTGAGGGAAGCGCTACGTCAAAATGACGTAAAGTTAGAGCGCGGGGCGGAGCTAAATTGCGAAAGAGTGCAGTGAATATTTCATCCGTATGCAAGCGCCTTTTGTTTTTGAGCGTTAGTAATTGCAAGGAGTTTTCACTGCCTAAGTTTCATTAATATAACACAAAGAAATGTACACCTTTTGTACCTGTTTACGGCCCCTTTAAACTTGGAGTACATGACATTCACATTAGGAGGTGGCAAAAACCTAATAAGAACAAATGCTGTTGACCGCATGATTCTAGGTGGCGTAGTTTTTTTATTATAATTCACTGACACGTTTTCTGGGACACCCTGTATGTCCGCATTCTACCTGCATTAAAGCCTTGTGCCGAGTGCCTGAAGAGGCACTGCAGAAATTTGTCCTCGCAGAATGAAAGGTACTGTTACCCTGACACCAGCGTCAAAGGAACAAGAGCCAACGGGTGCGACAATGTAGAGAGGCCTCCGATTGGTTTTCTCGAACGATCTCCATCGACGATTGGACAGACTGTTTGGGGAGACCAATGGAAGCCTGCTTTGCATTGTCTGCCTGCTTGAAAATGAGAGGATGGGGGAAAGTGCAGATTGTTGTTCCCTTCGGTCATAAATCATGAACGACGTGACGGGTGAATCCCGTTCCTTTTGCGTCGGTGTAAAGGTAATGCCATCTCCCATTATGCGAGGAGAAGTCTTCACACCTGTAGTGACCCTTTAAAGCCGCACAGGTAGCTGCTTCAGTACTGAAATATTTTTCTTCTCTGTAGAAAATTGTGACTTACACTCCGGCTCCAACGCCAGAGAACCAGGATTTGGAAGATGAGAAGCTGATAAAGTCGGCCATCTTCTATTCCATATCGTCCACTCAGAAGGGTACGTCAGCCCGTGACGGAGTTGACGAGAGCCTATGCGGTCGCGTACCTATTTTAAAGCATCTTCCCGTTGGGATAACTTGAATAGAAGAGAAGAACACGAATGTGCGCTTCTTTTATATGAACTCGAATTTATTGCGCACCACTTTATAGCGTCTTAAGCTTAATGTCATTGCAAGTATACTGTTCTTTCTTCCTAAAAGGACTCCAGGGCATCGAACTGGGCAAATATCTCGTGAAAAGCGTCGTCCGCGAAGTGAAAGCCGAGTTTCCACATGTTGAGGACTTCTCGTCCCTCTCGCCTATACCTGGGTTTAAAGACTGGCTTACGACTGAAATCAAGAAAATCGTAGCAGGTAAGAATAGCATCTGAGGTCTCCTTATAAAGATCACATTTGACCATGTGAAACTGTACGTCAAGGACGAAACAAGTACCGTAATTACTGCGTAATTTGCGCACGTTTTCTACCCAAACAAGTCGGAAAAGTTGGGGCTTTCATAACAACGTTGAGGCGATGCAAAATTCCGCAGTTTTAGTATGCCAGTTGTACGTAAGCTCTCGGTAGAACCAGGTCTGGAGGCAAAACAGCGGGCCCTCTATCACTGCTCCTATCCAGGTGCGCCGCTAGGCAGTTTTTCAAGGAGGGGCAAGATGTCGGACCCGGGTGCCACTGCGCAGTCCCTACAGGTCACTCTTGCGCAATAACTCCAAGTACCATCAGTGGCGTCCGTGATTAGAATGTTCCCGCTACTGTCTGTGCCTCCTGCAACTTGTTGGTGCATGAGATGTTGCTATTCATTACATTAAAGGAGCACAGAAGGCGCTTCAGTCACGACAATTTTTTCAAACCCAGCCGTTAACCTGACTGCTAGAACGCACCATGTGAAGTGATTCACCTGACGGATGCATACATGTCGCAGAATTCGATTTTGAAAATCGCGACCGTTCACACAACGGTGGCAATGCCCGCAACTAGCCGCCAGAGCCGTTTTGACGTCATCACGGTGCAATCCGCTAACTGGTTTGCGTGTTTGGAGAAGCGTCGTCTGCTACACAGAAAGAGAAGGGGGAGTTGAAACGAAAAAGAAAAAAAAAAGGTGCGAAAAGTGCTGGCCCCGATTGGAGCTTGATCTCTCTTGTAACCCCGAGGACATCACAATCCTCCTCCTCCTCCTCCTCCTCATTTCGGCCCGCAGAGCAAGTCGAGCGGAAACGTGCGCGTTGATGTTCGGGGGCGTTTTGTTCCAAGACAAATACTGCGTATAGAGAAATTTTCTGGTGTTAGTTGTCACGTCAAGTTACATCCTTTCGTAATTCGCCAGAAACAGAAAACGTTTTGGATGGCTTTCTTGGCTCCTCTACAAGGTCTGTAACGGCACCCATGCTCCTATCGATGAAATACGGAAACCATGTGGTCAGCATAAAAAACAATGGCTGCAGTCGCCGAGATAGCAACGCACGAAAATGTGGGTGTGCAGATTATGCAATAAGGCAAAATATGCGAGGAAATACGATATTTCTGTTTTCCTGCTACCCTTTACGTTCTTCTGGTATATCCCTTCTACACAGGGTGACAGACTTGGACAACAGTGTGATTTGCTCTGCACATGCATGCTCAAAGAATTACACAGGCTACTTGCATTCATCATTTCACGTGCCGCAATACATGCCATGTGGGACTGCACTTGTAGTTGCATGATTCCAATACATACATATGCACTAGAAAGTCTCTGCCATAACATGGGTGCAACTGTTATACACAAATCTAAGCCTCGTTAATTGAGACTCCAATTTTAAGCATAATTGCTATTAACAAAGTTTTACTTATGGATCACTGGGCATAGAGAGGCGGCATAATGCCATATAACTAAGCTTTCTATCATTGTGCACAAACAGAATGAAAAGATGGTGCCAAAAAATGGTAATATTGATGCAAATATTGGCTGAGAACAAGCAGTGAAGGAGCATATTGTCATACGAAACACATTGTCTCGTTGGGTAGAAAGTCCAGCGAACCTGTAAAGAAAGCATAGGGATGAGTGTCACCAATATTTCTAACAGAGTCTGTTCCTCCGTCATCGCCTTCCCCATAGTCTACTTGAATGTTCACTTAAAGTTTAGTAATTTTATGGCAGTGCTTGTTCATGTGGATAACATAGTTGGCACAATGCTGAGAAGGCACTTATGCATTTCTCTCTGTGAATGCAGACAAGTGGATGAGTAAGTGTGAGCATACAAAAATAGGACCTATAGCCAAAGGCGAGGCACTGGAACAGCGAGGGATTATTTCATTTGATGTGTATGAGACGTCAGTGTCATCACGCTTGATTGCTGTATCGCTGTCCCCCATTAATGAAGAAAGGAAGAAACGAATGCTAATAAACAGCGTAGTAACGATGTGATAACAGACACCTCTCATGATTTATAGTGCCATAAAGGCTCCGCTTGCCACCAAACAGGTGCACTGTGCCAGAAGTGTACATATCGCTTCTTTTGCTTTTGTTCATGCTATGATATCCTGCGTTCTTATGTAATCTACATAAAATAGTGTATCGTGCATGGGAGATGCGAGTTTTGTAGGTAGCTTTGTGTTTTCTAGGAAGGAAAAAGAAAATGTGCTGGCTGTGTAGCATTCACACATTGAATCAACAATATGAACCACCACAGTGAGGGCAACTTCTTCTTGCAAACCTCTGTAATGACAGCAGGCATAAAGTGAAATACTGCGCAGGTGGTAAAAGTCTGCTTAATTCTGCACTTCCTGAAATCATTTTAATGAGTTAGCATTATACTCCTCGCTACTCAAGAATCGCGGCGTGGTCCATCTGTAGCCACGGCGCGGCATGCATGCGCGGTGAGTGGAGAGGGAATAAGGGGACATGTGAGAGTGCGACGCAGCACACTGCAGCTGTGGTGGTCATTTTTCTTTCCACTTACAAGGGAGACAGTGGAGCAAGTGAATGCATGCCTTACAAGGCCACTGTCTTGCCTGACCGGTACATGGACACCGCCTAAGCCTCGTGTAGGGGAGTTTGTATACATTCATAGCAGCCTAAACTTTGTTACAATATTTACTGTGCCACTTTTTAACAATTATGAAGCACAATATGTACTTTTCTTGTACCACTTTTATTAAATATGCCTACCACAGTTAATTGCAAGACCCCAGTAATTCCCCGGACAGATCAAGAAAATTGGCAGAGTAGGGTATCAACAATGTTCAACGTATAGGAAAGGGTGGTTTTTCATTCGTCATAATTTACAGAAAAAATCTGGAAGATGAATATTTTTTACACATTTAGCGTTCCATGCACCATCGACGGAAGTTTTTTCATTCACTGTAAAAGTTACATGTTTTACGGAGCGAAAGAAATGTTCTTCTTTAACCATAGGTAGCCCTGTGCATGATAGCATCTTTAGGTGATTTAGAGCAGTGTGGTTTCTGCACACTTTATTGCACTTGCTCTCCAGTTGAAAGGTGAAGTTTATAGATGCATTTGAAGGCTTGTGCAAGTGTGCACACTGCAGTAGTCACTACAGAATTTTCCATTGGCACAGTACTCTTTATGCAAGATTATGATGGTGCAATGCCTCTGATTGCAGGCAATGGAGAGCACTCGAGGCTTCCGAACTTGCCCGCATTGGTCGATGCATTGCGCAACTACACAAAAGGAGACAAGCCACTTGAGGAATTTTTGAAATTGCTCAAGACAAACGGCTGGTTCCAGATTCCAGACTTGGTGGAACAGCTGAAGGATCCCCTCTTGAGGATCTGTGCCTCCTACCTGTACAACGAAAAGCACAGGGGGTACGCGCTCAACAGCGTAGGTGCGTAGCATTCCTTAAATGTGACACCAGTGATGACACCAGCTTGCCACCTTTGTGCCCCGCATGGTCTTGATGCTTGCTGAAATGCAAATTTGACTGTTCACATATTCTTGTTGATGGTCAACATACGGCATATTGCCTTGTTGACCTTTGTTGAAGAAGAGATTTTTTTGTGACTGATAAGATGGACTGCTCCGCAGCCAACTTTCACCTGAAGAATGGAGCTATCATATGGCGTCTCAACTGGTTAGGTGATGTTTCTCCACGGGGCTTGTCGAGTTCCTGTGCCATCATGGCCAACTACAGGTTTGCAAACTTTTAGCTTGGGCCATTTTTGGGACGTGAAGTGTGTGACAAATTCGTTCCTCTAGGTACTATATGGCCAGCATGGAGGATAACCGAAGAAATTATCTGGACGACTTCGTGGTTGCAGCATCCGATACCTTCCTAGCGCACCTGAAGCCATCTCGGTCATCCCTGTGAAGCAGCTTTAGCTCTTAGATTGAACACATGCAATGAATTGCAGTATGCATATTAATGGTGAACGTGTGTCAAATGTTAAAATAAACTATATTTGTACATTAAGTTGATATTTTCAGTTAAATGGGTTGTGACACTTCGGCAAAATGTGGCTCATTATATCATGCACACAGAGTATTGAGGAGAAAAATTACTTTTCTGCATATCCTATATGGGGGATGGGGGGGAGATATGCGAATTCTTGAACACACACATACTCGTCAAGCTCTGCCATGAGAGCTCGGCAATTCCCATCGGTGACCTCTCCCGCGTTTCCTCACTGGCGGAGACTGCTGCCGCGACGTCTGAGCCCTCAAGCAAGCAATGGCCGACAGTTGGCAAATGTCGGATGACATCTGGCCAACGACTCCTTCGGCCAGCCAACGTTGGCGCAATGTTGCGTGTTGATAGGCGGAGCGAGATTTGTCAAGCCGTCGGCCAGGGGGCAGATCCGTTCCAAGACACGAGCTTGTTGGCCTAGCACTTGTCAAGCAATGCTAAGTTGGCAGGCCAAGATCTTGCCAAGCTTGGTCCAACCCCGGCATGTTGCCTTGGGGAGAGGGTAACACCGGAATGGTGTAGCAGTGTATAAGTTGGACTTTCGATGGACCAAACCAAGTGAATGTCTCAAACCAAAAGCGGTAAGAAACATAGATGTTATCTTCATGGTGAGTTAATACGACAAGCGATTCATCATTTCAATGTTTGTGGACGCATCGAATTAAACTTGGACACCCTTCATTTTGACTAACAGGCAAACAGGACTCTCGAAGTTGTGAAAGCTCGCGAGGCAACCTCAGTACAGTATCTGTTTTTCCTCAGGAAAGAAATGCAATTGTTTTTCTTTGTGAGCTGTTTGGTCATAGTGGTCACGGGCATCTTGCTTTCTTCTTTTTTTTTTTTACTTTGAAACGCCGTGCACATAGTCCGTTGCGGGTAATTTATGTGCTTTAAAATGCCGTGCTCACTGTCCGTTGTGGGAAATACGAGCAACAATGAAGGAGTGAGTAAATCGTTACCTCACGCCGCGAGACAATTGAGAATGAAAAAGAGCGATGCCGCAGGAATGCTTTGGTCTGTATCATATATGGCACAAGCTTGGCACAATCATGGCCAGTGCTTGACAATTAATTGGCTAGGGTACAGATCCGTATCAAGAAACAAGCTTGTTGGCCGATGATGTACCAACCAAGGCAAGATAGGCTAGCCTATAACTACTGCCAAGCTTGGCCCAACCTTTGTTTTTTGCTTGGGCCGCACGTTTTTCTGTATTCGCGGCGCCGGTTGGCGTCAGTCATGATCATGGTTGTTTTGGAACGTAAAGCCACGAATTATTATATCAGCTAAACCTACCGGCTACCTAAACATCAGCTAAACATGCCGTCTAGACATATCAGCTAAACTTAGCTAAAGGTATCAGTTAAACCTAGCTAAATTTCAGCACACAGTAAAGAACCCCAGGTGAGCAACATTAATCCACAGACCGACCACTGGCGTAAATCATGATCATGATTGTGTCGCGACGTAAAGCCACGAATTATATCAGCTAAGCCTATCTAAACATCAGCTAAACATATAAGGTAGATATACCTTGTAAACATGTCAGCTAAACATATCAGCTAAATTTGAGCGCACACTAAATACACCAGGTGAGCAAAATTAATCCACAGACCGACCACTGTGGCGTCACTGTGGTCATGGTTGTATCCCGTCGTAAATCCACGAATTATTATAGCAGCTAAACCTGCCTAAACATCAGCTAAACATATAAGCTAAACATATCTACAGATATCAGCTAAACATATCGGCTAAATTTCAGCACACACTAAAGAACCCCAGGTGAGCAAAATTAATCCACAGACCGACCACTGTGGCGTCACTAATGCCTCCCTAAACATCAGCTAAACATATAAGGCAGACATACCTTGTAAACATATCAGCTAAATTTGAGCACACACTAAAGAACACCGGGTGAGCAAAATTAATCCACAGGCCGAGCACTGTGGCGTCACTCATGATCATGGTTGCGTGCGACGTAAAGCCACGAATTATTATATCAGCTAAACCTGCCTAAACATCAGCTAAACATATAAGCTAATCATAGCTACAGATATCAGCTAAACATATCAGCTAAATTTCAGCACACAGTAAAGAACCCAATCAAAGCAAAATTATTCCACAGACCGACCACTGTGGCGTCAATCATGATCATGGTTGTGTCGCGACGTAAAGCCACGAATTGTTATATCAGCTAAACCTGCCTAAACATCAGCTAAACATATAAGCTAAACATACATTGCAAACATATCAGCTAAACATATCTACAGATATCAGCTAAACATATCAGCTAAATATCAGCACACACTAAAGAACCCCCGGTGAGCAAAATTAATCCACAGGCCGACCACTGTGGCGTCACTAATGCCTCCCTAAACATCAGCTAAACATATAAGGCAGACATACCTTGTAAACATATCAGCTAAGTTTGAGCACACACTAAGGAACACCGCGTGAACAAAAGTAATCCACATGCCGAGCACTGTGGCGTCACTCGTGATCATGGTTGTGTTGCGACGTAAAGCCACGAATTATTATATCAGCTAAACCTGCCTAAACATCAGCTAAACATATAAGCTAATCATAGCTACAGATATCAGCTAAATTTCAGCACACACAAAGAAGCCCATGAAAGCGGAATTAACCCACAGACCGACCACTGTGGCGTCGATCATGATCATGGTTGTGGCGCGACGTAAAGCCACGAAATATTATATCAGCTAAACTTGCTAAAACATCAGCTAAACAATGAGCTAAACATATCAGCTAAATTTCAGCACACACAAAGAAGCCCATGAGAGCAAAATTAATCCACACTCCGACCACTGTAGCGTCGATCATCATGGTTGTGTCGCGACGTAAAGCCACGAAATATTATATCAGGTAAACCTGCCGAAACATCAGCTAAACATATGAGCTAAACATATCAGCTAAATTTCAGCACACAGTAAAGAACCCAATCAGAGCAAAATTATTCCACAGACCGACCACTGTGGCGTCAATCGTGATCATGGTTGTGTCGTGACGTAAAGCCACGAATTATTGTATCAGCTAAACCTGCCTAAACATAAGCTAAACAAATCAGCTAAACAAATCAGCTAAATTTCAGCACACACTAAGGCACCCCAGGTGAGCACAATTAATCCACAGACCGACCACCGTGTCGTCACTAATGATCATGGTTGTATACCGACGTAAATCCACGAATTATTATAGCAGCTAAACCTGCCTAAACATCAGCTAAACATATAAGCTAAACATACCTTGTAAACATATCAGCTAAACATAGCTACAGATATCAGCTAAACATATCAGCTAAATTTCAGCACACACTAAAGAACCCCGGGTGAGCAAAATTAATCCACAGACCGACCACCGTGGCGTCACTAATGATCATGGCTGTGTCGCGACGTAAATCCACAAATTATTATAGCAGCTAAACATATAAGCTAAACATACCATGTAAAGATATCAGCTAAATTTCAGCACACACTAAAGTACCCCAGGTGAGCAAAACTAATCCACAGACCGACCACTGTGGCGTCACTCATGATCATGGTTGCATCGTGACGTAAAGCCACGAATTATTATATCAGCTAAACCTGCCTAAACATCAGCTAAACATATAAGCTAATCATAGCTACAGATATCAGCTAAACATATCAGCTAAATTTCAGCACACAGTAAAGAACCCAATCAAAGCAAAATTATTCCACAGACCGACCACTGTGGCGTCAATCATGATCATGGTTGTGTCGCGACGTAAAGCCACGAATTGTTATATCAGCTAAACCTGCCTAAACATCAGCTAAACATATAAGCTAAACATACATTGCAAACATATCAGCTAAACATATCTACAGATATCAGCTAAACATATCAGCTAAATATCAGCACACACTAAAGAACCCCCGGTGAGCAAAATTAATCCACAGGCCGACCACTGTGGCGTCACTAATGCCTCCCTAAACATCAGCTAAACATATAAGGCAGACATACCTTGTAAACATATCAGCTAAGTTTGAGCACACACTAAGGAACACCGCGTGAACAAAAGTAATCCACATGCCGAGCACTGTGGCGTCACTCGTGATCATGGTTGTGTTGCGACGTAAAGCCACGAATTATTATATCAGCTAAACCTGCCTAAACATCAGCTAAACATATAAGCTAATCATAGCTACAGATATCAGCTAAATTTCAGCACACACAAAGAAGCCCATGAAAGCGGAATTAACCCACAGACCGACCACTGTGGCGTCGATCATGATCATGGTTGTGGCGCGACGTAAAGCCACGAAATATTATATCAGCTAAACTTGCTAAAACATCAGCTAAACAATGAGCTAAACATATCAGCTAAATTTCAGCACACACAAAGAAGCCCATGAGAGCAAAATTAATCCACACTCCGACCACTGTAGCGTCGATCATCATGGTTGTGTCGCGACGTAAAGCCACGAAGTATTATATCAGGTAAACCTGCCGAAACATCAGCTAAACATATGAGCTAAACATATCAGCTAAATTTCAGCACACAGTAAAGAACCCAATCAGAGCAAAATTATTCCACAGACCGACCACTGTGGCGTCAATCGTGATCATGGTTGTGTCGTGACGTAAAGCCACGAATTATTGTATCAGCTAAACCTGCCTAAACATAAGCTAAACAAATCAGCTAAACAAATCAGCTAAATTTCAGCACACACTAAGGCACCCCAGGTGAGCACAATTAATCCACAGACCGACCACCGTGTCGTCACTAATGATCATGGTTGTATACCGACGTAAATCCACGAATTATTATAGCAGCTAAACCTGCCTAAACATCAGCTAAACATATAAGCTAAACATACCTTGTAAACATATCAGCTAAACATAGCTACAGATATCAGCTAAACATATCAGCTAAATTTCAACACACACTAAAGAACCCCGGGTGAGCAAAATTAATCCACAGACCGACCACCGTGGCGTCACTAATGATCATGGCTGTGTCGCGACGTAAATCCACAAATTATTATAGCAGCTAAACATATAAGCTAAACATACCATGTAAAGATATCAGCTAAATTTCAGCACACACTAAAGTACCCCAGGTGAGCAAAACTAATCCACAGACCGACCACTGTGGCGTCACTCATGATCATGGTTGCATCGTGACGTAAAGCCACGAATTATTATATAAGCTAAACCTGCATAAATATCAGCTAAACATATAAGCTAAACGTACCATGTAAACATATCAGCTAAACATAGCTACATATATCAACTAAACATATCAGCTAAATTTCAGCACACACTAAAGAACCCCAGGTGAGCACAATTAATCCACAGACCGACCACCGTGTCGTCACTAATGATCATGGTTGTATACCGACGTAAATCCACGAATTATTATAGCAGCTAAACCTCCCTAAACATCAGCTAAACATATAAGCTAAACATACCATGTAAAGATATCAGCTAAATTTCAGCACACACTAAAGTACCCCAGGTGAGCAAAACTAATCCACAGACCGACCACTGTGGCGTCACTCATGATCATGGTTGCATCGTGACGTAAAGCCACGAATTATTATATAAGCTAAACCTGCATAAATATCAGCTAAACATATAAGCTAAACGTACCATGTAAACATATCAGCTAAACGTACCATGTAAACATATCAGCTAAACATAGCTACATATATCAACTAAACATATCAGCTAAATTTCAGCACACACTAAAGAACCCCAGGTGAGCACAATTAATCCACAGACCGACCACCGTGTCGTCACTAATGATCATGGTTGTATACCGACGTAAATCCACGAATTATTATAGCAGCTAAACCTCCCTAAACATCAGCTAAACATATAAGCTAAACATACCATGTAAAGATATCAGCTAAATTTCAGCACACACTAAAGTACCCCAGGTGAGCAAAACTAATCCACAGACCGACCACTGTGGCGTCACTCATGATCATGGTTGCATCGTGACGTAAAGCCACGAATTATTATATAAGCTAAACCTGCATAAATATCAGCTAAACATATAAGCTAAACGTACCATGTAAACATATCAGCTAAACATAGCTACATATATCAACTAAACATATCAGCTAAATTTCAGCACACACTAAAGACCCCAGGTGAGCACAATTAATCCACAGACCGACCACCGTGTCGTCACTAATGATCATGGTTGTATACCGACGTAAATCCACGAATTATTATAGCAGCTAAACCTCCCTAAACATCAGCTAAACATATAAGCTAAACATACCATGTAAAGATATCAGCTAAATTTCAGCACACACTAAAGTACCCCAGGTGAGCAAAACTAATCCACAGACCGACCACTGTGGCGTCACTCATGATCATGGTTGCATCGTGACGTAAAGCCACGAATTATTATATAAGCTAAACCTGCATAAATATCAGCTAAACATATAAGCTAAACGTACCATGTAAACATATCAGCTAAACATAGCTACATATATCAACTAAACATATCAGCTAAATTTCAGCACACACTGAAGAACCCCAGGTGAGCACAATTAATCCACAGACCGACCACCGTGTCGTCACTAATGATCATGGTTGTATACCGACGTAAATCCACGAATTATTATAGCAGCTAAACCTGCCTAAACATCAGCTAAACATAGAAGCTAAACATACCATGTGAACATATCAGCTAAACATAGCTAAAGAGACCAGCTTAACATATCAGCTAAATCTTCACTAAATTTGCTAAAATGCTCTACTATCATTTGTGTTGCTCTGGGATCTTAGTAAGTGCGCGTTACTTGTTTCTCCCACTTTCAAATTAATTATGGGCACACACCCATACATTGCTCTGGCTTTCTGGCACATTGTCATGTGTGTTTGTTACTATGCTTCCTGTGTGCTCTGCTATCATAAGTGGTGCTCTGGGATATTTGTAAGTGCGCAGTACTTGTTTCTCCCGTTTTCAAGTCATGGGCACATTTACCCAAAGATTGTCCTAGCTGGCTGGCTCTTGCTATGAGAGAGCGCTCAGCACTCTTTGCCTGTTTGAAAACGAGACAGAGAGGGAATGCGTGAATTGTTTTTTTTTTTTTTTTATCGATCATAAATCACGAACGACGCAACGGATGAGCCGCGTTCCTTCTGTACTGGTGTCGAGGTAACCGCATCCTTCATTCCGCGATGAGAAATTTTTCCTTGCCCCTTTAAGGGAAGTGTGCTGTATCGTCTGAGCCTTCGACTGCGACATGTGAGAGAGGCGCCCGTATAGATTGCAAGATATACAGTTCGTAACACGTTAGGTCTGCCGCATCTGTCGTGGCGGCTCAGTTGTTAACACAACCCTATTCGTCGCCTTGACTTCTAAGTATCATCCACATTGCATGGCCTCCTCTCTGTGCCATCGTTGTTCCAGAAGCTCTGAAGCGCCCATGGCATTTCAAACCTCGTTTCGATCATTTTTTCTCCGCGGGCGACGAGGACGCGAAGACACGGGGGAAATCCCGCTCTGTTGACTCACTCCTTTTTTCTCGGCAAAAAAAGAAAAAGAAAACGCTTTCTTCAGTCACCCCAGTCACATTCAAGACGCTTCTCTGAAGCTACAGTATGGGCTAAATAAGGCTGTCCGGTGTTTCATCGGAACAGAGACGCCATGTAAAAATCCGGAAAAGTGTGCCCCTGAAAAATAAAATGGAATAAAAGCAGCAAAAAGCTCCTTCTGCGTAGCCAGTTAATCACTGTAGGGTAATTTCATTTTAAACCGACCAAGGTCCGCCCTATGACATTCTTTGATTTCAATGAAAAAAAAAATCTATATATATACAGGATGTCCCAGAAAACGTGTCATTGAATTATAATAAAAAAAACTACGCCACCTAGAATCATGCGGTCAACAGCATTTGTTCTTATTAGGTTTTTGCCACCTCCTAACGTGAATGTCATGTACTCCAAGTTTAATTATGTAAATATTTGCGAACTGAACTCGGAAAATTGCCAAGTAAGGTCACTTTTTTACCCCACCAATATGAAGAGCGTGCCGAATTCACTCAAATTTATGATAATTGACAGTGATATTCACTATCCCATCGTAAAAAATAGCCGAATACAGTCGACCCCCGTTTATAAGGACGGTGCCGTTCCCGACGAAATCGTCCGGATACCGGGGCATCCGGATAAATGAAACGACCGAATAGAAATATTGTCACGCGTGACCGAATTGTCACGCGCGTTGTACGTCGCGTTTTGCGCCTGCATTGGCTGCAATAACAGTTACTATCACTGTCATTATAGAGCTTACGTTTTGCGTACTCGCACCGCTCGCACACTCCTTCGACTGTGGTCCCGTAGGACGAGGGACAAAACGACAGCATTGAAATTGTTATCCTGGCGAAGTATTAGACAAGAGCTACTGCGAAGCGACATTGAGTAGTCTGTAACGTTCCTGTTCTCGTTCTGCCAACGGCCGAACCGAACCGACCATAGGTAGCTCTCCTGCTTGATGACTATACACACACCGAACACTGTTTTAGGCGTTGCCACGTTCCCTTTTTGCTGTGGCACATGTTAACGCAAGTATTTGAGCTGTCGACCGTCTCCTGGGCCACCGTGCGGCTCCTAGAACCATTGTCGGTTTCGCGCACTCAGTGCAAACGATTTGCTTTGTTAATTACGGAGATAACCTTTCAAATTTGGATCCGTCGTTGCCGGCTGGTTTTCGGCTGCTTCCAGGCTGTCAGGGCAGGTCTTCGTAGCCACATCGCCCGTGAGGAAGCACTGTACGGCCTTCTGAAGTGCTCTCGCCGCTGGCTGACGTCTACCCGACCTTTCCGCCACGTTCAGGGTGAGTGGCAAGTCAATGTTCTAGCCAGCTTGCTAGGACTGTACTGTCCCCCGCAGCGACTCTCCCGTGTTTGGATTGTTCGCATGGTAGGGGCAGTACGAAAAGCAAACTCTCCTAGAGAGTGATCTATCTTGTAGGATTGTAGCTTGAAGTTAGTGTCTGTGCAAAGGGGACTACCTCCATAGGTACTAGGGCCACCATAGGACTACCTCCGGCTTGATGACAATACGCGTGGTCTTCCGCTCCAATGCCAATACATGTACGTGGCCAGTATTGCTTGTAGTACTGCTCCATGGAAATATTTTTCTGAGTCTAACTAAGAAGAACCTGCTCTTTGTTTTTAGGGCGAGGCAGTACAATTTTTGGAGCGTAATATGGGCAAGCTTGCACTCGTCCCATCCTACGGTTTGCAATACAACTAAGAAGATTTTCCTTACAAGACAAACAAACAATAAGATTTTAAGAACTATTTCTGAAGCGTGGTAGGGGCAAGCATTGCGCTTGTCCCACCCTACAGTTTGCAATACAACCCATTTGCCATCTGTTTTCCAAAGAGCACCCCTACGACCTGCTGAGAACGCCTTGGGCCAGCCCTAAACCGCTGCGCCTAAATCCCTGCACCGCGCCGATGAGCTCCAACTTGAGCGAAACGGTCGTCTCCCTTCAGGTCGGCGTCCTAGCGAGGGAGACAAAGTGGTGGATCCGTGATCTTCGTTTTGAGGGCGAGAGCAGTACTATTTTTGACACGTGACGTCGACAGGCATTGCACTCTTAAAAATGAACTTCACCGCATAGCACGCTCCTAGCGAACCATCATCATTAATGATATCGTTAGCTGCCCTGATTTGTTGAAAACGGGAGGCGTACGCCTTTTCTGTGACAATTATGAACAGCATAAGTGTCACAAAAAAGGCGTACGCTTCCCGTTTTCAACAAATCAGGGAAGATAACGATATCATTAAAGCTGATGGTTCGCTAGGAGCGTGCTATGCGGTGAAGTTTATTTTTAAGAGTGTGGCGCTTGTCCCATCCTACAGTTCGCATACAAACGCCCTTGGGCCCTAAACCCCGGGCACCAGGAACTAATCTGAAATGGAGGAGGGAAAGCTTCTTCTGAAGCTTTAGTGCACTCCGTTAGGTTCTTTTCTGGCTCCGTAGAGGCTTCTAACCGTTCTAGCTTCTGTGGCGACTCTCCCTGTGTTCCGGATTGTTCGCATGGTCTTTCGGGCACGCACAGCAATCCAGCTTTGGGTGAAGTTGTCCTCCAGTATGTAAGGTTAGTGTTGCGTTACGTACGTGTAAAAGGGCCTGCCCCCATAGAGACTTCCCTTACTTGATGACAATACACAACCTTTGATTTCCCTTGAAATCCGCGTAAGCGGTGGAGCGATCAGAAGGGAGCCTGCTCTTCTCCTTAGGGTGAGAGCATGTGTTAACGCGGTCTGCCTTGGTGGACCGTGTCTCGGAATGCGTCCGAAAGGTCGCGGGACAGTTTTGCTTGCAGTACTGTTCTTGGAAATAGTTTTCCAAATCTTCCCTTCAAATCAGTGTACGCGGCAGAGAGGGGCAAAAGGGAGCCTGCTCTTCTTCTTTGGGTGAGAGTACCTGTGTTAACGCGGTCTGCCTTGGTGGACCGTGTCTCGGAATACAGCCGAAAGGTCGCGGGACAGTATTGCTTGCAGTACTGTTCTTGGAAATAGTTTTCCAAATCTTCCCTTCAAATCAGTGTAGCGGCGGAGAGGGGCAAAAGGGAGCCTGCTCTTCTTCTTTGGATGAGAGCACCTGTGTTAACGCGGTCTGCCTTGGTGGACCGTGTCTCGGAATACAGCCGGAAGGTCGCGGGACAGTGTTGCTTGCAGTACTGTTCTTGGAAATAGTTTTCCAAATCTTCCCTTCAAATCAGTGTACGCGGCGGAGAGGGGCAAAAGGGAGCCTGCTCTTCTTCTTTGGATGAGAGCACCTGTGTTAACGCGGTCTGCCTTGGTCGACCGTGTCTCGGAATACAGCCGAAAGGTCGCGGGACAGTATTGCTTGCAGTACTGTTCTTGGAAATAGTTTTCCAAATCTTCCCTTCAAATCAGTGTAGCGGCGGAGAGGGGCAAAAGGGAGCCTGCTCTTCTTCTTTGGATGAGAGCACCTGTGTTAACGCGGTCTGCCTTGGTGGACCGTGTCTCGGAATACAGCCGAAAGGTCGCGGGACAGTGTTGCTTGCAGTACTGTTCTTGGAAATAGTTTTCCAAATCTTTCCTTCAAATCAGTGTACGCGGCGGAGAGGGGCAAAAGGGAGCCTGCTCTTCTTCTTTGGATGAGAGCACCTGTGTTAACGCGGTCTGCCTTGGTGGACCGTGTCTCGGAATACAGCCGAAAGGTCGCGGGACAGTGTTGCTTGCAGTACTGTTCTTGGAAATAGTTTTCCAAATCTTTCCTTCAAATCAGTGTACGCGGCGGAGAGGGGCAAAAGGGAGCCTGCTCTTCTTCTTTGGATGAGAGCACCTGTATTAACGCGGTCTGCCTTGGTCGACCGTGTCTCGGAATACAGCCGAAAGGTCGCGGGACAGTATTGCTTGCAGTACTGTTCTTGGAAATAGTTTTCCAAATCTTCCCTTCAAATCAGTGTACGCGGCGGAGAGGGGCAAAAGGGAGCCTGCTCTTCTTCTTTGGATGAGAGCACCTGTGTTAACGCGGTCTGCCTTGGTGGACCGTGACTCGGAATACAGCCGAAAGGTCGCGGGACAGTGTTGCTCGCAGTACTGTTCTTGGAAATAGTTTTCCAAATCTTTCCTTCAAATCAGTGTACGCGGCGGAGAGGGGCAAAAGGGAGCCTGCTCTTCTTCTTTGGATGAGAGCACCTGTGTTAACGCGGTCTGCCTTGGTGGACCGTGTCTCGGAATACAGCCGAAAGGTCGCGGGACAGTATTGCTTGCAGTACTGTTCTTGGAAATAGTTTTCCAAATCTTCCCTTCAAATCAGTGTACGCGGCAGAGAGGGGCAAAAGGGAGCCTGCTCTTCTTCTTTGGATGAGAGCACCTGTGTTAACGCGGTCTGCCTTGGTGGACCGTGTCTCGGAATACAGCCGAAAGGTCGCGGGACAGTATTGCTTGCAGTACTGTTCTTGGAAATAGTTTTCCAAATCTTCCCTTCAAATCAGTGTACGCGGCGGAGAGGGGCAAAAGGGAGCCTGCTCTTCTTCTTTGGATGAGAGCACATGTGTTAACGCGGTCTGCCTTGGTGGACCGTGTCTCGGAATGCGTCCGAAAGGTCGCGGGACAGTATTGCTTGCAGTACTGTTCTTGGAAATAGTTTTCCAAATCTTCCCTTCAAATCAGTGTACGCGGCAGAGAGGGGCAAAAGTGAGCCTGCTCTTCTTCTTTGGGTGAGAGTACCTGTGTTAACGCGGTCTGCCTTAGTGGGCCGTGTCTCGGAATACAGCCGAAAGGTCGCGGGACAGTATTGCTTGCAGTACTGTTCTTGGAAATAGTTTTCCAAATCTTCCCTTCAAATCAGTGTACGCGGCGGAGAGGGGCAAAAGGGAGCCTGCTCTTCTTCTTTGGGTGAGAGTACCTGTGTTAACGCGGTCTGCCTTGGTGGGCCGGTGTCTCGGAATACAGCCGAAAGGTCGCGGGACAGTATTGCTTGCAGTACTGTTCTTGGAAATAGTTTTCCAAATCTTCCCTTCAAATCAGTGTACGCGGCGGAGAGGGGCAAAAGGGAGCCTGCTCTTCTTCTTTGGATGAGAGCACCTGTGTTAACGCGGTCTGCCTTGGTGGACCGTGTCTCGGAATACAGCCGAAAGGTCGCGGGACAGTGTTGCTTGCAGTACTGTTCTTGGAAATAGTTTTCCAAATCTTTCCTTCAAATCAGTGTACGCGGCGGAGAGGGGCAAAAGGGAGCCTGCTCTTCTTCTTTGGATGAGAGCACCTGTATTAACGCGGTCTGCCTTGGTCGACCGTGTCTCGGAATACAGCCGAAAGGTCGCGGGACAGTATTGCTTGCAGTACTGTTCTTGGAAATAGTTTTCCAAATCTTCCCTTCAAATCAGTGTACGCGGCGGAGAGGGGCAAAAGGGAGCCTGCTCTTCTTCTTTGGATGAGAGCACCTGTGTTAACGCGGTCTGCCTTGGTGGACCGTGTCTCGGAATACAGCCGAAAGGTCGCGGGACAGTGTTGCTTGCAGTACTGTTCTTGGAAATAGTTTTCCAAATCTTTCCTTCAAATCAGTGTACGCGGCGGAGAGGGGCAAAAGGGAGCCTGCTCTTCTTCTTTAGATGAGAGCACCTGTGTTAACGCGGTCTGCATTGGTGGACCGTGTCTCGGAATACAGCCGAAAGGTCGCGGGACAGTATTGCTTGCAGTACTGTTCTTGGAAATAGTTTTCCAAATCTTCCCTTCAAATCAGTGTACGCGGCGGAGAGGGGCAAAAGGGAGCCTGCTCTTCTTCTTTGGATGAGAGCACCTGTATTAACGCGGTCTGCCTTGGTCGACCGTGTCTCGGAATACAGCCGAAAGGTCGCGGGACAGTATTGCTTGCAGTACTGTTCTTGGAAATAGTTTTCCAAATCTTCCCTTCAAATCAGTGTACGCGGCGGAGAGGGGCAAAAGGGAGCCTGCTCTTCTTCTTTGGATGAGAGCACCTGTGTTAACGCGGTCTGCCTTGGTGGACCGTGTCTCGGAATACAGCCGAAAGGTCGCGGGACAGTGTTGCTTGCAGTACTGTTCTTGGAAATAGTTTTCCAAATCTTTCCTTCAAATCAGTGTACGCGGCGGAGAGGGGCAAAAGGGAGCCTGCTCTTCTTCTTTGGATGAGAGCACCTGTACTAACGCGGTCTGCCTTGGTCGACCGTGTCTCGGAATACAGCCGAAAGGTCGCGGGACAGTATTGCTTGCAGTACTGTTCTTGGAAATAGTTTTCCAAATCTTCCCTTCAAATCAGTGTACGCGGCGGAGAGGGGCAAAAGGGAGCCTGCTCTTCTTCTTTGGATGAGAGCACCTGTGTTAACGCGGTCTGCCTTGGTGGACCGTGTCTCGGAATACAGCCGAAAGGTCGCGGGACAGTGTTGCTTGCAGTACTGTTCTTGGAAATAGTTTTCCAAATCTTTCCTTCAAATCAGTGTACGCGGCGGAGAGGGGCAAAAGGGAGCCTGCTCTTCTTCTTTAGATGAAAGCACCTGTGTTAACGCGGTCTGCATTGGTGGACCGTGTCTCGGAATACAGCCGAAAGGTCGCGGGACAGTATTGCTTGCAGTACTGTTCTTGGAAATAGTTTTCCAAATCTTCCTTTCAAATCAGTGTACGCGGCAGAGAGGGGCAAAAGGGAGCCTGCTCTTCTTCTTTGGATGAGAGCACCTGTGTTAACGCGGTCTGCCTTGGTGGACCGTGTCTCGGAATACAGCCGAAAGGTCGCGGGACAGTATTGCTTGCAGTACTGTTCTTGGAAATAGTTTTCCAAATCTTCCCTTCAAATCAGTGTACGCGGCGGAGAGGGGCAAAAGGGAGCCTGCTCTTCTTCTTTGGATGAGAGCACATGTGTTAACGCGGTCTGCCTTGGTGGACCGTGTCTCGGAATGCGTCCGAAAGGTCGCGGGACAGTATTGCTTGCAGTACTGTTCTTGGAAATAGTTTTCCAAATCCTCCCTTCAAATCAGTGTACGCGGCAGAGAGGGGCAAAAGTGAGCCTGCTCTTCTTCTTTGGGTGAGAGTACCTGTGTTAACGCGGTCTGCCTTAGTGGGCCGTGTCTCGGAATACAGCCGAAAGGTCGCGGGACAGTATTGCTTGCAGTACTGTTCTTGGAAATAGTTTTCCAAATCTTCCCTTCAAATCAGTGTACGCGGCGGAGAGGGGCAAAAGGGAGCCTGCTCTTCTTCTTTGGGTGAGAGTACCTGTGTTAACGCGGTCTGCCTTGGTGGGCCGGTGTCTCGGAATACAGCCGAAAGGTCGCGGGACAGTATTGCTTGCAGTACTGTTCTTGGAAATAGTTTTCCAAATCTTCCCTTCAAATCAGTGTACGCGGCGGAGAGGGGCAAAAGGGAGCCTGCTCTTATTCTTTGGATGAGAGCACCTGTGTTAACGCGGTCTGCCTTGGTGGACCGTGTCTCGGAATACAGCCGAAAGGTCGCGGGACAGTGTTGCTTGCAGTACTGTTGTTGGAAATAGTTTTCCAAATCTTTCCTTCAAATCAGTGTACGCGGCGGAGAGGGGCAAAAGGGAGCCTGCTCTTCTTCTTTGGATGAGAGCACCTGTATTAACGCGGTCTGCCTTGGTCGACCGTGTCTCGGAATACAGCCGAAAGGTCGCGGGACAGTATTGCTTGCAGCACTGTTCTTGGAAATATTTTTCCTAATCTTTCTGCTTTGGAAAATTTCCCCCTAATATCTTTCCGTTGTTGGGCAGTATTGCTTGCAGTGCTGCTCCTTGAAAGACTTTCTCCAGATCTTTCTGCTTTGTTAACGCTGTCTGCCTTTTGGTGGACCGTGTCTTGGAATAAACGGTTGTGATTTGTACCGCGCCATCAAGGAAATGCGGGCGGGTGCCGCGAGAACAGCAGCGCCAACGAAGATAGCCTGACGACATCTTACTGCGCCTGGCTGAATGCCTGCTGGCGCGCTAGTCTCCAGTGGAAGCTGGCCCATGGCGTCCTTCCACTCCGCCAGTGTCTGCAGCGTCAAACGCCGCTGCACCACTGGAGTTGCGGGCCTCATTTTTGTGAAATATTGAAGTCCTGTCCACAAACCCTGTTTTTACATCTCGGACAAATGGCGGTCAATCCCTAAAAGGCCCTCGAAAGACAATTTAATTTTCGTTCCAAAATTGAGTGGGAACCCTGTATGCGCAACAATATCGATTCTAACTGATCCGAGTGAAATCCCAACAAGATTAACCACAGAAGATCGCCTCAAACATATCGAATCACTAGATCCTCCGCTTCTGAATTACATATCAGCTTCTACATTACAGCTAATTGAGGCTGATGCATAAAATATGAGCTCTGCGGATATAGCAAGTTGCTTTGACTCGTCTAACCGCACAAGCAAATTGGTTCCTAAATGGATCGGCAGCTGTAATTTATGCATGAAAATGGAAATTTCCCTCCAGCGATCCTGTCAGCGGTTTTGCTGTTCATGCGTCAGTGGCTGTTTTTAACGCCGAACGCTGCCTTCGTTGCTGCGGAAAATCGTGTCTGACAAAATCACTGGTACCGAGAAACAATCTATTGAGATGCAGTGCAAGATATATCCCCCGCACCAGCGCCCTCACTCTATTGTCCGCGAATCTAATATTGACGTCATACAAAGCGAAAGAAGGAAACGCGATAGAAATAGTGTTGGTTACTGTAATAGATCACTGCTGACTGCATATAGGGGAAGGTGGTCTATGTTGCAGACAGTTGAACTATTTTGTTAATAGGAGTCAGAATAATCGCCGAAATTGTACCATACTTCGTTAACTGAATCCCCAAACCTTTGAGAAATGATTCACACAGAGTATACTGTGGCGCTAAACCAGATAGTTATTTCGTACGAGTCAAAAATGACATGCTACATATTTTCATTAACTTAGCCCACCCTATGGATAAGTTGAGGACATCAAAAAATTAATGCCGGATTTAAATTTTGTCTTTTGTTTGGGCGAGCCGGAACGGTCAGCCACGAGTAGTGCACATGAAAACACAGGGCAGTGACACAGCATCATAACGGCGAGGTTATTTAATTAGCCGACGAAAAGAAGTGAACAAATTGGAAGACAATGCTCGCGAAAGTTACAGATGGGACAAAAAAGGGCCCCTCTTACCTCGACCACATCTGCAAAACAGCGTCTGACGTCTTTCGCAAAAGCCACGTGCAGAACGTCAACACGTTACTTCAAAGGCCGGACAACGACTGTGCTCACCCTGGTGTCACAGATGAGAAAACATTATTGCTAATAAAACGCCACTCGAAAAGTCCCAAGTGTCCTCAACTTGCCCCCGTCTTTGAGTAGCCCCACTTTACCCTATTACACATACTATACTTCGGCACAAGCCGAATACAACCTCAACAATATCACCGGGTTACGAACTTATAAGTTTATTTCAAAGGAACATTGGAAACGCTTCTTGCGAGTAACTGAACAGAAGCGAATAGTTAATGAATGAAGACAAGACGTGTTGGGCATTCACGGTGTCCATTGAACCGCGTCGTTGAGAAAGAGCCTCGTGACATTTGGTGCCATGTCACAGAAGTTCAACAGTTCTTCTGGGTCTCCTTCGGCTCTCTCGTACTCTCGTAGCCAGGGCGCTAACTTTGCTGTGCTGATGAACAAGAGCGCGCGGTCTTTACTAGTACAGAGCCTTGGTCCGAGGTACAGGACGCCTTCCAGGATCCAGCGGCCATCCGCAGACTTCCGCACCAGTGGACCTCCGCTGTCATGCTGTCAGGGTGTCGGCTCGGTATTAGAAGCACCCAAACTAATAATAACGATAACTAAAGATTATTTTTCAAAAATTACGCAAGAGTGGCCTTTGTTTTCCTTGTTGTACTGGTTGCCACAAGTTTTCCAACAATAACGACTAATAAATTTATTATGATGATGAATGGGGAAATTCGCCATCAAGTTATCTAAAGCGAAAGTACACGCTTAAAAATGAACTTCACCACATAGCACGCTCCTAGCCAACCATCACCCCGAATGACAACGTTCTCGCCCTAGATTTGTTGGAAACGGGAGGAGGAGCCTATTTTGTGGCCATTATGCACGGCACAAAATAGGCTCCTCCTCCCGTTTTCAACAAATCAGGGGCGAGAACGTTGTCATTCGGGACGGTGGTTGGCTAGGAGCGTGCTATGTGGTGAAGTTCATTTTTAAGAATGTATAATACCTGTGCCACACGGACAGAACAAATGACATTAGAGAGTTTTAGCAGACCGTTGATAACGTGGCTTGCGTCAAACCGTATCAACCGGATCCAATTAGAGGATAAGATTCTGAGTCACGCGGGACTACGATTGGTTCCGATAGACACGATAATCTTATCAACGGTATACTAAAACTCACTATTATCGTGTAATGTCATGCGGGTCCCGAATGGCATTATCCACGAAGGTCGTACCACACGTTAGTTTGTAATAACATTAAACCCCATGATGTCGGTGCCGCCCGCTCACTATATTGAACTAAAATTTATGCACGCTAAAAAAAACTTAAAGGTTATTAAATAGGTCGGAAGAGCATGTATAATATTCTGAAATTTAACAATAGGAACTTTATTTCCATGCATATATGCTGTAATATGCCTCACTGACGTGCATTCTTAGGAACGAACTTCACCGCACTGCACGCTCCTAGCCAACCATCATCTCGAATGATATCGTTATCTACCGTGATTTGTTGAGAACGAGAGGCGTACGCCTTTTTTTGTGGCACTTATGCTGTTCATAATTGTCACAGAAAAGGCGTACGCCTCCTGTTTTCAACAAATCAGGGCAGATAACGATATCATTCGAGATAATGGTTGGCTAGGAGTGTGCTATGCGGTGAAGTTCATTTTTAAGAGTGTACCTAAATACTATACCATGCGCTCTGTTGAGTTGTGGCCAGAATAGTGTCGCTGCGGTACGGAACTACTACATTGATACCTATTTATGGTAAACATACACCGGCAACCCCCCGAAGTGAATTTCTGGGGAAATCACTGGTACTACAGTTTTCGAGATCTTCCTTTTTGCATTGTTTCTGTGGTGGAATACAATTTCGGCGTAGTGCAAGCACTGTCTAGCGACCGCGTGTAGTGGCGGCACTGTCACGTGTTGTCATGTGGCCACAGACGGAACTACACTGTGGCTGGTCCAATAAAGCTATCGGTGGACGCGATTCGGCAACTCGTACTGAGAAGTACTCAGCTTTCACTGCATGGCCGCTGAGCGAGGTGAAGCGCTCTGCAGATTCGTACACAAACACAGCCGAAGCGCAACATTATTCGAGCTCGGCCGGGAACTTTGACCAACACCACCCATATACAGAAAGCGTGCGCGCTCGTCGTCGTGACGTAACAATTAAGAGTCAGCCAATCAGGATCGTGTTTTTTTAACGGCCGTATAGCCAATCACGAACGTGCTTTCAGCGGTCGTGGCCATGGAGAACCACCACTGTCGTCTGCGAGTTGTGATTGAACGTCCCCGTGCACTAAATGGCAAACTTGGAAGTAAAACGCAAAACGGTCTCAATCTTTCCCAAAACTGATTTTCTGCAAAGCGTCTTGCACGTTTTGTTTAAATATTTAGGTCTGCAGGTTCCAGGTTAGCTGCAATCATCTGCGGGTTCTCGAATTCGCGGAACGGTAAATCGCAGTAGCAGACAAATTCTGACTCTTTTAATTGAAAGAGGGAGAGGAAGCAGTGCGCAGGCTTTCTATCTAGGTGGTGTTGCCTTGACGGGCCATCATGCATGTCATAAGCTTACCTGACAGACGGTCCCCTGCACCGGCCTGGTGCAAATGGCGTAATCCGGAGCAGGCCGGCTTGGCGGACGGAAGTCCCGGTTGCAGCGCTCGTGGGACAGCACCGCCAACTCTGCCTGCATCAACACGGCGGCGCGCGAGGTCGAATCCCATGCTACCAGAAAGGGACGCGCAGTAAGAGATGGGAATGAAAATACTGTCATAAGAAATTATTCTTACCGTCTGTTCTTCCCCATCCCGTAGCGTAGACAGTGTCATTTTCGCTAACCTCATCACCGATCCCCGGTAGGCAGGCTGGCTGGATGCTGTTCGAAAACTTAACTTTGTCTTTCAGCTTTATCACGGCGACATCCTTCTGCAGTGCCAAAAGATTACGGCAAAAGATAGCGTACTACAACACCTGGACTAGTGTTTCATGTACACTCTAAAAACAGATGGTGGTGGTGCTGCTGAAAGGGCCCCCCGTTGTCGGCCTCACAGAGGTGGGCAACGTCACCACTGACGCCCTCGGGGAATGTGCGTCCTGGGCCGACTTCTGAGGGAACTGTACTTCACCGCATAGCACGCTCCTAGCCAACCATCGTTCTGTCCAATGATTTGTTGAAAACAGGAGGTGTACGCCTTTTTGTGACACTTACGCTGAATAGTTAATTGTCATAAAAAGGCGTATGCCCCGCGCTTTCCAGAAATAAAGAGTGATAGAGGTAATCACTCTGTGCAATGGTTGGCCTCCAGCGTGCTTTGTGGTGAAGCTTTGTTTCAAGAGTGTATGTCTTTGGAGCACTGGCAGGATAAGTTTGGACAAATTTTACGAGGGAAGCAAAGTTCGAAGGTACCCTGAAAATGATTGAAGTTATAAAGCAGTATAACACGACACTGCGCAAGGCGAGGGATAGTGATAGCTGCCTAAAAAATGTAGGACAACGAAAGAATTGACATGGGGGAAAACTTACGACCGACATGGGTAAAGCAGTATTCAAGATATTACTAATCCGTTTTTTTTTTCTTGTCCCTTCCTAGGAATTCTCAGTGAAGAATGATTCCGCCACAACACTGGAAAGCGTACCAGAGGGTCCTTATGCATGCACATGTGGTCAACTTCTATGTCCACCTGGGAGTCATCCTTTATGATCCGCTGGTGAGAGCCCAAGTAAATTCTCGCCAATAGCGGCTGCAGTGACCTGCAATTGTTGAAAAGCATTGCGCATGAGGCGGGCTATGTTGGGGCGTGTGGGACACGCCCCAACGTTTGATAAGGTTTTTGGCATCGAGTTTCTCCGCAACGACTTCTGCAAGGTAAGTAACGGAAACAGAAGAGGTGAATAAACAATAAGAACATAAACAACAATCCCTTAGTATACGTCGTAGCTGATTGGCTGAAAATCATCAGGCAAACGCGGAATGGTGTGAAGGGAAGCAAGTCACCCTGGCTGGCAGTGGAGGTTAGTCAGTGTTCAAAGTATGAAAGAAAACGAAGTCGTCCCTCAGAGGCGACAATGGCGACTATATGGCGACTCTGTGCCTTGTATGTGATATTATACCTAGAATGCTTTCATGTACGTCCGCAGCTCTCTGGTACGGTATTTCACTTCAACACGAAGCGTCTATGGAGAAATATTCACCCGGCACGGCGAACTTTTAGGGGGATAAGTGAACTGTTACTGGAGGGTGGTTCGCGTGGTACGCTCTGGAGACAACAAACCTGACGAATACGTTGTCATATAAAGCACCAGAGGGCAAGAGAAGCAATATGTTATCGAAGAGGTGCCCATAGATAAGACAAATTCCCAAGTCCCTGCCTTCTATTATCGACTATATATGCAATGTCACTTACGCAGTGCAGTGGGCAGCTGTGAGGACGTGTTGGTCATCGATGAGCGTTGCTCCGCAGAAGTAGAGAGAGTCCCATGAGGGCGGATAATGAATTCCAGCGTGCCAAGGCCAGCTGCCCGGCACTGCCTCTCGTCCATTCACGACCCTGTCGCCTGCGTCCAGTTCTGGAGCGATGGGAGTACTACCACAGTTGGACGTGCCTAGACCTTGGCAGACGGTCGCAAGGACGCTGAAGACTAAGAGGGACAACATCACTTTGTGTTACATTCGCAACAATACGGTTTCCCGCTGTAGCCCGCATGTGTATAAATGGGCGAGATAAGGTGAGATAATGGTAAGGGTTGTGCCTGAAGGGAGCTCTTCTTTCACATCGCTATCTGGTAGCTATTGCCCTTTTGTACCAGTTTGAAGTCTCATACTGTATTGTTCGTTGGAGGATCTTATCTCTTGCCTGTTGTTACAGAGTCTACCTCCGATAAACTTAGATGATCGCGACAAATTACATTGTTCCTACTTTCCTTGACCGCGCTGTTTAGAGGGTAATCTTCCCAAGCAGCACAATGTACTGAAAGTCGAGTGCAATGGGGGTGTACGGGTAGGTGGAAGGCCTTGAACAGACCCATGAAACTAAGGACAATTGATAACACACATACCGTCCACGCCCATTGCACTCGACTTTGAGTACATTGTGCTGCCTGGGTTGTGTCTCCATGCTACAGATCATGAGGTGCCGAGGACATCCACTTGGTTCCCAGAATTACCTCAGTTGTACTCTGTGTCCTCACATTCCCCTACTGAACCCCCTACATATTAAAACTGATTTTCTATATATCCTTCTAAAAACTGCGCGATCGCTCAAAAACGATCGCCGCTACTCAGAATTGTGAGGAGAGCAAACCGTGGGCAAAGCCGAGCGATGTTGTCATGCGATTGGACATTGAGTGAGGTAAGCCTTTTCGTCCCCGACTTCACTGAGTCAAGAGATGGTTGCCATGATCGATTGGTGCGTACAGGGCCTGGCACACGCTTGGAGATCGCAATGTTTGTTCCGTGACCAGCCCGGATCCAAAGACCACAACACGAACCACAACATGCATCTTGTGGCTTCTGTTCTGCTTGTCTATTCGAGCCTCAGAGCAGAACAATATTTTCCTTCATGGTCACCAGATGCCACTGCCTTGTCCTACATGTTGAACTGTGTTATGTGTGTATACAGGGTGTTTCACCTAAAGTGATAAAAAATTCTAACGGGCGACGTACTTGTCGGAGGATTGGGGTACTTTCGGTAATTACCTCATGGGAAGTTTTGCCACCATTGAGGATGACTTTGGACATTTTTTAATTGCGGGAAATGTGAGTATTTTTTTCAACAGTGAACTTTAAAAATTGCCAAGCGAACTTCATTTTGTTTTTTACAGAAATATCAAGACCTCCACGGATAACCGCAGACCCAACAAAAACTATGCACAGTATCGCAACAGAAATACTCGAAAAAAATTAGTGATAGTCATGCTTTAGCACCGGCTGCTTGATTTTCGCAAAGAAGCGCGCGTGAAATGTACGTCCAGAACAGGAAGTGTCCCCGCCCTCATTTGTTTTGCCTTTTTTGTGATAAGACGGTTGTCACCAGCATCAAGATCAAAGCGGGGGAAAGAAAGGCAAAACAAGAGGCGGGAACACTTCCTTTGTCCGTGGTTATCCGTGCAGGACCTCATATATCTGTAAAAAAAAAAAAGAAGTGAGGTTCGATTGACAATTTTCAAAGTTAAATTTTAAAAAAATCCCTAAATTAAAAATTGTCCAAAGTCTTCCTCAATGGTGGCAAAAGTTCCCAGAAGGTAATTGCCGAAAGTCCCACAATCCTCCGGCGAATACATGTAGAACATAATGTGAATAGACTGCGTGCGTGTCCTGTTCGTCGAAGGGGGGAGGGTGTGCCAGTAGTCCCTTGTGCCCGGAGTGTGGTGTGCCAGCGACCGCGGACCATGTGATCATGCCACTTATAGGAGGGAGCGTCACTTGTTGGCAAACGACTTTGCGCGGGGACGACGAAGTATCGCGAAGAGAAGACGTATATTTTGCATCCTGCTTCTCTTTGGTATCTTACTAGATCTATCCGTTGTAATCGGGGCCTCTTAAGGCCTTAGCACTGTATTTTTCAGTGCTACGTGCTGCATTTATGCGACAAGAAGTCTTGAATATGGACATTTCCATGACCCAATCACTTACACCAGGACGTGTGTCACAGCCCGCTATGGAAGACCACCGATTTCAAACCAGCGAGTTGAGAAGAATGGAATTAGATATGGCAACGGACGGACAACCCACAGCGAATGGAAGTAAGTGCCTCCATGCTAAACGACCGCGCACGGACTCTGATAACGACAATCTCATAAACGACAATGATAGTCGATGCAGCAACACTGAAAACGTCGAACACAACGACGAGAACAATAACATGGAAGATGACGAAGGTTTCATTACCGTCGTTCACAAAAAGAACCGGAAATCAGGAATCCCTGTCATTCTCCGTCCCGTGAAACCTGATGAGTCTTTCCTGCGCGCCAACCCTAACACGGTTGCCAGAGAAGTAATGACGGCAACTCAAGAACGGATCAAGAACCACAGAATTGCATCTGACGGCAGTATAGTAATTACCGTGGCCACCATGCCCGCAGCGAAAGCCCTACTAGCTTTAACAAGCCTAGCAAACATTGCAGTGACTACGCGAGTGCCGGATTCTTACGCAAGAAATGTGGGCAGGATAACCGGCCTCAGAACACGGTATACTGATGCACAGCTGTTGGAATTCCTCCGTCCAGCAGGTGCCGTTGAAGTCCGCAGACAGCAGTTTTTCCGCACCAATGAAGATGGCACCACAAAAGCGACAGATTCAGACAGTGTGATAATCACTTTTAAGTCAGATATCAAGATGCCAGAGCATATCGAACTCGGCTTCAACACATACCGGAGTACAACGTACAGGAGTACTTTACCCCAACACAGTGTTTCAATTGCCTACGTTTCGGTCATCTCGCCAAAAACTGCAGGAGAAACACGCGATGCAAGTTTTGTGCCGGCCCTCACAGCCACAAGGAGTGTACAACAAAGCGCGAGAAGCAATGTGCAAACTGCCGTGGCCCGCACACTGCAACCTACGGTGGCTGCATAAAACGACAGGCAGCTTTAAAAGCACTCTAGTACGACGCATACGAGGGAAACATAACCAAAAAGCAATCAAAAGTGCTTAATCCCGACCTAGTACAGCCGGTGACTCATGCCCCATCAAAGACGGAAATAACCTTTCCTAAGCTCCCACCTGCAAGCCAGCAGCCCAAACCGCAAAGGGAACAGAAGAGTCATGCGCGAAAAGCGTCTAACCCGCCAGACAGTGTTTGGGATA
Source organism: Ornithodoros turicata (assembly GCF_037126465.1). Lineage (NCBI taxonomy): Eukaryota > Metazoa > Arthropoda > Arachnida > Ixodida > Argasidae > Ornithodoros > Ornithodoros turicata. Next base: position 14,180,508 of record NC_088203.1, read on the forward strand.
CGAACAACAGATCAATCAAACCAAATGCACCACTCCCCGCACCAAGAAACTCTAAGAACACATCGAAACCGAAGCAACAAGAGCCGATAGCACAAACGTCCATAGTATTACACATCATCCCTTTCTTGCTAGCAGCCCTTAAAGCCGTAGTCGCAGCACTGCCAAACACAGCGGACCTCCCGGAAGTTAAGAAGGTTCTGGCCTTCGAGCCGGAACTACTCAAGATCCTCTCCTCAACCAAACATGAATAGTTTCTACAACACAGCGTTTATAATGCAGTGGAACTGCAACGGCCTGCATAGCAAAATCAGCGACCTGAGAAACTTCCTTCACCGAAATCCTGTTCCCATACTTGCTCTAAGCGAAGCCCAAATAGTAACTAATCTGCGACTTGCTAACTATGTGACGTATGTTCTCCAAGGCACTAGAAGTCGAGTGCTGCTGGCAGTCCGCAAGGAGCTACCATCTGTCATGTTGCATTCATCTAACGGCCCAATAGAATACATTGCCGTCAAAATCAAGCTTCCCAGTGGCCCTGTTACAGTTATCAGCGCATACATCGCACCCCATGCCTCCATCAACGAAGCAATGCTCGAAGAGATTACGGTCAACATAACCCAACCTGCTGTGATATGTGGAGACTTGAACGCCCACTCCCCTCTGTGGGGAAGCCATCGGACATGTCCCAGAGGAAGAAAAATTGAAAAAATGCTCACTCGACATGACTTATGCGTCCTCAACGACGGCTCCCCTACTTACCTCAGAGGAGCATCATACACTTCATGCCTTGATGTTGCCATATGCACTCGGGACATCGCGTGTGATCTAATCTGGACTGTGGACGCAGACACAAGAGGAAGCGACCATTTGCCAATCTTCATATCTTACCAAAGACATGCCAGATCGCACTGGAAAAGAACGCTCACAGTCCGCAATTGGCAAGACTTCCGCCATCGGAACACTGCAACACTTGATGACGACACCACCCCAGACGAATTCGCCCGGACAATAAGACAGAATCTGAAGCTATCCAGCAAGCATATTAAGGTGCCAATGACCTACACAAAAACAGACGTGAAGTTCGAACACCTCAGGTCAATACGACGACGCGCTGAGCGCCGCTACCGACGGACCGGAAACATAGACGACTGGATTCAAGCGAAAGCCACAAAAGAAAAGATAAAACGACGCCTAAAAAAGTTGGCTGCACATGCATGGGAGGATACATGCAAATCCCTGTCGCCATCAACGAACCCTGCGAAGCTCTGGACCATTGTAAAGAGCCTCAAGGCCATCCCATCCCAAGCCACTCCTTTTCGTACCATTGCCCTGCAGACGAACGTCCCTGAAACCGCAGCAGCGGACGCGTTTTTGGCCACTCTTAACAAATCTTCAGCAGCATCCACCGGTTTCCTCCACCACCGGTCCCTTCTATCCGCAACAGTGGACAACCAGCTAGCAACTCACTCAGCACCCGTAGAAATGGAACACGATTTTACTATCCAAGAACTTGAACGTGCCATCAAAGCCGCGTCTGGCAAGCGAACGTCTCCAGGACCAGATGGGATAACCTACAAGTGTTTGGCAAATCTTGGACCGAGCGCTAAAGAAATTACTGAAGATATACAACAAAAGCTGGCAAACAGGAAAGCTCCCCCCGGACTGGAAGACAGCAAGAGTAACACCCATAAGGAAGCCCGGCAAGCCTAAGAACGAAGTCGAATCGTACAGACCTATCAGTCTCACAAGCTGTGTAGCGAAAGTAATGGAAAGAATGATCCTTGCGCGCATCCAGTGGTGGTTAGAACACAACGGAAAACTCCCAGAGGAGATAGCGGGCTTCAGAAAAGCGCGATGCACAACAGACTGCATCACTGACCTTACAACTGATGTGCAACACATCAAGTAGTAGTAGTAGTAATTAACTGAAAAAAAAAAGAAAAAGCGGGGGAAAGACTTGGAGCAGGGTGGCTGCCCTAAGGGCGCCTGCAGCTCCATCTCATTTAGGTGGTTTGAGCCATGTATGCAATAACCATCCTTGACATAAAGAGCGCTTTCGACTCTGTCAGCCACGCCCACGTGATTCAGGCAGCTAAGAAATCAGGCCTTGGAGGAAGAACAACAGCATGGATCCGAAGCTTCCTAACTGACAGAAAGGTCTATATGGAGACGGCAGATGGCGAAACCAACGTGATCACCGTGATCAGAACGTGATCAAAAAGGCGTACCACAAGGCGCAGTACTAAGCCCGACTTTACTTAACCTCGTCATGGCACAGATGGCAGAGATTATCCCCCCACGAGTCAAGTTCACCATATACGCTGACGATGTCTGCATTTGGATGTCCGGGACAAATATCATGTACATTCAGCAAACACTAGAACTTACTCTCCTAGCGATTGCCATCTTCCTAGAAGAACGTGCCATGGACTTGTCACTAGAAAAAACAGTGTACCTACCCTTCACCCGCAAGCGCCTAAAGAACTTTCACCTTTCAATCAACGGGAATCCGATACAACGTGTTAAGAAACACAAGTTTCTCGGCGTCACAATCAACAGAAACCTAACGTGGACAGATCAAGTCAAGGTACTCACGGACGCTACAAAGAAATACATCAACATAATGAAGTTGCTCGGTGGACCCCGCAGGGGCAACGGGAAAGCACTTCACTCCCTCCACACGGGGCTCATCCGACAAACCATAGCTCACAGCATCCCTCATCTTCATCGTCTCTCCCCAACCCAAGAAGGACACCTGCAGCGCATACTTAGTCGAAGCCTCCGAATATGCCTAGGAGTCCCCAGGACCGTAAGGACAGCACTTGTGCTGGCAGAAGCAAGAGAGCCCCCCATCCAAGTGCTAAGGAAACAAGAGACGGAGCGGCACCTGATACGTCTCCTCACCAGGCACACGGCTCACCCGCTGATCCAGAAGATCCATAGAAGACATAAATCTCCAATATATGGAGCACTTGCGTACATCGAAAGATGCTTGCCGAAGCGCATGGTTCACAGTCATCACCAGGTTATTGCCCCTTGGCTGTTGTCACCCCCACCAACCCACACAGAAATCCCTCGTATTTGGAAAAAAGGACAAACGCCATGTCTGGCTCTCAAGACACTTTCTATGGCCCACCTTGAACAACAGTTTCCAGACTCAACACACATCTACACGGACGGCTCCCCCGTTAACGGAAGATCATCAAGTGCTTTCACTGTAAAAGGCTTCGCCAAGGGATACCGCCTGTCGCACGCAACAACTTCTACTGCTGCAGAACTACACGCCATACTAAAAGCCCTCCGCCACATCGACGGCTCCCCAGCACAAAAGTGGGTACTCTGCACAGACTCGAAAGCCGCCCTGGCCACTATCATCAAGCAGGATACGGACGATCAAATGGTGTACCACATCTACAAAGCATACACATCTGCAGTGGGAAGAGGGCACACCATATCCCTCCAGTGGATACCTTCCCACTGCGGAATACCAGGAAATTAAGTAGCTGACCAGACAGCAAAGGATGCACTGGGTAAAACCAAGTTATCGGCAATACATTTCACAAAATCGGACGCCAAGACATTCCTCCACAAATAGACAATCAGACGGTCCAAGGAAAGCTGGAAGCAAGCACTCCGGCACACAGATTTCCTGTCTCACATAGACCCCGATCTCACGGCAATCATTCCTCATGACATCGGCCGAAGCCTCCACACGGCTGTTCACCGGATTCGACTCGGCGCACTATATACTGCCACCACCCAATTCCAACTCGGTATTGTGGCCTCAAGACTGTGCGACATCTGCAAAGTGCCCCAGGACACGTTACACGTACTTATACAGTGCCCAGAACAAGCAGGCGCAAGGGAAAGACTATCCCATGCACTTCAAGCAATGGACAAAAGACCATTCTCTTACTGCAAAGTAATGGGAAGATGGCCTACAAGGGAACAAGACATGAAGGCACTCAAGGCATTGTGTGTCTACCTAAAAGAAAGCGGTATACACTGCCGCTACTAACAGGAACACATATCATAACCCTCAAAACCACCTAAATGAGATGGAGCTGCAGGCGCCCTTAGGGCAGCCACCCTGCTCCAAGTCTTTCCCTCGATTTTTTTTGATTTTTTTTTCAGTTAATTACTACTACTACTACTACTTTGCGCGGATTGACAGCCGACCCCTTGACCTCAGACTCATTTTGGCACCATGGGACACACGAAAGCAGATGTCCGTCTTGCGATCCTTCATCAAATTCCTGGAAACTACCGGCCTGATCGACTCCCTCTAAGACCCCGTCAGCGTCGTCAGCATCATCCTCATCACCATCCTCTCATTTTACCCCAATAGCAATGGGGTAGCATTCTGCTCAGTGAGCGGAAGTCATCCCCATATCATTGTCATCATGTATCTCTCTCTCTCTCTCGTCGAAGGAGACCCGTGCGTCCTGTCCATTGGGGGAGGAGGAGAAACCGTGTCAGTGTAGTGTAATAGTAAGCGCACTTGACCGGCAATCACGAGGTCTGTGGTTCAATTCCCACTCTCTGTGTTTTACGACGGCTGCCATGCTTCAAACAAACAATTCCCCCGTTTAAACGCACATCATAACTCATTCCAACGAATCTCCTTTCACTAATTAATTAATGTCACGTTCAAGGGCATATCAAGGGTTATTAATTCTTGCTCAAAGACTCCACCGGCCTGAATGTCGACAAAGAGAAGAAGGTCATTACCTTACCATACTAACTAGGGGTGCGTGACAAAGCCGTCGCCACTCCTAACGAGCACAAAGTGACGGGGAACCAGTCATGCAAGGTCAACGGCGTGAACTCTTCCGAGTGAGGGCTGTGTGGCGACGTTTTGTACAGCAGGTAACTGACACCAAGTATCACAATTTATGCCACAAATATCCATGTCCAATAATAATTTATGAGCAAGCTCAGTCATCGCACTGCTTGAAAGTAACATCAAGGACCAATCCATTCCAATCCAAGGACCATTTTATTCGTTGACCACACGGTTGTCTGGCGACGGATAAAGCCGCTGATTATCACCACGTTTATTCCTCACACCTATATCAAGCCCCAGAGCGCGATGAGTCCTTTCCCTTAGCCGACTTGAACATATTTTATTGTAATCCGCTTCTTTTTATTTTTCAAATTAATACTGATATCTATATCGCCCGTTGTCTCGTAATTCTTCTCCTGTGTCCCTCAGTCAAGTTCCGATGCGTGCAACCTAGAAGAAAAGAAAAAGGGAAATTGGGGATGGAGTACAGCTCCTAGCCCCGTCCTTGTTTTAGTCCCGTCTTAGTTCCCTGACATTGAAATTTACTCCCCAACACTGCAAATAGTTCCTGAACTGACTACAAATGACTAATATTACTCCTTTTTCTTTTCTCAGAGCGTGGTAGCTATGTTGTTCATCTTTCCCTAGACCCACTGAATCTATAAGCGATCCCCTGTACTCGATCCATTATTTCCACTCGAACAGGATATTACTTTGCTGCTAAATAAATAGGGCATTGTGTTCTAGGTTTGAACCCGGTAAAACCCGTTTATACCCCCGATTTGTATCATTATCACTTGGGGCAAAACCAGAAAAACCCCGAAAACTAACTTGTCAAAGTGCCAATTCAGCCACGGGTACGGGAGTATGCTATTACCGAAATTGTGATAAGCGATTTTTTCTTTTTTCTTTTTGCACCCGAAAATATGCTTTTCCACCCGATACCGCATGATTTTACTCTGTTTAACGGCTTCTGAAATAAAATTCGATTTCCCAAAAATCATAAAAACCCGAAAACACAAGGCCCTATTTATAACCCGCCCACTGTTCCCGTGTCATCCTGCTTCCTTGCTGCGTTCAGTTCTCCAGCATTGATTTGCTTCCTTTCAACATCCCATGCATTCTCTTAGTGCTCATGTTCGTCTGCTTATTATTTTGTATGAGGCACCTCTAAATCACGCGGCAGACACGTACAAAATACTGCGCAAAATTATTTAGAAAAGATACTAAATACTCGGCGTAACAGTATTTAAGAATAGAGTACAAAATACTCAAAACTTAAAGTAATTTGAGTAGAATACTAACTAATCTAAGAAGTATTTAAGATACTCCTTAAAGTACTTTAGCATGAGCAGCAAGTGAAACGCGTATTCTGAACGTGGCCTTACAAGTGAAAGGAATAAACTTCATCCGCCCTACTTGAGCATGTTTTTTTATTTGCAAGGTGTCGGTGTCAAGTAATGTCTCGTGAACTTTGGTGAACTCAAGTAAACTTTGTTCTGACCCAAAACATCGTAATCCCTCCTGTATGTCATCTCGGATCTTGCAACTTCTGGCGGGTGTTTATTGCTTTGATGACCAAGGAAATAAATGCCGGGATTCTCTTGCACCTAATCTCCTGGGGATTCAGCGGGCAATATGAATAGGAACCGTTTTCTGACCAAGAGATGGGGCTATTGACAAGCAAGGCCAAGCGTGGGGCCAGCCTATTGCACAGGAGGATAAATAAGAAATGCGCGAATAAAAAAAAAAACGAAAGAAAAAGAAAATGAAGAAAGGGGGAAGTTCCAGTGAACAGAAAATGTGGACACGACCGTGAAGTGTGCTGGATACGGCTTGACGAGGAAGGAAAGTATATTGGAGCACTGAGTAGCAAGTACTGAAAACGCTTTTAAATACTTTAAAAATACTTGTCGCAACAAGTATTGAGTAGAGTATCAAAATACCGGTAAAAGTATTTAAAATACTGTATTTTGAGTACCAACTCGAGATATGTACAAATCTGAAATCATCTCTCTTTATCGGTAGTTTATTTCTTCTTTGTTCCCCCGAGATACCCACCGTGCTTCTATTCCAGTCAAACAGAGAATAAAATTTCCAACACGTTTCGCGAGAACTACAGATGGCGGAAAAAGATATGCGCCTCAGTATAGTACCACTCTATCATTATTAAACCCGGTTCACGAAATTTCCACATTACCTCAACTAAACCAGATATCTATTTTCTCTTCTCGTATTCTTCTTTTATTCTGGATGATTTTGCGGCTCCCCTTTTCGCCCCGAACGATATAATGTTCAGGTAATTTCCATAAGCCATTATGGTTTTCCGCTTTGCTCTCTCTGGTAATCTAGCGTCCTCTGATTGCCTGGCATTCATTCATTCGGTTCTCGTGAGAGCCGGTCAAAAGCCAGCGCGCACAGCGGAAGCAACAACCGGATAACCTTGCTTTTACTCTTGTTTCTATACTTCAAAGGCCGTATCTGATAGCTCTTTGATTAATAACCCAACTCCTAGCATTTTCTTACCTATATAGCTCCTATTGTGTCTAATACCAGTTCCCTAAGATTTGTGTTGTAAAAGGGCACGTTTCAGATTGCTGAGCGGCTTTTTTTAGTGGTAAAGCACATTGCATTTTCCTCTCTGTCGCCCATAACTCATCTTGTTTCGTTAATTCTTTTTACTGCTGCAACAACAACAATAGCGACAAATACTTAGAGTGAGGAAATTTAATCCGTTACTAGAACTCTGAGAATAGGGAGAAATGCAGACACGACAAGATTTCTCTCCAATCTCATTTCTCTGTGTTTCTTCCCAATCTCGTGGTTTGTGTTGAGTACAAAAGTTGTGTATTACATGCACAATAAATTTTCTCATAACACCTCATGTTCTACAGTAATGGATTGCCGTTACCACCAGCTTGCCTGCTTCCCCGCCGTTTTGAAGAAACCTGCCACTCTATTTGTGGCTCGGCTAACAGACTACTAACTACAGACTTACTACTAGCAACGGATACTTATGCGCAGATTAATGCTGACTTCACCTGCGCGCACATACACACACACTACCGTCACCTCTGTTGCTGCCGGCGGCGAGAAGCCGGTACGCGCCCTGACATGTCAAGCGGCCGCCGCTGCAACCGCTGCCACCTTTTCTCTGAGGCACGTGACGTCAACGTCACAGCCAACGTGACTCTCCGAAATGACCAATCTGCATCGTGCCCCTTCTTCCAGTTCCTTCGCTTTATCTCGCTGCAAGGGGGAGAATGGTTTCGGCGATGCGACGTACGGGACACAATCTTCACGAACTTGAGCCCTTCACAGCTGTCGCTGAAAAAAATAAATAAAAATAGATAAGCGATAAGCGATAGCTAGTCGCGACGGAGTCGGACCTAGCTACCCCATCAACCCTAAACTAGATTATCTAATGACAAATAAATTAGAATAAAAATGAGAAGAAACAAAAGAAGTAGAAGGGAAGGAACTAGAGCATAGTGGGAAAATTACTTTATGCATTAATAGTAATTGGTGTATGTTTACCATAAATAGGTATCAATGTAGTAGTTCCGCACCGCAGCGACACTATTCTGGCCACAAATCAACAGAGTGCATGGTATAGTATTTAGGTACACTCTTAAAAATGAACTTCACCGCATAGCACGCTCCTAACCAACCATTATCTTGAATGATCGTTATCTGCCCTGATTTGTTGAAAACGGGAGGCGTACGCATTTTCTGTGACAATTATGAAGAGCATAAGTGTCACAGAAAAGGCGTACGCCTCCCGTTTTCAACAAATCAGGGCAGATAACGATATCATTCGAGATGATGGTTGGCTAGGAGCGTGCTATGCGGTAAAGTTCATTTTTAACTGTGTAGAATCCGGTTTTGCCCAAGAAATGTCAGATCCGATTTATTATTGGACACTTATATATTTTCGGGTTTCACTTTTTCTTTTTGTGTGTGTGTGGGGGGGAGTAAAAATTGAGGCTGATGCGTAAGACTGTAGAAAGGGGTATAATATAGCGACACTGTGAAATGTGTAGAGAGTCCTGACGGATCAGGTCGTATATATTTTTGTAAGGGGTAGTGCATTTTATACGTTCCCAGGGTTTTGCGCCACTTTGCGTGAAGCTGTACGGCATAATTTAGCATAGGCTTCGCAAATCACCGGAATATACGTAATCTGAAATTCCCGCGCACAGAGGCGTATACGCGGCGTCATGAGACGACACTGTGACGTTACGGGGGCGTTCCCACACATCACCTGGCCAGGCAGTGGCCCCGCCGCGGCCTCCTGTTGACTGTCATCACTGATAGTGATGCCGAAAATCCGACGCGGATTGGTGGCATTGTCCCTGTTCAGTTTGATGTAACACATGGCAAGAGCAGACGACGCAAATTGATGGTATTCCGGGATTCCCTCTCTGGAAACGTCACCCGGACAAGGCCAGTGAGTGAGCGCCCTTTTGGGCACGGACGAGACCAATCAGAGAGCGGCTTGAGGGACCTTGGTAGCCTTGGCGACCGACCCACAGGCGTGCGGGCGAGCCGGAATACTAGGGGACGGCGTCTGCTCTGTGATCGCCTTGCGGGGAATGTTGTTTTTGGTTAGCGTCGGACGTGTTCGTACAGCCAGGAGCGTAACACCGCTTTCCAGTCAACATAATCACGTCAGAACTCACACTGGTAAGCGAGAGACGGCGTATGCGCCTGGGGTTACGTCATCATTGTGTTAGCTGCTGAGGGAGTGCGAATCTTTAAAACTCGTTTATTTAATATGTAAGCTGTTTTCGGAAGTAGAAAACTAGGCTAAGTCAACTGTGAAGAGATGACGAACATTACCGTCTCATACATACGTTCCCGGATGCGATAGTACCTTTAAAGGAGTACTGAGGTGACCCCCAAAATACTTTTTATTTGTTTTTTTTTTCTGCGGCGTGTTCCGCAACGAATAAGTTGAGCTCCTGCTATAGAACGGTGAGCGCAGGTGACCTACAGTGAGAGCGCGAGTCCTCTGTTTCACACCACCTTTCAAAAATACTGTCCTCGTGAAAAGAGCGCATCGCATAACCTAGAAGACGTCCTGACGTAACGTGATCCCCGGCACGTGATCCGTGACGTGCAGCGACACAGCCCAAACATGTATAAGCGGTGCTTTAGCTGGGAAGAAAAAAGGGCTCGGGGCTTTTCCACGTCACGCGAGGATCGTGTCGGCCGTCCGCGTTTGCTTTCTCCGGCCGTTTTTGAATACGATTGCGCAGCTATAATACACCGCAGTGCGGAAATAATTTGCATGGTGACTCCTGGTGGACAGCATGACAGATGAGGCAACGTTTCGAACCACGTTCAATGTTACCTCATTGCTTCTTTAACACCACGGGGGGGGGGGGGGGGGTTACTCCAGTACTTTAGGTCGTCCTAGTTGCGTATAGGATGACAAATTTCGTGGATTTCCTGGTTGAAAAAAAAATGACAGTGTACTTGAGGCCTCCGCAGAACGACATAGGGACTGATGCGCGGGAAAAGATTGCCATACTTGAGCAACTTAGTTACAGTTACATTTTACAGTTATTTTAACCTGAAGCGGTAACCAGTTACAGTTAGAAGCTACTCTTGTAGAAACGTAATAACTACTGTGACTAGTTACTGAAAAGTCAGTACTTACAGTCACGAGTTACTCGTAATTTAATTACTATCCACGTTTGAAAAAACAAAAACAAAAAACACGAGGTTGAACGCGACTCCTTCCGGGGTTTACCTGAGGTGACAAACACGTAAATCAAGGGTTCAAAACAGATTTCAGCGGGTTTCACCATGTAAACCATGTTACATCCACATGACAACATGATGTCCGGCGGATGTCTATAAGCCGTCCCGATGATGTACTCTGGTGATGATAGGACTGCCAATGCAACATCTTGAGGCATCCTTTTGGCGATCTTGTAGACAACCTGTGGGACATTTTAGGGACACGGGACGTTACCAGCGAGACCCCCCAACCACCCCCTCCTCATGCACGTGTGTCTGCACTTTTACTGTGCATGAACTGTAACAAGTCTTTTACTACAGTTAAGTTCTGAATTTATTTGACCAATGGAACAATGTTATTGCTGACAACTGGATATCACCATATGCGCAGGACGTGCACGCAAAGCAATGAAAAGTAGCATAAGCTTCTCCAGCATAAGTCCAGCATAAGCATAAGTCCAGAAAGCTCATACTTAGAAGGGCATATGCGGCAGTGGCATTTCCTATGAGAAAACAAATGCTATGTTTGTCTCGCGAGCTTCTGGGAAACTCCCGTTCGCCTTCGAGTCAAAATAGAGGGTGAAGACCCTAAGTTTAATTCGATTATGTACACAAAAACCACTGAAGTCAGAAATTGTTTGAAGCATTATCTCACCATCACAATGACGTCTGTATTTTTTACTGCTTTCAGTTTGAGACATTCAGTTGGTCCAGCGAAAGACAAACTTACACAGAGCTACACGGTCCCGCGTTTCTCTGACTCTCGTAATAAATGCTCCACATAACATCCCATCAGACATGATTCGGACAATTCTTGAAACAGCCGCGACGGGATATCTTCTGGATATCCGGCAAGGGACGTCAATTTGTGAAGCTTCGATAATTTTTAGATATAAAAATTATGTCCGCGACGCATGTCCGTCAGAGGTCCGTAGGAAATCCTCTGAGAAAAAATACGTTTGGACTTTTTCCGGACGTCCTCCGGACATTGGTGGCTGTCTGGGCCTAAAACACAATTGGTTCTAATTATCATGAATAGGTTCTTTAACTGTTACTCTGTCAATTAAACGTTTGTTCAGTTCGGAAGTTATGACAAAAGTTTAACTGACACTCATTTATCCGCCCTCAGGCATGGCTTGCAGGTTTTATCACTTTACACACGTGTGTTGCGAATATTTCCAATAATGGAGTTATACAACCTTATGGCAGGGATTTTAGGATTCCGTGGACTCGGAAAAACGCGCACTTTGATACTCCTCACGGAAAAAGTGCGGGTTTGTCATTTGTAAATGCCGCATAAATAATCAGTAGTCTCAAAACTCGTTCTGTGCTGCTGAGAACAGTGATTTTGAGGCCGAACCGTGAGGCCAGGCACGGATAACACTAACGACTTCAGTACTCTGAAATATACGCTACACTTCCACGAGGAATGTCGACAGGAGAGGGCGGTCTACAAACAGGTAGCTGAAGACCCCAGCACCGAAATAGTCCATCCGATAGTATTTTTGGAGGCCCTGGCTCAAGGTATACTCCCACGCACTCCCAGATTGTTCGATACCGCTGCCACAGCTGATGTGGAGCGGAGCTTCAGCAAGCTGGGAAGTTTGTTCCGGCTTTAATGCCAGCGCCTTAAGCAGGATAATGCCGCCGGGATGCTCCAGATATAGTTTAATGCAGCTGTTTTATCTTTTTGTTGAATGCTTTGAGATAGTGTGCCTCGAACATTTCTGTGCTGTGTGCGCGGTTGTATACTCGTCAAAACCGCTACTATAGCGGTATACAGGAACGGAGATATAGCAAAATAAAGCGTATTTAATATTACAGGCCTCTATAACGATTCTGTGTTACGGTGTATGAGTAGATTTCCGACCTAGCCGGTTTACATTATGCGGACTTGGGACAGACCGTAAGTTATGTATGCGCCAGTTGTTGACGCGGAAAAACGCGGACTTCCCGAAATTTTATCGTGTTTTTTTTTTTTTTTTTTTAATCACGGAAAACTAGGATACCTGCTGATGAGTACTTCCGAAAGCAGCTGCCTAGCCAGAAAAATATTCCAGGAGGGGTTCTGTGGAAGTTTACATAGGAGAGGAGGATTTCCTTCTTGGTTTCATCTCTCAAATGCACTACCAAAGGTACAGTTTCGAGGGTGGGGTGAATCCCGTAACCCCCCCCCCCCCCCCCCCCTGGCTACGCCAGTGTCCGAAAGGACTTAATTGTAATACTTTTGTTCCCCCTCTTTGCACCCCTGAGAAGGCCTCGCCCTTCCCCAGACAGACTTTGCTTTAGAATGTCCAATGTACTACTCATCCCATCGCATCATTGATGAAATTTTTTTGTACGATTCTTCCACCGAAGCCGTTCCTCGACCCCAGCAAGCAGAAGAGCCCATCAGTTCCATTCACAGGCAGCTTTCCTTCGTCTTCACTAGGTGGCTCTACGTGCCAAAGCGGAAGCTAGAGAGCGGAAGCGGCTCCCCCGCGCCCGCTGGCCGCTGGCGCGCTGGCGTCCGAAACAGACGCTCGGCGAGTGAGTGAGCAACCGATGGCGGCAATGGAAGCGAGAAAGCACTTTCCGCGTTGACTCTTGTGTGTGCGCTTGACATTTCAAAGCATGCTATGAGTGAGCACAGCATCGTGTCCGACTGGCTGCGAGCCCTTGGGCTTCCGCAGTACGCCGAGAGCTTCGTGGATAATGGCTACGACGACTTGGAGATTTGCAAACAGATCGGAGACGCCGACTTGGATGCTATTGGCGTCTCCGACCCCAAACACCGCGAGCGTGTGTTGCAGGCTGTGCGTGTGCTGCTCGAGCAAGGTGGAACGGCCGTGTACTTCACGCTCGAGGAGGCCGCCAGGCATTCTCGAGCAGTGGACGAAGACCTGCAGCCTGGCCCACACAATACCTTGCGATACTTCACCGACGAGTACGAAGAGGGGAAAGCCGAGCTCGTCTGTTTTCCAAAGATGCAACTCAAGCTGCTCATTCGGGATAAGATGGGACGCGATGGGATACGGCTCAGCAGCATGCCCTACACTAATCCGGTGAGTGCTGTTTGAAAACATTACTCAACACAGATGCCTCCAGCGACGCTGTTGTTTCTGTTTGCGGTAATTCGGCGAACATGCATACGTACAGTCCGAAAAGCACGCCATACGACATCATAAATGTCTTGACATGTTCGAAACGCACCGTTTTATATCGACTTTCCTCCTCCAACGTAAGAAAGTAACATTCGCCTTGACCCAAATCACTCAAGTCGCCCGATCTGGATACGCGAACACGCGTCTCGAATTCCACATTAGAAGCATCGAATTACACTCCAAGTCGCCGAACACGTAATAAAGTCCACTCTGTGTTTATTTAGCCCCCTCCAAAGTCGTACAACAAACAGGTTCTTCTCGCTCCGGTGGCTGGACACGCTGTGCCAACGTTTGTTCGAACCAGATAATAGCTTGTAGACATTGCCTGGCAATGTGATGACACAGCGCGTAGGTTTGCAAGAACGAAACGCCGTTTTCGCTGTCTGTCGTTATTCCTGGAATGCGGCTAGTGCAACCAGTGCGAGCTCCGTATGTGTGTGTGGTGGTGGTGAGTGACCCCTAAATGCTCGCTCGGGGGGCTCATTGTATGGGCGCGACCCCCGCCTTTGCTTCTTGTTCGAAAGGAATTCGTTTTCGTTGGAGACATGCGCGTGGACATTGCGATGTGCTGTACGCTGGAGGTAGCAGACGACAGTTCCGGGAAGTGCGGAGATGAAGCAAGGCAGGCGAAAAATCACTCGCTGTTGTTAGTAATGAATAATATTAGATCTTGTCCCGAAGGGAAATAATCATTCGAAATGTTTTCGCAATGTAGAGCGAGACTCTGAACCTGGCACAGTTGAGCAACACTGCTATTGTGTCGTCTGCGTCGTTCTTTACAATGTTGCAAGAAATTGCAGGTTGTCGAGCGTTTCAAAATCTCTGTCATCAGACCTCTCAAGTCATCGTGTTTATGTACATTGAATGGCGCAGAAGAAGAAACTTGTACCATGGCAATTTTCTACCTTTATTCTTCTCACGGGCTTTCCCCCGTGGTTTGATACTCCTGTAATACGTCAAGCTATTCAGTGTTCGACTGATCTTGTTTGGTCTGCTTCTGCCTCCTCGACCTTGACTGCGCGGCCATATCCGCTTACAACGGCAATTCGATGCCTCAGACGGCGATGACGACAGGAGAAAGGATTACTATAAAATCCACGGCTTGTCGCACACGAATGAAGCGGGCGCTATAAATATCTTTCCAAATTAGGTTCCTTTCTGCAAGGCACACATGCACGCAGGCTAAATTGTAATATAGTGAGTAATAGGGTCAGCTGCGAACGTTCCGGTCTGTTGACTGCAAGTATATCTTTGTAATCGTCTGCCCACTTTCTAGCAACGTCTTGAAGCAAACAACATCCGCACGTATTTTTGCAGGTTTGCGCCTTTGGTGAGCGTTTCTTCCGCGGACTTGAAGGTGGTTCCAGTGCCCGCGACACCATAAGTTTCGTGATCATGATACCCAGAGCCGTCCGAGACACTGGCTTTTTTCTTTTTGTTTTCTGTTCTTTTTTGCGTTGTTCTCGAACCGAAAGTAGGCAAGGTTTCCTGTATGTCGGGGTCACATTTAGCGGGAAATGCTCGTCCCTCCCTACCTTGCAAATGCCCCCGCGTATCTCCTCGTAGCCATTTGTGCCCCGGCCGTCCCTGTGGTGCACATCGGGGGGTGAAGTATTGAAACGATAGATAACCCTGGCGGCAGTCATACCCGGTAACGACGAATGACTGGACATGTGGGGGAAAGCCGGCTCCGAGAGATGAATGATGTCGCACTCTTTCTGTTATGCCAACACGTGGTGATCGTCAAGAGAAGAGCAGCCTTCGATACTCATAGTGCGGCTCCGAACGAGCAACGCTTTCGTGCATGAAAGCACTGATGTTCTGAGGCTGGAACAACACAGAAGGGACAAATACATACAACGCCTCCATTTGCCTAAGAAATCTTTCATCTTTCAACACTTTCGTGTTTTAAAGGGGCATCGCAAGTGCCCCCTTTCCCAAATATTTTCCGGAATGTACTACCACATATATCATGTTTTATAAAAGAACGATAAACGTAGCTGATGGATTTTTTCCTGCACGCACTGTAGGCCCTCTTACTCTCCCCTTCCGACATCCCAATCGGAATGAGCAAGACTGATGTCACGTGACGGCCATGGAAAAGGTTCCCAACAGGTGGCTCGTATTACGTGACGTCAGGCGCTTCGGTCAAGGCTTGCGCAGGCGTTTTGAGTATAGTAACCGAAGCGCCTGACGTCACGTAATACGTGCCACCTGTTGTAAAAAACACCGTTAAGAAAAAAAATCATTTTTGCATAATACACGCAATCTTGCTATTGCAGGATTTCGGGCAACTCTAACTGTCACTTCCTTGATGTTTTACATGTCGGAAGGTTGACTCTGGACGTCTACCGTGTATTCGCACAAGTGACATCCCAAGGAATATTCTGGTGAAAAAGGAAAAAAAAAATTGCTCACTTCTGAGTTCCGCCCCGTGTCATGTTGAGCATTCGCATAGCGGCGGGAGCATAGCAGGCGACACCATCGTCGCTGTCGTCTGCAATTGAGTTGTCGTCTGCCACGGAATACCTTGTGGCTGAGCCGTAGGACATTCTCTGCAGTTGAGAGAGCACGAAAAGACGTGACGTTGAGCACCCACGCTCACGTGGCATCAGAAAACTATGACGTTTTATGAATATTCCGCTGGAGTATTCTGCGGAATGCCGTTCGTGTGAATACTGTCGATGGATATTTCTAGCGATGTGAAAGAAAATCCCATCACAATGGGACATTCCTGTCTGACTGTCGTCCAGCGAAATAAAATGAACCCAGTGATAGTCGTCTGCAAATCACCGGATGCGCAAGATCCATAGATAGTGTCATGAGCGGCTGCGTCAAAGGCACTCCTCCATTATTAACAGCTTAGTGACAGGGCCAGTGGTATCTGTACTAATATATCACAGTTGGCAAGAGCAGAAAACGCATTGGAGATCGTATGAATTGTATAGAATGATAATCATTTTGTGCATTCTTTATCAATCTACACCACGCAATACTAACACGGCGTCATGTTGCTCAAGGAGCCGAATCATCACCATGCGTAGCGACATTTCTTTCCATGTACTTGAGCATGTTGGCGCTTTGACCGTTTCCGAGGCAGTTTCTCATCGGCTGGGCCCCGCCGAGCTTGTCGAGTGAAAAACAAACAGAAGTTCTCCCACGCAAATATTTCCCCCTTAATCCAGTCGTAATCACCGGAAAGGCGCGCATTTGCGAAGTCGCACCGCGGCATAATGCTTTGCGCGAGTCTCCCTCTGGTGCTGCAGGCCTCTCCACGGATTACAGTTTTGGCCGCCCGTTTTCGTATCTCCAGTTTCAAGAACTTCTGTCTGACGTGTGAAGGAACGCTGCGTTGTTCCGATAACGGTTTCCGACTCGTTTGTGCATAAGGTACTCGGGTAATTAGGGGGATTGTGCATAACGGCTCGTGTACCCGCCCGAGTCCGTTCGCGTTGTGCGAAAGGTACAAATCCGATCGTACCTCGTCGGCAGTTTGCATAGCGGGGCTATACTTTACGTTGCGGGAATGGTGCATCATGGGACAAGATATTTTGTATGTACCTGACATTAAAAGGGTTACACCTATATGCCACAATCATTCTGGTGATTTTGTTGCGGAGTCCCACTTTAACGTTTGGGCATAAACATATGTCGTGGCATTGACACTTTTGAACATACGTTGCTCGCCGGCTTCATCATTGAGTACAAAGGAGTATCAAGACAGAATACCTTCAATGTGCAGTTTGGTTAAATCCTTGCTCGGTGTTTAGTTTTATGTCTCACGCCATTGCTCAAGTGTTAAAATAATCGCGATGTCAGGCTACCGATTGTCACCTGGAGCTACGCGTGGACTGCAATGAACCTGGGAACCTCTCTTCTGTCAATCCAACAATAAAACGTCGGCTATATGATGGCCAAAGTTTGACATCGTTTTCTCACGATTAAATTCAATTACATTTGGGTCGTGATTACTTTTGGTTTAGCTCACGACATTTTTTTTTTTTCAGTATGCCAAAGAATGGTTTGTTGATTAGATAGGTGGTTTCATGTTATGTTATCATCAGATGGATTCACCTGCGCCACATCGTACGTTAATGACTTTAAGAACATTAAGGACGTCTACTTATACGTCGACGACTTCAAGGCTACACGCGTAGTAGATGTCACCATGACGATCCTTTTCTTCCAAAAAGAACAGGAAAAGAATATCCGCAAATCCCTTCTTGCACCAGAGTAATTTTCAACTTGAGACCCGTCTCTATAGTTACGCTGTCAAACGCACATCCCTATAATAAGCGAACAGTGAGCTTGATAGAGGCTAACATTAATGAGAGCGCAGCCGCCTCAGCATCACCTGGGTGATTGCGTTAAGACGTTCTTCATAGCCACCACTACCAAGTATAGAAGTCGTGTATTTTTGCGAGCTTACCCCGTTGTATTATTTTCTTTCTGAATACTCGCGGGGCTTTTATCAGGGGAGCGAGCGTCCATAATGCACCCTACAGGAATCATACTCGCACAATTTATCCGAGAAATAATAATAATAATAGTAACAACAACAATAATAATACGTTTATTTGTGCCCAAGAACAGCCATAAGAGACTTAGTGTTGGCGCGCATCGCGACATATTACAAAACACATCATAAACAAACGTACATAAACATAACACACACAGAGAGAACAACAAAACATTAAACGAAAACATACATTGAACATGAATCAAAAACAACATTCTACAGCATATACCGATAGATGGTCCTTACGAGTATCATTCCCAGCATATAATTACATAGAATTGATATCATACCAGGAGAGAACTAACCTCACGCTTGAAGGATGCGCTAGAGGTTGAGAGAAGGTCACAAGACGAAAGAAGTGAGTTAAACAAAATTTGACGACGAGTAATAGGACTACTTAACAAAAATGAACAATCTACCCCTGAATGGACACACTCGTGAAGAAACATGGCGTCTGCACCTTGGTGTCGTGTACCGTGTAAGTGTAAATGTGTATATACATGGATTGAGGAACTGGTATTTTAGCCAATCCCTACAACGTAGATCGCACAAAGGCAACATTCATATTCCGAATCTACTCGACCCATCAATACCTAACTATCACAAAAATATTCGGAGATATATTTATTTATTTATTTATTTACCCTGCTGTCGTTACCCGATGGAACCGAAACAGCAGATGATCGAGCAGAATATAAAACATATGAAAGCACTCTGTTTACAACCAGTATTTACAGTACATTAACAGTATGATACTGTAAATGTGACAAGGCATTCACGAATTCAGCGACATTACTACAACGGTCCCATGATGCTCTCTTGACTTGTACTGATTTATACTCCCTTTGGTTCTATCTTGTAAGAGTATCAAGGAGGAGGATATGTTTATTAGAAAAAGAGAGGTACGGTTATGTTCAAGCAGAGGCCGACTTGCTATTCCTTTAAAACAAGAGAGTGAGAGACAGAGAGGCTGGATTAATAGAGAGAGAGAGAGAGAGAGAGAGAGAGAAGTAGCTTTAGAGGCTGGTCGAGAGGCCGGATGGATGAAAAGGCGCAAGTCGTGACCGCCCACTGGTTGTGCAGAACTGGGCCGAGTTGCAGAGTGGCCAAAGAGAAGTTGGGGTAAACAAGTTGTTGTAAGTGGTGTCGGAGGGCGAGTCGAGTATCAAGAGATTGTGCCATTATATTCAACTAGATATGGCAGAAGGTATCGTATTCCACTTAACCATATTTCAGAAAAGAAAGAATGCCATACTTACCGTAGTGTCAGTCCCTAATAGGACCAAAACAGGAGAGGGGTATAGAATTTGAAACAGTTTGAAGAACGTAGTGTTTACAACACATGGTGCTACACTCATGCTCAAAAAATATGGATAATTGTGAAAATAAGAAAATGTCAGATTCTGATCAATAAATTCTCGTGAGGTGACCACATCCTATATTCCTGAATGACTAAGGGCCACGTGTTGCCCGAGCAGTCTGATTCTGGTGCTAGGAGGACAAGATAAGAGCGTGTGGTACATAGCGGCTTATCAAAAGAAAACTCATAGATGCAGAAGGGAGTTCGCCTTGTGCATTTCAGCGAGTTAACAGTGCATGCTGTATCTTTGAAATGGACATTCGGTGAACTCATATTGATGACGTTATGCGGGGCAGAGTCATGAGCAGACTCGAGGCTGGCCAAGCCCAGATGGCGGTATCCCAGGAGCTGCACATCCCTTAAAGGTCATTTCTAGACTTTGGCAGCGGTTCCAACATGCTGGAATTGTGTCCTGGCGTTTCAGTTCAGGACGTCTGCGGATTACGACTCCGCGCAAGACAATTTTTTGTCACTGAATACAGGACGGCGCAGAAGGAGCACAGCAGGAGAATTAGCCAAAGATCTTTCAGCTGCTCCATGGACTACAATTTCCAGGCATACTGTATACGGACGATTGAGTGAGCACAGCCTTTATGCCCGCAAGCCTGCAAGATGCGTTCCGTTAACCCCGGCCCATCGTAGAGCCCAGACAGCATGGTGCAGAGAACACATTCATTAGACAACTGAACAATGGGCACGTGTCCTGTTCACTGACGGATCCAGGTTTGGTCTGCAGAGTGATACACGACGTGTATTCGTCTCAAGAGCGCCTGGGACTCGCTTTGATGCCTCCAACATCCTTGAGCACCATCGCTTTGGTGGAGTTCTAGTGTGGGGAGGGATAATGTTGGGTTCACGCACTCCTCTCTATATATCCCAACAAGAAACTGTGAACGGTCAGAGATACCGCGACATCGGACCTCAACAGTATGTCCGACAATTCAGGGTGCCATGGGACCTGAGTTCCTGTTTATGGATGACAACGGACGTCCTTATCGAGCAGCTCTTGTGGAGGAAAATGTGAAGGAGCTCTTGTGTGAGTGAAGTCGGAAAACCACACCAAAATACAATGGTCGTGAAAAATGTCCGTTTACTTTTTCGTTAGGCCTAAAACCGCACCGCAGCTTACAACGCCATGTTGAATGAGCGTCTTGCGGAAATTACATTGGGATTTCTATTCGCCGATAACTGTCCCGCCCGGAAAAACATCGAAAAACGCCGATTTCGTGAAAATCAATAAACACCGAAAAACATACGCCGATTCCGCCCAAAAATAAAAACCGATGACGCGGAACCCTAATTATGGAGCACACAGAAAATGCGCAGAATACACAGGTTACGTGCAACGGTGTTAGACCCCTCCATTCCAAGTTTTTCAGCAAAGGGAGGAAAAAGGCACGGTAGGGGTCACGTGCTTGCGACCACCACTCAGAATGGCCGTTACAGCTCTCGCTCCTCTGATGTCGGAGCTTGACGCGTGCAGCGGTCGACTTGTTTCGCCCAGTCGACTTTTACCATCTCGACGTGAATGCGGCCACACTGATTCTGTGCTGCCTTACTGCCGCTTTACACCCTGAATAATTTCTGCACAAAGGACCCGTTACGCAACAAATCATTATGCTACAACGGCCGAAGACAGCTCTCTTCCCTTTCTTCCATAGACGGAGAGAGCTAATAACACGGAGGCTAATAAAAAGGCAAACGTCGTCGGGCAGGCGAGGAAAATCGGCCGCCTCTCTGTTTCTCGAGTCGACGAAACGCTCCCTGGTGACGTCAGAGGGCGAAACTGCGCAACCAGGCAACAATGGGCCCGCTAAGAAGAAGAGTTTATGAAGTAGGCGGCCGGTAATTCAGGAATGGCCGCAGGCAGGATAAGATACGCCCAGCGACGGTAGTATACCTTCATTCGGAACGTTCGGGATGTGCCAGGAAGGAAACAAGGACAGGGCCGCCTTGTAGGCACATCGTAAAGAGTGTTTCTTTTCCTTGTTTATGTATACGTGGCTGTGTTTCCGTTAGCAGGCGAGATGCTCTCAGTGTACACAGGAGTTTACTCTCGAGAAAGAAAGAAAGAGCAACCGTCAACGGGAGTAAACGTGACGTAGCATTTATCCTGTGACGGCGGTCGAATCAACAGAAGGGGAAAGGGTACTGAACTACTAAGAAGGACGCACACTAGGTGAAAGTTAGGTGATGCCGGCAGATCGTCTTCTCGGGAACTGTAAACCCTCTGTGTATAACACAAAAACGCGATTCGAGGAATGGGCGCCGCCATTAGTGCTGCCACCCCGTGGTAGTCACGGGAACTCCGCACGTGTGGACCACGACCTACTAGATTATAACGACCATGTCACAGTCAGAAAACCCTATGAGGAGCCTGTCCGCACGATCCGCAGGGGCGCTACTGATCGACACAACACGATTGGACGATGGAAATTTGAATTATGAACGCGCAGAAGCGTGTGTACGACTACCGTAGCAGACGACAGCGATAGCCCCTATGAAAACGCGTAGAATGATGATGATAATCAACCTCAGAATGAAACATCTGTGGTACGTCCACCGCTTGTACAGAAATACTAAGGTAAGCTGAAGTACAAAGTATTGTAGAAGTTGAGGAAGCAATAACTGGGACGATGAGAAGCGCCACCGCTACCTTCCAAAAATGCGGCGCATACAAGGGGTGCGCCTGACATGCTCGTTATAATATAGTAGGTCGTGGTGTGGACTGCCGTTTGCCGAGTTCCTTTATTTTCCCGTGTGTGCTTTCGTTCATTTTCGTGTCTGTTCATGTTCTCCCGCTCGGGAACCAGTGTAGAAATGATATCGCATCGGCCAGCACTCCTCACGTGAACAACTGTGCATATCGCACGCGGAAGCAAGTAATCACTTTTTTCCTTGATCTTTCAAACGTTGATACGCTACTCCGATGTTTACCGGACGAATGTTACGTTATCGTCAATCGTACTCATTAAAGGCGGCGGCCACCAGTACTCATCCGAATGGGAAGAGCGATTTTGGCAGTCCAACCCCATTGTGTCGTCGCTGGAAACGAGGCTAAGGAGCACACGCGGAGACTGGTGGTTTGAGAATAACGCGACAGGGTCTAGATTTAATATAACATACGGTTCTCAAAATGTGGCTGTAATATCCTGTTCTATCTTCACAAGAGTTCCAATCATCACCATGATCAGCGTGTTTTTAGCCTTCATCGCTTTAGTGACGCTTCCTTAAGCCGTGTAGCAAGCACGTAGTGAAAGTGACATTCGCTTCGTTCGAGTGCACTTCATGAAAATGACACTAAATTAGCCCGTGTGAAAGGGGTATAAAAGAGCATGGCAATAAACCTACTATTACCTCTAAATATCGATTATTTGAGACACTACCCAGCCCGAGCAAGTAACTGCATTCACGGCACGGCCGAGCTGGAAAAGCGGTCGTCGGTGGTAACCAAGGTCGTGCTGAAGACTGGGAGGTGGTGTGTTCGAATCCTACCACCGGCTGTGCTGCCTGAGGGTTTCCCTGGGTTTTTCGGCGCACTTTCCAGAAAAATGTCGCACGGTTCCACCTGAAGTCGGCCCAGGACGCAACACTAACCCCCCTGTCCTCCACTCCATCCTGCTGTCTTCTCTCCATCTGTCCACATCTGTACGCCGCCCGGAATAAAAAAAAATCACGTTATCATCATTGTCACCACACCATCGAACGTGAGTGATGACTAAATCATGGCGTAAGCCTGTGGCTTTATTTCCTGTTGTCTGCCAAATTGCGCTAAATATATTGTTGTAGACGCCAATGGCCAGTTAATATGGCTGGTCTTCCACGATGATGCCGATACATAAACAATTGGCTTATTTGGATCCGTCGTTGGCGGCTGGCTTTCGGTAGCCCAGACTTCGGAGACGCAGATGTATTTCAGGCTGTCAGGGCACCAGCTCACGTGGCATAGTGGTTAGGGTGATCGCTTTCTACGCCGAGACTGGGAGGTTGACACGGGTTTGAATCCTGTCACCGGCTGTGCTTTCTGAGGTTTTCCCTGGGTTTCCCGAAGACTTTCCAGACGAATGTCTGCACAATTCCCACTGAAGTCGGCCCAGGACGCATACTAAACCCTCCTGTCCACGTCTGTACGCCGCTCATAGCCACAGTTGCTTCGCGGCGCTAACACAGAATTAAAAAAAAGGCTGTCAGGGCAGGGCTTCGTAGCCACGTTGTCCGTAAGGAAGCACTGTTCCGTCTTGTGGAGTGCTCTCACCGCTGGCTGACGTCTACTCTGTCTTTTCCGCTACGTTCAGGGTGAGTGGCAAATCATGTTCTAGCCAGCTCGCCAGGACTGTATACTGCCCTGCACAGCGACCTTCCCGTGTTTGGATTGTTCGCTTGGTATGGTCAGTACGAAAAGCAAACTCTCCTAGAGAGTGTTGTTATCTAGCTTGTAGGCTTCTTGTAGCCTTGTAGGCTTGTGTAGGTAGTGTAGGCTTGTAGGAACGCATTTCTGGACACCATCGGACTTCGATCGTTATTGTAAAGGGGCTCGTTATTTTATTCCCCCCATTCCACCAAGCACTGGGGTAGAGTATCGCCTGTTGCGATGAAACTCCCCACTCTCCAAGGCCGAAAATAAAGTTGTTGTTGTTGTTAGCTTGTAGGATTGTAACGTGAAGTTAGTGTCTGTCCAAAGGGGACTACCCCCACAGGTGGCTCTCCTGCTTGATGACAATACACTCGTTCGTCGTCGTGTGGCTAGTCTTCCGCTCCGATGCCAGTATACATGTGTCTCTTGCCTTGTATACGGTCGTCGATGCAGTACCCTTTGCGGTGCTGTTCCCGCGGGAAGATTTTTTCGTTAAAAAAAGTTGATGACAATACAGTGTCGACGTGTTTGACGACAATACACAATGTCGACGTGTGTGTCGCTCTCTCTTTCTAGTTGGGAGCGTTGTTATCTGGTGCTGTTCCGGAGAATATTTCTTCGTTGCAAAAGGTTGATGACAATACAGTGTCGAGGTGCTTGATGACAATACACAGCGCCGACCAGGGGGATCGTCGTATGAGCACATACATATGCTCTTCGTTTTTACGGCGAGGGCAGTATTATTTTTGTCAAGCGATGGGTTCAAGCATTGCGACTTGTCCCATCCTCCAGGTAGCAAGCCAAGATAACTAGGAACGGACTAACACGGAATGAAAGAAAAACTATTGTTCGATGGGCACCACGAGTATTATAGGAACGTGCTGCTACTACAGTTAGAGAAAGGGTTATCAATCGCAAACCATTTATCTTAAAAATAAATTCAACGTGCCCGAACGTATTGTAACGAACGTCATCAATTCGAGAGTATAGTTGTCGTAATGATAGTAAAAACGATGTTGAAAAGGTTTGCGTCTGTATTCTAAAGTGGCACGATCGCAATAAAGCGAAAAGAAAAAGGAAAAAAAAAACATAAGTGACCTGTATCAACCTGCAAAGTTTGGTTCAGATATTGTCTTGTACTTTCATGTATGCAAGCATATTGTGGCTTTGCGTTTCCAACATTGGAACGACACGTGGATCGTCTCTATACGTGGTGTACCCATCTAACCTACGTAGCCCTTATACCCACTCCCTTCGTACGAGGGCGCGGCAGGCACTTGTACAGCTGTCAAGTGCAGGAAAACCCCGTTCTTTTCTCCAACAACCAACGGTACAAAAGTTTCCTTTTGGAACTCCAACACGGATCGTTACGGAAAAAGCGCCTAAATGGATCAATAAAATCGTATCTCCGCCCCCGTTGGTTCCTCTCTGACTTCTCGAGAAAGTACAGCCGTACTCGTCGTCGAGGTAATCGTGCTTCATGCGAAAATAATTGTTCCTCCTTGCTCGCCCTCTTTCCTTCCTGGCTGTGCGAAGAACGAAAGAAATGTGATGATTTGGCTCCTTTCACACGTACCCTCTTCTGGATAGAGAAGATGCATGGGACCGGGGGGAAAAGGATCGATGACCCGGAATAGGCTTTGCATAAGAATACCGGCTGCTGAGAGCACGGCAAAGGATGACCCGATGAAGTCCAGGTGATATACGCTACTGTTTACCCGATGAGGTCCAGGTGATAGAACGCTGCTGTTTATCCTAAACGGACAATTTAGCGGGAGATGTAGCGGCTCTGGAACGTCTCGAAGGGTTTCGGTTGCCAACGTGGGTTGCTTGTAAATGTATACGGTATAAGATAAACTTTGCGCGAGGGGTAAAATCACAACTTTAAAATCGCAAAAAAAAAAAAAAAAGACAGTGCCGGGGAGCTAACAGAGACGGCACATCATACAACAGCGTTGGCCCGTCTCAGATGGACGGCGATGATAGAGGAGCGGCCCGCCATTGGTTGCCTATGCTGTACCTATCATATGCCTATCATATATATATATATATATATATATATATAAAAGTGAAATAATAAGACTTGGACTACAGATTACAGGAACGTTAACAAAAACTAATTTATTTAATGGGCAATTTAACACATAGATTAAAAAAAGAATGGTCGACGTTTCGACAGTGGCACTGTCTTCGTCAGGACAAAAAAGAAAAAAAAAGAAAAGGCTTTTTTTTTCTTTTTTGTTCTGACGAAGACAGTGCCACTGTGGAAACGTCGACCATTCTTTTTTTTAATCTATGTGTTAAATTGCCCATTAAATAAATTAGTTTTTGTTAACGTTCCTGTAATCTGTAGTCCAAGTCTTAGTATTTCACTTTTATTCAACTTCGTAGCCGTCTGATATATTAACCTATATATATATATATATATATATATATATATATATATAGGGTAAAGAAGTTGATATATCAGATGGCTGCGAAGTTGAATAAAAGTAAAATAATAAGACGTGGACGACGGATTACAGGAAAGTTAACAAAAACCAGTTTATATAATGGGTAATCTAACACAAATATTATAATATGCTATGAAACGTTTAATTATATACATATGTATATATAATGCAAAGAGAAAGTGTCTGAATGCTGCGAGTTAATATAAAATGAAGTGAGCCGGAGACGGAAGTTACATGACAGGAAGTAAAAGTGTTAGTAGCTTAATGCATTAGTTTATACAGGAATAATTAGCTCTTATATATAAAAAGTTACAAAAATACAGATAATCGATGTTTCGGACGAAGCTCCTCCTTCTTCAGGATAAATATATAAGGATATATATACAGGGTGTTTCAGGGTGCACAGGACAGGGTGCAAAAGGACGCTCTTTCACTCCCTTATCCACCAATGAATTGCGTCCTTTTGCACTTCACCGCGACCAACCGCGACAAAATATGTAAACCGAAACCAACTAATTAATGCAACAAATGACCCGCTTCGGTGGCAGATTTTTCTTTAAAACGTGTCCACTGAAGGTTCCAAAAGGGGCAGTACCCATTTTAATGCCGATAGCGCCCTGCTTCAGAAGTTACGTTTTTTCACGAAACTCATTTGAATTTTTATTTAAATAATAAGCGCCCCCCACTCACTCACACGGTGCGCAGCTTGTAGGTGGTATCGGACAGATACTTGTATATATATATGACTATCATGTGCCATGTCATATGCCTATAATAGCTACCAGCTGCTATAATTGGGCAAATCGTTTGAAGAGAAAATTTTGCATTTTAGTGCCCCTTTAAAACAGAAAAAAGATCCTTTGTGTCCATGTTAGCCGTCGAAAGGGAAACAGGGAAATCGGAGGGCGCGGTTTCGAATTACACTGCTGGCTGCCTTTTCCTCAGCTGTTATTCTTCGTGTTGTAAAGTTTGCTCCCTTGGACACCCAGTATAAACGCCTTCTGTCACTTCTACGACATTTCTGGACATATTTTCACATTTTCAGTTGGCCTTCATTTTCGTCAACATTCGACCGCAACCCGGATACAGCGATTGAAGTCGAAACGCACGTCGTACGCGATACGATATTGCACTCGATATTGCAAACACTCGAACATTGCAGTTTATGATACTTCTCCGACTCTTATTGCAGTCACTCGGCTATACGAATGCTCGACGTCTGCTTAGGCAACAGCTGTTTGTCCTGCCAGCCAGCCAGCGCGAATGCGGTACCGAGGAAGTGCTTTGTCCCACGCCTACTCGTTCTTCAAGGAGTTACTGTGCTGAAAGGACTGGCCCCGGGGCGGCAAGGATTCTCCCCCTTTTTTTGGCGCAGGTGGCGTCTCCTCGAGCATTCTCACATTTGGAAAGGCATAACCCACAGCGGCATAGAGGCTTCCTGAAGCTTCGGAGCGCACTTTTCTCATTTCCGTTCCCTCCACATACAGCGATGGAATGTTGCGCAGGAAGTAACCAGTGGACCAGCCGGTGCGTTCTTTCCGCGAGGTGATGTTGTGGAATATTACGTCGTGTGTTCCAGATTTTTTTCTTTTTTCGTTTTTGCCTAGATGCTGAGTGGTAACCACCGTGTTGCTTGTGCTGGAATGACAAAATAGGAAGAAGGAGATTGGAGGTGGAGAAGGAAAAATAAATGTGCTCTAGAATCTCGGGAGGTAGCGAGTTATCGGGCGTGATGTCGGCAGAGGAGAGCGAGGAGGAAAGCGTGTGTCTCATGACGTAGACCGGCGCGGCAAGAAAGAAACGAAGGAGAAAAGCACGGGGACTTTTCGACGTCACGCGAGCACCGTATTGGCCGTTCGCGGTTGCCTTCTCCTCCGACTGTTTTTGTAAATTTATTTGCGCTGTGAGATCACAACGCACAGCTAAAATATTTTGCATGGCCACTCCCGAATAACCAGGTTAAATGTCACCTCGTTGCTGCTTTAAGAAGTAACGATTCACACCTGGTTCGCACTCCACAAAGCCGTTTATAGAGACAGTTGGGCCATGAGGAGGGGCCTAACTTGAACCGCGTCATACGACGTCACGGCTGAACGGCCTCCCTCGATCCACTCGTCAACCGGTTGCCGACGCCATGTTGATGCAAAGCGTTGTTCACGATGCAAGGGGGAAGGCTCGAGATGCGAAATTTCCGGAAATTTTTAATCGCTCGAAAAAAAAAAAAAACACGTTCTTTTTCGATTTTTTTCCCGAAAAATTGAAAAAAATGGAAACAAACGCGGTTACTGCTGAGTCGAAGCATTGCCGGCCAAGCCACAGCATACAATGAGCTAGAAACTTTGTAGCGTTCACCCTCTAGGCACAAATGCAGAGCAGAGCATCCCATGAGGCTGCTGTCTACTCAGCGATAGGTAATTAGAACAACCCGTCCACTTCGACGAGAACTCCGACATTATGTGAACGGGATGGCGATCGCTTGGAGCAGCCAGACGGAGCTCTAAGTTGGTCGTTGTTGGCGGATTAAAGGCACCTAAGGCACTGTTGCCGGGTTGGAACGCATCGAAGGCACGAAAATTTACATTGTTGAATTTTGTCGCCTGAAAATTTTAGACAATTTTTCCGGAGACGAGGAAAAAAAACGAGAAAGACTGTTTTTTCCCCCAAAAATTCCGGGTTTTTTCCGGGGCTTCGAATCTCTAGGGAAGACACGTGTGTATCACGTCCTTCGAGAACCCTTTGTCCTTTCAGGAAGGGAGTTGCCTCAGGACAGAAGCCGGCTTCTCTCCTGAGGCAACTCCCTTCCTACATCTCTACCGGTTCGCTGTATTTCTACCCATCTATCTTCGTCCTTTCAGTTTGGTAACAAAGCCCCCTTACCACAGACCTGCCACATGCACTTGTGGGTCGTAACTCATAAGCCGGCGATTGTGGTAGATTACATTGAGCGTGACAAAAGCGCGCTGTCGACTAGCCGGCGGACTGCATCAAAATGGCGCCTACGTGCTGGCTGATAAGCGGATTCCGCTTGGATTCAGGCTTTTTGGGCGGCGCAACGGCGACTGTGACGTCAAAGCAGGTTCCTCCCATGAAGCGGCAAAATATCAAAAGATGGCCAAACTCTCCCTATATGGGCCTGTTGCGCTCAAGTTTGCCCGGCGACGCGAGCGCCAATCGGGACCCAAGCGGGAGCGGGAGCAGTGACTGGTCCGCACAGCCAGGCAGCCAAGCATATGTATCGTGGTTAAATACGCCGCCTTTCACATTGCCAACGCACGGCAAACCACAACACAAATCGGGCACACAGTATTGTTGTGTCGTTTGCTACCATAACAGATTCCAAAACGTCAAAAAAATAAGTTTTTATCGCTTCCTCGGAAACCCTTAGGAGACAGAAAGGCGGAAAGCGTTAATTGCGTCCGTACACCGTAAAAACGCCTCGAAGTTTCCGCTCTGCATTCTACCTGGAGATAATGTAGAGTTATACCCAAACAACTTGCGGTAGAAATTTACTTGGATATATCACAAATTCTGCCAAACAGTTATTACATTCTAACATAACGCATGCAGATTAGAGGGAAATATGAAAGGCTTACTGTGGACATCGACTCCCGCCGGTTCTTCTTACTGCTATGTTCGAGGGTCTTCGTGCAGTGTGATGTTTACTTCGCAAAAAGCAATCACCTTACTTACTTATTACTTACTTATGTTCTCCAAGAGACCCCGCTATGAAGCTACCCCCTGGCATTTTTGTTGGAATGCTATAATGGAACACCGTGCGTGTCCCTCTCATGACCTTTAGGAGATCAAATAGATTCTCCGTTTGCTCTCCCGTTACTACATTGTCGAAAATGCCTCAGAACCTCTTTACAGTCCCACTGTAAGGCTCCCCTCTATTCACACTCAAGGACCTGGACAAGCTATGCCTGGGTACGCGTGAATGATATCACCAGGCGGTTTTCTTTTTGCAGCGGGGAGAGATTTGGTTGATATACCTGTACAGGTAAACATTACACAAACAAGGAGAAATATATCAGATGCAAGCTGTTTATTACCAAGAGCAATAAAGTACACGGTACAATACTGGTTGATGAAACATATAAAATGCTGAAGAATTACCATTAACAGAATAGCCAACGATCAACGATGCAGCAGGGTACAGCAGCAGCATTCCGTAGAGAAAGATCATTGGCAAATGATCAACGATGCAGCAGAGATGACTGGAGCCTCATCAGCTGTAAAAATACAATATGAAAGGTCTGCACCCGAGCTCCTGTCTAAAGGAAAGCACATTGTCCACATTATACATACGTACTCGGAAATAAGTCGGCGGTACCCTTTGTCAAGTCACGCCTGCAGCTTTGAGCTTGGCTTGCCTCTCTGTTGTGGCTGCCCTACACGTGGCGTCTTCTTCCTTGTTCAGGTAGCAGCAAACTGCTGCCGCGTGCTTACATTTTCCCGCAATTCCCACTTTACAGGTACACGACGCAACATAAACTGTTCACGGACACTTGGACACCTGTGATGGAGAGGTACCGAAATCGAGTTAAATCAACTTTTAGTGCGGGTAAAATGTGCATTCAATGTTTTTCTGATCAGGTATATCATTTTGATGTACAGTTAACAAATATTACATACGATCACGCCGACTCACCTCGAACCGGACGCTATAAACCACGCTGTCATTCACTTCTTCCGAAATGCACTTCGCTTTAACGACGATTTCGTTACCGTCCGATGCTTCGTCGACGCTGAAAACATTGACTAGTAACTGGCCCAATCGGCAACGGCCTCCAGCTTTTCAAACCCACGCAGGATGCGATACATTGCTTGCTTGCGCCAGAGCCAAACCCGCGAAACCGAAACACTCTTGAGTGCGGACCATTGTTTCGATTTGCTTCCACACGCGGCGCTGTCGTCCGCTGATCGCAACGCCGCCTGGCCGAGAGCTACAGGCCCATACGGCTCTGCCACTCCAGAGAAACGAACGACAACTTCGTCGCTGTAACGACGTACAAATTAGCACTACCTGGCGGTCTCCTTATACGTACTGCACGCGTGAAAGACTATTCGCTCTCAATCCAAGGCAGAGAAGGCAGTTTGTTCGCTGTGTACCTACTTCCCGTTTGGCCCGGGCCATTGTGTGCTGTAGTCGGCACGATTCATTCATTACAGGACCAAGAAATTGAGACCGTCCTTCTTAACGCGTTGGGCGATAAAAGCCCCCAGTGGAACCCTTTATTGCGGACCGTTAGGGGGCGCCATTCGGGGACCCGTGTGCAGGTTTAAGCAGTCTCTATCATCGCCGTCCATCTTAGACGGGCCGGAAGGAAAACGATGGCACGGCCATTTGCAGTCTCAAAGTTGATGGAAGAACGCATCTAGTTATGTACGATAACACTGATAGGTGGAGGCGGTGATGAGGAAAAGGGTTGTAGAAGCGGGGGGGGGGGGGGGGATCGTAAAAAAAAAAAAACCTTATCAGGCAAAATAATATACGTACTTTGTCGTAGGGATTTTTAGAATGGGAGAAAACTGTAGCCTCTAAGAAGTGATTTTCAAGTCGGTGTTTATTGTACCCGCAATTTGTTTCGAGATTTTTTTAAAAATCTGAAATGAGTTATATTCGAATTTACGTCGAACACAATCGAACGACATAATTTTGTGTATCAGTTGCTTCGTTGATAATTTATGAGCGAAACAAAAATCGCAATTTATGCTTTCCCTCTCCCTCTCAAGAGGACGCTTTAGTGCCCTTTTAACTTAATTGGAAGATGCCATAGCCAATAAAACGCGATAGAAGTCTTGTGTCATAGAGGCCATTTAAATGTGTACTTCGCTCTCCGAGTATCAATTCGTAGATTTTTGTTTCCACAGGCAGTGCATCGCGACGTCAGTATGACGACACAGTGACGACATGGAGGCGGGTCCTTTCACCTGGCCTCAACGGTGTGGCGGACTTGCTTCAGTCGCTCCTGCCGCGGAATTTTTGCGTGTCCTGATGTGGTGAACGGCCGAGGCCCCATAAATTTTCTATGGAACACGTTTCGTCCTTAATCTCGGCTAAGATTCGATGGATTTTCACCCGGTTTGTTTTGTACGATAGCATGTTCAGTGCTGCATTTGAGCTTCGTTACCGATTTTTGATTTTCGCTCCTGGCATTTTTCTAGGCGTTGCGGAAGCGCGGGAAAAAATAAATGCGGCTTTGAAGCGCTCTTGTTAAAAACCAAGAAGAAAAACCAAGAATGAAAAATCCGTATTGAAACTCGGACGCAGAGTTCTTTCCAGAGTATTTTGATACCATACTCATTGAAATCCGATCACCCGTTATCGAGATTAAGCTGGTATCCCCTCGTAAAGGGGGGAGTGAAATACGTCTCATTTTACGCTGCTTTGGATGACGTCATATCCGCTATTTGTGAGGAGACTAACAGTAACCTCGTCCAGTTCTTGTTTCACTGTGACAGCCTGCTACGATGAAGACACGGTTATTGCGTCAGTGAGATAGTGGAAAACACTCCATTCTTCTGTCAGATAAACTTTTGGTTGCTAGTACAGTGCCTCGTCGTCCTCGTCTCTTCTTAAGCTGCACATTACGTTGGCCCAATGGTAGACCAATATTGGCAATAATGGCCAACATTGCCACTATTAGGCCAATGTCGTGCCGACATTGCCAATATTGGTCTAATTTTGGGCCAGCATGTTGTGCTGCTTGGGTTCGTATTGTCCCTTGTATTCGCCATCACCTGCTCCACTGTTTTTTTATATTTATTTTAGGACTCAATTCTCATTCTTTTTTATTGGTATGCTACTTTTCCATACCGGGAAATGCTATTGGCGGATGGTACCGGGTATCTTATTATTGAAGACCGCTAAAGTGCACCATCACGCAACATGCTTTATTGTGTTCCATCTTGTGCGAAGTCAACCTGCCCAGGGATGGCTATCGCCACCATATGACAGTACAGAGGGCGCTGTGTTTAAGCTAAATATATGTTCGTAACGTGCTCCTCCCTTTTTTTTTTACCTTGTCAGCACGCCAGGAGTGTTAGTAACCAGAAATCTGTCCCCACACACCGGTACACTCTCAATTGACCATGTTCTTAGGTGGTCGTGTAGACATTGCGATTTTGTGTGATTGTCCTGACAATACAGAGGGCGCTGCATTTAAGCCAAATACACGTTCATGACAGGAAACAGCGGTAACGTTACAGTTCTCCCGAATAAATCCAGACATAGTAAATGTGAGACGCGTGTACCGTATGACCCCCGCTGCATCTGCGGCGACCCCGCACTTCAGCGGGAAAACAAGAAGAGACGGAGACGGGAAGCTCGTCATTTTTAAAGGAAAACGTCAGGCTGGACACCATCATCATTTATTATTGGCCCGGTCGAAAATAAAGGGAACGCGTATAACGTTACAGGCCGCAGGGGCGACATAGGAGATGGTCGATCGTTTCTTGCCCCATTATCTAATCCGCCATCGACTCCTCCGTGTTCTGCCCTTCATTTATCATATCTTGGTGGGCGCGCGATCAAACGTATACCAGAGGTCTTCGCTCCGGCCGAAACGCGGAAGCAGAGTTGTTCGGTTCAGTTAATTCCCAGAGAATGATTGGTCCATATATCAACGTCTTTCGTGCTATCGATATGCAACGTGCGTTTTGAAACAAATATGTTATTAACTTTATGTTCGTCTTTTTTCTTTTTTTCAGCCAAGATGTTCCTAACATTGTCGTACTTCAGATCCTGGGTTAGCGAGACTGAAAAAGGCACGCGTTCATTGGCTCCCACAGCTCGTGCATAGCTGCGTCACGTCGTGACATCATTAGTAGAGGCCAATCGTGGAACTTTACGTTGCGTCTACGGCATTATGGGAAGGCAGTGCGGTTGCAGCTGTAATGCTTAGTGGATGGGTGGTGGTGGTGGGGTGATGTAGGTAGAAGGTGCGGTCATCCTGCTCTGGAGTAGCGGCTTGGTGCATCCAGGGGAGGGAGAAGAAGGGAGGGAGTGCTGACCCTGTTGCTCTGGGATTTGGGTAGTCCAAGAGAACTATACCCACCACAGAAGACATCCAAGCATCCCTCAGAAGTCTTCATTGGAATGCTCCTTGTACCACGGTAACCACTAGGATTATTGGCGAAGTTACCCCATCAGTTGTAATGGACTTTTGTGGCAATTATGAACTGCATAATTGTCGCAGAAAATGTGTACGCCTCCTATTTGCAACGAATCAGGGCAGAGAACGATGTCATTCGAAATGATGGTTAGTATATGAAGAAATGGAGTAAGCAGGGGAGTAATTATAGCTTAGAGACCCCCAGACTACAATGACTCACACATTTTACTCCCATGACCCTGAATTTTGCTCCCAAACACTACAAATAGTTCCCGCAGACTTCCCGTAAACCTCTATGCAAGCCCGTGGCAATTCATTTAGTCCACCAAGGGACTAACAGTTTTTTTTCTTTTTTTGCTTAGACTGTAGTTTCTTCTTCGTCCGTAGCCGTCGGCCTCATCGACCATAACTACAACCATACTCGCTGTATCATTATATCCATCACACTATAACGTTTCCATTACTCACTGTATATAGGAGTGTGAACAAGACGAAGCCTTAGCGTCAGTTGATGCCAAGATGGCGAGCCTACTCGTATTGAATTATACTTGCTTGGTAATGGAAGCAGTGTTCAACTGCCGAGTCCGCGATAATGAAGTTACACGTCGTGAACGCAGCATAGTAGGTACGTTTATTCTTGGTGCGGAAATACTTTATGGAAAGTGACAAGATGATCGAGGCTAAGTACGCTTTAATTGGGTCTCGGCGCCGCCCGCTGACAGCGAAATAATTTGAGAGTGGATAAAAATGTCTGACAGGTCGGAATAAGGGTGCGGGAAGGACATGGAATAGAGAAAGAGAAAAAGACTGTTCCGGGACTGAACTTATAGAGGAAGGCGAATTTGCTAATTGAGCACCGAGTGTGCTAAGATTTCTTGTAGAGGCAGGCAACAAACAAAGGTGTAGTGCTCTCGCTCTGCGTGCTGGCATCACCGAAAATTATGGGGATTAAAGGGGCACTAAACTAAAAAAAATTATCACATTTCACAGATATTTTAGAAGTTTTTACTCTTTAGTTTCTCTTTGGCACAATACCCATTGCGTCTTTTGTATATTATATGTAAAAATTAGGGGGATTAAAGGGGCACTAAATTACAAAAATTCCTTACATTTCTAAAAAAATTCAGAAATATTTGCATTTTAGTGTCTCTTTAATACAGTACCCATTGCCTCTTTCGTCTATTATATGTAAAAGTTAAGGCGAATAAAGGGACACTAAATTACAAAAATTTCTCACATTTCTAACAAATTTCAGAAATATTTGCACTTTAGTGTCTCTTTAATACAGTACCCATTGCCTCTTTTGAATATTCCATGTAAAAATTAAGGACATTAAAGGGGCACTAAATTACAAAAATTTCTCACATTTCTAAAAAAATTTCAGAAATATTTGCATTTTAGTGTCTCTTTAATACAGTACCCATTGCCTCTTTCGTATATTGTATGTAAAAGTTAAGGCGAATAAAGGGGCACTAAATTAAAAAAATATCTCGCATTTCTACAAAGTTTCAAAAATAGTTGCACTTCACTGTCGTTTTAATACAGTACCAATTGCCTCTTTCGTATATTATATGTAAAAATTGAGGGGATTAAAGGGGCATTAAATTACGAAAATTTCTCACATTTCTAAAAAAATTCAAAAATATTTGCATTTCGGTGTTCCTTTGATACAATACCCATTATCTCTTTCGTATGTTCGAAGGGCACAGGCAGTCGGAATGTGGTTCAGTTCTGGTTGATTAATTTGCGCGTCCTTATGACGAAGGAAATATGTGCGGACGAGAATAACAGCGGTCACGTGGGAGTTGTTAGTAGAAAATCCGGAAAAGGGAAGCGAAAGGGAAAGAGGGAAAGGGGCGTTCTTGCAACGCCACGTAAATACAAATGACCCGTTTAATACCTCCCCTCACTCATTCGCCACGTAGACGTATAAAGGATGTCAGCCAATCACCGCGTACGATTTCAAACACAGGCTTTTGTGGCTATCACTGGCTCCCCACGCGGCTGATTGTGCCTCGTTTCCATAGTTACGGCCGCCAAAAGTACGGTCGTCATTGGCGGACTCTTAATAACTATACGTCACATCGTTTAAGCGATCGGGGTTTCTGTATCTACGCTATAAGCAGAAGAAGAAGAAAAAAAAAAAAGAGTAAAATGGGAAGCAGTTGCAGCTTCTGGTCCCCTAGATTGCAATTACTCCCCCTTTTTAGTCCCCTGGCCCCGAAACTTACTGCCCATGCAGAACTCCAAATATAGTCACTGAGCTTCGCAAATGGTTCAAATTAAATGCAGCAGTCTCCGTAAATACGTGCTGATTGTGATTTTGACGGAATAGGGCTATTATAACTTAGCTAACTGAGCAATTTTCCACCTACGCGGAAGAAGAAATATAGTTCACGTATCTTTCTTTGCAAGATTGTGCCCTATATGCATGTCGCAAGATTTTATATCACTCGGCATATCACGGTTGTCGGTTTAATTCGAAGCATTTTCATTAGAATTACGTACCTGGGACTGTTCGAACAGAGCATGCAAAGCTCTGTGACATTCAATTAGTCCCATGCATCTACTCCCCAAGGGACGAATATTTGTGGCAGTGCGTTTAGTCCCCAAAATGACTAAAAGTACTCCTTTTTTTCTGAGAGAGTATAGGGGGCCCAAATTGTTTTGCCCCATTTGCATTCTTGCTGTGACGTCACCTTCCCCTCGGTGATCTTTCATTTCGCTATCCCATTCTTCGTTTGATAGCGATTGTAGTCGCCATATTAGTGAGTTTTATTGCAGCACCCGACGGTGGATCTGTTGTCGTTCACAGGATTGCTCGAGACGCTTTAATTTTTTTTTTCGTATCTTCATCCTTCATTCATCATCTTCATATACCGCAGGATACCGCACCACCGCGGTGAAACTCATCATCTATTGTTTTTGTTCTTGTTTTAGTGCATGTACACTACCGCCTTTGCGTAACGTAAGCAGGGTGTCTACCAACCTGGAAAACAGGACCAAAAAGCAGCTGAAGTCAGGGAAAACCGCAGACAAGTGCCGTGATGATGCCTAGCGGATCGCGAGTGCCGACCGGTGGTTGAGTTGCGATGCCGCAGCAACGTTACCACGAGTAGCAGTTCGCCAGTATTGCAAGCTCTGAGGCAGAAAATTAGGACATCCTCACTACTACTTAATAAATGGTCTGTTTTATGAGGGATCTGTATCAAAACGTAGCACGAGGCCCCAAATTCCCTTTTGTTTTTGTCAGGGAATTTGCTTGAGATAATCAGGGAAAACCTGAGAAAGTCAGGGAATTTAAAGGCTGCAGTTTGGTATAGACACCCTGTGGTAGCTTTGGTGGTGCTGCGCACGCGCAGAACGTAAAGAGAGCTTTGCGCATCGCGCAGAACCAGCACGCTGTTCCTTACGCACGCAAATGCGATGGCGTACGACGCACTAAAACTCACTATTATCACCTTCTAGGGCGCTTTAACAGTTTCTGCGTCACCAGGGTAACGGATGTCGTTACAGATGAACGCAGGCACCTGCGACGTCGTTCCTTCAACGCAGCTGTCAATCACTAAAGCACATACTATGATCGTGGGTCGAACGG
The DNA here is from genome assembly GCF_037126465.1 of Ornithodoros turicata. NCBI lineage: Eukaryota > Metazoa > Arthropoda > Arachnida > Ixodida > Argasidae > Ornithodoros > Ornithodoros turicata. The sequence goes on from NC_088203.1 coordinate 14,218,586, forward strand.
AAGTCGGGTCACGTTCAGAACGTGGAATTACGAGACTGTGTCATCACTGTGGCGTACACGTCATCACCATGGAAACGAAACGTCATTCTTAGAGGGGAAAAAAAATGCGGAAAAAGGACGAAAGAACCTGGGCCCGCAAATTGGGAACCCGAAAAAGCAGAAATCGATCTACTTGCCGACTTTGCGGTTCGGTAGCACCGACGTCAGACCTGAGCCTCCGTTGACCTGACCCTGCCCTGGAGGAAACGCAAAGAAAGAAAAGAAACAATGATAAGAAGCGAGCTTGCAATCGTGGCCACATTAAATGCAATTCTCGGCAGTCTATATCGTCGAAATGGATGAGCAATTTCACTCCAAGGAAATTGGTTCCTTCCAAAACTAAAAGGTACGCACAGGGCTGGTATCAAAACAGGAAAAAACGCTCTGAGCTATATGCACTACATCCCCAATCTTTCTTCTCGATGCATGGGCATTTGGGGGAAGAAAGGAACAATAAAGGGGAGAGGAAGAAGGAAGGCGATGGATGTAGGGTACAAGGCTAGTTTGGCTGATTGGAGGTGCACGGTTTAGGAGAATAACAAGTTGCGCAAACAGAGGGTTTAGTGGCGAGACGCCGCTCGAGGAAGGTGGTTTTTCGAACTGTTTGTTTTGAGCTGACCTAGCGGGAATTCAGGAACTTTGGATGCTCGGAAATTCCTGGGCGTCACGCTCGAGGCAGTGAAGATTGTCCCTTTGTTTTGGGGAAGGACGATTCTAAAGAAAACCGAGTGGCTGTGCAACCTTTGGTACTCGCAGCTGAGATGCAGGCGACAGCTGCGTCGCTGCGCATTGTGGGCAGAGTTGTAACTCTTTCTCTGTGTTTGAGGGTTCATAACATATAAAAAGTTAGTATTTCGAAATTATCTTTTATAAATGCATTGCGACTCGAACTTGCTTAGGAATCTTTACAACATTTTCTGAACGAGTTCGTATTGCAAGTACACAAGACAAGAACCTTCAGTAATAACCTTTCCGAGGGGAGCCATCCTGGCGAACGGCCTGACGTCTTGTGCTTTCCACTCCCGCCACCTGCATCACCACACCTCACGTGATACCCGACGACGCATCACGCCACCTTCGCAGCGCGCTTCTTCCGTGACTCACTGCGCTGCAATATCTGGGTTTGTTTTTCGAGTCGAAGCCTTTTTCCCCCTAGACTCTTCAAAGACTCCTTCCTAAAGTTACATTGTCTTTAGGGCCTTTAGCATTTATTATGCCGTGCGATGAAGTTATCTTTTAAGAATGCACTGTGTCGGCGCAAACTACACTCTAAAAACAGAACTTCACCGCATAGCACGCTGTGCGCCAACCATTGCCACGAATGGTAGGGTTATCGCTTCCGATTCAAAGGTGCAGGGGGCGTACGCCTTTGTGTGTGTGTGTGTGCGCGCGGCAATCTGGATATGTGACAATTACAAAAAAAAAAAAAAAGGCGTACGCCCTCTCTTTCTTCGAATCGGAAGCGCTATTGTAGGAAGCGCCAACCATATCATTTGTGGCAGTGGTTGGTGTATAGCGCGCTATGCGGTGAAGTTCTGTTTTTGAGAGTGTTTATGTACGAAATTTTATACAATACTATTTTTACAAATATACGAGGGTGGTTCCATAAGTTTCCTGCCCGAGGTAGAAAATGCGCGCGAATTTGAAAATGCGATTAAGGACGCGTGGCGCCATCTGTTGGAGGGCCGGAGCACCACACTCAACCCTCTCCATGCTTTTGTCGGTTGGGGAGCGGCATTTCAAACAGCCAGGGTGCACTCTTCAGTTAATATGGAAAAAATCGAGTACCGCGCTGTGATAAAATTCTTGACAAAAGAGGGACTTTCGTCTAAAGAAATTAAAGCGCGACTGGACAACGTGTACAGGGAAGCCTCTATCCGTCGTACACAACGGTAAAAGACTGGGCTAAGCAGTTTCGACTGGGGCGAGAGTCCATTGAAGATGATCCACGCGATGGTCGTCCAGTGGAAGTGGTGACACAAGAAAATGTGTCTCTTGTCGAGGAGGAAGTGCTGAGCGACAGGCGTCTGAAGGTGAAGGAAATCTCAGAAAGGCTTTCCAAAACAACCGTTTTTCGCGTCATCGGCGAGGGCCTTCACATGAAAAAGGTCAGTGCGAGATGGGTACCACGACTTCTCTGGTTGCGTCTCTCGGCAGTTCAAAAGCAACAGCGCGTCGTCTGTGCCAAAGAGTTTTTGGAGCTCTGTCAAGAGAACGAAGAAGAAATATTGAAGTCAATTGTCACAGGGGATGAGACTATGGTTCTCTACTATGATCCCCTTTCGAAAAAGGAGTCGATGGAATGGCGCAAACCTGGAGAAGCACCCCCAAGAAAAGCCAAGGTCACACAATCCACAAAGAAGATCATGGCAACAGTATTTTGGGATTGTCACGGGATCCTCATCGACTTCAAAGAGAGGAACACCACAGTGAATGCGACTTATTATGCTTCACTCCTGCACCGACTGCGAGACGCCATCAAGGAAAAGAGGCGCGGCAGGGTGAGTCGAGGTGTCCGGTTGCTCCATGACAATGCCCCTGTCCACACGGCTTCTGTTGCCAAGGCTGCACTGAAAGAGTGCGGCTTCGAAGAAATCCACAACCCACCCTACAGTCCAGACTTGGCACCGAGTGACCACTTCCTGTTCTCAAACTTGAAGAGGGATCTCAGAGGACGGAGATTTCAAAACTATAGTGAGGTGCAAGAGGCAGTTTCCCAGCATTTTGCGGACAAAACTTCGGACTATTTTTTCAAGGGTATAAGAATGCTGGTTGAAAGGTGTCAAAAGTGCATCGATGTTAAGGGTGACTATATGTCGAAAAGTGACACACTTGTTTCGTCTCTATGACTATTAAAAGTTGGTCGGGCCGGAAAATTATGGAACCGCCCTCGTACCACATAATTAATAAGATATCATCAATCAGGTATCAGGTATCATAATTGAAAAATTATGATACCTGGTGCTATATTCCTGGGCCACCGTTATGGTCGGACAACAACCCCATACCATTCGGGGACAACTTTCTTCTAAAAAAAAAAGGGGGTTATTTGAGATGCTTCATTTGTGTGTGTGTGTTAGAAAAGCACGCACGCACGCACGCACAAATGTGTCAGACTTTATGTGAAAAACACATTTTCCCTCACATAAAACATTCGGAAGAGCAATACCGTCAAACTTGGTAATCACATTCACTGTACCGAAAAACGCGTCCTTCGTACACACTATCTCCCGCCGTGCAGTCGGCGAACCTCCCATCCGACTTCTCTCCGTTAAAATAGTGGCGCGAACGTGCAGTTCCTGTTTACAATGGCTGAGGCACGTCCTATCTCCAAACACACGACACTCCGCATGCCAGTTTGCCGGCAGCGGCCATCCAATTTCTCTTCGGGGAAAACTCGAAAATTCGCGCGCTTTCTATTTTCTCCCTGGCTCGGCAGGCAGACTTCCTGTAGCCCGCTCACGTCTTCTCGTTCGCGTGGCGGCTCCCTTTTCCTTTTCTTTTTTTTTTTTTTTTTTGCGCTAGTAAAGATAAAAAATAAATAAATATATATTAATAAATAAATACATAAAGGGAGAACCTTCTACGCAGAAGAGCATCGTGCTCCAAATGCCGATCACTTTCTCCTCGCCATAATTTCGGCCGCACCTCGTTACCATGAGTAGAAGGAGCACATTAATGTTGCCGTCTATTGGGCAGCGAACCGAAGGAGTCGTGTTGCACGATGCTACGAGGGCGCGGCGGGTAGGAAGCTGAAAAATAAATAAATAAATAATAAGTATAAAAAATAAAAGGGCACACAAAGAAGCGAAATGCCGTTATGTTTTTGAAGCGCGTGATTCGAGGCACAAATTGATTTCATGTCTCGCATACTGCATCTCTGAACAATATTGTTGCTGCGGAATGCATTTCTCTCGGTTTCACGTTTGTTCTTTCTTCTCGCTCTCTCTCTCTGTTTCCTTATCGTGTGGAGTCTGTGGCCACCATATGTTTATGGGTGTACATTTTCAGCTGTAAGACAGTTTCAGGCATGTCTCGTGGAGTGTAATTTTAAAGCGCGCATTCGGAGGCGGTCGCCGAAATGGCAGCATGAATAAGTGACAGAGTCGGAATGGGTTATGCCGCGTGGTAGGATTTTTGCGAGAAATTTCGTTTTTTTTTTTTTTTTTCGTTTATAAATTTCGTATGAACGGCGATGGAAATAGGCACCAACGTGTCTAATAAAAGTAAATTTTTATGTACGCTTTTCAACTCGCAAGGAAAAGTGTTACGACGCCGAAGTCGTGTTTCTGATATGTGCCGCGTCCTTTTGAAGCCGATAGAGTCGTGACGAAAGTGGGTTGAGGGGGGTTGGCCGTTAGACAGCGATCAAAACGCTAGGCATTGGGTCAGCTGAAACGCCACCCTGAATTCTCTTACTCTTCTTTTGCAGCAAATTGCCTCCACTTTCTCATGAACCATAGTTAAATTATACTGGTTATTTATATCTTTAACTGGTGGTTGGAAGGACCCGGTAAACAACACCTTTCGAATCCCAGGACACGGTGGCGTATAGAGATCTTGGCTTAAATTGCGGAAATTAAATCAACAGTTAGGACGGATAACATTTATACCTCACCAACGCCATGATCCCAAAGCGACACTTGACGAGAAGCAAGCGCGAGTGCAATATAGTATGAGAATCGAACCGACACCTCCAAATACCCTGCCTGCAGAGGGAATAATCGCTGTCGCTTTTCCTGGAGGAAGGAGCCGCCATGTTCGAAATTCGTGCTTTCGGTTTGGACCACGACCTACTAGATTATAAGTTAGAACCACCATGTCATGGCACCCCTTCCCAGCGCCGCATTTGGAAGCTAGCTACTCATCGTCCCAGAGATTGCTTCCTCAACTTCTACAATACTTTGTACTTCAGCTTACCTTAGTATTTCTGTACAAGTGGTGGATATTCCACGGAAGATGTTTCATTCCGGGGTTGACCACCATGATCATTCTACGCGTTTTCATAGGAGCTATTGCTGTCGTCTGCTACAGTAGTCGTACGTATGCTTCTGCTCGTTCGGAATTCAAATTTCCATCGTCCAATCGTGATGCAGATTTCGCGTGCCGACGAGTAGCGCCCCTAGGGGATCGTGCGGACGGGCTCCTCATAGGGGTTGCCTACTATGACGTGGTCGTTATAATCTAGTAGGTCGTGGTCTGGACTCCCGTGGATAGCGGGTGGCCAACCGCTCATCGAAGCCCAGATGAGTTAAACACAGAAGTGTCCTTCCTTTTCGAAAACGTTGGAGATGTTAAAGGGACGGTCTCATCCGGACACCCAGCTATGAAACCGATTCCACTGTGTCCTGCATCGGCCAACGGTATATACTTGGCTATTTTTGATTTTTTTTCGTCCGAAAAATGCTTAAGATATTGCCGTACTTTCAGGTGTATAACGCGCGCGTTATACAGTAAAAAAAGTCATTTGAACAGGTCCTGCGCGTTATTCTAACGGTGCGCGTTATACGCGGAAATATTTTCCTACAGAGTTCCTTTTCTGGTCGGTGACGTGCAAAATTCTAGCCTCTTCCAGGGTGTGCAGGTGAGTTTCTCCCAAATCTCTTAGGGTCAGTGGACAGAACCGGCGAAAGGGCGCGGGTCTTCATAAAAGATAATGATGGGAATAGGGACGCTATTGAGCAGTCACTAATCCTGAATTCATTTCAGAAGGCTGGCGTGAGTGAGAAACTGAGAAGGGACGCGAAACTGAACATGTTTCAAATAAGGCATATGCATTAATTATACACCGCCTCGGTTAATTCATTGTGTATATAGTAGTGGCAGTACACAAGCTTGTAGCAACAGTTTTCTTAATAACGCGTCCTGGAGTAGCCAGTCCCGAGTGGCTCGAGACTAACATCTCCATTTGTTTCTTTTAAAATCAATCAATCAGTCAATCAATCAACATTGCGGTGCGCGTTATACATGGAGCTTCTTTCAAATTCGGCCCGTTTTTAGCAGTGCGCGTTATACACCGGAAAATGACTTTTCCAGACGAATGTCGGCCCAGTTCCCCCGAAGTCGGCCCAGGACGCAGACTAACCCCTGTCCCCCACTTCTTCCTGCTGTCCTCTCTCCATCTGTCCACGTCTGTACGCCGCTCGTAGCCACAGTTGCTTCGCGGCGCTAACACGGAATTAAAAAAAGAAACACCGGAAAATACGGTATATAAACAAATTTTAAAGATCAGTTCCGGCTAAGTATCAGCTCCGGCTTGCGTGACGTCACTCCGTAAGCGGAGGAATGAGGGCGGCGCGCAGAGGAGGAAAGGCGCCGTCCAGACCACGACCTACTAGGTTTTAGCGACCATGTCATAATCGGTAAACCCAATGAGGAGCCCGTCCGCACAATCCGCTAGGGGCGTTACTCATCGGTCCGCGACAGAGCCGTGTATAGGGAGAGTTTGGCCATTGGGCGGAGCTTGACATCGTGATGCGTCATTTGACACTACGTGCTTGGCGGGAAAGCAGCACTCTCAGACTGAGCCGCCATCTTGCCCCTCATTCGTGCCGGCACGTTGGTTGTTTCTTACAGCCGACAGCTTTCTTTACATTTATGATGAAAACTGAAATTTATTTTTAATGTTGAATCGTATGATCCTTACTAAGTGACATCCAGCGTTCATTTAATCACACATATTACCCTAGAGGTCCTTGACATGGGCAGTAATGCACACTCTTAAAAATGAGGGGGGGGGGGTGATGGTAGGATAGGCTCGCCGTTGTTGGCCACACAGAAGCCCTTAAAAATGAACTTCACTGTATAGCACGCTCCTAGCCAACCATCATCTTGAATGATATCGTTATCTGCCTTGATTTGTTGAAAACGGGAGGCGTTCGTCATTTTTGGGACACTTATGCTGTTCATAATTGTTCAAGATTGTGGTTGGCTAGGAGCGTGCCATGCGGTTAAGTTCATTTTTAAGGGTGCAGGTGAAGCGATGGGACGAAAACCAGAAGGATCTAGGATGCAATGCTCAAAACGAGTAAGCGCTATGGACTATTTAATGAAAATCCCGGCGGTATGTTTGGTTCCCGGTGTCAGCACGAGGACACGTAATTACCGAAACTATTCGCTATGTGAAAGCGCCCCGCGCGAACCTGAACCATGCTGAGAGATTTTAGAAACCATTAGTCATTAGAAACCATGGTGTGATATGTGTCACATCACATCACACCATTAGTCTAACGCAGTAAAAAAGCAGAAAAATTAAGCCGTGATAGTCAGTCTGGCATTTAGGCAAAATGAATGTAACCACAAATAAGAGGTCAAGCACGAGGTATCACAGCAGTTTATTCCATGCTTTAAAGAGCACAAAAGCAGCTTAGCAGGAACTTGAAACACTGGCATTCTTTACATCCAATTCCAGCACTGCAATCACTCAAGCATTTATTGATATCTGACGTGCCTATTCACGGCATGCTGCCTACTACATAGTGCGCTCCGGCGAAACAGGCCGGGTCCATATATACAAGTTAGACTAACAAAGCATTTCGCACGTCAGTTGAGGGAAGTGCGATGTTGTGCGGTCTTCCTTGAAGTCGGAATGTTTAGGGAAGATAACCAGAACATCGTTTGCACGGACACCCGTAACTTCTGGTGAACTTCTTTCCCTCGGGGGCGACCTTTGGATTGGCGTTCCTCGAAGTGCAGATAGAAAGGTGAAAGGTGAAATTCATATGCATACCCAAAACATGAAACATTTGTCACGTATACATGCACATAAAAAAAAAGAAAAAGAAAGCCTAATTTGTCTGTGAAGCCTCGTTTGGTAGTTATACATATATCACACTGATCAGCAGATAAATATCAGCGCTACACCACCGTTTCAGATGTCATTCCGCATGAAAATCATTCTGTCATCACAGGCTGGACAGCTTACCTGACAAAGTTGACATTTTGTGTTGACCAGCTCCCACTAGAGTCACTAGTGACTCTAGCTCCCACCTCGCTTCATCTTCAGCAGTTGTCTTTTCTAGTCGTTTATGAGAAACGAAGTATACGGAAACCGCTCCGTACCGAACTAACATATGCAACAGCACCACAGCACCCCGTATTCTGGTCAATTCCAGTTCAAACTAAAGGAATAAAACACCCTTTTCCGCCTGCTTGCATACTCCATGGCTGCCCCGCTGAAACGGCAAGTACCAGAATGGCGGAAGCTTCCTCGGAACCTGTCGGAATGCCGTGACTTCGCTTGCATTCTGGGTAATTGGACGGAGCGATGACGCGTTTTACCTCACGGTGCGCCTCCCACCACGGGCGTCAAAAGATCACAGAATGGCCAAACTCTCCCAATACACGGCTCTGGCCCGCGAGATCTGCATCATGAATGGACAATGGAAATTTAAATTTTGAACGCACAGAAGCGGACGCACGATTACCGTAGCAGACGACAGCAACAGCTGCTATGAAAACGCGTAGAATGATGATGATAACCAGCTTGAGAAGGAAGCATCTCTCGTGGGACATCCACCGCTTGTACAGAAATACTAAGGTAAGCAAAAGTACAGAGTATTGTAGAAGTTGAGGAAGCAATAACCGGGCCAGTGAGTAGTGCCACCGCTAGCCTCCAAATGCGGAAGGGGTCCGTATGACATGGTCGCTGTAATCCAGTATGTCGTCCTGACGCCGCGTAACTCTATGCACTCTAAGAAAAAACGTGTGAAAAGGTGGTAACTTCTATAGTTCTCAGGCTGATCTCTTACGATGAGTGGGGAGATTCATCGCGGGGGGCTATACTGTAGTGACAGAGTGATGAGGTGACATTGAGGTCGCTACTGTTCGCAAGCTGAAACATATTTGCACACGCCACGCAGCACGCATGTCGCCGCAAATTTTATGACGACGTGGAAAAGCAAAAACGGGGAACTTCTAGTAATATTTAAAGTAATATTTAATATTTAAATTATCGCATCGGCAGCAGAGCGTCGAACCGAACCGAAGCCGAAAACCGGAATTAACCGGAATTTTTAGCTGGAACTGAATCGGAACTGAACTGTAATTACTAGCGCCATCTTGAAGCTGAACCGGAACCGAACGGATATAAAAACTTAGGTTGCCGGTTCGGGATACCGGTTCCGTTTGGGTTGGTGTATGGTCGGGGTGACGTGGGGATTCCAGCGGTTTGCCTGCCTAGATTGGCGGGACGTTGCTCGGGGAAGGAATAAAAGGGGGTCCTGTTGGTCGAAAAACAGAAATAAATGCATAAAAAACGTAACTAAGAGATCTTGTATCATTTTTAGTGGCTACCTATATTAGTTTGTAGCACAGCAGAACCAACCGGTTCCGAACCGGTTTACAGCCTCTGTACCGGAAAATGGAACCGATATATGTGAACTGCGGAGCCGAACCCGAAACAAACCGAAAAAAAGTTCCGGTTCGACGCTCTGATCGGCATGATTTCTACTGACGCCTTTTAGCGCTGGCGTCCACCACAACCCGGTAAGCTTTCCGAAGATGGCAGTGTTTCGCCACATCCTTATAGCACCCAGACGTATATATAGCGTATTGATTTCAATACATATCGCCATCCATGGTGGTGTATAGCCACGAGGAACTTGCCGGTCCTCGCGATTCGGCAACTAATCTTCCAGGGTTCCCGAAGATGTGTGTTGTGTCCCAAGTGCCCGATCGACGTTTCTTTATAGCTTCCTGTGTCCCCCCTCTGTATGTGATCGCATTTGTCCCGCGTCCAAACTTTGTCCCGTATTTATAAGCCGAGGGGTCCGTCTTGTACTCTCGCCCGGGTGCGCGCAGCAATATGACGCGACAAAACATATTGGCGAGTGTGTTGTACCCCCAGCGGAGAGAGAGTTTCCTTGTATAGCCGCCACGTAATGATTGGTTGGTGCCGGGGAGCCGACCGTAAACCCCATGGCGCAAAATGGTCGGATCCAATGTGGCGGAAGTCTGCGCTGCCCAAGTAGCGGAATCTCTCTTCAGATGATGGATATGGATCTGACAGCGTTCCCAGCAGTGTCCTTCCGTGCACTATGGTCTTTCGGAGGCTCTAAATCCCTCTGACACCTCAGCGTGAAGTGTGCGATATATTATAGCCGCGCCCTCGTATGGAGAAGTTGGGCGTAATTTTGGAAAACCGCTATTAGAAGGTCAGCTTTAGCGGTCCGGATGTTTACGTTGTAGAGAGGGTTCTTTTAGAGCGAAGTGCAGAAGATACAATGTCGCGAATGATTTGCTATAAGAGGGGCAAGAATACCGGAATTTTGAGACTCCTTGAATACAGGTATCTGAAACAGTATATCAATAAACACCGGTTACGAATATCCATCCATACGCTATCGATATATACAGTGTATTTCATCTAATATATCACGAAGATATATTTTAAAAATCTACTTGTCTGAAGTATTGACCAGCAATGTTCATCTTCGGCGAACTTTTGCCATGACGCACGAACACTTTGATCAGTTTTCAGCTGCGAGAAATTATTGAATTTTATGAAATGAACTCCGAAATTTGCCAAGCCAGTACCACGTGTTTTTCTTTACTTTCTTCTTTTTCTGTAAACAGAAAGCGCACGTGGGATTTAGCGCATGCCATCACAAAATACATTCCCTACTACGAAGGTTATGGTAAAAAAAAATAAATAAATAAATAAACAGGAAAAGAAAAAAATACGAAAACCCTCGTTTCGAGATGCGCAAATCGGTGGCCGTGCGGCGCTGCGACAATCCTCTGCGTCGTCTGCTAGCAAGAACCAGGCTCTGGCAAGAACGAGCGGCCGGAACGCAGGACGGACGACGCAATGTACTACAACTGCAAGAAGAAAGAAAGGAAAGTAGCGCGCCTCGCTATTGGCCAGAAGACGTGACGTCACAGTCTGGCAGCTGAGGGAAGGAGCTTTTCTTACCCGCGTGGTCTGAAGCTCTCTTGTGCGCCAGCACTGCGCGCAGCACTCGTATTTTTCTGTGAATATATATCCAGGGGCCACGAACAATCGAACGGCCACGAAGTTTTACAGTTGTGGAAGGAAGAAAAAAGACGCGGACAACAGATTTTAGGGAAGTTTGGAACACTAGTTTATTTAATAGGGAGAAATTAAAAGTTAAATGAAAAAAGGTCGACGTTTCGACAGTGGCACTGTCTTCTGACGAAGACGGCGCCACTGTCGAAACGTCGACCCTTTTTCATTTATCTTTTAATTTCTCCCTATTAAATAAACTAGTGTTCCAAACTCCTCATTACTAACTCATTACTAAGTATAGTCATTTCGTGAGTGCCTCGTATTTTTCCGTTTGCATTTTGTGCTACCGTTGACATACGAGTGAAACCTTTTGGAGGTTTGTGCCCTTGTCCAAGGCCCTTGTGCTTTTGGCCAACTTCCCCTTGTTCTTTTCTGTGCTACAATATGTCGGGTGCGTTGAATCGGTTTTTGTTTTTCAATGAAAATGACAGCATGATAGCGTTATTCTGTTTCACAGCTAACAAATATGCCCTCAGTAGAAATTAAGCGTAATAATTAGTAACTTTAATGATGTTTAGACTAGAAAAAAAAAAAAAAAAAAAGAGTTCCAGTATGACTGTCACAAGGAACATCAGCTATAATTCTGACATGCCCATTTTGTGTATACATCTAATAATTTGTTTATACTACTTTGACTTGTGGCGCCTCAAACCACAGAAGCAATAACGTAGGACGGAAAACAATAGGGAACTGTATATAAGCATTTTGACGTCTCTCGGCAAAGTTTGGTGGAGCCGGCTCGTGAATCCAACGGACCTGTCAATTTTAATCTTGGCGTGCGATACCTGGCAGTCACATAACAGATTTTCAGATAAATATATTCCGGAAACCTTCACGGATATTTACAATATCAATGCGATTTTGTCCGAGAAATATGTCAACAGGATATTTCACACGCTTATTGTTAGTTCCAGTTCTCCTCGTTGGCTTTCTCAGGTAACGTGATCGTTACTAGAAGTCCCATTTTTGTACGTCACTTGTCACACGCCTTTCTCGGCTCACAGGTACGCTTAGGGCGCCTCCCTCCCACGCTCCCTCCCCTTGTTCTTTCCTCAATGTGATGATTGCCTCCCTTATCGCGCGAAGCCTAACATGGATGCCGCATCACTCGTGCACGTTACGTCTGCGCTCTCTCCTTCTGTCAGCGACCATTTGCCACTTCCGATTGGTTCTTCGTATCACGTGAACGCGTCGTTGCCGTTTCTCCTTCCGCCGGAAAGGTCCGTGTGCGGCGTTTTATATCTGGCAAGAAGGAGGACACGTATACTATAGTCGGCGTTGGGTGGAATATGTGTCAGGCTTTTTTTTTCCCTTCTGCGTCTTTTGTCTCAAGAGAAAGGTTTTTGCCAGCGGAAGCCGCGACAGGCGTTGTTTGTATGGTATATGCGTACAATGTATCGTTTGCCCCTTTCTGGTCAAACCATGAGGCTTTGTTCCTCTCATCGGCGACGGAAGCTTCCTCGGACCCTTTCGTATAAATGCCGGCGACACGGATACATAGCCCTTGTCGCGACGCTGTTTGATTGTACGAAGTACAATGCGTATAGCTTGACGATCAATGGCCGTGTCTTTCGCACTTCTCAACTTTGAATCGGCTATTGAACGTCAAGATGTTTTATAGGGTGCAGCTTATATAGTGACTGTAGGTGCGGATACAAGGCGAGGCCCTGGCAGGGGCACTACGCTTCAGAAAAGTTTGCGATATTGTACAGGATTTTCTTTTTTTTCGGTGCACGAGTTTGTGACGTCAGCGCGGGTTAGGCGCTCTGAATGTTCCGTACGGACATTTTTATTTATATTAATTAGGGATGGGAATCCGCGAATCCTAGGCAGGGATTCGGGATTCGCGAATCCGAATCCCAGTGCCCAAAACAGCGAATCGAATCTTTCGAATCCACTAACGGCGTTTGTTTGTTTCTTTTTCAAATTGGTGCCTCCGGAGTCCGCCGAAAGCACGATTGGCCGGCGGGCCCCGGCGCGCGCCAAAACCACAGCATAAAGCTCCGACGTTACAAGTTTAAAAGTAACACAGTTTGCTTTTGATGGTTCCTTAGTTTTATGGAAATAATTCAGACTCGAAAGTTTATGTATTTCCTGTAGTCGATGAACAACATGTTAAATATATGACACTCAGGAAGAAGTACGTGGGTACGTTTTCTCATGAAAGTGAACTATTATTAGATTTGTTTTCCCTTAAACAAATATATCAAATTCTGCTTCAAAACACTTTTCAGTCCAAGTGTTTTTTTCTTCCGGCTTTTAAAACTCTTTTTTTAAGAAAGGATTCGAAAGATTCGAGCTTCGTAAGAATCGTGCATTCGCAGAACCTTTCTCGTATTCGGATTCGGAAAATTCTGGATAAGTCCCATCTGTAATATTATTGATAGAAGAGGAGGACGAACCGACAAGGGACACAACATGAACGCTCTTATTCCGATACTGCCGAGCGCACAGGATCTCCCGTTAGATTGCAATGGAAAATGAATGCACGCTTCTTATCATCATTAGGAGAAGTCGGAGTTTCTCGTTTTCTGTTTTTTTTCTTTCTTTTTCTCCTTCCTCTGGGTAAGCGCAGGACATCTACAATGCCCGTAAACGTGTCAGCGCGAGGAGGGTTTTATTGCGGGCAACTGGGTTTGGACGGTTACATTATGCATGGCACCGCTTTTATGAACGTCTCACGGTAACCCGTTTATAACGTTTCCTCCCTTCTTTCTCTCTTGGCTCTTCCCCCAGAAGGTGTACCTGCTCTAATGCGTCCTACTGCAGCAGCTGCGACCTTGCGCGTTTTCGTCGTCAGAAATGCACAAGCCCGCCCTCTCGCGTCCAGTGCGGAAAACTACCTCAAATTAACGACGAGGGCGGCGTTTGTGTTAGGGGAGATGTTTTCAGCCGGGAATGATATGATGCTCGAGTATCTCCTTTACTTTTTGCCAGTATAGGAAATGAAGGTACACTGTGTACGTCCATTCCGCTGCTGTTGTGGAGAGAGTACAAGGGAAGGAAGAAGTTACGATGGCATCGAAAGGAATGCATCAGCGGCATAGGTACGATAAATCATTTAAATAAAGATATATAATTTACGATTTCTCTGCTTCCTTAATATATAGAAAGTTTAGCTTTCGGTTGAACGCTAGCTATACGGGGCTCGCGAAACGCAATCAGAAGATTGAGGCGTTGGTGTGTTGCGCTTCGCGAATTGAGTTTAACTTATTCTGTGAGCGAAGCAAAACGAAACACGCCTCCATTATATAAAATGCAATCGTCGCTGATTAGCCTGGAGAAGAGTGGAGTAGCCTTTTATATACCAGGGAGGAGAAGGGGGAGGAGGAACGGAAAGGAGGAATGCACTCGAGGGCACCGGAAGCGGAAGTACGAGACGATACAACACGTGGTACAAACACATACAAAGCACAAGACTATAGGCACAGAGACACGGGCACTTGTGGCCGGACGAAAAAAAAAAGGAAGACGAGAAAAGTAAGACGTATAGGGTGCCCCCTAGTAAGACGGCTTCAAACGAAACTGCGGGGAATATAGGCACTAAATAAACAGATATCGAGCCAGGAAACCTGGCACACTGAGTCACAGCAAATATATATACATATATATGTGTGTAAAAGGAACTATGCCGTCGGAAACAGAAGCGAGGAGGAGAAACAGTGACTCTGCTGGTACAAGAAAAAAAAAAAAAAAAAAAGGAGGGGTGGTAGTACGTACAAGAAAAAAGATAGAGTAGGAAAAAAAGAAAGAAATAGAGGAGTAACACCAGAGGGGGATAAAGTGGATCAATAAATCGCTACGCAGCGGAGACGAGTGGGTGGAGGCGAGGAGGGTGTATAAGGTACGGCTCACGGCGAATAAGTGATGCAGACAAGGTAAGAAGAAAAAAAAAAGAAAAGGAGAAATTCCTGAAATAAGGTCCGAAATTCAGCGGATTTCCATTCTTCTAAATTTTCGATTTATAGAAGGTTTCCAAAGTGAGAAGGAAGGCAAAAAAAAAAAAAAAAAGAGAGAGAGAGAGAGAGAGAAACGAGTGTAGCCATCGCATGCATCGGTTAAAACTGAGGCGTCAACCTTTACTTTTTTTTATTTTTTTAAATTTCCGTGTTAGCGCCGCGAAGCAACTGTGGCTATGAGCGGCGTACAGACGTGGACAGATGGAGAGAGGACAGCAGAAAGGAGTGGGGGACCATGAAGGGTAGTATGCGTCCTGGGCCGACTTCGGGGGGAACTGTGCCGACAATTGCCTAGAAAGTCTTCAGAAAACTCAGGGAAAACCTCAGACAGCACAGCCGGTGACAGGACCAACCTTAAATGAGGTACGATACCTTAACATTAGCGGACTGCTTTTAATAATGCAAATAAAAGTGTGTAAGAATGGAGGTTGACTCGGCAAATTTCAGAGTTCGATTGGGAAAATTCAATTTCTCGCGCATTAAATTCGATAAAAGTGCTCAGAAGTGATGGCACGATCTCCCCTGAGTTAAATAGCGTCGATCCCATAATGTTCAGACAAGTAGATTTTTGAATGAAATTTTATGACACGTTAGGTGAAACAGCCTGTATGGCTACGTGCGAAGGAGAGAGAGGAAGCATTAAGCGCGCTTTCTGAGTTGAGTTGAGTTGATAAGAAAAAAATGGAGAAATAGGCATTCATTACGAGAGCCGGCTACTCCAGATCACTCAGGAAAATAGAAATGGTTATCTACAATAAAACCAATGGGTGACAAAGACACTCAGTCAGTCACTCACACACACTGTCAGTCACACTGTGTCCGCCAACTTGGAGTCTGCACAGAATCGCACAAACGCCTGAATGGCGTGGAACTGACGATCAGGTATCCAAGGGCCCAGAACCTTGACAACTTCAAATGGTCTGCCATCCAGCCGAACTAAGGAAGCTTGTAGAGATTGTCTGCGCTGCTGATACCGTGAACGGGATAACAAGACATGTTCAATGTCCTCAACAGTCCCACAGGTGCCACAAGGTGAATCCGCCTTTCCAAGCTTGTGAAGAAGACCCGCCTCAACGTGCCCCAAAGTACGCTCTCTGTGCACTCTTAAAAATGGGGGGGGGGGGAATGGCAGGATAGGCTCGCCGTTGTTGGCCGCACAGAAGTGGGCGTCGTCACGACTATAGAAAAAAAAATCGAACACAAAAAAACGACGGACGGATGGAGGATAGAGGAGGATGGGGATGTGAGGGTGCACGAGTTCGTCGGGGAGAGCAAAGTATTAGATGGGTCGTTGAGCAAGGCCTGCCTTCTGCAGAAAGAGAATGAGGTTTCTTGCTTTGGCGGAACGTTCGGCAGGGGAACCAGCGGGGCAGAGGATTTCCGCTAGCGTGCCCGCGGTGGAGCGAGGGAGATGGGCTTCGCGCGCAGAATGGTACGCTCGGCAGTCTCGCAGATGTGTTCGATTGTTTCGGGTTGTTGAGTGGCCACAGCAGGCGTCACCCCTATAGCGCCAAATGTGTTTCATCACATAGCACACTCCTAGCCAACCATCATCCCGAATGACAATTTTCTCGCCCCTAATTTGTTGAAAAAAGCTGAGGCGGAGCCTGTTTCGTACCATTATGCACGAGCATATCTAGGTTGTGGTGGTGGTTTAGCAGCAGTAGCAGACGAATATTTAGTGGCCAATGAGAGCTCACGGCTGCTCACAGGTCTGTCGACGTCACTCGAGTTGATCAGGCCGGGCCGATGACCGCAAAGCGAAAATATTGTGCGCGGTTGCTCCTGATACTTGACGAGTGAAGCAGGGTTTCTATCCTTGTGTAAATGTCATTTCCTTGCTGCTTTGGTTAAGGACCGCATTAGGCGGTGTACAAAATTGGAAAAGCGTGTAATGTCATCAAGTGAGACAACTACCTTCATAGGTACTGCTATAACATTCGAAGCACGTTGGGGTTATCGTATCTATCATTGACAGCTCAGTGGCTTCAGATGTCCTTTTTCTCTACCTTGGTCTCAAAGTGTTCAGAGAGTTTCATGGCTCATATTTTGTGGCCTGGCCCACGAGACATCACCTGAGAAGTCGAGTACGCAAAAGAGATCGTAATAATAATGATAATTAAAAGGAATACCCTTTTTTCGCTGTAAAAAAGGATGAACTACTAAAGGGCCCTGCCTCTATTATCATTTTGGCATCGTCATTATCGCCTCACTATCGAAGCTGAGTGGTGTCTAAATCACGACGCAGGCATGTAGCTTTGTTCTTTCTTGTTGTCTGCCAAATATTTTACTTACTGACGTTGTTACGGCCCCTGTGGCCGGCCTTCCCTTTGATGCCAATACACTCTCGCTTGTAGGAACGGAAGAGGTGTGTATTGTCATCAAGTAACGCTCACCCTAACCAATGAGTCTAGCTTGTAGGACTCTAACGTGCAATTAGTGTCTGTCCAAAGGGGACGACCTCCGTAGGTGGCTCTCCTGCTTGATGACAATACACACAGCTTGAAGGACTACTCGTCTTTTCCGCCACGTTCACGATGAGTGGCAAATCATGTTCTAGCCAGCTCGCTAGAACTGTACACCACTCCGCAACGACCCTCCCATGTTTGGATTCTTCGCTTGGTATGGTCAGTACGAAAATCAAACTCTCCTAGAGAGTGTTGTTATCAAGTTTGTCGGACTCTAACGTGAAGTTAGTGTCTGTCCAAAGGGGACTACCTCCATAGGTAGCTCTCCTGCTTGATGACAATACACACACTCGTGTTACCTCCATAGGTAGCTATCCCGCTTGATGCCAATACCACGCTCGTGTCGCTTCTCCCATCCTACGGTTGGCGATACGAGCCTACCTCTATAGGTAGCTCTCCTGCTTGGTGACAATACATCGCTCGTATATGTAAGATAGAGTCTCTGTAAAAGGGGATACCTCCATAAGTAGTTCCTTTGCTTGATGACAATACACATCTTGTTCGCTCGTGTCTGTCCAAAGGGGAGTACCTCCATATAGGTAGCTCTCCTGTTTGATGTCAATACATGTTCGCTCGTCGGGGCAGCATCGCTTACCGTGCTGTTTCCGGGAAGGTTTTCCCTAAAATTGTGCGCTGCAGGAAGCCGGCCCCTGTGGTCGACTTTCCAGTTTGATGCCAATACACCTGAGTTCACCTGCCTCCGTAGGTAGGTATCCTGCTTGATGACAATACATGCCTTTGTTCGCATGGTATGGCCGTACAAAGAGCAATCTCCCCTAGGAGCGTTGTTATCCTGCCTTTCGGTATAATGCGCTCCTAGTGTTCCTGTTTGTGTAAAGAAGCCTACCTCCATAGGTAGCTCTCCTGCTTGATGACAATACACATGTTTTTGTCACGTGTCTTTGTTAACCTCAAACCGTCGTGCTCCGCACCCTTTGGTATTCCACTGAAGAATGCCGGTCTAGACCATGATTTCGTGTCTTCAGGAATATATCTCCTTGCTCCTGGGCACGTGTCCGTATAGGCGTAGTGTTCCTGTCTTCGGGGACTTGAATGAACCCGTGCTCCCCATTACCGGCAGACAGCGTCTTGCTGCGTCTTGGTTTCTCAGCAGATATTGATATTATGGAGTCTATATCTCCATTTGGTAGGTGTCCTACTTGATTTTAGAGAAAAAAATATTACCGGGAACACGCCCTATTTGATGGCAATACACACAAATACAGACATCCATAGGTAGCTCATGGCAGTGGACTGTTAGCTCCGTTATATCATGCCGGCATATACGGCGCGCGGACATTAAGCTCTGGTGGGCCTTACGCACCTGTAGAGTGAGTCAGTGAAAAAAAAGAAAAAAAATGGAGAAAATGGGCACCGACACACCGCCAGATCCCTCATACAGTCATCCAGTTCAGCCACCAAGGTGGAAACCGGCTACTCCATACCACGTAGACAAACCAGAAAACATACCAATAGTCACACAAAGTCAGAATAGCACCTGTTGAGTTTCGTAACAAGAGTGTGCTTTAGTCGAACCGTGTGCCGTCTGCTTTCGAGTACCACGTTACGTTCACGTCGGCCAAGCCTACAACGTTGAAAGCCGAAAATATCCCGTTGAATTCATGTTGATGACCTTTAAGCTGCAACGTTAAAAGTTGGGCCGTAAATTGCACATTGAGGTAGTCTGTGTCGAAACTGTGTGTCAGCTGCACAGTGTACCGGCCCACTCCCACTGTCTTCCATAGAAGACCATAGTGCACACCAGGCCCTCGTCGATGCTGCCTTCAACAGAGACCGCTTTTTGCGTACTTCTAACACCGGAGGGCGCCCCGATTGAAGCGCTCCCTGGCGTGTTGGTGGACATTATCTTTTGGGGCGCTTTTAATTTGGATTGCATTGATTTCCCTTCGACCGGCCGTTTGTGCGCTCTTAATTATTAATCCGATCGAATGCTCGTTGCCCGATTGGCCTAATTGGGGTAAAACCACGCCCACCAAAGGTCGGAGCAGCCATTGCGGACAACGCTTAATTGAGCCGTACGTGTATGTGCAAATGCATGTCTCGCCGCGATGTCCTCTCTCTGTAATGGGTCTCGCGTTTAGCCGTGCGAATCCGCAAGGGCCGCTTGGACCCAGCAAAACGCGGGACTCGCCGCGTACATGTGTGGGGGTCGCCGTGGTTCAATTGTTCCGTCCATTACCGTGGCGACATAAGGCTCTCATTTTAGCCTTCTGTTTGTGCTTTGTAAAGAAGGGCAGCGACCAGTCGGCTCCTCTCATCTTTTTTCTTTTTTTGCTTTTTGATATGCTTCATGGGGCGTCATGGTGGACCCCTCCGAAAGCTTTGCACGTGTCGTTGCAAAATGAAAGAGCCCGTTTCTCTTTCTTCTGGCAGAGAAAGGCGTCTGTTTAATGAATGATTGTTTGGATTTTTATGGTTGTGACGGTTCGCTCTGTGTGCGTGTTTCTTTCTTTTTCTTCTTCTATGTTATGTCGTTAGGGACAACGGTTGGCATTGCAAACACATCGCGAGGAAGAGGTGCTAACACCGCCGTGACGTCACAGAGGTGGTCTCCGTTACTGTGCGGACCTATCCGGACGTATACGGCGGTCCCTCATTGACGCGTTCCGCACACAACAGCGGTCACGTGAGTGGTGAAACGAGGTCAGGGTCCAATAGGATCCATCAGCGTCTGATGTTTCGTTAAGTACGCTGCTATACTTGTGCTCAGCTTAAGAAGGAAAATAAATCTAGTCCGTCAACTACAACTATACGCCGTTGGATATAGGGAGGCGTAATAGCGCGCCAGGAGAAATACCGCAGCGCCACCACGCAGCGTAGTGTCACGTGGCCAGTCTAAACAGCCAATACGGAGTCAGAGTGAGTATGATGAATTACGTTACCCGGCGGAGAAGCGACCGTGACCTCTGTGTGTCCAGCCATCCTATATGCGGCGCAGTAATATTTTGAGAACTGACGCTAGATTTCTTTTCCTTCTTCAGTTGAACACGACTATAGCGTGCTAATTTATAAAATATGATTTATATATTTGACCTTCCGTCATGGAAATCGATATCAAGATTATTGAACGCACTGCTGAAATTGCTGCATTTTTGGGACTTGGGACTTGCTCGTCAGACCTTATGGCCCTTTTTTCTCACAGTCCATCAGCGTAAACTGCACGCTAAATAATTCAGTTCAATAAGGTTCGCAGCGCGGTTCTGCGGTGCAAGCCATTGAGGGTTTTCGGTGCCGTGTCGGTATGTCGTGTGAGTTAACCCTTGTCTGCTCCGCGGGGAAGCCCCCCCTGCGGCGGACGAATTGCAGGTTTCTCCCATTGAGAACCGGCCGGTGACCACGGGAGCGTAGGTAATCGCGCCGCAAATATTATCTCAGGCTAACGAAGGGCGAGCTCGCCCTTGTGATCCAATTTGGGGGGGCGAAGTTGGGAAGGAACATGAAATGCACTCTCGGACTCTGTTTGAGCGAGGAGGGAGCGGTCTCTAATGAACTAGCTGCGGGTGTATAGCGTTCCAAAGAGTTTCAATGGGCGGTTGGGAATGTAATAAAAACATCCGTTTCTGCAGGCCTTTCTGTCCGTACTCTACGTTCCGTACGTGAGCGTACGGAAGGGGGAAAATTGGAACACGGATTAGGTCATCGCGTGTGAGAGAGTGCAAGTTTGATTATGTAGATGCTATACTTGTCGCCTCATGGTGATGGCATTACTGGGGGAGTGCTGTGCTGTGCAGTAGGTGACTTGCATAAATCTCATGGCATAGGAAGAAGATGGCGGTGTGTGTGATGTGCATAATGTAGAAAAGATCAAAATAGTTGTCATAATTACGGGTGAGCGCGGATATCATTGACAGCATCCGCGTCCGCAACCATACTAGTTGACATAGTGTTGATTTATTTATTTATTTATTATACCTTAGAGGCCCATACGGGCATTACATAAGGGGGGGGACGAAATGATAACATCGCAGCATAGCAACAGTAGCGAAACAACAAAAGCGAACAACACACACACAAAGTGTCAAAGGCACACAATCTAAACGAAATACACGGGAACGTGACTGACATATGACAGAGGTGTGTCATATGAGTAGATCGCACAGTCCTCTTTTAAACTCAATGGGGTTGGTGATCGTAAAAAAAGATTAGGGTATAAGGTGTTCCATTCGGAAATCGCTCATGGGATGAATGACCCGGAAAACCTCAGCCTACGAGCTCTAGGGCACATGATATAGCAAGGATATTGAATTCGAGTTAGTCGACGATGAGGAGTAGACAAATCAATGTTGACGAAAGGAACCTGTGAGTATATAATCTGTGGAATAAAGACAGCTGTGCTATTTTTCTACGAATAACACGTGGGGGGCTGCCAACATCCTGTTCTAAGGCTATCCATTAGGGTGTATCCGCACTCGCGCAGATATTGAGCATATTCGCATATCCACGGTCATTGTACGAGAAGTGTTCAAGTCAAACCGGGACTTTTCATTTTTCGCAAAAGTAAAATGAACTTACAGGCGAGAAATTAGTTTTATTTTTCAACGTAATCTCCAGCTGCACTAATGCACTTGTCCCAGCGTTTCACGAGGGCTTGGGTGCCAGCAGTGTAGAAATCATTACCGGCTCGTGGCAGCCACGATCGGACCGCATTCTTGACCTCGTCGTCGCAGCTGAAGTGACTGTCCCCAAGGAGCGCGTTCAGTGGCCCGAAGAGATTGAAATCGCTGGGGGCGAGGTCTGGACTGTAAGGAGGATGTGGCAGTAACTCCCAGCCAAGTTCCTGTAAGGTGCGTGTCGAGAGACGCGCGGTATGCTTGCGTACATTGTCCTGTAGGAGGAGGACTCCTTTGGTGATGAGGCACGGCCGCTTTTGCTTCAGCGCTTTATGCACATCCCTGAGAACCTGGCAGTAATATGCACTATTGATGTGAGTGGTTCCACTGAGCAGAAAATCAACATGAACAACGCCAGCCTTGTCCCAGAAAACCGTGGACATGACCCCGCAGACGGGGTGCTTCGGAACTTCTTGGAAGCTGGCGAGCGCGGATGCTTCCCCTGTTTTGATGCGCGTTTAGACTCGTGAGTGAAATTGTGCACCCACGTTTCATCGCACGTGATAATCCGATCAAGGAACGGCCGTCCTTCAGTGTCGAAACGGTACCTTAGCTCTTGGGAGATTTCCAGTCTTCTCTGCCGGTCAAACACGGAGAGCTGCCTCGGGACCTAACGGGCACTAACTCTTTGCACCACTCAAACGCTTTGCTGCGGCTAAGTGTATCGTGGCCATACTGAGCCTGAAGTCTTCTGTGAATTTCAGATTACTTTACGCCATTATTCACGAGAAACTTCGTGACAATTCGCTGTTCGATGTGCGCGCTCACGTCGTTGTCGGCCACCTTGTCCAGCACGTGTCTTCTGTTTCGCATAAACTTTGGACCACTACGTGGTGAACGCGGAGGCCTGTCGCGTGTGAAAATGACGAAAAAGAAGTAGCGCGAGCCATTTGTACACTCAGGAGACAGAAAGTCCCGGTTTGACTTGAACACCCTTCGTATGTGTACAATAACAACAACTTTATTTTGAGATGGATAGTGGGGAGGTTCATCGCCAGAGGCGATACTCTACCCCATTGCTGGTGGGGATGTGGGGAATAAAATAATGAGCCCCTTCACAATAACGATCGAAGTCCGATGGTGTCCAGAAATGTCAAAAGAGCTTTGAGCGCAGATCGTTGCTGGGCTGGATTGGGCAAGGGACCAAGCAATTTCGATAGGTAGAAGAGGCGATAGTCCAGCTGACTAAGAGACTCGGAGAGTGCGGTCCGGGAAGGTTGGTAGTGGGGGCAATGAAGAAGAATGTGCTCCAGATCCTCAAGGTCATCACAGTGGCAGCAGGAGGGAGAGTCAACTTGTATGAAGCGGTAACGCCAAGTAGCTTTAAATTCCACATCGAGTCGCATTCGGTGGATTAATGCAGCATCTTGACGAGAGGTGTATCGTGGCATGCGGAAAGCGAGCGTTGGATCAACTCTGCTCAACATAGATGGGGGGGGGGGATGTCGGTTGTCCATTGGCAGGAAGCCAGGGGTGTCACGAGGCGACGCGGAATGGAACAGCGGTCTCCTCTCAGCAGAAGAATACTGGTCCGTTTCCGATACGAGAGTGCTGCTTCTGCGGCGCTGTCGGCCTGCTCGTTCCCCACGACTCCACAATAGGCTGGAACCCACTGGAGAACTAGCCTGTGGCCTGCTGAGTAGACAGTGTGGTAAGCCATTAACGCATCTGTGACTAGGGGTGCGGATGGGCCTCGTGTGCCGGAATTTTCAATAGCTTGAAGTGCAGATTTGGAGTCTGTGAAGACTGCCCATTCCCGCGGGGTAAAATCAGCGATGTGTTGTATAGAAAGAAAAGGATAGCATAGAGTTCCGCAGCTGTTGAGGAGGTTGGATGTGAAAGGCGTCGTCATTGCACTACGCCTTCGGATTGTACGACGAAGGCTGAGGCGGACTTGTTGTGTAGGAAACAATCCGCATGACAAAAATTAATATTTTAAAAGAGTTTTCACTCTGCACGGAAAGCGCTCAGGAACATTGTTCCATCCACAATTTTCCAATAAAATGCAGTTAACGGTGTAGAGGACGGTGGTCTTCCTCTACACGAGTCCCGACCGGCGATGATGGTATGCCACGGAGAGGCGATGACGGTGGCCTATCTCCATGGCCGCGCCGGTGGAACTGAAGCCGGTGCTCCACGCGCGTGGCCATCGTTGTCGTCGTTGTCGTCGTCCGCTACAGGGGTCCCCCGGCCGTCAGATGCGTTGCGGACGCATCGCAAGAGCTGGAGTTAACGGGCGACCGTGGGAGGCGTATAGGCGTGGCGACGTGTGGTCGAACAGGGGCACGGCACACGTTGGCGGCGTTTCAGAGGGGATGAAGACGGGAACAGCGATCCGTGTGTAGGTAGTCATCCTTGCGGTAGGTGTGGACGGGAACAGCTATCCGTCGCAGAGAGAGTGAGGCGCTCGGTGTCGTGGTCCTGGGGTGCCGCGACCGGCACGGGAGCCGAAGCTCGATAGTCCCAGGTGGAGTGAGTGAGGTGCCGAGACGGGCTTAAGTGTGCCGAGGCGTCGGCTGCCGCGACTGCCGCAACCGGCAGGTGAGCGCAAGGCTCGAGTGTCGCGGCCGGCAATGAGAAGCGTGAGAAGACTTGAGCGAAGAGAGAAGCGTAGGTGAGAGAGAGCGAAGAGTGCGGTAGGAGAGAAGGTGGGGGCCGAGTGTGCCGGAGGTAGTAGTGCTCGATGGCGTGGTCAGAAATTTGAGATGATGAAGGGCCGAATTGCTCTGGACGTGATGTTCTTTGTCCGGGTCACCAAATGTAGAGGACGGTGGTCTTCCTCTACACGAGTCCCGACCGGCGATGATGGTATGCCACGGAGAGGCGATGACGGTGGCCTATCTCCATGGCCGCGCCGGTGGAACTGAAGCCGGTGCTCCACGCGCGTGGCCATCGTTGTCGTCGTTGTCGTCGTCCGCTACAAACGGCACATCAATGCCAATTTAACACAATTGGACGACATTTTTTATTGATTGCGTGCTCTTAATTATGAGTCCACCAATCATGAATGCTGATCTGCGGATATCCACTTTGTTATGCTTATTTTCTCAGCGCGGATTTCTAAAACGTTTCATCTCTTTTACAAACTAGTGTATAGCGCGGATATCCATGAGGATCCCGGGAGTGTAACAGCATAGAGCCCCGCCCGCGGCTCGCCGCGCGGGCCTCTTGTTGGCTGTGTGCTCCAAGTCGGGCCGGGCCGGGTCGGGTCGGGTCGGACTTGCGTGCCGACAAAGATGTTTCCGAGACCCTGGCTCGCCCGGTTCACGCCGCTATTTTCACACAATACAGGACTTGATGAAAGAATGAAGCCCCTAAAAAGGTTAGGCAGCTGTTGGACTCTAACCCACATCTTCTGGATTACCATGCCCAAGGCTCCTACCAATTCAGCTAAGCTAACACACCTCCACAGCGACTTCCAATGGTGCGTTATCTGAAGGGACAAACCAACCACGCTCTCACTCATCCCACTTTCACTCTTAGATGTTCTCTCACTCGTACAGACATTCATACGACGGGATCGACACGAGCGGCATCTGTTGAATGTGATGGCAATTGATGTTCTGATGACAGACATCCACACGTTGCGCAGCTTGTAGGTGGTATCGGACAGATACTTGTAAAACAGAAAGTTCGTCGATTGGTGCACCCGTTCGCGAAGTATTTAGCCCGGGGATTTAAGCGAAACACCCGGTATATAGAACTACGGGAATCATAATCAACACTATACCACAATTAATGGACATCTAGTAAAGGAGACATTGACGGTCACCGCGGTGACGTATTTATGGTTATTTTTGTTTCTTTTATTTGAAAGTCGTAAAGCAAGAAGTTTAGAGTGCTGATGACACTATCTATATACAATTTCATATGGTGCGCATGCTTCTTCATTCACTTTCGTGAAGCACTTTCGACTGCCAGTTATTCGAATGGCAGATCCTCTTAAGGGCATGAGACAAAACGACTGAAATTACGGTTATTAGCCTGGGGGGGGGGGGGGATCGGCTCCTTCCCAGAAATGGGTGGTGCGCATCGCAACCACGCGACCCTATTGTCTGTCTCGTGAAGCGGATGTGCACGCCTAACGACGTTCAACTATTTACATCGAGCGTGTGGGCGGCATGATGGCTCGGAGACTTCGCGACCAACTTGGTATCCCTTACTATGGACCTCCTATACATACAAGCGTGCTCCCTTGTTGACGGTGCGCTGGCATTTTATGATTACTGCGAGACCCTCGAAAGATAGACGTTACTTGCGCCTTTTCCAAACACCTTCCGCAATTTCGTGTTTGGGGTAAAATGCGGTCTTCACGCAAGTAATATATAGTTGTTGTTGCGTGTGGGTTTCTCGAAATGGTTTCAAGGAAAATATCCCGTGGCGATGTGAAGCGTTGAAGAACGCTAATGGCAGTTGGTCTATGCCTTGTACCTGAGTATACACCTACACCCTATACATAAAAGCATGTGGTGGTGGCATGCGGTGGCTCGGGTTGAGCGTCATGGGCCAACTTTGCGACAATTGTGTATAACGCGAATTTCAACGATATACCTGTTGTGTGTAGATGCTGTCACTTTTGTATGTGACACAGATATATGCACAACTACTTTAGAGAGACGTGTACTGCCTTGTGATCTGTGTAGGGCTGGGTAGCAGGACAAAAATATTACTAAAATCTGGACAAAAGCGGGACAGGAAACGCTGAAACATCGGGGCACTTTGCGGGACAACGTACCCATAACTCTGAGTATGTCAAAATTGCTCTGATTAGCTTTAGATTAGTTAACTTGTTTTACATCACCGAAACCGACAGTCAACAGACTGAAGAAGAACACAGAAGGAGACAGAGAAGAAGATTAGAAGAGGCGTTTTTTTTTATATATATATATATATAGCCACAGCGAGTTCACGAGACCCGCTGTAAAAAAGAAAACTTCATCGCAAAACACGCTCTGGGGAACCATTTCTACGAATCGCATCGTTTGCTTTCCTATTTTTTTGTGAATGGGAGGTGTACCCTTTTTTGTGACACTTCACATTTATGCTATAGTGTTATGCAAGTAATTTTAGGTGATGTTTTGACTATGGTGTTTTTAGGTGTCATTGGCGACGTTTGTATGATTTGTTGCACTATACAAGTAGGCCTTGTGCTGTCCGTGGGCAACCAATTAAAAATAAATAAAGCAATGAAATGGAATGTTGGTTGTCACAGAAAGGCGTGACCTTTGCTGTTGTCGCGCCAGAAAACATCAAATCAATCAATCAAACAGACAGACGTACGCACCGCTGTCTCCTCAAATCAGCACTCTAAAGACACTTCAACGCACAACACCCTCCAAATGAACGGTCATTCAGGTTGACGCATCATCTTTCCTACTTTGTTGACAACAGTGCCTTACGCCTTTTTGTGGCAATTTACACGCTAATTACACGGCAGTTACACGCTAATTGTCACATAGAGGCCGTATACCCTTCTGTGTCTCTCTCTTTCTCTCCTGAAATCAGCAGCGACAACTGTGTCATTCGTGATGATGAAAGGCGCAGAGCTCTGTTTTTTTTAGAGAGTGTATGATTGCTGAGTGCGCTTTCTTTGTACGCGCCCTTCCCATTGTTTGCAACGGAGCACACGACCTAGAGTGCCCTCCAAAACCAAGACGCTCTCTCTTGACCTGCCTAAGAACCTTCATCGAAGCATCGCAGGTATACACACCCATAAGCTGTCACCTCAGCGTATATCCTCCCAGACCCAGTGACGCATCTTGTGTTGTGCCGACGAAAAACTGCTTCGATCCCAGTGTTTTCGGGAAATCTTTCCGACAGAAAGCCACGATAGCTTTATATCTTCCCGTCTCGTGCCGTTGCACTTATGGTTTCCATCTGGCGTCCGACGGGAAATTGAGTTGGAATCCGCCTCGATCTTGTTGTCTCTCATCTGGCACCGTTGTTGTATGTCTGTTGCCGTCACTGTTTGTTTCGAACGTTTGGAGGGACGACACTTTCGAGCCAGCAGGAGTCACCGGGAAAAGGCGGGACAAGATTGGCGTTCGGCGAAGGTCGTTACATACTTCTCAATATCTGTCAAGTCCTCCTTGGTTTATTGAACTTACCGAGTGCTCAGTGTGAGGCTCCGTCGCAACTTTTTCCTTTTTTATTGTGGACTCCTCAGAAAATAAGCTTGTAATGTCAAGGTTCAGGTAGGGTCCTGCAATGGCCAGCAGGGCTGGATGAAGCCAGAATTTTTCTGAGAGAGGTCTAGTTTTGGACAGCATGCTACATACAGTGAATAGATCGATTGATGTACTCTGTGACGACAGGATTTGATGGGAGGTGGGGGGGGGGGGCAGTCAGGACATGCGGTTCTCCTGGATCCGTCGCTGGGGAGCAAGAGTATTGATAGCTGCTGGAGCTGTAGTTTCATCGAGGGAAAGGAGTATCAAAAATTACTGTTACAACATTAGATCGATGCACACTCTACGTTCCGTCTTCCAATGCGTAGGGTGCACAGGCAACATATGCACCTGTGCTGACTACAACGGGTAAGGAAAAAATGATAATAAAACGCCTATCACCGGGGGCCGCCACCGGGCGCCAGATATCAGTTCTCACTCCACTCACTTTCCTAGGGGAGCGGTCCTCTCTCCCTGGGACTGGGTGGGGGGTGGGGGGGGGGTGACCTAGCACCGGCAGTGCTGCTGTTTCGGTATTTGCATCACCAATTGTCACAAAAAGTCGGCCCAGTAGTCACGACCCCAGTGTTCCCTCCAGCACCGTATTACCATATCGGCAGGCAGGTCGCGCTTGGCAGGAAAACGCAACGACCATCTCTTCTTCCGATTTCCAACCACCTGAATTGCGTTTAAAAATGTTTCAAGGCCAATCAAGTATCGGAACGGTGTTTAGCCATTGGGTGACCTATTGGCTGCATTCCCAACGCAGGCCGGATGAGCACGCCCTGAGCTGCGTGGTCCACGTATACCCTATAGGGCGTGCACGTATTTGAGCGGCTTTTCCACGGAATTCTAAGCTAGTCCAGACGTCATCCTTCGTCCTGTACTGTCTTGCAGCTGTTGACTTTACGTCCGGAAGTGTGGCACACTTCTAATCCAAGCTATGAGCTCCGTGGGGCCCCACCAAAAGTGAAGACCGTCGCGGAATATTAGCGTGCCGCAAAAACGAGTTCCTTCTAGGGTTTCTTCTTCTTTTTTTTTTCCCCGGAAGAGGGGGCTGCGTGAAATGGTAGAATAGGGTGCCTATGGTAGAAGACAACGAAACACCAACTCGAAGGTCTGGGACGTTTTCGAGTGGGAATAATGACTGGCCAGAGGAGGCAGGTCGATCATTGGGATCACAAGAGGACGGGTATATTCCGTTTTGGCAGAATTCCTCTTTTATAGCCGGTTTGATGGATTCTTTTTATTTTATTTTTTTTCTTCTTACGGTTAAGAGTTCTGGAGCTTGAACTATACAGAGCGTGCTTGTTTGTTTCGTGTCGTTCGTGTCTGAAGCTGGGGTATTCACGATCAATTGCCGACGAGCGCCATGTTACCATATAGACCTGAATTTTCTCTGGACCCACTGCGCCGCCATTTTGTTTAGACTGTGGCGCCACGATGCGGCCATGCTTCGGCTCAGTCCATTGGCGAATGCGTACGCTTGGGATAGTGCTCGTTGTGCAGGCACCCCCTTGGCTTTAAAGATGCGTACTCGTGTATTCTTCTAGTGATTCGTCAGGCTTAGGAATGAATTAGCGCAAAAACCGAAATCACCAAAGAGTGCTAATAAACTTCCGCGGTACTCCTGGTGCTATATGCGGTTTCCACTTTGTTGAACCATACGTCGAACATACATTAATATTGCCTGAATGAAACGAAGTTTTGTCGTCTGCATACTTATGCCTATATGTCCTCTGTTGCTCGGTTGTCTACTGACTTATATACTGCAACCGCCAGCGGCATAATTATCTTAAAACAACAGTTTCAACGACGTTTTCGCCGCAACAGAAGGACTGTAAACCTCGCGCTGTGGGGCGCGTTTAATCGCACCAGAACGGAGAAATGCAAACGCCGAACACGTCGACAAGTTAATCGGACTAAAAGTTTCTACGCATTCGTGGAACCTCTGCAGCGGTAAACGCACATACGATAGCCTGTTAGGGTGGCGTTATTTTAACCTTCCCGGCCGGCTGCGAGCCCTTCGCTCGCATTAAGGCAAATTAACGCCGACACTGGCCAATCGATGGAGCGAGAATCGAAGCACAGGAAGACGGTTCGTGCCTATCGTCTGCTCTTTTCTGTCTTTCTGTTTTTTTTTTCCTACCAGTATTGGAGATAGCGTGAAAGCGACATTGACTAGGCAATTAGCCTCTTTCAGGCACATTTCTGCCCTCCAGAGCCTCGTCTCTATCGTAAAAAAAAGCTAAATAAGAAAAAAAAAAGGCCACTTCCGTTAATGCTTATGATCGTTTCTGTCTTGCTACTTTTTGTTCGTTCTTTCGCAGTTTGGACTAAAGTGGGTCCCCTAACACTTTTCCAGAGGTCAAGCGGGGCTTTGCTGCTAACAATGGTATTAGACAGGCCGTTTCGTAGTCTCGTCGGGCACTTTAGGCCCGTTCTTCTTCATTCGGTGCTGGACGGGACGGGTAAAGTATGCTGTGCGGCACTCGTCTCGGTTTCGTGGACCTCGTCATCTATTAGGCATGGCTTCTCCTTTCTTGATCACTAGGTGGCGCTTTCTGTGGTATCTTGAAGAAGCGATTTTCATGTGGCTAAATTTTTTTTGTGGACGTTCTAGAAGCAAAGGAAAAAAAAATGTTGTGTATGTTCATTGGTTAGACACTCGACAAATGGTTCTTTAATGTCGGAAATAAATTTTATACTCGGGTACAATAAGTCCGCTTTCGCTGTCTAGGTCCATTTGGTTACAGTTTTTACTCCATATACAGGATGTTCCAGGAAACATGTAATTGAATTATAATATAAAAAAACTACGCCACCTAGAATCATGCAGTCAATGCCATTTGTTCTTACGAGGTTTTTGCCACCTCCTGGTGTGAATGTCAAGTTTTCTGTATATATATTTATATACCAGTGATATAAACTTACACAAAAGGAACAGGAGTTATCCCTTTCGCAGTTCGTGACTTATGGTCGATAGAAAAAACGCAGTTTTCCTCCCCCTCTCTCTCTCCTTCTCGAGAAGCGCGGCAGTGCGGAGAGGCCTTGGATTGGTCTCCTCAAACGATCTCGAGTGGTGATTGGACAAATCGTTTTGCTTAGCCCAATGAGAGCGCGCTCCGCATTGTCGGCCTTCTTGAGTAAGAGAGAGAGGGGAAGGCGTAAATTGCGTTTTTTAATCGATCATAAGTCACGAACGGCGCAACGGATAACTCCCATTCTTTTTGTGTTTGTGTCACGGTAACGACATGTGTCATTCCGCGAGGAGCGATTTTCGCACTTTATTGCCGTTTCAAGATACTCTATCGCACTTTAGTGCCCTTTCAAGGCACTCTTTCGCACTTTAGTGCCCTTTCAAGAGACTCTTTCGCACTTTTGTGCCCTTTCAAGAGACCCTTTCGCACTTTAGTTCACTTTCAAGGGACTTTTTCGCTCTTTAGCGCACTTTGAAGAGGCTCTTTCGGACTTTAGTGTTCTTTCAAGAAACTCTTTCGCACGTTAGTACCCTTTCAAGAGACCTTTTTGCACTTTAGTGCCCTTTGAAGAGACTTTTTTGCACTTCAGTGCCCTTTCAAGAGACCCTTTCACATTTTAGTGCCCTTTCAAGAGACTCTTTCGCACTTTAGTTCACTTTCAAGGGACTTTTTCGCTCTTTAGCGCACTTTGAAGAGGCTCTCTCGGACTTTAGTGTTCTTTCAAGAAACTCTTTCGCACGTTAGTACCCTTTCAAGAGACCTTTTTGCACTTTAGTGCCCTTTGAAGAGACTTCTTCGCACTTCAGTGCCCTTTCAAGAGACCCTTTCACATTTTAGTGCCCTTTCAAGAGACTCTTTCGCACTTTAGTGCCCTTTCAAGAGACCCTTTCGCACTTTAGTTCACTTTCAAGGGACTTTTTCGCTCTTTAGCGCACTTTGAAGAGGCTCTTTCGGACTTTAGTGTTCTTTCAAGAAACTCTTTCGCACGTTAGTACCCTTTGAAGGGACCTTTTTGCACTTTAGTGCCCTTTGAAGAGGCTTTTCCGCACTTCAGTGCCCTTTCAAGAGACCCTTTCACATTTTAGTGCCCTTTCAAGAGACTCTTTCGCACTTTATTGCCCTTTCAAGAGACCCTTTCGCACTTTAGTTCACTTTCTAGGGACTTTTTCGCTCTTTAGCGCACTTTGAAGAGGCTCTTTCGGACTTTAGTGTTCTTTCAAGAAACTCTTTCGCACGTTAGTACCCTTTCGAGAGACCTTTTTGCACTTTAGTGCCCTTTGAAGAGACTTTTTCGCACTTCAGTGCCCTTTCAAGAAACCCTTTCACATTTTAGTGCCTTTTCAAGAGACTCTTTCGCACTTTAGTGCCCTTTCAAGAGGCCCTTTCGCACTTTAGTTCACTTTCAAGGGACTTTTTCGCTCTTTAGCGCACTTTGCAGAGGCTCTTTCGGACTTTAGTGTTCTTTCAAGAAACTCTTTCGCACGTTAGTACCCTTTCAAGAGACCTTTTTGCGCTTTAGTGCCCTTTGAAGAGACTTTTTCGCACTTCAGTGCCCTTTCAAGAGACCCTTTCACATTTTAGTGCCCTTTCAAGAGACTCTTTCGCACTTTAGTGCCCTTTCAAGAGACCCTTTCGCACTTTAGTTCACTTTCAAGGGACTCTTTCGCACTTTAGTTCACTTTCAAGAGACCCTTTCGCACTTTAGTTCACTTTCAAGGGACTTTTTCGCTCTTTAGCGCACTTTGAAGAGGCTCTCTCGGACTTTAGTGTTCTTTCAAGAAACTCTTTTGCACGTTAGTACCCTTTCAAGAGACCTTTTTGCACTTTAGTGCCCTTTGAAGAGACTTCTTCGCACTTCAGTGCCCTTTCAAGAGACCCTTTCACATTTTAGTGCCCTTTCAAGAGACTCTTTCGCACTTTAGTGCCCTTTCAAGAGACTTTTCCGCACTTTAGTGCCCTTGCAAGATACCCTATCGCATGCACTTTCAAGGGACTTTTTCGCACTTTAGTGCCGTTTCAAGATACTCTATCGCACTTTAGTGCCCTTTCAAGGCACTCTTTCGCACTTTAGTGCCCTTTCAAGAGACTCTTTCGCACTTTTGTGCCCTTTCAAGAGACCCTTTCGCACTTTAGTTCACTTTCAAGGGACTTTTTCGCTCTTTAGCGCACTTTGAAGAGGCTCTTTCGGACTTTAGTGTTCTTTCAAGAAACTCTTTCGCACGTTAGTACCCTTTCAAGAGACCTTTTTGCACTTTAGTGCCCTTTGAAGAGACTTTTTCGCACTTCAGTGCCCTTTCAAGAGACCCTTTCACATTTTAGTGCCCTTTCAAGAGACTCTTTCGCACTTTAGTTCACTTTCAAGAGACCCTTTCGTACTTTAGTTCACTTTCAAGGGACTTTTTCGCTCTTTAGCGCACTTTGAAGAGGTTCTCTCGGACTTTAGTGTTCTTTCAAGAAACTCTTTCGCACGTTAGTACCCTTTCAAGAGACCTTTTTGCACTTTAGTGCCCTTTGAAGAGACTTCTTCGCACTTCAGTGCCCTTTCAAGAGACCCTTTCACATTTTAGTGCCCTTTCAAGAGACTCTTTCGCACTTTAGTGCCCTTTCAAGAGACTTTTCCGCACTTTAGTGCCCTTTCAAGAGACTTTTCCGCACTTTAGTGCCCTTGCAAGATACCCTATCGCATGCACTTTCAAGGGACTTTTTCGCACTTTAGTGCCGTTTCAAGATACTCTATCGCACTTTAGTGCCCTTTCACGGCACTCTTTCGCACTTTAGTGCCCTTTCAAGAGACTCTTTCGCACTTTTGTGCCCTTTCAAGAGACCCTTTCGCACTTTAGTTCACTTTCAAGGGACTTTTTCGCTCTTTAGCGCACTTTGAAGAGGCTCTTTCGGACTTTAGTGTTCTTTCAAGAAACTCTTTCGCACGTTAGTACCCTTTCAAGAGACCTTTTTGCACTTTAGTGCTCTTTGAAGAGACTTTTTCGCACTTCAGTGCCCTTTCAAGAGACCCTTTCACATTTTAGTGCCCTTTCAAGAGACTCTTTCGCACTTTAGTTCACTTTCAAGGGACTTTTTCGCTCTTTAGCGCACTTTGAAGAGGCTCTCTCGGACTTTAGTGTTCTTTCAAGAAACTCTTTCGCACGTTAGTACCCTTTCAAGAGACCTTTTTGCACTTTAGTGCCCTTTGAAGAGACTTCTTCGCACTTCAGTGCCCTTTTAAGCGACCCTTTCACATTTTAGTGCCCTTTCAAGAGACTCTTTCGCACTTTAGTGCCCTTTCAAGAGACCCTTTCGCACTTTAGTTCACTTTCAAGGGACTTTTTCGCTCTTTAGCGCACTTTGAAGAGGCTCTTTCGGACTTTAGTGTTCTTTCAAGAAACTCTTTCGCACGTTAGTACCCTTTCGAGAGACCTTTTTGCACTTTAGTGCCCTTTGAAGAGACTTTTTCGCACTTCAGTGCCCTTTCAAGAAACCCTTTCACATTTTAGTGCCTTTTCAAGAGACTCTTTCGCACTTTAGTGCCCTTTCAAGAGGCCCTTTCGCACTTTAGTTCACTTTCAAGGGACTGTTTCGCTCTTTAGCGCACTTTGCAGAGGCTCTTTCGGACTTTAGTGTTCTTTCAAGAAACTCTTTCGCACGTTAGTACCCTTTCGAGAGACCTTTTTGCACTTTAGTGCCCTTTGAAGAGACTTCTTCGCACTTCAGTGCCCTTTCAAGAGACCCTTTCACATTTTAGTGCCCTTTCAAGAGACTCTTTCGCACTTTAGTGCCCTTTCAAGAGACTTTTCCGCACATTAGTGCCCTTGCAAGAGACCCTATCGCATGCACTTTCAAGGGACTTTTTCGCACTTTAGTGCCGTTTCAAGATACTCTATCGCACTTTAGTGCCCTTTCAAGGCACTCTTTCGCACTTTAGTGCCCTTTCAAGAGACTCTTTCGCACTTTTGTGCCCTTTCAAGAGACCCTTTCGCACTTTAGTTCACTTTCAAGGGACTTTTTCGCTCTTTAGCGCACTTTGAAGAGGCTCTTTCGGACTTTAGTGTTCTTTCAAGAAACTCTTTCGCACGCTAGTACCCTTTCAAGAGACCTTTTTGCACTTTAGTGCCCTTTGAAGAGACTTTTTCGCACTTCAGTGCCCTTTCAAGAGACCCTTTCACATTTTAGTGCCCTTTCAAGAGACTCTTTCGCACTTTAGTTCACTTTCAAGAGACCCTTTCGTACTTTAGTTCACTTTCAAGGGACTTTTTCGCTCTTTAGCGCACTTTGAAGAGGCTCTCTCGGACTTTAGTGTTCTTTCAAGAAACTCTTTCGCACGTTAGTACCCTTTCAAGAGACCTTTTTGCACTTTAGTGCCCTTTGAAGAGACTTCTTCGCACTTCAGTGCCTTTTCAAGAGACCCTTTCACATTTTAGTGCCCCTTCAAGAGACTCTTTCGCACTTTAGTGCCCTTTCAAGAGACCCTTTCGCACTTTAGTTCACTTTCAAGGGACTTTTTCGCTCTTTAGCGCACTTTGAAGAGGCTCTTTCGGACTTTAGTGTTCTTTCAAGAAACTCTTTCGCACGTTAGTACCCTTTGAAGGGACCTTTTTGCACTTTAGTGCCCTTTGAAGAGGCTTTTCCGCACTTCAGTGCCCTTTCAAGAGACCCTTTCACATTTTAGTGCCCTTTCAAGAGACTCTTTCGCACTTTATTGCCCTTTCAAGAGACCCTTTCGCACTTTAGTTCACTTTCTAGGGACTTTTTCGCTCTTTAGCGCACTTTGAAGAGGCTCTTTCGGACTTTAGTGTTCTTTCAAGAAACTCTTTCGCACGTTAGTACCCTTTCAAGAGACCTTTTTGCACTTTAGTGCCCTTTGAAGAGACTTTTTCGCACTTCAGTGCCCTTTCAAGAGACCCTTTCACATTTTAGTGCCCTTTCAAGAGACTCTTTCGCACTTTAGTGCCCTTTCAAGAGACCCTTTCGCACTTTAGTTCACTTTCAAGGGACTTTTTCGCTCTTTAGCGCACTTTGAAGAGGCTCTCTCGGACTTTAGTGTTCTTTCAAGAAACTCTTTCGCACGTTAGTACCCTTTCAAGAGACCTTTTTGCACTTTAGTGCCCTTTGAAGAGACTTCTTCGCACTTCAGTGCCCTTTCAAGAGACCCTTTCACATTTTAGTGCCCTTTCAAGAGACTCTTTCGCACTTTAGTGCCCTTTCAAGAGACTTTTCCGCACTTTAGTGCCCTTGCAAGATACCCTATCGCATGCACTTTCAAGGGACTTTTTCGCACTTTAGTGCCCTTTCAAGAGAGTGTCTGTCTGTTGGCAGCCAGTTTGTCTCCAGAGCCGTACCCATCGTTCTACACTCATTTGTTGCTATTTTTGCATCATTACTTTTCATTAGCACCCGGCTACAAGTGCCATGGAGCAGTTAGCATCCACTTTTATATAGGCGACGTGCCCATGTTTTTAGTGTTTTTTAGTTCCAATTCCCAGCTCCTTCTAAACCTTTTTTTGACCCATCATTCAGCCGTACCCGTATCAAGATACCTAGACAGGCTTCTGCTTTTTCTTTTTTTCACTCCTCTGAAAGCGCACGCTTGCTATAAAAGGCATCAGCGCTCATGTTCCCAAGCCTCCCTTCGGCAATCATTTCTTTTTCTTTGTTCTCGCTACCAGAGACTAATGCGAGCCTGTCCTTTTCCTCTTTTTGAGGCGCAACACTTTGGGACCAGTGAAAAACTCGTTAGCGTTAATGAGCCGGTAGCCGCCGTTGATGCCTTCCTTCCTTTCTTTCTTCGCCACCTCCCACACTCGAGCGCAATTGCACTTGACGCCAGATAAGAGGCTCTGGGCCCTCCCCAATTCGCCAGGGCTATCGTGGATCGAGGAAGCCGAGGGCAACACCGTCCAACCTGCGACACACTCAATATTTCATTATTTGCCTTCTCTTGTTTCGGTAGCGGCGCTTTTCTTTCTTCCTTTCTTTTTTTTTACTGCATTCGAAGAGCGGGTGTAATTCGATTGGAGAGGAAGGTTGCCCCTGTACGCTAAAAAATGATAACGGAAACAGAGGAGCAGCGATATCAAGATTTTTTTTTCTGTCAGCTTTTTTCTCTCTTTGTCTCTACGTGTTCGTGACGGACGTCGGCGTCAATATTGGGTCGCATAATTATATGAGATGAGGGATGTTGCTATCATATGAAATCGAAGACAAGATCAACACTGGGCCTCCTGTTGCGAGGCAGGAACGATAAAAGGACATGGAGTAGGATATCGTGTGACTGACTGTCACATGGACATCTCAAACTCCTTCGACCGCGCCCTCTATCGACTCGGTAAAAAATTCGTGAGCCATTTGATTGCGTGTAGGTCTCGAAAGCAAATAAACCTTCTTTAGTGATGCACCTTCCGTCCCAAGGCCTTTGGCAGAATGTTCGGGACCAAATGAGTGCGCAGCACATTTTACTTTCAGCTTTTGGATGTATGTCTTGTTCTATATGGCACTGAATCATGCCTTTGTGGTGTAAGTACCACACCGCACAGAGAGATGTTTTTTTTTAAACACCCTATCTAAATATTATGTTCTACAAAAAACGCCATTTCAAAGAGCACAATGTACAGGACACGCAACTTCAGTGGGTTGGTTTCCATTTAAAACACTGTTTCAGACAACTTTCGTTTCAAGCGAGTGCTTCCCGTGGTCATTTTTCCCCCCAGACAACCTTTTCAACGCAGTTATTACGCCTTTCAGTTGAGCCTCATGCCTTCTTTTACGCGGTGAAAGGTGCGGAAAAAATTACCGACCGCGTGAGGGACGTTCACACATATGTGACACCTATTTTGCCGTGTACTCACACTGGCGGCATTCCTCAGGATACTGCAGCAGAAGGTGCGCGAAACGTCATAGCTTGTTGGTGTCCACGTCATGATTTTTCGTGCTCTTCTAACCACGTCAATAGCCTGCTGCACATTCACAAGACATTGCGTAGCAGACGACTGGGCAGCTGGTGTCGTCTGCTACGCAATGTTTTGTGAATGTGCAGCAGGGTATTGACGTGGTTAGAGGAGCACGAAAAATCATGACGTATAGCGCTCGCGCTCACGTGACACCAGAAGCCAGTTCTTCTAACCACGTAAATACCCTGTTGCTCATTCATAAGACATTGCGTAGCTGTGTCGTCTGCTATGTGAACGGTAAGCCACTTCCGATATTCAAGGGGGTCGTGCGAATGGTCAGCGTAAGACGCGTTCGAAACTTCCGCCCTGTGAGCGTTTTTCTGCTTTTCTTCCACAAGAACGTTCCGTCGGAATGCCACTCGTGTGAATACACGATTACTAAAACGATCAACGAAGCATGACCAGTTCACCAGAACGCCGCTACTACCCCGATGCACAGCGTCTTTTGTGTTCGCATATGGTTAGACTCCACAGGCGAATTTTCAACGTGAGCGTCATTTCGCTATAGGAACATTTCTTGTCGAGAGACGAAATGGGACAAAATGAAGGAAATATTTTGCTCGACCGTCTCGAGTGTTCCCCGCAATGAATGTCTTCTCTCTCCGAGTCACCTCACGTTCTCCCATCGCCTTATTGAATTCCCGAAGAGGAGACGCCTTTCGAATTTGGCCCGAGACGGAAGAACTCTGTCTAATTCTATCGCAGTCGCCGTAGGATACACTACTCTCGGATTGGACTTATTTCCTTGGCTCACTGCCAATTTGCTGTCGTTCGAGATGTTACGTCTAAATCTGGTGCCGTGTGGACTAGTATATTAGGGCGACTGAACGTGACGAGGACCTGCTCAATTTTGCCGTACACGCTTAGAAATGAACTTCACCGCATAGCACGCTCCTAGCCAACCACCATCTCGAATGATATCGTTATCTGTCCTGATTTGTTGAAAACGGGAGGCGTACGCCTTTTTGTGACAATTATGAACAGCATAAGTGTCACAAAAAGGCGTACGCCTCCCGTTTTCAACAAATCAGGGCAGATAACGATGTCATTCGAGATGGTGGTTGGCTAGGAGCGTGCTATGCGGTGAAGTTCATTTTTAAGAGTGTAAGATGAGCAAAACGGAGCTGTACAAACGCCACCAATAGATAAGGAAAGCCTGATCGCTTAAAGGACGTGACGTAGACGTTAAGAGCCCGCCAATAACGACCGTGCCTTTTGCGGCCGTACCTATGCAGACGAGCCGCGTTCAGGTGCATGAGTAGCCAGTGGAACAGGAAGCCTGTGTTTGAAGTCGTGTGCAGCGATTGGCTGGAGCACAAGACATGCGGAGAAAGAATGAGAGGAGGTATCAAGCACGCTTTGTGTGTCCAGGTGCCGAAATCAGTACTCTGTTTATTATTATTATATTTTTGGCCGACTCTGGACGACGTTTGTGACATAATCTAATAATCTAAACTGGTTTTATGTGTACTCTGTTTGGAAACGCCTACTCTGTAGGTGGATAGCTGATTCGGTGCTCCATGTTATGAGACAATGATGCCGCCGGTGTAAGTGTGTTACGTTTGTGATCTTCGCCCCAGAGAACTTTCACAAATCACGTTTCTTGTACTTTTGCTCGTTACACGTCTCTGTGATCTTCCTGCTCGGGATGTAATAATGGCCATGTAGGGTATCTTTTCCTATTCTTTTCTCTGGATGACATACGGTCTCACGGGCAGACGGCGCCTGTGTATACACTAGTCGACGCCAGTCGACCCGTGTCCAAAGCGCCACCTAGCGGGAGCCCTGGCGTAATTATTTGTCCAATGGAAATCCGTGCTCTTGCATACATATATTCTCTGCCCTTCTGCTCGCGGCACGATTACTTTCGCGATTCATCTCGGTACACAGGCTAGCAACACAGGGCGCCCACCAGCGCCGCCGACACGGAATGACGTAGGGCGGCCATAAATCAGGGCTTTGCCGCTGTGGGGCCGACTTATATAAACACGAAATGGATACGCGCTCTGCACTGAGCTGCTGGTTGTAAAGTCACGCCTTTTTCACCACTGCCCTCCCCCCCTTTTTTTTTCCTTCCTTCGTGTGTGTGTGTGTGTGTGTGTTTATATAGTATGTTCTTTCCGTATAATAAAAAGGCGTGACTTTCAGAACAGTTATTTGTTACGCCGTTTCACGGTGGCCTTTAGTTCTTTTTATTTTCCCCCCCATATAGATTCGAGGAAGAAGAACTGGGTGGTGCTAAACGTTAGGCAGAATTTGTCTTTTTTGTTGTTTTTTTTTCTTCTTCTTTATTTGAAAGCAGCCTCTTATTTCTCTTCTTTCTTCCTTTTTTTTCAGTTTTCCGCTTGACTGACTCGTGTTATTTAAAAGATGCTACGTCGGTGGCTTTTCTTGTGTTGCGTCGACACGGTCGACTCGATACCTTCGGGATGTTGTTTACCGTTAAATGGATTAAATTCCGCTGAAGTTGGAAAATTGGGTTTCCCTGCAACCACGGTACGGGAGAGAGGGAATGAAGAAGAGGAGACTTGCATCTCTTCCACTATAAAAAAAAAAGAAAGAAAGAGAGGTAGCAGAAAGCAGAAACGATTACCCGAACCCGTTGAAAACGTTTCGAAACATCGCCGATGCACAGCAATCTTCCGTGTGTGTGTGTGTGTTTTTTTTTCTTTCTTTCCTTTTTTCTTTGTCTTTCTTTGTCTTTGTCTTCGTTTCTGCTGGTTATTCGCTTTAGTGTATGTCTGTTCAAACTCACAGAGTGGCAGGCATGGTTCGCTGTTTCATTGCACCTTCGGGAATTCTGGGGAATGCTGTTTCTTGCCACGGTCTTGGTTGTCGTGTTTGTAAGCCGCATACTACAAAACCCGACGTGGCGCTTCTGTTGGTTTCTGGAAACTGGTGAAGGAGATCGAATGCGCCAGACTTTAAAGCAGTTGAAGCGGAGTTCCGCGCATTCAATTGGAATGTGGAAGTAGTGCAGCTCGGAAACGGATCTACTAGTTTGAAATTCAATGACTAACGAATACCTCACTGGAAGTGCCGACTCCTTTCTGCATAAAAAGGCAGAATAAAATTTAAAAAAACATTTTGTGTGTGCGTGTGCAAACGCGGAAGCGTGGTTTGCGTGTTTATAGCGCCTGGTATTGATCTTTTAGGATAGCCCTTTAGATTAGTTGTGGTTTGATTGAACGGAACTCATACATATGATTTTGCTTGATTCCTCATCATAATCAAAATGAACTTCTTCTTGTCGTCTTGTTTGAGACTTAAAATGGTATGGCATACTGCGAGAGTCAATAAATGCAATGCTGTCTTCGAAATTTAAAGTTGGCTGACAGGCTTTATGTTATCTCGAGGCATGTAATCTGATTCGTGAAGTCGCCAACGCGAATTTTGGATATCACCCGAGTCGAACATTTTTTGGGCTCGTTTTGAATTAAATTGTCGCGACATCCTACAATACATAGAGCAATACAGACATAGAACAATAAGAAGTTCTAGAATAGCGTACCCGATTGGTTTTGGGTCCTCAGTAAACTTCGGAGGCCGTTTGGGCGCACAAGGAACTCAGGCTTTGGTGGCGCACACTATTTTTCCCCGAAATCGCGTGGGTACTCTACGGGGTACTCTACACGTCTAGATGTTACGAGCGACCAGCTCCCGTGGCATAGTGGTTAAGATGATCGCTTTCCACGCAGTGACTGGGAGGTGACACTGGTTCGAATCCTGTCACCGGCTGTGCTGTCTGAGGTTTTTCCTTGGTTTTCCGAAGACTTTCCCGACGAATGTCGGCACAGTTCCCCCTGAAGTCGGCCCGGGACGCCCATACTAACTCCCCTGTCTGCCACTCTTTCCTGCCGTCCTCTCTCCATCTGTCCACGTCTGTACGCCGCTCATAGCCACAGTTGCTTAGCGGCGCTAACACGGAATTAAAAAAAAGAGATATATTATAACGAGAGAGCTAGATAGCACGAGAGTAAAAGAAAACATATACGTCGTTTGGTGTAACATAAATTAACACAACAATGACATTTGGGAGAGACACTTTTATTTTTCAAAGTAAATGAGTTCAAAAGAGGGGGTAGTTCTACACTCTAAGAAAAAAGTTTTTTTTTTTTTTACCTTTTCGGGTAGAAGAGCGTTGTCCCAAATTTTCAACCCTTTTGGGGTAGAAAATGAGGGGCAGGACCAGTTCTGCCCCGCCTCTTCTACCCCAGGGGTAGAACAGACCCACCACATAGCGGGGTGGCAGTTCGGGCTTTCGCAACACGGCGCTCTCTGGTGGGCCATCCATGCAATTTCTGAAATCGTCTATTAGGGGGAATATGTTTAATGCAAAGTAAGAAAAAAGAGAAGGGAAAGGTTAGCCACGGTGTGGGCTCGCTATTCCCTAATGCTTTCAAGCAAACGCGCAAACAGCAGCGCGCAAGCAACGCGCAAGCAAGCAGCGTCTATTTACTTCGTGTCTTCTTAGAGTGTATGACTACCACGTAATGCCGTTGCGAGCACCAGGAGCTTGCATTTTGGGTACCTAATCGGTAATTGGGTAAGCGATAATTAGGTAATTTGAGAAACCATACATTTTAAAGGCACTGTAAAGCAGTGGAGCTATGATCTCATCAAGATTTGACCACCGGCATGGCCGGGCGGGTTAAGGCGTCCCGCTCGTTGATGGTAGCCAAAGTCGTGCTGAAGACTGGGAGGGGGTGGGTTCGAATCCTACCACCGGCTGTGCTGTCTGAGGTTTTCCTTGGGTTTTCCGAAGATTTTCCATACCAACATCGGCACGGTCCCGCCTAAAGTCGTCCCAGGACGCACACTAACCCTCTCTGACACCCACTCTGTCCTCTCCATCTGTCCGCATTTGTACGCCGCTCATAGCCACAGTTGGTCCGCGGCGCTAATGTGACGACCGTCCTCCCGTATGGAAAGAGACGGGCACAAATACAAAATGCGGGATCGGACACCAGGTAGAGGAAACCAGACGAACAACAAGAAGTGCAAAGATAAAACTTTTACTTAACTTAAAAGATAAGATAAAAAGTCTTACAATTAGATACTCGGATACGAAAGTTCCATAAATGAGGAGCACAGCAAGGTAAAGAGGTCACCGTTGAAGATTATAACTCTGTCAGATCAGGCGTTCACAAGGAGCGAAGTAGAAGTCGTACTTGGCAAGGAGTGTCTAGATGTGGGCGCACACTTCCGTTTATTTAACGCTTATTTATGCCCAGGAGGATTCACAGCCTTGCGTTAAGAAGCAATACCACACCCACTGACCTGGGGGAATTGGTCCATATGATACCTAATGTTTGAGGCACGTTCACAGGGAACACTTGCGTTAGGAAGACATTTCAGATCCGCTCCGAGATGAAATATTACGGTCTCTCTGACGGTGTGTTGGATAACTGCACGAACGCCATGTATGAAGCTCTATACACTTGGAAAGGACCAACAACGGGATTCGTCGTAATAACATCATATACCTGTATCCCAATGCACCCAGATACAGAAAAAGAGTCATGAAGCAACAGTAGATCACATCCGGAGTGAGAAGTGTCCGCAATAAGAGTGTCATTTTCACAAGGAAGAATGTCACGTTCACAAAAGAAGATCCCAAGTGGGTCTGTTCTGGTACCCATGAAATGCAGTAATAATCGTGCGACAGCGGCAAATGTCAGCACATAAACATCACGAGCATCACACTAACCCGAAATCTAAAAAAAAAAAAATCATATTGTCATCATCGTTATCACCACACCATCGAACGTGAGTGATGATTAAATCATGACGCAAGCCTGTAGCTTTGTTCTTCCCTGTTGTCTACCAAATTGCGTTATATTTGTCGTCGGTAGTCGTCGTTCAGGTGTTTTCGAAGCGTGATGCTTGTCCCATCCTACAGTTGGCGATACGAGGTGTTCCATTTGATGCCAATATTCATTTTTGAAGCGTGATGTGGGCAAGCTTACGATTGTTCCATCCTACAGTTGGCAATACAATGCACTTGTAGCGGCACTGTGCCTAGCCGACGATGAAGATATCACCGGGCGCGTGTTGCCCACGCTCTTCTGCTCCAGCCACCCAGTCATTCTCATTCTTCTCCCAGCTGTTCGCCAGTAAACAGCCTAGTCCCGCCTTACGCCTCCGGTCTCCTTCATTCTCGGCCTAACATAACTGGTGACCCGGACGTCGAATGCCTGCACCCTCAC
The DNA here is from genome assembly GCF_037126465.1 of Ornithodoros turicata. Taxonomy (NCBI): domain Eukaryota; kingdom Metazoa; phylum Arthropoda; class Arachnida; order Ixodida; family Argasidae; genus Ornithodoros; species Ornithodoros turicata. The sequence continues at coordinate 14,263,010 of NC_088203.1, forward strand.
AGCAGTTATCGCCGGTCATGCCCCTGCTCCGCTCCGGCGCCGATACCGCTGCGGTTACTATTGGAGCTAGCACTTCTGCCGCAGCGGCCGCCCCTGCCGGCATGATGACCCCCGACACCACAGCGGTGCCACTCCGATTTCCACCGTTCTCGACGCAGGATCCTGAGCTGTGGTTCGTTCAGATGGAGCGACAATTTGATGCTCGGCAGGTGTCCTCGCAGGCGACCAGGTTTGGCCACGTCGTCAGCGCCCTGCCCATTGAAATTGCGGCCGAGATTCGCGACCTGATCATGTTCCCGCCGACGGTGGCTCCCTACGACACACTCAAGCGCGACCTGCTGCAGCGAACGACCCTCTCCACCCACCGCCGCCTTCAGCAGTTGGACGATACCTTCATGCGATAACTTTTCCTGCAGTGTTTAGCACCTCATGTCCGAATGGTTCTGCCGGCGACATGACACTTGATGACTTGGCAAGTCTCGCCGATAATATTGTCGACCTACGTCAACCTCCCTTACTTCCACCGACCCCGTAGGAGCGACTGCTTTCATCCCTGCTAGCGCTCCTCAGTCGCCTACCATCGCAGGCCTCACGTCACTTGTGTCTTCGTTGCAGGCAAGCGTTGATCGCCTCACGTCATTGGTGACGGGACTGACCACGTTGGTCATCAACGCATCTGCAAGATCACGATCCCCTTCCCCCTACTACCGAGGCGACCCTCCCCGCCGGCGCAACTCGCCACGCCGCTATCGTTCCCCATCCCCATCGTCCCTACCACGCCAGATTTGGTGCGGACGCCCGTCACTGCTGTCAGCCTTGTGCGTGGCAAGAGCACCAGGGAAACTTCAGCCCCAGGCACTGAGGGCGGCAGCGGCAGCTGGGTCCGGTAGCCACCGCCTCTTTTGCGTCATCGACGCCATCAATCATATTCACTTCCTCGTCGACACCGTCGCAGAAGTGAGCATCATCCCTCCGCCTCCTTCCGACAGCGTTCAGCGTCACACAATCTCACCGCCATCGCAGTTCCCGGAATCCGACGGATGTTTTCGCCATGTCCATCTCGACCTTGTTGGACCCCTTCCACCTTCTAAGGGCAGCGCGTGGTGTCGTGGTTCTGTGGTGTCGTGGGGAACGAGCAGGCTGACAGCGCCGCAGAAGCAGCACTCTCGTATCGGAAACGGACCCGTATTGTTCTGCTGAGAGGAGACCGCCGTTCCATTCTGCGACGCCTAGTGACACCCCTGGCTTCCCGCCAACAGACAACCGACATTCCTCCCCCCTCTATGTTGAACAGAGTTGATCCCACGCTCGCTTTCCGCATGCCACGAAACACCTCTCGTCAAGATGCTGCATTAATCCACCGAATGCGCCTCGATGTGGCCTTTACAGCTCAGTGGCGTTACCGCTTGAGGCAAGTTGACTCTCCCACCTGCTGCCACTGTGGTGCTCTTGAGGATCTGGAGCACATTCTGCTTCATTGCCCTCACTACGAACCTTCCCGAACCACACTCTCCGAGTCTCTTCGTCAGCTGGACTCTCGCCCTTTCTCCCTCTCGAAATTGCTTGGTCCCTGGCCCAATCCAGCCCAGCAACGCTCTGCGCTCAAAGCTCTTCTGACATTTCTGGACACCATCGGACTTCGATCGTTATTGTGAAGGGGCTCGTTATTTTATTCCCCCATTCCATCCAGCAATGGGGTAGAGTATCGCCTGTGGCGATGAAACTCCCCACTCTCCAAGGTCGAATATAAAGTTGTTGTTTAAGGGCAGCGCCTACCTGTTCACTTGCATTGATCGTTTCACGCGCTGGCCCGAGGCCGTACCCATCCAAGACATCACCGTCGACACCGTCGTCCACACGTTCCTCCACTCGTGAGTCGCTCGCTTTGGGGCTCCAGCGGTTATCACCACCGATAGAGGCAGGCAGTTTACGTCCCACCTTTTCGCCGACGTATGCCGCTTCCTGGGCGCTCGCCACCTGCAGACGACGGCCTACCATCCCAGTGCTAATGGCATAGTAGGACGTCTTCACCGAACCCTGAAGAATGCGCTTCGCACTGACACCACTGGCCGCTGGGTGGAGCGTCTGCCCCTTGCACTTTTGGGCATCCCAGTGGCCATCAGGTCCGACTTTCCTGTTTCACCCGCAAGTCTCGTCTTTGGGACGACCCTACGACTTCCGGGACAGTTCTTCGACAGCGCCACGGCACAGCAGCCAGCCCCAGACCCCTTCCTATTCGCTGCTCGCCTGCAGGCCTACTGTGCGGACCTCCGTCCGCCCCCGACTCGCTCATCGTCACGCCCCACCTTCGTTCACACAGATCTGGCCACGTCCACCCATATCTTCCTGCGCCACGACGCCAGCCGTAGACCTCTCCAGCCTCCGTACGACGGCCCGTACCTCGTCCACTCCCGCCAAGGCAAGACTGTGACCATCCAACTGCCGAACCGACAAGAGGTCGTGTCCATCGGCAGGACGTGAAGCCGGCCTTCCTCCTGGCGGACGCCCCGAGCCCAGCGTCATGCATGCCCCTGCAGCACCTTCGCCGAGAAGGGTCCGCTGGGCGTCCGGTCCGCCTTCAGTGCGACTCGTGCCGTCGCAGCCTTCGGTCTAGCGGGGGGGGGGGGGGGGTCCTTGTAGCGGCACTGTGCGTAGCCGACCATGAAGATGTCACCAGGCGCGTGTTGCCCAAGCTCTTCTGCACCAGCCACCCAGTCATTCTCATTCTTTTCCCAGCTGTTCGCCAGTAAACAGCCTAGTCCCACCTTACGCCTCCGGTCTCCTTCACTCTCGGCCTACCACAATCTAGTCGTCGTGTATACACGGAATGAAAAATAACAACACAGCACAGCACTTCAAACGAGGACAGACAGACGGGACAGGAGAAACACTGTGCTAGGCTTCCTTCGGTGCTCCTTTTATGAATAGTTTACTTCGATGCATTCATACCAACTTGCCCGGTTCACCACCGTTATGCTGTCCATTCGATAGCCTGAGCTCTCAGTACTCTTACATCACAATTTTCGTCCCAACTGTGCTCACAGTTTTCTTTAGAAAATTAAAATTTAAAGTTACGTGCAACACTGTGCCGAAGTGGCCACAAATTGAGCATCTTCGTCATGTGCGGCGGTACAACCACATAGCTGGCGCATAACACTGTGTCTAAAATAAGAAAGGTCGGCTACGTAGGCGAAGAAATAGAAGAGGGCGGTGGAACGAATGGAAGGGTCTTCGTCTTTGGACAGCTGAGCCACTTGCGAAAATATAGCGGCGGCGCTGCTATCGCGAACTACAGTGTACGGGCATGCTTTGCAAAGCGTGTCGTCTGCGTCTGAATTCAGATTTTTGTTCACTTCTCTTCTGTTGAGAACAATTATTTATAATTGTAATTGCAATAATAATTGCATTTTTATTCTGCATCTCCTCCTTAATAACTCTATGGTGTGTCCATAGTGGTCGATTGCAGCGCCGCCGTTGACTGTCGGCGCCGCGCGGTAGTCACGCGGGAACATAGATCATTGTTGCTCGACAAATTGTGATTATTTCCCACCAGACGTCCCCCCGAGCCGTTTCACCGCAATTTTACTAGCCAATTAAAAATAGTTAGCGTTACCTGCCACATGTATAACTTATTCTGCTGGGTTTGCAAGCAACAACCTGCTAAAACTGTTGTTCGGACAAAAAACGCAGTTGACCTGAAGGTGCGATCGAAATAGTGGGTGCCTGAAATACATGTAACCGGAATATTTCGTTTCGAAACAGTCGGAGATATTAGAAAATGAATTTAATTTAAACGTCATGATTACGTCACGGTGACGTTGCTTCGGTAGAGGTCTATTGCACCCCTTACTCAAAAACGTGCAACTACTTTACAGAGAGTAACAGTAGGAGAACGCACGTCGTTCGCGTTGACTCCCAAGACTTGGGATCCGTTAAGATCCTGTAACACTTTGTGCCTCAAACTTTGATCACAGTTGGAATCCAGAAAGCGCCCCGTGGCAGTTATCATATTCGATACGACGATTTCATTATCGCTCGCTTGGAGCCTGCAGCAGTGATGCGAGGAGTCAGACGGCGTGACCAGCGAGCCGAATTGGTCGTTTCCGGTTCCGTTGCTACGTCCACCGTTTTGGAGCATGCAGCCAGCGTACAGTTGCCAGAGCAGGAAGAAAAGAAATCCCTGCTTCAGCTGTCGCGTCGGCGTTGATGCGCAAGTGACCTGAAAGGGACATTTCTTACCCGGTATTATAGCGGTGCACTGCTTCTATCGCCTTTTTGTGTGTGTGTGTGTGTCCTCTGCTGGCAGTGCAATGTGAGTGACTCACATTACACTGCCAGCAGACGAAAAACAAAAGGAGAGATTAGGAAAGGACCTAATAGACAAGAGGAAAAACAAAAACACGCGATAACACCCGAAAGCACAATTATCGCACGATTTCCCCCCGAATCTGAGAAAGGCACTTAACCCGAAAAAGCCACTCCCTATTATATTGAATAATAATAATTTTAGCTCTCCGCCCTCGAAGATTTTGAAAGGCCCAGCGAGCTAGGCCAAGCCTTTGGATGAAATGTACGCAAAAAAGGAACAAAAGGCGCGAACACGCCGTAACGAAAAGCAAAATGCAGCACTAAGCACGAGCCTGAGAGCGCACTCGCACTTACACCTCTAAAAAAAGGATCTTATGGCGTCTACAAATGTTTAAAAAGGCAACAATTCAATGAGGCCATAAACAGACAGGCAACCCCGAAAATGTCGTATATAGGCGTTTCTAGGCATTTATAGGCAAATGCCTAAGAATTCGGACTCTAGTCACTAATGTCAAAGACAACGCGTTTAGGTGTTGGCGCACCATTGCTTGGTTACGCCATCGGAAGAGGCCGCGTACGTGTTGTGCATGCAAGGTTTTTCTATGGAGAACGCTTGAGCGTAGCGTAGCCAGAATAGTAGGGAGTTTTAGGAAACCGTGATCGCCCTCCGATTCCTTTTCCGTATCAGCCAATCGGCTAGTGCTACGCTGATAGCTGATTGGCTGATGGGGATACGGAAACGGAGGGCGATCACGGTGTCCCAAAACTCCCTAATACTACACTGTTAAAACAGAACTTCACCACATAGCACGCTCTTAGTCAACCGTCATTCAGAACGATATCATTCTGTCAATGAAAAAATGGCTAGGAAGCAAGCGAGCTGGTGAAGATGATGCATAATGTAAAAACCCCGAGACTAGGAAACACGAAGGGACCTGAGACACAACACGAAGTCTCAAACTTCAAAGACTTCGTGTTGTGTCTGCCCCTTCGTGGTTCCCCAGTCTCGGGGTTTTTATATTATGTATCATTCTGTGTATTTATTTTCTGAAAATGGGAGGAGGCGCCTATCTGGGAGACATTATGCTTGTCCCAGATAGGCTCCTCCCCCTATTTTGAACAAATCATGACACAGAACGATATCATTCGGTATGGTGGTTGGCTAAGAGCGTGCTATGTGGTGAAGTTCTGTTTTAACAGAGTATTTCGGCAGGAGTCCTATACGGGAACTTTACATGGGGAGGAGTATTTCACTCCCGCATTCCCTTTCGCAAATGCACTACCGAAGGTGTGACATTTTTGTAGGTCACACCCCCGAACCCACCATGGCTACGCCAAGTGGTGCGGCACAGTCATGAATAGAGGCACGTTCAAATGCACCGAGGGGGTGGCCTACCATATATCGGTCCATAGACGATAGCGTGTCAGGCGAAAGCGATGTATTCCGGATGAGTCCGTGTCACACGTCTTTGCCAACGTCGCGTGTGACCACAACGGCCAAATCGTTTTGTATATACTGTAATTGCTGTTTCTTGTGTATCGTTTTTTAACTTCGTTCGACCTCGGTAATTATTTTTTTCTTGATATCCTCGCAGTAAAATACGTAGACTCGCGAATTGAGGCTACGTAAAGCCGACCACTCCTAAAGATGTGATAGCGACACCGGCGCTAGGACTCAGCCGATGCAATATGCACTCATGCTTCGGTTCAATAGGCTGTAACATGTCGGGTGAAAGGTACCGTATAATTTGCACTGCGGGATTTCGCGCTTGCAAAACGTGATATAGACAGTCACGTGACTTCGAAATGACGTCTTGCCAATGGTGTGTTAAACAGGACGACACGATGATTTTGCCACAGGCGAATTCTTGGGACTACAAAAATGCCGCGTAGGGCATCCCTGTTGACGGCACGGTATAGGCAGACCCTATGCAACAACTGCGTGACTGCATTGAGAAGTGATTACAACGTCTAGTATCCTGGGTGAGTCTGTTTTACTCCCCTGACACTGAAATTTAATTCCCAGCTAGAGATGCGAAGCCCGAAAAAAAAAAAAACGGAAATTTTTGGGGAAAAGCCAGGTGTTTCGGGTTTTTTCCTCGTCTCCGGAAAAATAGCCCAAAATTTCCAGGCGGCAAAATTCAAAAATGTAAATTTTCGTGCATTTGATGCGTTCCAACCGGCTAACAGTGCCTTATAGGTGCCTCTAATCCGCCAACAACCGCCAACTTAGTGCTCCGTCTGGCCGCTCCGAGCGATCGCCATCGCATTCACATAATGTCGGAGTTATGGTCGGAGTGGACAGGTTGTTCCAATTACCTATCGCTGAGTAGACAGCAGTCTCATGGGATGCTCTGCTCTGCATTTATGCCTAGAGGATAAACACTACTAGAGCTTCTAGCTCATTGTATGCTGTGGTTTGGCCGGCAATGCTTCGACTCAGCAGTAACCACATTCGTTTCCATTGTTTTCAATTTTTCGGAAAAAAACGTTTTTTTTTTTTTCAGCGATTAAAAATTTCCGGAAATTTTGCATCTCTATTCCTAGCACTACAAATAATTCCTGAGCTTCGCGTAAACCTCCATGCATTTATATAGTCTCCGGGGGAGCTAGTGAATGGGGATTGCTGGGACTAGTATAGGGGCTGTGACAATACATCTAGTCGCCAAGAGGACTAACAAAAAAAAAACACCAAAAGGAATTTCTTTGAGGGCGTTCTGTTCCAGTTCCATCCGAAGAACCGGACACTGTGCGCCGGTATACCGGTAGCTTTTGCCTCTCACGTCTCTTCATCGTTATATGTAGGGTTCCGCATTTTCGGTTTTAATCGAAAAACGCCGAAAAACACGCCGGGGAAATTTTCTTTCATTCGGTTTTAATCGAAAAACATTCCAGGGAGAACATTCGAGGGACATTCCAGGAACGTTGACAGAGATAAATTGCTGCACATGCCCAGCAAGTTGTTGATGCATATCAGAGAACCATACATAAATAGGATGGTGGTGAAAAATATCCGTTGACGTTTTCGTTAGCCGTAAAACGCCACCGCAGTTAACAACGCCATGTTCAATGATCAGTGCGGGAATTTCATTGTAATTTCTATTCGCCGATAACTGTCGGGTAAACCATATACACGCCAGGAAAAACATCGAAAAACGCCGATTTCGTGAAAATCAATAAACACCGAAAAACATACGCCGAATCCGCCCAAAAATAAAAACCGATGGTAACCGATGGTAACAAAATGGTAATTTGTGCCTTTATGCCGCCAAACAATTGTGACAATAAGCTACGTCGCGGTGGTAGATAGGGCTATACGTACATTGATTTCAATAGGAGAAACTTTTTGGGAGCGACTTGGACGGTCATCTACACGTCATGTCTGACCGCGTTACCGTTCTTTTAATGCAGGACGGCAGCCGAGGCAACTTGCAGCCATTGGCCGTAAAATACGCAGTGGAGCTCCGCACTCATTACCAGGACGTCCTTGACAGGCTGGAAGAACTGCGCAGGCGGAGGGTGGCCATAGATTTTCCTCCACTCCCGGTAAGTGACTATTACATTGAGTGTAGTCCGTCTTTTCTTCTCTTTGTAGTTTTGAATTAACCGTGACTGAACTGTTTACAGGACGAGACAGACGGTATAAAAGCACCGCAGTACTACAGGCCGGGGAAGTACATGGTAAGCGATGTTCGAGATAGCCCACACTCTAAGAAAAAAGGGTATGAAAATGTGGTAACTTCTATAGCCACCACCTAGGTTAACATAGCGTCCGATATAGGGTGTAAAAGTGTGGTTAAAGCAATTATCATGTATCCAAATTGTTACAAAAAGGCGCACGCCACCCTCTCTCACCGAATCAGAAGCTGTAACCCTATTATTCGTAGGTAGCAGTAGAACTGTGCAACCTTTTAGGCACAACATATGCGACAACTAAAGAGAGAGAGAGAGAAATACATGATGACGATGATATGGGGATGACTTCCGCGACAACTAAAAGTTATAACTGCTCCGCCCTTTTTTCTAAGAGTGTACACTCTAAGGAAAAATGGTGTGAAAAGGTGGTAACTTCTATAGTTACCACCTAGGTTAACATAGCGTCCGATAAAGGGTGTAAAAGGGTGCTAAAAGCAATTATCATATATTCAAATTGTTACAAAAAGGCGTACGCAACTCTCGCTCACCGAATCAGAAGCGGTAACCCTATCATTAGTGGCAGAGAGAGAGTTAGCAGGTAGAACTTCGCAACCTTTTAGGCACAACATATGCGACAACTATTGCCTCCTAAAAAGTGTAACTGCTCCACCCTTTTTTCTAAGCGTGTACATGCACTGTTTTGTAGGGACTTGGTAGATCTGGGACTGAGAAAAAAAACCTGGGGGAGGTCTGAGGAGACTCCTCAGTAGTATACTCAGTAGCTTCGGTAGTGCTTCTGGCACGCGCTACTGTCCTCAACGCTGCTCGTGCGTAGAGCACTGACAAATCTGCTGAGCACGGTACTGAGGAATTTCCTGAGCGATCCTGCAAGCGGGCTCAGGACCCTCCATGGATATAAGCTGCAGACGACAGGAGGCCGCGAGCAGCTACTTGCTGTGGGCGAAGTTGATGAAGGATACAAGGAAGTGCTGTTTCTGTGCCTGTGCTGTTCTCTGTTTATTGATAGTCAGCGCCACGCACTGTGAGTGCACGCGTTTTGTAACTGTTCACCAGCTCGCATAATCCGAGGATAACGACGCCTTGACGAGATAGGTACAGGGTTATCCGATCTGGTTTGGTTACCTTATCATGGATGATAAGTGAATGATAGCGACGGATAGCCCTTATTTCCTGCCTTGTGTGACTCTTGGAGTGTCTTGCGCGCAGCCGTCAAGTTGTCTCCAGGAGCCTGAAGACCCCGAGCCCACGTACGGCGTGTACGGAGTGATGTCGCAGCATGCTCCGGCATCTTCCCCCCAGAGGTAGGTGCACTGCTCGGTTCCTACGTAGATGGCGCACCAAGCTCGGCTTCATAGAGGCTTAGCCAAGGGCTGTCAAATGGAAGTTACCGTGCCAGATATCGCGCTGATGCTACTACAGGGTGTGAGAAGATTTCCGGACGCATTTCAAAACGTTACGAAAAATTGTACATACTAACAATCACAACGCACAATGCTGTAGTTTTGCCAAAAGTTTTATTTGAGATCACCCCCAATGTTATATCGTCAATGTGATAGGAGTTACAAGCTGCAGAAAAATCCGAGCCCATGCATTTTCAATGGCCCATACCACCGTCGTTAGGCTTAGGCGCTCTAAGTTTCATGCTGCATCGGGTGTTAGAGGGCCGCTTCAAAAGCCGGAACTGATGTCGAAGATATAATAAAATGATACTCAATACGCTGCCTTTGAGTTTTTATGCTCAGTAAAAAACATAATACACCATTACAGCCCGAGCACAATGAAACGATACGCAGAAAATTTGCAATGTCGCTCGGTCCTCTTAGCAGACAACACCGTCGTCTGCTTCGTTCATTTGTCTGCACTTTCTGATCTCGGGCCCCTACATCTGCTGCTGTCGTTATTTTTAGGGAAACATCCCACATCATCATCGTCATCCATTCATCTATGTTGTTGTTATTATTCATTTAATTATTTCTTTGTTGTCCGTCAGAAGATTTGAGAAGTGCGCAAGGAGGCTCCGATTGTGCACTCGGCTGAGCGGAGACCACGTTAAAGTGGGCTCAACGGAGTGCGTCCATCGTATCACTCAGAGAAAAATCTATACCTTTAGAGGTATAGAACGCCTGCTCAATAACTTAGCCCTTCTTAGGTATTATTTTATACCCTGCTTACAGGTATAAAAAAATAGTCCTCAACAAAGGGCTATATGTCATACCTTTAGGGGTACAGCTCTATACCCCTGTTCGAGTCTGCACGAGTACCATCATGGTATTAAATCATAGGCATAGACATTTTTAGAGGAGGGAACTAGAAATATCACCTTTGGAGGGAAGACAAGTTTTTGACATACACACACGTACTACAAACACACGCAAACGCATATGATTGTTAAGTAGAAAGCAAAGCTTGTGCACATTACTCCCCATGTAAAAAAAAAAAAAAAACACGCAAAGATGGAGTTAAAAACTAAATAAGAATTTCAAGGAGCAAGATCGCTCTGCGCAGTCATCAAGTCACGATATATCACGATGACAGACATTGACAGAGCAACAAATACTGATGTACCGATGGCGACTTGACAACGTGTGGAGCAGTTTTCTTCTGGCACGCAACTCTAAGGGTGAGGACATCTAGATTCAACATTCCGGCAATGTAGATATCATACAGCCATAAACTAACCATGTGGATTCAGATAGTACTGTACTAATGTCTGTGTTTCTTAATCAAACATCCATTTAACTCAGCTGGTACCGTCACCAAAAACAAAATACTAATGATGTGATACCGCACGTTGCGGAAGTAAAGGTATAAAAAAGCCGTAAAGGTATAAAGAAACAGAAGGTATAGCAGCTTCATCTATACCGTGAAATGCATAGCCTCGTGATCTATTCCTGGTACAGGATATAAACGCGTGTTGGTGAGGTATAAATATGGTACGTTAGCATTCCTTTATACCTCTTTCATACCCTTGAGAAGCGTTGGAGGTATAAATAGGAGATTTGTTCCTCTTCTATACCATCCAAGGGTATATATCTGAAGCAGAAGGTATAAAAGGGGTATAAGAACACATTATTATACCTTATTTATACCTTTTTTTCTAACAGTGATAGTGTTCCCGCAAAACACTGTGGCGAACAGACTGACCCACACGCACTGGACCGCGAGACCCGTCTCTTTCGGGATTGGACGTGGCTCTTCAACACTCGATGCAGCATGAAACGGATGAGAGCGCCTATAAGCGTAACGAAGGCAGTATAGGCCGTTGATAATGCATGGGCACGGGTTTTCTGCAGCTTGCAACTCCTATCATATTGACGGTAGAACATTGAGGGTGAGCTCAAATAAAACTTTTGACAGAACTACAGCGCTGTGCAAACTTGTATTGTGATTGTTAGTATGTAAAATTTTTAATAGCGTTTTGAAATGTGTCCGGAAATCTTCTCACACCCTGTAGTTCAAACGGGGAGAAAAAGAATCAGAAGCTCGTAATCAAACATGGCGCACCGCAGCCATACAACATACTCCTGCTCACGTGATGCCTCGTTATGTTTGCGCGCCGACATAACGCTTTGCGACTAGTCTTCACAGCTGACGTCACGAGCCGAGGAATCACGTGTGTATGGTGTACGGCGAGTGGATGGTGACATCGGGCGTAGGTGCTTCGCACGCGCTAGTTCTTGCGTCCGGGATGTTGGGTACGGTACTTTTCCGAAATAATGCAACAAAAATTCTCCATAGATATTTTAAACGCGAAAAATAAATTGGGATCTGAACAGTGCTTTCGTTGCGTCATATGCCCCACTGGATTGATAAGCTACTACAACGAGGGATGAATCTTTATACTTTTTACATTCGTTCCGGAACGGATAATAGTAAAAGTGGACGTTGCTCGAGTCCCAGGAAAAAAGCCCCCGTAATTGCGGAACTGAGAGGCCCGCAAGGCAAATAGGAGTATAGATGACATGACCCCTTGACCATCTTCCTCATTCAAAGCTCGTTTGCACGCTTTTACAAACGGTTATGTGCCGTGCCTTGAAAGTCGGGACCCATGCACTATGCCGTAATACGACCCCATAACCTCCGTTATGGCTCTTTGAACGCTAATGGCGTTTCGACTACAACAGCCACGACACTTCGGGACGCATGCCTTTCGCCAACCTCAGTGTGCCATAGAGCATGCAGGTTGGAAAGCGGTACCCTAATGAATGACGCGGGAATCCTCGGGAAGAGCGCGTCCGCTGGGATTCATGCAGTGCTATATAGGAGGAAGACACTCCTGCGTGTCAGCGTTGATCGATTGGTCCCAAATCGATGCTCGTCATCACGGATCTTCTTCTCGATACGGATTCTTGCGGAAAAGAGGTGACATTGCAGGCGCTAAAAACTACGCCTCATACACTGGTCTGACTTTCTTGGGTTAAGCCCGATTCCTCCCGAATCGGTTTAGGACCAATTCGGGTTAAACCCGATTTCTCTCCGAATTCCAATCATGTATCACGTCTTAATTGGCATGTGCCACGTGCACTCCTCAGTAGCAATTTGTACGCCTGTCTGATGTGAATATTAATTGAGTGCAACAATGCGAATCACATTCGATGTTACAAAATGTGACAATAAATCGCGAGGTATGTATGTTTGACCAACATACAGGGTGTCCCAGAAAACGTGTCATTGAATTATAATTTAAAAAAAAAACTACACCACCTAAAGTCATGCGGTCAATGGCATTTGTTCTTACTGGGTTTTTGCCACCTCCTCATATAAACGTCGTGTAACGTAAGTTTAATTATGGAAATTTTTGCGAGCTTAAGTAGAAAATTTGCCTAGTAAAGGTCACTTTTTTACCCCACCAATGTGAAGAGCGTGTGTAATTTAGTGAAATTAATGATGATTGACAGGGATATTCAGGAGCTATCCCATCGGAAAAAATAGCCGAACATCATGCTCTACGGAGGTCGCACAGAATAGCGCGCGATGAATTTTTCAGCGCAATCTTTGTCAGTCCGACGAAAGGAGGTTGGCAACCCAGCCCTCCCCGACATCGCAGAAAGAGATAAAACAGGCACGGCTTATCACGTACGACTTTCGCTGGGATAATGCTTTCCCTCTCCCAATTTTAGGAACTTACTTTTTCTACTATCACTCTGTGGGCTGGCTTCGGAACCTCCTTTCGTCGCTCTGAGAGCGATTGCGCTCAAAATGTCATCGCGCGCTATGGTCCGGTGCTCCGGAAAGCATGGTATTCGGCTATTTTTTTCCGATGGGATAGCTCGTGAATATCACTGTGAATTATCATGAATTTCACTAAATTAGACACGCTCTTCACATTGGTGGGGTAAAAAAGTGATCTTCACTAGGCAAATTTCCGACTTAAGCTCGCAAAAATTTACATAATGAAACTTACGTTACACGACATTCACATGAGGAGGTGGCAAAAAGCCAGTAAGAACAAATGCCATTGACCGCATGACTCTAAGTGGTGTAGTTTTTTAATTATAATTCAATGACACGTTTTCTGGGACACCCTGTATGTACCTTTTCTACAGGCGACTTGCTGGACAGGAAGGAAAACATAATAGCCCGATAACACCCGAATAGTCTATATCAATAGCACCCGATTTCACCCCGAATTATAGGTTCAAAAATAGTACCCGATTTTTTCCTTCCGAATTTGGGAAAGGTATTTAACGCGAAAAAGTCAGACCCCCATATAATAGCTCGAAATCACAACTTGAGTCAGTTACACCCGTGTAACACGGATACGAAATGTAACGTTAAAAGGGTTGTGACACTTTGATAGATGTGGTTCATTACATCATGCATATGTAGAGGAGGTGGGGTTCCTCTGCATGAGTCCTAACCGGCTGTGATGGAATGTTCCAGCGGGTAGATGGTCGTGCCGTCACGCCAGGACGGTGCCGGTAGAACTGGCTGTCAGGCGCAGTGGCGCGTAGGGTGCAGGTAAGCACCCTAGAGGAGCGTTGTCGTCGTCCACGGGTCGCCACATCACTTCCCCCTCAGACGTGGAGCAATGTATGCGGTTGAGGTCGGCGTCGATACCACGAGGGGGAGAATTAGGACGACAGGTGGGTGATGGACGACCGGGCACACGGCATGTGATCGTGGCAGTTGGTGCAGCAGCAGCGGGATGGCATGAACAAGCGCGCTGTGTGATCCGGGCGGGTCTCGGTGAAGAACTGTGAGTGCGTTGAGTGCTTGAGTGGTTGTTGAGTGGGCGACAGTTCCGCGACCGGTACGAGAGCGTAAATGCTGGTGGTCGCCAAAGAAGTGCCAGGGAGGACCATCGTGAAGCAGTTGGAGGCCGGAAAGTGAGCTCACTGCGGTATACCTGCGAGTCCCCGGTGGAACAGTGGTCCTGGTGCGACTTGTCTGCCAGAAGTTGGTTGGCTGCTGACTTTTCGAAAAATTTAGGATGGTGAATGGCCGAATTACGCCGAACATGGTGTTATCACGTTCGGGTCACCAAATGTGGAAGAGGTGGTGTTCCTCTACATGGGTCCTGACTGCGGTTTCGGCATTCGCGGCGTCGGTTTCTACGCGTCTGTTACCCCATTTGCTTTAGAAACTTGGAATGGAGGTTCGCATCGATTCAAATAATCGCCTTACACATATGTGTATATTTGTCACAACCTGAAACGAGGTGTCGCAACCCCTTTAAAGGAGCATGGAAATCTTTTTGTTTCGTTTTGTTTTGTTTTGCCACGTGATATGAACATACAACCTTCAGGAACCGTCACGCAAAATATTTCACTTGTGTAGCTCGCATTTACCAAAAAGAAGAAGAAACAAAGCAGAAGAAGCATAAGAGTGCACGCGGTGGCAGCGATCTCTCCCAGCTCCTTCTGGCGTGTTGTGACGTCAGGCCATCCAAGCGCTTTCATTGGCTCTTGAGAATTAGCGTCTGCAACGGCGCGGGAGCGAGAGACGTCCAGTCGACTGCTCTGCTTCTCATGGTACGGGCTGTGTCAGACTCAGACACAACCGTCAAAGGAAGAAAAGAGACACGTACCCCACTATTGGGCGGATGACGTGGCGTCACAGACGGAGCAGCCGAGGGAAAGATGCTTTTCTGAGCCTCGAGATTGATCGGGTTTCCCGATAGACTTTCCAGACGAATGTCGGTGCAGTTCCCACTGAAGTAGTCCCAGGACGCATACTAACTCCCCTGTCCCCCCCACCCTCAGAAAAAAATGGTGGAGCAGTTACACCCTTTAGGAGGTAACATTTGTCGCATATGTTGTGCCTAAAAGGTTGCAAAGTTCTACCTTCTACCTCACTCTCTGCCATGAATGGTAGGGTTACCACTTCTGATTCGGTGAGCGACGACGGGGCACGTACGCCTCTTTGTAGCAATTTGGATATATGATAATTGCTTCTACCACCCTTTTACACCCTTTATCAGATGCTATGTTGGTCTAGGTGGTAACTATAGAAGTTACCACCTTTTCACTCCATTTTTTCTTAGAGTGCCAACTCCTTCCTGCTGTCCTTTCTCCATCATATCATCGTTTGTACGCCGCTCATAGCCACAGTTGCTTCGCGGCGCTAACACGGAATAACCCCCCCCCCCCCCCCCGTGTCTTCACGTTCTTTTGAGAAAGTGTCATGGCCTCGTCACAGCCAGAGTCTCAGATAGTTTCTTGGAGAGGGCAAATTCTGTTGCTGCAAAACTTGTGCCTGATGAGCCTGCTGGGGTCAAGCGTGCCCCTGTTACATCTGCAAATAAAAGCCTCCCAAAATCGGCTTCCTCTTATATAACATAGCTAGTCCATTTGCCCCATTTCCCAACAAACGTACCCCCCCACCTACCCCCGCTTTTGAAATCTCCTTAATTCGAATGTTCCCAAGTTGGCAGGTATGCACGTGCAAACTGAATCCTCGCCTGCCGCTTGATAGTCATCGAAGATGCAAAGATACGGCACGAGCTGTGCCAAGAAAGGTTTAGAGATGGGAGATTATTGAAAAAAAAAAAAAAAAGATCTCGGCATACGTCGACGATTACAGCTCACCCTCCCTGTTGTTCCAAGAAACGGTTTCACCTCACAGGAGGCCTCAGCCGTCTACATCGCTGACACATCTGTGTCTGAGGTATAGCGACGTGGCAAATGAGCGTTCTCTTCCACCCTTTTGTGTGGGCGCTTAATATAGGCGCATGACTCGGGACAGCGACGACGGAATTCTGTGTCGCAATGCTTACAACCGTGGCATCCAAGACGGAGATAAAGAATAGTCCAAGTATAGTCCAAGTTTCATAGCAGAGCTTATCGCCGAAAACCTGTAGCGCAGCAGTGACGAAGAAGGGGGTACCAGAGGGAAATTATTGTCCTCACCCGTCCTTTTAATTTAGACACGCACGTGCGCTTTTGGCAACGTGTGGAACATGATGCTTTTTTAGATACTCGCCAACACGTTGTGAATGAGAATTGGGCATTATTTTGAACAAGAGGAAGGGGGGGGGGCGAGTACACTTTTGAAGGAGATGATGTCATGTGATGTGATGTGATAGAAAAAGACAAAAAAAAGAGGGGGATTTAATTCACGACAAAGTCATACTGGCTACCCCAGACCACTTAGCCGCAGTTAGTTGAAATAAATAAAAAGAAGGAGAAAACCCAGAAGGAGAATAATAGCGGTTTCATACAGTTGGCTCTTGACGTTTGTGGGGTTTAGCGGCAGAGGACACCCCCCGAAAGTCGTGAATGACTTGAGGCTACATCCTGCTGACTAGTTCGCGGTATAATGGCTAGCAACTGCAGAAGCTGACTTCTCTTTAGACGTTATGTCATTAATCAGTTCAATTCAGCCTTTCCTTGTAACGTCTTCAGTGTGGTTTGCCTCTTGGGAGCAGCTCTTTCAGAAGCAGTAGAAGCACCACGCTCTGGAGCCGTAATTACCCAGTCTCATGGGTTACAAGAAACAAGAGATGCTGGAAACAGCTCTGCACACGCCGTTCTGAGAATACCCTTGATACGCTATACGATGACACATTATCCGAAACTCCGAAACTATATTCTGCGCAGGCATCTGTATAGCCGAAACTGAAAAAAAAAAAAAAAAAAGGAAAAGAAACGCGAATATCAGATTTGCGAAAACCAAGCTTGAGAAGGTCAAGGGCCAACCGTATTTGTGTGTTTTCCCGAGTACTAGAGTCACCAATCCTGACCTCCTCCACATTTTTTCTCCTCTAATCTAACAACTCTGTTTCTGCGTGTAACAATGTTGCCCGAGCACTCGCAAAATTCTGTCGCCCAGTGCCACAGCGGAAGGTATAAAACGAAAATCGCGAAGTCCTTGCTCTTTGATCATATAGGACTCACGATGACTACAGCGGTACAGTTGTCTTTTCACGCGAGAGTACTTTTGTCACAAATACCTCTTGCTCCGAATACGAAGCCCTGAAGGGAAAGACCGATTCCGGGAGAGACCACTATTCGCTGTGTTGTTCAAAAACTGCACACAGCCCATTAACAGCGAAGGCGACGAGGATAAGAATAAAGTCTGAGCCGTCTCCGTTCGCCTTTTGTGGACACAAGTCTTTTCCCCTCTCCCCTTCCGCCCGTAAAAAAAAGAAGGGTGTCTCCCTTCCCCCCTTTTTACTAATGGTCGCCGAGCCAAATGAGGCAGGGAACAATCGGTGTAGGCACGTTTCGCGGCACGCTTGCAATCTGTCGCCAAGGGAAGACTCAGCACGACGGCGTTCCAAGGCGTTGCGAATCTTGCCGGGTTTATACGAACGAATGCGCGAGCGTTTGATCGCTATATCCGGGCTGTGACGATTTTGAGGGGTTGTCGGATAATTCTGAAGGGGTGCATCGTTCTTTGTCCTGTCGCTTCATTTACGAGCTGATTGGGGGGTGACAACGCATGATCATACAGATTGGTTGTTGTGGCGTGTTTGTTATGTCGTCAGCTGATGATGTGCGGCTAGTGTTACTATAATGGAGGAAACGATTACTATCTACCCCTACCCCGAGCATATTTGTCTTGCTTACTGCTAGTAATACGCTATTCCATTGCGACCGATTTACGTTGACTGGCAGGTCCAATACCAAACTAAAAGCTCACAAAAAATATATTATACTGGCTTACATAACATGTTGTTTGTTTGTTTGTTCGTTTGTGTTTATTTTGTTATGTTTGTTTGTTTGTTCGTTTTTGTTTATTTTGTTATGTAAGCCAGTGTAATATATTTGTTGTGAACATATCTCCTGACTTTTGATCTGTTTTAAAAACCGAAAGCTATAGGGCCTCGATATTAATTAGTAACTAATACGAACAGTGTTAGTTTACACTAAGCATACACGTCAGTTAGAACAGTCTGTGGATATAATAATGTAGCTACCGCGTCGTTTATTTGTTGATTGATTGCTAGTGCTACAGAAAGAATCTTCATAACGGAGTCCTAAGATATCGAATTAAGTAGATACCATATTCGGGGCAACAGACGCAAAGAAAAATAGATGGGCCAAAATATGAGAGAGAGAGAGAGAGAGGAAAGAAGTATAGATTAATCATGATCGCAGACTAAGAACGTAGCAATAAAAAAAAAAAAACGAAAAATATGCCTTAGGTAAAATACCCATCCGTTTAGATAGACTGTGTCAATGGTTTTTTTTTTTTTTTTTTTATACACTCTAAAAACAGAACTTCACCGCATAGTACGCTGTGCTCCAGCCATTGCCAAGAATGATAGGGTTATCGCTTCTGATTCGAAGAGAGAGGGGGCGTACGCCTTTTGTGACAATTTTCATATATCCAAATTGCCACAAAAAGGCGCAAGCCTCCCTCTCTCCTCGAATCAAAAGCGATAACCCTATCTTTCGCGGCAATGGTTGGCGCACAGCGTGCTATGCGGTGAAGTTCTGTTTCTAGAGTGTACACTCTTAAAAATGAACTTCACCGCATAGCACGCTCCTAGCCAACCATAATCTCGAATGATATCGTTATCTGCTCTGATTTGTTGAAAACGGTAGGCGTACGCCTTTTTTGTGACAATTATGAACAGCATAAGTGTCACAAAAAAGGCGTACGCCTCCCGTTTTCAACAAATCAGGGCAGATAACGATATCATTCGAGATTATGGTTGGCTAGGAGCGTGCTATGCGGTGAAGTTCATTTTTAAGAGTGTAGGGTATATACCCAAGCACTTTGGGAGTCCCACGCTGTTAGAAATGAACTTCAACGCATAGCACGCTCCTAGCCAACCAACACCTCGATGATATCGTTATCTGCTCTGATTTGTCGAAAACGGAAGGAGTACATTTTTTTTTGTGACAACTATGAACAGCATTAGTGTCACACATACACAAAAAAAGGTGTACGCCTCCCGTTTGCAACATATCAGGGCAGATAACGATATGACTCGAGATGATATTTTATTCTTCTTTCATTTCTTTTTTTCTTTGCGAAATAGCAAGCCAATAACGTCCCGTTTCGCTACAACCTTTCCTCCCATTTGTTTTCTTTTTGTTCTAATAAATATATCCTCCCTTTCCCGAAAATTGCGTAATGACGGTGACGTCCCAATGAAGCCAATGATGCGATGTCCGCTTCAATATTCTCTTAATAGAGGGCAGTATATAGCGAAAGGCCAAAAAATAAAAGGCAGGCTCTATATTATTCCCGTTCCACATCGTTCCCATTTCGCTAACTCCCATTAAATTAAGTTTTGATCTCCGTCCCCGCGCATATAGAGCAACTTCATACATTCGGCAAATCCCATTAGTTCGAGGGATGACAGTGTCGACCGCGGTCTATTTGGATAAAACTTTTCTTCCCTCGCGGAAGAGCGGCTGTATAAGCGTTATGGAAAGGGGAGTGTAATGGAAAGCTGAACGCGACCCACTTCTTCGCGCATTTCTCAGTTTCCGCGCTTTATACGAAATGGACGACGGCACGGAGAAAACAAGCGACTTTGCGGGGCTTGGAAATGGTGGCATTTTAATTAATGGCGACGCGGCGGTTACGCTCCGTTGCACTGTTTTGTCCCCCCCCTTTTCTGTTCCCCCTTCCTTCCTTGCTGGGCGTATAATTTGCTGATTGAACGAATAATTCTTTATAGAGGGGGCGGAGGTTCACGAACTGGTGTAGTGGTTGGTGTACGACGCGGCCGAATTTCGGTGGTGGCTCCCGTGGTTTGAGTTCCCATCAATATGTCGTGTAATGGAGGGGTACAGAAAAGGCGATATCTTTTGCTGTGCATGTCAGCTGTCGAGGAAGAAGCGATTGATTGAAATGATTCGGTTGGAATGCCAAAGTAGCCGGGATGCGATTTTTGTTCGGTTGCTTGCGTGTAAATCTACTCCAATAGACGACCTTAGCCCCTATACGTCATTGATTACGTAACGCCGTTGCGCAAAGCATGCTGATGGGCACTATCAGCTTTATCAGCCTATTAACCGACGCGGTTTTCCCTCTTCTTGCCCGCCATAGCAAAATATAACCTCGAACCAGTCTTCTCGTGACGTCATATGCTTGTAAACAGAGGGTTGTAATATGTTATCTAGTGTCCTAAATAATCTACATATTTATTATCGCCCTAAGATGTTATCTACGATTATTCAACGGTGAATGGCATTCTCTTAATGATTATCTTCCATATCGTTAAAAATATAGTTATCTGCTTGGTTATCTTTATCACCACTTTCCAGCACTTTTATCATGAGCACGGGCCAGACGAAAAAATTATTATGTTTGACTTGACTCACTTTGGTATGCTCTTTTGATATACTGTGCAAAAATAACATAAATATAATAAGTATTTCTATGTTGTTCTGTCCATATGTTCTTCACTAGTATTAATCCAAGCGATAAAAAGATAAGCAATTGAATCTATTGTGTTTATTATGATACAAGCTTCCATGCAGTGGACGGCATTTCATCAGGTAGTATTAATCCAGTTAGTCTAACAAGGTAGTGCGATCGTACCGACACAGAATCAATAATATAGTGCTCGACAACAGGCACGGGGTCCTGGCGCCACAGCCCTTGAACTAGTTTGAAGTAACGAACTTTCAGTAAATCAATTCGAGTATTGTTTTTTTTTTTTTAATTCTAGAATGGTCACAGTGACTTCCTGATGCGTTATGTGGTCTTCTCCTACTGCAGTACGCACGCGTAAAAAGGCAATTACTACCTATTTCAGGTACTCCAGGTCCAAAATATTCTGCGAGCCATGTTCCTTCAACATGACGGGTGAGTGCACTTCTGCTTCTTTCATGCTGAAAGGTAGCCGGTGCTTTAGATACATAGCCCGAGGGTGATTGACGATGCTCTGTCGGAGCTACCTTTATTTGTGCGTCTACCGACGGGACCAGTCTGGGAGCCGCTCGAGCCACGAAAAAAGTGCACTTCTGCTTCGTTCGTCAGCGCCCTCTGTCGGTGGAGAGCGGAAGTATTCTTTTCTCCCACCGTCTCGTCGTGCGCTGCCCTCTGTTGGAAGAGGCGGTAACCTGCTCCTGTTTGCGTTCTGTCCACAGCAGACGACGGTAAAGAAAAAGAATAGATAAGAGGTTTTATTGTTGTTTTCACCGTTGACAGTGACGTATGATGGCAGGTGATGGTCCCCTTGAAATCGATCATACATTTGTAATCCATGCGAGGCGGTATCAAATGTGTAGGACTTTTGCGCCCTTAAATGTGGACATGAAAATAAGGCGACGAAGAATTAAACTTTTACATTTCATTCGTTCCTCTGATCCCCGCTTCCACTGTTGACCGCTCGCATCAAACTCGTAAAGTTCGAACCAGAGCAAGGTAACTTCTCCGCACGACACCTATCCATGTGGGGGAAGTTCGCTTTAAGAGGGGATACGACCTCCGGCGGCCCCATGTATTCTCTATGGGCGAAACAATGCGATCTTTTGCAGCTAATACTGAACCGATTTGGACCAAAATGGCCTTGTTCGATAGATTTTAGAATTTCAAAAAATTCGCATTGGAGACATTTGCATTTTTTTTTGCAGAAGTTTTTAAAAACCCTACGAAAGCTGCAAAAAATTTATAAGTTCGGTCTCTCGCTTTTGGAAGTTCGTAGCTCGTTTACTGTAGCACATATGTGAAATGTAATCAGTAGCATTTACGCGGAATTCTTTCTTGAATATTTACGTGTCCATGTCATGTCTGTCCATGCCTCGGGTTGTTCACAATATTGAAAAAACTTAAGGTATGTACGGCTCCGTGAACTGCCCCGTCTTGCCATCGTACAGTAGCGCCACATTGCTGGTCAGAAGAGAACTTCATATCGTTCCGCGGAATGCAGTCACTGTTCTGGCACCCTATCCCAGAAGGGGTTTCCCCGGCAGCGGAAGCGCGAAATTGAGGTCGTGAAACCTGTCTGAAGAGATCCACGTTGAGTAGGTCGTCGCAAAATAATGGGAAGGCCTTGAGTGAGAATAGGGAGAATAGGCGGCATAGACCAGGAAAGCTTTGCTACAGAGCCACACAATATTCGTCTCGCACAGGGATGGGCAGTAATACTCATATTTTGTATTATAATACTAATACATAATACTTCCTAGAAATCGGTATTATAATACAGATACAAATACATTTCAAAAATGAGTATTATAATACATAATACTAATACTTCTGTGTATTACACGAGTAATACTTGTAATACGCTTGTAATATACTTAACTTGGGAAGAAAAAAAGGAGAAGAACAGAAGAATTACTTAGATATATGCCCATTACTTATCGAGACAATCATTCTCCAATGACGTTTTATTCACGCTTACATTTTTGCACATGGACTGATCCTTCCGAATAAGATCAGATAGCGCTGATCAATTCGATCGCAGTGAACAACTTGCTCTCACTGTGGCAGAGCCCTGATTTCATTCACTCTGGACGATAAAATGTGGGCCGTTCAAAAACCTGTGACTGCCCATAGTGCAACCACGTACAGGGGTGACTGGCTGCACTGGACGCACTCTTTCATAAGACAAAGGGCTTGTACTCGTATGACTCATCCTTACGGATTCTAAAGTAGAAGGAATGCGAGGAAACCTCCAGTAACCTCTGGCCCCAAAGTCACTCGCTTTGGGATAATTTGGGGCAGGGGACCACTGTAATAGGAGCCTTGTTCGTGTTCAAATGTTTGTGGGACCCGAAAAATTACTGATAAAGTGCACGGGTGACACTTTGTAGGGCGAACTTACGACCTCTGGGAAAGTATTACACCTTCAAAAGTATTATAATACATGTAATACCTCGTTTTGTGTATTATAATACAGATACAAATACATTTCAAAAATGAGTATTATAATACATAATACAAATACTCAACAGTATTACAGTAATAGTATTATAATACAAAGTATTACTATTACTGCCCATCCCTGGTCTCGCATCGCATGCACGTAAAAAGAACGGTAGGGTTAGGGGAGGTGAGGCACAGTGAGACCGAGAGGTGTTATCATTCGCTCTCCCGATGTGTTGACAGAAGACAGTTTTTTTTTTCTTTTTTTATGAGGTAATATCAAACAGTCAAAGACTGGATTATGGAAAGGCCGAAAAATAAGGAATTCCAAGAGGATGCCTGCGAAATAAATAATTTATGAATAAAACGTTGAAAAAGACTCCACGTAGAAATTCACTTTTTAACAGAACTTTTTCAAAAGAAGCTCTTTCTCTATCCACAGCTGTAAGATCAACCCCAGTACACGAGGGATGCTGCCAAAAAGTGGCATGCGCTGGACAAGGTCATACAAAGTTATTTTAAATGCATAAAAAGCCCAATAAAATTCCCAATGCCTGTCCTGAGCACAGCGTTGTGGATCTACCTGATGTAGCAGATGTAACTTTTCGAATATATATTTTTCCTTTCTTGGTGGCCTCTGGCTTTCGATAGTTCAGTCTTCCCAGTTCTCGGGCTCGGGGTCCAATGATGGGTGTAACAGGGGTGTCACATATTACACCCAAAAAGAAGGGTGCTTATTGGGTATATCGACTCAAAAAATGGCAAGTTCTGAAAAAAAAAAAAAAAAAAAGGCTTGCTCCCAAAATTCACGGAACACTATTTGCACTGATGTACTACAACCTGCATTTGCAAGTCTGAGCGTCTTAGCTGCCTAGACTCTTGGGGACATGTTTACAAAAAGAGAGTGCCTGGTGGGTGATTGCCAGTGAATGACTTGTACTACCCACTCAATGAATTTTAGAGGAGATGGTGTCGCTCTATATATTTGGCAACCCGAACGTGATTGTCGTCGTGTACAATAAACACTTGCAATAACACAGTCATCTCTACTTTTCTTTTCGTTTTCTGCCTAAGTGATCGAAAGTACGTTATCTAAAGGGAAGTTTGATGAAACGATTTATTCCCTGTATTAATTCTCAACAATTCTATCCTACCTACCTTGTAGAGCTCATTTTTTATCGCAGTTGGAATAACAATTTCCGTATCTTGGCTTCCTTACTTTTCGACCTTACGGTAATTCGGTTTTCTGACTTTCCGGCCTGCTGATAGTTCGGTTTTCTGAATTCTCAGCCTTCTGATCGTTCGATGTTTTAATTTTTCGGCCTTTTAAGTTTCGACCTCCTGATATCTTGTCTAGGTTTCGAAGGATACATGTATGTTGTAAGGGAACCGGAAAAAAAGTTCCCGGAAAAATGTCCCCGGAAGAAATGTCCCCGGAAAGAATGTTCCCGGAAGAAATGTCCCCTGAAAAATATGTCCCCCGGAAAAAATGTCCCCTCGAGAAACATCCACTCTTGGTACGCGTGGAATTTTTGCGAAATTCCCGGTTGCGGTATTGCAGGTTTTCATGTCCTCCGGCTCAAAATAAATACTAAAATTCCTAACCACCTACTAAGGGTTTTTACTTTGAAAGCTCGACCTACTTTCACTTGCGATTTCTCGTAGGGAATACACCGCAATCAATTTCACGTTCGTTGATACAACGTGACACAGGTTCGAATCCTGTCAGCAGGTGTGCTCTCTGAGGTTTTCCCTGGGTTTTCCGTCGGACTTTCCTGATGAATGTCGGCTCACTTAGCCCTGAAGTCGGCCCAGGACGCATACTAACCCCCTGTCACCCTCCCTCCTGCTGTCCTCTGTCCACGCCTGTACATCGCGTACAGCAATAGTTCCTTCGCAGCGCTAACACATTTAGCGTTAACATTTTCTCCACTAATCAGCACAAATGTGAAGTGTCCGCCGTCCAGTTTCAACAAATCAGGAGAGAAGACGTCATTCGGATTGACCAGGAGCATGTCAAGTTCTTTTTTAGAAGTGTGCAGATCGACGTGCACGGTGATGTGTAAAGAGGAAAATAAAATGCGGGGCGAAAGCAACAAAATTGACAGACAAAAATATATTTCAATATGTCTAGCGGTATCACATCTCGGGAGCCCCATGACTGTACAGGTCGCATTGTTGCAAGACACAATAAGTAAATTCACCAAAACTGACGCACAGCGACTACCTAGGCAAAGAAATGCTATGTGTGAATACTGAATAGTCATTTTAAAATGGAATTGTATACGAATAAATTAAGCGACTCGTTGAATAACCGTAATTGGATACATATACAACGTATATTGGAATGCAAACATGTACGGTACGTCTATGTATGCGTAAGTATAGCGCTTACTATTTTTTTGTTCTCCATGTGCCGGGTCTCTTCAAATATATTCAGTTTAGTAGAAGCATCAATTCGATGTGGAATTCGAACATTGAATTCCATATTTGATTAGGAAATGGAATAGGATATACGATTACTCGCTTCGGTGCAAACATTCACACCGTCCTATATGGTAAAAAGTCAACCAGTCCACGCGTGCCAAAAGTGAATTTTCCTCAGGGGACATTTTTTCCGGGGACGTTTCCTCCAGGGAACATGTCTTCCGGGGACAATTTTTCCGGGGGCATTTCTTCCGGGGACATTTAATAAACTAAAACTGGGTGTCCGCCCATTTCATCGAAAATCGTTTGGTCGAATGCCGTTTGATCGACGCCGTTTGTTGGAAAGGCGTTTGTTTTGAAAGGAGTTCAAAGCTCCGTGGAGTGCGTCGTACGCACCTGTTTTTCCGTAAGTTTTGATTCGAGCATACGGTGCAGGCAATCAGTGTCCTCTGCTTTTTTATTTATTTGTTTGCTTTGTTCAGCCGAAGAGGGGAGGCCACTGGTTATTTTAAGACCTTTGTCATTTACGAACAACACAGCTGAACAGAAAAGTGGGTACAATACGACGAATTACACATATTGAAGAATATGGCCTGACGTTGGGAGCAGCCGACAGTCTGTGCTTCTTCTGGGCACCCTTCTCATTGCTGGCGGCAAATTTAAAGGGGAATGTTCTGAAATCGGATATCCATATGTGTGCGAAAGCTGCTCGTCTGTGGAAACGATAAAAAGGATATTTCTCAATGGTACAACAAAACCTATTAAATTAACAGCATATAAAGCATTGGTTCCGAGTGGCTCGGGACTAACATCTCCATTTTTTTTCTTTTACAAATCAATCAATCAAAACATTAGGAGGGGAGTTGCCTCAGGACAGAAGCCGCCGATATTTCGAACAGAGACTGTTCTTCTTCAACAGTCTCTCTTCGAAATATCGGCGGCTTCTGTCCTGAGGCAACTCCCTTCCTACATCTCTACCGGTTCATTGGATTTCTACCCATCTACAATCGAAACATTAGTTCCCCTCATTTAGGGTATGCATCTGCAGTCTCGGATCTCTGCACATCCACGCTGTCCGAGAAAAAAAAAAAAAAAATAAAGAAGACAAAATGCAAAGGTCTGCTGCACGGCTTATCTTGTCTAGGTTTCGGAGGACTTATTCGGTTAATGTTTGTAGCGACAAATAAATTTAGATTCACTTGCACACAGACGCAAGGTAAATACACTAAATCAGAATAGTCAGTTAAATACAAAATGCGTCCGCAAAATGTTCTAGTGTGAGAACTCGGCGCCAAAGAAAAATCAGCAGGTGAATATAAATAAGCGAGGGCCAACGAAATATAACATTTGGACTCCGCGCTGCGTCCAGAAAGTCAGACAAGCTAAGATAGCATAACATCAAGAAGTCACCAGATGCAGTCCACAAAGGGACAAAAGGGAAGAATTGGCTTTCGTCGGGACCTCCTTCTTTCTTTGTAGCTGAGTTGACCTTGGCAACCCAAACATGACGTGAGATCCCTGCATCTCAATAGTCAAGGAGGTCACACGTGTTTTTGGGACTACACAATCCTGCGGAGGAGTGAGTTATTTGTACTAAGGGTAATGGTTACAGCTTCCTCCAGGCTGAGACCCGTATGTTCGTGTGGCGCCATCTACGAGCGAAAAAATCGTGAATCGGAGATGCCGCCTCACTCGTATCCCCTCTTAAGGAGCGCTTGCGTGTCTCTGACAGGTGTTTGTTGTCCAAGCTCATCCGTGTACTGACAGTGACACCTGTGCTAACGTTTGAAGAAACAACGTCTGTGTTGCATTCCGCTTAAAATGCACGTCTCGCCTCATGTGACTAGGATTATAGAAGACCGTTGAAGTAGCCACGTAGAACGAATGTGTTTAACGCAGTCGTCTGCTAACAGACCACTGTTGCAGACGATGGTTGTGCCAATGGAAATAACGCAACTACAGGAGTAGGCAGCTTACTGTCAGTCTACTATTTTCTATTTCTTTTTGAAGTTAGGTATGTTCAAAATATTTTGGGAATGTTTCTGTTTGCCAATTAAAAGTTTCCCGGAGCTTCACACTTTGGGTATGTATGTTGGGTATGGTTTTCCAGAGATAGGAAAGTTACTCAAAAGTGGTAGCTTTGTTGGTATCCTACAAAAGTAGTATAACTGCGTTACGGTTGCTCTCTTTGAAATTGAACTAGTTCCAGCTACAGTTGCAGCAGCAGTTGCTACTGCAGTAAGTCTCGAAAACTCTGTTTTGACCACAACCACTACCTACTGGATTATAACGACCATGTCATAATAACAATCCCTATGAGGAGCCCGTCCGCACGATCCGCTAGGGGCACTACTCATCGGCCCGCGAGATCTGCGTCATGATTGGACAATGGAAATTTGAATTTTGAACGCGCAGAAGCGGACGTACGACTACCGTAGCAGACGACAGCAACAGCTCTTATGAAAACGCGTAGAATGATGATGATAATGAACTTTAAAATGAAACATCTTCCGTGGGATATCCACCGCTTGTACAAAAATACTAAGGTAAGTTGAAGTACAACGTATTGCAGAAGTTGAGGAAGCAATAACCGGGCCGATGAGTAGCGCCACCGTTAGCTTCCAAATTCGGCGCTGGGAAGGGGTGCCTATGACATGGTCGTTATAATCTAGTACAGGTCGTAGTTTTGACACATGTACTATCCTAGCACAGTTGTACGGTGTTTATATGGAGGGTGTCCTATAGACCCTTTTCGAAAATCAGCGCCGCCTTTTGGGCTCCAGTCGAACTACGTTTGCGCCGCCATGTTGCGGGAGCAACCAAAGCAGCGAGAAGTTGTGCGTGCAGCGCGCAGCAAGGTGTATCCTCTCTGCTTGCTTCGGCTTACGGCAACACTCCTTTATAATGCCGTGTAGCTGCTGCGTACCGTTTTGCCGGCAAAAGGGCTACTTAGACATGGAAGGACGAAAGGTAAGCTTTCTTTCACTGAACGGAATTCCGTAAGTTCGTCGCTTTTTGTTAAGTTCTGTGTGATGCGTCGGTGCCACGATCACTGACTGCAGTTTTGGAAGCTGAGTCATTTGTTCAGCGTCGAAATGACATGGAGCAAATATCTTTAAAGTTTGATGACATGTTTGGTAACTCTGGTTCGGAAAAAGGAGGGACTTGTTGGTCTGTATTTCTAGCTCATGGAGCCAATGGTAACAAATTGAGACCCAAATCTAGACTATTCGCATATCCGAGTCTGTGTTGAAACAAGCTCTGTATGTCACACTGAAATTATAATGTGACATAATGAACAAAGTGTAGTGTAAGCCACAGGCAAATAGCTCAAGCTGTCTCATGAGCACCAATCCTCCGTTGAAAAGCAAGTTATGATAAAAACGTAGCGTGACACTAACCCAGATGAATCTCATTTCCAGGTGACGTACCACAAGTTTCCAAGGGATGAGACGTTGTTCAAGCAGTGGATCATCAAAATTAAACGTGATGAGGGACCATTGTTTGAAGTCACAAGGCATACAAAAGTGTGCTCGAAGCACTTCACCGAAGATAATTTTGTGCCAAATGTTGCAAGCGGGAAGCGCATCCTCCGAGATGATGCCGTTCCATCTGTGTTTAGCTTTGGTGCTCCCAAGTCAAAGCCACGTCGACCCCTGGTGAGGCGTACCATTCTGTTGGAGACAAATAGCAATGCTGCCGCCTTTGTTGAACAAGAGAACATTGCCCCGCAGGAGCAACTACCGGAACGTGCCTCATCCCCTCGTGCAGACCTTCAAGCCCTGCAGGAAGAGCTTGCACACATCAAGGAAGTTTCAGAGAGCAAGGAGAAGGCAATCCAGAAATTGACAGCAGAGCTTGAAGAACTCAAGACGCAACTGCAGATGAAGACAGATGAAAACCATAAACTTATACGTGAGCTTGAAATATGCAAGGGGCACTGTAAGAAGCTTGAAGAAGACAAAAAGCCGTTTTGTGTTGAGAGGTTTCAATGCAGTGACAACGACTTCCAGTTTTATACTGGCTTGCCAAATTATGCCACCTTTTGTGCTCTTCTGAGGTACCTCGACCCAGGCGACGTTGCTGAGAATATTGTCCCCTGGAATACAGAGAGGAGCTCTTCAGATGCTGACGCCAGTGGGTCCAGAGGACGCCCGCAAAAACTCAGTGCTGAAAATCAACTTTTCCTTGTGCTTGTGAAGCTGAGATTAGGCGTGTTTCACCAGCATCTTGGTCATCTGTTTGGCGTGTCTACGAGCTATGTGTCAAGAACATTAACCGCATGGCTAAATTTTATGTACCTACAGCTTGGACAGCTGCCTTTGTGGCAGTCACGTGAAACAGTTGACCGCAGCATGCCAGCAGCGTTTCTGGAGAGCTACCCAACCACGCGCGTTATAATTGATGCAACGGAAGTGTACTGTGAAGCACCAAGTTCTTTTGTGCTGCAGTCAAGAACATATTCCAACTATAAGTCTGCACACACGTTTAAGGGCCTAATAGGAATTGCACCAAGTGGTGCTGTCACGTTTGTGTCAGACCTGTTCACAGGGAGCATGTCAGACAGAGAATGTGTCATCAGAAGTGGATTTCTGCACATGGACTTCAGTGAGAATGACTCTGTTATGGCTGACAAGGGGTTCAAAATTGCTGACCTCCTTGAGCCTCTCAATGTGCACCTGAACATTCCACCTTTTCTGCGGCAGCCACAATTCTCGCAGCAAGAAATTGCTGAAACTCAAGACATTGCATCGCTCAGAATTCACGTTGAGCGAAGAATCCAGCGAATTAAGACGTTTCATATTTTTGACCGACCTATCCCTGTTACTTTGGGGCCAGTTATTAATCAAATATGGACTGTTTGTGTGATTCTGACAAATTTTCAGTCACCTATTATTAAAAGTGCTGAGTAGCGAGTACCCTTGTTAGCAGTGGTGTACACTATGTATTCGAAGCGTAGTGCTACGACTGAACCATGGATTGCTCCTCTAGTCGATCATGTGTCATACAATGCAACATTTACCACATTCCTAGACTCTTACACTGTCATGTTAGGAAGAATAAACACTGTTTCAACATTTCAAGTCAACATTTATTGCTTTGTACATCACATGCTTAGTCTCCCGAAATCACAGGTAACAGGGTGTCAAAATAGAATCGTGTAAGCTTAGGCTCAACACGGGCCCAGTCACATTCTGAGAAAGGTATTCGCTCAACAAGTATGAAATCCTTGGAGTACACAACAAAGTCACCCCACCTTAGTCCCGAAACTGCCATCTGGCCAAGAATCTGGTAATAGTAATCATGATCCCTGTGTAGCATTGGCCTCTTCATTACATTTTCTTCATTCTCATGATCTGATACAACAGAAAAAAATGCTTCTTCCGACAGGTCGTGCAGGCTTGCACTTCGCAGGGAGTATGGACACTTAATTTCCAAAATTCCATGAGGTGTCTCTTCCTTGGGGTCAAACACGATGCCATCTGGAGTCGCGCCAAGCCACGGCTGTGAGGGTGGAACAAGCAGGCCACAAGGGCTCACCGTGATGTTTCTATCTAGCGAATGGAGCACGGCCTTGTAACGATCACGAGCAGTGTCCTCGTTTTCAACCCCGTACCTGGAAGTCAAACAAAAATGTGGTGAATAAGTCGGCTTGGAGATAAATATCCGGGACTATTCACATACTTCACAGCCCTCACTCTTGATATGTCCTTCTGTGCAAGCATGTTATCGAGCCCCTTCCTGCTCCATGTAGCACGTTTGAAGACTGCTCCAAAGTTTGATGCCGTCAAACGTGCAGACCTTTCCTTGAGCCACGTTTTGCTGTTTCGCTGCTGTCTGGTATTCTTCTCGACCTCTCTAGCAGCAGCAGGAGTAACACAGAGCGACTGCAAAAAAATGGCTGATTAAGTATTTTATACTGGGTATGGAACCACATATGATGGAGGCAGCACTTCCTAGAGTTCGAAGAGCAGTGGTACAGACCAGGCCATCCCAATGTGTTTTGTTTGTGTATGTTTGTAAATTACCTTGATAAGCTCCATCTGCTTTTCTGGAAAGGTGTCTGGAAAGTTATGGGGTGCCTGTCCACAGAAAAATATACACTCCTGCAGCGTAAAGCTGTTTTGGGAGGGCCTCATAAGATTCTCAGATACACAAGAGCTGAACCCAAATGGCAGTACAGCCTGCTGGTATGACAGCGGGGAACTTCCGAATGCTGGGCCAAACTTAGTGTTTTTAACATCCTGCATACCATGACTAGTTAGGGCATCAATAAATGGGTTGTCAACACCCAAAACCTGGAGTTCATCAGCTAAGCGTCTCGCTGCTAACTGCTGCTCTATGGAACACCTTGGCTTCTTCCTTGCCTCGTAAAGTCTCATCTTTATGGAGTCATCCCGTCCACCTTCTTGCACTCTTCTCCAATTGACGTTTTGAACTGATGTCGCTGGCACCTTTCTTCCACGAGGTACTCCCCACTGTTGTGGGAGGTCAGTACACGACAGTTGTGGAGGAGCCTCGCTGAACCCGTTCTGCTGCAGCAGACCAACGGTGCGCAGTACACCTATTTGGTGGTTGCATGCTCGTTTGCCCGCGGGGCAATCACAGGCACCATCTCGAACAACTGCATTCTGGTCGAAGCAAAGCACTGTTAGGTAGGGATCTTGGGTTTTCTTCTTACTTTTGTAGCACAGTGCTTTCACGTAGTACTCGCCTTGCCTGGAAATCATTACATGCATGACCAAATTAACTCACCGCTCGATGCACAGCACCCAGAAAAATCCGTTAATTGATTTCCATAATGAAATGGGGGATGTCGAAGAATCAGAAACTGCTTGACAGAAACTGGCGTCGTCAGTCGATCACATTTATGTGAACAGTTGGGAACAGCAATTATAAACTTGGAGACAATACTGTAAGCACAAAAGGAGATATGGCCTTTACTTTACTTACCTCGTGTAGTTTGCATGAATGGACGAAGTCACCACGTACTGCTCTACGCAGAAGTTGTAGCTTCTCCTCACATTTCGTTGTGAGGAACTGAAAGACTCTATGCTGTCATCTGGCAGTTTTGGCAACTTTGAAAGGTCACGTATCCATCCAGTGACTGGAAAGGATACGGTGGACATCTCGACAGCGCCAAGTCACATCCGCACTCACGCCCAATCGCTCAATATATGAACGATATACATCACATACGCCGTGTCCCGCAACATGGCGGACGCAGCTCCCCGTGGCCGCCAGGTGGCGTTATTTCGAAAATGGTCTATAGACCATTTTCGAAATAACGCCTGTTGTCGCCTGTTGCCTGCCTGTTGTCGAGCACTATATTATTGATTCTGTGTCGGTACGATCGCACTACCTTGTTAGACTAACTGGATTAATACTACCTGATGAAATGCCGTCCACTGCATGGAAGCTTGTATCATAATAAACACAATAGATTCAATAGCTTATCTTTTTATCGCTTGGATTAATACTAGTGAAGAACATATGGACAGAACAACATAGAAATACTTATTATATTTATGTTATTTTTGCACAGTATATCAAAAGAGCATACCAAAGTGAGTCAAGTCAAACATAATAATTTTTTCGTCTGGCCCGTGCTCATGATAAAAGTGCTGGAAAGTGGTGATAAAGATAACCAAGCAGATAACTATATTTTTAACGATATGGAAGATAATCATTAAGAGAATGCCATTCACCGTTGAATAATCGTAGATAACATCTTAGGGCGATAATAAATATGTAGATTATTTAGGACACTAGATAACATATTACAACCCTCTGTTTACAAGCATATGACGTCACGAGAAGACTGGTTCGAGGTTATATTTTGCTATGGCGGGCAAGAAGAGGGAAAACCGCGTCGGTTGATAGGCTGATAAAGCTGATAGTGCCCATCAGCATGCTTTGCGCAACGGCGTTACGTAATCAATGACGTATAGGGGCTAAGGTCGTCTATTGGAGTAGATTTACACGCAAGCAACCGAACAAAAATCGCATCCCGGCTACTTTGGCATTCCAACCGAATCATTTCAATCAATCGCTTCTTCCTCGACAGCTGACATGCACAGCAAAAGATATCGCCTTTTCTGTACCCCTCCATTACACGACATATTGATGGGAACTCAAACCACGGGAGCCACCACCGAAATTCGGCCGCGTCGTACACCAACCACTACACCAGTTCGTGAACCTCCGCCCCCTCTATAAAGAATTATTCGTTCAATCAGCAAATTATACGCCCAGCAAGGAAGGAAGGGGGAACAGAAAAGGGGGGGGGACAAAACAGTGCAACGGAGCGTAACCGCCGCGTCGCCATTAATTAAAATGCCACCATTTCCAAGCCCCGCAAAGTCGCTTGTTTTCTCCGTGCCGTCGTCCATTTCGTATAAAGCGCGGAAACTGAGAAATGCGCGAAGAAGTGGGTCGCGTTCAGCTTTCCATTACACTCCCCTTTCCATAACGCTTATACAGCCGCTCTTCCGCGAGGGAAGAAAAGTTTTATCCAAATAGACCGCGGTCGACACTGTCATCCCTCGAACTAATGGGATTTGCCGAATGTATGAAGTTGCTCTATATGCGCGGGGACGGAGATCAAAACTTAATTTAATGGGAGTTAGCGAAATGGGAACGATGTGGAACGGGAATAATATAGAGCCTGCCTTTTATTTTTTGGCCTTTCGCTATATACTGCCCTCTATTAAGAGAATATTGAAGCGGACATCGCATCATTGGCTTCATTGGGACGTCACCGTCATTACGCAATTTTCGGGAAAGGGAGGATATATTTATTAGAACAAAAAGAAAACAAATGGGAGGAAAGGTTGTAGCGAAACGGGACGTTATTGGCTTGCTATTTCGCAAAGAAAAAAAGAAATGAAAGAAGAATAAAATATCATCTCGAGTCATATCGTTATCTGCCCTGATATGTTGCAAACGGGAGGCGTACACCTTTTTTTGTGTATGTGTGACACTAATGCTGTTCATAGTTGTCACAAAAAAAAATGTACTCCTTCCGTTTTCGACAAATCAGAGCAGATAACGATATCATTCGAGATTATGGTTGGCTAGGAGCGTGCTATGCGGTGAAGTTCATTTTTAAGAGTGTACACTCTAGAAACAGAACTTCACCGCATAGCACGCTGTGCGCCAACCATTGCCGCGAAAGATAGGGTTATCGCTTTTGATTCGAGGAGAGAGGGAGGCTTGCGCCTTTTTGTGGCAATTTGGATATATGAAAATTGTCACAAAAGGCGTACGCCCCCTCTCTCTTCGAATCAGAAGCGATAACCCTATCATTCTTGGCAATGGCTGGAGCACAGCGTACTATGCGGTGAAGTTCTGTTTTTAGAGTGTATAAAAAAAAAAAAAAAAAAAAAAACCATTGACACAGTCTATCTAAACGGATGGGTATTTTACCTAAGGCATATTTTTCGTTTTTTTTTTTTTTTATTGCTACGTTCTTAGTCTGCGATCATGATTAATCTATACTTCTTTCCTCTCTCTCTCTCTCTCATATTTTGGCCCATCTATTTTTCTTTGCGTCTGTTGCCCCGAATATGGTATCTACTTAATTCGATATCTTAGGACTCCGTTATGAAGATTCTTCCTGTAGCACTAGCAATCAATCAACAAATAAACGACGCGGTAGCTACATTATTATATCCACAGACTGTTCTAACTGACGTGTATGCTTAGTGTAAACTAACACTGTTCGTATTAGTTACTAATTAATATCGAGGCCCTATAGCTTTCGGTTTTTAAAACAGATCAAAAGTCAGGAGATATGTTCACAACAAATATATTACACTGGCTTACATAACAAAATAAACAAAAACGAACAAACAAACAAACATAACAAAATAAACACAAACGAACAAACAAACAAACAACATGTTATGTAAGCCAGTATAATATATTTTTTGTGAGCTTTTAGTTTGGTATTGGACCTGCCAGTCAACGTAAATCGGTCGCAATGGAATAGCGTATTACTAGCAGTAAGCAAGACAAATATGCTCGGGGTAGGGGTAGATAGTAATCGTTTCCTCCATTATAGTAACACTAGCCGCACATCATCAGCTGACGACATAACAAACACGCCACAACAACCAATCTGTATGATCATGCGTTGTCACCCCCCAATCAGCTCGTAAATGAAGCGACAGGACAAAGAACGATGCACCCCTTCAGAATTATCCGACAACCCCTCAAAATCGTCACAGCCCGGATATAGCGATCAAACGCTCGCGCATTCGTTCGTATAAACCCGGCAAGATTCGCAACGCCTTGGAACGCCGTCGTGCTGAGTCTTCCCTTGGCGACAGATTGCAAGCGTGCCGCGAAACGTGCCTACACCGATTGTTCCCTGCCTCATTTGGCTCGGCGACCATTAGTAAAAAGGGGGGAAGGGAGACACCCTTCTTTTTTTTACGGGCGGAAGGGGAGAGGGGAAAAGACTTGTGTCCACAAAAGGCGAACGGAGACGGCTCAGACTTTATTCTTATCCTCGTCGCCTTCGCGCGCACAGTGGGAATGAGTCAGATCCTGGTACTTTAGTGACAATCCCATCCCATAAACGATAACTAACCAGGTCGCTACACTTTTATGTCCTTTTAGCTTATCACTGCACGATAGCCCGCCTGAATCATCATTAAGTATTCTACAAACGTAACCTCTCGCGTCTATATACAGCAAGTTAGTATCACGCTTTTCAATCACCTGTATACTCCTCAACGGGGGTGCCATCGCTTCTGGGGGTCTTCGTGTGGGCGATTCGATATGAAGCTCAGATGGAGTTATGCTTGACATGTCTCGGCAGATCACCAGCAGCCAAAAGGGAGATGTTTTCGTGCGACGGCCTGATTTCGGAATTTTGTAGCTCGCTCGGGGCTTTTGCCCTCAATCTCTGCGAAGCGTGTAAAATAGACTTACGAAGGGCCATTAAGAACGCATCTCAGCAGAACACACCTGGAGTGTTCGCATATATATGTGTGTATGTGTGCAACTGCGCCATTTTAAGAACGTTGTACTCTGTAATAACGGGACAATCGAGAAACGAGCGACAGTCGGAAAAACGCGTTTAGCTCTGTTTTTCGCTCCGAAAAGTGGAATGCTCGTAGGTAGGCATACGACGACTTTCGCGTCAGTTTAAAACGAGCTTGACTGGTTTATGTATACATACACGGTCGGCTAGAAAGAAGAAGAAAAAAACGACCAAATGGGGAAAGCTGTCCGTGGAGGTAGAAAACGCCCAGGAATAAACAGCCGATTGTGCATCTCGGGACAGGCGAATGTCTTGCAGACGACAAAACCTACGCAGATGAGAATTTCTGTCGTCTGCTCCGAAAACCTTCGAGACAGCAAGTAATATGTTCTTTTCTTGTGAGCAACAGTCGCGGAACTAGTGATGCAAAACTATCGGTATTACTATCGATTCCATAGTCGTATAAGAATCAAACTATCGATAGCACTATCGATAATCGAATAAATAGCCGATTGTGCGTCTCGGGACGGGCGATTGTTTTGCACACAACAAAAACTACAGCAGGTAACATTTTCTGTCGTCTGCTCGGTAAACCTGCAACAGTCGCGGAACTAGTGGTGCAAAACTATCGATAATACCATCGATACCATCGATAGTCGACTGGCGATAGTAAAAAACCTATCGATAGTATAAAATCGATAGCCGGTTATCGCAAAACTGTCGGGGAGCAGATAAATATAGAAACAGAAGATGCCTTGCTCCTACAAGTTTTACAATACAACTTGGAGCAGATCTCCTTCCGACGCTGACATTGAGCTTTTCATGCAGCTCACAGCACGGAGAATAAATCATGTGTCTTGGCACTATTTGGCCTTAGTCGCTCTTGTGCCATAAAGCACCAAAACACCTTCTCATGCAGCTCAAACCAACCGCATTGAAACGTGATACTCTCTGCACTGGATTGACTGGCATCGTAGTCTCATGAGTGGGTACGATTTTATGATGAGCATCTTCTTTCGCTGCTTGCAGTGCATCATTCATGCATTACAGCTAAATTGAAAGAATTTCCGTCGCACTTGATTCTGTTTTCGTTGTCACTGTGCCAGTGCGAAAACGAAAACGGGAACGAAAGCATCGATAGTGAGAGCCAAATCTAGCTGTCGACGGTAAAGAAAAACAGAAGAACAGTACTATCGACAGTCAATTGTCGTTAAACTATCGATAGTTTTTCGACACTGGCTGCGTTCCAATACTCCGGTTAGTCGACTGCCTAGCGGTCTAACCGGAAGTGCCGCCATGTTAAGTCTCGTTCCAAATCTCGCCAAGTCCGCTATTCAGTCGGCTACCGCCTAGTGCGCATCGATGCAGTCTAGTTATACGCCTGACCATCTGACAGCCGGGATGGAGACGCGCGTTGACGGTACCAGCGTGCCCGCTGTTTCTGCTGGCTTTAAATGTAAAGTTGCACATAGTGGTATGTTTTTTTAAAAATGCGTAGAGAGTTGCAACACATGTTTAGTTGTGAAGGTGACAGTTTATGCACGATGTCCTACGAACTTGGCGCATTAGAGTCCTGCTACGCTTGCGCCGTACGCATTTCTTGCGTGAGCAACGAGACGGCGCCACAGGCGCCTCGGCTAGGCAAGCCTGTTCCAATAGTGACAAGCAAAGGGGTCTACTCAGCTGCCTAGTCAGGCGGCTTCGCGGGCGCAAGGTATTGGAACGCAGCCACTATGGATAGTTTTGAAAAAAAAAAAAAAAGCTATCGATAGTAGCGATAGTCAATTTATCGATAGTTTTGCATCACTACGCGGAGCGCATCAGAGACGATGAAGTGATTTTTTTTTTTAAATTATGATTATGATTTTTCAGCGCGATTTCTCAGAGACATTGAGGGATATGAAATTTCTCGGGGCTACTAACATACGTTCAAAAGCAGAAGGCTGTCTTTCTGAAGAATGAAGATGTCCTCTTTCCTTTTCTTCTACAAATCAATCAATCAACCCAAATGTCCTCTTGTTCTTTGTGTGACTCTCGGTTTCGGTGATGCAAAATAATTAAAAATAATCTGACGCTAATAAAAGCAGTTTTGACATACTCAGATATGGGTACGCTGCCCCCGAAAGTGTCCCGATTTTTCACCGTTTCCTGTCCCGCTTTTGTCCCGATTTTAGTAATATTTTTGTCCCGCTTTAATCCCAGCTCTACAATCACCACTCACCTCACAGATCACGAGGCAGTACTCGTCACTCTTTAAAGTATAGTTGCGCATATATCAGCGTCATATATAAAAGTGTCAACATCCCCACATAACAGCTACCGCTTAAATTCGCGTTACGCAATCGTAACCGTCCTGTAATTTTTTTTTTATGTCTCAGGAGGTCTGTAGCTGTAACAACATCTATATATACCCTTCTCGTAACTGTTAAAGCTTTACATTGGACACACAAAATATAACAGATTTAAACATTTATCGGAAATCAAACCTTTCGAAGAGTGCCACATCGCCCCCTCCCCCTACACGCATACACACAACCCAATTCACGCTGCAAAAGCTATACTTCCGCACTCGGTCTAAAAGCGCAAGACGGCTTTGAACTAGATTCCTACGTCCTTCTAATCGTGATGTTCGACAGGAAGCAATGTTGAGTCGGCGCATACCAGACAGATCTTCCTTGCATGAAAGATCCGACCACCACAAGGGCTTTATCGGCTGATATACCACAGGGGGGAGGAAGTTGCACAAACGTGGAATGGTATGCGTGCGAAATTCGATGTTTTCTTTCTTTTCTTCTTCTTAATGGAGGAAGACAATCGCATGTTACTTCCTAGACTCCACAGTCCGTTTGTGTCGATGCTCCTCGGCGTAGAGATGCTCTTCGCAGATCAGACTGGTGTTGACCCTATTTGGCTCTTGCCGCAACATGCGTACCATGTCGCATACCCAATCCGTGTTTCGGAGTCCCCACTCGTTGGTGGCCGTGCTGAAGACTGGGAGGTAGTGGGTTCGAATCCTACCACCGGCTGTGCTGTCTGAGGTTTTCCTTGGGTTTTCTGAAGACTTTCCAGACGAATATGTCTTCACATTTCCCCCTGAAGTCGGCCGTAGGACGCATACTAACCTCCTTCCCCCCTCTGTCTCCCACTCCTTCCTGCTGTCCTCTCTCCATCTGTCCACATCTGTACGCCGCTCTTAGCCACAGTTGCTTCGCGGCGCTAAGGCGGAATAAAAAAAGAAAAATATGATAAACGACTTCTGTGATTTCTTAGTGAACCCATCCTTCTGACATCGGCTTCGTGTCCGTATTCCTAAACGCCTGCACCGGTCAGTCCTTGTCAGAAGGCTAGGACGCACGCAGAATTTTGGTCGTATACATTTGGACCACACAACATATGCACGTGTCATGTACTGATTTACTCAGATAAGGAAAGGCCGCCGTCGCAGTTTTGTGCCATCTATCTGTCCTCTCTCTCTCTCTCTCTTTCATTGTGTTCTCTCTCTCTTTATTTTAATCTTCTTGAGATAAGATTAGACTTGATTGGCCCTGTTCTCTTTGCACGTACGTGCGTTCGAATACGAAAATTCCAGCCGGAATAGATTATTTGTGGATACCCTCAAAGAAGTTTGGAACCGAATGTTTCAGTACCGCTACTCCCTAACTCCACCCGCACTGCTTCACTCGACGCATTAGTCTGAACCATGTCACAAGCGACTCAGCCGCTTTTTTTTTTCCTTGACTAATTACCACTTAACTATGATACCACTAGATTTTCACCATTCGGTCAGGATATCACCCCTTCAAACAAGATTATCCTTCACATTTATAAACCTGTCTAAGAAAGAAGGCAAAAAAAAGAAAAAGTCGACAGAAACGTGTTCTTCAAACTTTAGTGGCAGAGGATAGGATCCCAAGCAGCACAATGTACCGAAAGTCGAGTGCAATAGGGGTGGACGGTATGTGTCTTATCAATGTTCCTTAGTCTCAGGAGTCTGTTCAAGGCCGTCCACCCACCCGTCCACCCCTATTGCACTCGACTTTCAGTACATTGTGCTGCTTGGGATGTACCTTTAGCCAACGGAAGAATCCAGGAAGTACTATATGCGTTTGAAACCGTTAGCATATCAGAAAGACACACTCCGTACCACCTTCCGGAAACCGCGGAGCGCTCGTATGCTTTGTAACGATGTCATTTTCGCTCGAAATGTCGAACGTAATTATTCTCACGTGAGAAGGTTCGAAGCGTAAATCGTCCGCCAGCGGGCGCTAATTGATCGTTATACCTTCCCGTTCCGCTATACCGAACTTCTCCTTCCCGCCAAATGCGCGAAAAATCTCTAGTTCTGTGAACATTTGCTACGTACATTACACCGTTACACCTTTGTCTCTTTTTTTACGTGTCTCCCTGTGTCTGTGTGTGACTTGAGCGAATTATTTTGGCGACCGTTTTTCCCACATGTGAAAGGGGTGTGCAAGCGATTCTCACAAACAGCGTGGGCAGGTGCGCGGAAATTAGCGGAAACCGTCGACATTTGCTGCTGCTGTACAGGTGTGCTCGTCTGTTGAACTGTGGAACTGCACTCGCTTCCGCCATCCTCTTGCGCGAAATTCGCGAAAAACCTTTCACTGCTGCGATTTATTTACCAGGCGCAACCCTCTGTTACAGCATTTGCATATGCTTTCCTCAGCTCGTACTTGAATTCCTTAACCGGCGTTCACACGGGGCAACTTTTCCCAGCAACTCGAAGCAACTCAAACCAAAGTCTTTCGAGCAATTTCGAGTCCGCGTTCACACGCAGCAACTCGGTAGCTCCACCCACAAGCAACCTTATGGCGACCGGACAGTGTGGGTTCGAATCGAACTGGTGGAATCTTTTCTTTAGCTGCTGTTTATCAAATTTCAGTCAGTTTTATTGCCCCAATAGATCATTATTGCCTTCCAGAAGTGGCAACATGATATGTTTCCGTGGAGTTCGTAAAAAAAGAAAAAGTTATCTCTCAGCTGCACCTGCAGGATTTGAACCCATGAACCCACAACGAAATACACAACGCCATCGGGAGTCACGTGGCAATGCTCCCCTTTCTGATTGGCCAGTGCACGAGCAACTTCTCAAGTTTTCGGTCTGGGAGCGATTCGCAGCAACTCTGAGCAACTCGAGTTGCTGGAGGTTGCCGGCTGACAGCAACTCCAAAGTTGCTCATAGTTGCTGGAAAAAGTTGCCCCGTGTGAACGCTGCCTTAAGCTCCACCACGGACTGAGAGAAAAAAAAAAGTTTACATTTTAGTTCGTATTATAAATCAACCAAGCTCAAAGTCTCAGAATGCATAAACTGTGCTGTCCTCTCTCCATCAGTTCACACCTGTGCGCCGCCCACAAACGCAGTTACTTCGCGGCGTTATCAGGGCATAAAAAAATTAAAAAATCGAGAGTGCACGTCTCCGCTCTCCTGTTTACGTTGGAAGACTGCCAGCTGCTGCTGTGCTGTGGAGACCGCAATTAACATTGGGGAGCACTCTTGCCAGACGGATGGCACATTGCTCGCACCTCATATTTCTCAGAACTAGAAATTAATTTTATGATGCTTCCGCTTCGCACTGGAGAAATATTATTTTTGGTACAATACACGTGAATTGCAGTTGCGTAAATTCGATGGAAATAAGATGTGCGTGGTTCGGTTCCATCCGCGCTGTCTGGCTTTTTCGACGACTGCCATATTCCACTTACAGCGATACACCGGTATATCGAATTCCAATTGCGAATTTAAACATTGCGTAACATTGCGTAAAATTCTGCCGTGCGCTGCATCCTGGAAAGAAAGCCGTAAAAATGCGTTTTCGTATCAAAGTGTTGTCAACCGTATACGCCCTCCCCAACTATAATTCCCCAACTTTCGTCGTCATCAATCTTAGCACCTTTCACCCTCCATATATCACTGTCCGCGATCGCTGAAACCGGGTTTTAAAACGACTATATACCGCTACCACTTCCGTCATCTCGCGAGAGGCACAGTGTATCGTTCCGGAAGCGCGGACGTGCATACCAAAATGGGCCATTTGTCCGTAAGGCCGTGCCATTATAAACTATTAATAGGATAGCTCGTCGAAAGACAACCGCCTTATATGTGAGATATCGCCCCGCGATGATTTTTAGGTTGCAGCTTCGAAAATTGCGATGTGCCCTGTTGTGGTCCTTGCGAAGACGATTCGCCCTGGAGGGGTGCGTTTGTTTCGTTCGACGCGATGCCCTCGAGACAGGGATGAAATGGAAAGGTTTTTCGCGTTGAAACGACAGGCCTCGTATTGCCATTGTTTGCTGCCTGATGGGTATTCGCATTGGTCTACCATGTTGTTGCGTCAGATTTCGAAACGTTTGTTCACTTGGAAGAATATGGATGGATGGATCCATGGATGGACCTACCATACTTCCTCCAAGGCTGGTATAACAGTAACAGTAGTAATACAACATTAGTAACACCATGTAATAATAATAATAATAATAAAAAAAAGCACCAGCTCCCGATGCATAGTGGTTAAAATGATCGCTTTCCACGCAGAGACTGGGGGGTGACACGGGTTCGAATCCTGTCACCGGCTGTGCTGTCTGAGGTTTTCCCTAGGTTTTTCGAAGACTTTCCAGACGAATGTCGGCACAGTTCCCCTTGAAATCGGCCCAGGACGCACACTAACCCCCCCCTGTCCGCCACTCCTTCCTGCTGTCCTCTCTCCATCTGTGCACGTCTGTACTCCGCCCATAGCCACCGCTGCTTCACGGCGCTAACACGGAATTAAAAAAAAAAAGAAAAGGAAATAAAACTAATAAAACCGCAAGGTGTTCACAATTAGAAGTTGCTGACATCACGTTACTGATATTTCATTTGGTAGTTTCCCTTATCATACCGTTGTGGGTAGTTCTTCCGATCTATGAAATTCCCTAGAAGGCTACAGCGATTTTACAAAAATTTGGAGGAAAGGGGGAATGTGGGAGAAGAAAGCATTTATGAAGATCGCTATAACTGCTGGTGTTTTATATTGTATTGCGATGTGTTGTTGCTGGTGGGTAGGGTTTTGTTATCTTTTCTTATTCGGTTCTGCATGTAACGTTTGTTTTGTATGTGCTACGTGTCCGTTTCGGATTCGCTCCTGTTTAAAATGACTCTCCAAGAAGTCATTCAGAAAAACGCGATGCAGAGGCGTTAAAAGCGACGCTGGTGATATCTGATCTCCATAACGAACCCTGATACTAGGGTAGAAAGGGGGTAGAAAAGAAAAAACTTGGGTAGAACCCTGAAACTGGCGCAGTAGAAGGTGTTTCTTTCCCCTTCTTGTCCCCCCTTTCCACCGTGATGTATATATTTGCGTGGGTCGCAATATAAACTTTCAGCTGTGTTTGAGACTCGTGTTTGTGCGTTGCTACTCCAGTCTCAGGGTTCGTTATGGAGAGCAGAATGGTTCTTTGAACGAAAATCTGCAACACAGCCGCGAAAAAGCAGAACAAACTAGAACATAACACCACCTTCAAATATTACATTTTCTCTCATATAGTGCCATATCAGAAACTGAACAGCTAGATCTGTAATCGCACATTTCATGTCGTTCTTGCAACGTGTGGAGAGCTCTTTCTGATATGGAGTTAGCGAAACAGGTGGAAATACGTCAAGAGCAGGTTGCAATATACAAATGGACAGCAATATAACCCTGAGATATACATTAGATTGCTTATGGGCCGCGTTCAGCCCATGCCGCAGTTCAGTTGAGCCGCACGCAGCTGCGCGTGCGTCACTGCTGCACGCGGGCATTTCTTTCTTTCTTTCCCCCTTTCACTCTGAGGGAGAGAGAAGGTAGTGCCAGATGCGCAGCCGCGTCGGACCTGCAGTGATGTTTGTGCGGAAATAGTTAACCACAGGAAAGGAGGAACGTATAGGTACATGCATATAGACAATGGTTGCTGGACCGTTTCCACAATGAAAACGAATCTTGTTTCAGGAATTTTACCTTCCCCTTTTCGTTATGGTGAGGGAGGAACCAAGAAGGAACCTTGGATATAGCTCACCATATACCTTGTGGAGCAACTGTTGCTAGCACGCAGAGTGCCACGTTATCTCTGTGGAGAACGTGAAGTTGGGAGGAAAAAAAATCCAAGCTCAAATGTTCCTTTCTTTCAAGATGTTATCCCAAATATTTCTTTCTATCAAATTTCGCTTCCTCGTTTGCATGGTCAGAAGTATG
Organism: Ornithodoros turicata; assembly: GCF_037126465.1. NCBI lineage: Eukaryota > Metazoa > Arthropoda > Arachnida > Ixodida > Argasidae > Ornithodoros > Ornithodoros turicata. Next base: position 14,307,842 of record NC_088203.1, read on the forward strand.
CGCGTGCGTGCGTGGCTGCAAACAGTTTCGAACGCTGCAAGGCCTGCTGGGTACAGAAACTGCTGCAGAAGTTGGTTAGTATAGAAACTGGATCGCGCGCTTTACAATTCAATGGCAGAAATGGAGCCGTAGTGTGCCGCTTGTCATTAGGTTTGTGCGTGTCAAAGACAAAAAGGAAAAAAAATAGAGAGAGAAAGAAAACGCGCTCTTTCCCACGAGACTCTAAAAATACGTTCGATTTGCAATCCGGCAGTTGGATGGCAATTGACGGCAGAAAGACGGCAGCCGTTCGTTCATCCTCTACAACTTATGTTCGTTTTGTAATTTTTACAAATTTTATTTCTCTGCGCGCTAAATACAAAGACTGAGCCGGGTTAGCACACGGCAGCCAGCCGGGTTAGAACAGCAGAGTGGTTGTTTGTGATTGGCGGACGAAGGACGTGATCAACTTAAGGCTAGGTGGGACTGTTGAATACGGGCAAAGAAGTATAAATACAGTATTGATGTGCTGAGAAGACGTCCTCTCGATAGGATAAAAATGAACGGAACGGGGTCATATTTTGTCCGTGTGTGCATGGAAACGACTCTCAACTTTCTAATGACCTTGAGTGTTCATGACTCCACTACGACTTAGTATTTCTGTAACTGTACTAACTCCTCGAACAGTCTTCAGCAGGGATGGGCAGTATTTAAATACATTGTATTTAAAATGGCATTTAAAATATAAATACATGTATTTAAATACAGGCAAGAAAAATGTATTTATACTTATATTTAAATACCGTTTTAGGCATATTTATATTTAAAATACACTTAAATACACATATCTCATCCTCCCGTATTTGTGGGCTTCTCTCGAGTTCCACATCGTTAGCCTCCAGCGATGAAGGGTATCTTGGTTAGAGGCTACGGGTCACTCATCCCGTGTGTTCGGGGATTTCCGTCCTCCTGGAAAACATCACAATGTGCGAGTGAGGGCATCGCCACCCCCGTTGCTTCAGTCTTGGAAACGGGGAGAGAAATGAGAACACCAATTTGGGAAAAATGTGATTTGTGACTATCTTGCGTCACTTGACAAAGCCTGGTGTCTAAATGGAACCCTTAAAATGCAACCGGTAGCGGCAATTCTACTCAGTCATTGACTGTGAACTCAGGACAATGGCTGCAGCGCACCAGACAGTTTTTGACGGCGAGTTTTTCACTGTCGTCGCTGATGATGGAAAGTCGATCAACATAAGTAGATGAGGCAAGTCTCCTTGAGCCCAAGGAGCAACTGGGGGGGGGGGGACTCGACAGGACAGACAGGGGACAAGAACCGACAACAACGACTCAAAACCAGCGTCGGTTCTTGTCCCGTGTCCGTCCTGTCTAATACCCCCTCGCTGCTCCTGAGGCTCAACGAGACGTTTCCGTTCAATGGAAAGTCGGTCCACGCAAGATGCTGAAATCATCACACTGCATCACGGAAAAATAAAGAAATATGTCGGCATTGTGTGCAGCAGACATGCATCCACAGGTGGCTCCATTTACAGTGAACCCTCGTTATTATGACCCCCGATAATCTGACATACGCACTTTACGACCATACTCCTCGGGAACAATGCAGTGAAACCTCTGCAAATCCCCCCGTTAATATGACAATTCCGCATTATGACCAAAATTTTCGGGAACGACCATGGTCATAATAACGAGGGTTCACTGTATACACTAAGTTAAAAGAATAATGTGCCTGGACGGCTCAAAGTATTTACGCAAGTAGTTACAGTATTTAAATACTGTCTTAATGTATTTATATTTTGTATTTAATTACTTTCATCATAAAGTATTTATAGGCAGTATTTAAATACAAGAAAACATGTAGTATTTTGTATTTATATTTAAGTACCCGAAAAGTGTATTTATGCCCATCCCTGGTCCTCAGCATGCTCCGAAATCTTCGTCCAACAACAGCTGTTACACCTCACCTCGTCTGTAATTATTTCGTACCCAAACATATGACCGCACGGAGCAGAAAACCCGTTACAACAACAGAGTCACTTATAAAACGCTAACATCATTCCAACGGCACAGCGGGCCCCGCAGTTACAATACCAACAATGACGTCCGTTACAATAATGACCATCACCCCTCCCTCTTTTCTTGTAACCACGTGACTTGAGAGAGCGAAAGCAAAAGGGAAAGAGAGAGAGAGAGAGAGAGAGAGAAGCAGTTCGTCGGTTCGTCCGCGTGTGCAGGCGTGTGCCTTGTTGTTGCTCGTCGGTGCCATCCGCCGGAAGCTGCCGTTTACGCAATGGTCCAGGGAAAATGGCGGGCGCCCAAACCACGTGATCCCCAGGAGCCACTCACAGCGTCTCTGCTGGCCAGCGCGGGAAAAAAGCTGGGGCCCAGTGCGCATGCGCAGACCGACCTCCTTTCCCAACCTCCTTCCCCTTCTCTCCTGGGGTTTTTCGTCTCTCCTCTCGTCCCCCTTATCCTTATCCCCCCAGCCTCGTCCGTTTGTCTTCGGCGCTTGCTGTCTTGCTGTAGAGCAACGATCATGCTGTCCCAAAGCAGACAATCAAAAAGCGATGATGTATGACAAATCAACTTTATTTGGCCTCGGAAACTGCCTCGAAAAAGCTACAGTACATATCTTTTTACGTCTTGTAACAGGCTTCACTGGAGCTTTAGGTGCTTCGACATCGAAGGGCAGTTCAAAAGCCAATGCTGGGCTATGTGCGTCGTTGTTGCCGATGGCTGCGGTAGAACTAAAACAAAACAAAAAATATATTGATGATCCGTAACTCTGCACGAAAATCACTGCTATGATAGGCAATCGATCTTGATTTTGTATTTGAACACCAAGGCATTTGTCACGAATGTTCGTAGATCACAGTGAATGAACGGCTGCGACGCGCATAAGGGGCAACTAGCATAACCACACATAATTTGATTAACGGCATATCAGAAACGTACAAGTTACGGCAATGCACTGCACAATGAAACGCCGCTAACGTACCGAGTGACTCGTAAATGTTGTACGTAATGCACTTAACGTGATGAACCTGCATTACTTCCTTCAGTCACAAAAAAGTAATCAAACTTGTCTTACCGTTCACCTGCAGTACGTCGGAAAGAGTGCAGACTTCCTCTCTGACGATTTCTGCGTCCTTTGGAGGTGCAGGGATTCCATCACATGTTCGTCTTCCCGCTGTTGTGATGATGAGGTGGATGTGCCATTCCGTTCTCACATTAGCAGTTCGCCACAATCTAAATCTAAAGCATTCAAAACCCTCAAACTACCCCCTAGCGTCTGCGTGCACAACGGTTGCAGTCCGAGAGAACACGCGTGGCCGAACAGACGTGATTCTCCTCCGTTCGACTGCTTCCGTTGAGCGGTTCGCGCGTTCGGATGCTCGCTCCTCAGTCAAATGACTCTCGCCCAATCAGCGCAAAGGAAACTGACGCCAGTTTTTTAGACCAATGAGCATCCCAATATTTATACATATATTGCGCAGCCAATCAGAGATCGTTAGCGTACGCGCGCCGGTGGCGACATTATTTTGGAGGCGGTGCGTTTCGCTTTAGAGCCGGCGGCTGTCGGTGCTGTGCTGCTTTCGTCGGCGCGTAGTCCTTCTTGGCCGGATTTTTTTTTTTTGCCGCTTCGGGAAATGTACATTTCGACTACCGTTGCTCTACAAGGGATACGGCTTGGCGCTAGGACGTGATTTTTGTGTGTCTTCCTCGTTGGATACGTATAGGACGTATGAGATGGGAACGAAATTCCTCAAGATGCCGGGTCTGGTCATACAGTGGCGCGGACCGTCTTACGAACATCTGGAAGATATCGAAGGTGAGTCACGGCGGAGCGGGTTATTATGCCAGTGGGGAAACTGTGTTACGTGTATTTCGACCGTGTGGGCCATATTTTTTGGAGAGCACGCATTTTTTTTTTTTTTTTCGCGGCGGATGGAATACGTTCCAGACTTTGAAAGTGGTTCTGGAGAAGCTTACAAGGTAAAAATCAAGTACAGAATCGTTGGTTTTAGTAGTTGATTTCTTTGGTGTTCGTGGTAACGGTTCCACAGACATACGATAACCGCCTTCTTCTTTTGAAGTTGCTGATGCATGATTTAAAAGCTTCCTGCATCGTGTTTTCGTAGAGTGGTTCCGATTCTATTGTATTATTTGAGCGGCGCCACGACATGCGTGGCCGCATCGATAAGTCTTGACGATAGTACACGTTCGCAATGAAGAAGAGAACAAGCTTGACATTCAACTCAAGGACACTCAATGCGTGTCATTAGTGTAATACTGCACTGAAGGCCACCTCAACTTGAAAGCCCAGCCATTATTGTGCGCGAATCCAATAGTTACGGAATGTCAGTGATGCATCCAGAGCCCCCCCCCCCCCCCCAACACGCACACACAAAAAAATGTTTAGCATTACATCCCTTTTCCCCCGTGCAACCCGTACAAAGGGACCCTTGCTTTTTCAGCGTTACACACATGTCGGTAATGGTGTATTATGAGCTGTTATGATGTAACTCTAATAATGACCCTCCCCAATTTTTGTAACACCCCTGCATACTTGTGATACTGGATAAACCACCCGTGACATGGATTTACTACGACAGATTTACGCCTTGAATATTTAACTTGTCTTTGTTTTTGTGTTTCCTTATCTGGCAACCCGATGTTGTGAAAGAGAGATATCGAAGACACTCTTGAGGGTAAGCTTGCTGTCTTATCAATCTGTGTTTTATAACTGTTCCTCCTCCCGAATTGAATTTGGCGAGAGCTTCTAGGATCTCTGTCCCCTAGATTTATGGGTTTGAACTCGAGAGAGACTGTGATCACACGTTCACGAACTTCATCTCGCTCTAGAGGCTTATTTTCGAACTTTCTCTGTTTCGAAATCGTTGTTCCGATAACCTTCAGCGAAAGTCTCGTGAACTTGGAAGAACGCACGCGTCTCTGTGGGCGTCTATCCCACACCGTCTCTTCGTACGGGGCCTATGGCCTCCGAACGCCCATACGTCCCGCACAGGCACCACAATGTCCCAGGGTCTGCTGCGGGATCTTTCTTTGTTGACAATAGTCGTCTTAACCTTCAACATCACATATAGTTGCCCCATAGACTCCGGCGTCTTCCATTGTCTGGTTTATTCCATTTGACTTTCAAATGCTACGACCTTATCAATGGAATTCTGCTCGACTACAGCGGGATGGCACTTGGAATACACTCTTTCTCGAAACGTAGCTGCAATATTTGTTTTCCCTTTTTTTACGAGATTGGCTGCCCCCATACACGTCTTGTTCTATTTCCTTATTTATTATGGAGATTTAACGGGTTTTTAGCGCGCAGCAAGAAGCTCGATTTTAAGCGCCGCTTCAAGATTGGCTGGTTGGACAGGATGAATTAAAAGAAGAAAGTCGAAGCGCACGTGACGGAGTAGTACTGAGCAGTCCGGTTGTGTCGTCTTTGCCTTTTCCTCTTGCTTTTCCCCCCAATGAGAATGATAAGCAAGCACTGGCAGCCACCGAATCTCTGCCAGACTCAATGGCGCAGTCTTAGTCGCTGTTGCAATGCTCTACTTCAATCTGTCTAAACAGCAAGTAAACGTGATGACAATTGATGTTCTTGGGCTGGGACACATAGAAAGGACAAATACATACATAGCCTCAAGTGTCTAAGTCCATTCCTTCTTTCAGCAAGTAAACATCATACGCCCCTCAGAAGCGTCATGGTACGCCTGCGAAGTCCTCGGCGCAACTCTGCCGTCGTCTAAATGTGTGACGTTATGCCTCGGAAACAGCTGTTTATCGCACGAAAGGGTCATTACTGCAAAGGTAAAAAGGTGTAGCGTTACCCGAATGCTTCTCGTAGTACCGGCAAGGAAAGAAACAATGTGTCAGAAATCGTATCAGACAGGCGAGGTGTGCGGCCAGTAATATTTTCGTCCTTGTTCGTTTATCTGCACGTTTTGCAACACCATAAGCTACACTGTGTTCGTGCGCAGCACTGCCCGATGGAGCGTGACATTGGGTGCTCTGTTGTTTGCTGTGGGCCGAATGTCATTGCTGCCGTTGTTCAATGGACAAAGGGCATAGCTTTCTCCCCTTGTGCACGCTTAACCTGAGACGCGTTTCAGCCTGCTGTTGGCCCTGTGGACGGATTGGGGTCAGTGAAGTCCACTTTTCGGAAGTGTTTCATTGTGACGTCACTGGGAAGAATGGACAGGTTGGAGACGGTGGACAGGGCTGGGTCTGGAAAGTTTTGGGGATTTCAACTGCGAGAGCTCATCTGGATTCCCTTGAACTACTGTATGGCCGGGATTCTGCGGCATGTGCCTGGCTTCATGTCCTCGAAAGTGTCTTGTCCTCCTCCCTTTTTTTTTTCGTCATAGAATTTTTCTTCATGCGGGTTAGCATTCCCAGGTGGATATCCTGGCGCGACACGTGTGTAGGGTTACTCAAGCCAAAGTACCATATTTCTTCCGCATCGTAAAAAGTAGCGCTGGCACGACAAACTTTTTTCAGTGATGTATAGAGGGCTAAAACGTCATGCCAAAAATTTGCTGCTTCCAGATCTGATTGAGTAAATAGTGAAACATAAAAAATACAAAACAACACTCGTCAGCGATTCTGCCATTTTCTTGAGCTATCGCGTAAGCGTTGGTGCTTCGCAATGAACCTTTTTCGAGTATGCGCATGCGCAGCTACCTGCAGGCGGTCGCCGTGTTGGTTGGACATTTGAGGCCGAAACTTGACGACAGCCAAGGTCGTGCTCAAGTCTGGGAGGTGGTGGGTTCGAATCCTATACAACCGCCTGTGCTGTTTGAGGTTTTCCCTGGGTATTACTGAAAACTTTATAGACGAATGTTGGCACAGTTCCCCGTGAAGTCGGCCCAGGACGCATACTAACCTCAGTGTCCCCCACTCCTTCCTGCTGTCTTCTCTCCATCTGTCCACGTCTGTACGCCGCTCATGGCCACAGTTTCTTCGCGGCGCTAACACGGAACTTAAAAAAAAAACTTGACGACGCTGTGTACTCGTAATCGCTGCAATGCGCTTTCACTCTTTCTGCATTCTTCTTGCAATCTTCTCTGACTACTTTCCCACGCGACACGCTAGTCCAAAAAGAGGCGCCATGTTTATTTGGGGGACGCGACGTTCGACATTCCTCCGCTAGGGGCGACGCACACATGAAAAAAAAAAGGTCCATTAAACCTGGAAGGCGTGTTTACTAAAAGTGGTACAACAGAAAGTGTAAAGTGAAAGGTAAATATATCGTAACAGAATTTCCGCGGCTTTGAAACTTCGCAAACCCGCATGCACGCGAGACTAAGTAGAGGTACAATCTCTGAATATTTATCTTCCAGTCGCACTTTTTTTTTCTTTTTTTTAAGGGATTGGCTAGGTACCTCAAAAATGTGGGTGGAGTCTCGGGTGTATGCATGATCCCATTAAGGGCCAGACTCCCCTTTAATTCACGACACTGTTTTGTCCCAATATTTCTAGCAAATTTAAAATCTTAGGCGTCACATTTGCAGCTTTGTGCTTGGTTTACAAGTAGCACACTGTTAAACTACACCGTCGACATAGTCTTACAACCTGTTGCGGTGCTTTAAAAAAGGAAGAAAAAAAAAGTGATGTGAACTATCGTCTTTTACGTCCTTCGAGCTCAAGGTTTTCTTGCACTACAGCTTTACATATTTCCATTATCATTAGTTCAATCCACGCACACACACACTCAGTTGCCTAACCACTTCACAGACTCTGCAGACGAGATCACGCGCTGTGCTAACTGTCAATTAAACTCTTAAGTGTTGCAGGTCCAGTTTAGGTAACACTTCTTTTTTTTTTTTCTTTTTTTTTTTGCTCCAAAGAAACGTGGACGCTATTTTATAGAGGGTGACTGCTAACAGCAAGATACATCGAAAATCTCGCTCATGAAGCAAAAGAACAGTGACTATGGGAAGGGGAGCTATCTAACAGCAACCAATAAACTACGGGCAGCAAGAATGCTCATGAATGGAACGCTTGAACAATACGTTATCGGTGATAAGCCACGACTTCGCGAGGAAGGTCATTCCAGGCCAGGGTCTAGTTGTACGGGGAATGAAGGACTGGAAGAAGTAGTTTGTTGTGTAATGTAGTGGTTTAATTTCCAAAGCATGATCAGTTCGCTCGGATAGATATGATAGAGGTTCAATCATTCATGAACGGAAACAGTCGTTGTGGGTGTATCCTGTGGAAGAGATTCAAGGCTGAGAGCTCGCGCCGTTGTAACAATACAGGCAGATCCGGTTCACGTTTTAGTTCTGTCACACCGTAGCCCGCGGACGGAAGTTATTAAGAATAAATCGGGCTGGGCGGTTTTGAACAGTTTCGATTGAATTTTTAAGAAATGCATGGGGAGGGTCCCAGATTAATGCGGATATTCAAGTTTTGCTCTCACAAAGGTTGCATACGCAAACTGTTTAATATGTTTTGAGGCATGAGATGGAATGAACGACGTAGGAACCCTAGAGTACGGTTGGCAGAACTTATTACATGCGAAATTATAATGAGACCAAGAAAGATTGTCGGTCACGAGAACGCCAAGGTACTTATAAGGTGTAACTTTGGGCGTTGGAGGCTTACGTGTTCGAGTTTATCCTTAAATGTAGCTTGCCTCGGCTAATTCCCGTTGTTTGTTATTGGCTCTCGTCGGCACAGCGTAGGGACTTCGTGTAGATGACTATTCTGATAATATACGCTAATATCAATCTGACGCACCCGATTCGTTGAGAATAAAACTCAAATGTGTGTATTGGCATCAAGCAGGAGAGCTGCTTATGGAGGTAGACTCTTTATAAACATCTCTACTGTTTATTTTTTATTTTTTTGAAAATTCTGTGTGTGTGTGTGTATTGCCCATGCCTATTGTGTGTATTGTCATCAAGTAAGGAACCGGTCTATGAAGGCATGCCCTTATACACGTATTGCAACTCCAGCACATATTGTCGTCAAGCCTGAGAGCTACCTATGGACGTAGAGAGCTACCTATGGAGGTACCTGTCGTTGTATTGTTGACTCTATGAGATGAGCCACAGAAGATTGTGTACTCATCTGTCGATGTGTACCTGTCGGAGACGTTTGCGACATCCAATGTTAGTTCGCCATCAAAACTGCTTTGCTGACTGCAGGTTGTAGTCCATGCCGACTGTACCTCCGAATGTGATGGTGTTCCCCGTGCGCGGCGTGCAGTTTTCGGGCAGAAAGACCATTTCCTCACGGTGTTTGTATTCTATCAAGAGGCCGTTACACTCGGCTAGGTCCGCATGCTAGTGTAATGGAGTGTGGCAAGTGTGTCGAGCTCTTCAACGGGTCCTCCCTGCCTCCCTCTTACAACAAGTTCCAATGGGCGGGGGCCTGTCCGCTCCATGTGCACCCGTCTACCACCATACATAGGAGGCCGGAGCAATTGGGAAACACCGGTGTTGCTCCCGGTTTAATATGCATTTTTACTCGTGGATTTAAGTATTCGAATTGAGTCCGATTTTCAGTGTAAGAGGCCTCGAAAATTATTATGCATCGGAAAGCTGTACTGGAAAAAGCCTAGCAGTGCGCGAACTAATTTCACGTGCTTCTTACTGGTGACGAAAATATAAATTTCGCTCGCCGCTTTTCGTTTTAAACCGCCATTCAAAATTCAGTGTCGAAGCCGAGTATTAATCAATTCCGTCTAATTATCTCCAGTGTCGGGGAAGTGGGGGACTGTCCCTTTTTTAAGCTAGTCAGTTTGAGACACTTCGAAATGAATAAGTAAAAAATAATCTCCACCCCAGAGACTTTTGTGTTGTTAATGGCGCTCGAGGGAGCTTGGAAAGAGAGACACACTCAGCGGGATTCGTTTTCTAAGCTGGAGACCATTATATCGGTATAATGGGAATGAATATTCATGTTCGACACTGTTCATCTATTGTGCGTCAGAAATCCGTGTTTCTCAATATGCTTTCTTGTTGGTGGAAGTGAATGGGTCCCGGTTTAATGATCCAGGCGGTGTCTGAGAGAAACAGCCGGGGCACTGGATGGAGTTGTCGTAATTCTCTGTATGACGCGTGGACATAAAGACAAAGTGTTCCTGTGATGTCTTTTTATCATATCCGGGTGGCTCTGTCTCTTTGGGGTTATCGGACTCAGTATCTAAGCTTTCCCAAATCGATTGCCGCGGCTGTTAACGCAACGAGCATTGAACGATTATGGATGTGTGACGTTGCATACTAGGCATTCTGCTCAATGAGCGGAAGTCATCGCCATATCCTCGTCATCATGTCTCTCTCTCTGTCTAGGCAGAGATGGCCGTCGGACTAGAGGAGCCCCATTTTCGTCAAAGTAACCGACCTCGATTACTTTGTGCTTCGTCTGTCATTTGTGGTTACATGAAGAAGGCGTGAAGAGCAAAAATGAATGCCACGCGCCCTCAACCAATATTCGACCTCTTGATCCTGCTATCGTCGTGATAAAAGAGATACACCGTGAAGATTGCAGCATCGAGAGCTCTACTATTGGCCGAGGGCGCGTGACATCAATCTGTTCTTCACGCTTTCTTCGCGTAACGACCAATGACAGGCGAAACACAAAGCAATCGACGTCGATTACTTTGACGAGAATAGGACCCCGGGTGTCGTACTATTCTTTGCCAACGGCGCAGCTTATACACTGTGGTGTCCCGTAACCTGACATACGAAGTTATTGATTACAAGTAACCCTGTTAGCATTGTGGTAGTTAACTACTTCGATGATTTGCTTTCTTTGTTATGTGATTGTGTCTGCAGCTTAATTATTTTTGCAAGTAAGTTGTAGTGTACTTGGAGTTGTTCTTGGAATTACTTTGCATACGATGCGGGAATCGAATCATTTTCACGATATCCGCGATTTCCACTCCGCAAGAGTCTCCAAGCGGCAATCTGCAACTGGATCGCACGACTTACCGTTACAGCCGAAATGACGACGCGCAAGAAGTGTACGATTTTATTTACGTAATCGGACGCTACCTTGTCCTTCCAGCATACTTGCGTTTCGATCTTAACGAATGAGACGTGACCTTTGCTGTTGTATTGCGCAAATCAATCGAATGATACGCTGAAGTACAAGGAGTAGCCTTGGACACCTTAGACTTGGACACCCACCGATGTCCAGAGGACGTACCGAAATGGTCAGAATATCTTTGTCCGAAAGTGACATAAATAGGATGTCTTCTGGATGTCAATTTGCGATGGCCGGTGGGACAATAAAACCGTACACACTCTTCAGAAAAAAGGGGGCAATTTTGATCTTTTCGGTGACTAAATGCATTGCCACAAAAATTACTCCCTTTAGGGAGTAAATACACGGGGGACAAAATGAATGTCACAGAGTGAGGATTGCAGTTCTCGCTCTGTTCTAAGAGTCCCAGGTACATAATTCATGTGCACGAATGAATATACTTCGAATTAAACCGTCATGCGTGATATGCCTAGTGATATAAAATCTTGGGACATGCATATAGGGCAAATTTTGCGAGGAAGAAGCTCTATTTTTTCCTCTATGTGGGTGGGAAATTACTAAGATAGCTAAGTTATATAGCCGTAGTCCATCAAGTTCACGAAGAACACATTTACGTATAGACTGTTGCATTCAGGAGACCATTCGCGAAGTTCAGTGGCTATTTGGAGTACTGGGGAGTAAATTTCGGCTAAGGGGACTAACATGGGGAGTAACTGCAATCTAGTCGATTTGAAGCTGTTACTCCCCACGTTACTCCTTTCTTTTTCTTAGAGTCCGTACACGCACAAGCTATTCCTGAAAAATAGCGTACGCTCGCATGCCGTCCTCGCGTACGCTACCACTGCGCATGTGTAATGGTGGCAAAGCTATCTTGTAGCGTAGACAGAGTGATAGCGCACTATCCGCTAAAACTCGTTATTAATCTGAGTATGGCGCGTACGAGTTCATCAGATAACCGTCAAGGCCTGTGGAGCGTTGTGCTAAGCATGATGCCCTTGACATTGGTAAATCAAACGTTTGCATTGTGCATGCAGCATAGTGAGGTCAGTGGGTCGAGCCCCAACGCGAGCCGCCATTGCCATTAATGAGGCGGTTGCGCCCCGTTGCGTTCTTTCGCTCAGGTGCCGACAGTCCACGTAAGCCACAATCACATTAGAAGCAGGAACGGCGAAGACATTTAGCCGGCACACCTGACGGCCGTTGTAGTCGTCATCTCACACAAGGGCGCTTGAAGATGCGGCCCGTATTAGTAGCGTGCGCAAATTGCAATAGGAGACCCGGACTAGGGACTTCCGCCGCTATAACTCGTAGTGTCTTTTACCCGCTTTCCTATGGTCTTTACCTGTTTCATAATGTCCACGTGGGACGCTGCTCTTTGTGATCGTGGTCTGAATAACAATAAGGTGCTTTGCATTTGCTTTACGTGCTTATTGGAAGGCAATCGTTTTCTTTTGACCTTGAGAGTGAAAGTAGACGAACTGTTGTCCGGCTCTTGCAACCATTGAGCAAGGACTAGATTAGGTGCAACTAGATTAGCAAGGACTCAGGTTAGGTGATATGTGGGTATAGTCTTATACTGTGGTCACTGGTGTATCGCGGGCTACAGCGTCACCTGCAGCGATGCAGCCGAACTGATCCGACCGGATCAACAACAGATGTGAGTCACGACGAAGTTGAACTGGCTACTCCAGGACGCATGCACACAGAAAATAAAAGCAGGTGAACGAGTTACAGTGATGGAGTTCAACATGGTAGTCCTAAAGTTTTAAGCAAGCGACTGTAAAATGTCAGAATCTTTCACTTTGTTTGACCGGTGACATTAGCAGGTGCGGAAACAAAGTGACTGAAATGAAACTTAACTATACATCTAACGGGGTCTTGCAAACGCTAGGAACCATAAAGAAGGCCTAATCAAACCGGCCGTAAGATCAGCTAGATCTCTAAAAGCTTCACTCTTTGGTACAGCTCCGGTCAAGCTTAATAATAACACTAAAGAAAAAAAAAATCGGTCTCATTTCCGAGCGCGATAACGGCCACCCTTGGGGCACTGGGGGAATGTTAAGTGGACAAAATCCTTGCGTTAAACTAACAGAATAATTTTCTTCAAATAAGATTTCCTCACGACCCTAAGTGTTGCTGTAATGGCGCTCGGGGACAAGACCACATTTTCCCCAGATTTATTATTAAGGTTGATTGGAGCTGTACGTGGCATGGACTCCGTTTCACTGGACAAGACCTGCATCGACATGGAGGCAATGGTGTACCGTTGCCTATCACTTCCAGACACTCCCAGACACAGTTCGACTTGTGTCCATTCCCTAAGGCCATTTCTCGTGGACATCTGGCACGTGTGTCTATAAATGGTGCTTCTCCAGAGAAGGCACACTTCTGCCAGACTTCTCGTGCGCGCGTCTTTTTTTGTGGCACAACAATGACGGCGTGATGTTTCTGACCTGAACTTGTTTCAGCAGACGGCCATGTGCCACTCGGCGTAAAAAAAAAAGAAGTAATAAAGGTAGTGCCCGCATCATTCCCTGGTGCGAGTGAAATTTCGCAGTCGTGATCTTCTTTATATTGTGGCCACCGCTTTTCCTCCGTGGATGTGTTCTGGTTGCACGAGTTGACGATTTCGGGTCGTCCTGGATTGCCGATCCTGTCGGCGAGCTTATTGGCTGCCTGATAAACAGTGAGCCAGCGAATTCGTGTCGTTGCTACTTTGCCTATATCAGTCTTACACGTCCAAAACTAGAATACGCCTAATCTATTTGGGATCCTTTTTAAGATTATCTCACCAAAAAGTTGGAAGGCGTACAGTACCGTGCAAACTGATTCATTTGTTCTGATGATTAGTGTATCTGGGCTCAAGAACCAGCTAGGACTACACACAATTTGTCGACAAGACGGAGTGTATCCAGACTATGTCTCCTGCAGAAACTGTATTACTACGCGTCAAATCTTGCCCGTTTGCTACATCCAGCATCTCATCTCTCTCCCCGTTTAGATCACCTACTAAAGATTAAACGCCCTCATTGCCGCTCATCACCTTTTTCTGGATCATCATCCCCCCCCCCCCCCATACAATATCAGAGTGGAATAACCTTCCTGAACATGTTGTCCGCGCACGCGACAAAGAAGATTTCAGAGCATCTGTCATACTTCTGTTATCTTGAACCATCATCTATTGTATTGTTCAATGTGTATTATCTTGTATTTCGTTTTTATCGGGTTGTATTTAATCTTGTGTTGTATGAATTGTGTATAAAAAGTTAATTTTTACCACTCCGTCATGTAATGCCCGAAGGGCCCTTGACGTAAATAAATAAATAAAATATAGATGAACTTTACGTTACACGGGTAAAGTAAATACTTACGATTCATTGACAATGATTAATTACTTCCGAAACTACTTTCGATATTATGTAGTCGTGACTGTAACTTCATTAATTTTGCAATTAATTTGTAGTGCACCTGAAGTTCCCTCTGGTTCCCCTTTGCATGCGAAAAGGCGGCTGTCTTCCACCGTTTTCCTGCGGCATTTGTATGCCGGTCTCTAAATTTGTGATGTTTTTGCGGCCCCATAGTTCAGGCATGCTCTTATGTTTCTGATAGCAAAGATTACTAGCCGTCCTACTCTACTACTCAATTTGTTTGCCCTTTCGATAAGCAACAACTTTATTTTGAGATGAATTGGGAGTTTCATTCAGGGGCGATACTCTAACCCATTTGCTGGTGGTGATGCGGGGAATGAAATAATGAGCCCCTTCACAATAAGGATCGAAGTCCTGTGGTATCCAGAAAGGTGAAGAGAGCTTTGAGGGCATAGCGTTGGCGGGCTGGAGTTGGCCAGGGGAGGGACCAAGCAATTTTGAGAGAGGGTCGAGACAAATATTTCCCTACTTGTACTGCTTTCGTAGTGGGTTGGGTAGTGGGCCGCATCCCATGGGCAAATTTCTCCATTCATCATCATTAATTTATCTATTGTTGTTGTAGGGGAAGAACAACAGCAATACAACATAAATATGATGATTGCATGGAATGCTTCCCCGCGGTGGTCGCAGGACCCTACCCGACATCAGAAAGGTATTTAATTAAGGGAAGAATAAAGTTATACATCAAAATTATGCGTGGAAATGAATATAATAATAACATAATGAATAACCGTAATTACTTTTCTCTTGAACATATAGCTGCCAGTCAATTACGTTTCAGAGTATCTTTCAGTTCAATTACTTACGAAACATCATTTACGAAGGTTTGCGTATTGGTTAGCCTGGCAAGTCTGCCTACGCCTGACTTAACCTTTCCTCCCTTTGTTTTTTGAATAAACATATCCCTGCAAAAGTGTATAGGCTATGTCAGTAATCGCGTTCAGCTTCGCAACATCCAGTGCCATTGCACCCGGCTGTATCACAGCGCTGTTTGAACACGCAGCTGCTACTCACGTGTGCTCATTGTTTTTTCATTGGGAGAAATTGCGATTCTTCAAAGTCGAAGCAGGTGCTCGGGACAAGGTTTCCTCCACACGAGGTCTCCGCACAGAGGGAAATAACGTGGGGGGAAAACAGCTGATGAATTCCAAAGTGATTGTGTCACTGTTTTCCGTCGCTGTGATAGATGCGCACACCGGCTGCTGCCTGTACCTGTACGCCGATAAAAGCATACTGGTACATAGTTATGCCATGAGCATAACCGTTGTGGTTAGACTGAGTCCGTTCTAGGACTTTTCTGGTGCACAGCTTCTTTCCGGTTTTGCTGGTAAATGTTCATAATTTGGGGAACTGGTGATGTATGAATGCACAGTGAATGCCTTTACAACTGACGGAAAGTTGTGTGTTGTGGTTCCACACTTTAGTTTCGCACTTTAGTATCGGTCAGAGATGTACATTCGCCGTCAAACTTAGCTGTACGTGGGCGCCGTGGAGCGCGTGAGGCGGTGTATGCCTCAAACAGAGCTCCCGGACCTTCGTCTTGGACTTCGCCTTGTCTCAAACCCAGAGGCTAACGCTACGCGGCACTGTCGTCTGCGCAAACCCAGACCGCACGCTCCCGTGTTACGCCTAAGCCCGAGGGCAACTGTACATGTGTAGAGGTTGGGATGATGTGTCCCTTGTTGTTGAGTGACTTGAGTGTCGAGTGGCGTTTTGCTCCGTGAAATCTTCAAGCACTCACTCGTACAATTTTTTGTTTTGTTTTGTTTTGTTTTGAGTTTACAAA
This sequence comes from Ornithodoros turicata, assembly GCF_037126465.1. Taxonomy (NCBI): domain Eukaryota; kingdom Metazoa; phylum Arthropoda; class Arachnida; order Ixodida; family Argasidae; genus Ornithodoros; species Ornithodoros turicata. The sequence continues at coordinate 14,324,072 of NC_088203.1, forward strand.
TAATGGATGGTCGCAGAGCTATACTTAAAGTATAATTCGCATGGGATGCAGAAGCCAATATCTAAATATCTGCCTGTGTTTTACGAAGATCCCGCGGCTGTATTAGTAACTAATTCACTAATTCGTAAGCAAGTGGCGCTATCGGAAAACTTTCATTTCAGTGAGCATCCCTGAGACATCAGCCAAGAACTGAGCCGTGAGCGGCTCAGTTGCATACGCTTAGTAATTAAAAAAGCTTGTAAATTTTGCTTCGGACGCTTTCGGAACCTCTGTTTTACAGATTGGAACATTCCGTAAAAAATGTTCCAGGAAAAAAAAAACGTCTACACTTAGTGATGTTTTCGAGTAATTAATTGGCTTTTGTTTACATATTTCTTGCGCGGGGCAACCTACCAATGCACTCTGTTACTCAGCTGTCCGGTTGCCAATTACGTGTTCATCCGCCTGAAACACACATGGGGTGAGCAATAAGAAATAAGTTGATGTTGATGAAGAAAAATAATATCGAGAGATTGAATTCTTCACAAACGACGAACAAATAAGATGATGATGATGATGATGTAGTGGGACGTTTCACCCCTGAGGCGGCACCCTATCCCATTGATTGAGGGGAAGAAGATGGTGAATGATGATTAATGTTCAGAGTTCACGCAGGAGCCCTGTTGCTGCTAAAAAGGGTGTAGTAAAGAAAGATAAGGAATAGCCGCGTAGCGTGCCTTTATCCTGATGATGACGAATGCACGGAAGCCTCTCTGTGTCTGTTCCTTATCTATCAGTTCCGCGTGTGAACCAGGCGGATGAACACACAATTGACAGCCGGACAGGTGAGCGAAAGAGCGCATTGGGGTTCACCGCTCCGCCCAGGAAATACGAAACTGAAACCAATTAATTACGCGAGCGTCGACGCGGGTATCTTCCTGAAATATTTTTCGGATCGATAAAACGCAGGTTCGTCCCAAGTGAAATCTGAAAGTTCGGAGTTTTATTTAATTAATGAGCGTATGGCAAATGAGTCGCTCGTTGCTCAGTTCTTTGCCGATGTTTCAGGGATGATGACCATAAGAAAAAAAAAGATTTTCTATAGCACTGCCTGTTGACGAATTATTCAGCCGGGGAACCTTCGTGAAACGCACGTTCGTTATATCTGCCAGAACCTCCAAGATACGGTTCGGTTGACCGCTATAGTACTCCTCCTTTAGGTCATTGTTCGAGAAACGCGATAAACCATGTCATTCTCTTCATTTTTCATCATCATCCTCTCTCTGCTTTACTCCGTTGACCCCACGTTGTCCCTTACTCTCCCCCGCCGGATGCTACGTTCCTTTACCACAGTTTTCCACCGCATGTGGCTTTTACACCGGCTTTCGAACACCTCCTCTGTGTCGGCGCATCCAGCCTCTGTTCCATGTGCGGTGTGCGCGGTGACCTTCATCACATCCTCCTGGTCTGCGCACAGTACGATCGCGATCGCGCCCTAATGGAAACTGCTCTGCAGCGCGTCGATCAACGCCATTTCGACTTGGCCAAAATTCTCGGGCCATGGTCGGACCCCTCACATCAGATTCAATGTCTACGAGTTGTTGCTGAGTTCCTCTCCAGCACTCGACTAATGGACGAACTCTAAAAGGTCACCTTTCCATCATCACTTTCTCATCCCTTCCACAAGCGCAATGGGGCAATGTACCACCATAACGGTGGTGAATGACCCACCACGTCATCATCCCATTTATATGTGTGTGTGTGTGTCTTCATTTTTCTGTGAACACGGTCCAGGACAGTAAAACGCACATCATAGGCGCAAGCATACTATGCATTCACATCAACAAATACTGTGGATCACACGCGCTCATGCGCTTTGCTAGCGCCACCGGCAAACCCTTCCGTTGGTACGTCTTGTAAACACAGTTTCGAAGAAAGATGAAAGTCACTGAAAAGGTCAGCCAGCTGTAGGACTCGAACCCACGTCTTCTGGATCACCGGTCCAGGGCTCTACGAATTGCGCAAAGCTAACACGCCTTCTTAGCGACTTCCAGGGTGCGTCATCTGAAGGGACAAACCAGTCTTTCTCTCTTTCACTCATCCTCCTTTCACTCTTACATTTGTGCACACTCATACACACATTCATACGACAGGGATCGACGCAAGCGGCAAATGTTGAACATGAGAGAACTGATGTTCTGAGGCTGGACCAACATAGAAGGGACAATCACATACAAGGCCTCAAGTTGCCTAAGAAATTAACGATGAAAGATGAAAGTCACTGAAAAGGTTAGCCAGCTGTAGGACTCGAACCCACATCTTCTGGATTACAGCCCTGAACCGGTAGAGATCTGGACCGGTAATCCAGAAGATGTGGGCTCGAGTCCCACAGCTGGCTAACCTTTTCAGTGACTTCCAACTTTTATCGTTAATTTCTTAGGCAACTTGAGGCCTTGTACTACGTGATTGTCCCTTCTATGTTGTTCCAGCCTCAGAACATCAGTTCTCTCATGTTCAACAGTGTCGAAGATCGTATAGGAGTAGCGCAAGCACACAGCATCGATGAACGCCCGGTAAAATCTGGCTCACGGAGTGCGTGACTACAGAACACGAATGGGACCACTTAGTAGTTAGATGAGTAGCAAACGATCCTGTCGATACGGCAGTTCACACTATAAGTAGCCCAAAGAGATGGTTTACCTTTCCTGATACGAAGAGCATAATTACGTTGTAATTCAGTTGCGGTCGTGGCATCATTGCGCCGAGGAGAGAAGTTCGCCTTGGGTCAAGCCGAAAGGAGTTATATCAGAATATTTTTGTTTTCTTTGCGGGTGTGAAGATTCCTGCTTACAGGAACCTTCCTCGAAACAGTGCTTATTGTCTTTCACCGAGTCGCCGGGTCGTCTACGTGCTCCCATATGTCTAGCTCAACAACAATAAACTCATATTGAACTAACGTGCGACCTATTAAGCCCCAGTGAAGTGTCGTGAATGCATCACACTTGTCATGTGCTATACTTCTTTGACACCCTGTGACGCGCTTTGCTTTTTATGCATTGGGATTTTCGCACTTGAACTGTCCTGCACTGTGGCCTCTGTGGCCAAGTTCTGTGGTGATGCCTTCATCTATTCTATTTCAAAGTGTACAAATGTTTGTAGTTTCCTCCCTTATTTCTTGCCCTCGTCCTCCTTTTCCTTCATTTGTTTTACATATTATAACGAATCCTAAATAACGCGTCCTGGAGTAGCCAGGCAGGAGCGGCCTTGGATTAACGTCTCAATCTTTCTCTTTTACAAATCAATCAATCTTCTGAAACTCTTCTGAGTCTTTGCGACATACATACTTTGAGACTCGTACACATATGTGATAGCTAAGGCGATTCCGATATGTGTGATAAGAAGGAGGTCTGAGGAGGTCATTGAACTGACGCATGTTTTCTTTTTCTTGCAGAGTGTGGCACCGAAGGTGGTCGGGGTAAGAAGGGTGGCTTCAGCCGGCTATTCAGGACACTAGGTAGCAAGAAAGACAAGAGCTCACCTCGACACATGGCTAGGCTCCGGGCTGGAGGAGCAGCCAAGGCATCCGATGCCCCGCCGACGACAGGTAGCACTGTCCCGGTTCTGCTTTAGTTATGGCTCATTCTAATGCCTTCGCTGGGACTGTCTTTGTAGGAGCGTGCCTTCCACCTCTGCAGCCCGGAGATGTGCTTTTGGGTGACGAGCACTGTGTCCAGCTCATGTTGGCAGTCAGGGACGGACAGCTTACCATGGAACAAGCTGTGCAGAGGGTAAGTAAATTCAGTTCAATTCTTGATTTCCCAAACAAGTTTGTGGTGAGGTCAGGCAAAAAGCTGTTGGTGTGCATCTTGACGCGCCCCGTAAGTCCAAGCTCCTCAATGACAGAAATGCATCGTTGTGACTGAACAAGTGCAGAGACTTGCGATCTTGCATTTTTTTCTTTATTCACATCACATCACATCTTGGATCAACACTGTCACGTGCTTGTATTTGCGTCTTTATCACTTTGGTCTTAATCGCTTAAGGCTAGTTCACACATGCGGCGACGGCGGACGGCGACCGTGAACAACACGGCAAATCGCGCCATTTCCTCGTTGTTGTGGCTGCCTCCGCGGCACGACAAAAGAGAGTTGAGACACTGACATGGCTAACTTTTACCGTGCCCTGACCTCGCCCAAGCTCCGTGGACCAATAAGCGCTGCGTATGGCTGCCTCGTATGACGGCTGCGCGAGGCGACCAGTGGGGCCGTCTATGGGCCACGGCGGGGAAAGAGTCAGTGTCAACGACGTCGACAAGCGACAACAGTACGTCGCCTTGCCGTTGTCGTTCACCGTCCCCGCCGTTGTCGTTCACCGTCCCCGCATTATTTGTGAACTAGCCTTTACACATCTAACGTGCTAACGTGGACCAGGGTATTCGTTAAGATGGGCACATGACACATTGCGCCTGACGTATGGTGCACCATAAGTAGAAAACAGCGCAAAGCAGACAAAGGCAGAGGGTTATGTCGTACCAACTAGCCCAGCTCTACACCATTGTCAAGAATGACACGCCCTTCACGTATCGCGCGAAGGGCGCCGTGCACGTGCGGTATCACGTGCCCTTCGTTAGCTCGGACATGTATGCGATTAAAGGGATAGTTCGCTCCCTAACGAAAGTGAAAAAAAAGAAAGAAACGAAAAACGTGCTGGACGTGTGCAATAGACAATGAACTTCCCGTCAATCCCTTTCGTTCGAAATCGACGTATTTTCCGAGCTTTCAGTATTTGCCTGTGGGCATTGGCAGCGCGGCCGGAGCGCCAGGGGAGGAGCATTTTACGGGAAGGGGCGGTCGGCTCGCATGACATTTCGTGACGTTGCTTCAGGGCAGGCGATAGGGAGCCGCTTCTCGATGCCGGGGAAACGGACCGCCCCCTTGACGTCACATTGTTCTCAGACGCCGCACGCGCGTCGTACGAGGGAAAGCCTACTTGCGTGGATCCTGTTGCTCTAAGATGCCTACAATAAATAATGTCGCTCAAGTTACGGGAAACTAATGGACGGACATGATAAAGTTCGAAATACACTACCGTCTGCAACAGAAATCAACGAATCGACGCTTGGAGAGCGAACTATCGGACAGCGTCCATTACGCTTGCTCAGTAAGGCGAGGAGGGCAGAGGCGCAGCAGTAGCATGACACCTTCTTTGTAAATTGTATTTCTGTAACATAATATTGCACCTTTGATCTCGCTCTCACGCTCCTCTTCAGTACGCGACCTGCTTTAAATTGCGTAGCTTGCCGAAAGGCCGGAATGTAGTTTTCGCTACTCTTGTAACAAATTTAAGGGACAACTGAGTGTATCCGTATCCATTTATTTTCTTAACTCTTAACTCTTAGCCCGAGGACCGTGATCCGAGTTGTTTGCATTCTGTCCGATAGTTTCAACGTTCTTTTGTTTCCTAGCTGCTTCAGATTTCCCCGGGACATCGTTCTTTTTTTTTTCTTTTTTTTTGTGTCGAACATATGTGGTAATAAGAGTCAGTTTTAGTGCAACGTACGCTGTCACCTTTGCGTACGGTATACTAAAACTCACTGATGAACATAGAAGTTCTTTTGCTCCGATCGCAAAGTGGGTGACTGATGAGTGGTATCGAGTTACTGCCGACTCTGAGGGACCTCATGAGTAACAAGCTATCAAAGAGGAAAAGAGAATATCTATCCTGAGAGGACCCGCAAGATACATATTGAAAAGGGATAAGTCGCTAAGAAAGAGGACTTTGAGAAGGAGGCGGGACACGAGGAACTTTGTGTGCAATGAAATCATTGGTTCGTCAGTGTTGTTGCGTCGTCTTTCTAACTGCCCTGCACCTTTTTTGTGATTTAAAAAATAAATATTCAAAAACGATTATGCAGGCGCTGATATTGAGGACCCTGCAAAGCGGGGGGTATGTGCTGATTATAAAAAAAGGAGGGAAAGGTAATGATTGATTGATTATTCAAAAGAAAACCAGGGAGAAATTGAACTTGTCACCTGACTAGTTCTGCTACTCCCAAAACAAAACAACAGACAAACAAAGGGTTATCTGGTAACGGCATCGTAAGCTAGTGTTATCAATCCCGCATTTGAGGGTACACGAGAAGACCATGTAGGGATGGAGCTATCGGTAACGTATAACGTACTGGCCGGTCAAGGTGCTGTTTGGGACACGGTTGTCTAAAATCTCCCCTTATGAAAAAAGTTTTCCAGATTGTATACAAACTGTATGCAAAATCCTGGGTTGGGTGGGTTAAAGGTAGATACATATTGTATACAGCTCCAACCTAGTTTCTTCTAAGAAATGGGCGCGGGAGTAGTTACAAATTAGGTAGCCAAAATGTATACAAACTGGAAAGGAAATTATGTAGAAACTGTATACATATTAGTTACAAATTCTAAACTGACTGTATACAGTAAGATGTATACATACTGTACACATGAAATTGTGTATACAGCATTTATCTGGCTTCAATGTGGTTCCTTTCAATAATTGGTGATAGAAACACAAACTGGATAGCAGATTTGAGTAGAAGCTGGAAACGATATTTTGTAGGAATTGTAGAGCATATTACAAGTCGTATAGAATATGAATAGAATCTCGTTTCATTTTCGATGCAGCTTCGACTACTGGTTGACTACGCATTGTTTGCGCCGCCTATGCGATGGCAGTAGTTCGAAAATCTTTTATATTTCAAAAACCAGGAATCTTCTATTTATTTTACCGCCACATCCCACCCACTGCGTGCGATCGCACTCCAAAAAAAAAAAATAATAATAAGAAGAAGAACCGAAGAAATACGTAAAATAAACAAAAGCAAGAGGGAAACATGAGAGTCACTAAATTTTGTGACTCTAAGAAACCCTTGCACACGCACAACGTGACGTGTTTGCAGAGGAACAAATACAGATAGAACACGTAACGAAATGGCTAGGCCACATGTGGAGCCGTCTGAGCTCGAGATTCAACCACACGGGTGAGGAGAGCACGCATAGATTGTTATTTCGGTAGCAAATAACAGTCACTAAAGCAAATAACAGTCACTAAAAACATTTCCTTCAACTGGTTAATATATTACTGCATTAAGGACTGTGTTTATTACTCAAATTACTCGAACTAACCCAGCACAATCTCCACACCAAATTAATGTGGTGCTGCACGTTGCGCATGCATGGAGCCAGCCCTGTACGGTTAGCTACGTACGATACGATTAGCTACTGCTATCAGTGGTTTAAACGATGGTATCGACAGTTGAAATAGGTACAAAAATTGTACTTCCGCCCTGGTTTACCTTTTTTATACATACGCTTTTTATACCTTTTCCTCTCACAGTGCAGCAGCAGCAGTTCGTCAAGTGCAACATTAAAAAGTACTAAACGGTAAACGTTCACGTTGCCTGAAGTGATAGTCTCAATATTGCTATTAACATTTGTATCCATATTCATACATGCACATATCACATGTATTAGTGTGTTCTTCAAATGTACAGCAAAAAAGAAGTAACACATGTCCGTAAATAAGATCTTTCGGGGCAGCTAGTATTAGCTCTATAGAGACTGTATAGAAAATGTATACATTCTAGAATCTGAAGACTGTATAGGAACTGTATAGAGTTTACCAGTTAAAAACCCTATACAGCTATCTATTTCCTATGCACAAGATTGACACGTACTAGACACGATAGATAGATTCTCTATAGGTCCTGTATATAAACTAGAAAATCATTTTCATAAGGGATTCGTCGGACTGACAAAGATTGTGCAGAAAGATTCATCGTGCGCTATCCTGTGGGAGCTCCGTAGAGCATGATGTTCGGTAATTTTTTCCGTTGGTATAGCTCCTGAATTATTTATCGTAAATTTGAGTACATTAGACACGCTCTTCACATTTGGGGTGAAAAAGTGACGTTTACTTGCAAATTTCTGACTTAAGCTCGCAAAAATTTATATAATTAAACTTACGTTACACGACATTTGCATCAGCAGGTGGCAAAATCCCAGTAAGAACAAATGCCGTTTACTGCATGGAACTATAGGTGGTGTAATTTTTCTTTTTTTCATAACTCGATGGCACGTTTTCTGGAACACCCTGTATATGGTTGTATTGACTTTATCATGGTCATGCACCACATTCTGTGCACCACAGGAAATTTCAAACCAAAGGAGAGTTAACGTAGCATTTGAGAAAGCAATCAGCCATCATTTATTCCGTGAGGTAATTTACTTTCTTGGAAAAGATTTATATGTCCTGCATATGTCTTGCAAACTTAACAATTCGGACTTCAGCACAGGGAGGAAAACTGCCGTGCACGGCAGTTTTCCTCCTGTACTGAATTGTACATTTTAAGTGAAGTGCAGTTAGTGAAATCGCACAGTTAGTGAAGGAGACTGAAATGACCATGGTCATTTCAAGCTCTTCACTCTTGTAGACGATACGATGTATCAGATGTTTAGAGCTTTCTCTTTAGAACGTGAAGAAAAGTTGTTCTGCACGAGGCAGGAGAACACTCGGGGCAAGCTGGAAGAATAGAATATTTTTGCTTGTCGTGGGTGGACAGATAGCCGCAAAATTGTTCGAATTCTTTGTTCTCGCGTACGTGTATTTTACAAATGCTGAGCCCAGCACCGGAACACAAGATGCAAGTTTGGGATTACAGTACGACCAACAACACACGAGACTCTGGTGCGTAGATACACAACCTCAACCCGTGGCACAGCAACAGTGATAAAAACGATTTTGAAGTCTCTGTCAATGTAAGGCGCTTGTGAAAGAATGCTCAATGGCATGGCCCATTAAAAAAGAAATGGAGTAAGATTCCTTGTAGTAAATTCTTTTTTTAGTACTGCATGTGCGTACATTGTGATGGGGTTCACAAAGTCATAAAATACCACGGCTGAATAAATACTGAATAGGAACTAGTTACAAAACGGACAGAGATTTCTGTATAAAATCTGTATAGAGTCATGACGAAAACCCGAGACTGGGTTTTCCCGAGACTGGGTTTTCCGTTTGTCCCTTCTGTGTTATCTGTATAGAGTGTTCTTGTAGAGAAATTGATAAGTGCTGGTTACAAAGTGGTTAGGAATTCCTGTATAGAAAATGTATACAGTGCGCTCAATAAATCCTGTATCCAGTTTTAATCCACTTTCTATCTGCTAGATTGGGACTGAATAGGCTGGATACATCCTGGTTAAGACCTGTATACAAACTGGAAAATCATTTTTATAAGGGTCCAGCCCGTGGCGGAGCGATCTCCTATTGGCGATGTCGCGCACGAAGGAACTGTACCAATACGGTCACCGAGGGGGCTCTGCGAGAGGATAGGGACCCTCCATGTGCGTCCCCTGTTCAGGGAGGCGACAACTCCGTCGTCTGCTACGAGCGCCGCCATTTTGACTCCCACATCGCATTGGGCGTCAGCGGCGTAGTTGCGTTTGTCTCGGTTTTTTCGCGACAGGAAGAGGGTAAAAGCGGAATGAAGGATACTGGCGTGGCAAAACTGTTATATATGTTAGTAGAGCTGGTCATGGGTTATAAAATATGTTGTTAATGCTTTGTAATGTTTGTCTAAACACATCACTGCATCACTCGACCAACGATTTACTATAGTAAACATGGGAGTGCGTATAGACAATAGAAATATGTTAATTGCAAGCAGATTTTATTTCAACATCTCATTTAATAGAATAGAATAGAAATAGAAAAAAATGGAAACGTAGGTCGCACTGGTGCCGTTTTGCTTGAAAACCATGTTGTTTTACCGACATGCTCCTGTCGCAAGTGCACCCTCAATCGCAATTGTACAAATGAGGAGCCCCATGGAGGAAACCCATGGAGGCTCCCCACGAGGGGAGGCCACGCACCGCCACCTGTCGGGGGAGAGAACCGTCGCATACTAGGCCTCGTCTGCTAAGGAGAGCAGAAGAGCGCGGCCTCCCCTCAGAGAAGGCATTGGTATAGTTCGCTCGTGCGCGACATCGCCGATAGGGGATCGCTTCGCCACGGGCTGGGGATTTTAGACAACCGTGTCCCAAACAGTACGAGGGTGCTAAATTTCGAACACCAGCACAAATCGGCCTTCCGTGGGAACTCGTGAGGGACACGCTACTGCCATTCTCCCCACACTCTTGAGACCACCCAGAAGGCTCAGCGAGCTTGCGCCGTTTCCCATGCATTTCACTGTGCATATATTCTGAGTTAAGTTCCTTCACGGGTATCTGCTTGCGAAAATGTGGCAGTATCTCGTGTGGCATCGCTGCCCGCCGAGAGGCGTTTTCACCTCGTGCGACGCCATTATTTCCGTCTGTTGTATAACAATGGTCCTCCTCCTGTTTGCAGCTACGGCAGAGAGACACGCTACGGTTGCGCAACCACAAGAACAGGGACGAGGTAAGTTTCATTTCTCCCATTATTTCTCCGTCGTCCGCTGATTGTGTAAGGGGAATGTCATTGTGTTGCGGACATTTATCAAAAAGGACCTCAAAAGTTGCTCGTTGGCTTTACAGTTCGACATTTCTTCAGGAAAACATTGTTCGGAAAATGCGGCGTGGGAATTTCATTTCGCAAGTTATGTATGTAAAGCAGCGGACAGGCAGTTTACGTGGACTGCGTAGTTTCACAGTTGCTTGTAAACCCAGCTCAAGTTTCACAGTGCTGGACAAAAGTTTTACGGAACACGCACCGGCGGCTTCCTTCCTCAGAATGACACGCTAGCGTCGAATGGGACCGTACGGAGTTGCATACAGGTGACTGGGTTACCTAGGCACGTGTCTGTAACTCCGTATACAGTCCCATTGGCTGTTACCATGTGAAGGTGTGCGCTGGTGCGTGTACCGTAAACTTTTGTCCAGCACTGTACATGGGGCAGGCATATTATGTGCCATACACGTAATATTTTTCCTTTGCTTGCAAAATTATGGTAAAACGGCTCGGTGCAATGTCTGGTGGGAAATAGTCCCCCAGTTCGTCAAACAACAGTGGTCTATGTTCCCGACTGATTAGCTACTCGTGATGGCTACACAGCCAACTTCTTTCGTTTCGGGCCCAGTGTTGTCCGCATGCAATGTAGTTTTGACGCCCTTGACGGGTAGTGCACGGTTGATGACCACTTCGAGACAGTGATGCCCGTAATTTTCAATTTTAAGTATCTAAAAAAAAACGTTGAATGAGATTGTGACGAAAGGGTACTGAGGGCCATTGATCGAGAAGTTACCCGTCAAAAAGAACTCGTTGCGAGTTAGGTTACCGTATGAAAAATGTAGCGAAGTTAATAACGAAGTCCTTCAGCCTGAAATGTAACTCGCAGTTACGGAGTTACTTAAAAAAAGAACGAGTTACTTCCAAGTTACTTCGGACACAGAGTAGCACTACACAGGTGCAGCGCGCGTGAGCAGTTGAGTTAGACCTTGAGTTGCCTGCGGAGGAGTGCAACACGCTTAGGTCATTTTCTCGTATGTCCAACAATTCGAACGCTTTGCATCTTACTCCCTGTGGGTGCACAATGGTTGAGCTTCATTTCAATGGCAGTCGTTCTTACTTCCTGAATGAAATAGTGTCATACCACGTTTTATGGCATAAAATGCCACTAAAGAACCGGAAAGAAAGCAAGAAAATATGTGGACGCGAGTGGAAAGCGAATTATATTTAACTTGGAACTTAGCTTAAGTTACTTTGGCAAAGTTACCTGAAAAAGGAACGAGTTTCTCTGAAAGTTACCACGGCGCAAAAGTACCGAGTTAAGTTACAAGTTACCAAAAAAAAGGAACTTAGTTACACTAATGAGTTACTCGTAACGAGTTACCTCGAACTCTGCTGAGGGCTCAGGCTACCGAAGGGACAAAATTTCTGAGATTGTACCTTTCCTGCTTCATGGTACCTCTAATCTGGTTGGCATGAAGGCGTTGTTGATGACAATCGTTGTGCGTTTAGGCGCAGTTGTCTCACGACGTAAAGCCACGAATTATTATTTTCGTACATGGCGCCACTGTGGCTGCGGGGATGCTAATGGATAGGTTCGGAACTTTCGGATAACCACGGCTTTAGTGTCGTTATCATCATCATCATCATCATGTAATCAACAAGGAAGTGTAAACTTATGCTACGTTGCCTCCTTTATGTATTATGCGGCAACGATAACAGGGATAGCGTGACTCGAGACATGCCGAAAACTGCGTGTTCACACAAGCGACATTCCCGAGAACGCTCCAGTGAAAGATGCGAAATACGTCATAGTTTTTTGCTGCCACGTATGTGCGAGCGCTCAGCGTCATGCCTTTTTGTGTACTGCTCTGCACTGGAAAACACGCAGTCGGTGTCGTATGGGAAAACACGCAGTCGGTGTCGTCTGCTAGTTGCGCACTCCCGATGCCCCGGCACTGTGCGAATGCAGAACATAACACATAGCGGTTCTTCTACTACTACTGCTGCTTCTTCCTCTGTTACTACTTCTTCCTCTTCTCTACGTCTGCTGCTTCTGCTGCTTCCACTTCTACTTCTTCTTCTAGAAGAGTAGAGTTCTATTCCATTGTAGATTCAAAAGTGCCACCACACACGGACACAGAGAGAAGACACATGAGTGCTACTTACAATAGTTTAATTGCTAAGGAGTAAATGATCAAAAGACAAACCAGCTATAAAAGAATTTCTACTATTTACTTCTACTCCATTTTCTACTACTTCTGCTTCGTCCAGTGGGCTTGATACTCAAAAGGAGATTGGCCAGGGCACGTGATATACAAAAACACTAGGATTCTAAGTTTAGGAAAGCAAACAGTTTTGCTCTTTGGACAAAGCTGGCCCCGACTTTTGCTTTCTCTTCCACTAGAATATCCCGTGGGAATATCGCTGGTGTGAACACACAGATAAGTCCATCTTCCGACCCAAACAAGCCAATGGGTCACTCAAGACCACGACGCGCTCAGCTCTGATAATTTACTGATAACGAGAGACAAAAATAGAGTTTTAGTACACTGTACGCTATTCGCTGTTGCGTACGTAAGGAATAGCTGGGTCGTCACTGCGCGAAGGCTGTCTTTGTTTGGGCGCGCGCGGAACCACCAAGGCTATCCATACGTACGCAAAGGCGATGGCGTACGATACACCAAAAGTATCTATCAAATGCGTGGCGAAAGCGATTTCTCTCTCTCTCTCAATATATATATTTTTTTTTCTTTCCTTTTTTTTTCGATGCGTTCATCCGCAAGATTTGATGGTCTATCCTTGATGGCGATCTCCTACAGGTCACCTACCTCGTTCTGCCAGCGCGTTCGTTAGCATTCGCGATGATACCTCTTCTTCCTGAAAGATGGCGCCACCCTTCTGCTGACTCACTCACTCACTTGCATGCAGTTGTCAACGCGGAAAACGTTCGCTCGGATCTGGTTTAGTTGGCCGCCGCGAAACATTCGCGCAGTTCTGTTTACTAAGCGCCTTCGTGTGCTATGAGATCTCGGTGTGCCACTATTACTCGCTATTATGGACGGATCGGTCAGCAAGGTAGGAATGACAATCTCCCTAATACCTTTCCAAACGTTCCTTCATTGTATTGTTGTAGTGGAGGCAATCCTGTATTCGGATCGAAGTGTCATTCGGAAATACATTTTAGAAGGTACGTTGCGCGAGCCGTAGCTGGTCACATCGGTCAGCAACTTGGACAACAAGTTGCATAGAGCATGAGTCATCGCTGTTCGTAGGGTGGTGGTTCTACACGATATGCTCAAGGCGGTCCACCGCAGATGATGGGCATTGCGTGTTGGTTTTGAAAGGCAGTCATATATTTTTGTGTGACATTATTTTTCGAAGCCAAGGGCACTACGCGGTTCTTCAGCTGATCGGTGTTGAAGAACAGCTTTTGAATATTGGCGCTATTTGACACCGACGCAAAGTAGGACGAAAGCAACGCCGCGGCGTATCGGATTGTGAGCACGAGGAAGATGATAGTGCGGCCTATATGCAATACTCCATTGTCTCGTGTCGTGCGCGTATGACGTCGACCCCTGGCTCGATCCGCGCTTTTCTTGACTCATCCCTGCGCAATATTTGTGTCGTGTCTGGCAGGTTTTAAATATGTGTGCTTTGCATAACCACGTTACTAAATTGTTGTCTGGATTTGTCATTCTCACGATAAGAACAGTAGCAAAAGATAGGAAAATTGGCTTAAATTGCAACTAATTTCCACTCGTATTTCCACAAATTAGTTTTTTAATTTACAATCTTTCAAAATTTTTACACCAAAAATTACACAGAGATGGTGGTGGTGGTGGTGGTGGTGATAGGGCTTGCAGAGAACAGAACTTCACAGCATAGCACGCTCCTAGCCAACCATCATCCCGAGACACAACCTTCTATCCCTTGATGTGATGAAAACTGGAGGCGTGCGCCATTTTTGTGCCTTGCCACAACTGCATAATGGAACAAAAATGGCGTACGTCCACTGTTTTCAGCAAATCATGGGAAAGAACGATGTCACTCGGGATAATGGTTGGCTAGGAGCATGCTATGTGGTGAAGTCTATATATCCTGGGTTTTCCTCAGACGCTTTCAGATATATTTCGGCACTGGACGCACATTCCTCCAGGGCGTCAGTCGTGACGTTGCCCCCCTTTGTGTGGCCGACAACGACGAGCCCTCTCGCCATCACCACCACCACCACCACCACCATTTTTAAAAGTGTGGGTTACAATTCGTTATATTATATATTTTTTGCGAAAAGGAAATTATAGACAGGACCTTGTACGATGGGACACTCGACGCAAGCTGTGCATAACGAACGCCTCCAGAAAGGGAAAATTAAAGGTGTCATCACGCAGAACCACAAAAACTGGAAAGCTCCAAAGTCATGACGCATGGATATTTTCGTACTTGGGTGATGTCAACTCGAACCTTTTGAAACATGATCGGAGATGCTGTACAGAACACAATGGCCACGCATTGCGCCTTGTCCCATCCCACAGGTGGCAATACTGAACTCAATACGCTTGTCCCATCCTACTGTTGGCAATACCAAAGAACACGACACAGCTGAACAGAACCCTAGACACATAAAAATGGTGCTCGAGAAGTGTCGGTAATTGACACCCCCTTGTTTGTTTTCGAGAAATGTTCGCCGTGTTGTGTTCTGTCGCATAGATATGGAAAGCATTGGGGGACCCCCACTCCCATCATGACTTTTGATTGCAAAAGACGCAAGCCTGACGAACTGTTGCCGCCGTCGTCACCGTTGCCATTCATATTCGTAACTGCGTGTTAACTGATTAACGCTGTTCTCGTGAATTCCCTCTAGTGCAGGTAACAGCTGCAATGGTGTTTGTTTTGAAGCAATTTTGCGAGTCCCCGTCATTTGTCCTTCATGTCTGTGGCCGGTACGCGTTGGAAGGTCACTCACTTGTACACTGTGCAGTGATAGAAAAGTAGTGTACATATGATCCGACATTTTCTCAGCCTCTGTGAGAATACGTTGTCGATATAGAACCGACGGGAACTTGTGACCAACGGCATTTTGGAACGCGCATTTGTTTCGCAAGATTCATATAGGCATCAAGTGTGTTCATACGCCGAAGGTACTTCTTTTTCAACACATAGCTCCAAGTGGGAATATTGGGGCCTTTTAGAGTAGGCTTAGGTTGGACCCGCTTTTTTGTCTAAACGAAATGTGATCCACTCCATGCCCTTGACGTCCCCGTGTCTGACTTAGTTATCAGTTATCACGATAAGCCGTGCTCTGCGCCCGATAATGCTGCGCGTCCTCTCAACAAATCAGTGTGTAGGGAAAGCGATAAGGTACGCATCACTGTGATTATCACGTTTCCCCGCCCGCGTGACGTAGGGTGTCGTTATCACAAGTTTACACACACATGCAGTGTCCTCAGTTGGTCACTTTCCAGTCATTGTTCGATGGATCCACATTGCTCGTCGGGGCGCATTTCGGTGAGTTGCATTTCGGGTCAATTACACATTTTTTTGCGTGGATTTCGCCTTCATTTATTGGACGTGATCCCCGATGTTGTCCGTAGCCTCTCGATGTTACGTAAATTCCCCTTCGACGCACGGCCTTGGACGATTCGTCAAAACGAAGCTCAGTCGGTGCGCGTACCGCCTTGTAAACTGGTATGATGCAATCGTGTATGACTTTTGAGCGGAGCCCGGAAATGGGTTTTAGACGGCCTTCCTATTTGTTAGAACTGAAGCTCATACCTCAGTCGTGCGTCGTCGTCCCGTACGCACTACAGCAAGCCATCTTTTCCGTGAACATTGAGCGTGGGGTCACGTGTGGTGAAAGGACGGAACAGTTTGTCATGTACCACGATTATCATATTCAAGAGAGCTCGGGTGTCGTGCTTGAAAGTTGGATCACGCGGACGTCAAGTTGTGTAGTCGTGCATAGCATCGGCTCTCATGGCGTTGATGAAGATTTCATTGCTTGCTTAACCGGCCTCGATGGATCATTTAGTAATGTGTACATCTACTGATTCACCAGCGGCAAGGCCGAGTGGGCTAAGGCGTCCGCTCGTTGGTGGTAGCCAAGGTCCTGCTGAAGACTGGGAGGTGGTGGGTTCGAATCCTATCACCGGCTGTGCTGTCTGAGGTTTTCCCTGGGTTTTCCGAAGACTTTCCAGACGAATGTCGGCACAGTTCCCCTGAAGTTGGCCCAGGGCGCATACTAACCCTCCCTGTCCCCCACTCCTTCCTGCTATCCTCTCCACGTCTGTCCACATCTGTACGTCGCTCATAGCCACAGTTGCTTCGCGGCGCTAACACCCAATAAAAAAAAAAGACATCTACTGATTCCAAGGCTGCTGGCTGGATCGGTTCGATCACGGCCGAAGATGCGAGCAACTTGGTGGCAGGGTGCAAGAAGCTCAGACACGCCGCGAGGTCTGTTGTATTTCGAAATTTCGGTGGGCAGAATGAATTCACAAACCGCCTACGGTGCCGTCGCCGTCTCCAGAAGTGAAGCCACCAAGTATCATCGCCATCGTCATCCTTTTTTGCGTTTTTATGCTTTAACTCACGTTACAACTTCTGCAAGCGGTCTGTCACACCTGAGGGCAAACTACGTCTAGTAGCTTCCGAAGCTTCTGTCAACAACCGTGGTCTTGCCTGTGGTAAGCCCCGCGTACACCGTGATATACCCGGAACCATGAGTAACTCTACTGCACGTACGCGCGTTTCGAACGAGGCCGCTCGCTTCGGAGGGCAAAGGCGGAAGCGTGGTTCTTCAGACGGAGGACCCGTTTCTTTTGATGTTCTTTCGTGTCGAGATTGAGCGCGAGATTTTTCCTCTTTTCTGGGTGGAAAAGCCGTCTCGTCCTCATAATCGTTTTCAGGGTGGTGAAGTGTCTTCAGCGGTGTCACTGCACTGCTGCACCGTTCGTCTTTTCTGCCACCTTCACTTGATTGTCTTGGCCTACTTGACAATGCCGCAGTTTCGTTGAAGTGTCTTTTAACGTACACTGTGCCATATACTGTGCTTCCATGATACAGGTACGGAGATCAAGCTTTCTTTACGCATTCGCTTTCTCGAGAAATAATTGTTGCGCCACGACCCGTGGCCACGACGTTTACTCCATCCGGTCTGAGATGTCTTTCGCGGTCGCGCTTGGTTAGTTCACCGTAACGCAGTGGCGGTTCTGTTTAGATCGTTCAGCCGATTAATTGTGCTCTGCTTCACTCTATCGCACGTAGACGTAGCATTTCTGTATTCGTTCTAAGCAGAGTACCCCCTGACTGCATCTAACTATAAGGACGTGTTTGTTCGTGCTTCGTCGTGTAGTTGCGAAGCTTTTTTTTTTTCCTGTGAAACAGTGATACTGTTGGAACTGAAGAACTGTCTTTTCTTCGCGGATCATGTTGAAGAAAATGCGCACGAAAATAGAGCTATTGCTTCCGGCAGGAAGTATCCGGACTCTATTGCTGCCATGGTCCATTGAACACGGTTCGGTGGTCTTCGCACGTTTCTTGTTCTTGCCGCGCTGTATCATATTTGTTCAGCCTCTGGTAGGCACGTTTAGAAACTTCCTTTGGAGCAAAATGTACACCGTCGCGGAATCCGCGAACGCCTCGCGCACCTGCTTCTTGGGTCTGTGCTTCCCGTCCGCCGAACAGGGCAGAGACAATGCCCTCCGTTGTCAGCTGCTGCCCATACACGCATAAAACATGATTGTAGAGGTGAACGAACCGCTCGTTTCGTCCGGAGCCGATCGATTCCAAGCTCTTCCTTCAAATTGATTGTATCGTGTGGAAGAGTCATTAAAGTTCCCGACATGTGTCCTTGAGGAGAGCCGCGGTGGTTTTGCCTAAAATTGGGGCTTCTCTTCTTTGTTTTCTGTCTGAGAACGGCTCTGAGGTCTCGCACAAACAGAAAATGGACCAGGACTTTAAAAGTGAGCCGAAGCGCTATTGCAGCGATACTCTCTGGCATGGAATACGACGCTTCCCGTGCAATCACACTAGCGACACCTACAACTCTCCAGCGGAAGATGTGCAAATACGTCATCGCTTTCTATTGTCATGTGAGAGCGAACGCCCAACGGCATATCTTTTCGTGCTCTCCTCACCATGAGGAATACACTGCGGCTCAGGCCCAGGATATTCCGTAGCAGACGACAGTTCCGATAGTGTCGTCTGCTATGTACGCAATGGCCTACTCCCGATATTGTGGTGCGATGCGCGTGCTCACCATACGGTAATCATGGCACTTCAGCGCCGCGAGTCTTAATTTTTTTATTTTACTTTCGCAAGAATATTCCGTGAAGATGTCGCCCACGTGAATACATAGTTTGGCGAGTGCTTATTACGCGAATATCAGACGCCTTCTGACATGTTCGTTGCCTTGGTAAAGTCGACCAGAACTGTGTTTATTCAACCGCCTGCTTCCTTCGACGCCTCAAAGTGTGCTGTCTTCTCAGTGACATTAGTCAAGTGTGTGTTTACAACGAAACCGGGTATATGTCACCGCAATGCGGCGTAGTGCCAAGGGATTTATTGCCTCGTAGGTTCGCGTGACGGGGGGGTATGGAAGGCTGCGCGTCCGCGCAGTGGTTCGGAGGAGGACTACTTTTGTGAAAATAAGGTGTGCGACCTTCTCAGGCGGAACAGGTCGTTTAGGCGGCCGGTGAACAACAACGAGGATGGACACGCGCCTGGAGCACCCGCTCCTCAGTTCCACCGGCGCTGTGGAACACCCCATCTCATCGTATCTAGCCATTGTTGTTTGGAGAGGTCGATGGCGACATGCGACGTGTCAGACGCGAATGGTGATATACGACCGTGTATGGAAACTAACAGGGCTGCAGAATTCTCTCCATGTATCGCCCAGTCGTACTTCCCCACCAGGGTGCTGTCGAGCTAAAAGTAACTCTTCTCAGCAAGGTTCTGCAGGTTCAAAGGCCACGAAATCTGTGTTAGTTATCAGTTCGAGAACGAGTTCTACCATGGGTTGCCTACGGGTATGTGCTCCACCGTTCGCGCAGAGACGTTCGATTCTAGAATGGTAAATAACTGCTGGCTGTGCTTTACCCTCATTTACAATAGCTGGGTCTACTCCGATACGGCATGTAGCCTCTGCTTTCTTGAGGAGCGCGCTGACCTGACGCGTGTTCGTGACTGCTCCGTGGAGCAAATACGGTTATGTACCTATTTCTTGTCTCCCGCAGCAACCATCCAGCGAACTTGTCAACGGGGACGCGGGATCAATGCCCGTTCTTCTTTTTGCTACTGAACATTTGTTGCGACAGTATGACAGACTACACAGGTCACGCGCTGGGAAGATAATCCGCAGAATAGACATCTCCCTGTTTGTACACAAATGACGTCATGGTGTACGACAGCGCCACCAATTTGGTAGAGTTGAGCTAAGCTCGAAGCTATAGGGGCGAACAAGGTCGCGCCCGAAAGCCACGGTCTTGAGGGAATTACCATGATCCCTGAAAGATACGCGACCTTTGGTCCTACTTTTCTTTCAGTAGGAGGCAGCGAAGAAGTGCCCATTCGTGGAACCCAGCCCTCCCCTTCCGATTTGTTTCGGTTTCAGTCTGTCTACCAACATCATGATGACGTTTCTCGGGTAGAGGTCTATACGCCGCCACCGCGGATAACGGCTATACCTTGTGTTTCAGCTCCTTCCGTCAGATAGGTGACATGGTCGAACACGGCGTTTGCGCACGATATCGAAACCAAGTGAACAAGTAGAACTGAACTTCTCATATCGCGTTAATATGGTTTCGATATCGTCTGCAACCCCGCGTTCGACTGTGTCGCCATCTGACGGAAGGAGCTGAAACACTAACACACACACACAGGTATGGCCGGCCTTTTTTAATTTCCACGATTTATCCGCAGAGAAACGTGTCGAGTGGCAGTGTCGATATAAAATTTCGGTGCATAATACGTCCTCTATCATCTACTTTAGCTTCCCGACACTGTTTTCTTTGTTTTAGCTCCATTACAAACCCCAATGTTTATCTTGGTGAAGCCTGTACTGCAGATTGAACTTGTATTTTCGTTGTTGTCGATGCGCATCAGATCTATGAAGTTAGCTAGTAACATGATGGACTCGGGATTTGCTTCTGTACAAGATCGACAGAGAGTTGCGCTTTCGAGTTCCACCTTGCTTCACGCGACAAAAGACGACTGTCATACATAAGCTACGGCTCAATGTACCGTACAGCGCATGTCTCCTCTTCAAACTTGGAAAGCGAGACTCCCCCGAACTGTAGTGAGCGTGGCGTCGGAGAGGATGTAGAACACATCCTTCTCAGGTGTCAGAAATACGTTGATGCTCGAAGGGCATTAGAGACAAGCCTCTCTCGTGTGGACTCCCGAGTCTTCGACATCACGAAGTTGTTAGGTCCTCCGTCGTCAGACAAGGCGCTAAGGGCGCTCTTTCTGCATGCAACAGGGCTTATGGATATCCTATGACACGCTGAATGTGTGATGTGTCCTCTGTGTGCCCCCAGCGATTCCGACATTTTACTCTCACTTGGTCGAAACTTTTGAAATTTTACTCTACATGTTGAACTCCATTATACTCTGTTCTTCTCTGGACATCATCTCTGTTTTTTCATCATCTCATCATCTGTTTGTGTAAGTGCACTGGGGTAGCCAGTTCGACTTCGTCGAAACTCACATCCCCATTTTTTTCTTTATCACATCACAAGTTAGCTGGTCTGAGAAACGCATCGTTATTTCACGGTATTCTTGTCACAAAAGCGTAACTGTTTCAAAGCACGTCGGAGCACTCTGCATTACGAGAATCGTAGTAGCGGTAGAGAACCCCCGCTAGTGCTGTACTAGCTGAGCATATCCTTAGTTTTCCATGATCCGGTTTCTATTCCTGCTTGGTCGCATTTGCGTTTTTTCCGCCACCGTCAGAAAGGGAAAACAAGACGCGGAGGAATGTCTGATGAAAGTGATCTCGTGGTGGGTCCGAGAAAAAGCCGGCCTTGACGCGGCTGCGTTTTGCCCAGTCGCGTTGTATGACGTCCGTTGCGCAAGGGCTGGGCAATAACATCAACACGACCTGTCGCCCCACTAGAGGTTACGTGGTTATCCGGTTCACCCTCTGGACAATGAACAGCTTTTATTACAGCGCTCAAACAACTACCGTGGATTGTTTGGGGGCTCGTTCGTAAATGACACGTGAGGCCAAAGGGGTTGTCGATTTTTTTTTCTACTTCTGGAGGTAAAGTCGTCAGTGACTGAAACACATGCGCGCTTCGGTGTTGGTAATTGGACGTTTCTGAGGAACGGAGGTGATGTTTGTTTTGGGAGGCATACCAATCCCCCCAATTGTAAAGCGTATCATGCCACTGTGGCTTCTTGAATTTTCGGCAGTCATGCAAGGTACTTTAGTGTCCAGCATGAGTGCTGAATCAAATGAACATTTCATGGCTGTTCTTGCTCCCTTTTTTAATGAAGAAATTATTTTAAAAATTGGAAGCAGTTGATAAGAGCTCTGGAACTGTGGGACGACTCACAGATAAGTGGAGTAGCGATGAATGTTGACATTGTTATCCCCATATATATATACCATTATATTACGATTTGAACTGCGTCGGTTACTGTGCCCTTCGTTCCTGACTTGCTAGGCAGAGTTTAGAGGCTTTGCCATCGGCCTCGGTTCTTAAAAAAAATTATCGGTCTTAGTGATTGATGAGTTCCTCAGCGTATCTGTTCTTGTGCATGCGCTGTTCATGGTGCTCAATGCACACGTCTTTTCTGCGATGTCTTTGACGAGTTGTAAAGCGACGACAACGAGCAGACACTGAACAAGCGTTCCTTTCTTTGCAGATGCTCAATGAGTTCGCCAGGAGTCTCCTATGGACCCAGAATGCCACCAAGAAGACTCAGGCCAACTCTATTTTTTACACTGGTAAGTGCATTTCCTGGCATCCAAACGTTGCCCACATTCTCTCGTACTATCTACATTCGCCCGTCGTCTCTGGTTGCAGATTCATGCGGCGGAATGCACGAGCCTCCCATCTACTATGAGCCGCCGGACGCGTCGCCGGACTGCGGCGGAGGCATAGCCCACTCGCGCCGCATTTGCGGCGGCGTTCCGGCGCCCACGTGTTCAACGACGCTGCCGAGGAGCGTCGTCCTGGCCTCCCCTTTCAAGCCACCGGTATCCAGTTCCTCGACTACAACGTACTCAAAGAGCAGCGGGACGTCAGAGGTATAGTATTCATTTCTGCTCACGTCAAGCTTTCCTTGAACGCGGCGGGGCGCTGCTGTCAATGTGTCACTGAAGCGTGGACAGGGGAGGCACGATGCGATACGTCAGGGTGTCTCATCCCGTGGGTATTCGACAGAGTGTGGAACCTTTTCGTTACGTTCTGGAGGATCTTAGTACTGCATAAACAATACGTGCGTTTACGTAAAAGGCGTGGGCTCGGCCAACACCACCTAGATAGGGAAAGCCTGCTTACTCGTCGACTTGACGTAACAACTAGGAGTCAGCCAATCAGGATCGTGCTTTCAACGGCGGTAACCAATCACGAACGTGCTTTCAGCGGTCGTAGCCACGGAGACGAACCACTGTCGTCTGCGGGTAGTGATTGAACGTCTCCGCGTCCTAAATGGAGAAACTTTAAAATGAAGCGCAAAACAGTCCTATATGTTTCTCGAGACTGATTTTCTGGAAAGCGTGTTGCACTTTCGTCTACAGGTTCAGGTCTGCAAGTTCCAAGTCTGTTTCAATCATTTGCCAGTTCTTGAATTCACAGAACGGCGAATCGCAATAGCAGACGAATTCTGACTACACATATATCCACGTAGCGAAGGAGGGTGAGGAGATAATAAGCAGGCATTCGGTAGCTAGGTGGCGTTGGCTCGACCGACACCGCCTAGAAACGAAGCGTGATCTGTTAAACGACGTTAAACGATAGAAAAAAAGACGTGACGTAATGAGGCTTGTGCAGTGACGTCACGTTTGGTCACGTGACTCGAGAAAACATATTGCCGCACCGGAGTCACAGTAGGAGAGCATGCCGTGAGTTGTTGCGAGAGAAAATTGTAAAAAACACACGCTGTTGCCTCATTCGGCCCGCACTATGACAGCTGTGACGCAATCCCATGTTTTCCCGAGTCACGTGGCTCAAAGGCTGCGCGTGACGTCATGTGCACGAGCCTCATTAAGAGCCGGCCAATCACGACCGTCTTTTAGGAGGCCGTATCTATGGAGACGAGCCACCATTAGCAGCATGGGCAGCCACTGGTAGCCAAGAGAAGTCTGCTTGAAATCCTCTGCGGCGATTGGCTGTCATCCTGACCTTCTATGTCCGCGTGCGAAGAAGTGAGAGAAGGCATTACGCTGAATGCCTCTTCTCACTCCTTCGCTACGTGAGCAGTCGTCTGCTTCAGAGGCCTGCCAGATGTCGTCTGTTTCAGCCAGTCGCCGCGGACGATTTCAAACACAGGCTTCCTGTGGCTACAAGTGGCTGCTCATACGGCTCATGGCGGCTCGTCTCCATAGCTCCGGCCGACTGCGTCATGCAGTCTGTTTATCGAAACGGCGCTTCGGAGCCATCACGTTCACGGGAATAACTGCTGTACTACGTATGAAAAATTGTGCGCTTGTAAATGACATTTGGATATATTTAGCGCAATGCATACGCTATACGGGATCGCAGGCTGTTTACCACAGACGGCACAGACGTTTGCGTAACAGCAAAAGTTGAAGCGTCCCAAGTACCCGCATCATACGACATTTTACATGTGCGGGAAACCTGGAGCGAAATGCATTTGCCGTAAAATGGACTTTGCAATGAATAATGTATTGCGTAAGAACTCCGCGTCTGTTTCTGAACTGATTGCTCCGTGTCTGTTTTCTTCCTGTGTCGTTTCTTTGCGATTGTTACGAGGCTAAGGCCCAAATTTTTGAACGCGACTTTCCTTCTGCCGCATTCGTTGCATTCCTTAGGGATTCGCAGAGTTTCCTTTCCTTATGCTTTCCTAACAGAAGGAAACCTGAGGGCTTCCAACAGTGCGTCTGTTAACGAGAGTAAGTGTAAAACGATATCCTAAAAGACAATCTACTGTCCTTGATTTCAAACCTAAAATTGCTTTCAATGCGTCATCCAGAAGAGAGGATTGAATAGATGTTGAAGAAATCCCAGTGCTCCTTGCGCCCGCGTTGCACCCTGGGCTGATAGACACGGGGGAGAGAGAAAATGGTCGGTTGGGTTCCATTTTCGCTGATCTCGACATGTTAACGTTGACGTATTATAATGACGTTGACGTAATGTTATACTCATGATGTATGCTGCCAAATACGGCAACACGAACACCACGTGTAGCAGCAGATAATAGAGCGATCCTCTTCGAGGCGACAAGTTAATGTCATATTGCAGAACAAGAAGAAACCGAAAATCGTAACGAAATGTGTCCCATCGGCAACCTATCCAAAGGCAGCCCTGTCGTGCTTGCGAAACGAAGACTGAAAGGGAAGTACTCTGTCAAATTCGCAGTTTATTACACGAGTGACATCCCCACGGAATATTGTAGGGGAAGAAAAAGAAAAACATTGCCGACGACGCGGAAGTTTCGCCGCGTCTTGTGTCGGGCATTCGCACAGTGCCGAAATTTGGGAGTGAAGTGCTGCGCACATAGCAGACGACAACACCGACTCTGTCGTCTGCTACGGAATACCTTGTGGCTGACCCCGTGTCAATACACAGTGAACGGAAGGTTCTCTTTCGAAGGGAGATGGGGATTGGGAAGGAAAGAAGCATTTAAAAATTCAGGCCAAAGCATAACTTTATTTTTTTTTACCAACACTCAAAGGCCAACGTATTACTCACTGCAGGTGTGTGACGGCAACTGCGGCAACATAATGTGCAGCGTCCGCGCTGCAGCCGAAAGTTCGCCGTCTCCTCCGGCAGAGGGCATCACCGTACTCGGGGGAGCAGACGAGGAAATCGAAACCGAAACTGGTTGCTGTGATACGGTGCCCGAAGAGGAAGTTGCGTTGCGTACTGTGCCGGACGTTGCGCACGAGAGCGAACTGAAGCGCGCCGCTGCCGCCGCCGGTTCGGAAGGCGCTCGCGAGGGATCATCAGCGACGCGGCAAGCGCCGAGTCGCGGTACCAGTGCAAGCAGAGCTAGCGGAGGCAGCGGAGGAATGCTCGGCCGGCTCCGCAACATCACGGTGAGTGCACCTCATAGGAACTTTCGATTTCGAAATGTTTCTCCGGTGTTGTGCTGTGCATAGGCTTGCAGAGCTGCCGTTTCGCTTGCGTTTCTGCCGTGGACGATTTTTATTTTATTTTTT
The DNA here is from genome assembly GCF_037126465.1 of Ornithodoros turicata. Taxonomy (NCBI): domain Eukaryota; kingdom Metazoa; phylum Arthropoda; class Arachnida; order Ixodida; family Argasidae; genus Ornithodoros; species Ornithodoros turicata. Next base: position 14,349,855 of record NC_088203.1, read on the forward strand.
CGAAAACCTTTGTGAAACTGACTGATAAGATTTTTCATTAGTTTTCTCTGTCACCGCTGATGCTCGAATTGTTCAAAGCAGCCATCGATACGATCATCACAGATGTTTGACACCTGTTTGAAACGATGTTTGGCCAGGACTCGTTTTGTAGTTTTCGCGGTGTTTCGCATAGTCGTATCTGTTCCTGTAAAACGAGAGGAAGTATTGATAAATACATCAAGAACCACAAGTGACAAACACGAACTAAACCTAACCTAATCGTGAGAGAATAAATTCTCTGCATGGCAACCTTGGCCCTGTCGGCTTTCAAACAAATTTTTGGTACATCAAATGTGTCGAGGTGCAGATTTAGTCTTCAACCCAAATATTTTTGCACCTGCCCACGTCGCGAGTTCGTGTCCACTATTTTCCTCCGTAAATTCTTACGTTGTAGACGACAAAATCGTCGATGAGGAACGTTTGCCGTTATTGCTGTATCTCTCTACCTTCCTCTCATCCCGTTTGCAGTAGCCGTGTCACTCACTCGCGGGTGCTTTCAGTACAGCGCGCGGGGCTTGGAACGTCACTCTGGCGGCCTTGGCACTTGTATGCAAATACAGCAGGACACTCTCACGTTGGGGCCTAACAAAAGAGATGTGCGTTACTCAATGTTCACTGTTTGCGAGGCGGATATTCCTCTCACTAGCGCATGTGGAAACGGGCAAGCCACATAGTGCGGGGTTATACGAGATTACGGGGTTTGTAATAGAAGTAAAATAAATATACAGTGAAGGGAAAAGTTAATTAGTTTGCCGTAGCTCTATATAACCAGCATAGAATGGACAGAGAACGGAGTGCTGTCGTGCATATCGAGACCTTTCACGGCTGTAAAAAAATGCGGGGTGTGTTACAACTCAATCCGTAGTTGTCGTAATTCAATGACCAGGTATCTCTGGCTTCAAACGTGCCATTTCATGCAGCTTAGGTAAAGGATACGACTTTGGCTACAGATGCGGACGACGTGGAAGTCGGGAACCGAAATTTTCATATAGGTGTCAAGTACACAGTAGGTACCCGAGTCATCATCATCATCGTCATCATCATCGTCATCATCAAAATAAAATTTTACGCAATAATTGTATTTACAGCTTTCAGCGTGTAAGAAGGGCGTGTTCGTAAATGAACCACCCTCTTTTATTGCGGAAGGCTCAACTGGAAAGTGTAATAACAGGGTTGAAAGGGTGTTCGCAAAACAACCAATTGAAACAGCGTTTTCAATGGAACACATCCTCCTAATGGTGTTTTCCATAGAATATGCTCTTTGGAATGGTGATTTTTCAATAATACACAGTCAAGGAGTGTATAATTTGAGTACCGTACAAAACTTAACTCCACAAAGATGTGCGCTATAGGTAAACGCACTTACAGTCGAATGGCGTTAAAAATTGCCGTGTAAGGATTTAAGCGGAGCTAATACAAGTACATATGTACTAATCTTGCTGCTATCTATTTACCGTATTGGCCATACCGAACCAAGAAAGGAAACTGTTGAACACGATGGAAAACTGCCATTTTGTGCAAGGTAGAAGTAGTGAAAGTGACAGAAGCCGAACTGCTTCGGCGTGAGACATAACGCAGCAAACAACAGTGCGCCACATCCTTGCAGTATCGCGCACTTTACACATCTGTTCGACAACGTATTCAAGCAGCCGGTCTGGATAGCCTTGACAATCGACCTTTTGTGCGCGCAGAAGGTGTTTTGTTGGAAGTTGAGCCATCTGTGATCAGACGATCCACGCAACAATTAAAGACCTCCCGGGCTATACGACGAGCGCAGCAGGTTCCAGACTTAGCGGCACGACAGAGCAGGTACAGCATTTCGCTGGTTGTTGGTAGTATCTCCAAGGTTCCACACAAGAGGCAGACGGGAACTGCAGTTTCCACATCGAAACTGAAACCGTAACTTACGAAAGAGGCGTGCATTCTTATGCCTGCAATGTGGGCACGTGCGAGTAATTACTTTAAAGCCGAAGCGAGTAAACACATAGCCAGGGCAGATACGAAGAAAATAGTTGTATAACCGGAACTGTACACGTGCGGCATATGCGCGGATACAAACACGTGTACAGCATGTGTACGCCATATATTCGTACGAATCAGAATATGAAGTAGCGCCAGACTTTTACGCATCTTGAGTACGTACTCAAAATACGGTATGTCAGATACTTTTTTCGGTATTTTCGTACTCTCCAATACTTTTTGCGACAAGTATTTTTAAGGTATTTAAAATACTTTTTCCGGTATTTTGGTACTCGGTTCTCAAAATACTTTCCTTCCTCGCCAAGCCGTATCCGCGACACCAAAGCAATAACACGCGCCAGAGGTCGGAAGACCCGACCTGACCTATACAGGTGGGATTACTAAGTTTTTGGTCAGAAGTTTACTAGGGTTCACCAAAGTTCAACAAATATTACTTGATACCGAGACCTTCTTTTCGTTTGTAGGACCACGTTCAGAGTACGCGTTTCACTTTCTGCTAATACTAAAGTACTTTAAAGAGCATCTTAAATACTTCATTAGAATGTTTTGTTTAGTATTGTACTCAAATTACTTTCAGTTTTGAATATTTTGTACATTACTTTAAATACTTTTTACGCGGAGTATTTAGTACCTTATTTTAGATACTTTTGCGCAGTATTTTGTAAGTGTCTGAGTTGCGCTTACTCCGTTATATGCCATCTCTTGCGCAGTTTTCGGCCCCTACGTGTGAAGCTCGGGTACTGTTATTGAATATTTTCGGTTTGGAAGAGACATCGATTCGAAATTCGGATATAGAATTCCGTGTCCGATACGGAAATCGAATGGAATATATTCGCTTCGGTATTCGAACAATTGGAATTTTTGCACAAGCGTACTGCAATGTAATACGATGTTCCCTTACTCTTAAGCTGTGAAGGCCGTGTTCAGTGTAACCCTAGCAGTATACGTGCTCCCAAAGGAGCCGAGTAATAGCTTTCCTGGAAGTCCACATTGGCTTCTCGTACTTTATGTGTTGTATTACAGTCAAACTCCTTTATAGCGAACACCTTTTTAACGAAAATACCACTACAGCAAATTTTTTTGCGGTCCCGCTGGAGCCCTATAGGTCCAATAATGGGCATCCTTTTTTAACGAAAATACCTTTACTGCGAATTTTTTTTGCTGTCCCCTGAGTTTCGTTGTAAAGGAGTTTGACTGTATTCAGAAACTAGTCAATGCGTATACGAAGCAGGAGGGTACGAAGCAACTAGGATGGCATACGTACGACCTTCATATTGCTTTGCTGGAGTGTCTTTATGGATGTTTTCAGGTGCAGGAATTGTCATGGAGGGGATCATACCTGTTTCGATGCCATGTGACAAACGATAAAATTTTTCTCTGCAAATAATGGACCGACTTCAACGGCACCGGCCTTATTCAATAGCTTTTGACAATGTAAATAAATACTATTTACCTAAATGGATCTATTTCCGTTTTTTTTTTAAGACGTTACGCAAAATTCGAAATAAGGTTGTGACTTGATTTTCTCACTTTGCGTAACGACTTTAGAAAAACAATAAATAGATTTTGCAAAATAGTTTTTATTTATATTGTCAAAAGCTACCAAAAAAATCGGTCCTGTAGAAATCGGTCAACTATTTGCCGAGAAAAATTGGATCGTTTCTCCCGTAGAAAATACATGGCACCGAAACAGGTATGATCCCCTCTTAAGCGCTGTTAGGGGAACTGGTTTCGTTTTTCGTTTCTCATGTCTCTATCATCTGGAATCCTCGATTCCGCTGTCCAACTTATAACGAATTTCCTAATGAACCAGTATTATATTGAGCTTACACGGACCGTATCCCTTGCGTATTCTGAGCGTATAAAGGGCACATTTTCTTTGTTTTATTCGATATACACTAATACAATATGCACACGCCTTTAACTTCCGAGTAACCCAGTCGATGAGCGTTCAGGCAAAGTGGAATTACCACTGGTTCAGGTAATTGGCATAACGGGCGCAGGACAGAAAGGGGACATCAAGAATGATCCCGGTATTGCATGTCCGGATGAAAATACCAAATTCGATATACACGAATTCAACATGCACACGCCTTTAACTTCCGAGGAACCCAGTCGATGAAAGTTCAAGCTAAGGAGGGTTATTATTGGTTCAGGTAATTCGCCTAACGGGCACAGTACAGAAAGAGGACATCCCGAATGACCCCCATATTGCATGTCCGCATGAAATACCGAATATTTAGTTGATAGTATTGGCACCGTGCCGAAGTTTTATATTTATTCCCTTTTTTTGTACGTGTGTGAAGTTTTCTTGATTAGATCTGTTCTGGATAAACAGGGCTACCGTGGCATTTTACTAGCTCAGTGTCGTTTTTGGACGTTAAAATTTGTATGTACAGGTAAATGACTCTATTCTGCCTCGCGGAACGTACGACTCAGCTATAGGAGACATCGCTCGTTGCGCCGAAAATAAAAGCAGGAATGTAGCTTCTCGCATAGCGACGGTATTTGATCGTTTTTTTTTTTCTTTTTGTCCCCACGACTCGAGAAAGACGAGACAGTCTCTGGACAAACATATAGCTTGGACCGGTCAGGTGAAGGAGGCAGGCATCCTGTTATCGGCCTTCGTAAGGCGATACGCAAACAAAAGTTACTGCGGGGATATGAGCGGATTATGTAGCCACATTGCTGCTCTTACCTAGGTAGTCTATTTATCTAGTCCCCCCTATCTTTATGTGCGCTTCGAGCGGCGTACGCAACATTTATGCTTCTCGCTAGAGCGCCTTTGTGCGATTTGTTGAAGGAATTTTCTCAGAAGCCAAGCACCGTTGCCTTCGTGTCAAATATCGTTGCATCGTTGGCGGGTGTAAGCGATGTTTCTAAGATAATTCAGATACTTCGACAAAACTAGATGAATACAAAAAGTTCGCTGATCTTTGGACATTGTTTGTAGCTGTTTGTGTCATCATCCGATCTTGACCTTTCGGTGGCCGCACTCCTATGGAGCTATTGCTTTAATAACTACAGCCATCCCCTGGTGGGCAACTGGAGAGGAAGATCATGAAAAACTTTACGATTAATTGAGCAGTTGTTGTTAGGGGAAGTAAAAGTTGCAGGTGGTGGGCGGACCCCGCGGCACAGTTACTGTTCCTAATGTTTACAGCCCGCAGGCAGTTTTTTCCCCCCACCCGTTGAAAACAACGAGCTTGAGCGATACTAAGCGACACCAGGGGCGCTTCTATGCCGCATCAGCCCCTTTTGACCTCCTTCCGCGCTGCTGCTCCTCTCTCCGCGGGTAATTTCGAGCGACGGATGAAACTGCCTGGGGACTTTCAACATTTTATGGCCGTCATTCAAGGTGCGCTACGACTTTTCAATAAGGTACCGTGCCAATATTTGAATTAATCAGAAAGTTGATTAATTATAGTCAATTTTAATATAGCAGTTAATCACACCTTTAATTTCCTCCTGTAGTGCCCCGTAGTGGTATTATATTCAGATCTGTTTCTTTTTTGCTTGTTTTTTCTGTACGTCACGCGCGGTACTGGTACTGGCGTATCGTTTCATTCGGACGCGGCTACTATACAAGGAGCTGAGTATCAACCCCTGAAGGAGACTTAATATCATGTTGCAATAAGCAAGCCGCTTACACGTTCAGGGCTCATGAATACCCTGCAACATAGCACGCGCATGACATGTCGCTTCAAAATCTTTTAAAATCGGTTAGGGCGACGCCGGGTGTGAGACAACCCAGTTTAGAGGGCAACACTGCTGTCTGTGCCCTGATTTTCACTCTCTCTTTTACGCTGCGCGCTGTAGACGTCGCTGTGCTGTGTTAGTGTTATAGGAATGCAATGTAGTTTCGCCCCTCTCTGGCCTATGTTGCGGGGGTGGGGGGTAATGGCAGGACTGGCTCGCCGGTGTTGGCCACACTGAAGTGGGTGTCGTCACGACTGTACCCAAATAAGAAGGAAGGACAGATGGAGAAGAAGGAAGGATGGATACCATGAACAGAGGATGAAGGGTGGAGATGCGTAGAGGGTGCATGAGTTCTTCGGGGAGAGCAAAGTGTTAGGTGGGTCGTTGAGCAAGGCCTGCCTATGTTGCCTTGCGCCATGAAAACCCCAACCAACCAATCAGTTTAGCCACCGTACTTAGCGGGCTAGGCTAAGTTGGTGTCTACTTCCAATCTTTGTTGCCCGCCGTTATCAGTTTTGATTTTCTAAAACTATGAGTGTCATTGGGATGAAAATGGTGACCAGGAACCCGATCGTTATCCCATAACGCGCGTTAAACGCATCACTTCGCTCGTGCTTCGCCACGAGCTATAGACCTTCTATCGCCAACTGTAGGATGGGACAAGCGTTAGCTTGCCCACCTTTTCACAGAAGCAAGCACCACCTGGGGTACGCTATGGATAATGGGAACTCAGAGCACCGTGGAGCATTACGAGATGGCCAGTGGCGGAAGTGAAACAACAACATTCCCGGTGTGCGCAACAGCAGCGTCAGCCGGGGTTAACCAAAGCAGACGACGAAGCAATGTCCCTCAAAGTTCCCATGCTGCTTTGCGCCGCGCGCTTGGTGGCGCGCGCATCTTTTTCAAATCGTTTCAAATAGCACCAAAGTGGCTTTGGAGCGCGCGGACTTTAAATATAACGCTCGCTATATGTGAAAGTTCAAGATCAGATCCCAGGGTGTCGACCAGCTTGGAAAACGGGGAATTGTCGGGGAATTTTGATGCGACTGAAAACATGAGGGGATTGTCAGAGAATTTGCCAAAAACCAGCTGAAGTCAGAGAAAATGGCAGACAAGAGCCGTGGCGATATGCGAGTGCCGATCGGTGGTTGAGCGGCCACACCGCAGCAACGTTGCCGCCTTTATAGCAGTTCGCCAGTACGACGAGCTCAGAGGCAGAAAAGTAGGGCAGCCTCATTAATATTCAATATATGATCTGTTTTATCAGGGATCTGTATCAAAACGTAGCAGCAGGCACAAAGTTCATTTTTTTGTTTGTTTGTTTGGTCAGCGAATTCGCTTGAACTAGTCAGTGAAAACCAGGAAAAGTCGGGTAACTTGAAGGCTGCAATTTGGTGAACACCCCTGGGTGACTTTGGAGTCTCCAGAGCTAACGCTGCGACATACGGTACGGCTGCACAATCTTCAGAACTACCTAAAAGTGAACAGCGTATATACCATCTAACGATGTTTGCCCCCGCGTGCAGAAATAGACTACCTAAGGTACTGCTCGCTCCCTGTAAACTTACCTGAAAATTCCCGCTAAGATTTAGGTGTACTGTAGCGCTATATCCATACTCGGTGGTTGATCTGTACAGCCAAATGCGTGAATACTGTGTATGCTGGCATCAAGCTAGGCCTTGCATATAAGTAGGTATCGTCATCGAAGTGAAAGTCGAGTCGTATCGTCAACTGTAGGATGGGATAAGCGCAAGCTTGCCCACATCACGCCTAAAACTTTTTCTTAAAAAACTGCATTCTTCACTTTCTTCAATCTTTTCTTAAAAAATAGCACTGCCCTCGTGCTAAAAAACGAGGAGCAGGAACCGAACTAGCGTTGCGTTTCCTTGCGTAAAGCGTATCTAAATGGCATCGGAGCGGAAGATCAGCCACACAGACTGGCTCCTCTAACGTTTCACACGGACTAAACTAAGGCTACGTAGATGCCAACTCTAGAGCAATATGATCTCTAGATTAATATGTGTGCTGGACATCACCATGCAACGAACGAATACTGTATGGAGAAGCTTATTGTAGCCTGGGCCAAAAAGTTTTTACTCGCGCGACCGGCTTATCTAACGATGTTGTCATTCAATCATTGGGTGCTGTTTGCGCCGGTGGACAGGACCGCACGAGGGCTACTCTTCCCTTTTTCTTCTGGCTACACACACTTAGTCCAGGCAAAGAAAACCGATCACCTTTAGCCGGCTTTCGTAAAATTTTTCCGGTACAGTACGTACGACCAACCCCAGTATAGAATACTATGCGAAGATCCCAGAAGCTAAAAGGACTTACACCTAGCTCTATATCTATTTCATAGAAAGTACTGTGTCAAGGATTTGTCTCTCGACTCTATAGGACTTTATGGTCGTGTTCAACATAAGAAGGAAAAGAAATCGAGTCCGTCAGCCCTCAAGATATACTGCGCCGCGGATAGGATGGCTGGACACAGTGAGGCGACACTGCGTCCTTGCGCCAGATAATGTAATCCATCCTGCCCACTCTGCTTCCGTATCGGCTGTTAGAGACTGGCCACATGACACTACGATGCGGCAGAAAGTGCGCTCCCCCACTGATGGCGCATGGTGGCGCTGCAGTATTTCTCCTGGCGCGCTATTGCGTTTCCATATTTCCAACGGCGTATGTAGTTGACGGACTAGATTTCTTTTTACCTCTTTTAAGTTGAACCCGACTATAGTGTACAGTATAACTCGTACCCATAAGCGATAAGTAAAAACTTGTAAATATGTATAGTTTAAAAAAATTAAGTGCACGTTCTACCTGCCTTGAGAGACCTCCACATATGCCTACCGTGCCGACGGAGTTGAGACTGATTTATGGACGTTCTTGAGTAGGTTTTTGTACCCTACCGATGTGTTGTTACATTCCTGTAGGGCAAAGTTCTATTGTTGCTCGCTCGAAACGTGGCTAATACGTCGCCTATATCTCTCCTTGTTTATCGTCTAATCGTGTTCATAGTGATCAGTTAACGTAGTCACGAACTCCGCTTCAATAAACGGTGCTGCTGCTGCACTCTCTCGGTGCTTGACATGGCTGCTACAGGATAAAAGAATTTATCGAAAAAAAAAAAAAAAACAGCGAAGACGTCCCACGAGGGTCTGCAACCTGTGTTTCTGTCACCATTCACCTCGAGAGTTTGCTCTGCGACTTCGGCAAGAACACGCGCGTACAAATGCGTATCGTCTGTATTTGACACAAGAGCATGACAGTCTTTTCTCTCTAGATAAGTTTATCGGTTGTGAAGGGGAACTTCTGCCCTACCTTCTTCCTTCCCTCTACGGCATCCGGCGACCTTGCAGTCTTTCGTAATGACAGAAAAAAAGTTCCTCCCACACGAAGGCCACATTCGCGAAGAAGCGATTCACAGAATGGAGGACGCTTCCCTCAATAATTCGCAAGATCGGTTGCGTTCAGTGACGTAGTCACGGGTGTGGTACAGGGGGTTCAAACCCCTATCCCCCGAAATAACACCTTTGGTGGAGCATTTGGGAGAGGGAAACGAGGGGGAAGTCCTCCCCTCTAAAGTCCCCATAGAACTATAGTCAATGACAACTTAAGTGCTACAGTTGGGACCGCCCACTCATCCGTGGAAGGCTCCTGAGATTGGCTACCAGCCTTTGCACGACGCGCCCTTACGCGATGTAGTGCCGTCTCTCTCTTCCCCAGTCCCCACTTGGCCGCGCCGCACTACATTCGCGCGCGCGGAGTGATTCTTCTGTGTGGGCGGGGTCAAGTGTATGACTAATACTCCCGAAATATTTTTCTGGCAACACCACTGGTTGCGCGTATACAGACGCGATCAGCGTTATTGGGCATCAAAACATAGCCCGTTGCCATCGTACGGGCGCCTGATGAACTTGTACCGCGGAACAAGTTGACTACTACAGGTCATCTCCGCCCACAAATCTAGAGACATTTGTGATTGGGCTAGGTGGACGCATGACGCCTTGCGACCTTCAGAGTCACATTTTAGTACGCCCGCATTCTTCAAACAGTTGCCCGAACACTGATCGTCTTACGAAAGCAGTCAGACACGACGTGCTTGGAGCTCATTTGCGTACTTTTAAAGCAAACGCGTATAATATTCGCGGTAATAAAACGCTTTGCCGTTTCCCCAGCGTCAGCCATCTTTTTTTCCCACTTTCAATGTGCGGACTACATTATCCGATGGCGGAGGGATACCTCAGTGTCGTCTCCGAGTATAAACGTCTGTAGCTGTGTTTTCCGAATGCCGCGTCCCACAAAATGCTGAGGTCGAAATTCGTTCGGCCGTGATGTGTCGCTCTGACATCGTTGTCCAAGACGTGCAGAACGCCGACCTTCTTTATTTAGTACAGCCCGTCATCGGTAAGGAACAAGGCAGCGTTGTACGAAGGCGCGTTTGTAGAGATTTCCGTGCGGCCTGTATTTACAAGGCTTGTGTGTGGGGCGAGTGAACGCTCTACGTTGACGATCACGAGCTGTCGGTGTGTGCTCAGCCGACATTCCTCGGGCCTAGTTATCTTGCGAATCTGTCGAGGGCCCGGTTGCGACGCAGTTTCACAAAGCACAAAGAGTGCCGCGTTGGTATTGAAAAGATTGAACTTTACGGGAGTCAAATTTTGTGATTCGTACGCCCGTTCCAAGCATGGGCCTGAAATCGCCTACGAAATTGCTTTGTACTCCCTAGCAACGGAGCGGACGACTTGGGGCTGCAAACCCGTCATTTTCCTTTTGGCAGATAATATCGCGTCACTATAATTACTGAAAAAAGCTGGGGGAAGAATGCTACCTTAGCTTTTACTGCACGAAGTCTGGTTCCGAATTCCGTTTTGGACAGCACTTAAGTCATTCGGTCTCTCTTTTTGATCGAGAAATTGAAAAGCCCATTTATAGCCCACGTTCCCGAACAGACCGCGCTCACTAATTGAAACACACATTGAGTGCCTTATACTATCCGACCGCAGCTAATGATTTGCGAATATTTATAAGCCCCGCTTTCCTCATTTGATACACTTCTGTTTATTTCGGTTGTTTGTGCTTTGCTTGGAAGCGGTCACCTTGGCGAGAAAAACCGAGCCTCTCTCCTGGAAGAAAAGGATGTTGCTGTGCGCTGCTTGCATGGCCTGTGTGCAACAATCTCCCAGTCACGCTTCTTCGTGCCGGGAGCCGCGCTCGTCAAGGTGTTGCTGCTGTTTGCGCAGTATATACGACGACAGCGCAACAGAACTCGATCGGAAGCTTTGAATGCGTATCGTTTTCCCACAAATGACACAGGTAGCCGCAGTTCTCGTAGCGAAACATTGCAGAAGACAGGACAAAGAGCATGGAGGTGTGGAATACCAGAACTAGCTGGCGGCTAAGCCAAGACAAGACAAGGCCAGACGATGATAGCACGTTCTGTGTCGTGTCTGCGTTATTTGGATCGTCTGCATTCGCAATGCAATCTTCATGGGGCGCAATGCGGCGTGTCCTACGCGTGTTTCAAAGGGAATTGGATGTTTAGATCGATGACCGTCACATCAATAGGATTCAGATCGTTGCAAGATACAAGGATGCGCGCACTGGATGCAGGAAAAACCGGGAGGTTAGCGACCCGGAGTTTCTCCCGCAGACGCGGAGAGGAGAACCAATCAATGATCAGCTGGCACAGCGCGTCAACAGGTGCTGCTTTCTCTCTCCCATTTTAAAGGAGGCTGTTGCTAGGGGGACGATGGAGGATGGGCAGTCTGCTTCGATATGCGATATGATGCATCATCTTGCGAGAAAATTTGGTTAATGTCGACTTCCTCGTTTGGTTCATCTTTCACACCAAACCGACTGGAAATGATGGAGATGACTTTTTTTTTTCCCTGTTTGGTTGTTGCCCTGCAGCAGCAAGGTCAAGGTCATGCTCAAGATCGATAACACGGAACGAAATGCCCGCTGGAAAACTCATTACGCTCGCTTGAACCGCTGCGCTTCGATTAAAGTGGGAAACACGTCGTTGTTCTGATTGGTGCAGCCCAGCGCGCTCCCACCTGGGTGGAGGCAATATTAGGGAGAGATACGGCCCTGGATGGCGGTGCCTTTTCCCGAAACTGTTATGGGATGGCATAGCGCTTCACGGATGTTAGTGTTACATTCGAAATGTCCGCGAGCTGCAGCTTGGAGACCAATATCTCTCTGTGTGGCGGAAAATGCACAAAGAAGCATACCTTTACTGCTTCTGCTTGGTGGTGATAATAGTGAGTTTTAATATAACGTACGCTGTCGCCTTTGCGTACGTAAGGGATAGCGTGGTGGATCTGCGCAATGCTCTGCTCGTGTCTGCGCGTGCGCGGAACGACCAACGCTATCCCTTACGTACGCGAAGGCGACAGCGTACGAATACTAAAACTCACTAATGAGGACTGTATGAGGGTGAATCAGGTTCGACGTATGACTGTAGGAGCAGTGAATCACCACCAGGGGGCGTGACCGAGAGGGTAGAGCATCCGGTCGTTCATGGTATCCTCTGAGTTGTGGTTGTGCTGAAGAGTGAGAGGTGTTAGGATCGAATCCTGCCACCAACACTGCTATTTGACGTTCCTCCGGTAGACTTTTTTTTTTCTTTTTCAAGTAGATGTCTGCGAAGGACGCATACTAACACTCACTCCTTCTTTGTGTCCTCTCTTCATATGTCCACGTCCGTTCGTCGCCCATAGCAACAGTTGGTTTGCGGTGATAACACGAAAAACAGATACTGTTCTCTGTAATCATGTTCACCCTCAGAACGACACGTTAAAGCCCCGCCCTCTGCTGCATCTATTTTGCTGCAATAGGTAGCCGCATCACTCTACGTCGCGACAAGTAGTGTGCCGACCCCGAAACTATGAGGCCTACAGACGGCAGCTGGTGGCGCTGCAGTGTAATTTCACCAGCGCCATAATACGCTATGCAAGTGCGCAGCTCCCCAGTTTCTCTCTTCTCCCTAATCAGTGCCGTATATTAAAAGGGAGTCTGACCATTAGGAGGAGCCTAAAAAAGAGGCTCGACCTGTCAGTCAAACTTGGGCGCATTTCATTGGTTGCCGCTTTTCATGGCGGTCGCCATGGCACCAAAATTTCTGGAGGATGGTGCTTGGAGCGTCGAAGCGAAGATTTCGTGACCAAATGTTTTCATCAACTACTCTAATTTTATTATGTGAGTAGTATACATCCTCTTGTAACTAGCTGCAAAATCGGCTTCAACTTTCTCTCCGCCATCATTATTTACGAGAAAATGACACGTTTCGACCTGTGATTGGCTAGATACCTCAAAAAGTCGGCGGAGCCTCATTTATATGCAGGTCCCATCAATGGCCAGACGGCACTGCCCCAATTGCTCGTTGAGCAACATCGTTGTTCCCTCTCTCAAATAAGGGGGCAACATTTCAAGGTGACGCGCACTCGATTTCTTCTGTTGGACCCATGCTCGTTTAGGAATACCCCCTTATTGCTGCCTTATGATTGGACAGGCACTTGGTTACGTGGTTTCTCCAAACTTTGCCCTCTCCACTGTGCAGAGACAGCCTGTCGTAGCGTGTTATGTTTGAGGTTACACATACAGACGTACCCTACGCCGTTGCCTTCCTTTGCTGCATCTGCGAAAACTTCTATTTCATTTTATCGATTGGCGATTCGAGAGAATTTCGATAAGTGTCACACGTTTTTGTCTTATTGCGTCAGCTAGATTGATGAAGTGTCATTCCCCCAGATTTCTCGCTACGGCCGGCACTTTCCAGTGAAATGTGTCCAACTGGAGCGGAAACCGAGATCCTGTCATGGCGTTTCCCTCCACAGGGACATCCGGCAGCGCCTAGCACCCGACGACGTAATGCACCGGTTTGGGGTGTTGTTCCGATCTTTATACACTATCATGGTAGGTCGTGACCTTAGCTTATACGAGATGCAAGGGCTCAGCAGAAAAGTCGAGAGAGAGTAGAGAGAGAGCGAAATGCTTGCGAAAACTATTGTCTTAGCAGGAATGGGAAACAGATCGTTGACAAGAGGGTTCATTTTCGGTAGCATTTCATCCCAGGGTATAAAGTAAATGTTTCCGTGTCTTAGCTTATTACGTCACATTCTCGATTTGTGCGGTTTGAGAGTCTTCTTTCTGTAATCAGCGGCATGGCTGTACGCAAACTGACCACCCTCTCCTTCCTGCTGCCGTCTCTCCATCTGGCCACGTCTGTACGCCGCACATAGTCACAGATGCGTCGCGCCGCTATAGCACAGAATACAAATAAATAAATAAATAAATAAATAACTAGTGGGTATGGAGACTCATCTCTCACATGTAAGCTTTGGAATACCATCGTACGTTATCCGAGGCTAGATTTCAACTGTAAAGGTGCAAGCATGTGAGCCTAGGGATTACGCAGAAAAAAAAGAAACGAAAGAAAAAAATGTTGGGGATGGGGGAGGGCTAAGGTGGCATTCAGTAGCATTTTTACTGAGAAATGATATGTTGTAGTAAAATATATTATTATAATGATGGTGGTGGTGGTGGGGGATAGCAGAAAAAAATGCGGAGGTGAGCCACAACTAAATCGGACTGGCTACCCCGGTACACCTACGTAGACAAACAAGGAAAAGGAAAATGGCGATAAGAAGAGTTCCGTGAAAGAAGCCGAAAATTGACAGTCAGGCAGAGAGTCAGACACTGTGCGGGTCACAACAGATAGCGCAACTGTTGTCGATCACAATCAACCCAAGAATCCCGTAGTTCTAATGTTTGTGAAGCAAGCGAGACGTTCAGTCGAAGCCTATGCATAAAGGGACGCAGCGGATGGAAGCGCTCGGAGTCTGAGCTCAGGGTTAACCCTGTGTAACAACGAAGACAGACTGTGCAGACGCCCAGGAGGTGGTGAACATTTGTTGCCTAAGCCTGTGAATAATAATACTGTTCGCGTCGCTCTTGGTGAGGTAAACGAGCTTCAGCTGGCCGCGACCGTTGTGAGCAGCTCGGCGTGCCCAGCAGCATCCGCAGTCTTGTTTCCTGCGATGCCACGGTGACCAAGGGTCAATTGGAACTGTATGCCATGCCCCGCTGAGACCGCAATCTCCTGTATGTGCAGTATACGTCTTGCAGCACAGGTACGAGAGATCCCGCAACAAGCATAGAGACCAGTGCCTCTGAACCGCATTTTGAGTAACGATAAATGGACCAGTAAAATAGGTGATACAAATTTCAAGGTGACGCGCACGCGGTTTCTTGTGTTGGACCCATGCTTCTTTACGAATACCCCCCTTATTGCTGCCTTGTGATTGGACAGGTGCTTGGTCACGTGGTTTCTCCAAATTTACCCCCTCCACTGCGCAAGAGACAGCCTGTCTTAGCGCGTTCTGTTTGGGGGTAAGTATACAGACGTACCCTACGCAGACTGCAGTTTTGGGTATTCTGCCAAACGATTAATATTCGTCGCATCTCTCTTCCCTGTTACGGAACTGTTACGGACTGACCTATACACGGCTGTCGACATTGGTGGACCCTATAAAGAAAAAATGATATCTAGAAGGGACCATTTACGCGGCTAATTTTTGCGTATTCGGGACTTCTTTGTCCCGCTCCTAACAGAGCCCGCCCACAATGCTGTCAAAAGCGTGGCACGTCAATCCTGCTCCGAAGGACGGCTGTTGTGGAAACATCCCCACGGGCTTCACTCGCGAAGCGAAACTTGTAAGGAGATACGACCGCACGCTGGTGCCATGCGAGGTACACCTGACAAGCTGGCTAATGTAATGTATACGTGACACAATTATATTGGAAAATGCGGACGGTAAATCGATAAAGTCAGCAGGAGACGTGTGAGACGATATATTGGGTTTTACCAGAAGCCAAGTTGTTTACGTGTACATTACTTCCCCGTTGCTCGTTCCTGCCCCGGTTATTTATTCCTCGTTGTGGCATCGCTGGTTTTGTAATAGGCTCGTATTAATTGACCTCTACCTTCGTGGCCACTTCGTGAGCGGTAGCCGACTCAGCGGCGCAAATGAGGCTTGTGCAGTGACGTCAAGTTTGGTCTCGTGACATTGGAAAACACGTTGCCGCACCAGAGTCACAGTATGCGGGGTGGGGCATGCCGTGAGCTGTTGCGGTGCGCGCACAATTACGAGAGCAAATTGTAAAAACACAGGCTGCTGAGCAAAACCTTCGAGATACCGGGAACTGGTGTACAGCAAATGCCACACGATCCAGATACGGATACGAATGTGGTAATTCCTTTGTGGTTGTAATTGTTATCTGCTTACGTCAACTGTTATCAGCTTACAACTGTCCTTGGGCAACTGACTATCATATGTACGACGTTTATAAAGAAGGCAGTGACCTGCGCCGTCCTATTCTAGATGGTACCAGCGGCGTAGTCGACGTAGTAGAAAAAATATTTCGGGAGGGGTTCTAAGGGGGTCTGTACATGGGAGAGGAGGATTTATCCCTCGTTTCCCTCTCCTAAATGCACTAACAAAGGAACCATTTGGGAGGGCGGAAGTGTTGAACACCCAGAAACCCCTCCCCGCGGCTATACGTCAGTGTAGGGGTTATTCGCATCTCCCAGAACATTTGAGCAAAGGTTGCCAGGACGAACCAGTACCACATTGAAGAATGCAAGAGTGTTACGTTGATTGATATGTTCCGTGTCAATCAATTGGTTGATTGATTTCTACAACGTTATGGCGCCCTCAACTGAGCAACAGTCTATATACCAAGCATGTTCAGTATCACATAATCCCAATAAGGGCATTATTTGTCCAGCATATTTATTTATTTGTTGTGGTGCTCCAAGGGCCTTGCGACATTACATGGAGAAAGCATAACTGCAATGAAAACGATACCATAACCTATTTCTTTGGTACACAAAGTATTACGTCACTGGAGGACGGCCCCCTTTAGTACAGAGCTGCCTTTTGTTTTGGACCGCTGTCCGGCAAGCTGAACGGAATGCAGGAAAACAGAGAGAAAAAGATAGAGTTGGCATGCATGTACGGGTGGGAAGAGAATTGAATTGATAGTGTTTCTTGCGTGCCGCCACTAAGCAGTCGTGCGTAGCCCCCCGATTTCAACTGAAGGCTGCACTGGTTGGCTGCACATCACATATATACAAACGTTGCCACTGTTCATGACATTCCACTGCTTCGGGATGAACGTCAACAACGACATTCCTCCTTTAATTGGGTGAAAAGGGATGCATGAGCAGCATCCTGCGTTTTCGGCAGCTGTATTTCCATAATACTTGCGGTATTTCCCTCCTAACGGATGACTACCCCCACAGTGCAGTCCTCCCGCCTAGCCTTGTGCGTAGAATGTAATGTAATGTACAGTACACTTCCGTCGGCCAACTATAGTGTCGTCTGCTTCAGCTAATCACCGCAGACGGGTTGAAACAGAGAAGACCCGTGGCTATTTGTGCGGCTGAAGGCGGCGAGTTTCCAGGGCTGAAAGTGGGGTTCTGACGTAAGGGGCTCTTAATCACGTTCGAGTAGCAATTGGGTCTTGTTTGGTCTCTATGACGTCTGATAAGCACGCGGATAAAAACAGCTCCGTCGCGACCATCTTTTGTGGTGTTTGCATTTGCCACCAGGTGGCGCTATTCTCGCACTTCTATCATTTTTGTCGCTTTTTTGACGCATTCGTGATAAGCGGGCATACTCTCATAGATGTTTTTTTTTTGTAATATGTATGTAAATAAATAAATTTATATTATATTTAATATATTGTGTGTAGGCATCAGCAAGAAAATGGTAGAAAAATTGCTGAACTCGCGTGCGGCAGCTGAGCAGACATACGTGACAGACGACACGATACGATGCACGATTACTTTGATCAGCGTAGGCCGCATACAAAGACCGTCCTCCCGCTCATCCTCGCTGTACGTTACGTGGAAACCCGTTCTTCAAACTCACAATGTACTTCTTGTTTTTATAGCTCATAGTTTTTCCTTGTCGTGAAAGCGCTCCTCCGGCTTGATAGCCGTAGTGGTACGGAACGTTTAGCAGGTCTGCTTCACAGACCTTGGACAGGCAGTCTGCGGATAGACGGGCTCTGCGAAGGACAGCCGACAAGAATCGTGCCATAATTCGTTTAACGTGGATGGAAAGCAGCACACCCGTTACGATTGTCCTGAAGGCACATCTGTCGTAGGCTATTTCATTTGGACTGTACAGGCTACTCCGGTCGGAACTGTCGTCTGCAAACTTTCATTCAACGGAACTTCCAACGGGAGCTTTCCAAATAAACGAGCAAAATGAACAACGTCCGGTCTCGAATGTGAGGGGACGTATTATTTCCTAGCCCTATGTTGACGTCATATGGCCGGGAGAAAAAGATAACGGCAACCGCTTTCGGAGTTTGTTATCAGCAATCTCGTAGTGAAGCTTGCATTCCTGTTAAAGCAGAAGCGGGAAGCCACTTACTGACGTCACGGGGTTTCAGTCAACTATAAAATACGGTTTTTCGTAAGCTGATTTGGTGATCATGATTTGAAGATGTAGTCGGAACGGGATATCATCTGTTCTTGTGGCTTGAAGTGCAGGGCTGGTTAACCGTTTTGCTGACTGGTTAATTGATTGAGCGGTTCACAGCTATAATAAGGAACTTAAATAACTAAGAGATGACTGGTTGTGCCGTTTCATTAGCGAGCGGTTTGCTTGTCGATAGGCGCTATACTTTTCAGGGATAAACGATTGACTACCACCTGGGAGTGGCTGGCTGATAAGGAAACTAAGGTAATGACTAAGTGATGAAGACCACACGCAGTCGTTTAATAATGATGCGGTCCGGATGATTTAGCTGTCAGCAAATGAGTTTCTCGACTCGGCTCTTACAGCTTTCTTTGTTATCGTCGCTCGTTAGCGAAATTTCTCAGCAGTTAACCCCCGTCTCGTGGTGACCGTGAACTTGATAACCATATAGTCATGTTCCTCAATCAGTAGTTCATTCCCCTATTTATTATCGCATCATTGTTACAAGTTATCACGTTGTCATTGCCACGTTATCTCCTCGCATCATCGTCTCCGCGTTCCTCATCGTATCGTCCTTGCCATGTGATCTCATCAGACTTGCGATGTTACCTTGTTGCATCGTTCTCGTCATGTCATCTCATCTCGTCTGACATGCGATGGGATGTCCACTTTATTGCGTCGGCCTCTATGTCATCTCATCGCTTCGGACTTGCCATGTTAACTTATCGCAGCGTCTAACTATATCGCATCATCTAACTGTGGACATATGGATGTCCGTGAATATCTATAAAAATCCGTAGGATGTACTGTGGACGTCTGTGGTACGGTCAAACTTGCATCCATGAACGTTCTCTGTTTACCCCGCGGAAGTACTTTTGAGATTCGGAAAACTGTGCCAGGATACTGGCGCCTATTCCATATAGTACCACACCCCGACCGCTTTACCATATATTTTCCTCTGTTTGTTGTATTTTCCTTTCTGACATTGTTTTTCAACGCCGGGCACTACACGTTTCATTTTCTGTTCCTCCCCTTTGTTTCGTCTTGTATTTCCCATACCCGACAATGAGCTGGACCACTAAGTACAATAAGATGACTAGCCATATGCTGCAGTGGCGTTTTCTAAGAGAAAACTGATACTACATATTGCTTATCTCGCGAGCTTCGGCAAAATCGAGAGTCCTGCTCGCCTCTGAGTCAAAATGAAGGGTGAAGTCCCTAAGTTTAATTCGATTACGTATACAAAATACACTGAAGCGAGAAATGGTTTCGGGCATTATCTCACCGTCACGATAAAGTCTGTGTGTTTTGCTATTTTCGGTGTTTTTTGCTGCTTTCGGTTTGATACATTCAGTTACTGTAAACGTATTTTTCGCGATGTATTAATTTTCGCGAATTTCGCGACCGCTAAAAAATCGCGAAAAATTCTACTCGCCAACATAGCTTGACGATTGTCCCGCGAAAGGAAGCAGCCCTGGAATCGTGAAATTAAATACTCGCGAGCAAATGACTGAATGTGTGATGCGCGAAAATTAATACATCGGGAATAAAAATACGTTTACAGTAATTGGCCCAACGAAAGAGGAACTTCCACAGAGCTACACGCTCCCGCGTTTCCCTATCTCTTGCAATAAATGCTCCGTCTAACATCAGATCAGGGGCCTGATTCGGACAATTCCTGAAACATCCGCGATGGGACATCCTTCGGACATACATTTAGGGACGTCCATTTGTGAAGCCCCCAGAGACGTCCGACGGACATTTATTTTTAGATATGGAAATTATGTTTGAGACGCGTGTCGTCGGTCATGTCCGCTGGGCATCCTCTGAAGCCAAAGACGTTTGGACTTTTTCCGGACGTCCCACGAACATTGCTGGAATACGTCACCTTATCGCACCGGACTCACTCGCCTTATCGCACCGGACTCGCTCGCCTTATCGCACCGGACTCGCTCGCCTTATCGCACCGGACTCGCTCGCCTTATCGCACCGGACTCGCTCGCCTTATCGCACCGGACTCGCTCGCCTTATCGCACCGGACTCGCTCGCCTTATCGCACCGGACTCGCTCGCCTTATCGCACCGGACTCGCTCGCCTTATCGCACCGGACTCGCTCGCCTTATCGCACCGGACTCGCTCGCCTTATCGCACCGGACTCGCTCGCCTTATCGCACCGGACTCGCTCGCCTTATCGCACCGGACTCGCTCGCCTTATCGCACCGGACTCGCTCGCCTTATCGCACCGGACTCGCTCGCCTTATCGCACCGGACTCGCTCGCCTTATCGCACCGGACTCGCTCGCCTTATCGCACCGGACTCGCTCGCCTTATCGCACCGGACTCGCTCGCCTTATCGCACCGGACTCGCTCGCCTTATCGCACCGGACTCGCTCGCCTTATCGCACCGGACTCGCTCGCCTTATCGCACCGGACTCGCTCGCCTTATCGCACCGGACTCGCTCGCCTTATCGCACCGGACTCGCTCGCCTTATCGCACCGGACTCGCTCGCCTTATCGCACCGGACTCGCTCGCCTTATCGCACCGGACTCGCTCGCCTTATCGCACCGGACTCGCTCGCCTTATCGCACCGGACTCGCTCGCCTTATCGCACCGGACTCGCTCGCCTTATCGCACCGGACTCGCTCGCCTTATCGCACCGGACTCACTCGCCTTATCGCACCGGACTCACTCGCCTTATCGCACCGGACTCGCGATCAGACTTGCTATTCCTCCTAATCGCACCGTCCTTTCTAAGTCATCTCGTTGGATCGTACCATGGTTGCTGCAGGAAGGGAGTTGCCTCAGGACAGAAGCCGCCGATATTTCCAACAGAGACTGTTCTTCTGGGCGGCCAGAAGAAGAACAGTCACTGTTCGAAATATCGGCGGCTTCTGTCCTGAGGCAACTCCCTTCCTACATCTCTACCGGTTCGCTGGATTTCTACCCATCTATGGTTATCTGCAGTGTCTTGTCGCATCATCCTCACTATTCGTTGCCTTGTTGTCAGTTAGCTGCATTACATTAGTGTGCAGGTGAAAATATTAGGCTCCTTCTTTCAAAATGTGCGGATATAGATGAGATGAAAATGGAAATATGTGTCTGTGTAGGGAGCGATAAAGCACATCCAAGGGCGCATTAATAAATGTATGTATAGTAGGTTTCAATATTGTGGTTCTTCCTTTCTGCAGAGTCGAAGCAGCTACACCAGCGAAGAAGGTCAGTCGCAGTCTTCGGACTATGAGGACCAAGAGGAAGTTGACAAGGTAAACAATGCAGACACTACCCTAAGTACATACTTAAAGGAAGTGTTCCAAAAGGCAATTATTGAATGATGTGTATGTAATTTGTGTAGATGTCTGAATCACAGAAGAGCCAAGAACAGCACAGGAATTCCCTTGTTGGTCGTGTGAGGCATATCCACCAAGATGTTAAGAAGAAGATATCAAAGTTCCGAAACAGCCGCAACTCCATAGATGGAAGTGTAAGTTTCTATCTAGATAATACATGGCCAAGGTTCATAGTTGAACATTCAGTTTGGTTTGAATTATGAACGATTTCAGTCGAAACATAACGTTCGCTTACCCATTAAGTGTGAGAGAAAGAAAAGTAAATATAACTGCATTAGATAGTCACCTTGGAACTTTACTACTGTTTTTGAAGTGTTGTCTGTTGGGATAGTCCTTTTTGAATCAAGAACATTTTGGGCTTTCATTTTGGTAGGCAGGAAGTTAGCAAGCTTCTGTCATTTGCTGCTGCACAGACATCCCTAATAAATGCAACAGTAGTGGTAGTCATGGGATATTGTCAAGTAAATGAATAGGATAGAGTGTACAGCATGGCTGAGAGACTCGCACCATCTCATTTTGAGCAGGTTGATTACATAATTAATTATGCAGCTTGAAAATGCTTTTAGCGACACCAGCAAAGAGTTTTACAATGTAGCAGCTGGTCGAACGCATGGTAATGTGGTTACCTTCATCCAGTGAAAGGACAGCCTCTTGCAATGGCACTTTTGTAAATTTGTCATCCGAATGTAACGATGTTGCTAGGACACAAATGCCAGTCAGATGTATGGAAATCTTTATTAATGTCAGACAAAGTGTGCAGTATTGCACGTATGCTTGTGCTATATAGGTGCTGCTGTTTCGAACTAAAACAAGAAGACTGAGAAGAGCTGGCAGTGTTCTTTCTTTTTTGTTTAAGTGTACAGTAAAATTTCCTTTTTTGAGTAGCAGTCTCTGTTCAGTTTAGTAATATTGATTTGCTGCGATTCAAAATGCAAGGAGGCTACATAATTAACGTGTTGAGCAAGAGAGAATTACCTCTGTTATTGGGGAGAGCTGTTTTTTGAATTGCTAATATTGCGAGAATAATAATGCTTCACAGAGTTTTAGGGACCCATACTCACAAATAGACTAGGTACGTTTGAAAAATGTAAACGGCTGACTTCGTTAGGGTGGTGCTTGTATGAGAACAGTAACAGTGTCTATGTATGTATATGTGTGTATATATACAGGGTGTTTGCTCTAACGTGTCCAGAAATTTTATTTCAAGCGAGCGATAAAAGAGAAACGAGCGCTACTTTTCAGCTACTTGACTAAGAAATGGGTGCTACTAGTGAAGCAGTACCTGTTTCTTACTCAGGTAGCAGAAAAGTACCACTTGCTTTCCTTTTGTCGCTCGCTTTAAATCTAATTTCTGGACACGTAAGAGCAAACACCCTGTATATGTGCATGTGTGTGAATGGCATGTGATGTTCTATGTAGCAATGTGTACCAAGTGGATAGACACACTTTCTCGTTCTCTTTGAATAGATTACCGACGATAAAGATGCAGCAGAAGACTGTCTTCAGCCAGGGAGTTCTATAGAGAGCATTCCAAGCGGGTCGGCTGGATCAAGGTCAAGTAAGTGCTGCTTTGTTCACTCTTTCGTAGAGGGTACTGTCGAGAGACTCGAACAAAGGGGTATGCCTCCAATTCTAACACCACTGGGAATACACATGCATCAGTAAAGACTAAAAGATGTTCAATTGCAGCTTCTGCGTACCAATTACATCGCAATTGTTCCAAATATATTGTTGTGCAGTCGTAGACTGATTTTTCAGACGCGTTTGCGGAAAGGCCACGGGCCACATACAGTTAATGTATAACAATGTCAAAAGTCCGGACGAACGGTTGCAGGCTCACCACATGTGTATGACTCAATGCTAAGGTCAAGGAACTGTGCATTAGTCATTTCTTCCTTGTAACCCACTATTAAATGAATCTAGTAAGGAGTGAAACAGGTCAAAAGGGGACCTGGTCCCCCTACCCACATCGGGTAACATGCAACCGCTGCACCAATTGCGTCACCTGCAAAATCTCGATCGTATGAATCTCTCGGGACGCCGGGAAATATTCGTACCATCCGAAATTCGTGTGAAAAGAATTAAACCAAATATAAAAATGGAGGCAAGAAAATAGGCAATGACTACTCATTTTCCATTACTCTGAGCGAAGAAGGCCTGTCGTAGCACTTTTGCGTCTTCGTTTTGGCCAAGGCTGCCGAAATTCACGAAGGCCCAGCGCGTGCTGTCGAGACGCGAGACAGTGCCTAAAGTGAGCTTCACCTAAAGCATGCAGGCGTTAGGTGAAGCCGACTTGCTCACTGGTGACGTCTAATGTTGCCAGAAGTACGTTTTCTCCACGTGTTCGGGACATCGACGACTTGCCACCTTCCGAACGAAGACTATTGCGGTGCTTTCGTCCGTATACGGTGACGAAATATCACGTGAGGAAATAGGGCCCGATGTTATGAGGCAGAGATGGAAGAGTGCCCCTCAGGACAGCATCAACAACGTTATCCGGCCTACTAGTACTTAATAAAGTTGACTTTTGAAGCGAAATTCGGTTTTCGGACTGTTGCGCGAATCCTGCCGAGCCGAAATAATCGGACGGTGACTGTTACAGCGATTGTGCTTAACTCACTCTCTTGAATTGCAGAAAATTGTAACTGAGTTTGCATTGATTGTGATTTCAGGTCTTCAAGCAAACACCCCATCAAGTAGCAATCGGAGTTCTATCGGAGAAGAAGACTGCACGCAGTGCGTTGGTCCCATCGTGGGTCGAGCTAGGGCGTTGGTTGACAACACACCTTCCCCATACGACAAGGATGCCCTGCCTTTCAAGGTGAGTCCGAGCTTATTACTATAGTTCCTCTTAATAGCGAATCTTCCTTGGTTCCACAGAAAGGTGACATCATCGACATATTGTCGAAGAACACAACGGGAACGTGGGTCGGTGTGGCGCACAAGAAGGTAGGACACTTCAAGTTCATCACCGTGGAGGAGATTCCGGACGAGACCAAGCCCAGGCAGCGGAAGTTTCCGAGCGTGCCAAAGCTGGATCGTCGCCCCGACAACTTGGAGGAGATGTTGCAAATGTTCGGGCTACAGGTATTGCAACGCTGCATTTCGCATAAAATCCTGTTCCAACTGTCATGCAGTCAACCCTTTCCGGGTTTAACGTTTTTGAAAATCGGGGAGGGGAGTGCAAAAATCGGGTTTTATTTCGGGGGCCATAGAACAGGATGAAGCCAGGTGGTATCAGGTGGAAAAGCAGAATGGTGTGCTTGCACTAGAACGCTAGGAAATGCATCGTAGGATTAAAGTGCACCTTAACACGAGGACACTAAGCGCAAAACTTTAACCCCACGGAAGGAAAAATTCTGTCACCCTGATACCAATACAAATGGAACGGAATTCATCCGGTGCATCATTCGTGATTTATGAACAAAAGAAACTGCAATTTTTCTTTCCCTCTTCTTCTCAAGAAGTGCCACAATGTGGAGAGGCTCCAGACTGGTTTCCTCAAATCCAGTCATCTCCTGCGATGACTGGAAAAATCGTTTGAGGAGACCAGTGGGAGCCAACCCTGCATTGTCGGCTTCTGGAGAAGGAGAGGAAGAAGAGGGAAAGTATAAATTGTGGCTTGCTTCTCTACTATCATTTCTCTTGAGTCAATCTTGCTCAGAGAGAACCTTCTTTGTCCCTGCCCTCAAAGTAGTACATACAAGTGTGTTGTGACGCTTGTAACATTTACTGTAGTACTGTTTTGCTTCGTTTAACATCTATTGACCCGCACGACCGCACTGACTCTGTTCTTGAATCGAAGTGAAAAAGGAATGAGCTCTTTCAAGGTTTGTCCGTGTAACGTACGTCCACTGTTCAGGATTTGAGGGTGAAAAACAAGAAGTATTTTGTCCGAGGGCTCATTGCTCACAAAGAATTCGTAAACTGGGGGCTCACAAATCAAGGGTTGGCTTAGGTTACACTGTCTCCATTCTTGTTGAGCCTGCTATACAAAAGGTGACCTTTGTTTCAGGATTACCTCAATGTCTTAATGCTCCACGGGTACCAGGACCTAGATATCTTCAAGGAAGTTGTCAAAGACGACTTGGACAGCCTAGGAATTACAAACCATGAACACCAGCTTCTCATCTTTCAACTTGCTGAAATGTTACTCGAGTATGACGGTGAGCTCGCTTTTTATTTTGCTGTTTGGTTTTACTGTGCTTCAAACTAACCTGAAGCAAATCGCACCCACATCGAAATAAATTTGGATGCAGTAAACTTCCATTAATTTTATCCTGACTGGAACGCGAAATTTGATCGAATTATCCGAAGGTCGAATTAAAAAATAGGCAGAAAAATGAACGAGGTCAATGTTACTTTTGTTAGCAGAAATAGTCTGATTGCCGGCTGTCATTTGCGATTGAAACACGCATCTGAAAACATGCCACGTAGAGAGTTGATGTTGATGATGAGCGATGATCTTCCGTGCTGCAGGACATGTTGCTCACTCATAAGTGGCCCACTCACTTCAACGTTATTGTCCACTGTAACGAAGTCATCGAACCTAACATTTGGACTCTTCTTGCATTGACAGATTTGGAATGAAAGTGCGGTGAAATGTGAAACAAAAAACAGAGTGAAAATCAAGGAAGAAGACATTTCCTTCTTGCCAAAGACTCTGTGGGCTAGCTATCGATTGCAAGCATGCAGTTGGCGGTCTGAAATGCCAGAACCGCCTCCAGATGGATATTATCAGTATTGTTGAGCCACCACTGGAGCTTTAGGGCGAGCTTTTCTGTTGCTATGTGCGGTGCAATGTAGTCGATGCAGGTGCATGGTTCGCGAACGCATCCATCGAATTTTACTATGTGGACTGCTTTCACGTCCAAAATGACCAGCTTTTTTATCAATAGAAACGTATGGGCATTTGACGGGACCTTCGAGTTCGATCGAATTATCGTAAGTCTTATTAACGGAAGCCTTGGAATATAATGAAAGAAATGTGCCAAACATGAAAAATTTTTGATCATAAACATCCAAGAGAAATTCCAAATGGCTTGTTTGAAACGAAGTTTGTCTATTTCGAAGACTACAAGATCACCTTTTTACGATTCTTCCCAACTGTTTTCTTCACCAGGTGAAACCTTAGGCGAATACACAGAAGTTCCATCTAGTCCAACCCCACCTCAAGAACAACCAGCAGCAGACTCAACTCAGGCTCCCATCAACAACCTGGACGGCGGCACAGAAGCGGATGACCCCGACATCCAACAGAGCGTCGACTCGACGGTGAACGGCGTGCTTGGCTACGAACTCAACATCACAGTGGCCGAAGGGGAAGCCGTCAACGAGGGCGGCCACAATGGCCAAGAGCGGCGTCCAATCCCCAGAACGTTTCACCAGGACTTCAGTACGGCTTCCAGGGAAGAGGAAGATACTGCAGGAGAACAGGGCCTGGACGAACGGTTATCGGAGTCTCCTGCAAGGATACCACTGAGCTACGCGAGGAAAGTGAAGTCATCCACCCTCACCAGGCAAGACGACGCGGGTGGGCGAAAGGTGACGCGACCACCGTCGATGCCACTCCGTGCGTGCATTGAGCACAAGTTGGCGGCCGAAGGGATCGACCTGTGCCGAGAACCGTATACAGACCTGGTACGTGTCTCGAGAACAAAGTCTCGTCCTGTTCCACGTAATGCGACTGCGTTGACACGGCTCTCTTGATGGAGTTGCACCCTCCCTGTCATGTATCCCAAGAATAACAGATCTGATCTGTTGAACATGAGATAACTGATGTTCTGAGGCTGGAACAACATAGAAGGAACAATCACATACGAGGCACGTGCAGGATTGTTCCTTCTATGTTGTTCCAGCCTCAGAACATCAGTGTCTCTCTTGTTCAACAGGTGCCGCTTGCGTCGATCCCTGTCGTATGAATGTGTGTATGAGTGTGCAAAAATGTAAGAGTGAAAGAGAGTGACTGGTTTGTCCCTTCAGATGACGCACCCTTGGAAGTCGCTGAGAAGGCATGTTAGCTTAGCTCAATTGGTAGAGCCCCGGACCGGTAATCCAGAAGATGTGGGTTCGAGTCCTACAGCTGGCTAACCTTTTCAGTGACTTTCATCTTTCATCACTGACCTGTTCTCCCTCTTCCTCTCATTTTTCTTTTTTTTTACGTAGAATTTACATCTTTGAGATGGCTCATGCGGCTGGTACAGCTTGGGACAAAAGTTTACGGAACACTGGGGTGTCGCTTTTTTCCCTTGGAGTGATACCCTAGCAGCAACCAAGAGTGGACACACATACTGAGAGATTGATAGCACAGCTGGTCATCCGTTTCTTATTCGACCTCTTCCCGGTATCTAGCAAGGGACCTCTCCGATGAAGAAATACGCATGTGCCGTGTTCCGTAAACTTTTGTCCCAAGCCGCACTAAGCAATTTCGTGTAACTGTTTGGTGTTACTGTTTTGTTTAGGGATAAAATAAATTTATGTAATTCAGTTAAATTAAGAGTTGACCAAATTAGTGTGTCAGTTAATAAAGTAAACAATTAAATTAGCAAGTTACCAATTACTGAGCTAGGTAATTAATCTTTTTAGTATAATAAAACTAATTCTTTAAACTAAAGCACCGAACTAAATTCTACACCCAGAACCCCTCAGACCTCTCCGTTGTTTTCTCTGATAAATCTGCTGCTTCACAAGACTAGTTATGCTATGTAGCGACATCTTGTTTAAAAAAAGAAGAGAAAAACGATAGCTGGATTCAGCATCTTTAGTTCTTATCCTAGTGCGCAGCTTCACCCTTACCCTGTGCATTGCCTCACTTGAATAAGAGTGACCCTGACAGTAGGTTGAAAACCAATGGAGCTGTTTCTTATACTTTGAGACTTCCTCCTGAGGCAGCATGTCAGTCTCGGTATCAGCATCCGCGCTTTAGGTCTCTCTTTTCGTCGTTTCAGACTGGGTTCTGCGGCATCCCCCCAGCACTGGTCCAACGCTACTCAGAAGAGCTGCAGAGGGACGTTGCAGAGATAGCTAATGCACTCGACCAAGTCAGGATCACTGAGCTCGGCGAGCGAGGAAGACATGGCGTGAGTACTAGTCATGTTCTGCGTCCACCATGACTGGTAAACCTGACCCCCCCCCGCAAAATCAAGCTTGCAAAATTGTTAGTTCAGCCGCCACTGGAGAATGCTAAGCTCTGCTCATTCAACACTGCGACTTGGCATCTCAAAAATGTAATCTCTCCGATCTGTGAAACGCACATTTTTTAAAATTTTCACTCCAGTATCGCCCAATTTGACACTACGTGTATATATTTTATTAGTTGCGCATATAACCAGATTTTTGCCACCACCCCACCCCCTTTTTTCAAATTGTTGCGCATTTGGGTCCCCTTTCAGTAACTGTAAAGCAGTAAAATCGGGTAATATCGGGTGGAAAAGCTAATTTTCAGGTGGTCAGTCAAAAAAAGACTGCCTAGAGCATTCCAGATGCACACCAGAGGCTGAGCAGTTGTGCGTACCTCCAGTGCCTGTATTGGTGGCTGAACCTGCAGTGTGCAAATAATAATAACTAATACTTTCACTCATATTGCGTGTTTCAGATCCCGAACGACTTCCTAGCAGACTCGTGCCTGGGCCCCATAGCAGACGCCGACTACTCCAGTCTCCACAGCTGGCTCGTCTCTCTCGGCCTGCCCATGTACGAGCCCCTCTTCGCGGAGTCACACATCACGGACATTGCCCGTGTTGCCGAGCTGCGCGAGGCCGATTTCCGTGCGATGGGCATCGGCAATGCACGCCACGTTCGGCTCCTTTCTTCGGCCGTTGGCGCCATGCACCTGGAGCAGAGCCACGTCACCTTTCGGTGACAATTTCTGAAAACTGTTCACTCCGTGTGCGATCGCATCGTTCGCACATATGCTGAGTCATTCAAGAGCAATACCCAGCTCACCTGAAAGCAGTTGTGGGTTGGGGTGCCATCCATAAACGATGCGAAAGTCCCCGGGAAGTCCCCCGTCTGTTTGCACGAGCAACGTTGCCCAGAATAATCTAGCGGAGGATACGAAACACATTGGAGCTTTCCGCTGACATGCAAGCACTAGTGCTCAACGTGTCTCTGCGCTGCCAACCCTGGTGAATATCCTGCGGCACAGCCGCAAGATATTTCCGTAGCAGGCAGGAAAAGACTCAGACCGTGTCGTCTGCTATGTACGGAGAAGGCCGTTCCAGAGCTTCTGGCACGGTGCAAATACTCCACGTAACAGGCCATGGAACTTTCGCCTCATAGGCAGATCATTGCTTTTTCTTCTGCTAGAATATTCTGTGGAGATATTGCTTGTTCAATATATGGTATCCTACAGCTGGGGGGTCTACCCTAGCCTTTGTTATTAGTCAACAAAAGGTTGTTTATGAAAACAGCAGTTTTTCTTTGTAAGGCACTTCTTCTTTGAACGTGCACACATATTTAGCTTTTTCAACGTGTAGCCTTCCTGCAATGCGCTAGGCCGATGCCAAACGACCGACTATTTGGTTTCCAAGCAAAGGAAGCATCAAAATAGGAGCCGGGAAAGGTTGTGGGTAATCAGAGATGTATTTTACTTGAACGAGAATTCTCGGACATCGTCTATGGATGGCCCCCGTCTCATAGCCTCGTGGGTGAGCTGCCTTCTCCCGTGTAACATGTTACCCGTAGGAATCCATATTTAAATAGAAAGGTGGTCTTCCCGCATCTGATTGCTTTTACGAGCATTTTACTCAGCTGTGATCCCTTTCTTTTTGTCTGCTGCACACCGCCAATGGAGATCACCTTCCACAACGACTCAACCACAGACTGTCAGCACATAAAACCGTATCTGAGTAAAGCTATAAGAATTTGTGTTATTAGTCATCACTCCACATGACTGAAAATTAGTAAACAAATATATATATATATTCGTTCTATACCAGACTGCCCCCCCCCCCCCCTTTATTGTTTGATGCAGCAACGGATTACAGATTTGCTTTTCTTTCATTTCTCCATCATTTTTTAAGCTCCACTATTTTGTTTCTCACGCAAGTTTGCATTGCAACGTCTCTGGAAGGTTGCACTGTGCATTTGTCGCTCAACTGATCCACCTTTCCGCACGGACAAGGACAGTTTTCGGTTATCAGAACGCGGCCCCCCCTCCCAACTGCACAGTTTCTAGTCAGTCCGCTAAGAATTGTACAGCAGTGACGAATGGACGGCACCACTCATAGCAGACGTGCCACTTGACAGCAGATATTCAAACCTCCCCTGCAAGAAGTTTGTACATATGCCATGTAAAGAGAGCTCTGTCCTACATCTCTTATGTATCCACTGCATTCAGAACTTCTAGTGTGGAAGATATTGCTGTACAGTAACGATGTGAATAAAAAAGGATGCTGTTTTTTACTTTTGTTCCCATGTCTCGCTCACGTATGCATTAATAGTGCCCTGCGTTTTCGGTTTTAGTTTTTTGAAAATCTGACTGTGGGTTTTGTTTAGGGAGCTGTAAAACTAAAATCTGGTGATATCGTGTGGAAAATTTAAAAAAAAACGCTTCTTGCAGTTTAGGGGACTTCGACTTTTACCCTAAGTGATGATTATGCAAATCAGGGGTAAAGAAGGGTTTTACCCCAAGACACAGGGCCCTATGCTCTAATTGCAGAAAATCTTTGTCCAAGGGCGTGCAAAAATTACCAGATACAAGATCTACAGCTGTGAAGGGTGTTATACACTACAACAGATTGATTGATAGATACACTACAGTTGATTTCTTGGACTACAGAAATTGAGAGATTTTTTGGAAAGCACCACCTAATTGCGCATAGGATAAATGTACCATATTTATCCAATACACTATTTGTGTAATACACTTGCCCCCGCTACTTGAGTCTTGAAATGTTGGTACTATATTTGCTCGCGTAACTTGCACACTTTTTCTCCCCAATAAGGTCGGGGAAACGTAGTGGGTGTGCAAATTGCGCGTGGACATTACTAATGATTTTTAAACGACGCTATACTCCCAAAATTGACCTTTTCCCACAATGGCCTATGCGCATGCATATGACCTTGAGGTGCCAGAGAGGGTTATCGCAGTCTTCACTAGATGGAGCAATAGGAGGACGACAGAAGTGGGGACCACTAGGGAGACTGCGCGATATCATCGGCCCCACTCCGGACCGGTCTTGGTCCTTTGTGCCACCTACGTGGATTTGTTTTGGTGGATTTGTTCTGAGAGCCACTAGGATACGACGTGTATGTTAAAAAGATCCATTAAAGGACGACGGAAACGAAAATAGGCTGCAAAGCTATTTGCCTCATATTGCGATGTGTACCAAAACAATCCGGAGTTCGACTTAGATTTGCGTATATTAGTTGAAACGCCGCCACAATCGCGATATAAAATTCGGCCGTGGAGCAATCTGAGCCCCTGGTGAGCGTCGCCGCGCCGCCGTAGCAGACCACGGAAGTGACGCACGTTGGCTCTCCTGTTGGAGTTCCTGTCTTTCATTTCGCTTCATTTCATTTGGTGTTTCGGCGTACGTCTAATTCCTGCTACGGGGAACGAACGGAGACGAAGAAGCATGTACGAACCCATCTCTCATAGGATATATTGTCTTCAGACTTCCACGAGATCTCCGAATCAAACATCTTCAGGCGTTATTCAGAATTCGCCGTGTTTGTGCCGGGCAGCCGCACATGGAGCGCGAGAGATATTTGACGTCACGCGCTCCTCAGATTTTCCCGCAATGCTTGGCGCGCTCCATGGGCGATCGTGTCGAGTGGGCGGCCCAGCGCTCTCGTAATCGTCAGAAATATGGCCATCCGCACAGCGTACTTGCAAAATACTAGTGGCACCATAATTTTACATAATATTTACACCTTGTTCGGTGCCCTTTTTGCAATGGACAAATTTCGTTTCCGTTGTCCTTTAAAGGGACCATGAAAGCATATTTGTCAAGCCTACGATAAATTTTCAATTTGTTCCTCTGTACTAAAGCATTCACCGTGTGAAATATGAAGTTGAAAATCGTCTAAATAGCGAAAATATTCTATATCGGCCACGGCTGGGAACGGCGGCTTTTATGGCCCGCCTGCGAGGCGAACTGACCGTGACATCATACACAGGACGTTGCCGATTTGCAGGCGGGCTTTGGCGAGCAAACCGCAAAATTTGCGAGCAAGCTTGCAAACTTCGCCACGAAATGTGTTTTAATTTGACCCGGAGATAAGGTTGTATCTAATCGTTTACACAAAATCCTACCAGAAGTATGACAGTAGCCGTTGACTGTTAGCATGGTTATCGGAGCACATTTTCCTCTCTCAACTTCGTCAGAAAATCTCTGCCGGTGGCCTTTTATGAGCTGCTGCGTACGGGACGGTTCCTAGACGCTGTGGTGTCGCGTACAGTGAACCCTCGTTAATATGACCCCCGATAATCTGACATATGCGCTTTACAAGCATACTCCTGGGGAACAATTTAGTGAAACCTCTGCAAATGTCCCCCGTTAATATGACAATTCCGCATTATGACCAAAATTTTCGGGAACGACCATGGTCATAATAACGAGGGTTCACGGTAATCTCTTCCTGCATTGCTGACAACTTGCGTTTCGCCATATTTCTACTGATTTCGATGGCAGATATACGACTCGTCGTCGTCCAAACGGAAACCATGCACCCACGTGGTCACACGGGGCCTGTCCTCCAGGTCATCCACAGCTGGGTGAGAGGACTGGATGGCAATGACGTAGGCCCGCTATTTCTGCGTGTTAACTACGCCCCCCAGTGCACGGAATATGGTTAAAATTCGGTGTGTGTATGATAGTGACGGACCATGAGATGAGAACAGTTTCCAGCAGAGTACTCAGAATTTGTGCAAATCATTTCATGGTCCCATAGTATACCAGTAATGTGGTCCCTGGTAGAGCTAGGGTTGCCACCAGGCCGGTATTATACCGGCACGGCCGGTTATTTGCTCTCTCTGCCGGTTGCCGGTAGGAAGGTGATACCAGCAGCCTTTTGCCGGTATTTGTGGCTCAACACCTTTCATAGGGGCTTTTACGGGGTTTTCCTTTCAACATTCCACTGCAGCTTGAATAAATCTGGAGCACAGACCCAACTCCGTAGTCACCAGTCATTTTCTTAGTTATTCATTATTATCATCATTGTTGTCTTGAGCCAGTACGCTCGTTCTTTCTCTCTCTCTGTATACTGTCCACCCCTCACTTACTTTCCCTTTCCTGCAAACATTTCCTCCTTTCCCTCTATTCCACCTCCTCTCCCTCCACTACCACTCATCCAACCAGTGAAATGCGACGAGATGCTACAACGCTCCTGGAAGTCTCCGTGGGGCACTTCGATGATCGAAAGCAAGCTATCTTAGCCAACTTTGTCACGTTTGTTGTTACTTCATAGCATGCCCGTCCGTACCTCTTTTGTAGTTAGAGTGACAGTATTGCCCTTCATGTCGATGAACCATCGTCCGAATGCAGGGCGCAAACATGCACTGTTATTGTGATGCAGGTACCGCAATTTCATGCGTATTAGCCACGGCTTCTGTGATTTTTATTTTTTTTTCTCACGGGTGCTCTGCGGCTTATCTCGTTGCTATTTTTCTGGTATTTTCCTCATATGCCGGTTTTAACGAAAGGGCCAACAGTGTCTCTGGAACAGCACCGCCCTGGCAATGCACGAACAATGCGTAACAGGGGCGCGTCCACATTGAGTTTGGATGTGACCTTCCTGGTGCCTTCCCCAAAGCGGCTTTAACGAAAGTGGTGACAGTGATTCATGTCTTCTGGAAGGCCACTGTCCTGCCGATCCATGAAAAACACGCAACAGGGGCACAATCCGATCTTGGTAGAACACTAGAAGTGACGTACTTTGTTTGTCTGACGACAGGGTTTATGGCCTTCTCTATGGTCTCCTTTGTCGCACAAGTCAGTCGCGTCATATTGCCTGCGGCTTCTCTGCGAGTGTGGCAGCCGCCGCCGCCGGCTCTAAAGCGAAACGCACCGCCTCCAAAATAATGTCGCCACCGGCGCGCGTACGCTAACGATCTCTGATTGGCTGCGCAATATATGTATAAATATTTGGATGCTCATTGGTCTAAAAAACTGGCATCAGTTTCCTTTGCGCTGATTGGGCGAGAGTCATTTGACTGAGGAGCGAGCATCCGAACGCGCGAACCGCTCAACGGAAGCAAGTGTGGCTTGTCTGCACGAAAATTTTCAAAACGTTCCTAAAAACTAGTCGTGCGGCTTATACACATGAAATTACAGTACATATGACGGGCATGGAAAAACCATGCGGTATACAGAAACCAATCTCTGGGCAAGACACCTGCAAGGCTGCGGGTGCGCAAATTCCTCGACTTTTTTCTTTTCTCGGCATTTTTGGTGCCATACTACGGGGGTGCAAGTTATGTCTGCAAATATGGTATTTCTCTCTCGTGTATTTGCAGGCTGTCTGCCAAATTGCGGCCTTCAAATTTCCCGGCTTTTCCAGGCGTTCAGACTATTTCAAGGGTACTAAAGGGGCACGAAACGAAAGTGTACTTGGTGCCTGCTGCTACGTTTTGACGCAGATCTCTCATAAAACACATTTATTAATAGAGCCTGAAGTTTTAGGGTTTGACCCGATTCTTCCCTGAATTTGCACCCCCGAATTGAAGGTTGCCTCTTTATGGCGAAACCTGATTTTTACCCGGCAAATTGCCCCCACTGAGAAGTCTGTAGGAATGCACACTGACTTGTTTGGCGACAAATATAGTTACATCACCGCTTGTACCAAACCAGCACAGTTAGTTCGGGCAACTGAGCCCGATTTCTCCCCGAATTTAGCATACTGGAAGTTTTTCCATCCGAATTCGCATGAATTTAGAGCACATGTTTATTTACCTGATTTTTACCCTCTGAATTTAGGAAAAAATATTTCCCAAAAACTTCAGGCTCCAAGTATATTAGTGAAGCTGCCCTACTTTTCTGCCTCTGAGCTTGTCGTATTGGCGAACTGCTACTTGCTGCAACGTTGCTGCAGTGTCGCCGCTCAACCACCGATCAGCACTCGCGATTCGCCGCGCATCGTCACGGTACTTGTCCGAGATTTCCCCCGACATCAGCTACCTTTTGGCCAGGTTCACTGACAACCCCCCACCTTTTTCAGTCACATCAATATTCCCTGATAATTCCCGGTTTTCCAGGTTGGTAGACACCCTGATTGGATGTTTACTGCAACAGTGGCTAGTTCTCGTGGGACTTAAAATTTTGCGATGCCTATTCCATGTCGTACGCTGTAGTCCAAGGCTTCCCCAGGATGTCAGAAATTGTCTGTACTTCTGCGATACCGACATGGAATCAAACCCTCTCTTAGTGAACCTTCACGCCGACGATCGAGCTAAGTTTGAGCAAAACTTGAAGAGTATGGCTGGAAGGAGGTATGTTCCACCCTACACAGTCATCTCCAGCATCTGTATCTGCATCCAATTCACTGTGTGCATAGTCAAAAAAGTTTATCTTCATCTTTAGATAACATACAGGCAAATGTAATGGTAAGATGCGTGGCTTTAAAGCGTATTTTGTAGCAGACATTTTTACAGAGGCAGGATACAAAGGCATTGCGGAATCACTTGGGCAACTCTTCCATCTTTGACTTGAGCTCCCTTTCAAAGACTTTCTTTATGTCGCAGAAGCCTTGCCTCGTCTTGCCGAAGGAGTTTGGACCAGCAGAAGTGGGAGTCTCCCTAGTAAAGAGTAGACCCATATTTTACGGGTGTGTCGTGCGGACAGTGAAATGTGAAGGGAGTTGTCAGCTTCTGGACGACGGACACTTACCTGCCTATGTTCCTCATCCTCATTTTGGCTTCCGGTGGCATTTCCTCTTCCTCCTGAAATAATATTAAGTGACACGTTATTCCATGTGCTCCAGTATTGGTGGAGCGATCAGCAAAATGCAGAACGGCTACTGAAAGAAAAACTGTAGCGTATGAAGCATGTCCTACTAGATTATGGCGGCCATGTCATTTGCACCACAGGTTTTGATGGCTTGTGGCAGCGCTGTCGGTCAGTCCATTATAATACCTTCTGCTCAAGCTTTTGTTTTATTTTCACAGAAGCAGTGCATATCCCACGGGATATGTGTTCTTGGGAAAAACTACAACTTGATCATCATCGTTCTATGCGATTTGAAGAGGTCTGTACCTGTGTCGTCTGCTATAGCCGTGTGCCCATTTCTGCCGTTTAAAATTCAAATTTCAACTGCCCAATCATGGCGCGAATTCCGCTGACCAATATCAATGGCACCTATACAGAAGGCCTGCTTATTGCCTCCCCTCCCTCCTTCGTAAAGTCGGGATTAGTCTGCTACAGCAATGCGCCGTTCTGCGAAACTTGCAAGTGACTTATAACTTCGCAAATTTGAACCTGTAGACTAAAAGTGCAATATGCTTTAATCAGTCTTGAGAAAAATATGGGACCATGTTGCACGTTATCTTGTTTCCAATTTAGTACGGGGGGACGTTTACTCGCAGAACACAGCTGCTGCCCATGAAGCCGACAGTGGCTCGTCTTCCTGGCTACGGCCATTGAAAACACTCTCCTAATTGGCTGACTCTTAAGGGGGAATCACTTCTGCGCAAGACAACAGAGAAAGTATGTTCGCACACTGCTCAGAAACAGCGTAAAATATCGTCTAAACAGAAGTACTGGCATGTTCTCCTTACTTTACCCTCGTCAATGGCACATTTTGGAGAATTCCAGGACTATCCGTTGATTTGTATTGCGCCTGAATTCGCAAATATTTTAGTGTGCGACACTCTATCGAGATGGCAGCATATGTTCGCGAACGCGCCAAACTTTAATTTATTAAAAATCAACGGCTCAACCTTGTCCTCTAAAAAATACGTCATTGACTAGAGAAAAGCTTAGAGAACAAGCCACTACCAATCTTGTGATGATAGTTTGGAGCGTTCACGTGTCTTGTGCGAACAAAAATCCCCCATAGATTTCTGAAGAAGTGATTCCTCCTTAATTATGTCACGTCGACGAGTAAGCAGGCTTTCTTTATCTAGGTAGTGTTGCCAATGTGCACTGTGCCTAGCAGATGGGACCCTCCCATAGGAGTTGCATACAATGACATGCTCTGTATAATCTAGTAGGTCGTGCATTCGAACACGGCTTACGTCGCTGCTTTGGTTGAACGCTTCCGCTACGGTCACACTAGCCGCCTTTAGCGTTGGTGCCGGTTCTTTGACTTTCTGGAAAAGTGTTTCGATGAAGCTGGAACAACATATGTTGCGCCTGAACAGCGTCTCACTTGTGCGCCGAACTTGATGGATATGGGAGCGGCAGACTTCTTTTCCTGGCTCGCTTTCAGTCCGCTGGTTCCTCTGGAAAACGACATGGACACCTTTTGCTTCTTGAGCTGCGACGCGTCGTCATCTTCGTCTGGTTTTCTCTTGTCCGCCGTCGGGGGACTCTTCTCGCTTGCATCGCTATGGCTATCTGGCTCTACCTTGGTAGTGCCAGTGCCTGGGTCAAGGCAAACACACTGGCAAATTTAAAGTACACGTTCATTATTTGAACTTATGCGGTGATCATGCATCAGGCAAAGACTGTGCTCCAGCACTTTTCGCCGAGGCAAGATCGCCGTAAGATTCGCTGGAATAATAAGTTCGCGAACAATTGCATTGCACAGTGAGTGACAGAAAATTTTGGACCTTGTTTTTCAAATTACAGAAAAGTCTGATTAAATTAGTTACAATGTTTTGAAGTGTTATCTCTGAACAAGCTTGCCTTAGGCTTAGGTATCGTGCGATACGGGACCACTCTGTGATGCAATGCTTTTGCTTATAACGCATCTGTTCCATGTCCGGCATCGGCGAAAGTTCATTGAACAAATTCTCTGTTCGTTTTGAGCAGATAAGTGTGTGAAAATTACCTATGCACGTAAATCCTCTCCCGCTACGTTGACGATTACTCGTGCTATCCGCCATTTTGTACACAAAACCAATGTTTTCAGACCGTTTTGTGCGCTTGCGAATGAAACCAAAACAATACGTGGCGGGGGGAGGAAAGGGAGGGGGGGCGGACTTACATATCAACGTTACAATTTCTCTTCACTTCATATCTGAGACCAGAGATAATTTTTTGTTTGTTTTTGTTTCTGGCACAGGTGCAGTTACAAGAGAACAAGGGATGAGCTCTAGCACGTGTCCGAGGCACGGCCTGCAGCCGTCCAAGCGTGATAAGGCCGATAAGGCAATACAGGCTGTATCTGTACCGATGTCGTGCAAAGAGACTACTTCAGACTTTAATGCTTTAATGATTGAAACATGAGTTTTACAAACGAAACGGGCTCATAACTGCATAAGTGGAAGCGTATCTGCTTCGTTGGTACACGGTCTGCTTTAGTATCTGTTCAATGCATGAGCAACCACTGTATTTAGCGTGCGTTTCAATCTGTAACCACCGTGTCTGTAACTTGGAAATTTTGCTGCAACGCGAGTCATTATCACTTCTACTTGCTAGGTGGCCACCGACCGATGGTCGGCGCCGCGGTAACTAGTATGGCGGTGACGATAAAGGTTTGTAATGGTTCCTGTGTGCATCATTTCGCCGAATATTTAAAGTCACATGCACCACACCCTTGATTTCGAATTAAATGTGGGCTTTAGTTGGACCAGAAGAGAGTTCAATGTTATTCCTGTTACAGACTCCTCACAATTTGATAATGAGCGGAAGCCGTGTAGTTCCGTCACTGCAATGTGTCTTTGCCGTGTGCAATAAAGTCACGTCAGTACCTCGGTGCAGATCCATAGATAATGCACGAGTTAGAGCCCGGAAACGTACTTCATATCAGCATAGCGCAGCTGAACCCCGTCGCTAAATGTTCAGCGCATTTTATTGGCTAATACATCCAGAGATAGGTTTAGTTCCGTACAAAGATAAACACAAAGCAGCTGATAGGTGACTGACCGTTGTGTTTTCGAAAACATCTATCCTAACCAGCATTTGCGATAAGCTAACGAAGTTAGCCACAGAGAGGAGTTCGGCGTTCATTGACTCGTCTAACTTACGTCACACATTATCTTCACAGCCGGATGGTGCTTTCACGTTGATTACGTCGTAGTCAATCGAATGTGGTGGGACACCACCACTTTTTGACATGTCCCTCATACCAAAGGTAGGCAGATTGACTGTGCGATGTGTCGATCGAAATAGCGACAAATAGAAATGATGTGAGCGCAAGTTTGACAGCCGTGCATCTGAGCGCGTTGCGTAGTCTTCACGGCTGTCGTTGCACTGTTGCTCAACAGTTTCGCAAAAGCGAGTCTCACGGGGGCTGTTTTTAATAGCAACATCTTGCGTGTATGTTGTACCGCGAAAAACAACTGCGCTGCGCCTTTTGGCTGGTTTCTGTCCCATTGTCTCGCTCTGGGCGTACTTTATGACTGCAACTGTCGACAGATAGCGAACGGTTTCCTTCGGCGTACGCTGAACTACGATGGCGAGTAGCTCAGTCTCATCGACCTGGTCGACTTTTCCCGTGCAGGAGAAGTCTCAGCTTCAGTTTGACGAAAGATGGCCCAAAATGCGGCCGACCATTCTCAAGTTGCTGCACCAAGAGCCCATTACCAGAGACGAGTGGCAGGGCTTGTTTTGGTAAGTGAACACTTTGTCAGACTTTAATTGGTCGTGTTTCACAAATAATGCACGAAATAGGGGATCTGCAGAGTGATAGGAATGGGTTGTGTACAAAACAGAGCACGTCATACACAGTTGTGCAATGGGCTCAGAGTATGAACGCAATGGTCTGTCACTAAAATATGTACGCAGGCATATAAATTGTAGTATGAGCTGAATGCTGCCACAGGTGCTATGCGCATGTCCATGATTATTTCATGCACTTTGAAGTACTCATTTAAATTTTTTTTTTATCCTCTCTATACCTTACCCCATCTTGAACATTTATTTCATCAGCATTCTTTTTTAGCAGCCCCTTCAGTTGACCCACAAAATGCTGTTGTCAATAGTTCCAATAAAATTTGCTGATACATTGTCGATTTTTACAGGCATCTTTATGTTCTGTGTCCTCGGCTTTTGTGCCCATAATTTTTCCTTGCACTTTCAATTACTCATTCTCGTTTTATACTCTGTATTTTGTTCATCTTGAGCTTTTCACTGACACCTGCTATTGACCCCATACCATGCTCTGTGTACTGCGATCAGGTCCACTATCCTTAATTTTTACAGGGACGTACATGCGGTTTGCCTGTGGGACGAGAAGGGTCCTTCCAAGCTGTACTCCGCGCTTCAGGAAGACATACTCGAATTCATCCGCGTTGCTCAAAAGGTAAAGTGGCGTCCGTTGAGACCGGTATATTAATCCGTCCCTCCGTACCGTTCCTTCAGCGTGTGCTGGAGCACGAAGAGGATCAAGCGCTGCTCAACGCCTACATCCGCGAGTGGCGAAAGTTCTTTGTGCAGTGCAGCTATCTTCCGATGCCATTCGGGCAGCTGGAAGCTGTGCTGGCGGGCAAGAGCCCCAAGAGGGCGGAGGAGGGCCTCGTTCGCAAGCTAATGCTGGATACCTGGAATCAGAGCATCTTTTGCTCAATTAAGGTTTGTTCCTTCACATTTTAGTTGCTGGAAGGCGTGGTCTAGCGCTTCGTATTGGCTGCGGGACTAAGGTCGCCCATGTCTGGTAGTTACGTTGAGATGTTGTATGCATAGCTACAGTGCTGGACAAATGTTTTACGGAAAGTGCATATTGTACTTGAGCCTACTTACGTCTGCCACTAGGGTGTCGCGCTGAGGAGAGAATACACTGCTCGCACGTTCCGCAAACTTTTGTTCAGCACTGTACACACGACTAAGCTGTGTACAGCTCCGGTCAACCTTAATAATAACACTGGAAAAAATGTGGTCTCGTTCCCAAGCGCGATTACAGCAACCCTTGGGGCCATGAACAAATCTTAATTGAACAAAATTATTCTGTCAGTTTAACGCAAGGATTTTGTTCACTTAACATTCCTCCAGTGCTCCAAGGGTGGCTGTTATCGTGCTGGAAAATGAGACAGAAGTTTTTCCAGTGTTATTATCATGTTACGTGTGTTATTATTAAGGTTGACCAGAGCTGTACCATATTTGCATGGTTCTACCACATCCCCCAAAAACGTGTAGGTGTAGTTCGCTCTCCAAGTATAAGTTCATAGATTTTTTTTTTACTTGTAGTGCATTAACCAATCTATGAAATCCCCACATCAGCTCTTGCCAACCTGAAAGGTACAACTTATTATCAGCATTATACTTCGTTGCAATCCCCACAGTACGAAATTCGTCCATGGAGAGATGCATGTGTGTTAGTTGCACAAATGCAACAATTGAAGAACATATCACATGATCATCACAAGCATGGTGCGTCCATGACAACAATGCTAGTCACCTTGCATCAGGCTTTTTAGGCCCGCTTTCACCAACGCTGGTTAACGTTGAAACCAAGATTAAGGGTTGCTAAAACTTGAAGCGAATACCCAATTCTTTGTTACAAATGTTAGTTGGGGACGTGATGAATGTTTCAGTGACAATAATTCCTTCTAGTGAAGCAGAATTAAGCCTTAAGATCATGTTAAGCGACCGTTGATCTCAGTTCAAATGTTAATCGGCCTAAATGTGAAACCTGGCCTTATTAGTCATTTTCTCTGAATTTCCATTTTTGGGTGCAGTTGTAACGTGCGTGTGGTTTCGAGTACATATTTCGAGAAGATGTGTTCATTAATGCATCGTATAAATACAGTACTGTTTGAACCAAACTAGATAAGTACTGAAAAAATGTCTAGGAAGCAAACGAGCTGGTGAAAATGATGCATAATGTAAAAACTTGCACT
This sequence comes from Ornithodoros turicata, assembly GCF_037126465.1. Taxonomy (NCBI): domain Eukaryota; kingdom Metazoa; phylum Arthropoda; class Arachnida; order Ixodida; family Argasidae; genus Ornithodoros; species Ornithodoros turicata. The sequence goes on from NC_088203.1 coordinate 14,392,304, forward strand.
TGTACAAACATGCACTTGTAAAAAAGATAAGTAATTTACATTGTCATGGTTTACAATGAGCCACCATATGGGCATCGGTAATTGTGTGGTCGAAACCCTCACCTTCAAAGAGACGTTCAATTTCTAGGGCCGCCTGCAGAGCAGCGCAATGAAGCTGGTGCATGCCGAACGTAACGGAGAAGCTTTTGACTCTCAACTGGTGGTTGGGGTGAGGGAATCGTACGTGAACCTCTGCTCCAACCCCGAGGACCGGCTACAAATCTACAGGGAGAACTTTGAGCGTGCTTACATAGATGCAACAAAACAGTTCTATCGGGCACAGGCACCACAATACCTCGAAGAAAACGGTGTACAGAACTACATGAGGTAGGGACCTTGCTCTACTTTACACCTCACGGTTGTTGACGGGCACCGTCCAAAATAAAGTGCATAAATGATGATGATAATCTGTTTTTTATTCTCTCTGTTTTCATTGCGTTTTTCTCCTAAACGGCAGCGCTCTCTGAACTAATTTTGCTTGCATTACCATAATTGAAACATGGACTTTCATGCGAGAGCAAGTTCTTTTTGCATTTTACTGCCCCTTTAAGCCATAGCGGAAAACGCAATTCAATTGTGCTTGGCGTATGCTTTGACAGTAACTGGACTTTGACTGAAAGTGGAGTTACAATAACAGGGTTCTACCCTATGAGTGTTTGGAAGTACACTTCCCCATGCCCGCTCTGTGTACCTGCAGGTACGCCGACCAGAAGTTAAAGGAAGAAGAGCAGCGTGCTGCGAAGTACCTCGAATCCTACTCCGATTCCGTTAAGGCGCTGACGGAATGCTGCGTGAGTGTCCTGGTGACTGCCTTCAAGGACGTCATCCTGGCCGAGTGTCCCGGCATGATTCGTGCGGGAGAAACAGAACGGCTCCAGCTCATGTTCTCCTTGCTGGACCGGGTTACAGACGGCGTTGGCCCAATGTTGCGTGACCTGGAGCAACACATTTTGGCGCAAGGGCTCGCTGACATGCACGCTTCTGCGGATATAATTACGCAGGTGCGCACTTTCAGTTCCTTCTCAGCCTCCTGACAGTTTCGTAACTATCTAACAACTTGTGTGGGGCTCGGTGTAGTCAGCACCTTGTGTCAGCATTTATATAGGCACAGGTGAACACTATATACTTATTGCCTGAAGTTTTGGGGTTTAACCCGGTACTTCCCCGAATTTGCACCCCAAATCGAGGGTTGCCTCTTTAGGGTGAAACCTGATATTTACCGGGTAAGTTGACCTCTCTGAGGCGCCTATAGGAATGCACACCAACTTCTTTGGCAGAAAAATACAATTACGTCACCACTGTACCATTGGTACCAAACCAGTGCTGTTAGTTTGAGTAACTGAGCCAGATTTCTCCCTGAATTTAGCGCACTGGAAGTTTTTCTCACCCAAGTTTGCATGAATTTAGAGCACATGTTTATTTATCCGATTTTTGCCCTTCGAATTTAGAAAAAAAATATTTCCCAAAAACTTCAGGCTCTATGTATACTCAGTGCTGCTGCCTCTCGCATGTTCTCCGTTTATGTTTATTTTTTCTTTAACTTTTTTCTTTTCAACACAAAAATCTGATCTTTCACATGATATCACTGGATGTTGCTGTGTTTTACAGCTTTCAACATGAAACCCAATTTTACAAACACAACACACGTGTGATGTACTGTACAGTGAATATGGTTGAAGAGCAGTTCCGCGCTTAGGGTGAGACCAGAAGTAATCAAAGACTCAGTTACTGTAATTGATAACAAATTTGACTGTATGCAGCAAATACTGCTTAAAACAGCCAGGAGCACTTTAAGATAAGATAGTGTGGTAAGCCTTAAATGCCAACTGAAGGCTGTCAGTAAAATAATTTGGCTATCTCTGGAAGACAAACACAAATACATTCATTGAGTAACCTATTTATGTGAAATCGATGGCTGTGCTGAAGCAGCATAACAATGTTTTTTTTAGTTGTGTTGTCGTCTTGTGATTCTTGGAATGTTTATTATGCAGGACTCAGAAAAGTACGTGGAACAGTTGTTGGACCTGTTCCAGAGGTTTAGTAAGCTAGTCAAGGACGCCTTCAACGACGACCCTCGATTTCTCACTGCCAGAGACAAGGTATGCAACAAGGCAGTGGTGGAAATTTTGTTTTTGCGCGACCTAGGCTTTACAAATCCGTGAGTGTCTGCTGATGAAAAATGTGAAACCCCTGAGATATTTCTACGGCTTTGTTACTGATCTACTGCGTTAATGATGCTTGAAGCTTGATATGTGCTCGTCGATTGACGATACTCGTTGATGATCAACCGATTTTGTGCATGCTCGGCAGAATAGGACGCCTTCATCTATATAGGACCTTGCGTATTTGTACTTCTAGAAGCCGCGCTGGCCGCACCACACGTACATCCGCGAGAAACATGTTGTGCGTATGATTGGTTCACAATCATCACGTGGCACATGTTGTTCAAGCAGCTTCAGGAGTTTTGCAACATTGTGCAATCTAAGTGCAATCCCCCCGTCCCGCTGGCTTTCGTAGTCAGTGGCGGCGGGGATCTTGCAAGTACAGTTCCTTCCCCGTTTTCTGTTCTTTTTTCCTCTGTGTGGAGAAAGCTGCTCCAAATAGCACATCCAAAGTGAAAGTCATGGAAATTGAAAAAAAAAAAAAGAAAGAAAGAAGAGATCAGAGCAATGTGTACTTTCTGCGGAAATCCGCGACAAAAAGCCAGTTCTGCGAAAGACCCGAAGTTCCGTGAAATTTTGCGTATTTGCGGAAAGCTAAGGACCTTAGCGATAGCATGATGGGATTTCACATAAGCCTGGCACATCATTGTGTACGTACCCAATATATGTGTGTCCTTCACTTGCTGCAGGCTTTCAAGCAAGTAGTCAATGACACTTCGGTGTTTCGCCTGGAGCTTCCATGCAAACAAAAGGGGTGAGTGCATTGTCTAAAAATATCGGATTTCCATTGGTGGCTGAACATTTTCTTCGCTCTACTACCAGGGTTGCCAACAAGACGCAGCCAGAGTCCCGGTGTCCTGAGCTGCTGGCCAATTACTGTGACATGCTCCTCCGCAAGACTCCCCTCAGCAAAAAGCTCACTTCTGACCAGATCGAGGCAAAGCTTAAAGAAGTGGTGAGCATGTTTCAGTAATCCCTAATGTAACTTATTTGTTCTAGCGTGTGCGCGCTCTACCATGCTTACTGCTTGTTCTAAGCAGAGAAAATGGCAACAGTGATTTGTTTTTCTGCTTGGGGTAGGGTGTCACCCCCGGCGATGAAGCTCCCTAATCGTCATCGTCAAATAAAGTTACTGTTCTGATAACTTCTGTGGGCAGGCAGTTACTAGTTCAGCCCGAGTTTGTGCCTCTCCTTTGTCTCCTCGTCCAGTTTGCTGTAGTTTACCACGAATGATCAGCCTGAGTTTGTGCCTCTCCTTTGTCCTCGCCCAATTGGCTGATGTTTACCACGACACTATATTTATGTTTATTTTTATTTTATCCATATTTTTGTGTAGCAGGTCAGGCTATCGACGACTGATTTTCATGGTGCCTTTTGAGTAACCCAATAATGTCTTCCTCACACAGCTGCTGGTGCTTCGTTACGTCCAGAATAAGGACGTCTTCATGCGGTACCACAAGGCACACCTCACGAGGCGGCTCATCTTAGATTCTTCCGCAGACAGCGAAAAGGAGGAGAATATGGTGGAATGGTTGAGGGTGAGTATAATGGCGGAGAATGTGATAAAAGTGTAGCGATTACCAGCTGGTCAGTTTTTACTGCACGTGAACAAATTTTTCTGTTGCGTTACTAAACGTATTTCCGGTTTTTCCTGGTAGGACGTGGGCATGCCTGCGGACTATGTAAATAAGTTGGCAAGAATGTTCCAAGACATCAAAGTGAGCGAAGATCTGAACCAACAGTTCAAGGACGTGCATCGGAACAGCAAGGGGCTCCTCGCAGGTAATGCTCGGCGCGCGTTCCACTCCGAACAGAAGTCATTTCTGGTTCCGCAACTGTTGCCAGACTCTATAAACATCAAGATCCTGAATGCCGGCGCATGGGCGAGGGGCAGCGAGAGGGTGCAGGTTTCACTGCCCCTCGAATTGGAGGACTTCATCCCAGAGGTGGAGGAGTTCTACCGCAGGAAGCACAGCGGACGCAAGCTGCAGTGGTACCACCACATGTCCAATGGCACGGTATGCAAGTGCCCCATGACTAAGGCCCCCGGGTTTTCTGCTGCGGCAAATTCAAAGTTCTGCGGCACTGACTTGTAAATTCCGCGATTTTCCGCGGCAAGCACTCAATGGCTGCTTGAGATGATACTTTATTTTCTTGGATAATGTGGGAACAAATAATATTTTTATAAGAACTACAGATTCAAAGCACTGTTGTGGCTCAGCATTACATACATGATATCTTATACATATTCTCCTCTGACAAAGAATGCTGTCTGTCGCCTGCAATCATTTTATACTTGCTGAAGGATTTTTTGGCATGTACAGAGTTTATAGGAATAGGAAGGAGCTTACAACACATGCCCTGTGGAAGTTACATCTTTAGGACACCCTTTTTGTTTCTGGGTTGTAGGCATTATTTAAGTGTAAGGCAAACTCCAAAACATCAAATCAAACTCCCCCACTGCCACCGCTGAACTGCACATTGCAGGGGTGCCGCCCCTTCCCTAGGCGGAGTATGCACAATACACTTGTCATAACGTTACCTTAAGGTAAACTACAATCTGTCTGTGTTGGTCCTGCGGCATGGACAATTTCGTAAAGCAGGCTTCACCTCATGCAGGGAAGCGTCGGGTGAAGCACACTTGCAGTAGGTGTCTTTCATATTCTGCGAATGGCCGGATATTCGGAAATCCAAATATTGGGTATTCGATTCGCGAATGAAATACTTTGAGTGATTGATATTTGATTCGAATTCGAGAACTCGAATGTCCACGCTTCACTAAAAGTAAGGGATCCCATGAAATTCCGTGCCAACCGAAGGATTCCGCGATATTTCGCGGAATTGCGGAGAACCCGGGGGCCTCACCCATGACACTGTGAAAAATGTGGAGACGTGATTGATGTGTGTCCTCCCCACAGATAACATTTTGCAACCAAGCTGGTAAGTTCGACCTGGACGTGACCACCTTCCAGATGGCAGTCGTGTTTGCGTGGAACCAGCGGCCGCACGACAAGATATCCTTCGAAAACCTCAGGCTGGCCACGGAACTTCCCGACGCTGAGCTGCGGAGAACGCTTTGGGTAGGTGTCGCCTCACCTATGTGTGACGTAGCTTGAATATGATGACTGATGATGATTCTCTTTGTACAGTCCTTAGTTGCCTTTCCCAAATTAAAACGGCAAGTATTGCTATGTGGGTTCGAGGCTAAATCTCCGAAGGACTTCGATGACAGCACACTTTTCTGGGTGAACCAGGAATTCTCAGTGATGTAAGGGTCCTCCTTTTCAGAAATGCTCATAGCACAGTGGAGGCCGTTTATTGTCATGCTGCATAATGCACAGCATACTTAGATGTCTGTGTTGAGTTTAAACCCAGTGAAATCAATTTATATCCGCCAAGTTAATATCACTGTCACTTAACATAAAGAAGAAAAAAACTTGCATATTTATGGAATCTTGTTCCAACAAAAACTTCATCCAAACGGGACACTTGATCACTAGAGCCTGAAGTTTTAGGGTTTCAAACCCAATTCTTCTCCGAATTTGCACCCCAAATTGAAGGTTGCCTCCCTAGGGCAGTGTTTCCCAAAGTGTGGTCCGCGGACCCCTGGGGGTCCGCGAGAGTGTCCGTGGGGGTCCGCGACCGTCGCTCACATTTCAGTGAGGATTTTCGTCCCCACAAACACGCGCTCGTACATGCTGCCCGATTTCCAAACACCCAGAACTTCCAAAATTACTACAAGCATGCTTCAACGGCTAGCTTCTAATTTCTGATAGAAAAGTCCTGCAATGCACGTTTGTCCGCGTCATACACATACAAACAAGCAGAAGAAACCAGTCCGGAATCGTTTCTCAAGCTGTATTGAAAGCACGCAGCAGCTGACGAGGTTGCTGGTTATGCACTGGCTGTGACTGTGTGTGTGTGTGTGTGGGGGGGGGGGGGTCCGTGAATTGGTTCTCATCGCTTCCGGGGGTCCGTCACCGCCAAAAGTTTGGGAAACACTGCCCTAGGGTGTAATCAGATTTTTACCCAACAAAATACCCTCACTGATACGTCTGTCGGTGTGCACACTAACTTGTTTGGCAGCAAACGCAGCTAAATCACTGTTTGTGCCAAAACAGTACAGTTAGTTTGAGCAACTGAGCCCGATTTCTCCCCGAATTCTCACAAATTTAGAGCGCATGTTTATTTACCCGATTTTTACCCACCCAAATTTTGAAAAAAATATTTCCAGAAATTTTCAGGCTCTATGACACATCTGCTATGTCGAGTGTAGTCATTGATGCCATGCTATATTCCTCAGACAATTCCGTTTATTGACACGAAACAGTCTCCACTGCACTTGGTCATGTTTATTTTATCGAAACGAAACACCCGGTTAAGCCACGGTTGTCAATTTTAGAAAAAACGGCAAAGTACAGAAACGAGGAAAGGTGAACCTCATCGGACGGCTGCAACTGTCGACGGAAAAGAGCAAAGAAGAAGACAACGAAAACATAGTCCAGTTGAGGATATTGCGTACACAGGTAGGTGCCCGCACGACATCCCGGAAAACATTGCTTTGTAACGTTTACCCGCCGTGCCTTGATGCCCAGGAGGCCATAGTGAAGATAATGAAAATGCGCAAGCGTATCACCAACGCGCAGCTGCAGACGGAACTTGTGGAGATCCTCAAGAACATGTTCCTCCCATCCAAGAAGATGATCAAAGAGCAGATCGAATGGCTCATCGAGCACAAGTACATGCGCCGAGACGAGGACAACATCAACGAGTTCATCTACATGGCCTGAACGGAGACGCGCGGGACTCTGGTTTTTCTGTCCGTCCACTCTGGTGGCCCGCCAGCGCAGACGTGCCAACCCGTCTGGCTGCAGACGTTTTTTAAGTTAAGGAAAAAAAACAGACGTAGTTGCATCGGTGGCGCCCTCTTTCCGGCATTCTGGATGCGGCCGATGCTCCGACGGTGGAGCAGATTCTGTTCCGTGCTTCCTAGCGTTGTGTAATTGTTGACGAGGGCGGAGGCCAAGATGCAACCGAGACGGCCACCGCCCGATACTGGTGATGCATTCTAAGAAGTGTTCAAACACTGTGGACTTTCCGAGTGAGGTGGCACCGTCGCCCGTGCTGTTCACAACTGCCACACGTTTTCTTTTGCCGCCAAAATTATGAATCTCCCGAAATAGAACTAGGTGCTAAGCATGCATCGATCTCTTTTCATTGAACTCTTCTTTTGTATATGTATTTATTCTTCCAATACAACTTGAGGCAGTGTGCTGTTTCATGCCTGTAGAACAAACGAGGGCCATATTGGACGCAAAAACTCTCCAACGCCGCCTTGGGCGTCAGCTGTAAGTAATTCTACGTGTGAATAATAAATGCCTTGCTCCAGAGATGCCTTTGCAAGTTTATTGAAGGATATATTTACACGTACACAGTCATTGAGGGAGGAGGACGACTACTCCCTTGCAAAACATTTTTGCGAGCAACGTTCACGTTGATGATTGCCGGTAATTCTTAGTTTCCAGAATCTTCTTGCCACACATGGCACATATTCCCTTTTTGTAGGCGCATCCTTGACAGTAATGAGATCCCACTTGATGCACTTTCTGCCTGCATATTCGGCACTGAGGGAAGTTTCCGAATGGTGTGAACCTCGCTTTCTTGGCCGTGAGCGCTTTGTTTTCGTTGATCATTCGCCCACCGCCCTCGGTCGTGTTCCTCGCACCAGCCTTCCATGGATCGGGGGTGATCACTTTGCCCAGTTTCTTCTCGCACTTTTCACACACCATTTTCGGCTTATGTGGGGCTTAAGTATGGGGAATCCAGTCGACGTTTGCTGCCTTCTGCACAGCCCTGGCTAGAACACCGCAGGATCAATTAAACACATAATAAAAGGGTAGAAATACAGTACGTCTCAGCGAACGAAAACACCGATGGCAGCAGATGATGGGTTATGCACACGGCACTAGTAGTCACAGCTAACAGCACCAGACAGACGATATACGCACTTTCAAGGGGTACTTCTGGAATATATTACATAGGATAGTAATTAAAAAAGAAGGGAAAAAGGACGAAGATATATAATCACGGGTGTACAGAACAATCGCAGCGCTCCTCTGCTACGGTAACAATTAATTGCATGTCTTCACCACCAGGTGGATAACGTCATTTGGCGCGCAGTTTCTTGTCTGTGAACTGAGGAACTGCGAAAACTGTAAATACAAAGTAAGTTTTCTCCCATTCCTACCAACGCGAGCTTTGTCTCATCTATGTCGTATGACTAATTTCATACAAACAGGCATGAAGTGCAGTATCCCAGAAATATCGTGGCACAACAGAGATCCCATACTGAGCTTAGATTTTCAGCCTTCGAAAGAGAAACGCAGACGCCTTGCGACATGCGGAACTGATACTCATGTCATGGTAAGCGCCAAATAATGTTACAGCGTATTTGCATCCTCAATGACGGTGATTTTTCTCGTAGATATGGCTCGTTTTACCGCATGCGAACGGGAGCATCAGCTTAGAGTTTCGTGCTGATTTGACACGGCATACGAAGTCCGTCAACGTTGTCCGGTTTTCGAACACAGGTCAGCATTTCAACGATGCTGCGATAAGATAGCGTTAAGTTTTGTATGTTTCTCAATGGAGTTGCATTTCAGGTGAACTGCTGGCCTCAGGAGATGATGGTAAGCTGCTCGTACGAGATATGAACCACACACACACACAAAAAAAGTAAAAGCTAGAGTAGTCTATAAAAAAGAAAACAAAGAAACTGAAATATACCAGACACCGTGACCAAGCTTCATGCAGGTGGTGGGAGGACATGCCTTTGCCCCACTTTCCCCCTCCCCCTGCATTGCGCACAACGTTAACGATGTCATGAATTGTGTACTCCATTCATAATAATTACCCTCATCTTTCATTTATATTTCTCCTCAGAGGCAAACATAATCTTGTGGAAGCAGGCAGAGAAAAGGTCCGACGATATTTTCGACGACTCTGTTGAAAACAAGGAGAACTGGGTGGCACATAAAGTTTTAAGGTACACTCATTTGTATCTGGGGTAGCGCTGTCACGAGTGCTATGACTTTTTAAAGATTTCCTTGTAGACACATTGTTATTCTGGTACAGTGGGGGGTCTCAGTTTTATGTGACATTTGTACTACTAAGTTATCCGCTTCTCTAAAGAATCGCAAAAAATCCCACTTCAGGGGTCACATAGACGACATCTGTGACGTCTGCTGGTCGCCTAGCGATTGCTTTTTGGCTTCGGGTTCGATCGACAACACCTGCATTATCTGGGATGTCGGCAGAGGTTCGTTTTGCCTTCTGCACCTTGCTGCAGCATTTTATTGATCAAGCGAATCTCGTTCCAGGTAAAAATGTGGGAATCCTCAAGGAGAACAAGGGCTTTGTGCAAGGTGTCAGTTGGGATCCACAGGATGTTTACTTGACGACATTGAGTTCAGATAGGTACTCGGAACTTCCGATTGGCAGCGTAAAGAACTCACTTGGACTCGATCCCCCTATTTCTTCGCATACGAACGTGCAATACCCTGTCTATTCTGAAATCGGCGTTAACCCTCCTCGTAACAATTTCTCGCGAGCGCTGACGCATCTTAATCGTCACATTCCTTCCAGGTCCTTGCGTGTATTTAGTACGAGGACCAAGAAAGTGGTACATAATGTTCAGAAGGCTACTATACCACAAGCAAAAGCCAACAAAGAAGTGAGTGTGTCCCATTCTTTTGCTTCGAAAAATTTTTTTGTTTCACGCATTTACGAAATCTGCAGGTCAAACCCAGCAGAATATTCTACGACGACACCCTGAAGTCGTTCTGCCGGCGGTTGGCGTTCTCTCCCGACGGGGAGCTCCTGGTCGCGCCGTCCGGCATCATCGAGCAGGACGAAGGAAAGATCAGTAACAGCGTTTACGTGTTTTCGAGGAGCCGTCTAAATGAGTAAGCTTTTAATTTTTATTTTTTTAAATTGTACCGCGTATTAAAGAATTTCTCTCCACATTGTTGCCTGTTCAGGCCAGTTTATTACCTGCCCACTGGAAGCACCCCCAGTATAGCTGTTCGGTTCTGCCCCCTCTTCTTCAAGCTCCGTAGCCCTCAAGGTAACGGTGAGGTCGCTCTCGTGTACGAGCCATCCTCTTTAAAAAAAATGTTTATCATAAATATGATTGTAGGTGACAAGGATGAAGACGGCACCGATCTTCCGCAATCCCTTTGGAGGTGTGTACCCAGTTAAACACTCTAAGCGATACCTTTGTCGATTTTTTTGTGTGTCTCCCACTGAGCTCTGTCTCCTTATAATGTCACCCTTGTGTTTTCACGTTTTACGTTTCTGAAAACTGGGGGGATGGGGGTGGAGGAGGGGTCTGGCTTAATTTCGGGAGCTGTAATGTACCACATCTGTGTGTGTACCACGGTGTGCTCAGTGTGTTAGGGTATTTACTATCCAGCGTTTTCCAGTGCGGGTGGCCGAATTTGCACATTTGAGAGTTTCGTTTGAAGGGTTTTTCTGGTTTTACGCTAATTGGAGATGCTACAAATGCAGGGTAAAAACAGGTTTTCGTGTGCTTTACCTAAAAACACAAGGCTGTGGTCATAATCGACTTGGAATTATTCCACACCACTCACAGTAGCCGACCGATTTTTCGGACGCTGATTATTCGGACTTGTTCGATGCTTCGGACTCCCACGCGGAACGGTGGCCTCCAATTGACCTTTGAACATCATGATACGCAGGCGCCAGACACGACAGGGCACAATTACAGACTTCTTTGGTGCCGCTGTGGCGAAATAAAGTTAAATTTAGTGATCGTCAGGTTTTTTTTGACTACTGCTGTATTATTCCGACTTTTTTCCGGTCACCGTCAAGTCCGGAAAATCGGTCTGCTACTGTACGTGGGATTTTATGCAATCTGACACGCACACGATGAATCTTGCAGTGTGAGAGTCACTTTGTACTTCAATTTGTTGATCATTTCAACTCCTCCCGTGCGTAGTAATGTGTAGGGAAACTCACCAGTGCATTCCCACTCGCGTTTTCAGGCTTCCTTACAGAATGGTGTTCGCAGTTGCGACACAGGACGCGGTGCTGCTGTACGACACGCAGCAGTCAGCTCCCTTTGGTCACATCTCCAACATCCACTACGCCAGGCTTAGTGACCTCACCTGGTAAAGCGTCTTTTTTTAATCGTTCCTAAACCGTTTGTACTCACTTTGCCCGCCTTTGACGACAGGTCCCCGGACGGACAGATCCTGATTGCCTCTTCGACGGACGGGTTCTGCTCCATCATCACTTTCGCCAAAGATGAGATTGGAGAGGTGTACGAGGGAGACTTGCCCCACCTGAGTGCTAACAAGAGGTCGGTTGATTTTTTAAGACTAAATTTGATTTTACGTTTGAGTAAGCAAGGGGTTATGCCTCACTTTTTGTAATCTTTGTTTTCACCATGCGTTGTGAGGGTAGCAAATTTATGGATAAGGTTACTGCTCAGGTTATGAGGTTAATGCAAAAAAGTTGAAACTGTGTTAGTAGGTCACCGTACCCGTGTTTTATATAATGACACTGGACTGACAGGTCGTAGTTACTGCTGCGCCAATAAAACACGAATCATCATCAATATTTGCCTCCTGTGGATCCCATTCGTTACTGCCAAAGATGGCCCTGTTTTCATTGCGTTTCTCTTCTAAACCGTAGCGCTGTGTGGACTAATTTTGTTTGAACTGTACTAATTGAGACGCTGACTTTCATTTGAGAGCAAGTTGTTCTTGCATTTTAGTGCCCCTTTAATACCTCTTTCAGCTGTGTTGAAGTAGTTGCGCTAATCCGAGTCCTCTTCGTCCCCGTACACAGCCCGACACTGCAAATCGAACCCACGACATCTCCAACAGCGGAGTCCAACACACCTGAAAGACAGCAAGAAGATGTAGCTGTCGACATGCAACCGTTGGACGAAATAGATAAACGAAGTCCAGACCAATCTGAGAAAATGGACCACGATGGAGCAGCCAGCTGTCCCATGGAAGATGGGGATGATCAGAAAACCAAGCGTAACGAAATGAGCCAAAATGAAACAAAACCGAACATTTGCCAGAAGCCACCAAGGAGAGTGCAGCTCATCACACTATCTTCAAAGTGCACCTGACGTTTGTCTCTTCACATGTTGTTGTGAACAGAATGTGCTGTGATTGGTCTGATCGCCGGTACGAGTACTTCAGGTCCACAGGTCGCCCTTAGTGTGTGGCTGTGGTGGAAAGCCCTTGTAAAGTATTCATTGCCTATTGTTGACTATCGTTAAATCATGTATACAAATATACTAAGACACTGAACTTTATATTTCTGTGTGGTCCGCAGCACTATGTTGTCGGTTGTAGAAGTTTTTGGTAATGGAAAACCACCTGTGCATAGCCGCCGAGGATTTATGTAAAAATTTAGATAATATTAAGGATTTACATAATTTAAATTTGGAGTTTTTCTGTCAGTCCCCTAAAGCAACTGCCTCTCGGTCGGTCGCAAGTCTGTGAAGCATGTCAATTTAAATCTTGTTATATATTCACTCAATGCTAGGCACACAAATCACTATAGCAATGTACCCCCCTCGTCACCCAGATTAAAAATGGACTGATTCCAGAATGTGTACTAACCAGACTTTTACACAGCTGAAATAACATACTCAAGTTACTCTATCATAAAAACTTTCACGAGCAACTCTGTATCTTAGGTACCTTCAAAAGTCAGTATCGACCACCTCGCTTAAATACATTGCTGCTGGAATACTTTGATTTTTATGGGAGACAGAAAGCTAGAGAAAAAGATGAACTTTTTTGTGTTTTGACTGAGTGCTATATACCACTTACATATGCACATGTTTCATCTGAGATATTCCCGTTCTGAGGTACCCTTGTCCTTCTGTGGAAAGGGAAAGCCTGCAGAGGTTTACGGTGCCTCAGGACAACTGGATACATGGGACTGTGTGTTGGCCTAATGGCCATGTTTGGTGAATGCTCAGGGTCTGAACAAGCCAGGGCAGAGGACTGCTGTTTCATTGAGCCCCAGTGAGCGAGAACAGCTACAAATGTTAAAGAGGCTGGGACACTTTCATAGTTGTGGTTCATTACATCGTGGACGCATTGTATACGCCAGAATACTAAGGAAAAAAAATTACGTGTCGTACTCAGCGAGATACAAACCATCGAACACACTCCCGAGCAAAGCGCGGACGACACAGTTGTGTCCATTCCCACCCATTGGCAGCCGTAAGCACGTGACTTCTCGTGCGCTGCCTCACTGGTGGCGGCGAGGACTGTGATGTCAGAGCCGCATGAGTTTCGGAAGTCGCGGTGCCCATTTCCTCCGCTTCTATTACCCTCTTCACTGTGAAACCTTCAATGCAGGTTCACATCGGCGCAAGGAACCGTCTTTTACGTTTATCTGGGATGACCTGTCGTAACCCCTTTAATAATTGAACGGGACAAGTTATCGCTTCTAGTTGTCTGACGTAAAGCCACGAATTATCACTATCTTCCAACTCCTCTGAACAGTGTAACCGGGTAACACTGCGAGCGTCATTGTCGGGCGAGATGTCCCTGGAGTAGAGCGGGAGGAGAGCATGCACCACGAAAATGTCGCGGAAAAAATCGAGTGTAGAGCGAGTCACGTTCTTATCTTAAGTTTTGTGTACTTGTTCGAAGGTGCATTTCACAAAATATAACTTCATAGTATATTGGAAGAGTGTTACGTTTATGAGTGTGTATAGTGTTCCACAGATTTAATCTTTCGCCTGCCACTCAGTAACTTAACTGTAGTGCTTCTTTGGGTATCTTGTAAAGCCTGGTAGTAATGTGCTAAAGGCATGCAATTTAGGTTTTCAGTTGCTTTCTTGACACTACTCTATTCACTGAATGGTGAATCCTAGTGAAAACCAAACTGATCACTCGTGAACGTACTCCCGCAACTATATGTTTCATGACGCGCGTCGTGTTCGCGACAGCGCGTGCTGTTAGCGCGGTTCAATGCTGACGTATCCTCCACCAGGGTGATGAAACAAAAGGGACAAAATAAATAATCGGTTTGGTTGAAGTGGACCATGGAACAGGGTGTGTAACTATGAACACAGTTTTTATAAAATAATGAAGTTTCTTTTTAAATTACAGTAAATGGCGATATGATCTTGGGGAAGTTGTACACCTTATGTGGCCTCACTAGCGACATCCTGGGACGTTTAAGTTTTATTTTTATTTATTTTATTTTACCGATACTACTAGCCTTCACCAGGCCTAAGTAGGAGTGAGAACACAAAACAATACACAGAAATAAGCGCACACAAATTCAATCGATAAAGGATGATACATTGTGATAGAAGGATTTCACTGTAGGGGAGTCAACTACAGCATGTGACAGTTCATTCCACTCTGTAGTTGTCCGGCGGGGAAAGGAATATTTAAAACAGTCACTTTTTGCTGGGAAAGGTTTAAATTGCCAGGAATGTGTCTCCCTCTCGCTCTGAAAGGTCGCAGGTAAGCCGACTTTTCTATCTCTAACTTTTAGTGTGCAGCAAGATACAAAAGCTTCAGACGATTTTTCTTTCAGCTAATTTGCGGTAACTCCAACTCAGCTCTTTGATACAGTCTAGTGACTGTTCGTTTGTAACAATTTTAAATAAATCTAAGGGCCCTCTTCTGATTAGCTTCTAGTTTGGCTATATTAAGTTGGTCGCAATCACAGCATCTGTTTCTTTCCTTGCGCTGACGCCGTTGTCAATTTTAGGAAAAGAATCGAGCAGATTTTGCGCGAGGAAACGGCCCTGGAAATAAAAGCAGATCTAGCGGTCATTCTTGTGACTTCCCCAGCAGTGCGCTTCCCCATTGCTCTTAAATGAGACGGAAAATCGTAACTGCTTCATTCATTGATGCGTACTGCGTGAACACTGCACTGATAAAAAAAAAGATGCGCACATGTTATGATACATTAGAGGCTTGCTATAACGAAGTCGAGAAAAGTGCGTGAAACTTCACTACATCATAAAATTCGTTATATTGTGCATGTTCAATAAAACGAATTCCGTTCCCAATAGCTTGACTTCCGTAGCAGACGTTATTCAGAAATGCAAAAGAAGGAACCGGCCAAATGTTCGAAACAATAGGGAGGTTCGAAACAGGATACCCAACTGTTTGGGAGCGCCAAAGATAAAAGATTGTTGGATTTGTGTTATGTGATATTATGTGCGTTTCGTTTACTTTTCCGTGCACTCTATCAACTTCGGAGGGCGACGTGACTTCATTTTTGGGGCGTGTTTGGGTACCCACGCTATTTTCCAAGAGCAGCCTGCGCTCCCAAAACCCAAGGCGCTGATTTGGTTCTGTCCATTTCATTTGGGATCCGTGGCGCTTGGGCACTGATGAAAGCTCTAAGCTACTGCACATCATCATTATGTTACCATGAATGACGGAGATCTGCAAGTGCTCATGTACTATTTTAAGTACATTTCTTAGTATTTGTACTTGACTTGAAGTACACTTCAGTTTGTGTACTTTGTACTGCACTTTAACTACTCTTCTTCAGTACTTTCCTTTCAAGTACCCAATATACATGCAAATGCAAAACTTGAAAAATATCGGCGAATAATTTCTCAAATGGTGCTTATTTCGTTCAAAGACCAGCACGAGAACGCTGCGCACTATGCAGGTGGATAAGTTGAGAAATAATAATAGTTTGCGCTGCTCAAATTATCATTTATTTCGGTTCATATTAATGAGTCAGATGTATATCAATGTTTTCTAACTGGCACTTGGCAAACATGTTCTTTAAAAACTTCTTAAAGATAACAGTCGAGACATAACTACCTCAGCTTTTATCACCACCAAGTGTTGAAACGAAACGCGATAATATCAAAATTTGTGATGTAATGAGTACTTTAAAGTACTTTGCCAAGGACTTCGTACTTCACTTTGAGTACATTAGTAGTACGGTACTTTGTACTATACATAAAGTACAACGTGTGTATAGGTAAGTGATATGCTTTGTCAATCACTAGCCGTGACTGGACCCAATAGTAGTGGCTTACCGCGTAGAGTAGTTAGCAGGCGTCCTATAATTATCTAATTTACAACTTTCACAGACCTCCAAGCCACACTGAGCTGTCATCCACCGGCAGACAGATCACCCAATAAGCAATATGCCCTCGCACTCCTGCAGTTTAAGGAATTCCTTTTTTTTTCTATATTGCACAAAGCCTGCTCCGAGACAGGCATTGTTGTTCAATGAAACAAGGGAAAGGGTGTCCACAAGAAGTGTACGCAATGTTTCAATGAAATTACAAGCACGTTATCTCTTTTTATCTATGTGTGTGCTTTCCAAGTGATCTACTTGTTTGGCTTGTTAGACAGCAGAGTGCGTCTTGGATCAAGTATAGAAGGCAGTGGTGCTGACATAGCTGCTAAAGAGCCAACGGACATTAAGGACGTCAACGGCCAGAGAAAAAAGTACCCCTAAGATTAAAAAAAACTGCATATTTAATCCTTTGGAGGACTAGATGCCTTGCCATAACCATTGATCCATTTCGGGACTAAATATACGGAAGGTTATGCGAAGTTTAGGGACTACTTGCTGTACTGGTGAGTAAAGTTTAGGGTCGAGGGACTAAACTGCACGAGGAGCAATCGCAATGTAAATGACGAGAAGCTGTAATATCTCCCCAGCTTACTCCTCCTATTCTTAGAATGTACATCTTAGGAACTTATGACGGAGACGAACAACACCACACATCGCCAGCACGTCTGCCTCTGTCCCCTGTTGTTTGGTCGTCCAAAAATCCCTAGTACCTTGACAGGTTTCAGAGTGCTTGCTGATTGCTTGCTGTTTGTAAGCCCGCAAGGTGTCACTAGTGTTTCTGGCTTGGCCGTCGCCTGCTTCTAGATGATCTCGCGGGCAGGCAGGCAGGGCAGGCAACCGGACCAGTAGACGAGGAGGAGCGCGTGCGATAGCGCTGGTGCCCCGAACAACTGATCGGCGGCCATGGCGTTCGCAATGGCTAATAAGGGGCCATACCTAGAGAATTATAAAGGTAAGCCTTAACTTTTCCTCGTCGATCGCTCGCTCCCTCAACGTCGCGTTCGGTAAACAAGAAGATAGACGACGGTGCCATACCTCGAGCCCCCCAGAGAACGTCCAGCTTACCTGTACCACGTAGCAGACATCGTAGTTGCCTGTAAGAGACAAGCATTGGGGTGCTGCCGCAAGCAGTGTCAGCGACGGGCGAGACGTTGGAAAACCGCATAAAACTATAATGCCCATCTTATGTTAATCTGAAGCAAAATTGTCAAGCAAAGGGACATTGCTGCACTGTCTTCATGGCTGTACGTCACGCCGTACAAGAAAGTCGCGCAAGACGTACGTACGGGACATCTCTGCTTTGTATGTGACCTGCTAAGGGTTGGTTTAAACCGTTACATGCGCGTAAATATCGTATTTTTATTGACTGATCCATCGGGCCGTTTAAAGCCAAATTCTGCTGTGCTGTCCGACTGTGTATTTTAGTGATGCCACGCTGCCTTAGAAATGGGGGCACACTCATATCTTCAACACGGTTCGAGCCATGGCAGAGACAGTTGTTCTGTGTTTGCAGCTGGGAAGTTTTGTATTAAACGGTTTCTGTGTTTGGTACATTTGCGTGTCAGGAAGTGTAATACTTAATATCTCTGGCTTTCCAGAGACCGAAGAGCCGTAAGTAGCCTATTCCTTTAATTCCTGGGATACTCACAGTTCGTTGCTTAGTGGTTACCCCTGCATGAGACACGCTGAATAGCACCGAATATACACATGTCACTTTATTTCATTGTTAGTCACTCGATGCCCTAGAAGGTACGTTCCAATGCCTCTACTACCATAACGGTTCTGGTGTCTTCCACACATGCAGTCTTCGCAATGACAGACCCTGGACTGTTCTCTCATCTTAGTATGTTCGCGTGCGATATCGAGACAGTGCTTCAACGTAACGCACGAGTTTATTTGTGATCAAGTTCGAGCAGTTTCAGTGATTTATCCAGATCCCCCTGCACTCACATAGGGCCCCCCCAAATGTTTGGCGAAACCCCCTGCCTTCCTTTCCTGACATTCATGACATGTCGGCGATGACGGATACAGCTGTTACAACGTAAATGCAATAATGACCCCCCCCCCCCCTCGTGCTTGCTACTATGGATAAACCACTAGGCAGTTTCCTGAGCGTCACGTAGGACGAACCCCACGACACCCCCACACACAAGTGTTCAAGGCTCGCAAGCGACCGCCACCTCACCTGCCATGTATAGCTTGCTTTTCAACCATTCAGTGGAGGGTGGGAGTGAGCTTTGTTTTTTGTGACTGGCCAAAGGATTCTTGGTGGTTCCCCCAGCAGTTCGGGGTCTGGGCGCCGATATCTCTCATGGGAGGCCATGCTGGTCATCCTTTGCGGTATCGTACTCTCACTCGTCTTCGCCTTCTTCATCCACTCCGCCATACACACCAAGTCGAGTAAGTCTTTGGATGCCGCCATATGTGTGCCATCATTTGCTATGTCATTCATGGTGCCTCCTGTTTTTCGGACAGGACCCAGCCTCGGTGCTCTGGACGGCTCGCAAAGCATCGATAACGAACTTGGCGACTGTAAGTTCACGCCTTGCTTGTAAATTCGCTGTTTTATAAAATGGCCCATATCTGAAAGATATTATTTTCGCTTTCGTTCCACAGTGCGCGTGGGGATGGAATTTCGTTTTGGGGCAAGAAGTGCATCAGAGCCCCAGGACAAATGTCGTCCTCAAGGGGGTTTGGAATATTTTATCAGCCACAGTATATAAGAGGATAACCTCTGTGGCATAAACAAAATGACCTGAGAATGCAGTGATACTGCGACTCTCGAGGAAAGCGGGTCAAGGTGATCGCTGCATCCTCACCTGCTTGTTACTTTGACTTCGTCAGTGATTATCCTCTGCCATACTGCAGCCATTAAAACCTTCTTGCAGAAGACTAAGCCCGGTCCTAGCGTTAAAAAAAAAACAAGAAAAAAAAAACTAACACATCTTGTCATTGGAGACTGATAAGAGGTACACAAAAGATGCTCGATGTTGACGTGCCACCAATGAACGCGGCATTCACGTTTGCACTCCATATGTTGCACAGTTCTTGCATTGACATGTATGAAACTAGAATTCGTTAGCGTTCCGTCCATGTTACTAAAGGGTTAACTGATGAGCTCTGAAGACTTCTAGGTTGCAAGGAAACGTATGACAATACCGTGCAATGTGTTGCTCGGGTATCAATGGTGCAGCGACAGCCTCTCAGGCTGACTCACACGTTGGTATTCTCGTAGGGCCTAGCAACGAATATGAACGGATGCACGCCAAGAAGGAGCACTTCGACGACGCTACGTTTGGTGAGTAAATCGACAGGTCTGTAGAACATGGCTGAGATGTGCGTGCTTTTCTAAACAGAAGTGGCCCAGCCCCCGAAAATGAAGCCCAGTGAGTACCGCTAGTGTTTTCGTGCTTCGCTAAGGCTTAACGTTTCGCTATTTCGATCAGAAGAAACAAAGGACCATCGTGCACAGCAGAAGCCGCACAAGCAGCAACGTAAGTTGAATGTTCTGTGCTTCTCATGGAGCTCACCGGGCAGTGTCGTATAATTGGTTCTTCCCAGACGGTTACATGGTCACGTTTCCCAAGAGACCAACGAGGGAGTCACCTAAAGCGGACACCTCCTCTGCCGCACCGGAACGTCCATTTGAAGATCGCGAGCCACCTGTTGGATCCTTAGCTCCCAAAAGTACGTTGCATGGCTGCATTCCCTCTGTTCTCGTCGAACTGTGCTCAAAACCGTAACGGCATTTTTATGCAGTTTCGCGCCAGGTCTTTACCCGAAGAAATCGTAGTGCGGAGACTTGAAGGAAATTTGCGCTGCTTTGATGTTGCTGTACAAAACACGGCATAGGAAACTATAGCGTTCCTTATAAGCTGATTTCGCAGAGACCTACAGCCGTATTCTCACTGTGCCTTGAGGGACCCCCTGAGCCTGGTGCGCTGCAAGAACTCCGCCGTATTTTTCCTCAGCCCTGAAGGATCCCTGCGCTTCCAGGGACCCTTTCAGTAGCTTTAGTAGTGCTTCCTGCAGGCACAGTGACCGCGTGCAAAGTGCATTGCCAAAGCTACTGGAAGGGTCCCTCGAAGGACGGGGATCCCTCAGGGCTAAGTGAAAATAAGGCGAAGCCTTGGCAGCGATTCCTTCACTCGGAGCGGTGCTCAATACACTGCGTAAGCTGTTAAGAGGGCACCCTTGTAGCGCACTATGCTTGAGGGATCCTGGAGGTAGGATCTGGAATACTGCAGGTTAGGGGTTGCTTTATTGCCTGCTCGTTTCACCCTGCTTCATCTTCCTTCTTCCCTATATGGTACCTTCTGTTCTAATGCGTCTTAGAAAGGTAGAAGCAATGCAGACCGGCTGACGCTGTCTTTCGCTCAGTAACTCTATGCGCGCATGTCCCATTTATTACTTTCGAGTGACGCTGATATGAGCAGCTAGTGTACCTGCTATGACACGATTTGAGATATGACCCCGAAATTTGCTCATAATTTTATTCGAGAGAGACCACCTCAGCCTCTGGTGCGTTCCAGGAGTCCTCAACCACTTGGTGTGCGTGCTCTCAAGCAATGTAACGGCGTCGTCTCAACTACCTCGGGAACAATGTACTCACCTCGTTTACAACGATATCACCTACGAGAAACATGCCAAACGATTTGCCCCCACAATCAACAGTGAGTGCTGCTTCCTTCGAAGCTCCCACTCTGTTTTTGATTGTCGTTTCGACGGCCAGGTTCGGGGTTCGTAGCCTTTATGAAGTTGCGCGAGCAGGCTGCAACGCTCAAGCTTGTCGTGGGACTCAACGGGCAATTCTTTCGCAACCTGAGTGACACTGTGGAAAAGAACGCTGCGGGAGTGCAAGCTCTGGCTCAAGAAATGGTTACTTGGTTGACTCTCAATGAACTCAGCGGCATCGCACTTACGGGACAGCTCATCATGTCTTCCAGACATCACCTCATCGTAAAGACCCTCAGGGTAAGGCCATGTTTACTCTCTTTACTTGTCTGCGTTATGCCTCATCTCACTCCTTCGCCGCGTGGCCATTAATAGAATGGCAATATCGTCAGTTTCAGCCAAACGCGGCAGACCAGATCAAATACAGGCTTTCTTTGGCTGCCAGTTACGTTTAGTTATATGCGAACGAACATGAAACATGAACAACGTATGCAGATTTTCCACGAGGCTTTGCAAGCCGTCGGAGAACCTAAGCCCATTTTACTGTATGGTGGCTACGTGGCGACGTTGCAGTATCCCGAGAAGATGATCATGGGACGCTTAAAAGAGATTGGGAGGTAGGCGTTGGAAGGTGCCTCGTTGCACATAGCGCTTCCTAAGCGGACGCTCTTCGCAGTGTAACTGACCTGTTGGTCATCGAGAGCCATTACCACGAAGAGGAACAGTTCTGTAAAATCGTTTACCCGTCCGTCTACGTCAAGATAGGCGACTACCCTGCAAGCATACCTATTGTGAGTACACCTGTTCTCGCTCTGCGTTGTCTCGTTAGATCGGTTGGATCACTGAACAGGGAAAACGTCTGACGATGCCTGCAGTATAATGCAGTTCCAATAAGCTATGGCAGCGTGTCTCCGCGCTTGAGAGGAGGTGAATTGTAGAGAAACCATGCGACGAACCGTCTGTCCACTCACAGGGCAGTAATAAGGTTGCTCGTTGGTCTCGCTTCAAGAAACCCTTCACACGAAGCTAGGGCCACGTGCGTCTCACGTTGGGCTGTTATCCTTTTAATGTTGAATGACCAATGAAATCGTTCCCCAGGCACGCAGGGAAAGCCAAACGGCTAAGCTGCGTAGACAGTTGACCAACTAGCATAGCGTGTACGGTTCAGACCCCCAAGCAGTCTGTTCCTGTTGTACCGGAATAACTTCTTGACGATTTTTTAATTTTCTTCCAGAAAACCGCCATGATATGGATGGAGATGCTGAAGGAAGATCGTCCGTCGAAAAACAGCACTAACATGTGTTTCTCCCTGAGCATGGCCACGTTGTCTTTTGACGTGACCCTGGACGACCACACTGTCCCCGGGACCTGGTGTCAGGGCCGGAAATGGATTAACTACGGAAGTGTAAGGACATCGCCTCGCACAGCGGTATTCCTTCTACAAGAAGCGCTTCGTTTCAGATGTGCACGTCGAAAACGTGGGTCGTTCCCGAAGAAGACACCACAGTTCTTTCGACGTTCCGTCGCAAGAAACATAACTGGGTATCCTACGACAGTGACTACGCTATACGAGAAAAGGTAATCATCCTCCTCCTAGAAGTCCCCGATTTCTAATAAGGCGCAGAGAAACTTAACCGTTACATTCTGCTTCTGCCCCATTGTGGGGCAGATTCTCGATGGCATTCTCGGATAGCATACCGGAGGACAGACACGGTACATTCCGGGGTCGCATTCGCGAATGTACTCTGGGGATGTGGATGCCCTCGATCTGTCATCGAAGTGTGATAATCGCGCAGCCTGTCACACCCTCAGTCGTTCTTTGAGTGATGTTGATTTATCGTAGGAAAGCAGACAAATATTCTCTTTCAGTCCGTAGTGGCACTTTAACCCTGAACTTAATTCCGTGACGTTCTATCGAATGTCCGACGTGAAATTCTGACGAATGTGAAAATCGGACGCGAATTGGTGGAATAGTTTCTGTGCAATTTGATATAGTGCATGGCAAGAGCAGAAGACTGATCTTGAGAGTACGCCGGAATTCCCTCTCTGGAAATTGGTGAAAACGTCACTCGGACAAGGCCAGTCAGGGAGCGGCTACCTTATTGGCTACCAGCGGGCGGGCGGGTGGAAACTGTCTGCACAGGCCACGGAGAGTCACCAGCTCGCGTGGCTCAGTGGTTAGCGTGCTGCCCATGTCACGCCGAGACTGAGAGGTACATGGGTTCGAATCCCGGTGCCCGCAGTGCTGGCTGGGGGTTTTCCTGTGTTTTCTCGTCGGCCCAGGACGCACATTCCCCCATGACGTTAGTCGTGACGTTGCAAACCTCTGAGGTCCACAACGGCGAGCCCTTTCACGTTTCACCAGCACCACCACCGCGGGGGGTAGATAGGCTTGTGGAAAGTTACTTCTGGATTAGCGTCGGACATGTTACTACAGCCATTAGCGTAGCACCGTGCTTCACCGTGTTCCCGTGAACTCGCACTGGTAAGCGAAAGTCGGCGTATTTACCGATGACTTTTCCCTTAATCTTTGCTACGCGAACGCGAAGCAGATGGGCTCAGACATTGGGAGAGGCTCCCATTTGTGTGCCTGGCTTACGTCATCATGATGTTACTATCGCTGGGTCTTCCTTAGCTGCAGAGGGAGTAGTGCACTGCATGGGCTGCCTGGCTCGGTCCGTAACCGACGGCACGAAGGCTTACCCGACACTAGCCCGCCCCAGCCGCCGAAAACTCTGCCCGGCCTTCCCCATACGCCACGGCACAGATGCTTACCCGACCCTAGCCCGACCCGGCTGCTGATAACTCAGCCCATACAGATACCAGACACACCACAAATACACATACCACAAATTACAGTCGACCCCCGTTTATCCGGACGATGCCGTTCCTGGCGAAATCGTCCGGATACCGGGGCATCCGGATAAATGAAACGACCGAATAGAAACGTCCTACAGAGCAAGGTTTAATTAAAACACAGAAATCTCGTCAATAACAGCTGTTACATAGTAGTGTATGCACTCGATTCCTGCAAAACGTTGCTAATTGCATAAAGTTGAGCCACGCTGTTGCGCTGCTCGAAGAATGTCAGTGCGGACGCAAAGTGTCAATGTCGAAGCCTTGTTTCTCACTGGCGTCATCGGCACCGTCTTGCTACACATCATCGGAGGCAACAGCAGCAATCACACCGTCATCACTCATAGCTGCGCACGCGTTATCATCCTTATCAACGTCAACGTAGTCAGAAACCGCAGCATCATCTACGGCAGTCACAGTGAGCCTCTGCATCAGGGATCGCAGCTCACTTAGGAGAATGTCTTCATCGGCCAACGGGCCGTAAGCAGCAGGCCCTCGGGTTGGAGTTATCCCCTCTAGAACCGGACAATTACTCGAGATATTTCCAAATGACTCCACTGGTCAACGTGACCCAACGCACGCAAATAGAAAAGCGGGTCATCGTGCACGGTTGACTCCCCTACAGAGGAATGTAGGTCCCTAATGTGTGACGGGAATAACCCCAACACAGCGAAAGGGGTGACGAAGCGGGGTCAGTGTCTCCTCTTACTCACGGTAGTCCGGATAACTGAAGCTGGATTACAAGAATTTTCGACTTTCGTTCCCTGGAATTCTTGTCCGAGTCCGGAAGCTGAAGTCCGGATAAACGAGAACAAAATACATGGAGGAAAATCCGTTCCCGTGCCTTTTGTCCGGATACCGCGGGATCCGGATAAATGAAGTCCGGATAAACGGGGGTCGACTGTATCATTATTACATACCTGGAACCCGCAAACGCCGCCTTGATGCGGTTTGCAATTGTAGCAACGCGTACGTTGGCGTCGAATCTCGCGCGTCTGCCTGCGGTGCACGCCGCGGCGAGGGAATGATCCTGAACATCGCAACGAGCCTATGTTGTAGCGTTTTAGCAGAAAGACGTAGGAAGGGTCCAAGCACTCGGTTGCCTTGTTTTCAAAACAAATGTTGAGGATTGAATGTGAAAGAATGGCTCACAGAAGCTCGGCCCGATTCAGGCCCGAGAACTCTCGGACTGTACCCGCGCCCGTAGTCAAAACGATTCTGAGGCCCAATTTCGGCAGGCCGGGCCGGGGTCGGGTTTTCGGGCCAGCACGGCCCATTATAGTACTCCAAGAGGGAGTGTTTATTTAATATTGTAAGTTGAAAAGAAACTTGGCAGAATAGACTGTGGATGTGTGTCGGAAATTACCGTATCGGTGAGATGCACACGTTTGCGGGTGCGGTAGTCCCTTTAAAGTTTTTACGCCGTTCACCATTGTTTGGCTCATCGTAGTTGTTCATGGGCCATTAAAACTCAACTCATCATCAATTCCTGAAACAGAATGAGGCTGATATTCTCAGGGTGAGCGGACGTGACAATTCAATGACTATATCCCAGATTGAAACAAAAGCCCCTCCGATATTTCCAACATCAAACCGTTCGAAGCATCGGCGGCTCCCGATTGTTCGATTGCGCTAAAATTGCAGAATGAGTCAGATGGTATATGACTACATATGCTAGTGGAGCTCGTGTCGTTTTCGTCCTTGTCTGTGTTTGCTTCGCTCCGGGGTTTTGTGTGTTCCAGTATGACGTCCTAATGTCAGACCAGAATGTCATGTAGATAACAATATATCTGCCAGGTAGTCCGCGGGACAGGCTGTATTGGTGGGGGCTTAAGGTATTATAACGTATCGTAGGTAACATACAATGAAAATACATTGCGTACTAAGTAACAAAGTAAGAGCTGCGTCCAGAGCCGAGATGGCCGTCTGTCAGGTGCACCACTCTGCTACCCCTGCAGTCTACGTGTATGCTAGAGACCAGGGCTTTCGACGTGGCGGCCCGCCTGGTGCTGCTAAGCGAGCCGCGTGGCCCCCTAGCAACAAATAAAAAATATATATTCTACACAAGCTTCATGAATGATTGTGACATTATCATTGTGCTCTGTATTCGTGCAGTTTCGTTGACTAGTGATAAAAGCTGTTACCACTGCCCTGTAACAGCCGATGACACTCTACGTAGTATAAGAGAAGACCGAGTCCGGTTGATACATGACAAGAGTGAAGACGACAATGGTAACACAAAGGCAGCCAGGGAACGTCGAACTTTCAACCCGTAATCACCTGTAATAATTTGTAATAGACCTTTAATCATGATAAAAGGTTGAAAGTCCGACGTTCCCTGTCTGTCTCTATGTTGCTTTCGTCACCTTCGCTGATAGCCCTCTAAACCTGTCCTTGCGTCTGATTTTTATGTGATTGATATTACTAGTATACATTCCCACTGAGCAAACCCTACATGGCAGATTTGTAATATTGTCGTCTGCAATTCAATGGCACCAGAAACGGACTGGTTCGGTCGCAGGCTTGGTGATCTCCCAAGCGAATTCCAGCAAAGATTCTTCGAGTGCAAGGAGGCTTGAAACGGAGCCTATTGGCTTGCCGTTTTCCACAGTTGTCGAGAACGTTCCTGATGAACAACAAATGTATCCGATTGACCAGCAGTGCGACGCACCGATAAGAACAACTTCGCTGAAGTTGGTGCGGCTTCGTTTTATTCTTACGTTGGACTAAAGTATCTCAAGATATGTATATTGCCGCGGACAAACCTGTCAATCATCGGTATAACATAAGTCTAATAATAATAATTCGTGCCTTTACGTCGCAAGACAACTGTGTCAACATACTATATACGTCTGCGAGCAGGCGTTTTCTGTGATGAACCTGAATAAGCCAAAGTTACACTCACAACTATAGCAAACTAACACCACAACGTTGCAATCGCGCAATCCCTTTTACATGATGTTGACGCACAATTGCTGACCCTGTGACTGAGAAACGATAGGTAACCCAAATATGTGTTCTGTGTCGTTTTAAGTTCCGCGTTGCCATCACCATGAGAAACAGGCTACCCCAAAGCCGTGGTATGCGGCCCGCATAGTTCCTCCATGGTTCAATGTGGCCCGCAGACAAGAATGAGTTAGGCACCCCTGCTATAGACCCTTTACCTCGCTCTCTAGGTTGGCCGGGCGATGGACGTGTTCCACGGCGTCTGTGTGGCCGTGTATCACGTGGACCACGATGACAATGAGGGACTATGTACCGAGCAGACGATCTTTCCTCGTCTAAGCTCCATACGGGAGGTGCAGAGTAAGTACTTCTTTTGTGCGGTTGAGGCACCAGACTGACATGGCCTTGTTCCAGAGAATCACGTGGACCGGGAGTATTTTGGGATAGAAAAGAAACGTAAGTCTCTCAGCTGGAGTGCTAAGCACGAATTGGAAGGTAACGTTTCTTCCAACTTTTTTTTTTCTAGCTGTGCCGTTGTCTCACGACCGCGAGAGGTCCAAAGAAGTTCCACGTAAGCATTTTCACTCGCTTTACTTATGTCCGTGTATTCACTCGAGAGCCATCCTCGTGGAATACTCCACTGGAAGAAAAAGCAAAGGTGCTTACGGAGTTCCGCAACGTCTTATGTTGGGCATCCGCACGGTCCCGGAAAATCAGGAGTGGCGTACCGCGCACATTAGCAGACGACACACCATCGGCCCTGCGGTCTACTACGGAATATGTTGTGGCTGAGCTGTGGTATATTCTCCGTGGTTAGAGGAACAAGCAAATACTTAATGTCGAGCGCTCGCCCTCACGTGGCAGCAGAAAGTTTTGACATATCTTCCGCTGAGCATTCTGGGGTATGTCGTTCGTGTGAACGCATAGTATGGAGCACCTGTCAGCTTATGTTCCAAGGATTTTGATATCAGAGTTGAAATCGGGACTGGGCTCTAAAGTGGCAAACTGCAACGGGTTACGCTACTAATGAGCTTTTTGCTCCTGACACCATCACTTTGTGGAAATAAATAATACATTAATAAGTAAATTAGTGATTGTGGTTCTTATGGCGCAATGGTAACTACCAGATTAAGCAGAGGGCTCAAGGACACAGTTACTATGCCTCATTGAAAGTCTTAGGGAGTCTGTACATAGGGACCTCCTGGCTTGATGTTATTTCTCACCTTCTCATAGCACTCCATATCCTGCATGTATGTATCTACAACCATGTACTTTTGCTAACCGTGTCTGCAAGTGAGATGTGTTTTAGTGCCCAGCATTGTCAGCTTGGACTATAGTCAATAAAAAGGACGCGCTGCAGAGAGAAATGTATCTAAACGTGTATCAAAGAACATTCCTCTTTGGCCACTTTTTTTTTCGTACTTTTGTGTCATTTTACTTTATTAGTCCTTCTGCAGATACCAGTGAATGAACCGGAGTGGCCATGGAGTAGCCCTCGAGCATTACCGCACGTTCTCAATTATCTCTCGCAGCAAACAACACTCTCATCTGCGTCGTCAGCGAGTTCCCCACGGACCTCGACCACTACCCGACAGAGTTCTGCACGCACGTCGTGTACCGGGACGTGGTGTTCTTCTCTGAGCACCGCTGGTTCCTGCCCAAGGAGCACGAACACGGATTCCACGCGTTTATGCAACTGGCATCGCGTACGCACGCTCAGTTATTCATCGGACTCGACTCTCAGCAGCTGCCGGACTTTTACATTCCCGTCTGGAGAGACCCCAGCAAGCAGGGACACTTCTCTCGAAGCGCCGTGCACTGGCTCAACGCTCACGGCTTGGATGGCATCGCCCTACTGGATCAGCACGTTTCATCATCCTCTGTGGTCAAGAAGTACTTTCCCCTTGTCAAGGTGAGCAATGTGCAATGCACCCCGCGAGCCATAAATGCTCAGGTTGGTTAACCTCTGACATGTTATCAGAGGCTCCGACAAGAATTCGAAAGATCTGAACGCAAATTGTCTATCATGGTCGGAATGAGCTTGAAGGACTATGCTTCGACACCCGAAGACATCGCAGAAGCGTTAGAAGATATTACGAGGTACTGATATGGAGCGGCTATCAGGAGTCGCCGATATTCCGAGTAGACTATTTTTCTTGTGTCTTGCAGCGTTTCGGACTACTTAATCATCGAAACACACTACATGAAGCCCTCAACGCCCTGCAGAGTGACCCTTCCATCTACGTATCTGGAACACGATGTGTTGTCCACGACGACTCCCGTGGTACGGCTTTGATAAATATTCGTTTACTGGGACTCCTCCGCGACTTTATGGGGCATATAAAAACAGTTGCAACTAGTTCCGGTGTTCAACCTAAGAACGTAGTTTGCCAACCGTAACGAAGTTACTACGCCGGAGAAAATACGCTGCAGCGCCACCATGTGTACATGGTTTTGGTGTCTGCACAGTACTTGTCACGACGTAGAGGTGCGGCTTGTTGTTGCAGTCGATAGGAACAAGAGTAGGGTGCAAGACCTAAACGTGCTGTTTTCGGATTGGACGGGAGTATAGAACAATATGGTCGAGACCTGCTTCCATCGAGACATGTGAAATATCATGTCTGGAGTCCGTTGACAAGCATGAGGCACTCATGGCTCCAGAAAGTTGTTCCTCTACTTCCTTACTGTCGTATTGGCTATTCTCCCTGGACCACAGCTATCCTGTTCCAACTTTCAACATAGCAAGTTGAATGACTTCGTTAAGTATTTGCGTGGCTTCGAGGCGATATCAGATTGAAACAAGCAGACAACTAAGGTTACGGATATGCCGATAGTCACACTGCCCCGTTCTTACTTAAAGCGTACCGCTGTGTCCTGGATGAAGTTACTGAGCGTCGAAAACCAAACCAGTGCCACCCTGTGTGTCTCGCTTAGCATGGCAGCCATCAACTTCCGTATAAGGTCGCCCTCCGACAATGTCACGTGTAAACTTGAGAAATGGGTCAACTTCCGAGAGGTGAGCTTATTTTCTTATGCAGCTAACGATACAGAACGAACAATGCCGCGGGATGTATCTTAGATTGTCACTAAGCGTCATCCTGCTGAGTATGCTCCAGAGAACGGCAGCAATATATCTGTTTCCTCTTGTAGACTTGTTCGACAGGGGAGAACTACGAGCCGACGGCTAAGTTTGCCGATGCTATTACCGCGTATCGCAAAAATAAGAACACCTTGCAGGCCTTTGAGAATGAAGAGACCATCAGAGAAAAGGTAAGCACCTTATTTGTTCATCTGGCTGACTACCGCAAGTGTCAAATTATAATTATAATAACCGTATAGGTTGAAAGAGTGGTTAGTCTCTTTCCAAAAGCATGCGTGGCGGCTTTCCATGTGGAATACGAGGACTCTCTGGGACAGTGCCACAGCAAATTTTCCAGGCTGGCTACAATCGAGGCAACTCTGAAACGCGGTAAGCCAACCCAGGTGCTGTAATGCGTCTAGTTCAACACAATTTGATTGTAGGGCCGAATCCAAATCTGAGAGACTTGAAACCGAGGAGGAAAGATCTAGGTAGGTTATCGTCAGTAATAATTATTTTGATGCCCATTGACGTTGACCTAACATTCCTTCAAGGTCCTGGAGGAATCGATACCCGTGGTCGCATCGGCAAGCGTAAGTCCAATTCTTCCAATTCAATTTCATTTCCATGTCATGAGTGTGGAAACTTCTCCCCGAATAATGTCAGCATACTTTTACCACAAGAACTCTTGTATGGTGTTCTTGTTCCTCAACTGCTGCGGTGTCTATGCTTCTGCGTGAGTGCGTGACAGTACTAGCGAAGGAGCTCTGTTAGTGAAACTGGCGTCTAGGGCTGTTAGATTCGAAACAGCTGCATTACTAAAGTACTTACATGAACGTGTACACCATAGAGGCTCTGTCGGAGCCGCAAGGAATTTGCCAGGAGACCAGTGGCCCTTTGTCTACCTTCGAACAGAACTGTCTCTTTACGGGATACGGAACTAGCGCCCAGGACGCATCAACACGATCCTCCAGTAGAGCCGACCACTGCACTGACATGATGTTGACCGTGAACTGTAACCAGGTTTTCAAAGATGTTGTTCGCTTCTGATTACAGCTGATGATGAAAGCCCAACGTCGACGACACGAAATCCTGCCACACGCCGTAAGGAACACTTCGGACAGTAAGACAGTACTTCACAGAGCACTCCAACGAGTGCAATTTTGCTTTCAGCTCACAACCTGATATGCGTTATGTCCGACAATACGACGGAAAAGTCGCAGTTTCCTGACAAACTGTGCGACTTCATCGTCTACAACGACCTCACCTACGACGGCCAGCTTGACAAGTTAATCCCCAAGAACAATGGTAAGGCAGCTGCATGGACCTGCGAGGTCACCCAACTGCCATCCTTCGGTTTACCATTATTTCGACCGTAAAATGGATGGTTCTTGAGGTTTAGACCTCTCATTGGGAAACGTAGAATCTGTTATCTGCTAAGCTATTGGAATTCGCATGTTCTGTTCCCTTGTCTTCTTCGTCTTTCTTTTTTTTTTTGCGTGTTTGTGCAGTGTCTCCAGCGCAGGATGGGTGTGAGTAGGGTGTTTGGTTTTGTCCAGTTTCAGTTTCAGTGAAACTGGGCAAAAAAAAAAAAAAAAGACTTGTCATGTAAAGCATTGCCGAGAAGACAGTCCAAGGAAAGACCTTAGTGAGGGAAAGTACGGATGTGCCTGATCCCCATCGCTACTAGAGATGACGCCAACTTTTTTCACATAGCGAAGTTCGAAGTCGAACATTGGGCTTCGAAATGTCCAGCCTTCGAATTCTTCTGCAGGTTCGGGGAGGTTCGCAAGGTTCGAGTTCGTTTCTTTAAGCAAAGCGTTGGCCTTTTTTGGCTTGCTTCGACTTCCTCCGGTCGTTAAAAAGTTGCAATACTTATGAGGCTTCAGAAGTAGTCTGATCTGAAGCGCGGACAGGTCGCCATTTTAAGTCTGTATGGCGAGATGAGCACTTGGCACAAATTTTGAAGAGGAAAAGAAAAGGCCACTAGCACTACGAAGTCACATAATATAGGGGCAAAATACAGAGACTGACGCGGTACAAGACACTGTACAAACACAAACGGCGAGGAGCCGGCCACCACGGTATGGCCATATGCGAGAGAGGGTGCCCCCAACCGCAACGATGGTACTATAAACATCACGGTGACATTTACGGTACACATAAACCGTACACTACAAAGCAGGGAAGTACGGAACGGGGCAGGCTTCTGGACTGAAGAGAGTAGTCCAGAACACTGTCCCCAGGCTCAGTGTCTGCGAAGCATGTAGATTAACCTCCCTTCTAGCGCTGCGTACTATGGTCGTTTTACAACATGAAGATGCAGTTTATTGTCGGAGCCACAGCGTTAACCTGCAGCATGCTTATGTCGGTTTCGCATTTCAGGTAGCGGCCTACAAATATTTTCTTCCATCGCCGAGCATCAAGCGGGCAACCACTTGGTGGCCGTCAGTCAGGAAGACATTAGCGGTTGCCTTGAGAAGTGGAAGGACGCCCTGGCGCTCTCCCACTTTGTCATCACCACAACGGCCTGGGTTCGAAAGAACAAATTCGATGGACTCGCGTTCCTTAATCAACGTGTCCCGCCGAGCGACATGCCCACTATTCTGAAAATGCTTCACGTAGGTTGATTTGAGCGAGAAACCGGATTTCCTTTATGTCTGGAATATCTGTATCGCAGAAATTTCATGAAGCCTTCAAGGAGAGCCGACCCCGTTCACTGCTTCTCATGTTCGGAGCACAGATCAGCAACCCCCACAACGCGTCATTTGTGAAGGAATACCTCCACAACTTGGAACAGATTGCAAAGTAATCTGTTGCACTCTTAACTGTCCTGTGCTGATCGGTTCTCTTCCGTAGGGTGGCGGACTACACCATCGTCGAGACTCATCACCAAGCTTCTCAACCGTGCCGCACTCACCTCCCGAATGCGTTCAGAGCATACAACGAGAAAGCCGACAATGTCCCCGTCGTGAGTGAAAGAGTGTAGCGGTGGCGTGATACGTAACAGGGCCTAGTATACGCGCAGGCATCTTACCTTTGCGTGTTCACGTAGCGGAGCAGAGTGCAAGAAATGTCACATCCAGTTCAGGATGGTAGAGAAAGTGAAGATGTTTATCCTCGTTCATATTTATCTTCGTTTATGATGCCCCTACTGTTCACAGTAGCCGATAGGTGGCACAACAGGCAATGAAGCGAAAGAGTAATTTTGGCGCTTACTGTCTCTCAATGTTATCTCTTGATAACCACGGACGTTCCCCCGCATAGTGAGACAGCTGACGCGTTTAGAAGGCGGTGAACGGTAGCTGAATCAGGCGTAGTCCCATGTGGTCCGTTTGGTTACCCACAGGTGACTGCGTTGGACTGGATCAAGAATCTTCAGCAGAGTGTGTCTCCTACCCCTGCTGTATGCTACTCCTTGAGCTTGGCTTCCCTCCTTTACACCACGAGCAACGCAGAGGGTTCAGAGGTCGGAGTGCCGTGCGTGCACGAGACGCTTACTCGCTACAATCAGGTACGATCGTTCCACTGTCGGTATGCGTGATATGTGCCTGTGGTCAAGACGTGCATGTAGAGGCAGAGAAGGAGGTTCAGGAAGCTGCAGAAAAAACATTGTGGCCTCCCTCCACTGTAGACAAAAAATGAATCAGCCTCGCTCAGACACAGCACACAAAACTTCATAAATTTTATAGTTTCGGATTCTCTAAGCGTAGTGACGTCGTGGAGTGTTCTGGTGTCTGTCATTGCAACGGCACGCGCGTCTCTCCTCTCCGCCCCACGCTGAAAGACTGCCAGCAGCTGTGGTGAGGAGACTGAAGTCAGCCTTTCAGGAGCAATGCTTCCAGAAGCGTGCCAGATGGCGCACTCGATGATGTCACGCACTCGATGTGCTTTGAGAAACTGGAAACTAATTTTGATAATTCCGACGTAGAGACACAGCATTTCGGGAGAATATAGCTTGTGACATCTAGATTGTAAGGAATAAACTTTGTAGGATTCTGGAGATCTGGGCCGAATTTTCTCAAGGAGACGTTCCTTCCGCTGCTTTCGTTCCTTTCCTTAGGAATCCACAAAGCTACTTTCGTCAGAAGGGCGCCTCCTTTACCCAGTGATACTCGACGTATGCATTCCTAACGAAGGAAGTCTTGAGTGCTTCTAGCAGCTCGTCTGATAACTTTACTAACCGCGTCCTAAAGACAAGCTTGACAATGTCGTACTGAATGTCTGTACTGAAAGTCGAGTGCAGTAGGGGTGGACGGATAGGTGGAAAGCCTTGAACAGACTCGTGAAACTAAAGAACATTGATAAGGCACGTACCGTCCACCCCTATTACACTTGACTTTCAGTACATCAGTGTGCTGCTTGGGGTGCTGCCAAATATGACATGAACATCATACGTCACAGCAGATAAGACAGCGGTCCTGCTTGAGCCAATAAGGAGCTATAAGGTCCTGCTAGAAAACAAGAAAACCGATTGCGTGTCGACGAATGCCGAGAGTTACAACGAAAGGTAGCCCATCAGCAACCTTTCCAAAGGCGGCCCTTTCGTGTCTGCGAAAGGAAGACCGAAACGGAAAGGTTGTTTGATACTGGGGTGAAGGTTCCGAAAGAGGGATCGGAAAGGAACGTAGCATTTCAAATTTCGGGCCCCAGTCTTTAATTCGTATCGTAGCGTGGTTTCGTGGGTGTTGTATACTGGAGCCTGCCCAGTTGCGAACGCTACGTTCCTTGAGAGTTCGCTTCGAGCGGCGCGCTCTTTCAACAAATTGGCTTACATACGTTCAATGTCCGTAGACGTGCCGGAGAAACGACTGGTCTCATCCCGTCAAGGTAGAGAGCGCCCTTTCGTCGTATCAGCACAAGGGAGATCAGTGGGAATCCTTCCAGCCCGAGGAAGCAGTCACCAAGATGGTAAGGCTCCGTTCCGACCAACACTTCGACGGAGCATTGACGCGTCCTTCCTTGCAGCTCCGACTGGCGGTGAAGATCAACCCGACGGCCTGTGTGGCTGCATACATGGTGGACTATGAAGACAATGCGGGTATCTGCGAACGTGGCAAGACATTCCCTCGGCTCGGCGCTATGCGCTCTGTTCTGGACCAATTGCGAACACTATGATTGTTTCAAGTCGTCAACAGTGTATATACCCTTGCTGGTGAAGTCATAATTGCTCATGAAAACAGCTTCCTCCTCCAAATGTCTTGTTTGTCTTTTGTACCGTGGCGTTTGTACAGTAGGGGGAGTGGAAGAGAAAGTTGAAAGTGCAAAGACCTTGAAACAAATATTGTAGTTGCCGATGTGGGAACATGATGGGAAGAGGCTGGAACACATAGAACGAACAAATACAAAGCCTCAAGTGCCTAAGAAATTACTGATGAAAGAAGTAAGATGTGAGTTCGGTCATTGGGGGTTATTTGTGCAGTAAGGGCCAGGCGCCTACATACGCGAACTGTATGGTCTGTGAAGGGTAAATCTACAAAGGTAAGGACTGGGCTCTGTCATGCTGTTGTCGTAACCTGTAAAAGCAATATACAGGGTGGTCCACTAACCAATATAGAAATTCATAGTACAAAAACTTAGGTCCCGGAGAGACATGCGGATTTTTTCTACCAATAACTTTTGCCACATATTGGTAACATTTTTATTTCAATTGACAAAGTTAATTTCTTGAATTGAACTCCGAAATTTCCCAAGGCAACCTAACGTTTTCTTTGCGGAAATGGGTTCCCCGTGGTCATTTTACTCAGTATAGCACATAATCCCACTCGTAGTGCAATGGCAATTGCCGAAATTAATTCGCCGAAAATCCATGGAAATGAGCCCTTGGCTCCACCTCTTTTTTGACGGCTCGTAGTTTGAGCGCAAAGCTGCGAAGAAAAGATGTTACATTGTCAGAAAAAAATTCATTGACCGCATGTCTCTCCGGGGCCTACGTTTTTTACTATTAATTTCTATCATGGTTGGTGGACCACTCTGTATATAGTGCCAGTCAACGTAGCCCATTTCCATGTGCAGAACCGTGCGCTGAACCGCGGTATATACGCCGCGAAAAACGCCGCGAAAAAACGCCAGGCCCTGCGCTAGAAGACTTACATTGGACGGGCTCACCATGCTTCTAGTCCATGCATGTTTTCCAATGATTCAAGGCGGGTTCCGAGGTTTCGCTTCAAATCTGCGTTGTAATGTTCTCCGCGGACTGGCGTAACACCCTGAGCCTGCTCGAGGAAGACAATGCGAGCATTGCGAATTGGCCCATCCTCTAGCAGTATTGAGTAGCAGATGATGTAGCCGGATTGAGATAGGCAAAGACATAACGTTAGGTTAGATTAGATAACGTTGTACTGTAATACAGCACAATGTTTAGGAGTAAATAAAAAAAATATTTACATGACGTATCAGGTGACAAAGGATAAATAGGAATACATATAAAAATTTAGTGAAAGCCAAAGTTGCGTAGTCTTTTCATTTCATTTACCCATTTACGCAAGGATGCGTTCCAAGGCATTTCCAAGTCGAGACAAGACATAACGGGTGCGTTTTCTTATTCAACTCTGGCAACTCCGAGTTACTCTCAGTCGGTGAAAAATAGCCAGAGTAGCCAGATTAGCGGAAATGACGTCATAACCCTGCGGTGAAAATTAGCCAGAGTAGCCAGGAGTAGCAACTCTTCTCTACTCTGCTCTGAAGAAGGGTAGCCGTCGTTCTGACGTCACACACAAGATAGCAGACGACGATACGTCGTCTGCTACCAACCGTCCTGTTGACAGACAATTTCGGTGGTGTTCAATTTGGAAGTGTAGGACTGGTTAAAAACGGTCGAACATTTTCAAAATCTGCTGGAGTGCACGCATATGCGGTAAGTTGTGAAAAAGGCAGTATGCCACCACTTCCACATCGTCTCGCCCATCAGGCCAGTCCGCCATTTTGAGCGCAGAGTAACTCTAGCCGTTCGAAAATTACGGTCAAAGGTGGCTACTCTGGAGTCACGTGATGATAAAGGCTCTGACGTCGTTACCCAACTCCTGGCTACTCGGGTTGAATAAGAAAACGCACCCAACGTGAACGCGTTGTCGCTCGTGCACTTAGTACGAAGAAAGAAGGGGGTTCCACTGGCTGTCTTCGTCACTAACCTTTTCGACATGGATGTTGTCAAGACGGATGGTATGTCTTTCCTCTTTGGAATCTGCTGTTACATTATTTTTCCTGCAAGGTCAGCGGTACCTAATAGTCACTTTTGTTTTAGCCGTCATTCCTGATCGTCCAACACGGTAGGCTTGCAGAATGACTCTGTCGAAGAACTGTTCCATCTTGTGCCGTCTGTAGGGTCGGAGAATGGAAGCAGCGTACGATCAACGGCATTACACTGGCCCTATGCGTTCTGCTTCTGTTCTGCGTCGTCGTCACGGTTGTTACAGTGCAGGTCCTCTCAGATAACGGTACGGCACTCATCTCCCCAGAAATGAAAACTTTAATGCTGCAATGTTTGTTTCGTGACTCCGACGTTAGAATCATCGGCTCCGACAACTTGTCAGGACGATGGTGAGCCCTTGTGTACCATTGAACGGCACTTTGTAACCCTGATACATATACATACGCAGGCCATACCACGGCAACACCGAGCACTCACCGCGGAGATCTCGATGCACCAGGTATAGCTTCAGCTGTTGTAGGTTAGGCTTACGAATCAGCTCACACTGTCCCGTGGTGGTTCCAGCCGGCGCTAGGCTTCGCGTCCAGAAGACATCTTCAGGTAGAACTGCCAATATTCTTCAGCGATAGCAAGGTCTCACCTAAGAGTGTACTTTTCGACAGCAAGCACCAGGCCACTCATCTGCATCCTGAGCTCTGGGATCAGCAATGTGGATCAGATTCCGAGCGGCCACTGCACGCACCTCGTCTACCTCGGTTTCCGTCACGTTATATCAACAAACTCTTTCGCTCCTAAGAAACGTGAGTGATTGATGCCGGGAAAGCGGTAGTCTGACTGTCGTATTCTTAAACGATACTTGACTCGACCGTCCACTCGAGCTGCTCCCGAAGACCGGAGACGTGCTCCCGTGTACGCTTTCCACGAGCACTGCGGCGTATAGCACCGACGCTTCCTTGAAGCTACTTGAAACCCTATGGCCCCTCTAGCGCAGGAGCGCTTGTTTGCTCGCTCACAGGTCGAGATAGAATGTCGAGCCACTGTTATCACTGTTGCGGTCCCCGTCCGCCCCAACGCTGTGCGTCCTCGCAGTCCTCTCGATTGGCTTTCAATCGGGACTGTGAAAAAAAAATGTTAGGATGCCAGAGATCGCTTGGATTCGTTCGTTGTGTATGTGCTCGCTTAAATATGAGGCGATGGGGAGCAAGAGATGAGGAGCGGATTCACCTAGTGCTCGACCTGGGCGGCAGCTCATCAGGCCAATGTGCACATGGAATTGTTGGGCTTCCACTTGCTGCAGAAAGCCCGTCCTGAACCGTTCCTGTTGAGGTTCCTTCAACCAGTGATGGCCGCTGACTACTTCTGCTATAACTACTAACTACTTCGCGATGGAGTAGTTCAACTAGTAGTTCAACTACTTTTCAGGGGAGGTAGTTAAAACTACTTCTTAACTACTGCAATGTATTTTAACTACATCTCTGACTATTTAACGTTGTCCATCAACACCAATCCCATTCGATAGTGTTCTTGGACACACCTAACTATGAATCTCAAGCAGTGATAAAAGTGAAGATTTAGTACACATGCACTGCACAATTGCTCTGCACCTCCGTTCTCATCAAACAAGTAGCACAAGGTGAAAGTCGGAAGCACAATCATGCCGTAAAGCTTGCGGCAAAATCGAAAGTAGTTGGCGCCTGCAGTAACCTACCTACTGTAGTTAACTACTCGGAAATAGTAGTTTAACTAGTAGTTGCACACTACATTTCTGCAAGTAGTTGATAACTACTTTTTAACTACGATCAGGTAGTTTAACAAGTACCACATGTAGTTAACTACTGGCCACCACTGCCTTCAACATCCCTTGCGGTGCTTATTGGATTCACAAGCTTATCGATGTGGGAATCCAGGATAATACCTTGTCAGCCAAATTGGCTTTGCAACGTTGTGATGGCAATGTCAAAATGGCTTCGGTAATAGGAACCCATTCGGTGTAACGCTTACTTGTATTGCACCCTTTCGATCTCCCGTAAGCCTGTACAATCGTCAATGGTTTTCCTAACGTTATCTTAGAACCACTGCGTGTCCTTTATCTTGTACGCGAACGTCAGCACGTCCAAATTCGTAACGGCTACTGTTCGAATATTTGTCTCTGTTGCAAGAGTACCGAGGAACTCTCTAGCTGGATATACCTACAACATCTAGTCGGGTCTCTCTAAATATGCAATATAATGGTGCAAATACTGTTAGCCTAAGGGAGCTAACACGGCCGAAGCGCCATTGTAGATGCAGTAGCAGACGAATCCTCGGTGGCCAAGGAGAGCTTACGGCTGCTCGCAGGTCTGCTGACATCACCCGAGTAGATGGTATCGGGCAGCTTTCCCTGGTCGTTTTTCTAAATTTGGTAGGGCGCTGACAATACACACCGCACAGCGAAAATATTGCGCATGGTAACCCGTGACACAGGGTTTCGAAATTTGTTAAACGTAATTTCCTTGCTCCTTTGAGCTGTCTCTTTCCCTTATTTACAGGTATCATCTTCGACGCATTTCAAGCGCTTTCTTCGACCACGAAGCTTTTCATGGGCGTGCAAAAGCCTTCCCTGGAAGCGTTTGCGAACAAACCTCACTACATGGGGAAGTTTATTAATGCAAGCGTGTTCTGGTTGCCCAAACACAGCCTTCAAGGGGTTGCCTTCATGCAGTACCACACGGGGGCCACACGATTCAAGAAGTTCGCCCATGTGGTCCAGGTAGGCGCTGCTTTCGTCGTGTGCAGTGCAGAAGCTTAGGAAGGCACATCTTTTTAGGCGATCTCATCTAGTTTACGTAGCGTGGACCTGGAGGTAATGCTTGGCGTGACGGTCCATTCTGCAAAGAAAGCTATTGCCGAGGCAGCTGTATTGAAGAGCATTTTTCGGTGAGTGGCCGCCAGTTACACATTCCCGATTCGGGGTACAAAACGTAACTCTGAATTTTGTTAAGGACTTTTATTAGTCCGGCCCTTTACAAATCGATATATTTTTCGTAAATATTTTTTTTATTTCTCTCTCCGTGACGTTGTGTTAGACGCTCGAATCAGTTCGTGGCTGAGTTTGATCCACAACCACCTCCACGAAACATTTTCCAACCATGTCCTGGGCGCTTAATCGCTTGCACGCGTAACGAGCTAACGACGGGCGCAGCACTCGTCGCGAAATATCGCGTGATAAAACACGTGACTTGCAATGGCATCCAGGTTACATTGCCTAAAAGGGACGACATTTTCTTATAATACGATGATTTAATATTTCGCGTAACGGACTGGTGCTTTCGAGAATGAAACGTCAGGGGAACAGAACCTCGACCCTTTCAATTGACTATGGTGAACACGTGACCTCTCCCACATCCGCCTCATTGTCTGTTCAGAGCCGGAGGAATGTCTATATTCGCTGCCCCGTTTTTCTACGCCTCCATACCCCCCCCCCCCCCCCTTTGCTATAAGGCTTGGAATGCCGCTTCATATCGATGCACATAACCGCCTTTTGCATTTATCCCGCCTAAGTTAGCACAACCGCAGTATGTCCACATCCAAAAGATCAATCCGCTGTTGTCCGTTATGTGTACTGACGATATAGGGTATCTTTCTGAACAGGCATGTCAATTACCTCATCTTGGAAACCCATTACCATTCCCTGAATGAGACGTGCAGGACAACATGCCCGACTGTGTACGACGACAGTCGGTCCCTCACCACACTCGTCTCTATCGTGAGTTATCTTCTTTCCGACCCCGGTGAGACGCCATCCGAAGCTTTCCCTGTCTCACACCTTGTGATGTTACATGGCACGACGATTACGTCCTAATAGGACTATTTGGTTCAGCTTCTTCGTTAAATCATTTCATAGTCCCTTAGCTTAGTGTACCGGGTTTCATTTCAGCTGACAGCGGTGCAATGGATCCAGAGCTTCGCTGAATCTGGTTCCGTGTGTTTCTCCGTCAGCCTTTCATCCCACTGGTTCATCGTACACCAAGGAGCACCTAAGATAGCTACGCGATGTATTCGTCACGAGCAGGCGTCCTACAAAACTGTAAGACTGCCTCTCCTATACGTCGTTACGCTCTGAGTCATTGTTCATGTAACAGCAATTGATTGACTGCGAAACACTTCAGGCTCTCCGTGAGTCTTACTTGGTGACGTCACTCAATAGTCAAGATTTTGCCAGGGACTGTACATATATTGACCAATGCGTTCTGTATATTTTACCTTGTCACTGTGCCTTCGAGTCCGGACAGCACAATAGCTAGACTATCGCGTTTTATTTGTTGAGCTCCGACGACGTCGTAGCCTTTCGTTTGTAGTGACATGTTATGAGCGTGACCAGGGAAAAGGTAACAGAAACGGTAACAGACACGGTAACGGTATTATACCGGAAATATAGCAGGTAACGGTAACAGAAACGAGTACCGCACAGTTAGAATACCTGAAACAGAAACGGGAAGGGCAATAATTTACGGTAATAATTCGGGTACCGCAGGACCCGAAGAAGTATAGTTCTTATACGCTTATGGTGACCAGGAAGTTGCAAGCGTGAGTAACATTGAAAACCATGTTCGTAGTAGCTGTTCACGGAAATCACGTACCTATATGTGTATCTTGAATGAACGTGAATCGCCCACCCCACCAGTCAGTCAGTGAGTGAGTCAGCCAGCCAGACAGTCAGTGAGTGAGTCAGTGAGCGAGTGGTTGACTTGAGCGAGCGCGTGGTTGACTTGAGCGAGCGCGTGGTCGACGTGAGACTTGTATGCTATCTTTGACTTGTCGCCTCCAGTCAGTCTAGAGCGTGGCGAGACACTGTTCAGGTGGACACGGAACGCTCCAATTGCCTTCGGCTGGTTAATCTCGAGCGCGTGCCTCCAAGCCAGAGCGGTCTGACCCGAGCAATTACAAGACAATGCTGGGTCGTTCCTTGGGCATGAATCACCTCCTAGGTGTTACATTCAGTCCCGTATCCGTCGTTTCGCTGCTTCCAAGGCGTCTCCCGCTGGAATTTGAAGCGAGAGCCGGACTAGCGTGCTTCTACTCAGAGGATCCGTGCGATCAGCCGTAGATACCATGAGATGAATCCAGCCTTGTTCCCTCTATGCTTCACAGACACTGATGCAGCTTTCCGTTTGTAGATATGTG
This sequence comes from Ornithodoros turicata, assembly GCF_037126465.1. Lineage (NCBI taxonomy): Eukaryota > Metazoa > Arthropoda > Arachnida > Ixodida > Argasidae > Ornithodoros > Ornithodoros turicata. The sequence continues at coordinate 14,434,503 of NC_088203.1, forward strand.
CCGCGCAAGGCTACTGGCAGCACGAACCTGACCTAGATGGGTCCTTGTGCGACTACAAATGGACAACGGGACGCTTCGTCTCGTACGACAGCGCCTCTTTACTAGCCGTTAAGGTATTCTTACGTTCCTATATTGGACGGTCCCCTGCTTACCTCCTTTCGTCGATCTGGCCATTAAGGTTCAGAACGCCTTGGAAGCATACCCAGTCACCCCCTGCGTCGCTGTGTACAACGTGGACCTCGACGACTACGACGGCACCTGTCCCAAAGGGATACCCTTCAAGCGGCTGCAGGCCGTTCGCCGAGCTCAAAGTATCTGCTTACGCGAAACTCTCGCGTCTATTCGTAACGCAAATTCTAAATTTACTACACAGTTGCTGCGTCTGTGCCACGAGTCTGGACTTCTGGAGAGACTGCTCCATCAAACGTGTCCCGTAAGATGATCTCATAATGCATCTCTGTACATTCAACCGACACTATATTGCATGTGAGCCGATAAGCCAAGTGCAGTGATCAGTGCAGAGCACATACGTCCTTTCGCGCCCTGTGAGAATGCATTTCCGTGCGCTATAACTTGCTATATCCTCGTTGCTGCGTTTTACCTCTGCAGAGACGCTCTAAAGTAGAGCCACTTGCACTGCGTTAATAGTGCTGTTGCATGTCGGCCCACATGGAGTTTCATATGTGTCGTTCGTTCTTTCATACACAGGCTATTTCTTTTAGTCGAGTTCTTTTTTCTTTTTTTTAAGAAGAGGCTTTAGAGCGGCACATATACTTTTTTCGCTGGTGGGCTATACAGCCGTGCGGCTATTCCCTCGAAGAAAATATGGTACTAGACCACTCATTACATAAAACTAACCTAAACCAAGCCCACACTAAAACCTAAACTAATTCCTTTATCAGGGGCAGTGCTGGAAATATGGGATAGCAGAATGGAGGCCAATATTCCGTTAAAAGCCGTTCTATCCGTTAAAAAATTTTGAAACGTGCAATGTTAAGAGAAGTGCCTCAAGACGAGAGCTGCCGATATTTCGAACAGAGACTGTTCTGGCCCATAAGAACGGTCTGCTCGAAGTATCGGCGGCTCTCGTCCTGAGGAACTTCCCTTCACGTTCACTTACCGGTTCGCTGGATTTTGTATACCATCCTACTGAAACCAGCATGTACGTTGAAATATCCATAGCCGAAGTTTGCTATGCAAATGAGCCAAACCACGCGGCTTGGGGCCGCAGGGAGGACAGCGTTCATAACCACTTCAGAAGGCCGCGTGCTTCTGAACGCGGGTCGAAATGGCGTTCAAGTTGACTCTGACGCGAACTGTACGCTGAAATATCCATCGACATATCTTGCGATGCAACTGAAGGCCTCAGGAGCGCATGACGTTCGCTGTCGTAGGCTTAACTGAGCCGCAAAGCGGTTGATCGCGCCATCATCAGGTGCAGGGCAAGCTTGCACGAACGTTGAGGCTATTGCTCAGTGCCGTACTCCGTAGCTTTGCCAGTGCTAAAAAGAGAGGGAGAGAGAGAGAAGCGTCAAGGACAGTACCTTGTGTAAAAAGCAGTACCAAAGCTACGGAGTACAGCACTGAGGAATAGCCTCGACGTTCGTGCAAGCGGGCCCTGATCTGATGGCGAGATCAACCACTTTGCGGCTAATCTAAGACTACGACAGCGAACGTCATGCGCTGCCGAGGCCTTCGATTGCGTTGCAAAATACGTCGATGGATATTTTTTTAACGTACAGCTCGCATCAGAGTTAACCTGAACGCCATTCCGTCATGCGCACCCTGGTGGTGCGCACTAGCAATAACGGCGGAGGGCGTTAGTGGGGGGGGAGACCCTCGATATGAAGGCGGTTGATTTCTGCTAGGCACTACGATGTTCAAGATAACCTTGACGCGAACCGTACGTGCTCGTTTCAGGAGTTTTAGCAAGTAAAATGACGTTCTACGAGGATTGTCTCACGTTCCGTTATTATGCTCACTTTTTGCGCGAAAGCCCCAATTAAAGAGTTATCTAATGATCTGTCGGTAATTAGTCATCAAAGCAGTTCATACTCTATTTGAGAGAATGTCCGCCTGGCCGTATTACTCAACTGCAGAATGATGTATGTCTAACAGCTCCCATAGCTTTCTTTTAAAAACTATGGCGCAGCTTAAACGAAAGTACCTTGCGTATTACTGACTACTTGGCCACCAGTTGGTTGCTATCATGTGTTAACTGTCATTACAGCCATACAAAGAGAAGGTAAGGAAACAATACTGGCAGCGCTGTATGGACGAGTACATACAGCAAACGTTCGGTAAGGCCTTTTCTACTGAGAAACAACACGATGCCTACGTCCCCCCTTTTTTTTCTTCCTCTATCACATCACATCACATCACATCACATCGCATCGCATCGTCATATTGATTGCCAAGCCGTGGGTCTAACGACGATGTTATTCGACGGAATATGTCTCATTCAGGTGCAGAAGAAAAGGCCAGGAATGGGGAAGGCCCGGTAGGGTCCAGGTGCATGCCATCAGCGAAAGGTAAGAGCCTGTAGTAATGGAATGATGATGGGTTCCTTTTTGTGTAAAGACCAAATTCTTCAAAAACTGTCAAAGCTCTGGGGGACGAAAACTTGTAGCTATTATAGTGTAGAACATCGAAGCGGAAGCTGAAGAAGTTGGAAGCTGAAGAAGATGGAAGCTGAAGCCCAAGGTCGCGAGCGGCCGATATTTCGAATGGAGACTGTTCTTTTACTCGTGAGCACAGCGTGGTAACTTTGCGGGTATATTCCTGCAGACCCTCGTCGTCCACTCATCTGCATCATATACCAGAAGCCCGGACGGCAGAACATCATTCCTCGAGACACCTGCACACACGTGGTTTACGTCCACGGGGGCAGCCTGGATCCTGCGCACCTTCTAAACATTCCAACAAGTATTACTTGCGAGAGTGTTCCCTCGCGTTCTTTTCTGTACTGTGACAAATGCTGGGTGCAGGAGACATTGAGGACGTGGCAGATGCGGAGTACTATTTGTTCTTGGCCGTCGACCACACGGTCCTGCACTCGAAAAGTGCCGCATCCTATTCGTTTCGGTCATCGCAGCTGCTGAAGAGTGTGTCCGCGAAGGGGCTTGCCGTGCTGGACGTCAGCATCATATCGCCGTCGCTTCATGCTAACGCCGTGATTAAGGTAGAGGGAAACTTTGCGGGACAAAAAGCGAAACAGTGCGTAAGAAAGACGCGCGCCACAGAACGCTACAGACACAAGAACGGTGATTGAGTATCCCTCGTAAAAGCTCAGCGTGCACGGTAATTCGATTCGAGAAAAGTGTAAGACAACGGATATAACATTTTCTGGAGTGCACGAAATACGTAACGGGACGTCTAAAATAACGTGGTTCGTGCGTATCGTACGTAGAGAAAGACATAACACGTGTACCTTTTATTTGAAATTCATTTGTCCGCACATCAGGCAGGTAAACGTCTTACGTAGAGAGACATGCGCTCCTAAAAGCAAACTTCTGAACAGGAGTGGAATGAACATAGCCTGCTTGCACGAATGTTGACTCCTCAGTGCTGTCTCGATGTGCCCAACGCTGCTCGTGCGTGGAAACGCGGCGAAGCTACGCCGAGGACTGCGCCGAGCAATTTCCTCAATCTTCGTGCAAGCGGGCCTATGTTTTGCACGCGAATGACACTCTGGATTTCGAGACGAAAAGCACTTTTACAGTGTCTCTTAATGCACGAAGCACCACTTCTTTATTATGATCTCACTACCTATAACGCGCTCTTGCGTTTCAGCAACTGGGTGACGACTACCACGCAATCGACCTTTGCCTCATGATGAGCGTCGAATTGTTTGACCTGCGGGACAGAGATGAAATCTTGTTGAATAACATCCAATATATTGCGCAGTAAGTGACTCTCGGTCATGTAACAGACCCCTAGAGCATGTCTTGTTTCCCTCCTACGAAAGGAACCTGGACTTCCTGGTCTTCAAGACCCACTATGACGGCCAAGCGGGTTTGTGCCGTGTCACCCCTGTGTCCACATATGACCCGATGCCTGATCTGTGCATTCCGGTTACGTCAGTGGTAAGGTGCCTTACTGTAGATATATGGAAACGTAGACAATACCTATACTTCGCCCACAAATATAAAGGACGTCTCTGATTGGCTTAGGCGGGCGCATGACGCCTGCGAGTCGCAACGTAGCTCCCCGTATGCCTCAAACTATTGCGAAAACACTTGTTATACGGTCACACAAAACATGTGAATTGGCTGCACTGCTTACATGGCGTACGCCCCACCCCCAATGTACGGACAACTATCATCTGGCGGAGATACACCTCTGTCAGTGCAGCTCTTATGTTGTGTCTTAGTACTTGTATGGAACACAACAATACCAGCGTCATGGTCCCACGACATAAACTTGCCGCGTTTCAGAAAACTGCTCTAGCTTGGATGCATGCGGCGACACCGATAGAGCCCTGGATGTGTATCTCGCTCGACATGAGGGTAGCAAGATATTTCACGTGCGAAGACGTGTGCCTCAACTCTCCGTGCATCGAGGAAGATTCCATAGACTATTCGAACGTAAGTGTGCCTTCTGAGGTCAAGATGAGAACAAGAATGCAGACTGTGTCAATTTATTTTATATAACCTCACCAGCACTACTTTTTGTGATAACCCGCTGTTCGATTGGTAGTCATATTATGCGGGAACAAGCGAAACCTACTATACGTCAGGGTAGCCACTCAACGTCAGTTACATGACTGTCATACGCGCAGTTTTCAATGATCATTGAAATCAGCGGTGTTTTGTGCAGGTATGCCCGGAGAAAAACGACATGTTGGACATTACCGTGGACGGGAACGTGATGTCTAACGTTAAAGCCATCAATTATACTATGTTTTCGTACGAGGAGACTCAATCCTTGGAAAATAAGGTGCACGTCTTCATTTTGTGTCCGTTCTTTGCGTTTATTTCTTCCAAATATTTGACTGCTGTGGTTTGATGATCAACTGCACAGGTCTGGATCGCTCGTGCACTCTTCACCAATGTCTGCGTCGTTGCTGTGAACCCAGATCTTGATGATCCTCATGCAAAGTGCAGTGCTGGGAGGTTTCTGCGGGTTAAGGCCATTCGGCACGCCCTGGGTGAGTACATCCATTGCAGTCGAAAGTGGTAATAAAAATGTGACCGCACAGACCATAATCGTAATATGGCAGCTATTGCATTGCAGATGACACGGTTCAGTCTCCCACTCCCACTGAATCAGGTAAGTATGTTGTATTGGCGCCTGTGTCCATTCGAGACGATCGTACTCCTTTTTTCTGCGGTATTTGAATAAATATTGACGATTAGCCGATTGCGGAATTAGTTTGTTGGCTCTTCTGTCATAACTACACAACATTTCGCTGTATAGGAAGACCCGGACAATCTGAGTCTGAAACCACATCGAGCTTGCGTCCCCCTCAGGAAGCTGGTGCGCGGCTACATTCCATAGAAAGAGACACAACATATGGGGGTCCGCACGGGTCTAAGCACTCGAACTCCAGTGCAGTTCTCGCGTCTGGACGTAATGGTTCTTACGGCGCGTCAGTACTCCAAGGCCGTAAGTCTTACGCGCTCGATCTCAACTTGTGAAATTACCTAGTAGGTGACGTTCTTGGTGCTCAGATTGCTTAGGGAACTGCAAGCCATTTGTGTGCGTCTTGCGGTCCTTCTGGAAGTACGGAGTGGAGCATATCCTGCGGCAGCCCTGCACCCACATCGTCTTAGAGATTTTCAACGAAGACTCACTCGAGCTCAGCGATGCCCTGGATAGTGAGTATCACTGTATGGACCTCTACCCGAAAAACGTCATCATGACGTTGGTAGACAGACTGAAACCGAAACAAATCGAAAGGGGAGGACTGGGTTCCACGAATGGGCACGTGTTCGCTGCCTCCTATTGAAAGAAAAGCAGGACCGAAGGTCGCGTTCCTTTCAGGGACCATCGTAATCCCCTCAAGACGGTGGCTTTCGGGCGCGACGTTGTTCGCCCCTAGCTTCGAGCGTAGTTCAACTCTACCAAATTGGTGGCGCTGTCGAACACTATGACGTCATTTGTTTACAAATTCGGAGAGGTCTATTAGGTAATACATTCGCGTCTCCTGCAAAGCATCCAGGTGTACCGCCGTGTTTAACATACTTTGCTCTAACGTGTCCAGAAATTTTATTTAAAGCGGGCGATACAAGAGAAACGAGCGCTACTGTTCAGCTACTTGACTAAGAAACAGGTGCTACTCGTGAAGCAGTACCTGTTTCTTACTCAAGTAACAGAAAAGTACCACTTGCTTTTCTTTTATCGCTCGCTTTAAATATAATTTCTGGACACGTTAGAGCAAACACCCTGTATATTACTAGGATAATTGAGCGTTCTGTAGCATTAAAGTCAGAAATTGGAGTACAGTTAGTGAACGCTCGACATGGTGAAAGCAGTGCTGGAGAACAATGACAGAGTAGGAGACGGCGTTTGAAGGGACACGCAGCCCTCTTAAAACGTACCCATTCTGGGTACCTGGCAGTCCGTTGTGAAGTGTTTGGGTGATCTCTCTGTTTTGACTCCGCCTTGATCAAGGGGCGGTCTGTTAATCTGCTTACGCGTAAGCTAATTCAAACATCTGGTATGAACCTGTGTGTCAGTAGCACTACTTGAAGATGAACAAAGTTAAAATCTGAGCGGGTTGGTAACCCATCTTAAAATCGATAAAACCTCAGTGCACTCGGTGTTTGTCTTTACTTACACTGTCCTTTGTCCCTTTTTACACAGCACTATACTTTTATAGATTCTAAAATTACTTGACGATTGTAGCATTCCTTGTAGCACTACTGCCAGGAGCAGTCGATAGCGTTATTTGAGCAACTTGAGCGTTCCATATGACACACTTGGAAATAATCGTACAGAAGAAAGAGATAACACTTTCTTGAGTTTGAGGAACACACAATACGAGTAGGACAAAACAAGTCTTGTTTTGTCCTCTTCGTATTGCATGTTCCTCAAACTCAAGGAAATGTTACCTCTTTCTACAGTACACCCGCTCGCTTGCACCATTCTAATTTGCTCATCATATTTGTAACAGTCTGTTTGGCAAGCTATCCTGTCTTTTAGGCTTCTGTGCTTTGAGTAAATCTTCAATTGGTAGTGTATAGGACTAGTCCTCTCTGCTTGTCTGTCTCGTACGTGACAAGGTCTAACTTCAAAACTTTTTTTTTTTTTCAGTGACAGCAGCTTTGACAGCTCTTCACCAATTGGTGTCCAACGAAGTCGACAAGAGACGCTTTCTGTTGTCCCGCGTGAGAGGTTTCCCCCTGCAGGTCCCCCTTCAACAAACGCTGAAGGCGTTGGCTGATGTGGCTAAGAATATCACGGCCTGCTTGGCAAAATATAATTTGGACGGAATCGCTCTGCTGGACGTCATCGGCAACTCCCTCTACTTGCAAACTATCTCCAGCGATGTTACGGTACGATTATTCTTCATCAGTTGGAGCCTCGCCGTGTGACCTGCTCTCTGTCCTTCCCCGCAGAGGCTTCGCGCAATGATCCCTAACAACAAGACTATGGTACTGGCAGTACAGGTGACCGATTTCTACACGAACGCAACAATCGTCGCATCCCGTTTGACTGAACTACTTCGGTAAACGTTCACTGGTTCGCCCCGCATTTATACATTTACGAAGCTACGGGTTCATTTTCAGAACTGCAGACATCGTGATTTTCATGGCACACTTTCATCGTCTGTGGAAGTTTTGCAGGACGTGGCCCCCGTCGGTCTTCGCAAGCAACTACACCTGCCAGCCAACCACGCCGCTTGTGAGTTGTGTGGCACGATGAGGCTTTGATAACGTATCTACTGAGTGCTTCCGGGGTGTATTGCTCGCAATGTCCTGTTTCTGTACCGAACTCACTTGGTATGAAACTGGAGTGGCAACGGGTGGCAGGAACGAATCGGAACGGGTGACCTTGCCACGCATGTGACAAGAAAATGGTGTTGCCGCTGAAGTGAAACGCACCGATCCGAAACTGATCCTGCGCGTGCGTACACCTTACGCGACAGTAAGGGCGACAGATTGGCGTACAGGTTGGCTCGACCTGCCTTCCTATCTCATATCCAGGTGCCCCAACCAGGTGCCCCAACCGCCTGGTAGGTCACAGCTTGCGCGTTGCACGAAAGTATCATTTTGGCTGTACGTCTGACATAGTAACGGTGTAGTTGCACAAGAACACGGGGACAACAAAACCGACTGAACAATTTCTCCCGCAGTTCATTTTTCAGTACCGTTTATGGAACCGCGGTAGGTTCCATGTTTAGGCATTTCTTTTTTGATTTCGTGTTAGCGCCGCGAAGCAACTGTGGCTATGAGCGGGGTACAGATGAGGACAGATGAAGAAAGTGCAGCAAGGAGGAGTGGAGGACAGGGGGTTAGTGTGCCCTGGGCCGACTTCAAGGGGGAGCTGTGACTGCATTCATCTGGAAAGTCTTCGGAAAACCCAGTAAAAACGCCGGGCAGCACAGCTGTTGGTAGAATTCGAACACACCACCTCCCAGTTTTCAACACGACCTTGTCTTCCACCAACGAGCTGGACGCCACTTCGTCCCTCGGGAACAAATTTTGTTTGCTGGAAATATATGGGCCTTATTGGTACTTTTGGTTGTGTAACCAGCTTTCATCCGGTGCTCGTCAGACGAGCCACCTTTATGCGCCAATTCGCGACAAAACACCGGCAAAGTTGAATACAGAATGACAACAAAGAAAGCTAACAAGCCTTTTACAGAACACGTCTAACAGCTCTCGGAGAAACCGGTTAAATTCCACACCTGATTAAATGTTCTGGTTAACGGTCAAGGAAGCCGTAGGGGAACACCGTGTACGTATGGGACGGACACGGTCTTTGACTGATTATGTCGTAGCTTTAACAATTTTCTCGTTATACCCCTGACGAAATCCTCGGGTATACCCAGCGTTTCTTAGCCTCTGTCCCTGCCAATGGACGATCCGACGATTCAACAGTGTGAGGAGAACATTTTGTTATATAGCGGCCCTGATTAAGGTGGGATCAAGGGCGGGACGCCCAAAGGTCCAGCACAGGTGGTCGTTCGCGCATTTTATGTCCAGGTCTAAGAATTGCAAGGCGCCATTTTCCAGTACCTCACACGTGATCCTTAACTTGAAAGGCTGGACTTAACTGGAATATGTGAACCAACTTGTCCCATGCACCCTACTCCTTTTCTTTCCACTATACTCAGAAATCATCCACATATCTAAAAATCCGAACATGCAGATCATTTGCTTTGCGTAGTGGCTGGTAGCTGGTGGCTTTGCCTGGCACCTTTATGAAACTCTAGTAAAGTATGAAGTCCTGGTGACATCGCATGAAAATGCATAAGTAGTGTATTTGCTCCACAATACTTTGCAGACGACCGTCACGAGATGGATGCAGATGGTGGAGATCCTCCAATTTGGAATGACGGGTACCCCGCGCCCTCTGCCGCCCATGTGTATCTCCTTTAACCTTGCTGTGCTTCGCTTCAACTTTGTTGGTCGGCGCCATGGTCACGGGAACGTCTGCGATCCTTCAGTAGAGTACATTGACTACAGCCAGGTACGGGGCTGGCGCTCCTATACTTGCCGGTGTCTTCGAAATGGGTCTTATTACCACCTACAGGTCTGCAACGACACCAGAATGCCGCGATTGGACCCGCTGTACAACACAACTCGCTATAAGGTTAGAGGCAATGTGTGGGATGCTTACGAAGATGAGGAGCTGCTTGCAGCTAAGGTGTGTCCATCTTATACATATCCTGTCTGTTGCACACAATGCCTTAGGCTTGCAGTACGCAAAAGTTTTAGTCAGGAAATCGGGGTCCGTCTGCGGTATAGCGTGGAACCACCAACTAGATATTTAAGTCTGCTAAAGTTGACTGCTGCGCAGCGGTAGATCCAGAACCTCGGTGGGGGAGGGGGGAGAGGGAATTCCCATTTATAAACTGACTCCTGGATCCGCCACTGCTCCATCGCGGCCGCTATGGATCACTGAGTCTTTGCCATAGAGAAACTCCAATCCCAACTTGCAGATCGCAAAACTTGTGGGAAGTTTTCCGCAGCTATGCTTGGCTTCCTTTAACACCGATGCGGACTTCAACAGCAAACAGTGCAGATCCCAGTATCCCAGGTTGACACGCATGGCTGAATTCGCAGGTGCTTAATACAACCTTTATGTGCCGAAGTGCCTCTGCTGTTGTATTTAAACGTTCCCTTTTATCCCTACAGGTTACCCAATAGACCATAACGCCTCTTCAGAAGCGTCTGGTAAGTAACTGCAGTTCCCCAATAACTACCTGCCGAAGCAGTGTGCAGCCACATTGTGTCCGTGGCCATAAGCAGCGCAAATGCCTTGCCAGTTTCAGTATTACTTGGCGAACTTCACGTACACTGTTTTCAGCTTCTGCGAGGAAAAACATTGAAGCGTCCGTCGAACTGTCAACGCCGCTCCATAAGATAGTGCCAAGAAAGGGTAAGACTAGCAGCGAGCTAGTTAAAAAAAAGTGATAGTCGACGTACGGCCTGCAGGAGTCTCCTTCAATACCAATCCCGTGGTCTGCATCATCGTCGGTCCCGCCGAAGGGAAGCAGGTATATCCGAGAAGGGGATGCACTCATTTCGTTTTCGCCGATGAAGACACTAGGGCTAAAGGACTTCCTTCGAGAGGTGTACATTCTCTTCACACGTCTACAAGAGGGCCTTTTCTTCTTCTTCTTGTGGCTTATATAATATCTTCCCAGGAACGTCGTGGGAGACGTTTCTCGAGATGCGACGCAGCCTGTCTCCCTATGGCGTGATGTTCCTTTTGTCGATGGACGTGAGCAAAGACCTACGTTCTTGGGAATCACTCGATATCCTCGAGTTGTTCCTCAAGGACAGTGTGGAGTGGCTGCTTGAGTACCGCCTGCATGGGTACGCTCTCCTTGGCCTCAAGATTCCATCGGCTAAGTTCGCCAGTTTAGGGAACATCATGCAGGTGAGACTCGGCACCGACATGTATACTGTGGTTCATTGCCACGTCCTTGCAGCTGTTTCACACTACGTTCTCGGAATACGGTCTTATGGTTGTACTTGGAATTTCCTTGCCCGATTATGATCCTGAGGATACCATAGCGACGGAAAGGTTAGCCACTGCGTTAAGGTAAGCATGGCGAGTGAACTGTTCCCCTGCGCGACCTGCAACTTGCATGTTCATTCCAGAAATGCCGATATGGTAATCTTCGAAACGCATACGGCCGACACGTCTTCTCCCTGCAAATTTACTTTCCCGTCATCACTGGAAGATGTGACAGATTCTTCAACGGCGATAGTAAGTGCATATACAGGGTGTCTCAGTTAAATCCCCGGGCTAAATAATTCACGAACCGATGCACCAGTCGAAGAACGTTCTTTTTTTACAGGTATCTGTCCGATACCGCCTACAACCTGCTTACCAAACCTGCTACAAACATTTTAATGCCGATGGCGCCCTGCTTTAGAAGTCATGTTTCATCTCACGAAACTCATTTGAATTTTTATTTAAATAATGAGCGCCTCCCACTCATTCACAACGGTGCGCAGCTTGTAGGTGGTATCGGACACATATTTGTAAAACAGAAAGTTCGTCGATTGGTGCACCGGTTCGCGAATTATTTAACCCGGGGTTTTAACTGAGACACCTGGTATACCAGCCGCGCTGGTACACCTGCAAATCACCACTGGCGTCTTGCAGCTGACAGCCGCATCGTGGATGAAAGCGTTCGAAGGCACCAATTCTCAACTGTGCTTCTCTGTCGGTCTCCACGTGTTCCTGTACGAACTGTCCGCGTCTGAAGAATGTCGTACCAAGAAACTTGGCTCCTACGACCAGGTAGGAAGGAGACATATTGCTTTCCTCGGCCCATTGTGGCTGCTGACGAAGGGCATACAGGGGGACTAAACAACCTTTGACACCTCTGTAGCACCTCTTGAAGCTTAGCGAAGTCACCCAATTCAGCTGAACGTTCTCTTTTCGCTCTGCACTTGATCAAAAAATTTCCTCGGTCAAAACTCTCCCGTGTAAATGGTCATCCATAGACTTGTTCCTGGATCCTTTAAGTTCCACTCCAGGCTTTAAAGAAAAGCTACTTCCTTTAGATCGTATTATAAATAAAGCTCGCTGAAGGACTCGTTACATCTGATGTCATGAAGCGCACAGCTTCCAGATCTCCGCTCTCCGCCTCACGTTCGAAGACTGTGCACAGCAACTGTGGCTGTGGGAACGGAAATCGACATTGATTGCCCATACTATGACGTAATACTTCTCAAAACTAGAGATTAATTTTTTTACTTCCGCGTGATAGAGAAATAATATGTTTGGGAAGAATGCAATGTGGTACACGTGGGTTGCAATGGCACATACTCGATGAGGTTCTGAAGACACGAGATCTGGTGGCCCTTCTCACTCGGTACGTGTGTGGCTTCTTTCTGTCTGTGCTATGTGCTGCGTGAGTGCTGTGATCCTTTCCCCCTTTAGATTTGCGTTGGCAGTCACCGAAGAGATGAGACGTTGGACAGACGCGTCCAATCGTCATATCAAGTGCACGGCGCATTTTCTGCCACCTATGACACTGAGTACAACGTCGGAATGAAGGTAAGAAGTTCCACACGGGACGTGCTCCAATAGGTCATTTGAAAAAGTTCCAGAGAGCAGCGCGCGCCCTGGCATGGCGTGCCGGCAATTGCTGTGCAGAACGACAGCGATTTGCAATAGTCTCCGGTCGTCGTCGTCGTCGTACTGGTGTATGCATCGTCGCTGTCGTTTTGCAGAGCATTTCCCGGCATGCCCAGCCAGGGCGCGCGCTGCTCCCTGGAACTTTTGCAAATTGCCTATAGACGCTTTTAGAAAGGTGCGCGCGCCACCAAGTGCGCGGCGCAAAACAGCACTGCTCCGTCGTCTGCTTCAGGTATGGTTTACTCCGGCCGTGAAACTGCCCATAGAAGCAAGCGCCGGTATGCGACCAGAGAATGTCACGTTGGGGGAGAGAAAAAAGGCAGTTGCTGACTTTCCACGACTGATGACGGGGCGGTGCTGTCTTCCGTTTTGCGCTTTTAGCATGGAAAGCTATGGGGCACGGAGTAAGAAGACGACTTGTCTTACTCCGTGACCCCGGCTGACTGTGCTGCCGCTGCGCACACCGGGACGGGAATGTTGTTGTTCTTCTTCTACCTCCATCTCTGGCCGTCTCGTAATGCTCTAAGGCCCTCTCAGTTCTCACGGGCCCTTGCGTGCCACAGGTGGCGCATGCTTTTGTAAAAAGGTCTATATAGCGCGATGCATAACTCTTGATATACGCCATACTACAAAGGTCTCGGCTGCGCTAGAGAAGTTCCCTGCGGCCTGCATAGCAGCGTACGCGGTCAACTATGACGCTAGGGACTGCAAGAATGACTCTTTCACAAGATTCTACACCATCGTTGACGCCTTGCGTAAGTTACAGGATGTCGGATGTAATATCTTACCGCATTTGCTTTGTATTTTATGCTTGGCTGCAATGGGTTTTCTCTGTGTCCGTAAAATGAAGGCCGGGTCTCTGTCGAAACTTTTTTAGGCATTGAGAGGACGTACAATCCCAGTAAGACTGTTCCAGAAACGACTTCGACGGTCACTGCGGGGGCCGCCTCAGCTTCCATCGAAACGGGCACACCACCCTCAGTAGAGGAAGCTTCTGCACAGACCCTGTCGCCTGTAGTTCAACAGAGTTCAACGATGCCTCCTGGTACGCCGTATGTATGGTTGAATCGAGCAGTCCTCTTACGCATGATTCAATATGTTGTGTGGAGCGACATATGTGTGTCGTCGTGCACAAAGGCCTGCAGGTGCATTTCTCCGTGTGGCAGAAGGATCGGTTAGAGGACCAGCAGTACCATTGCATAGGCACAGGAATGATGAAATATCTTATCAGTACTACTGAGGACCCATATGAACACCGTAGAGCGAAACCTCCCATAACGGACTCTCCCCAAATGCGAACTGCTGAATTTCTAGCGGCAAGCTTCAATGTTCTTATCTCATACCTGTCGTGCATGGAAGATGACCCCCCCCTTTTTTTTCCCCAGCAGATATGAGCCCTAGTCCCGTATTATTATAGAGGCGCAACTGTACCAGACGCTCTAAAAGTAATAGACGTCTCCCTGTTTGTAAACAAATGACTTCATAGTGTTCGACAGCGCCACTAATTTGATAGAGTTGAACTACGCTGGAAGCTAGGGGCGAACCAGCTCGCACACGAAAGCCACGGTCTTGAGGGGATTACGATGGTCCCTGAAAGGGACGCGACCTTACATCCTACTTTCTTTCAATAGGAGGCAGCCAACAAGTGCCCATTCGTTAAACCCAGCCCTCCCCTTCCAATTTGTTTCGGTTTCAGTCTGCCTACCAACGTCATGATGACGTTTCTCGGGTAGAGGTCTAGCTATTTTAGTCCTTCTGTGGACCAGACGCCATTAGCCCCTTTCCCGGACAAAATGCGCTCAAGTTCATGCGGCGTGGACTACTTGCAGTGCTGGGGGCTACATTTCAGGGCCAGGGAACTAAACTGAGATGTACTTGCAGTCCAATGGACTAGATGATTTGCTCCCCACTTTACTCATTTTCTTTTCTTAGACTGCAGTAGCTAACACAAAACATAGTTCCACAAGTACTCCATCACCGTATACACTCCTACCAGGTGAACCACAACAGAGCAACAGCTTGGTCTGTATTCTCTACGATGGCTTCGAAACCGCGGACATGTACCCCAGGCAGCACTGTGACTACCTCATCTTCACGGACGTTGTCTTCGATGAGGCTGGCTCTACCTTTGTTCCGCAATCAGACGGTATACACATTTGGTACATACGCCACTTGACCTTCGTTAGACCTGTCTACATGTCTTCGCAGATGAAGTGAGCTTCAAGACCTTCCTCGGCCTCCAAACACACGTTCAATTTCCGCTTTTGGCTGCTGTGAACGAGGCAGAAACGTTGGATGTCTACGTTCCCCAATGGGAAAACGACACATTCGCCGAAGCTTTCGCGATGGCCGCCGTCCGATGGCTTCGAAAAGTGGGACTCAATGGTCTCGCGTTTGTGGACATCTTTATCGGACCCGAAGATATGGACTCGTTTTTGGTCATGCTTGAGGTAAAATCGACTTCTGCCTTTGTTTTCTTACCGCAGAACTGTCATGGTATCTTCCTGTAGGGATTGAAGGCATCCTTTGTTCGCCAAGACCCTCCTCTTCTGCTCGTGTTTGGGGCGCACATAGCAGAGATCGAGGAGCTCGTGAACCGGGACAGCGCGCCCTTGCACCAGATTGCAAAGTACGTCAACGTTTAATCCATTTCAGCATCCGCGAGAAGAGATCATCTCTTAGGCATGGCCGTAACGTGGTCCTTCTGTATGATAATAGGATAACATACGTACGTTCTCAGTATGGTCGCTCGCACTTCTGATACCAATAGGGCGCTGAAGGCCTAGCTGTACTGTCCGCATAGAAAAATCTGGGATGTACGTACTTCAGGAGTAAATAAAGAAAAGGCATGTCCGGCACTTCAGAAGAACACGGTGTGCTTAAGTGGCTGTATTGTATGCTCACCGCATTTGCGAATTGGGGGTATGCGAATTGGGGGTAAAGACGTCCTCTTAGGAGGTTTAACCCCCAAACACGAGGTCCTGCATGTGCACCAGTGCACTTCTATACATATGTACGCTATCTAATCTGCCGGCTTTTTCAGGGCTGTGGACGTTATGATAATCGAAACTCACCACGCCAGGATCCAACATCAGTGCCACGTGGTGCCGCCTTCGCCCTTCACGGTAACGCACGAGGGCATTAGTGTCGCCATGGTACGGGGCTAGTACGTTGACTTGCCCTTGGGTTGATCATATCTCCTTTTCCAGGAGGGTGGCGTGGAAATTGCAAAGGCGCTTCGAAAGAGTACCACACAGCGGCCACCAACTATATGCGTGTCTGTCAGCATGGCCAAACTCAAGTTTTCCTTTGTGGACGAGAGCGGCAACTGTTCTAAGGAAGAGTGGATTGCGTACGACCAGGTACGTGGCGGTGCTCTGGTTAATTGCGCTGATCCTGAACAATATTATCTTGAACGCCTGATAGACGGGCACGTTTGAACTCCTTTACACAAGAGGACATCTAACAGAAACGGGTTGCATAACGTGACACACGGCTAAGGGGAATCTCCTTGTACGAAGCGGTCCTTTTGGGAAGCTAAGATCGGCTATCTCCTTTTCATCTGTAAAGGCGTATGGCGTAGCCTTGAACGAAGGGCAATACGACGACAATACTCTCGAACGAACGCTAGACCACGTTTTCAGTTTCCAAGTGCTCAAGTCTGCGTGCAGATATTGCAGTTGTAGTACGTGGTTCGAATTCATTGGTCGTATTAATGGTTATACTGCGTCGTACGTGTAGGTTGGTTCTAATGGAAATATCTAGAGCGCGACATCTTTGGGTATATTTTTCAAACGAAACACCAAAAGGAGCTCGCTCTTGCCGTGTGTTGCCGGCACGAACTCCTTTCGCGAAAGTGTCCTTTGCTACGGTAAAGGAGCCCTAATGGAAAGTAGTTCGAACGTGTCCGTGTGTCATGGGTATGGGGGCCAGTCACGCAAATGGCTTTAAAGGGCGTCTACGAAAAAGCGGACAACAGTAATCGCTGGGCATAGTCGCTATATCATATGTACTGGAGCTCTTTTGTCGGTGAAGGAATTCCTCCTTCGCTGAGAATATTTCTGCTAACGGTGTAGCCACACGTGAATCGTGTGAAAAAATCGTGTGAAAGTCATCAGGTCGCCGCACACATCAGGCGCTTTTCGCGTTAACATTTTGTGTCACGTACGCTTTTCAACTGTATGACACGGTCTTTCTTTTTTAGGCCTGTAATCTCGATGACGTCCCCCAGAACGAGACGGATGTGTACCTCGTAAGCAAGGATGACGTTCTGGCATTCGACAATGAACGTACCCTGCAGAAAAAGGTAATACTGCTCACAGATGGCGCGATGGTATATATCATGGGCGTTCCCATGATTTTTTCCAAAAAGGGGGGGGGGGCAAGAGTGCAAACCACCACCACCCTAACACATCTTTTTCTGGAGGCGGACGTTGCTCACTGTGTGGGTGTTCAGAGGTTCCTATCATGACGAAAATAATCATTACGGCCTATAAGTGACTAACGAGCACACTATCTTCGCAAGCGACTTTGCAGTTCCAAGGGGGGTACACACCCCTTGCCCCCCTCGCGTTACGCCCATGGTATATATACCGAAGCGACTCCTGCATCCGGTACATACGTATACGGTACATTCTCTGACGCAGTTTGGGAGAACAGTCAAATGATGGCGTGTTGAAATGCCTCCGCTTTAGTTTCGATCTTCTGATTTTGTTTCATACATAGTTTAACATTTTCCTACGCGTTTCCTAGGATGTTTGCAACGAAACTTACTACGGCCGGCAAACGCATGACATCATAAAAACATAGCGCCCGACATGTATCCGGTGCTGCGCGTCTGTCGCCCGCGGCAATCTCCGGAATCCGGGATGTATGTTACCTTGGCGCAGATTATTTGAGTATGACGTAATGATCATACGCGACATGAATGACGTGTACTGGGAATCTCTGTTGTCCCGCGTTTCTTTTTGCGCTGAACTCCCAAGGATGATCATACAGCGGCGTGGGGTTGGCTTTCTTGCCATAGGTCATGCTGTCTACTAGCAACGAACAACTTGTGTAACAAAAATGTCGTCGTTTGATGGTTCGTCTGTTTTGCGTGTACCTTTTTTTTAAATTCCGCGTTCACGCCGCGAAACAACTGTGGCCATGAGCGGCGTACAGACGGACAGATGGAGAGCTAGAGGACAGCAGTTAGGAGTGGGGAACAGGGGGGGTGTTAGTATGCGTCCTGGGCCGACTTCAGTGTGAACTGTGCTGACATTCATCCGGAAAGGCTGCCAGAAAACTCAGGGAGACCCTATTTGCTTGTCCCTGTCGTCTGCTTTGTTAAGCTCGGTAGGTCACGCCACACTTCTGTCACCGGTCAGGATCTTAAGCCGTGCGCAGCGGGAATACGTATTTAACGCGCTGTGGTGAAGATATGAATATTACGATCAGTATGTAATTCAGATAACAATCCACAAACCACATTCACCTTAAATCGCAGGTGAAAGATAGCATCGCGCTGGATCCACTTATCTGCGTTGCCGCTTATTACGTCGACTTGGAGGACAACACGGGCTTCTGCGACGTTCACAAAGTTCCATTTCGGCGTCTGGAAACGACGTGGAAGACGCTTCATAGAGTGGTGTAGAGTTACCTCAAGACATCGGGCAAGGCCTGTTATTGGTCCGCCCATTAATCGTGCCGCTAATATTTGGTCCAACACGTGACTGCTGTTCACGCTTTTATTTCTTAGATGTGCGTAAAATGATGCTTGCGAAAATGTCTATTCATCCACGCTCGTTATACAACGCTGATAATAAAAACATTTCGGAATAAATTATTTTCTTTGTAACGCCACGAACAACTGTTTGCTGCGCTTTTTTTTTCTTCCTCTAGTCGCTAGTCTCACTGCGTAAGGTTTACCCGTAATGTGGTCTGTCAACCTCAGTGTTGTACGTAGCGCCGTTACTAGTAGCGGCGCTACCGTATCCGTTACTTTTTTCGGTAGCGGAGTAGAGATCGCGCTACTTTTTTAAACTGGTAACGAAAGAAGTACTTCCGCTACAAATTTGCGGTAGCGCAACCTTTGAGCGCTACCGCTACTTTCCGAGCTGGGGTTCGCGACAACACGACTTCGACCTATCATCAAACCTCCACTCTGCCTGCCTTCGATCAAGCTGCCCGATATCACAACTCATTCTGGGGAGAGCGGGCAAATAGCCGAAAGGAGGGCACAGAGGCCGTTATCTTACAAAGAGAGTGTGTCCTCCACGTGTTCCCTATTTGGGATGAACCTTCTTGAAGATTTGGTGCATTGTCGGAGTTGTCTGCAAACTGACGTCACTCCATTCTGGAGCCGTCCTCGCTAGGTATGAGTCATGACATTCCACATGACATTGCACCACGTGCGCTTAGGTGCTTGACAGTTGCCATTTCTTATCCGCTGCAATGGAGGGACCATGGCCTGCTACAGTACAAAACAGTAGCGTGGTGTTCAGATGTCTACTATGCGCTTCGGTGGGAAAGCTTTATCTGTGCGTCAAAGAAGTCAACGTCCAATAAAGCACACCATGGTATGTTTACTAACTTCTCGTTCCGGGCAATCCGAGTTCTGTTGAGCCTTTTATCGGTAGACTTGCTTTGTGCTTTATTTGCTTTAGAGGAAGAGAAAAAGATATGCAGGATACCGAGTAGGCTTTAGTAAATCTGTAAAAAAACGGTTTTCAAAATTTTAGCCTTCAGGCAACCTACGTGTAACCTCCATTGGACGTCGATTTATTATTTTGAGATATTGTTTCATTTTATTATTTATTATTTTAAGACGTTTGAGGTACGTCATCAACGATACTGTTTCTTTCTTTCCTAAAAAGCGCATGAAGTATCGCGTTACTATTTACGGGTAACGGAAGCGGTATTCCGCTACTTTTAGGTACGTGTAACGCTATCGGGATTTCGTTACTTTTTGCTCAGGTAGCGCGTATCGGTAATTTTCCCTCTCCCTCGCGCGCCCCGCCCACCCGGAGCGCGCCAATGGGAGGACGCGTGGGCGGAGTCGACTTTCATTGCCATCTGGGGGCAGAGGTTCGAATATAGACGGAGACGTGCTTTTCGCGATGCTACGTCCACTGGGTCGTTCCATTCACCATGGCCCTGAGTTGGCCAGTGTTCCATAGATTGCGCTGCTCGATCTGTGAATCTAGGGACGCGCGTTCCTTGGGACCACGAAAATGGTCGGCGATAAGTACTGCGTCTGAGCGATGCTCGCGTTTGTCTGTTTGTTTGTTTTTGCTTTTAATGAACGTTTTATGATGGCTTGTTTTTGCTTTTAATAAACGCTTCATGATCGGCGTCTCTGAGCGATGCCCGCGTTTGTTTGTTTGTTTGTTTTTGCTTTTAATAAACGCTTCATGATCGGCGTCTCTGAGCGATGCCCGCGTTTGTTTGTTTGTTTGTTTTTGCTTTTAATAAACGCTTCATGATCGGCGTCTCTGAGCGATGCCCGCGTTTGTTTGTTTGTTTGTTTGTTTTTGCTTTTAATAAACGCTTCATGATCGGCGTCTCTGAGCGATGCCCGCGTTTGTTTGTTTGTTTGTTTTTGCTTTTAATGAACGTTTTATGATGGCTTGTTTTTGCTTTTAATAAACGCTTCACGATCGGCGTCCTTGGACAATGCCCGCGTTTGTTTGCTTTATTAAACATGTGGAACACGCGTTGTTAGAATGATCTTGATAAGACGTTCGCGGAATCGTTGCGCCCGTGTTTGGTTGATAGTAGGGCGTTCTTTGGCGTGTGCCTTCCCTGACAACAGTGTGACAACAGGGTTTCAGAGGACAGCCCTCAACCCCATGTACTGTTGTCATCGCCAACAAAAGCCTGTCCATGCAGTTCCTTGCAATAAATGTCATGTGTATTAATTTCGCAGCCCGATGTGGTCAGTTGCATGCGTCTCCTGGTTTCACATAGAAAGATGATGCGCGCCCAGTCGATTGACAGCGGTACGGTGCCACCAAAGTTTAATGAAAGAAACCACCAAAACAGTAGTTTTCTGTCGTCATTAGCCAGCATTACCCAACATACGCTCAGAAACGGCCTGGGCGTCTCGTCAAAGTCCTTCTGTAACAACGTGTGTCATCATGTTCAGTAAAAGGGGGAAAAGAACCAGAGTCTTCTGTCGGCATTACCTAAACGTACGCACAAAAACGGCACGGGCATGGAATCTTATCAAATTCCTTTAGTAACAACACGTACGTGTCGCATGGCGCAGTGAAGACATAAAGGGGGTATGAAAGAGAGAGGAAAAAAAAAACGCAGAGGGAAACAGTCCATAATGACGCATTGTCCCGCGAAACGACAAAAAAAAAAAAAAAAAAAAAAAGCGGGGCATACCTCTCACTGTTCGCGTCCGGTCCACAGCGCCTCGCACACGAATCGCATGACATGCTCAATAAAAGGGAAGGCACACGCCAAAGAACGCCCTACTATCACCCAAACACGGGCGCAACGATTCCGCGGGCGTCTTATCAAGATCATTCTAACAACGCGTGTTCCATATGCTTAATAAAGCAAACAAACGCGTGCATCGCCCAAGGATGCCGATCATGAAGCGTTTATTAAAAGCAAAAACAAGCCATCATAAAACGTTCATTAAAAGCAAAAACAAACAAACAAACGCGGGCATCGCGCCGATCATGAAGCGTTTACTAAAAGCAAAAACAAGCCATCATAAAACGTTCATTAAAAGCAAAAACAAACAAACAAACAAACGCGGGCATCGCTCAGAGACGCCGATCATGAAGCGTTTATTAAAAGCAAAAACAAGCCATCATAAAACGTTCATTAAAAGCAAAAACAAACAAACAAACAGACAAACGCGAGCATCGCTCAGACGCAGTACTTCGCCGACCATTTTCGTGGTCCCAAGGAACGCGCGTCCCTAGGTTCACACAGAGCTCTGGGTTCACAGATCGAGCAGCGCCATCTC
Organism: Ornithodoros turicata; assembly: GCF_037126465.1. Taxonomy (NCBI): domain Eukaryota; kingdom Metazoa; phylum Arthropoda; class Arachnida; order Ixodida; family Argasidae; genus Ornithodoros; species Ornithodoros turicata. The sequence goes on from NC_088203.1 coordinate 14,456,242, forward strand.
ATCGCGAAAAGCACGTCTCCGTCTACGTTCGAACCTCTGCCCCCAAATGGCAATGAAAGTCGACTCCGCCCACGCGTCCTCCCATTGGCGCGCTCCGGGTGGGCGGGGCGCGCGAGGGAGAGGGAAAATCCTAGGCCAGATCTCTAGAGAATAGTCGAGGAGTGCTTCAGAGCGTGAGTTTGGCTTTAGTTTGGCCATTCTGTGATCTTTCGCCGTCCGGAGGTGGGGATCCGTTGTGACGTCAGAGCAGTCATCGCTCCGCCCACTTAGCCGGAAAGAAAGGCCAGCCGCGGCGGCACGGGGGATTTCAAGGCTGTACCTGCGCTCCAAAATGGCGCAATGGGAGATATCAAGGCGGTAGCTCTGGTCTAATATGGTGCCACTGTGGCCTTGGCGCCGCGCCTCGTGTGCCGTCATATGACGTGCTCCCAATGGCCAAACACTCCTAATAAACGGCTCTGGAGTGCTCTTTACTGCAGCGCCGCCAGGTAGCACCTGTCCCACACAACCGCCACCACCGATTTTCAGGGGACGTCCCGAAATGGTCAATGTCTTCCGAAACTGACATAAATAGGATGTCTTCTAGATGTCCAGTTGCGATGTCCGGTGGGACAATAAAACCGTACACTCTTAACAAAAAAGGGAATAAAAGGGAAAAAGGGGATCCTTTTTTCTGGTGCCCTATTGATTGATTTATTTCGATTTTTCAAGGCGTCCCTAATGGTGCACCTTTTGGGGACTAAATGCATTGCCACAAAAGGTTAGTCGCTTTAGGGAGTAATGCACGGGTCTAAATTAATGTCACAGAGTGGGGACTACATTTCACGCTCTGTTCTAAGAGTACCAGGTACATAATACATGTGCATGAATGAAAATACTTTCCGAATTAAACCGTGGACCGTGATATATCCAGTGGTCTAAAATCATGCGGCATGCATAGGGCACAATTTCGTAAGAAAGAACTACTTTTTCCTCTGCGTGGAAAATTGCTAAGTTCGCAGCCTTGTTCCATCAAATTCACGAAGAACACATCTTTACGTCGACTGTTGCATTCAGGTTACCACCTCCAAAGTTCATTGATTATTTGTAGTCCTGGGGAGTTAATTACGGGTTAGGGAACTAAAATGGGGAGTAGTTGCAATCTAGGAGACTAGAAGCTGCTTGTCGGGACGTCAGGTAATGCCGCTGGCTGTAGACGACCTGCACCCCTACGTCATCGATAACGTTTCGCTGCCGCGCAAAGCATGCCGGTGGGCACTATCAGCCTATTAGCCGACGCGTTTTTCCGGTCTTCTCCTGTCGTCACATGTTTGTAAACAGAGATTCGACCCTCTGTTTACAAACATGTGACGACAGGAAAAGACCGGTTCGCGATTATATTTTGCTGTGGTGGGTAAGAAGTGGGAAAAACGCGTCAGCTAATAGGCTGATAAAGCTGATAGTGCCCACCGGCATGCTTTGCGCGGCAGCGAAACGTTATCGATGACGTAGGGGTGCAGGTCTTTTATTGGAGCCAATAGGAACAAGCGTAGGGCGGCGCCACTGTAAGATAATAATGAATGCACTAACAGCTGTAATTCAGAAAATTTAAGGACTCGTCATCACACAAGAATATCAGGGTTCTCTTACTTACTACTACTGCACACTAAATCTTGTGTTCTTCGGTGGTTCACCGGATGTACGCCATAGCATTCAATGCTGTATCCTCGCTTCTGTATGTGGCGCAGAACACGCCTGTGCCGTTGCTAAGAGACGAGCACTCACGCGAATGATGACGTCTTGTACTCTTTGGAGAAACCGAAATTATGATTAGCTTTTCCTGCCTTTTAAAATATATATATTGAAACCCGTAAAGTTGGGAAATTATATTGTGCTTATACTGGGGCGATATCGTCACAAGTTATCCCACTTTATCGTAGAATACGGTTACTTCCATCGATAGGAACCTGCATTCCAAGTTTTACAGCAAATACGACCGAGTATAGCAGACGCGTAGAAAGCCGGTACCGCGTTTACCGTAACTCACCCGGCTCTGACATCACCGCAGACCTCGCCGCCAGTGAGGTCACGCCAGAGGAGGTTACATGCTTACGACTATACCAATGGGAAAGGCCGTAGCTCTGGCTCCTCTAACGTCCCAGCATGACTTGTACGTGTGTTCGAAGGGATCTCGTCAAGTACGGCACGTAAACAAATAATTATTTCTTCTTCAGTACTCTGACATGCAGTTCAGTGCGTGCATGACGTAATGATAATCCACAACTGTCACAACCCCTTACATCCCACTCTTCTGGCCTGTTTTAAAAACCTGTCATCTAGTTCAGAGGACAAACGTCATAGTCTAGAAGAGATCAAGCCCAACTCGAGTAAGCAGGACATCCGTGCCACAAACAGCACAGTCTTGGGTAAGGCGACCGGATACAGGATGTCTCGTTGAGGTGTGAACGATCTTCCAAGTCCGCTATGAAGACTCATTTAAAACGCGGCACTCACAATATTCGTTCGGAAGAGGAGGCTCAAGAGAGAAACTCTACTATGGCAGCTTGGTGGACGATTCTGCTGACAGCGTTTCTTCTGGAGAAGACGTCGGCCCAAGGAATTCTAAGCGACGGTGAGCTCCTCTCTATACCTTTGATCTGGAGACGTAATGTTCGGAAGCGTAGTTCATTGGCGACACAAATGGAAGTAACGAAGCTGAGGTTCGAGTTTTACTATCGTTTTTTAAATGAAGATTACGAAGATTACGGGGCGGCGTATAATTATGCATGGGTCATGTCCGAATGCAATGCATACCGACAGACACCATTAGTTTATTCTGTTAATATTGATCCCGACTGGTGGTTAATACTATATCAACAGTGATTTTAGTTGCAGTGCGTTTTACTTACACGGAGAGAATGCACGCTACCTGAAATGTTAATCCGATTACTTGAAAACCGCTCCCAGCTGAGTCACTCTCTTCAAAGAATCGTTGGCCAGGCATTCGTGTTGCCGATCAATGTCCAGTGTCGCTCGGTATTTCAGTCGAACTGCGACGTCGTAGGTTCTTCGGTGGCTTGAAAACCGCGTTAACTGCTTCAGAAATTCTAAATGTCATGAATCGTTTTCGCCGGCACGCCTGCGCCCTTGCCTTTCTTGCTGTGGTGAGCAATGGATAAAAAGGGTCAGGAGTCTCTTATTGATTCTCCGATGGCTCTATATGACACAGATTATGTCTTTAACAAGTCTGTTTATTCGTGACCAACGTGTCGAGCTTGGAACTCTGTCGCTAAGAGTAGGCTCAGGGTCGTATTCTCAAAGGGACACTAAAGTACACAAATTTATCATCGCAGAATGAAAGGTGCCGTTACTTTGACACAAACACAGAAGGAACGGGATTCATGCCTTGCGTAGTGTGTGATTTATGAGCGAAAGAAACCGCAGTGTACTCTCCTTCCCAAGAAGGCCGACAGTGCTGAGCGGGCTCTCGTTGGCCTCCTCAAACGATTTGTCCAATCATCGCGGGAGATCATTTTGCGCGACCACTCCGAAGCCATTCCGTATTGTTGGCCTTCTCGAGAATGTGAGCGAGAGGAAAAAGCGTAAATTGCGTTGTTTTTATCGATCATTAGTCACGAACGAAGCAACTGACGAGTCCCGTTCCTTTTGTGTCAAAGTAACGGCATCTTTTATTCCGCAAGGAGAAATTTTTGCACGTACCGTGTCCCTTAATTCCAATGGAGAAAAGATGAGAGCGAGGTAGTCGATAACCGTTAAGAACACCGTGGTCGCCATTCTCCAGAATTTTGTTCTATAGGGGTTCGCCGTACACTGTAAGAAATAAAGGAGTAATTTTACTCCTTTTGCGGACTAAACGCCTTGCCACAAAAAATAGGCCCTTTAGGGAGTAAGTGAATGTCATAGAGTAGAGAGTACAGTAGAGTACAGAGTACAGTAGACAGTACTGGCATGGCGATGTTTGAGTTACAGACAGTACTGGCATGGCGATGTTTGAGTTACAGACATAGAGTACAGACTGCATTTCACGCTCTGTTAATTCGTGTGCATGCAAGAAAATAATTTGAAGCAAACAGTCAACCGTGATATATCGAGTGATATAAAATCTTGCGACATACATAGGGCACAATTTGCGAAGAAAAAAGCGTTAACTGTTTCGTACTCTGTGTGGGTGGAAAATTTCTAAGTTGGCTGAGTTATACAGCCTTATGCCATCAAATTGACCAGGGGCACACATATACGTAGACTGTTGCATTAGAAAGATCATTTGCGAAGTTCAGTGACGACTTGCAGTCCTGGGGAGTAAACGTCGGGGTTAGGGGACTAAAATGGGAAGTAATTGCTGTCTAGGAGACTAGAAGCTGCAATTACTCCCCATTTTACTCACTTTTTCGTTCGAGTGTGGTAGTGCTCCAAACGGGAGTGCTCATGGACGCTTCACTCATCAAAGTTATGTTGTTTGCGATCTTCCATCTTACAGATGAAGCTGCGTACTACAAGAAGACCAGCTACAAGCCTCAGGACGGCATCACAAAGACGTTGCGGAGTGAGCTGCCCGATCACGAGTTTATTCGAGTCGCCATAAAAGTGCCCATCAACGAGACCATACGGGGAGACAGGCTCCAGCAAGGAACGGTAGCAATCAAGAAAGGTGTCCTGGCGGGCCTCAGCGAGGTCACTCAACGGACAACCACCCAGACGAGAGGAGGGCGCCCGATCACGGTCATCTACCTGCAGTGGGGCAAAGTTACCGGCACCTTCCCCTTTCAAGCGGTCGTAAACGGCTTGCGATTCCTTGGAATGATTCGCGTGCGGTTCAACCCCGTCCAGGCAACCGCCGTGCTTAAGGACGGTTCCTTGGTGGAGTTCAAGCCGCCGATATTGAGGAACGGCCTCTCGGTGTCCGGGTCTCCGGCGCAGAGCGCCTTCCCTCGCGCGTATGAAAGTGTTACGGAGCTTGTGAAAGAAGCCAGTAGGTCTACGCTGTCGAAGTTCATCGATACTACGGCCAAGAATGCACTATGGACAGCGATCAGGTTGACGGAGAACGAGATTCCCTTGTGGGATTAGAGGTGCGCGGGCTCTGGGGGCCGCGATTTACACGTGCCAACTCTCAGGGATTGCAGGTGCTCTATATAGCTAGGGTTCCGTGTTTTCGGTTTTAATCGAAAAACACCGAATACAGAGGGACATTCCAGGAGCGGTGAGAGAGATGAATCGCTGCACATGCCCAGCAAGTGGTCGATGCAGATTAAAAAAAAAAAACATACAGAAATACGATGGTTGTGAAAAATGTCCGTTTACTTTTTCGTTAGCCGTAAAACGCCGCCGCAGCGAACAACGCCATTTTGAATGAGCGTCGTGCGGAAATTGCATTGTGATTTCTATTCACCGATAACTGTCGGGTAGACCATGTACACGCCAGGAAAAACATAGAAAGACGCCGATTTCGTGAAAATCAATTAACACCGAAAAACGTACGCCGAATCCGCCCACAAATAAAAACGGAAAACGCGGAACCCTATCTATAGCGTACGTCTTTCATTTCGCATGCGCAAGGCAGGAGCAGCTGAGCAAAACTAAGAGCTTTCGCTGCAGTTGTGTAATGGTGGTCTCAGTGCTTTATTAAAGTTGAAATGAAGACATTCTGGATTCTCTTTTAATGGAGTAATATTTCCCCATTGGAGACACGGGGAAGACTACACAGGCTGTTCCTTCTGTGCAATTTAATTACTAGAACAACTACATAGATGAATGGATTATGAATTTATGACGATGTGGGAATTACTAGAAACGCTAACTTGAACGCGGAGGACACGACACGGCGTGAACACTTATTGGAGCAAATTTTTACGAGAACAAATGGATTCAAGCACAGTTTTTTTTCCCCTTCGGACTGTAACAAATTTGAAGCTCATGTCTAATAGTGTATTTGATTATGACAATTTTGGGCATGCAAGAGCTTGCTTTTGTTTACCGGGCATTCTATTCTTGTTTCGCGCCGTTTTCTTACTTGTATTGCTTGTGTATTACCTCTCCTGCATCATCTGCATGGGCCAAAGTTTGGCACGCAGTATCAATAAATAATAAATAAATAATAATAAAATGAGTACCTTGCATCTTCAAAGAAAGAGAGGGGGGGGGGGACGTCTGGCCTTCGTTTCAGTAAGAACTGCGTATTTTTCATTCGAAACCAAAGTTTCCTCTCTGCTTTCGTGCCGTCAGAAATGGGCTGAGCCAGACTTGTAACGCATGGTGAGTAATTGGGTTACTCGCAATCAACTTTTTCGAGTAATTTTGCGAGTAACCTATTAGCACGGTCCCTTGCTAGTTGTGCGAGCAAGTAATGGCTTGTCAGTTTTCATGGCTCGACCTGAGCCTCTCCTACCCACTTTGTATTCGACTATACAATAAGTGGAGCTCGTGCTTCGAACCAGAGCGCTTCAATTGTGAAGACCTCAAGGGTCAACGCCTTGAAAGGTGATGCACAGAGAGGTAGTTCAGAACACTGTGTTCATTCCACTTCGACACTGCCATGACGACAAGCTTCCTAATTTATCGCCATGGCTTCGGCTTCTCAGAAATGTTTATGGGGATGGAGAGAAAAGACGAAGGCACTGCGTGTTGTTTAAGCGCATAATGTGTTTACATAAAGAAAACCTCCTCTCCTGTTCAAAGGCGACGAACTGCAATCTCGGAAAGCGGATCAAAGTATGTGTAACTTCACGAACTTTAGTCAGCCATATGTCTTATTATTATCGAAAAACTAACGCGTTACTTGATTACAATTTGAGCAGAGTAATTTGTAGCTGTAAAAAATTACTGCCACCAGCGTAATGGTAAGGGTATGATCAATTACTTTTTCTCATTTTTTTTTTCAGTAACGCGTAGAAGTCTGCGCTGAGCTCAGCACTCTTGTGTGCAGACTGGCACGTACCTGGTCTTGGGTATTTGTCTTGCTCGCCATGCCAAATCCAGTGAATCTAAAATTGGGGACAGGAACGCGGAAATGATGCAGGAGTACTCTTTGAAAACTGTTCGGGAACTGCAAAGTTTAGTTGCACATCTATTATTTTTTAAATTTAGTGGACACGTGATACGTGTGATCTGATACTTGTGGCACTGCAAACTCAAAACAATCGCAGGAATGCGTGAAATTGATGGTCGACCAGACATTTGTACAGAGTTTTAACATTTATTTAGACAGGATGACAATGACCAATGTACACGTATTTACAAACACAAATGGATCGCTTTTCTGCATTTACAAAGTGGGGAAAATGGGGTCCATGGCAATGCCGCACTGGTTCCTATTCCGGATGATCCTCATGTAGCCAGCCTCGCCCCACCCGGTTCCCCAACTGTAAACGAAGAAAAAAATATATACACATATACACCACACCAATCGCATCTGCCTCTCGATGCGCAATATTTCTACGAAACATACCTGTTCTTCATAATCCAATAGGGCGTGCCATTCTCTTCACCGTAGCCAACAAAGAGCACAGCATGGTTCAGGCCACGAGGATTACAGTTGGGCTCGTAGTAGATACCTAAATCAGAGGAAACGCAGAACGTCCATACCAAATCGCTTTCGAGAACGATGAAGGATCGAACAGTATACGTACCACCCCTGTAGAACATGAAGGACCTCGGGCTGGCATTTATGGCAATGGAAACGGGACCCACGCGAGCGACGGCTTCCTGCAGGGCTGCTTCATTCTGTGGTGGAACCTTGACGAACCCACGGACGCGAACTTGCCTACTTTCCTCAGTGCCGCGGTATTGACACTGGAAGTTGGTCTAGATAAAAAGAACAGGACCCGCAACATGTCAGGTTGAACTATTCGCAAAGAGGAGCTCACGGCGCACGGGTACAGTACAATGAAGGTGACTTTATCCACGCGTCTCACATAAAATTAATTGTTAGACTCAATACGACGTCAGAGATTGCGCATTGTTGCCTTGTGTCTGGCAGCACTGCACCTCCAATATCGATTTCTGTCCCCCCGCCACAGTTAGGGTCGATTCACACGATCCAACTTTTTGCTGCAACCCGGTTCCCACTACAGTTGCGCGCAACCGAAGTTGCACCAAAGGGTCGCTTTCATACGACGGGCAGTGGTCACGGCCGTAGTGGTCACCGAGCTCGCCAGATGTCGCGAAAAAACACCATTGTCATCATTTTCGTCCAATTGCACTGCGACTTCCGCTCGTTACGACTTCAATCCCTTGTGAGTTTGATAATTTTGCATAATTTCCACTGGTCACTGATAATTTCATCGTCTCGCGTACCGCCGCTGCAATAACTGACACATCGAAGCCTTCCTGATTGGTCGCGCTTGCAAGGCGGAGCCGTGTGATTGACAGATTGCAGCAAAGTTGCATCGTGTGAATCGACCCTTACTGGCAGCCTTCCAGCGTGGGCAGGCGAGCAGAGAACGGGAAGGTCCGTCCCTGTTGCCAGGGGACAGACGCAGGAGCGTAATGTGACGTCATCTGCTCTCGAAGAATCCGAAACGATGAAGTTTCGCGGGTTCTTTCGAAAATTCCAGGAAGAGCGCAATGGCCACTCATATACGCGTGAAGATTTAGATCGAGGTTGATTTGTAATGAAAAAAAAAGCCACTGAGCCGTAGTGTCCCATAAGTTAAAAGGCCATGACGGATACGTTGCAGTCATCGACGTCAGAGACTTACCCTCATAGTGTAGGGATAGTTGCGTGCTGTGTCGAGACCACCGGCATCCATGACGTAACGGAATGCTCCAGCCATCTGACCTCCATTGCAGCCATTGCTCCCGTACCGCTGTGTGGCGCAGTCCAGCAGATTCTGCTCACTCAGAGGCACCAAGGAGCCCGTCTTCCGGAACATTTGACCTTCCAAAGCACCCGTCTAAAAATGCGAAGCGACGAGGAATGTCAAACACGTAATGGGTTGGGTGTACTCACAGCTCAAACAAATATGCCACACTCTGTGACAGAAATAACATGCGTTGAGCAAAATATGCTGCAATAAGTGCATTCATTATTTTAGATAGATAAGCAGTTGCCACACGGCTACAACACATAATAGCTCCCTTACTGCACTGAAGGCCCAGCAACCGCCACAGTTTCCCTGGTTCTTGACCGGAGTGACATAGCCCTGCTGCCTCCAGTCGACGAACCTAGGCGCATCACCTAACTGGGGCTCGAAGGTATTAGGCACCCCGCCAGTGGAAAGCATTTGACCACTTCCCCTGTAACCCGTGTACTCGTTGATTACTTCGTCCTGCGTCTGGAATGGAAGAAGGCGCAGTCGTCAAGAACGTGTTGGGAACTGTTGATTAATGACAGGACCCATCGCTCTTCTTACAACGACGGCCACGTGGCGCAGCGTATAAGCTAGGCCTTACGGTTAAGAGTCAGCGCTTACACATAGCGCTAAGAAATGGCAACAATCGTTGTAGCCATCGCGTCAGTAACAAGTACAGCCAGAGCTTGGGCATAAACGACAGATGGACAGGACGACAGATCTTGTATGCTGTTTGATCAGCCAAGCGTCTGTTTGAAAAGGCAGTCGGAGTCCCCGTTAGAAACGTGCACATTCGACGTTGCTGTCCTCTCCCCAACTGTCCATGTCCGTACGCCGCTCATAGCGACAGTTGCTTCGCGGCCCTAGCGCAAACAAACAAAAAAACATTCGACGTACCAGGTCAGCAAAATAGTTGATGCCTGTACTGTAGGAAATTGTGCCGTTTTTGAAGAGCTCGTCCGATGCCTTAACGAAGTCGAATGTCTGACGGAAGGTTCCCTCACGGCGAACAGCTTCGTCGGGCGATGAGTACGTCTTGTCTAGATGCAGAAAAAGCCGTGAGCACCGGTTGGGGGAAACACGAAACAACGTATAGGAGGAAGTACTTACTGTATAATTTACGGAAGAGATCCCATGCCTTGCCGTAGCTCCCGTAAAGATCAAACTGGTCCGAATATTCAGCAGGGTCGCCAAGAGAAGCTGCCAGCGCTCCCCGACAGACGATGGATAACAGGATAATCGCTGCGGGAATGAAGGAATGCATCATTTGACACAACTACAAAACAGCTATGAAGAAAGCGCACAAAACTATGCGGCATTCTGCCGTGAGATCCAGCACAAGAAAATCATACCCACCGATCATGGTTGCAGCAAAGTGTCCAAATGACGTGAGCTTCGGGCGAATTGGGCTTTTAAGTCACGGTGAGTGAGAAGGTTGCAACGCCCCCAACCGAGTGGAATTGACCCAGGGAAGTGTAGCTTGGGTGAACAACCTTCCTTTGACTCAACAGAAGGGGAACTGGTCTCCCCTAAATCCCCCCTCTTCCCCGACACTTCTCGGTGGACAAAACAGGTCACCGTGGGTTTTCTTTACATAAGGTCACGTCCCCCTCTACTGCGCCGTGGTATTCCGTTTCTTTTTGTCATGTCACAAGGGCCTTCTTTATCTCGAGTTCTTCCTGGCCAGCAGTTTTTGAGGGCACTTCTCGGACACCAACCCATTTGTCTCCTGTAGAGCCGTTGGACGTTCATCAACGGTCAAAAGACACGTGTACCTTTCATTTCCGAAGTTAGTGATTCTGAAGTACGTAATGCCGATAATAAGTCGTATCTGTGACATGTCGATCATGCTTGGTTGGGATCTTGCGTCGCATTTTCTCTGTTGCCACTTTGCGAAACAGGCAAAATTATGAACGGCAATAAGAAAAAGTAGCGCTGACTAAAATAAGTACAAGCCTAATCTAATAATGACGTTCCATTGCGTCGGTTGTTCTTTCATGCTTTAACAATGTTACGTAATGTTTCTTGGAGGAAAAGGCGCATTTTGGAAGCCGCCGATATTTCGGACGAATTCTTAGATTTATATTATAAATAGTTTACATAAACGTTTAGATGCTCTAGTAACGTTCTGGAAAAAAAAAATCCTTAGTCGCGTTGGCGGAAATAATGAAATAATGGTCCCGTGGGGTTCCGTGCCCCAAAATACAGGAGCGTCGTTGTGGACAGCCGCCCTCCTGATTTGTTGAAATTGGGAGACTTTTTTAAGTTACATTTGGATGTTAGCGAATAATCAAAGCTGCACGCCATTCAATGAGGAACATAATTCAAACACAAACATTTAGTCTTTGTGTTCCCATCTCTCACTCTCTTTTTTTTTTATTCAGCGAAGTACAGACAACGCGACAAGATTAGGAAGGGAATCTCCAGAGTGCTGCTACCTTCTGGGATCCGGACAAAATGTCCCCGGACAAAACGTCCCCGGACAAATGGTCCCCGGACAAAACGTCCCCGAGAATGTCCCCAGATGCCGTCCGGTTCCACAGCCGTTGGTACCTCAAATGTGACAAATGTTTTTCATGCTATCATGTGCAGGGTTGATTGATCAGCCAGATCTTAATCACCGATTTTAATCGCGATTTAAGTCATGAATATTAATCAAGATTTAAATCACCTTTCTTATGTTATGTTTGAATTCGAATAACATAAAACTGGAGACGCTGGGTAAGATGAGACTGAGCCTGGAAATGAACCACAGCCTGAAATATATTATACTTCAGTGACTTTTAGCGCAAACAGCGTCACGTGACCCCTTCAGTGGCTCTCCGGCACACTGGCAAACAATTTGGTTACACATGGCGGGTGGTCATTCCACGAGCGTAGAACTTTTCCAGTTATTTCTTTTTCCTAACTATTCGGTGTAATTCATAATATATAGTTTTCAAATAGATCTCCATTTGCATTAGCTAGTAACTGTTATCCGCACTGTTAGAAGTCTAGACGCCCTTCTTTGTATGTGCTCAAAAAGTGATTTCGCTACTACGAGGTGGCACACGGACGCCATGAGGTGAAGATCTGTCTTAGAAGACAAAAATCAACTCAGTGATTTAATCAATGTTCATCATATTTAAATGAAAAAAATCTGAATAATTTGATTTTCTAATTACGATTGTTTACAACCCTGATCATATGGAGGTTGCGCATCCTATAGGCCGTCAGGGCAATTTGACTTCTTATTTACGACGTACTGCTCTACGTGCGGTTGGGCCCATGTAGTTAAAGCTCCCTCTAAAGCCAGTCTGGGGACTCAAGCAATGAAGCATATGTCAAAAGTAGGAGCTTTCCAGTTATTGCGACAATGAGTATGGAACTGAACTAACCAAAGCATTTATTTACAATTATTTACGTCGCTAAACGAATCTCTCCAAAGTGAGGATGCTGGTCTAGGGACCCATACAATGGAGCATCTCTCAAAAGTAGGACCTTAGCAATTATTTACATTATTTACAGTTATTTCAATACCGAACGTCTCGGATTACTTCAGCTTCCGGACAACACCTCGTAGAAATTCTTCAATGTTTTTTTTTTTTTTCATTGTTGACGTACTGCCTGCAAAGGTTCCGCAGCCGTGCTTGCAGCTCCACGGTTGCTGGTTTCAGTGACGGCAGCTGGGAACATTTTGTCCGGGGACATTTTGTCCTACACCCCTACCTTCCTATTTATGAGACAGCCAGACTGGTTTTGCAGTTGTTCCCTCGTATTTGCTATGACGATGAACCGTGTGTTCAGCAAAATCGGAGTTGTAAATGCAATATGATACAATGAATGAGAGGGCATACAGCTTTTATTGTCTATAAACATCGACACAGACAAGATGCGGAGGGCAAATGTAAAACCCGTATCTGACCAACAGTAGAAAAATACTAGCATCAGTGCCGGATCCCAGGGGACGGGGTGATCTCACCCCTCCGAAAAAAAAAAAAAGAAGTCAGTTTATACATTGTATTTCCCTATCTCCCGTCTCCTGCTACGTGCTTCAAAAAAGGAACCGCCCCCCCCCCCCCAAACAGAGGGTCTGGATCCGCCCCTGTCTAGCATCCAGTGAACGATATGGCTAGTGAACTAGTGCAGCGAATGATATCGATTTTATGTTACTCATTGAATGGCGTTAAAAAAAAGAGAGAGAGGGAGAGAGAACCTTTGTTTCCCCATTTCAACACCCCGGATTCCGCGGACCCCCACCAACCCAGGATTCCTAGGCAAATGCCTATTTTTTTCGCGTGGTTCTACTAGTGTCCTTTGGAGACAGGAGCACGAACTGGGGGGATCCGGACAAAATGTCCCCGGACAAAACGGCCCCGGACGAAAGGTCCCCGGACAAAATGTCCCCGGACGATATGTCCCCGGACAAAATGTCCCCGAAAATGTCCCCGGACAAAATGTCCCCGGCTGCCGTCCCTCACTGCGAAATTAAAGTTCCTGCTACATAGTCGTTGCTAGCTTCCGTGACAATAGATGTTTGTTTTCATTAGGGATGTGCCAACCGAATCCGCAAATCCACGAATCCTCGAGTCCTAGGCAGGGATTCGAGGTTCGCGAATCCGAATCTCAGTGCCCCAAACGACGAATCGAATCTTTCGAATCCACCAACCAGGTTTGTTTGTTTATTTTTCAAACTGGCGCCTCCGGGGTCCGCCGAAAGCCTCATTGTTTGTTTACATTGCTGTGAACTGAAAGAGCTCAGGCAGGAACTGTTACATTACAAGTTCAAAAGTAACCTGGTGTTGCTTTTGATTGTTGCTTAGTTTTATGCAAATAATCCACGCGAGAATTTATGCATTTCTTGTAGTCGACGAACAACATGTTAAATAACTTACTTTTAAGCAGAACTATATGAGTATATTTTCCTCTGAAGTCCGTGGAGAATGTGCGTCCTGGGCCGACTTCTCTTAAGGGGATTGCCTTTGTAGTGCCGTTGTTAGCTTCCATGACAATAAATGTTTGTTGTCGTGCTGTCCGTAGAAATTGTCCGTCGTGGGCTGACTTCTCTTAAGGGGGTTTAATTCCCGTTTTATTCGGCAGCCTCACTACTCCTTTGATATTCCCCGTGCCTCCCTGTTAGTGATGTACTGCTTTGTACGCACAATCTTCACGAAGTATGATGCTACCGAACAAGGAGGCAAATAAATCCCTTTGAGAGAAGTCTGCCCAGGACGCACACTATATCCACGGGGCAGCATGAAAACAGACATATATCGTCACGCAAGTTAGAAACGGCTATGTAACAAGAACTCAAATTTTAACTTTCATTTCGCAGTCAGCTGGGGACATTTTGTCCGGGGACATTTTCGGGGACATTTTGTCCGGGGACTTTTCATCCGGGGACATTTTGTCCGGGGACCTTTCATCCGGGGACGTTTTGTCCGGGGACATTTTGTCCTACACCCCGAACTGGGTGCTTGGGAACCTCAAGTATCGATTTGATAGCACAGAAATCATAAGGATCATGTAATTGTCATAATCTGCACGCCATTCAATGAGGAACATAAAAGCGATACCATTCGCTGCACCGGACGTGGATGCTAGTATTTTTTGTTGTTGGTCAGACACGGGTTTTACAATTGCCCCATGCGTCTTTTTTTTTTTTTTTGTGTAGATCTTCATAGACAATATATAAAAGCTGTACGCCTTTTCATTCATTGTTTCATTACTCTTACAACTCCGCTTCTACTGAAGATACGGTTAGTCGATGTCGAACAAACATCAACTTCATTTTGAGACGATGAATAGGGAGATAAGACACCCCGGATCTCGGACAATTGCTCCCCGGACAAAAAACCGTTGAAACGGGACAATCAATTCCTCACTGCCTCTTTCACCACACTTATATTGTGATTTTATTTCGCGTTTATGGCGCTCATATACTTGTCTTTTTTTATGTTAGCTGAACTTCATGTTTAGCTTTCTAAGTTCTTCAAATAGACCTGGAAATCCACCAGTGAAGAGGGTGAAGCAAGAGGTCGTCCACTTGCAGGCACGACTGAAGCGTCTTTGTCAGGACTACCTGCGTCCATGGTGGGGAGGGGAGCACAGTGCTTCCAGGGGGCAAAGCGTGCACCCACCTCACCTTCTTTCCTGGAGACGGACGCTGTGGATTGTGCGGGTGTTCACAGGTTCATATTATTATGACATGTGAGAGAAATCCTGACCAAAGAATAAAGAGTGCGCAATTTTCACAAGTGACCTCTCCCCCCTCCCGGTACGCCCATGCCTGCGTCACCAGGATCTTCCACGACAAAAGCCGTGGGGAGATGCATCCGCTTCTGAAGTCATTACGACGATGGAAATAAACACCATGTGGTGTCAAAAGCAGCACGTGTCTTTGAGAGCAGAGCTTTCTTTGTCCACGAAAAAGGTCTAGAGCTCGCAGGGAAGCAGAACTCGCAAGATGCGAAGGAAGCAGGCGAGATGGTGATGACGGACATCCATAATTAAGACGGAGAGACTTAGGGACACATAAACATGACACATGTGAGCGTGCCTGTGTCTCTCGGGAAGCTTGTTGTCGGCCAGGGACCATTTATTTTTTCGGAAACCGCACCGGGTATGCCATTTGTACGCAATTCAAAGAAGTAACAAATTACGTGCTATCTGCAAATTTGGTATCGCATTTTCGGCCATTATGTGCAAATTGACGTTTTTCATGTGAATTTTGAACCCTTGACGGCAACTGTAAAGAAACAGAGATTGATGATGAAGCAGCTCTCATGTGCACGTGCATATAGGTGCAAGCTGAAATATGAGACAAATTGAAAAAGTACCTGGAGGGTTATAATCTTTGTCTTATTACTGTGTTCTTGATTCCTTTGCTTCCAACATTTTCTTCGCTGTGGGCTGCACCCGCAGCTACTAGCAGCGGCGATTTCGTCAGCAACGACATGAGAATGAACAACGACCATAGGTCTCGGACAGACCTCCTTCGTCTGGTCCGTGTAAAACTCAATGCTCTCGATGAAGCAAAAGAAAGAAAGAAAGAAAGAAAGAAACAGTTCGATTAAATGATCTGGAACCATATAACAGACGTATTAATTTCTTAGGAATTTAAAAATTGTGAGCATTAACGTGAAACCAAAAGCGTGAGTATCGACACGGTTACTTATAGAAATCCGCATGTTTTTTACATAAAAATTCGAAGAGCACGGGACATCTTGGGTGCGCTTTATTGCTAGGAATTACCCCAAATCCTTACTGCTCGGTCATGGGGACAGATATTTTGCACCAAAGGACGAAACCAGCTGAAACAGAAACCAAAATCACCTGAAGCACATGCTATATTTCTCCGGTTAGGGGTCGCTAAGGTTGAATTCAATATGGCCGCTCCCTAATGTATTGCTCAGATTGTGCGGCTCCGCGAAAGCACAGCCTTTACATACAAAATGATGTCGCTTTTAACCAATTTGAAAGCAACACGATGCTTATTTTCTAAGCTTTCACTTTCCGATGCGGTATGCAGGAGTGCCGCAGCGGGAACGCACACACTTTCCGTTCCCACGTCGGGTCTTCAAAGTGGGAACACACGAAACAAGGAACTATGTGCTACACCGTCTACCCCGATGCATATCTCGCATAGGTTCAGACACAGGAAGCTACTAAGTTGGCCCGTTGACTACCTTCCGTTTGAGTGGTCGTATCCTGCCAAGCAGGATCGAATTCTGAACTCGGGTATGGAACCTTCACTATGAACATCTTTTCGTGCTGAGTTAGTCATTATGTTAAAACTGTTTCCCTCTTCGAAATAAACAAGGCGACCTTGTAGATGATATTGGACCTGTCGATCTCTCCCACCCACGGGACGGATTCGAACTATCAGAGGAGCTCAAAACGTGAGTACTTTGCACAAGAAGCTATATGAGGTGAGACATGGGTCTTAACGAACCGACTTTCGATGCAGTGCCCCGGAAGAGGTAAAACGGGTGTTTAGCCTTGAATTCGGCATCTTGGTAAGTTTATCTTGATGATGTGTAAATACTGTGCGCGGGTTAAATTCAGCAGTATGTAACTATATCACCATTGAGGACACTATATCACTTGTCTAACTTGTGATTTGTTATATACTTTGAGATAACAAAGTGTTTCAAAGTGTGTAAGCTCCTCTGAAACTCTTGCAAGATGCTGTTGTGGACACTGAACCAGGTGTTCTTGCACTGTCTGTAGATGACTTAAGAACTACTGTAACTGAAACACACACTTCATACTTTGTATCGTGATAATATGCACCCAGAGCACATTATTCTTTGTAGGAAATAGCTGTCTATGCAGATTTATTTCTAACTTTCACTAAATGGGTGCTTTGCAACAATCACCATACAGCAGTTGTAATATTCTTGCATAATTACCATGTAACACTTTTGACCATTATGGCAGTAAACGTAATGCACCACCTGTGCACCTGTGTAGCCTTCCACTAATGCTTCTTATCTTTTCTTTTTAAGCGAGATATCAGTAACGTAAAGCGAAAAGAATTTGTGAAACTCGTACAGAGGCATCCATACGATACGGATTCAATCGAATACAAAAGTAAGTTATTAGTCTTTTCTTGAATAAAATTTATCTGCTCTGTCTCATACTGCTCACTCGTGCTGTTCGCAGTTGCAAAGAGTACTTTTGCGATACGTTGCATGAAGATGATGTTTGCGGCAAAGCCAAAGGTTAGTCTGTGGAGCTTTTCACTTTCGTGCTTGCAAAAAGAGAGGATGCAGCTTGTTTGAGAGCCTGATGTTCCTTGTGGAAGTGTACTCAGATATTATCCTCAGCTGCCAGTGCGTACCACAGACTCAGAGTGCATAGGTGTACAGTGATCGAGAGCAAAAATGAACATTAACACAAATGAAAACAAAAAAAGAAGGAGTTGTTGATTTGTACTCATTTGTCTTTAAGTGCAGGTTGCTTCCCTAACTAGTTATTCCCTATTAGGTAAATTTAAAGGTGGCTGCATTCGGTCTTTCTCCTATGCTGTCTTGACTAAACGAAAAACTTTGCTGGGCCTATGCTCAGTCTCCTCTTTCATACCTGCACTTGTACAGTTTACATTGACCTGGTAAACTCTTGTTGACCCTCCTAACTTGGCCCCAGATCTCTGACGGAATGTGAGAACTGTTAGAAAAAATTGGCTGCCTCTTCCTACATTCTACAAAGGGCATTTAAATGCAATAGCTTTATAGGATCGTGTTCCCATCCTGATCATTGCAGCTATACTTCTTTCTTCTCTCTCTCCCCCTTCACAACTGTTAAGGACGTACCTACACGGCTATCGACGTTGTTGGGCCTATAGAGCTGTTTCTCTAAAGCGAGCAACCTGAAAATTTCCTCTAATGTAAACTCTGTAGTACAAAACGTTACATAAGTACTTGTTACCTTGGCTTTGAGAAGCTACCTGGCACAAAATTAATTTTGCCGGCTCAAATTTTAGAAGCGTAACTCCTCTGGCACCCGCTAAGGTGGCCCCTGCCTTGTTTGACTATTATATTCTCATATCTTTCGGAGACTGCTGCCATGTGCCACATCACACTCACTGTTACCTCCTCCTTTTCGGTGAGGTTCACCTTCTGTGGGTGTCATACTCTCCCCCAAGTGGCAGAAAATAATTGCACTAGATTCGCTGTTCTGTTTGTAACGGAAGAGCACCGTGGTTTACACGGAATTTCCATCTCACGGGGTACATCGGAATCGCATTAGGCGTGGGTGACACCTATATAATCTGCTGTCATTTTGCCCCTTTCTTTTCTTTCCTATGGAGAGGGGAACCTCTCGTTATATCAGCTGCAGACACATGTCAGCAATGACACATAAAGCTGTTAAAATGTAACTGTAATAATGTTTTCCACTCTCCAGTTTCATCCAACCCCCCCCCCCCCCCCCCCCCCCCACGTGCTTGCGCTTTTCGATGAGCCATTGTCGTCAGCCATGTGGAGGGTGAGGGAGTGCGTAAGGTCTTTGATCTGAGCTGTTAGGAGGGTGCTGCTAGAAAAATCTGCAGTCAGGACCTCATTGGAACCTTTCGCACGTTACAATGCGCATGTGCTCTTTTTTTATTTTCAGTCATTTACCTTTTTGTTTTTCATGTAGTTTTTTTTTGTAATTGCATAAACCGTATCTTATTATTAGGGCATATTGTCTGTATTTGCATATTGTGTTATTGTATTTATATGTGTATAGTGTCTATTTGCAGTGCATTGTATTGTATTTGTGTGCGCCAACATTAGGGTCGTCACGACCGTTCTTGGGCACCAATAAAACATTATTATTATTATTATTATAAAAAAAGAAAAAAAAAGAAAGACAACAACAACAACAAAGCACACCATTTCAGCGCAAGAACCTGAGGAAGAGCCTATGTGAAACAGTAGACAAGCGTAACAAGTGGCTCAAGATCCTCCGCCGGTGGGACTACAAGCGCTTCCGATTCGTCGCCCACCAGCTGCAGGTGACGTACACCCCTCGGCCCCTGTGCCGCATCCAGCCGAAGGTGACTAAGAAGGGAGACCTGCGGAGGCTGACGCGGGAATACTGCGACAAGGTGCGCCGAGAGAGGCTTACCGCCTACCACGAGAAACTCAAGGCCGTGCACGACGAGTTTGTCAAAGAGAAGGAAGCAACTGAGGAGTGGGTGAAGGAGGAGGAAGTGAGGTGGGAACTAACGGAAGACGAGCGCAAGTCCACGGAGCACGAGAGCGTGCTTAAGAACATTAAGCATACCATGTACTAGTGGTAGAATAAAGTAGTGTCAGTACGGAGCTCCACATCTGGTTTCTGCTTTCACACAGTCTTCATCCAAACCACAGCTAAACAAGCGTCGTTGCACACTACCCTACGATACTCAAGGATACTGTACTATGATACTGTACCGAAGGTTTCTGATAAAATTCGCAAGCACTTATCCATAGTTGGATTGTATGGCTAGTGCTTTCGGTTCCACGTCATCATTTTCAGTAACTTCCGAGTTTCAGTTCGGCAGAGCAATCATGCAACTGATTCGGGACAGACCTTGCTGATTGTGTTTCGTTGAGATCTCTCGTCACAAAATCATTTTCAAGTGTAAGCAAAAGCGTATCTCATGCAAAATATCTCCCAGCAGAGCATTGTCATTTTTGATATAACAAACAAAAACAAATGGCATATTCATCAGTTTTAGATTGCATATTGCAAAGTGAATTATAAATAACTTGCCACAAATTCAGCTGGAAACATTCGCACAGTGACTCCAAGCACCACAAAGAAGCACATGACAGTGTTTCTTTAGTTTTGGTGTGGGTGAGGACTGTTGCTTTGGGTAAGCCTGCCTTTCCCACTGAGATAAGTAAACTTGCTGAAGATAAAACCCTAAGATGATGTTTTTCTTCTTTTGTGCAGCTTAAGGCAGAAAAAGGAGAGACAAAATTTCTAGGCAGGTATGCTTTTTGTCTATAGAGTAGAAACTCTTTATAGTAAACTGGCCAGGGGATAACTTTACTATATCAGGTGCAGCTTGAAAGAGTCATAAATGGAGCGGGACAAGTAATTCAGAGACTGCAAAATGGCAAATTCGTCGGTGATTTGCTTACGTGTCAGTTCATTCCTGTCCACCAGTTGTGGCAGCAGCATCTTTTGATGCAGTGTCAACACTTTGTGTTTTCTGCCACAGTCCGTCATGTCCCAAACTTCACTTCACACACACAAAAAGAACACACGCGTCACATCATGTCACCAACTCGAGAACCGGGATACATATGCTGGCCGTGCAAAATTAGGCAGGAACGAGGAAGCTACCTCGCCTATGCTGCTACCCATTTCTGCCTTGCATTCAGTGGATGGATACTATTGGCCGTTCCCTTTCCAGTTGATCCCAGCATTGCAAAAAAAAAAGCGCCAAGCAACATCCCCAGCGTCAATGATACGACAAGATGGCAGGATCTGACGTACGGAAAGTCGCATTCTGAGTGTCCGTTCCTTACTATAAGCAGCATTCTAGAAGTTTTCTGTTTACTATATATCAGAAAAACAAATAACTGGGTCTATAGGAATTCAGTCGGGGCCGCAGTTTTCTTTTACTATAAACAGAGTTTCACTGCGCTCTGTTTGCCGCTCTTACGGAGTCACTATGGCACAATAACAAGACACCAGAAAAAAGTTTCTCACACAGTTTCTTTACTCGCTACTTATCTTACATGATGTGTTTACTGTACATAGATGACGGACAAACGGAGACGCCTCTCTCACAACCCGAACCGCGCCGGAGTCCTCCGCGGCGTCGCCGGGACACCTTCCTCGCAGTACCCCGGCGTCAAGATGCGCGAGGAGCGCACCGACGCCGCTGCCTGCTCCTCCTCGTCCTTCCTCCTCCGCAACTGCTGCTCCGCGAGCAACATCTCCGATTCCATCTGCGACACGTGGTCCCTCTGCGTCTTGTGCCGCGACCTGCCCGCCTCCCGCACGCTGTAGAACATCGGTCCCAGTTCGGCCAGCCAGTGTCCGTCGACCGACGTCACGCACTGCATGTACTCCTTCGTCGTCATCACCAGCTCGTGGTAGACGACGTAGTCCGGAGTGTAGCCCATCCCGAAGAGCGCGCTCGTCGGGTGCAGGTGGCACGGCATCCCTGTCCTGCAGTTGATGTACTCCCCGATCCCTTTCAGTCGGGCCGCCTGCAGGAAGAACGCGGAGCAGATGCACTTCCGGACCACGTCCCACTCGGTTCCGCAGGAGATCACTTTCATCTTCTGCTGGACCATGATGTCTTTCAGTTGCTGCCGAACTTCGCGGACTTTCCTCATGGACTTGATGTGGATGAAGTGCTCGTTGCACCAGGACGAAGAGTAGTGGTTGGTCTTCCACTGGATGTACACGTTGAGGTAGGTGAGGTGGTCGCTCTCGGGCACCTGGAACTTTTCGCGGGCGGCGTCGCTGTCTTCTTCGCGCCCTTTCGGGCGGTAGAAGATGCTCGGAACGGAGAGCATGGACACGATGGTGAGGATTTCCTCGCTGCAGCCCATATCGCAGGAGACGATCACCATCTTCGACAGCGGCGGGTCGAGCGGAAATTCCACCATGTGTCGGCCGAGCGGAGTCAGGCTTCCGACGTTGTCGAGGGCCCCCAGGATCCAGAGTTGGTACATCGAGTTCAGAATGTTGTCTTGCGGAGGCGGGTCCATGAAGTGGAACTGCAGCAAGTCCTGCACGCCGAGCGATTTCAAGAGCAGCACAACGTTTGCCAGGTTTGTTCTCTGAATTTCCGGTATGGTTGTCTTTAACAGGTCCTGCTTGTACTGGTGCTCCGTGTAGAGCCGGTAACAGGTTCCGGGACCTGTACGGCCCGCACGGCCCGAGCGCTGGTTCGCGTTGGCCTGGCTCACGGGGTAGATCTGCAGCGCGTCCATACCGATCCTGGGGTTGTAGACTTTAAGCTTGCAGTAGCCGCTGTCCACAACGAAAGAGATTCCGTCTACCGTCAGGGACGTCTCCGCAATGTTTGTTGCAACGATGCACTTGCGAACACCATCCGGAGCCTTCTGAAAGATCTTCGCTTGTAAGTCGCTCGGGAGTTGAGAGTAAATTGGCAGAATTGCCAGCTGTGGAGCGTTGTCGATTTCTCCGAGGCGTTCCGTGATCAGGTCGCATGTCACTTCAATATCTTCTTGCCCGGGCATAAATACCAGGATGTCTCCTATTGTTGGCTGCAGGTGTATCTGCAGGGACTGTTTGACTGCGGCATCCACGTAATCTTCGACGGGGTTCTTGCTGTAGAAGAGCTCGACGGGGAAAGTCCGTCCCGGAATGGTAAACACCGGCACGTTCCCGAAGAAGCTGGCAAACTTTGTGGCGTCCATGGTAGCAGACGTCACTATCAGTTTCAGGTCTTGCCTCCTGGCGACGACCTCTCTCAACAGACCGAAGAGAACTTCCGTGCTGAGCGACCGTTCGTGGGCCTCGTCCATGATTACGGCGCAGTAATTGTCCAGGTCCGACTCCCTCAGGGACTCCCGGAGCAAGATGCCGTCCGTCATGTACTTGATTATCGTTTTGTCCGAGGTGCAGTCCTCGAACCGAATCGAGTAGCCAACCTCCTCGCCCAGTCTGCGCCCCATCTCGTCCGAGACACGCTTGGCGACGGACATGGCCGCCACACGCCTCGGCTGCGTGCACCCGATCATGCCGTACTTGCTGTAGCCGTCCTCGTGCAGGTACTGCGTCAGCTGCGTCGTCTTTCCCGACCCGGTTTCGCCCACAATGATCACTATGCTGTTCTCGCGGATGACCCTCAACAGTTCTTGCCTGACGGCAAATGCGGGCAGGTACTGTCGCTGCTGCAGGATGTTCTTCCTCTTAGCAAACTCGCTCGATCCACCTTCGTTGCCCTTGATGTGGTCGGCAAACCGCTGGTCCGTCTTGTAGTCCGTCTCCTCTTTGTCGTCTCTCTCGTCTTCTTTGGCTTTCACGCCGAGAATCTTCCCGATGTTTGTTCCGGCAAGTTCCCACTCTTTCTTCTGCGCTTTTCTCCTCTCTTTCTGCTCGCGGTAGAACCTCACGACCGCA
Source organism: Ornithodoros turicata (assembly GCF_037126465.1). NCBI lineage: Eukaryota > Metazoa > Arthropoda > Arachnida > Ixodida > Argasidae > Ornithodoros > Ornithodoros turicata. Next base: position 14,479,596 of record NC_088203.1, read on the forward strand.
CTGCCTTTCCTCGAGACGATGGCCATGTCCGAAGTGGGATCTTTCACTGGCATCACGGGCTCGGGCTGCTTTGTAAAAACTATGCGTCCGTCCAGAAACGGCGGCACGATGTTGTGCACGAGCACATGCACCCTGGCCTCGTTCTCTTCTTCGAAGTCTTCGTTAACATCAACCTTGAGGACAACTCCGCTGGTGAGCATTCTGTTTGTCTCCCATTTTTCATTGTCCTTGTTAATCTGCCTCTGCTGAGCTGATACTTTTTTGATCTTTCGCTGCTCAAGTGCCTCTTCCTTCTTCTTCGTATACTCTTCAGGCACGGAAGAAAAAGGATTGTGTGTTTCGTCATACCCTTCGTCTATGCTGTACCACTCTCGGTCCAACCTTTGCTGTTCCACTTCCCAGTCTACCTTGAGTTCTTCGTCTGCCTCCCACGGGATTTTTTTGTCCCCTTCCGTTGTACTCCCAGGTGTCGCCTGTGTCCTGCGTCTGTCCGACGCCCAGGAGTTGTACTTGTACGCCGGCGTCGCGCGCGGCGTGTCCGTTGGGCGGCGGGACCTCCTGCCCGTCGACCGCGTGTCCGAAGGTGTCTCGCCTCGTGGGGTTGGTGTCGGTAAATCCCAGGATGACCTCTTTGAAGGCGTGTCGTCGTCGTCTTCCCAGTTTGACCGGGACGGCGTGTCCTTGGGACGAATGTTTGGTGTCGGCGGGTCCTTAAAACGGGACGGCGTGTCATCCCAGTCCCGACGTGACGAACGGTGCGACTTGCTGGACTCGCGACGATCATCTCTTTCGCGGTCTCTCCCTTCTTTTTCGCGGCGATCCTTTTTTGAATCCTTGGAGCTGGCGTACACCCCCCTGTTGTAGTGGTCCTTGTGGTCGCGTACTTTCTCGGCGTACTTGGTGTTTACACCGCCAGTGTGTGTCGGAGTTTCGATCCTGGGCTTTCTGTACTGCCTGCTCTGGTAGTTAGCTGAAGAATCGGGATCGTGGTCGTCTTCAGAATCTTCACGAGGTTTCTTGCTCACCTCTTGTTCTGCCTTCTGTTTTCGTTTAGCCGCAGCCAGGACATCGAGACCCAAGATCGATTTCCTCTCGGCGGGCGCTCTGAACTCATGGTCAGACTTCTTCTTTTTGATAAGACCACCTACTTCGTTCTCGACTCCTTCTAATCTGTGGATTGACTCAAAGTCACTCATTTCATGATATTTGTTTGCGAGTATTCGCGAAGAGATTGATGAAATATTCACGGAAACATGCTCAAAACTCAACGCGGTGACTGCGTTTTGTATCAGTATCAACAAAACTTCGTGCGACCATGTTGTTCAGCCTAGTTCTGATAACCGTATTTAAGTATATGCTAGAATTATTTAACGACTAGTTCAAGCGTAAATCATAATTTACAATAAAATAAGATTAAAAGCAAATCATTACCAGTATTATAGGGTTTAACTTAGATAATCTTCGGCAAGTATACAATAGAAAAAGTACGTATCTTACCGCAGACGGCGTTGCATGTGGAAACTTTGCATGAGTGCCGTGAACGCACATTAATTTTTTTCTAACTTATTCGGAATGTACTGCTGTGCAATGTCATTTTTGATTTGTGCAGATGAAAGTGTGCAGATACAAGACAACTATTTCTTTTCACGTTTCAACTAAATTTACGGGGGAGCTGTGATGGGACCGCCGTGTCGTGATGGGTCGTGTCGGCGTTGGAGGTGCATAATCAGCTGAGGTGGTGCTGTCAGTGACTGAACGATTGGGAATGTTATCCGTACCGTCTTTAGAGCGAACATTTGAAGCTCAATGTGGTGTGAATGCATTGACGATTCACCACTAAGCAGTGCAATGTTGCTCATGCTCAACAAATTGCCGCCCACCACGGTACTTACCACGACGTAAGCCGAGGCGACATAGGTCAGTCGCTAATGAAGTGTTTCTATGCAAGACCTCATGGGGTCTAAACTGCGAACCTTCCTGCCGTCCTTGTCATTATTAGCCAAGTAATGTTCCTGTAACGTAAACTTGCTTGCATTTCTTCCAGCATTGAACCATGGATGATATCAAGTTCAAGGAAGGCTTTCTGTGTCCTATATGTGTCAAGGACCTAAGAACGATTGCAGAACTGACTGCTCACTTTGACACTGCTCACTCTGCGGAGGATACAGATGTGCTTCAATCTTTGAAGGGATTTATCGGTAAGAGAAATCACAGCTTGTGCAGTGTCAACTGGATGACAACAATGATGAACTATTAAGGACGGGCAAAGCGCAAGCTGTTGAAAGAGAAAGATGGTGCAAAAGGAGACGACGACGAACTCGGGGCAACGTCGGAGCGGCTCGCACGTCTCAACTGGGAACCGCAAGGACTCGGTAGGGGGCGTTACCTATTCTGATTCTGTATGTCGTGTTTTTTTTGTCTCACACCGAGATTCTGTTGTCACCCTCTGCAGGCGTCACGCAAACACACACCGAGCACTTCCGCGAAATTCGATCGCATCGTGTCGACCTCTATGTTAGTCAAACAAATAAGCTGCTCCTCAGGCTGAAAAAGTTGATCACGAATGCTCCTAGCGATCCGGAAAAAAGGAAAGGTTAGTCTCTGATTACGCACCCGAAAGAAATTGACAGGAATACGGTCTGACTTCTCGTTCTTGATGCCGCGCAGAACACGAAAAATCTCTCGTCCCGTGGGTTGAAGATGGCGATGTAAGATTGTGTCCGGGTTGCGCCAAATCTTTCAACTTGTCCAGGCGGCGTCATCACTGCAGGCTCTGCGGCGGAATCATGTGCCAACTTTGTTCTCAGTTCATGGAGTTTGCTCTTGCAAGTGAGTGCTGTAGTTAATTTCTCAGTATTTTCTTTGTCAGTCATCTCGGCCGCTTTGAAAATGCAAATATACAAGCGTATACTACACTCCAAGCTGGTTTTGTGTGCAACAACGTTCTGCATTTTTCTTCCGCAGGAAAGCTTATTAACCTCACGGGCGGTAGTCCCATGCTAGTCCCGCAAGAGAAAACCCGCAGTCCCTTGGCAAGGCGCGGCAGCATTAGCAGCCTCGCTTCGGTGATGAGCCCTGCAGGTGACCCTCACCTGCGGCTCTGCAGGGATTGTCTAGCCCTCCTCAACCGCAGGGATCGGCAGATTGAGCAGAAAATGTCGCACCCCATTGTAGTGGAAATGTATAAGGTGCGGGGCTTTTTTCTATCTTGTTTCCGGTTACTTGCTTTTGCTATGTGCAGCCCAGTGAAATAGGTGTACCTTTTTGTAACTGCTAGAGTTCATAGATCGAGAAGTTACCTGTCAAAAAGAACTCTTTACAATTCAGTTACAGTGTGAAAAATATAACTGTGCTATTAACGTAGTTCTTCAGCCTGAAATGTAACTCTCAGTTATGGAGTTACTTAAAAGAAAGAACGAGTTACTTCCAAGTTACTTCGGACACAAAATAGCACTGCACAGGTTCACCTAGCGTGAGCAGCTGAGTTCGACGTTGAGTTGCCTGTGGAGGAGCGCAACACGCTTAGATCGTTTTCGTTTATGTCCAACAATTTGAACGCTCTCAGTGGCGTAGCCACGGGGGGGCTAGGGGGGGCTCGAGCCCCCCTACCTGCCCTACCGACCTACCGACCCACACCCTACCACGCCCTACCCCTACGCCCCACCTACCCACGCCCTACCTACCGACCCACACAAATCGTGCAAATCCCAGGAGAACACAATATATGGGGGGACCAGTGTGACGATCACAAAAGTTCTTGCAGTTCATGGTGTCTATCTAAGAAGCACTCTTGAATGGTTTTCAAAGTATGAGCTTTTCAAAATACTCCCAATCTCGTGAAACCACCTCATTGGTCATGACAGCCTATACATGTACACTCAAACTCCTTTATAGCGAACACCTTTTTAACGAAAATACCACTACAGCAAATTTTTTTTGTGGTCCCGCTGGAGCCTATAGGTCCAATAATGGACATCCTTTTTAACGAAAATACCTTTACTGCGATTTTTTTTTTTGCTGTCCCGTGAGTTTCGTTATAAAGGAGTTTGACTGTAATTGTATTGTGAACGTCCAAATCAACTATTTTCGTTCTTTTTTTTTTCATCCTCAGTTTGCAGTGTGCACAACTATGTGTGTGTTGTCGCACACAGGATCAGCGGCGGGGGGGGAGTTTTCGTATCGAGCCCCCCCCTACCTTGGAGGTCTGGCTATGCCACTGAACGCTTTACATCTTATTCCCTGTTGGCGCACAATGGTGCAGCTCCATTTCAATGGCAGCGGTTCTTACTTCGTGAATACAATACTGTCATTGATTGAATATCACGTTTTGTGGCATAAAATACCACGAAAGAACCGTAGAGAAAGCAAGAAAATCAAGAAAATATGTGGACGTGAGTGAAAAGCGAATTAAAGTAACTTGGAACTTAGCTTAAGTTCCTTTGGCAAAGTTACCTGAAAAAGAAACAAGTTCCTCAGAAAGTTACCACAGCGCAAAAGTAACGAGTTAAGTTACGAGTTACCAAAAAAAAGGAACTTAGTTACAGTAACGAGTTACCTCGAACTCTGCCAGAGATTAGTTAAGGTTTCATGTTTTCAGGTAAATTACCACCCCATCAGATACTGTAAATATATTTTTATTAATGCTGTATCAATTTGCATGAATCGCACACTCAGTTATTTGTGAGTATTTAATTTTGTGATTCCAGGGCTGTTTCCTCTATGCCGGGTAAACATCAAGCTCTACCGCCAGTACAATTTTTCGTGATTATTTAGCGGTCGCGAAATACACAGAAATTAATACAGCGTGAATAAAAATACATTTACAGCATTTGCCCCTTCGGTCTTAGTTTTGTCGCCATTATGTGAAAAACTGGTTCTTCCCAGAGTTACTTTCTGATTTTGCAACTCTATCACACCAAGGAAGGTTCAGTAGGCAGTGGCATCGTCCGCAACAGTCATGCACCTTAGATGTTAGCAGAGAATTGTACAATGGCCGTATGAGAGTATAAGTTGTTGAACTTAATCTGTACTGAAGAAACATACACATTTGCAGATATGTACATTGTAGATGCAATCCGGTGTGATAGTGATAAGAACTTCTTACGTTAACCTAAAAACGTCATATCTGGTAATAATGTAATGCCAACAAGAATGACGGCATGTTAACACTCCAAACAAGCACAGAAATCATTTCAGCCAGTACAGTTTTTTTTAAATGCAAGTGGTCGTCCCGCCTATTAAAGTGGACCATGCGAGTTGTGCAGGCATGCACGCATTAATGTATAAGTGCATTTTTAAATGAAAAATATTGTGTTTATTATATATTATAATTTTTTTGTATTAGTCATCCAATCAAGTCCCATTATTTCGTAATGCGTCTGAAACGGAAAAACTTTGAGGTGGATTTCTGTGCCCCTTTAAAAGTGCTGAAATCCTCAATTCAAACACACTGAATATAACTATGCCGCAAAGTGTTAGACTATCAACAACTTCTATTGGAGAACTTCCCATTCTTTTTTTATGTCACATTGACATTTTTATTTCCATTTTGAATCATTTGCTGTTCTTAGAATATTGTACATAAATAGGGTTTCCTCCAGTGAACAGCAAGCCCAAAAGAGTGTTTTATCGAACCTATACTAACACCTGAATACACACGTAGCGTCCGACTTTACACCAAATTGTAGACAAAAAAATCCATAAATATTTGCGTCCCCAGAATTTGTGAATGACGTTTAAGCAAAAGGAGTCGGATGCCTACTACTTATTCTTGCATCTCTCCCAACCACAGACAATGAAAGGCTTCATGGACGAAGCAGAAGGCCTGATCCCAGAGTACTGCAGGATGGTAGATTCTTTGCAGTAGGTTTGAACATCAACATCGGTAACTGCAGTGATGATTTAAGGGTGACTCAGTACGACACATTTCACTGCAGGGAAGGTCAGTCAGATTACACACTGGAGGAAGTGCAGAGCTTGCGGGTGAAGCTCACAAAGATTGCTGAAAATGTGGACCTCATCAGGTACGTCAAGACTGTTTTTATGTACTATCGTTAGAGCCTGAAGTTTCATGGTTTAACCCGGTTCTTCCCCGAATTGAAGGTTGCCTCTTTAGGGTGATACCTTATCCTTGCCCAGCAAATTACCCTCACTGAGACGTCTGTAGGAATGCACACTAGCTTGTCTGGCAGCAAAGGCAGTTACATCACCATTTGTACTGAACAAATTCAGTTAGTTTGAGTAATGGGGCCCAGATTTTTCCCCAAATTTTTTTTCACCCGAATTTGCACGAATTTAGAGCACGCGTTTATTTACCCCATTGTTACTTCCGGAATTTAGAAAAAATAGTTCCCGAAAACTTCAGGCTCTAACTTTCCTTCGTGACTCTTGTTTTCAGGGGTAGAAGACGATTTTATTGGTTTAATCGGAAAAACACGAGGGTCTAATTATGCTGGGATCTAGAGATCTACAGAGATCCAGATCCTGGTGCGCTCTGCTTTCCCGTGAAGCTCACGGTTGTCGTCTCAACTCTCTAGCCGCAAGATCGGCATACTGGGCACCCAGGACGGAGGAGCAGATGGCAGCGGTCCGTCTCCGAGGGCGTTGCAACTTCAAGGATGCGTGAGGTTGGCCGCAAGCCACTTCCTGCGACAGAACATGCTCGGCCTCCCTGCGCCTCCGTCCAAGGAAGAGCTGGTCAGACTGCAGGGGGCACGCAGGGAACAGTTGCAGCAGCGTATTCAGCGTGAGAAAGCTGCTGCCGTGGAGGCACAGCAGCGGGTAAGCTGTACTTTCTCTACTCTGGAATGTAGAAGTAATATACAAGCAAGCCGGTGCATACGGAAAATATTGTATTTACTCACATAATTTCTGCACTTTTTCTGCCCCAAGAAAGTCTGAAAAGTTGGGGGTGCGCAAATTGTGCGGGAACGTTCATAACGATACTCAAACGACGCATACTTTCAAAATTTTAGTATGCGGGTCGTAGTAGCAGGGTGTCTACCAACCTGCGAAACAGAGGAATTATCGGGGAATTTTGATGCGACTGGAAAAGTCAGGGGACTGTCAGGGGATTTGCCAAAAAGGCAGCAAACGCAAATGAGTTCTTGATGGCACCTCGTGAGTCTGGTGTGGCATCTGCGTCCACTAGTGAGATGTACATGATGAATATCTGAAATTTGTTGTGAGGAATACATATGGAATATTTATAGAACATATTTAGAGCCTGAAGTTTTAGGGTTTTACCCGATTCTTCCCCGAATTTGCACTCCTAATTGAAGGTTCACCCTGTAGGGTGAAACCCGATTTTTACCCGGCAAATTCCCTCTACTGGGATGTCAGTAGGAATGCATTAACTTGCTTTTTTGCAGCAAATGCAGTTACATCACCGTTTGTACCAAACCAGTACAGTTAGTTTGAGTAACTGAACCCGATTTCTCCCCGAATTTAACATACCGTCTGTTTTTTTTTCACCCAAATTTGCATGAATTTAGTGCACACGTTTATTTACCCAATTTTTACCCCCCGAAATTTAAAAAGAAAAATTTCACGAAAACTTCAGGCTCTAAACATATTACTGCATGAACAAAAACTTGACTACAGATATCATTGCACAGGTTGTATGCTCGTGCCTAATTGCTAACGGCACTGCTAGCCTAGTTCTTCATTGTGCCCACCTAAGTCACTGTCCTAGTCTGTTTGGAATGTTCAAATGTTGCATCTCAACATGGGACCATAATTAAAGGTCAGCGTGGACCAGATTGACAGTGTCCGCGTCCGCACGGCATTTGTGCATGTAAAAGCATGTTTTTGCCTACGACCTACTAGATTATAGCGACCTTGTTGTAATCGGCAACCCCTATGGGGAGCCCGTCCGCACGATCCGCCAGGGGCACTACTCAATGGCCCGCAAGATCTATGTCATGGTTGGACAATGGAAATTTGAACTTTGAACGCGCAGAAGCGGACGTACGATTATCGTAGCAGGCGACAGCAACAGCTCCTACGAAAACGTGTACGTAGAATGATGATGATAATCAACTTTTGAAAGAAGTGTCTCTCGTGGGACATCCACCGCTTGTGCAAAAATACTAAGGTAAGCTGAAGTACAAAGTATCGCAGAAATTGAGGAAGCAATAACTGGGCCGATGAGTGGCACTACCGCTGGCCTCCAAATGTGGAGCTGGGAAGGGGAGCCTATGACATGGTCGTTATAATATAGTAGGTCGTGGTGTCACCATGGTTAACCCTAAAACACGAGGTGCTAATCACGTAGCACGTTCTCCGTTTAGCAGTCCAACCATGCTCCGCCGAGCATCCAGAAATTGCCGCTAAAGCCGACCCACACGGCGGACCGCAGTACGAGTCCCTCCACCTCGACGCCTGTCACAGACAGCGGATGGAGTCCCGCCAATGTGGTGTCAGCTCGACAGGGCTCCACTGCATCGGCAGCGGAAGACCCCATGGTGCAGCAGATGAACATCATCCGTGGCTACATTCAACAGGCGAGAGCGGCGCGGCGCATGGATGAGGTGGCCATGCTGGAAGCGAACCTCAAAGAACTGAAGCAGGAGTACCTGCGCATGACCATGAAAGAGACGTAGTAGCTAGACGTAGAGAGGAAATTATTATGTGAATAAGATTGAACATATACGGGGCCCTGTGTTTTCAGTTGTTACGTTTTTTGAAAATCAGGGGGGTAAAAATTGGATTTTAGTTCGGAACCCGTAAAAAGGTAGAATAGGGCGATATTGGGTGGAAAAGCAGATTTTCGGGTGGGAAATTAAAAACGAAGTGCTTCTCGCATTTGAGATTAACATGAGGTGCGGAGCAGTTGTGCTGAGTGTCCAGTGCTTAGCATTCTTCAGTGCCCATATTGCTGGCTGAATATGTACTTTGCCAAGTTAATTAAGATGATGACGCAAGTTGAAGGTAACAACGGGTTTTTCAGGGTTTTGCTCAAAAACACAGGGCCCTAAACATATACTGGTTGTAGATACGGCTGCCAGGCGGTCTGTGCTTTCTGTTCCTTCAGTTAGTTATCTCATGCGTTGGACACATTATACAAATCTGAACTTTAGTAAGTCTCGTGTTCATGAAACAACAAGTTGAAGAAGTTGAAAGATGAGAAAGTAGTACGTATAGCATCGGGGAAGGTAAATATAATTCATCACGTAAAATTCCAAACCTGTGCACCTTACACTGTAAGCAAGCAGGAATGTGGTACAAGAATCTTGGAGCAACACTCAGTGTTATGCTAAAAGTGTCGCAGACAGAATACTTGCAGCTTAAATAGTGTACAGACCAGCTAGGAGAGAGTGTATGTATGTGAGAGTGTGTGTGTTAGTCAGATTTTCACATTAAATGTTAAACTTGGACATTTAAACGACGACTGAAGCATAAGTGCTCTCTGTGAGGAGTACCTGTGGACCTGCACATGTGCCGAGGCCCATTTTGTGTACGTGCGGAGTGAAAGCGGGATAATGACTGCCCCACGTACTGAGACGTAGGTTTAAATTGATTATAAACAGATTATTGCAGTTTGCATTGTTTTTTCTTTTATCAGGTTAGAGATGTGACCTGCAAGTTCGCGTAACGTAGACGATATGCCGCAGAGCTTAATGGTCCGCAATGCTGAATAGCTCGACGTATCCCGTAATTTGCTGTGTGGAGTTATCACAGAATTTGTTTGTCCACCAAAGCGTAACTTTAGGGAAATGCTGAGTATAATTCCCACGTGCTTTGCCTGTGTTGGCCATCAAATTTTTATTCTTGTGCATTGTGTCGCTGAATGATGTTTTCTGAGGAAAAAAAGTGGTGCTCTTGTATGTACAGGTCAAGAGGAGCCCATATATTTATATATTTTGTGTTTGGCATTTTGAACAAAATATGTGTTACCCTTGCAAGAAATTGCCTGTCGCTTAACAGCCTCTTGTAAATGAAACAGCCCTGCCGTAAAAGTGTGTTGCGATGTCTTAATGTTAAGCCTGCTTTATTAATGCACATAACGGCATCAATTCTGCTCCCATTGTACTGTGTCGCTTGTGCAAGGTACAACCAAAAGAGTAATGAAAAGAAAGTATTTTGTACAAGGTCACATTCCATTTGTTACGGTGTTGTGCAAGCATTTTACAAATCTACAATTGTTCCCTCCTTTCTGAATCAGTACAATATAGTCAACTGTTTTCCAAGCAATGTTTCAGCCACCCGTTTAATCCACAAGCCACTAATGGAGGCCAAAAATGGAGCGTTCTCATGCTCCGCTTTTATTACAGTGAGATCTCGTTAATGTGAATTCGTTACAGTAGACTCGTTAATTCAAACTCGAGGGGACCAACAGATTTTTGTTTGAATTGTCACAGGTTTGAATTACCAGAAATTCACCTAGATACAGGTTCACAAGACAAAATTAAATTATGGTTCATCAGATAAGTACTTTTTTAATCTTTCCTCTATAATAAGCCTGACTGTAAGTAGGGACACACATAAAATGTTAGTAGAAGGCTCGTTATCAAGTTCATTAGTTCAAGCCTACAAACAGGCAGGCATATATACAGGGTGTCTCAGTTAAATCCCCGGTCTAAATAATTCGCGAACGGGTGCCACCAATCGACAAACTTTCTTTTTTTACAAGTATCTGTCCGATACCACCTACAAGCTGCATGCCGTGTGAATGAGTGGGAGGCGCTCATTATTTAAATAAAAATTCAAACGAGTTTCATAAAAAAATAACCTCTAAAGCAGGGCACTGTTGGCATTAAAATGGGTGCTACATACCACCTTTGGGACCTTCAGGGGACACCTTGTAGAGAAAAATCTGCCACCGAAGAGGGTCATTTGTTGCAGTAATTAATTGGTTTCAGTTTGCATATTTTTCGCGCGTGTGGTCTCTGTGAAGTCCAAAAGGACTCTCTTCCACTCCCTTATCCACCGATGAATTATGTCCTTACACCAATGAATTACGTCCTTTTGCGCTTCACCGCGACCAGCCGCGACAAAATATGTAAACCGAAGCCAATTAAATACTGCAGCAAATGACCTGCTTCGGCGGCACATTTTTCTCTAAAAGGTGTCCACTGAAGGTCCCAAAAGGGGTAGTACCCATTCTAATGCCGAAAGCTCCTTGTTTCAGAAGTTGTTTTTCATGAAACTCATTTGAATTTTTATTTAAATAATGAGCGCCTCCCACTCATTCACACGGTGCGCAGCTTGTAGGTGGCATCGGGCAGATAGTTGTAAAAAATAAAGTCCTTCGATTGGTGCACCCGTTCGCGAATTATTTAGCCCAGGGATTTAACTGCGACACCCGGTATATATATTAAAAAAATTATCTATGGCAGGAAGCTAAGTCAGTACTTTGTGTCCTCAAAACAAAATTTTCAATGCCAGCCAAAGCAAGCAGTTCCTTATGAGACTGCTTAGCAGACAGATACAGACGTGCATAAGCCGTTTTGTGCCAGTAGGAGGATTTTACGAGGCAACGAAAAAACATGAACTAAGCGATGTCCGAATTAAGCAACTATTCAATACATTGAAAACATGTGAATTAGAGAAGAATTTGAAAAAAATCTTTGAATTATCAGAGTTTCTCAACCAATGGGAGTTTACTGTAATTTTGATGGTTTGTTACAGACTCGTCAATGCCGCAATGCTCACCGTAATTTTACGCATATTATTAGCCATGTCTTGTGTGAGATTTTTTTTCTTCTCACGGGCGCTCTGCGGCTTATCTGATGACTGGTATTTTCCCCAGTACGCCGGTTTTAACGAAAGGGGCCGACAGTGTCTCTGGAACAGCACTGCCCTGCCAATGCACAAATGGACCCCGATGTTTTAGGGTTAAACGCGATTTTTCCCCGAATTTGCGCCCCGAATTGAGGTTCACCTATCTAGGGTTAAACCCGATTTCTACCTGCAAAACTGCACCTAGGCTAGGCACCTCAAGGCATCGACATACTAGTTTCTCACAAAATATGAGACTGCCCCTTACTTCTGGATAAACGGTACAGTGAACGTTTATTCTACAATAATGCCCGATTTCTCCCCGAACTCAGTCTGATGGTAATTTTTCTGCCCGAATTTGCATGAATTTTCGGCATCAATTTATTGACCCGATTTCTACCCCCCGAATTTGGAAAAATATAAAACCCGAAAACTTCAGGGTCTATGCACGAACAATGCGTAACAGGCTTTAACGAAAGTGTTGACGGTGATTCATGTCTTCTGGAAGACCACCGACGAGGGCACAATCCGACCTTGGTAGAGCACTAGAACTGACCTTCTTTGTTGTACACCATGCTGATCCCGGAGTATGGACCCCAGGGTTTATGACCTTTCCATAAACCCAGGGTTTGGCGCACAAATCAGTCGCATTGTATCTCCTGCGGCTTATCTGCCCGAAAATTTTCAGAACGTTTCTAAAAACGGGTCCTGTGGCTTATCTCCGGTGCTGCTTATACATGTGAAATTACTGTAATTAATGGTCATCGTGCTTCACTCTCGATGCTAAGCAAACTCTGAGAGATTTTTTTTTGCAAAAGAGTGCAAGCTTGTATTTAATAGCCTTATTATTGATAACCGAAATGATGGACATTTGTTGCCAAAGCCCGTCACACAGCCTCGGAGGTGTCCAACTCGTAGTCGTACTCCCCGTTTTCTTCCTCGCCCCCCTCTTCGCTCTTCTCGCTTGATTCCTTCGGTGTTTCGTTGGACCAGACGGAGGTGTCGGATTTGGTGAGTTCACGTATGGCCATGGTGGCATAGCTTGAAGGTGGAAGTGAGAATTCAATTTTGAGGCCCCTCATTTTTGAGCTGCAGTCTTCATTTTCTGAAAGTGTGGGACCGGTGTTGTTATGATTAAATGGAGTACACAGTTTTCAATTCACAATATCCTTTTTTTTTTTTTGCTAATGTACACACTATGCATCTTGTGGAGAACTGTATCAGCCTGAAGTTTTAGGGGTTTATCCGATTCTTCCCTGAATTTGCACCCCGAATTGAAGGTTGCCTCTTTAGGGTGAAACCCAATTTTTGCCTGGCAAATTGCCCTCACTTGGATGTCTGTAGGAATGCACTAACTTACTTGTTTGGCAGCAAATGCAGTTACATCACCACTTGTACCAAACCACTACAGTAACTTTGAGTAACAGAGCCCGATTTCCCCCCGAATTTAGCCAACTGGAAGTTTTTGCACCTGAATTTGCATGAATTTAGTGCACACGTTTATTTACCTGATTTTTACCCCCCGAATTTGGAAAAAAATATTTCCCGAAAACTTCAGGCTCTATGTATCTTCAATTAGGTAGTATGTATCCATCCTGACCTATAGCAATTTCCAACCCTGCTAAAGCTCCAACTGATTTACTCGCGTATAAGATGCACACTTCTTACCCAAAAACGTCACTTTATTGAAGGGGTTCAATATGCGGGGGAAAATTCGAACCCAACACTTATGGGACACATAATTTACATTTTGTTCCGGGGTATCCGCGGCAGTGTCTCCGGAATCGAATGTCTCAATCTTGCTTCATAATCACGATTTATTCCGAGATATCCGCGGCAATCTCTCAAACCCAACGCCGCGATTCCGCCTCATTGGCGCGATTTATTCCGAGATTGCAGCGACATACGATATCCTTGGAATCGAACGTCGCGACTCTCCCATGGACTAAATACTCCACGATGTCTGTCGCATTCTTCATTCATCACTCCGGCGCTACATCTCTTTGATTGCGCCATACTACTGGCTGCGCGACCGCGGAGGGCTGTCTGTTGCTGCGCAAGACGATCTGGCTGTGCTTCTAATGTCGGGGTGCGTTTAACGTGCGGGGAACAAAAAAAAGTATCAGTATTTCGGCATGACATACCATCACCTTCTGGAAGGTTGTGTCCCTTGAGGATGTCGTAGTCACTCAACACGACTGGTTCCTCAATGGTAGAGTAACGTACTTCGGACCATGTCATGTCATGGGGAACGACAACTATGTGCCGGTAACAGCCACTCAGCGAATAGGACCTGTACTCAAAATGATTGTTTATAGTCAACATTTGTGTGACAACATTGTTTTGTTTTGTTTTACAAACAAAAGGCCCTTACTTATTCTTTGTCTTGAGGCTCTCTACTGTGAGACCTTCTTCGGCAAGGATTTCTTTGTACCAGTCCGCAACTAAAGCAGAGTTTTTTTTTTTAGCAAGGGAAGACAGCATATAGTGCACAAAACATATCCTTTGTGAATTCTAACCTTGTAAATTATCTTTTCAAAGTCAGTGCAACAAATGGGCTACTTCTGATTACTTATTATACCTGCATAATTATGAAGGTAACTGAGCAATAAATAATTAAAACACTCATACTTGGAATGTAACATATCCGAGATATTTTCATACTTGTATTTAATCTGGGAATGTTAACTGCACTACTTGCAAAAATTTGTTTTTAATCATGCAGATATTGAAAAGTCAACAGCGCCGTTGTTAGCCGAGGCACAATAAAATGTACAGGGGCAAACGCAACACTCCAGCCTCTGGCAACAGCGGTGCCTTCTCACCGACTGCCACTGTTTAATTACCGGCTTTGCGACACACATTTCAGTAAGGACCAGAAAGAGCTGCCTCACAACTGCCGGATAAGCACCAATGGTTGCCTAACACACTGTCCTTTAAACAGGCATTAACGCGCAGGAATTTCTTCCCGCGAAGTGAAAGGTGCCTTTACTTTGACGCAGACACAAAAGGAACAGGAATCCACGACTTACGCATTCCCTCTCCTCCTCGAGAAGGCCAACGATGCGGAGGGGGCTCCCATTGGTCTCCACAAATGATTTGTCCAATCGTGGCGTGATGCCATTTGAGGAGACCAATCAGAGGCCTCCCCAGAGTGTCGCATTTCTTGAGAAGGAGAGAGGAGAGAAACCATACATTGCAGTTTCTTTCGCTCATAAATCACGAACAACTCGACGGATGAATCTTGTTCCCAGAGCGTCAATCCGAACCGGAACAGAGACTGAAAACCTGAATTAACCGGAATTTTTAGCTGGAGCTGGACCGGAACTGAACCGATATAAAAACTTCGGTTACCAGTTTCCGGATACCGGTTCAATTCGGGTTGGTGTGGGGGTGATGCGGTCTGCCTGCCTTGATTGGTGCTCGGGGAAGGGGCGAAAGGGGGGTCCTGTTGGTCAAAAATCACAAACAAATGCATAAAGAACGTAACTAAGGGATCTTGTATCATTTTTAGTTGCTACCTATAATTTTTTAGCGTATCAGAACCTCGAACCGGTTCCATACCGGTTTACAGCCTCTGAACCGGTTAATCGAACCGATATATGTGAACTCCGTAGCTGAACCAACAAACCGAAAACAAACCGAAAAATGTTTCGGTTCGACGCTCTGCCCGTTCCTTTTGTGTTGGTGTCAAGGCAACGGTATCTTTTATTCCGCGAGGAGACTTTTTTTTTTCTCACTTTAGTGTCCCTTTAAAATGCGCGCACTTACTTTCGTTCTTTGGGAAGTTTACGTTGTAGCCTGGAAGTGGCAGGACAACTTCCTGTATTGAACACGACGAAATATCGGAGACCACAGACGGTGTGGCTTTCCGTTTGTCCATCACTTCTTCAGGCACTTCGAATATACCAGGATTGATGGATAGAAAAAGAGAAAGTATTCCACAAAGTTACCACCAATGACATACGCCAATGACATAAACATGACTTCGAGAATGTTAAGCGAAATGTGGCATGCAGTTAAGACCCTTCGTTTTCCGCGATT
Organism: Ornithodoros turicata; assembly: GCF_037126465.1. NCBI lineage: Eukaryota > Metazoa > Arthropoda > Arachnida > Ixodida > Argasidae > Ornithodoros > Ornithodoros turicata. The sequence continues at coordinate 14,495,361 of NC_088203.1, forward strand.
CCACGGAATTTGGAATTAATCCTTCGGAATCCTCCGTTTAGCAGAGATTTTCACGGAATCCTTTATTTTTAAGGGTGTGTGGATATTAGAGTTCCCAACTTCGAATCGAATATCAATCACTCGAAGTATCCGATTCGCAAATTGAAATACCCAATATTCAGACTTTCGGATAATTTGACTATTTGCCGAATACAAACGACACCTCGCCAAAAGTGGGCTTCACCTGACACTTCCCTGCATGAGGTGAAGCCGCCCTACAAAATTGAAGCCTGCTTTACGATATTGTTTATGCTGCAGGACAAAACAGACAGATTGTAGTTTAGCTTTGGATAACATTAGCGCAAATTTATTGTGTATGCTTCACCTGAGGAAGGGGCGGTGTCCCTCCCTTATGCAGTTTAGCGGTAGCAGTGGCGGATTTTGATTTGATATCTGGAAGGTTGCCTTCACGAAGTTAAGACTTTTACATAATGGCTACAGTCCAAGAACAAAAAGGGGTGTACTAAAAATGTAACTTCCCCGTGGCATATATTGTAAATTCCTTCCTATAAACTCTGTAGATGCTGAAAGATCTTTCAGCAGACAAATGATTTCAGGCGACAGACCGCATCAGATGAGAACACAAGATATCATGTATGTAATGCTGAGCCACAACAGTGCTTTGAATCTGTAATTTTATAACATATTTTTTTGTTCCCACATTATCCAAGAAAATAATTTGTCTCCCATTTTATGCAGCTGTTGGCTGCTCGCCGCGGAAAATCGCGGAATTTATGAGTCAGTGTCGCGGAATTTTGAATTTGCCGCAGCAGAAAACAGAGGGCCTTAGGCATGCTCAACAAGGTTATGCGATGTTTTCACGCGCTTAAGCATTCCAAAAACATTTTGGCAGTGTTTTAAATAAAGTTGTTGGCATTTTCAGCTGCTCCCTCATTATTATTACTGCAGAAATAGACTCTTGCATTTTTGGTGTTTTTTTACCCCTTGAATTACAGTTATGCAGTTCATAATTGTCAAAAAAAAGGACGTACGCCTCCTGTTTTCAACAAACCAGGGCAGAGAACAATGTCATTGGAAGTTATGGTTAGATTACAGGTGAAGTAACGGCCTTAGGTTTGCCGTCTGACTAGGGCATAACTCGTTAACAATCTGTTTACACAGTTGATAAGTGATTGATTTAATTGACAATAATAACATCCTCACCACATTCAGACTGGTTAAGGATCAGGTCTCCTTCGAGAACTGCTAGACCAAACTTCTGTAACCTTCTGGACACCACCCTGTTCCAGACAAAGCTCTGGTAACTGTGCACGTACATCAGACGAGTATTCCTCGGAATCTGCAAATTATCGGTCATCAAATGCTATATGGTAATTCCAATGGTCGTCGAAACCAATGGTCATTGAACATTTCTAGAAAAGTAAACTTGCACATGCAAACACATGTAATAACCACAATCCTGACGTTTCGTGACTTTGCATTAGATTTGTTGCAGTTTTCTTTTGCGCTTTTTATTTATTTATTGTTAATACGTTAAGGGCCCGAAAGCATTCCATAACTGAGGGCTTTTGTTCAGTGTTTCACTGGAAATGAGGCCGCAAGCTGCCCTTTTCGAGGATCCTTGACTTCCTCAGTGGCATTTTATGAACCTCCATCAAGTTGAGGATGAGCTGGTAATCGAAAACAGCTGTGCAGCTGCTGCCAATCATTCAATTGAATCACAATTCAAATCATTCACCACTGAAATGTCTGTGTGACAGCGGTATAATATCGGGATCAACCCGAAGGAAGGACTCACAGAATAAAGAGCCGTGGACCAAGCCTTCACTCCGCTCGAGATGAGCCCTTGAAGCAATAGGCCTTCCAGAATACATTTCCGTTTGAGGTGTTCCAGTGCCTTTTGCGGGTCCTTTGACCGCTGCCATTCTTCTCTGCATGCTGCTAGGTCTGGTCTACCTGGTGGACAAAAACAAACAAACAAAACGTTATTGACTTGGACAGGGGATTATAACGACCATGTCATAATCGGCAACCCCAATAAGGAGCCCGTCCGCACGATCCGCTAGGGGGCGCTACTCCTCGGCCCGCGAGATCTACATCGTGATTGGAAATTGGAAATTTGAATTCTGAACGCGCAGCACACGTACGACTACCGTAGCAGACGACAGCAACAGGTCCTATGAAAATGCGTAGAATGATGATGATAACCAGCTTTAGAATGAAACATCTTTTGTGGGACGTCCACCGCTTGTGCAAAAATACTGAGGTAAGCTGATGTACAAAATATTGTAGAAGTTGAGGAAGTAACATCTGGGCTGACGAGTAGCGCCACCGCTAGCTTCCAAATGCGGCGCTGGGAAGGGGTGCCTATGACATGGTCGTTATAATTAGGGCCTGACTTTTTCGGGTTTTATTTTTGGCCAAATTCGGGGGGTAAATATCTGGTGATATTTTTCATTCGAAAATTCAGGTGCATTCGGGTTAAATCCTGTTACGGCATATTCTGTCGTCAGGAATTCGGGTGTATTCGGGTGATTTTTTTTGTTTAATAAAAATTTGTCTTAACATGGAACTAATGTTTAGCAATGTTGTCAAACTTTATTTTAATGCACGCTTATGAGTGTGCTACGCGACCCGTATGTTTCCGGGTAGATTCGGGTTAAACCCGAATTTTACAGATTTCGTTCGGGGGGGGGGGGGGGGGGGGAGGGTAAATATCGGGCAGATACGGGTTTAACCCTAAAAAGTCAGGCCCTATTTATAATCTATAGTAGGTCGTGGTCATGTGTTGCCCCTCAAAATGCTCTGGGAATATGCGCTTCCTCATGCATTGGCTGCAGTATATTGTAATTTTTCAACTGTCACCATCAAAAGGACACGGGGATTAACTAAGGATTTCGTACCACCGCCACCGTCCCTCGGCTTCAAGATAAGGTTCACCGCTTCCTCGTACTGTTCCTTCAACAGTGCTCTGCGTCGAAAAAAAGAAAAGAAAAAGTATATCCTTTAGTTACAATGCCCTCTTCAGAGAAATTTTAGTAAATACCTTCCAATGTCGTGAGTAGAGACAGAAGTTGTTCCAAATCTTTGTAGCCCAAAGTAGTTTATGAACCCTTTCTGAGACAGAGATGCAACGGCATCCTCAATGTCCTCTTTTGATCCACTGACACCCCTGAAACGTAACAGAGTTAGTGAGGCTAAACATTGATAAGGGAGCAAATGTCAAATTTTAATGAAGATTAATTAGTGTTAAGTCAAATTTAATTCTGTTAAATTAAAACTGTGCCGTTACAAAATCCCATCTGCATTAATACTTGTTTAAAAAAAAAAAAGGAAAAGTGCGGGACCACGTCAATTACGATATCCTCGAACATGACCAAGGGCGTGCTTCTCACCGTAGAACAATGCCGAAACGGTTTCCCGATAGATCACCGAGCTTGACTTCTTTTTCCCTGTAACTGCATGAAAGGTAACCATCAGTAACAATGAGCCCCTGCGGGCTCTGCAAATCCGATTGCTTACTGCACATCTCCGATGGCAATGTTCCACTGTCGTTTGTTGAGGCCCACAAGATGAGACGCGGGTACACGGTAGATCGAAACCATTTGGCACGTCTTGGCACGTTTGTCTTTGGTGCCAGCGTAAGTGAAACGCGATGGCTTGTACCTGTTAGGAACATAAAAAAAGGGCACGTCGGGCAACAAGATGTCTGTACGTCGCGGTTAGGCACCACCGAAATGGTAGAAAAATATGTACATTTTCAAATTTCTACAAACACATTTACATTTTCAAAAATTGTGTTGAAGATTCTTTCCTCTTACCTCAATACTTTAGCTATCATATTAATTGCTTCCATTGTATCTGCATTTTCCTTGTACAGCGTAAATGCGGTGTGGTTGCCTCTTGTGTGTGGCCAGTACTTTTGTCTCTTTGGTCCTGCGACATAAAATTTATGATACTCCACTTTACACCAGTTTCTTTGTTTTTTTTGTTGACGTCTAAATGTAACATCAGGACATGCTGCACGACCATACCCTGATGATTTTCTTTTTTCTCGACCGTTATGATCTTTTTCGAGTCTTGTATCTTCGTCTGACTTTCGAGGTCCGGAAATTTCTTTCTGACTAAGATGTGCACTTGTCTCCTCTCATCTTTCGACAGATCCGTCACCTGCAAGATGGAAAGCATTCTGAAACCGTTCCTAATGCTAAGGTTTCATCCAAATCGAAATTTACTAACATCAATGGTGATTTGTCCAGCTGTGTCTCCGGATACCAAGGCATTCATCTTGTCCAGTGTCTCTTTTGACACCACGGTGGTATTAATGTATGAGTCCTGTTGAGCAAATATATGTAATATTCGAAACGTAGCTAGGGTACACGTTGTACCTCTTCTGCGGCATCGTTCGCAGGCCCTTCGAAGGACTTCAGACGAACCACTTCTCCAGATGGTGCGATTTCATTGACCAAGAAGTCGGAATACCTGCAAATATTACTCCAACATAATGATTTCTCGTCATTTGTAGATGCTTCCGCGTACCTCTGTTTGAGGTGACCCGTAAATCCTTTGTGTGTTCCAATGTACTCGGTGATACCAACGGAACTTTCCGATGGGATAAATTTTCTGTGTCGTTCGAACGCACCAGATTCAGTCTTGGGCTTTTTTGGCTTTATGTCAGTGTCAGCTTGATCTAAGGGCCGCTTGCCTGCACCGTCTGTACCATCCATTTTACCCGGAAGCGCTTCTAGATATGTATTCTGAGCGAACGTTGCACCGTTCAAAACACCTAATAGGTCTGCAGAATAATCACTCTCTCAACATCAACCACGGTGACATGGACAGTGATCACTCATGCAACATCGACCACATGGCAAACAGAAGAATGCCGACAACAAAAACACGAAACCGGAACTCGCTCAACCGAACATTACACTATATGGCTACTATCAAAAGAAAGGTCGCACTGTGTCGTCAATTCACCTATAATTTACTGTATTTGTTTCATTTTTAACCAATTTTGTGCTTTAGCGGAAGAGCAGTGGCGCTACCACACGAATTTCAGCGGAACTGCAATCACAACGCAGACGACGGTCGCGCTGACGAGCGTCGGTAGCGCTCCGATGAGCAACAATATGGCAGCTTCCACTGTTGCTTTTTAGAACGGCGACTGCCAATTCGCATCATCTATAGCATATCCCAATGGATTCCGAGCTTTAACAGTGCACGATGTTTAATCGCATGAAAAGCGCCCTTTACAATGTGATGGGCGGCTTGGACGCTTTGCCGCAAGTGAGGGACGGCGAACCAGCAGGTGCCGATAAGCTTCCCCTCAAATTCAAGTATACGAGGCCTAACTTTCTGCAGCTGGCATCGGATGATGAAATACAGGTGTCAGCGGACCATGTCATTCGTCCCATTATTGTTCCCCGCGATATTACAAAGATTCCATGGAATTCTGGCTACGCAGAGTGAGTAGACATTCACGATGCACGATAGCGAGTCACTGCACTCTGGTCCATTCATTCGTTTGTGACGTTCGTGTAATGTTAGTTCTTTACAAGCTTGAAACGCGCTAGAATACTCATTCTTTTGAAAGTGCCTTCTACATTACACCCCCACTAATTTATTTCAAGCAACGCACTTGGTTGTTTTTAACGCAAAACAATCTAATGAACAGTCTGTTTCTAATGCAGTGTTTTTGTTGGTGTTTCCCTTGTGCATGACGTATCTCACATCTACAATGCGTTGGACGAGCATCTACCACCGCTGCATTCCTTGCCTTATTTATGCAGAACTATAAATGCCGGAAAAAGCTTACGCAACGAAGACCAAGGTGCAGTGTACAGAGGAGCCGTACGCAGGCACGTCAGTGCAACGCCGGCGTTGGGTAACTCCGAGTCAAAATCTCCCACGTCAAAAAGAGCAGCATCGAAGTTGCCGACGGACGTAGCGAAAGACCAAGGCGACACCATCTTAAACACACCTTCTGAACCTCCCGTCGGCTCTGAGACTGATAGTGTAAGTTGTGCGAGTATTGAATGTGCAAACGCTTCGCTTATTGCAAGTGTGATTCTGCAAACTGTATTGCCGTTCGCATTTTTGCAGTTTCCTCAGAGCAGCAGTAACGTGGAGGTCGAACAGATACTGCCATGGGTGTATTTTGCGCTTTTCGATGGCCATGCCGGCTCGGGGGTTGCAGTAGCTGCATCAAATACTCTACAGAAAATTATACAGGTGACTTCTAAAGTTCTCACTTTGCCATGGTGGTTAGGGAGTGAATAACCCAATAGGGGGCACCAGTGGCGCAACTTGAAAGGGGCTGTAGGGGCAGTCGCCCCGGGCGAGAGATTTTTTGGGGCGCAAATTATCGATAGAGAGAAAACAAAAGTGAGAAAAAGGAACATTGAAACTGTTTATCACTTGAAAAAATCTAAATTTTTAAACATTGGGTGCTGTTGGAACGATCTTCTGGGCACCTCAAAGACCGAGGCGATTGGAGCGTAGTTCGCTGTACCACGCCGGTGTCAAATTGCATCCTGTGTGCTCCCGCCATACATCTAAAAAGGGACAAAACATGAAAAGGGAACTTTGTTCCTGTGTGCTTTTGCAGGAAAAGCTGATGAACGTCATTGATCTGCTGATGCCAGCACACGCGGAGAACGGCAATGTGAAAGATAACAACAGCATGTTCCTTCCGTTTGGCGAGAAAAAGGTGACACCAGACAGCCTAATCATCGGTGCACTTGAAACGGCATTCTGGGACATGGTAAGCTAGTCCTTACTGCTGATAGCAGCGGAAGAGGCCTTTTGTGCCGATGAAAAATGGCTGTCGCTTAGCCGATTAGCTCTTTAGTCAAGCCAGGTTGATGCGACATTTGTTGAGAAGGATGTGTTGTGATATTTCACTGGGAGTCATGCTATTGCCATTCTTACCCTAGGACAACCAGATAGCACGTGACAAGAAGCACTACAAGATGACCGGAGGGTGCACCGTCCTTGTAGCACTGTTCATCATGGGGAAGCTGTACGTGGCTAATGCAGGAGACAGCAGGTATTACCCAGGGTGTCCCCCAGTAACAGAAGAGTGCCTGAACATATGTTGTGCTTTAGGGCCATCATCTGTAGAGGGAACAAAGTCATTCCAATGTCCTTAGATTTCACTCCAGAGTCCGAACGTTCCCGCATCAAGCACTTGGTAATCATGTTTCCCTATTACATGTAAGTGCGCTTCTGAGCGTGCCTTTGAGGCATTTCTATCTCGTGCGTTGCAGGGAATGCATCGCCCCGAGCTTCTAGGCAACGATTTCACGTACCTCGAGTTTATTCGTCGTCCGGTGAGAGCCGACATCGGCAAGAGGATGCTCTGCAAGGATGCTTACATGACAGGGTGGTCAGTAAAAAAAAACAACCTTCCTTATCGTGTTGAAGGCTAGCCACACAACAGCGTATGAGAGTGGGCCTTTGTTGTCGACCTTAGGGCCTACAAGACGATCACCGTTGATGACCTCAAGTTTCCGCTCATCTACGGGGAGGGCAAAAGGGTAAGCGCGCGTTGGGGGAGTTGGGATAAAGGGAGGGTGCAAAATTGTTTCCTGTCTGCAGAGCCGGGTCCTCGCAACGATTGGTGTGACACGTGGCTTTGGTGACCACGACCTCAAGGCTCAGAGTAGCAGTGTCGACATTAAGCCGTTCCTCTCTGCAGAACCTGAGGTAAGCATTGTCCTCGGCCCTGTTCGGTCAGTGCCGTGTATACCAAAGGGAGTATGGCCATTAATGGGACCTGCCTATACCTGGAGCTCCACCCCCTTTTTGAGCTCCCTGGCCAATCACTAGGCAAAATACAGTTCGCTATTAATCCCAGGCTATCCAAGCTATAGATTATCTGTATTCACTGGGTGCCGACATTTTCGGGAAACTGGATTGGATTGGATTGAATAGGATATTCCCTGACGACCAAGCAACATAACGGATTTTGCGTCCACTTTTAACGGCGCCATCTGGATGGAGAGGGGCATGTCGGGAAGACGCAGAAGACAGAAGTAGCAGAAGCAGAAGTGCATGCTAGCAGAACTGATTGGCCGGTAGAACTGCTTGTTGGAACAGACTGTCTCTATTATACGTATTTTAACTATAAAACATAATATGATTGAATCGAGAATGGGCAAAGGTGCGTACATGAATAAAACTGTCATAAAATGCAAATTTTGGCAATCCGTAGCGTTTTTCTCGCTATTTGCCCGTGATTGCTGTCGTTATTAGGCTTAACAAGGACGACAAAACATGTTATTTTCAGGCAAACATTGAGACTGGAGCGTAATTTAAAGGTGATTTGCAAGATAATTGCAACAGAATCTACACTTAGGGAATAAAATTGATGTCATTTGTGAAAAAAATTGGTAATGAAATCCTCGCTTCGCCGTTCCAAGCTACGCCGCCATTTTCGGGAAAATTTTGGTGTCATGGCAGCCCGCATAGAAAACAGCAGCCAATGAAAAACGCTCAATTTGATTGACAGGTCGAGCCTCTTTTCCTCCTAATGGCCAGACTCCCTTTGGCATACACGGCACTGTGTTTGGTGTGACTACAGCGCCTCTGACTACTTTTACCCAGGTACGTGTGTTTGACATAAGTGCGGAGGAGCTCACTGAATCTGACGTGTTGGTGATGGGCACCGACGGACTGTGGGACGTGCTGTCCAATGAGAAAGTCTGCGAGATTACACAAAAATCTCTCGATCACTTCCCGGCCAATGATACTCAGCGGTACAAGTTCAGGTCTGTTTTTACTCCAGTTCTGTTCTTATTCTTATTAGGGTTGCTGCTTCTTTTACGTTTTATTTCACGCGGTAGTCCTTCTCTCTATAGTTGAGTGCGAACCGCTGAACTGTTCTGGCTGCATGTTGCAAGTGGAAGAAGCAGAGCTCAAACAGTGGAAATAGACCACAGTAACCCTGCACATGTAGCTTTACATGGCATGGTACGCCATGCCAGAGAAATGTAACAGATGACAGAGCTTCCTGCTGAGGCACTTAAGCTACCTCCTGTTTGAGAAATCAGTTTAGCCCGCAATCTCAGTACAGGCACACATACAGCCTTTAAGATTATGGCGTTAAGGAAAGGCCGTAACTGAAATATGGCCCTAAACCCTGGGAGGCTGCCAGATGGTATTCGTGAAGGCGTTTTGCCGACGATGTCTTCATCGATAAACACATCTGCCAACGTTGAACAGAAGTGAATGAATAGTGAAGTTACATTTGTTCTCGCTATGAGCTCTCAGAGGAAGCATTTGGATGATGCTTAGCCAATTTGAAAAATACAACAGCAAACGAGATTTGCTTTGGGAGCTTTGTTGTGCACGTAAAATTTTGGATGCAAACGACACAGAGTGGTTTGAGGGTATCACTACGAACTGACGAGATGGAATGAGAAGCAAAGTGCCAAAATGCATCCGAAAACGCGAAAGAATTGACGGAACATCACGTCTCATAAAAACATTTTATTTGGAATTGAAGGAAATCTGCGCCATCTTGTTTATGGCGTTTGGTGACCAGGCTTTGGCAGTTTCGATGGGACGTCGTAAACTGTTTTGTGGGAACTCCGTTGATCTTAAATCTCAGTTTCATTGCAAAGGCCGAATGGCTGACCGTCTGACAAGAAGTTAATGACTGTATGCACTTAAGACCGTAAGTGTGCCCCTGTGACAGGGGTCGAAGTCCAGTCCGTTTACGTGTAGGTCAGCTATGTAACGAGTAGTGGCGTGCGAATATTCGAATTTATCGAATGTCGAAGCGAATACTTATAGTACCCAAGCAGCACAACATCTTGGCAAAATATTGGACCAATATTGGCAATGTCAGCCCAATATTGGACCCGTATTGCCAATATTGGGCCAAGATGTTGTGCTGCTTGGTATGTTCGATTCGAATTCCGAACCAAACACGAATTTGGTTATTCAAGTTGCGAATCGAATGTCTGTTGCATACCGAATATATTTGATTACTGTAATTTCACGCGTATAAGCCGCACCGCAGATAAGCCGCAGGACGTGTTTTTAGGAATGTTTTGAAAATTTTCTGGCAGATAAGCCGCGGGCAATATGAGACGACTGATTTGAATGGCAAAGGAGACCATAGAGAAGGCCATAAACCCTGTGGTCCATAGTGTACAACAAAGGAGGTCAGCTCTAGAATTCTACTAAGATCGGATTGTGCCCTTGTTCGGCGTTTTTCATGGATTGATCGGTCAGTAGTCTTCCAATAGACGTGAATCACTGTCACCACTTTCGTTAAAGCTGCTTGGGGGAATGCACCAGGAAGATTATTCTACTCGAATGTGGGCGCGTCCCTGTTACGCATTGTTCGTGCATCGGCAGGGCAGTGCTGTTCCAGAGACACTGTCGGGCCTTTCGTTAAAACTGACGTATGACGAAAATACCAGGAAAAAATAAGCCACACCGGTGGATAAGCCGCAGAGCACCCGTGAGAAAAAACAATCGCGCATAAGCCGTGGCTAATACGCGTGAAATTACGGTAGTTGCTGGGAAAAAGGCCATGCAAGAACAAACAATGAATCTACAGCGAAACGTCCAGAGACACTGTTTAAGTGCACCGGTAGACTCGTCGTATGCATTTCGTTAAGTGAAAACAGGGTGGCACATCACTGTTTCGTCCTCGAATGCAGTCTTGGGTAAGTTACTTCTAAAAAGTAACTGAGTTACAGTTATAGTTACTTTCTTAGTCAAGTAACTAAGTTACAGTTATAGTTACTTTCTTGGTCAAGTAACTACTTACAGTTACAGTGACTGAAAGAAAGTAACTTAGTTACATTACAGTTATTTTTATAAAAACGACCATGAGAGGGTGATACATCGTTAAAAACCTGCATTTATTTACATTTACTACTTACGTGCGATAAAAGTATTATTGCACTTAAGCAGAAGCTGTATAAGTCAATATGTGGCTCTCCCACAGGGAAAAATACGACATGTGTACGTACGTAAAAAAAGGATCGACATTTGTTCGAGTAACTAGTTACATTTTGCAGTTACATTCACAGAAATAGTAACTAGTTACAGTTAAAAGCTACTTTTCTGGTAATGTAACTAGTTACTGTAGCTAGTTAACCCCAAACATAACTAGTTACAGTTACAAGTTAAAAGTAACTTAGTTACTACCCAAGACTGATCGAATGTGCACTGCCTGAATGCATGCTGACAGAGATCTGACGCTTGTATACCGCTGCAAATTAAAATATACCTGGTCTCTCTGCTAACATTTCCTGTACGTTTGCACTTTATTTCCACTCTGGCTATGCGTAGAGACTAGGAACTGGGACTGCGAATCCAGGGTTTCTCGAATCCTAATCCAAGGAAATTTCTGCGAATCCACGAATCTCAAATCTTTTCGAATCCTTTCTTCGAAAAGAGTCTAAAGAGCCAGGGAAGAAACTCTTCTACCGAAACGTGTTTTGAAGCAGAATTTGATATATTTGTTTAATAAAAAAACAAATTTTGGAATAAGGCCACATACCCATCATATTATTCTTCCTAAGTGTAACTTATTTGACATGTTGTTCATCGGCCAGGAAACACGTAAACTCATGAGTCTGAATTCCCTCCATCAAACTCGGAAACAATCAAAGCAAAACCGTGTTACTTTTAAACTTCTAATAGCGGAGCTTTATTTTGTGGTTTTGGCACGCGAATCTCGAATCCCTGCCTAGGATTCGAGGATTTGCGGATTTGGGTGGCACATTCCTAGTAGAAGCCATTTGATTTTGCCAAATATTTGCTTCGGCCCTATAACTATTCGTGCCAATCTGCAAACAAGTCCTGCTGCTTCAACAAAGCCTTTCGTCCAACATAGGTATATTTCCGCTGCTCAAGACCTCGTGATGAATGCCCGAGGGAAGCTCAAAGAACGAAACTGGCGGACTGCGGAAAACAAGGCGGCGACCATCGACGACATCAGTGTCTTTGTCATTCCCCTGAAGAGCTACAAGGAGGAGTACGAGGAGCTCAAAGCCGCCTCGGAACCCCATCTCGCGATTCCGACGCACGCGGACAAGACAGCCCAAGTCGCGTGAGGAGAACTTAGGAGGTTCTTCGTGAAAGGGAAAGGGACCCTTTGGTGCTGAACTGGAAAGATGTAAATACTATATATATATGTACTTCAGAGCCTTCTGGTAACCGCCAAGTGAACTGTTCAGCTAGCATCATCAGCCGGGAAGACGGGAAAACGTTGCGCATTTTATGTCGCTGCACGTGTACTGCCTGGTGTGGCTTTTTAAATGAAAGTGTCTATTTTTTAAAAAAGCAGAGTTTTCGGAAGTGCATGCCATGTATCGACTGTGATGTGTATCAAGGGTGGTTGGAAAAGGGTGTCGAGCAAGCATCGTTCGTAGGCAGGCTGTTGCCGCAGTTAAAGTATTGGAGCAGCTTTTATGATTGTAACTCTCTGATGGTGGAAAAGGTGAAACAAACCTAATGCATTAAAAAAAAAAAAATTCCACAGTAGCAGCGGCCCTGCTACCAGGAGGTGTGTAACACACGTTTCTGTGGAAAAGTTAGCCCTGCTGCTTGAAGTACTTGAAAGTTACTCGAAGGAATTGCTACTTCACTGTGGCTGCTCATTGTGAAAGCTCAGTCTACTTTTACCAGGATTAAATGTTGATCAGTCTTCTGACTGTAATACTTGGCGACTAATTGCAGAAGACACCGGCCACGACGGGGCGCAGTAGTGCTAGTATTATTCCTGCCATCTTACCATTTGTCATTCCATTTTATATTTAAAAGAATAAGCATTTAGTAAAAGCACACTCCTAGTCTTATGTGTATCCCGAAAGTGTGACTGTAACATTGAATCGCAAGACGGGACGCTTCGTTTTTGTACGCATGCCATTCTGTCGTGTCGAAGACACTTGCGTCATTTTTCTTATGGTTGTTGCTCATGGTTAGGGGGAGTTCCTTGTACTGCTCCCACACTCCCATATGGCTAGAAGGATCTTTTTATGTGTGTTAATGCGTTATGGTCTGGGAGCAATCAGTGTGCCCTAGAAATGCTGCTTACCTTAGTTTGTCCTAAAAAATGCAGGGTGTTTCACTTCACCACTGCTGCTTAGAGGCATGGAAGCGTTGAAAGTCACGAAATAATCAATCTTGCAGGGCACCACAAATCAAAGACTCATGTCAGTGTTCACGAGCACTTAGCACGTAGAGCAGGTGGTGTTCCTCTACGAGTACTTCTTTTAGTTCTGGAAAGTTTTCTGAACACCTTTTTGCCTAGAATATGTGGGACGATTATTCAGAGGCTTTGAAATTTGCTGCGGACTCACAGGCACCATGGTTTCGTTTGATTTCCAAGTAATTCGTCGGTAAAGATAAAGAGAAATTGCGATCTATATCTTCATTCACCTCATGCGTTGACACTAAAGAAATGGACGCGGGTGACATCACTGCGATCCCAAACCTCTTTAAGCATTGTAGCTTGATGGCTTCAGGCATAATTAGTATTTTTTGACACCACTTTATTTCAATTCCTGTTTTTTTGTTTGTTTCTTTTTCTTCATTTAAAATGAGTCCCGGATCCAGGTGATCCTGAAAGCACACTATGGGAGTCATAATTCTGTGAAGTATAACAGATTTCCATCGCAGAGTCTTGCACTGTAAACTGCACATGAATGACAGCATGACTTTTTAAAAATATGCTGCGTGTATTGCACGACACATTCTCCGCAACATTCAGCCAAGCATACTCAAGATAACTATATGTTTTCCCAGGTCTTGGCCCGGATTTTGAAACGCCCTTTCTACTGGTTCTGCTGTTCAATGCTCAGATATAGCTACAGGGAGTGTCGGGTTTAGTTTGTGTGCTTGTTACATTCCAGTGCTTCTCCGCTTTTTTCTACGTGAGTTCTACTTTGATACAAAATGCACAAACATTCTTTTTGCCTAGCTTCCGGTGAAAACACAAGAGTTCTAGGGGATTCCAACAGCCACATCTTTCGTTGGCTGTGCTGCTGCATTTTTTCCGATTTTTAGGTGGCCTCCTTAAAACGTTCCTATAGGCAAGAAAGTATGCTGTCAGATGCGCAGGACGCCATTTTACGAACGGTATAGCCGATTGTCTGTATCTTTTTTCTTTTCTCTGATTATTTTGAGGCACTATTGTCAAGATAAGTGCTGTGGTAGAGTCATAATAAATGTGCCTAGCTTTGTGGAAGTCATGCGAGTCTCGTCATACTTGTGTTGCACTTTACAGAGAAGCGTTTTGGGGCTGGCATAGCTTTGTGTATTAAAGGGGTTGCAACGGATCATCCCAGGTTATCTCAGATAAACGTAAAAAAGACTGTTCTTTGCACCGATGCGAACCCGCGAATACCGAAACTGATGCGGCTGTGACGTCACAGCTTTCGCCCGCCGCACGAGAAGTTACGTGCTCCCTGTGACGTCTGCGCATCGCTCGGGAGTGTGTTCGAGGCGTTGTATCTCGTTGAGTACGACATGTAGAAGATTTTTTTTCGTTTTCATTTGGATTCTGTCATGCCGTACAATGCGTCCATGTTGTAATGAACTACATCTGTAAAAGTGTCCCTACCCCTTTAATATTCCCAGCATATAAGCTCCCCAGTGTTTCTACTGGTACAGAAACTTTCCAGAAAATGATGCCGATAAGGTTCTTTTACTCATTTACAATGTAGCTTCTACAGCGACACTTACCTTTTAGAGTCACAATCTTAGCAGTTTCACCAGAGAAACAGATTGGTGTTTGGGGATGTCATGGAGAGCATCAGGGATTTGAACAAGATTTTAATGTAGCAATTCAGTACGCGGGGGCATGGGGAAGGGGTGCTGGGAATACCCCTGCACACCATCGCTGTGACTTAATGTGACACTGCATTTATCGAACAATAGGAGACTCAAAACGCAGCCTTGATCCTCGAGGTACACTCCTCTCAAAATGTCGGCCGTTTTTCGTTTCTGCTTCGATTCACATAGTATGCTTGCACAGCTTAAAGGCGGAGTGAAGGGCCCCTCCATAGAGTTCTCGTTTTTGGCTGTGGCGTATTGCGTAGGAGATGCCGTGTGCTCTTGCACAAGTACGATTATCTTAGCTGACGTGTAGCGCGCGCGAGGCAGGCCTCTGATGGGCACACCTCCTAGAAATCCCTCAACTCGTCCAGAGAGCCGAAGTTATGCTGACGTCACTCGCTGGCGTAGAGAGTCCCGCGCAAGTAGCGTTTCACTGTGTCCGCAGCGGACGAATTTTCAGAGAGGAATGAGACTTCGCGCCAGTTCTCCACGTTGTCTCTTCGTCGATTATGTCACGCCAAGAGACTGGGCCGCGCCGCAACGCTCATGCACCGCTGCTTTTGCAGGGAGTCTTTGCAAAAATTGTGCAGTGGTAAGCATTTCGCGAGAAGAAATTTTCGCTCTTTATAAAGTGCCCCTCTGAAGCAAGACCGCAATGGCATTCATGACTCTCAGTGCGATACCCGCGCGTGACTTCACATGCATTCAGTGTGTCATAAACTGCGGTCATAGTAGAATAGCAAAGCAAACTATCCGACAAAGAAGTTGTCTGTGTTCGGTAGGCCTAGCACGGTGGCAGTTGCCTGCTTCTACACATCCCCCCCCACCAACCCCTTTGTGGGCACTAATGCGCTTTCTTGAACAATGCTAAGTGTAATTTACTTAACTTCACTGCAATTTATACTGTTTCCAGGACAGGCAATTTACAAAATATCTTAGGCACTACCGATTTATAAAAGAACATATCTGAAAAAAAAAAAAAAAAAAGAAACAGCGCACGTTCCCACAATCGTCTTTGTAGTCATCGAAATGCAGGCGGTAGGGAGCGTACAGTTGGCACCTATTCGTAAGCGCTAAGGAAACCCGTCTCACCTTGAATTTGGTTCGTAGCAGACGAAGATACATGGGTCTGCGGGTGACAGACTAAAATGGATGAGCCCTGCACCACAATGAGGTCGTTCGTCATTGTCTACAGAAAAGTCCGATAGCACAGAGGCTATTGTTAGAGTGATATTGCTGAAGCATTTGAACCATATGCATACCTACGAAATTCAACACTGTACGTGCATGACAGGAGGAATCATTTCTTTGCGAATGAGGACTTCACTATAGGACAACAGCACACGACGACCGTGAGTCGTATACGTAGTACAAGTACGAGGGCTGTTCAAGTCAAACCGGGACTTTTCATCTCTCGCAAAAGTAAAATGAACTTACAGGCGAGAAATTAGTTTTATTTTTCAACGTAATCTCCAGCTGCACTAATGCACTTGTCCCAGCGTTTCACGAGGGCTTGGATGCCAGCAGCGTAGAAATCATTACCGGCGCGTAGCAGCCATGATCGGATCGCATTCTTGACCCTGTCGTCACAGCTGAAGGGATGGCCCCCAAGGAACGCCTTCAGTGGTCCGAAGATATAGAAATCGCTGGGGCGAGGTCTGGGCTGTAAGGGGGATGTGGCTGCAACTCCCAGCAAAGTTCCTGTAAGGTGCGTGTCGTGAGATGCGCGGTATGCGGGCGTGCATTGCCCTGTAGGAGGAGGACTCCTTTGATGATGAGGCCCGGCCACTTTGCTTCAGCGCCTTATGCACATCCCTGAGAACCTCGCAGCAATATGCACTATTGATGGTGGTACTACTGGGCAGAAAATCAACATGAACAACGCCAGCCTAGCTTGTCCCAGAAAATCGTGGCCATGACCTTACCCGCAGACGGGGTGCTTCGGAACTTCTTGGGAGCTGGCGAGCCCGGATGCTTCCACTGTTTTGATGCGCGTTTAGACTCAGGAGTGAAATGGTGCACCTACGTTTCATCGCACGTGATGATCAAGGAACGGCTGTCCTTCAGTGTCGAAACGGTACCTTAGCTCTTGGGAGATTTCCAGTCTTCTCTGTCGGTCAAACACTGAGAGCTGCCTCGGTACCCAACGGGCACGTTCCGAAACTGGAGGTGTTCATGAATGATGGTGTTCACCGTTCCCACAGAAAGGTCCGTCTTTCGAGCCAGTTCGAGACGTGTTATCCGTCGGTCCTTGAGGATCAGGCGCTCCACAAGTTGAATGTTCTCAGGAACTCTGACATTGGGCTCTGAGCCGGGATTGTCTTGCACCGATGTACGGCCGTCTCGGAACCGTTTGCACCACTCAAACGCTTTGCTGCAGCTAAGTGTATCGTGGCCATACTGAGCCTGAAGTCGTCTGTGAATTTCAGATGACTTTACGCCTTTATTCACGAGAAACTTCATGACAATTCGCTGTTCGATGTGCGCGCTCACCTCGTTGTCGGCCATCTTGTCCAGCTCGTGTCTTCTGTTTTGCACAAACTTAGGACCACCACGTGGTGAACGCGGAGGCCTGTCGTGTGCGAAAATGACGAAAAAGAAGTAGCGCGAGCCATTTGTACACTCAGGAGACAGAAAGTCCCGGTTTGACTTGAACACCCCTCGTGCAGGCTATACTATATAAAGTGTGGAGTGCTACAAGGTTGACAGCAGTTCTTAATAATGGATCCAAAGGATCCTCAGGTCCTCTCCAATAGGATGCACGTGGCTACTCTTGAATGGATCTTTATGATTCTCAGAACTCGTGGCTGAGTGTTGCCCCCAACAACACGGAATGTCCTCAGGATGTACAAATAATGCCTTAACGGCTTCGTACTTCCGATGGATATCTGAGGGATATCCATCGGACTTACGAACTCGTTAGGACATTATTCGTACATCTAGAGGATATTCGGTGTTGTTGGGGGTGTAAGGAGTCAGCATGGCGGCGACAAAGACAACACATAACTCATCACTAAGCAAACCAAGTTTGTGATGTCTTAGGTTAGTGCGGCTGTGGCAGCTTGCCTCGCCCCCCAAATCTGTTTCGATGTGGTGGGGGTGGGGTGGGGGGGGATGAGGCTAGCTGCCACAGCCGCACTAACCTAATCTAACACTAAACTAACCAGTGTACGATGTCGTAGGTTAGTTTAGTGATAGGTTAAGTTAGGTTAGTGCGTCTCGGCAGTTTGCCTTCCCAATGAGGTGAAGCTGACACGGAATAGTAACGCCTAGCAAAACTGCCCATAAAGGCTGTAACGTCCGTTCGCTACATCTTTGTGATGCGAACTACCATGCACCGTGCCTGAAGAGCTAGGCGGTGCTGATTGAGAATAGTGACAGCCAGTGAAGTCAAAGAGGATCTGTTCATATGCAGCGTCACTGTTTCGCTAGCAGATCTGCCGCCATTTATATAGGTCCTTTGGTTTTGACTGTCGAGGCGGTCGAGGCCCTCATCCACATCGCATTCACCGTACATCTGGTTTCAAAGTTATTGTACTGTGTGAGTATTATTTATAGCATATCCAAGTAATTTCCATGTTTTCAACCTTAATAGTCCTCTAAATATAGCTAATGGCAGCGAACGAAAATCGAAAGCAAACTTCGCCGGAGCTACATCATGGCGGCGATTTCGCCCCTTCGAAGCTGGAGCGGTGACGTCAGTCGTGCACGGAGCCTGATGTGTTACGACATCAGCAGCATAGTCGAGTGGGTAAGAGCATCCGCTCCTTGGTGTGATAGCCAAGGTCGTGCTGAAATCTGGGAGGTAGTGGGTTCGAATCTTACCACAGGGTGTGCTGTTTCAGGTTTTCCTTAAATTCGGCAGCTTTCCAGATACATGTCGGCACAGTCAACGCCACCTAGATACCGAAAGCCTGAGCGCTCGTCGGGGTAACGTAAGCATTAAGAGTCAGCCAATCAGGATCGTGCTTTCAACGGCCGTAGCCAATCACGAACGTGCTTTCTGCGGTCGTGGCCATGGAGAAAAACCACTGTCGTCTGCGAGTTGTGATTGAACATCACCGCTTACTAAATGGGAAAACTTCGAAATAAAGCGTAAAACGGTCTCAATCTCTCTCAAAACTGATTTTCTGGAAAGCGTCTTGCACTTCTTGTCTAAATATTCAGGTCTGCAGGTTCCAGGTGAGCTGCAATCATTTGCGGGTTCTGGAATTTGCAGAACGGCGAATCGCCGTAGTGGACGTATTCCGACCCTTAATTGAAAGAGGGAAAGGAGGCAATGCGCACGCTTTCTCTATCTAGGTGATGTTGGCACAGTTCCCCTTGAAGTCGGCCCAAGACGCATACTAACCTTCCCTGTCCCTCCCCCCACTCCTTCCTGTTGTACTCTATCTATCTGTGCACGCCTGTACGCCGCTCATATAGCCATAGTTGCTTCGCGGCGCTAACGCGGAATAAATTAATTGCACGACAAGATAGTGTATATAATAATTGTAATAATAATAATTGTGCACGCTGCCATGGTAAGGTGACGATAAGCGGACCGGAACCAGCAAAAGAAGTGACGTCATCATCATCTCTGAAGATAGTGCCTCTCAACGACAGTCATGGCGGCTGGTAACGGGACACGTGCAGCGAGAACAGTTGCGCGATAACTGGGGTGACTGAAAGTGTTTCCATGGCCGACGACATCAACCTCCGATACTGGCAGGCATTCTGCAACGAACTGGCGTATAGACTTTAATGATGCATCAGGATTCACCGCCTCTTGTCACAGCGATGTGAGAACCATGCCCAGCGAAACTACGTCGCCTGCTTACTACAGTAAGTCTGCTTCGATCCTTCATGGGACACGCGCGCTTGCAGATGTGACAGTTTAGACAACGGGAAGTGACGCAGTCCTCTAAACAAGGTCCCTAGTAACACATATTGTTGCCACAACGTTGCTGCAATGTTGCGAATGTTGTAAATAGTGGAGCAATGTTTTACAATATTCAACAATATTGTGGCAACGTTGCTAGATGTTGGTCAACATTTTTCGTCACATGTCATCATGTCGTCACAACGTCACAGTAAAACGTTTACCGAATATTGCAGCAATGTTGGAACAATGTTAAAAACATGTTGTCCTTATGTGGCAGTATCATTGCAGCAATGTTGCAAAGCTAATTTAAACATTGTGGCAATGTTGGAGAAATTTCGCATGTAACGCTACTAAGATGTGGCTTCAAAAGAACATTAGCCGCGTTTTGACAACGTTTGGGGGCACCATTGCAACAATGTTCCGGCAACATTTTGTGTTGCTAGGGGTGTTGGTCGCTGTCGACAACTGGCACACGGTGTGCTGTTACAAGGAACAGTCAGAAGCGATATGCATAGTGATAGAACTTTATTCATGCCATCAAATCATCATCATCATCATCACCACCACTCACTCGCCACCTCTCACATTGTAACTTCATAACCGCGGTACCGGTAAAAGTGAGTAAAATATTGGACGCGCACCTCAAAAGGTGCACCCTTCATCTGCACAAATGGAACACACACGTAAATCAAGTTTAAATATCTGTAGCCCGCGTAAGTGTGTACGTCCACCTGCTGACAGCATTCTTCGCTAGCATTGCTGGTTGAACGGAGAGTCTGCAGTCGAGCGCCAAGGGGATGGGGGGATTTTGCCTCGTGTCTCTTGCGCGTATAATTTTGGCGTGGCTGCTGGCGGTCCCAAGCGGGAGCAGGTGTCCTTACATCATGCAAGCAAGGGACACAGAGAAGCCCGAGAAGATTGCGGAGTGCGATACGTGTTTCTATGTGCTTGCAAGGATTGCAGATGTAAAAACAATATTCGTATACTTTCGCGACCGGATTTTCGGACTGCAATAGTCTTGTCCTGGAATACATCCCACCCCTGTCGTCGGGAACATCGGGTTCACTCACTCGTCTATCGAAAATACTGTACTCCACTTGTTGAGCACATCGGATGCATTATAGCGTGATGCGAACGATTTTGTTGGCACGATCTTTCCGCATGCCAGATCCCAATTTCTTCTTCTTTTGATAACGTTCGTCAGTGAACATGACTTGCGCTTCTCGTTCCTTTCCTATCGCACTTTTTTTTAAAAGAAAAGTTAGTAAGGTAAAGAGGGTCCGATTGCCGGGCTTTCTGGGCTGTGTCCATTCAGGTGGAAAGGGGGAAAGTCGGTCAGCAGACGAGAGTCACACCTACGCGTAGACTCTATTATTTCGTATCATTCACACGGAGTTTGTGCATGTGCTGCCACCGGTACGCATGAATGTTTTGTGGCAGATGTGCCATTCATGAAAAATTATACTTCAGTGGTTTACCGTCGGAACATGCACGCCGGTCTGTGGAGCACATGTGGTTACTGTCGACGTCATGGGGCATTGACACGACTTCTGAAAGAGTTTTCGGCATGTACATACTCAGCGACAAAATTTTACTTTTATTTATTACCCTCAGTTAAAGTGAATCAAAGACAAGGTGGGACATACAGGGTGTATGCTATAAAAGGTCAGTCACATTTTCGCGCGTGGCGCGATACCTACTTGACAGACAGACTTCCGCTGCCGCAGAGTGAAGAAGTTACGGCAGGAAACCCTACAAAAAAATCGTCGATATCAGGCACTGCGTAACAAAATAGATACGGCCACGCAAACTTTCGTCTTCATGCATTTCCTATGCGCTATACCGACGTAAACACGCCAGTCTGTCGATAGTTGTTTGTAGCTTCCGCATGGTGCGCTAGTGACGTTGAATCCACATGTGTAGCTCCTGAACCGTCAACTGGCGCACAGCAAGGCACAAAGGATACAAAATACGACAGAAACAAATGGAACACGAAAAAATATAATAACAGGAATAATAGAGTCAAATGAAACTGTATAGAGACACAAAATGAATGAAATAAAAACGTTAGAAGGGCGGCTAAAAGTGTCGTTCTCGCAACAGAGCAATCGCAACAGACTGCCGTCTGCTAAGAGAAGAAGCAGAAATGTTTCGCTAGAAAGCGGCATACGAGCCGCAACATGTGCAGAAAACATCTAAAACAAATCGTATCAAGCTTCGTTAAACATAAATCTCAATGAGTACCCCAGGTACGTACCGTGCATAACAGAAATATGCGCCCACATGAGTTTGTTTGGGATTCAACGTCACTAGCGCCCCATGCGGAAGCTACAAACAACTATTGACAGACTGGCGTGTTTACGTCGGTATAGCGCATAGGAAATGCATGAAGACGAAAGTTTGCGTGGCCGTATCTATTATGTTACGCAGTGCCTGATATCGACGATTTTTTTGTAGGGTTTCCTGCCGTAACTTCTTCACTCTGCGGCAGCGGAAGTCTGTCTGTCAAGTAGGTATCGCGCCACGCGCGAAAATGTGACTGACCTTTTATAGCATACACCCTGTATATGTTCCGCTGTCCGCTGTGATCTCTGTCCGCTGTGATCTCTAACTGTCTCTCGCGAGCTCTAGTTTTCTTGTTTGTGCTATAACCTGGTGATTTTAAATAATTTTCGTGGGCACGCCTACGCACTGAACGAGTGCGATGCAGCCACAGACCGTTGACGCATGCGCATACTTCGAAGTCTCACTCACAATGCACTGTGAGCCAGACGGGTAGCATGGTATTCGTACAAAACTCTATGCACTTGACAAAACAACCCGTTAACAAAAGGTACGTGGAGGCTAGCACAAAAGAGCCAATGACCTGTAACTATAGGGCTCCGTGTTTTGCATGCTTCCCCCAAAGGTAATCACAACGATCCGAAACACCCCGAATTTCATAAGGTCAGCCCAGGTTCCCAACCCGAATGTTTGTTTCTCAGACACAGTAAACTACCGTTATAGCTTATAACGAGAGCGCTTTATTCGAAGTATCGCTGTATGCGAAATACATGCAATTCGAACCGGATTATTCGAATTGTACTGCTAGCAAACCTCAGTTTACTGTGAAGTGTGAGCCCACAAAAGCCCGTATGGCAAATCCAGCTCACGTGCTTTTTTTTTGTTCCTAAATTAAAAGGCTGGGCTGCAAAGGTGCTCATCACCAATTCTTCCCCCGGTTTAATGTTTTTTTTTTAAGATTCCCGCAGTGTTTCTCAGATTCACCGATGCCACTGTAAATTTTTTTTGTGGGACTTCCGGTAGTAGTGAATTGCCGCGTATATCGAATTTCCCCTAGTTCCGTTCACTTCGTTATAACGAGGCTTTCCTGTATGTCCGGCTATACCGAAGAACAATACAAAATAAAGTCACACCCTTCGAATTTCGGTCGCAACACGGAACCCTACAACCCGCAATCCCCCCTCCCCCTACATGTGGCCTTGTGAGTGATCCCTTGGAAACATCGAAATATGTACACATTTAGAGAGATGCGGCAGAGGCACAAATCAGAGCGTGTACACGACGCACATATTCTATTGTTGTCGTTGGGAAACAATTCGTCAAAAAAGTGGTTTCTCCCGTCTTAATCAATATTGCAATCTTCAGCTATACCTTTATCTCGAAAAATACGTGAAGAGGTCTCGATCTGAGATGCTGCACAGCTGGTAGCAGTCCATTCGCATTATTATAATTTTTCGGTCGACGAAATCACTCGAAAAGATGGCCCCGTGGCGTCTTTGCCACTTTGGAGACGCTTAAATAATCTAAGTATCGGTGCCGAGTCACAAGGGGGAGCCACCGGCACCATTTCATTTCCAAGCTGCATAATGGCGTCTACAGGAAACACGTGAGTACTCTGTCACGTTAATATTCGGCTGCCGCGCGGCACTACAGATCACAGATGGCGCTGTGTGCAGCGTAGTTGCAGTGCCGTGTATGCCAAAGGGAGTCCGGCCATTAATGGGACCTGCCTATACCTGAGGCTCCACCCACTTTTTGAGGTATCTAGCCAATCACAGGTCGAAATACAGTTGTCTATTATGACATCCATCCAGTACTTATACCTCACCCTTATTTACTGGGTGCCAACATTTTGGAGAAACTCGATTGATTTGGATTGAAATGGATATCACTGGTGACAGACCAAAACGACGGATTTTGCGCCCACTTTTATCAACGCCATCTGCATGGAGAGAGGCATGTTGGGAAGGCTCAGAATTGCAGAAATGGTTGCTGGCAGAAATGATTGGCCAGGAGAGCGGTACAACCGCTTCTTCGTAGTTCGTAGCAGACGACTGCCGGTATGAAGTTTTAAATCACGTAATGTAAGTAGATCGAATCAAAAATGAGCAAAGATGTATGTATAAATAAAATGCAATTATATAATGCAAAGTCTTACGTATAAGGGTCGTCCTTCTTGCTATTTTCTTGCTATCACGATCTTAACGCCGAAACATCCCATTTTCGCGTAAATAACGATGGCGGAGCGAAACTTTAAGCTGATTTTGCAGATGCGTACATGAGGATATATACTCACAGTATGAAATTAAAGTAGTCTGTGAAAATTTTTTGTCAAGAAATCTCCGCTTCGCCGTTCCAAGCACCATCCTCCATCTTGGAGAAAATTTGGTGTCATGGCAGCGCCCATGGAAAACGGTCACCAATGAAATGTGCCCAAGTTTGATTGACAGGTCGAGCCTCTTTTTTAGGCTCTTCCTAATAGCCAGACTCCCTTTGGCATACACGGCACTGCGTAGATGGTGCGGAAACGAAATGGCGTCGAGCGCTCTGTTCGGTGATGTCAGCAGTGACGTCACTCAGCCCCCCTTTCTCCAGTCTGCAGAGGCGCAAAAACCGAAACTCTGTACACCCACAATATGGGTCGTGGTAAGGATGGGACTGGCTGGTCTTTCTTTTTTTTATTCTTCTTTACAGAGGTATCGTTTCTGGTTCGTACATTTAGTTTTGTAATAAGTCTATAAGTTGGGTTGAGACATTTCCTCGCTTTATAACAGTACTCGCTTTACAATCCTTATCAGTGGGCGAAATGATAACGCAACGTTTTCGGCGAATAGTTCTATCTTTGTGTAGCGAGGTTAGAGTGCGGATATTGAGCAAAAATAAACGACTGTTTCCTATGTAGTACAAGTATTTATATATAACCGTGTCACGTTATAAAACTGCAGAGTATTTACAGATGTTCTTCTGGAGCCGACGAGTGCAATATCATAGTAACATTCCTCGATAAGACTTTGCATAAAACAGGCAAATATGACCCATTCATGGCTTTAAGTATTATATATTATTATTATTATTAATATGGCTATCTCGTAGAGTGGAACATCCTAAAAGGCAGATATACCCATTGAACATCGTACAGTTTTACACATGTTAGGCCTCTGTACAAATCAGAGAACAGTTGGCAGACACACATAACATGAGCCCAGGGGGCAATGGAGCCTTTTTTTTTTTTTTTTTCTGGTGACCGGGGATATGTCAGCCTTCACAACCAAGGTGGCGGTCACGTCATTTGGGAACACCGCATCCGGGGTAATTCAACCACAACCTTGATATGACGACATAAAAACACACTTTGGCTCGGGAGGTTATGAGTACAACTGCGAGGGTTACACGCGGAGCCATTACGGTACAGTCCGGTGCGAGAGTGTACACACGGCGCATCTCAGTGTAGCCCGGTCCGAGACTATACATGGAGCATATATATGTATAGTCTGGTCCAGCCAAAAGAAATGAACAAATTAAGAATGAGTACAGACAATTCTAACTACTGTTGTTATTGTACATTGTATTACTTTTATGAAAAAGAGTCAGAGACGGGAGCTGGATAGCTGGACACATTTTCAAACTTCACAAGGAATTGCACGACAGAGTTCATCAGCGAAGCCTCGCCTGAGACTCCTGTTGTCTTAATTGTGAAACTGCAGTGAATGGAATCGGTGTTTTCAGTACGGTGTGCTGAGGCAACACCACCTACACAGAGAAGGCCTGCTCACTCGTCGACGTGACGTAACAACTAAGAGTCGGCCAATCAGGATCGTGTTTTCAATGGCCGTAGCCAATCACGAACGTGCTTTCAGCAGTCGTAGCCATGGAGAACCGGCGTAGTCTGCGAGTGGTGATTGAACGTCCCAGCGTACTAACTGGTGTAAACTTTAAAATAAATCGCAAAACGGTCCCATATCTTTCTCAAAACAATGTTGCATATCTTAACTACAGATTTAAGTCTGCAGGTTCAAAGTTAGGCGCAATCATTTGCTACTTCTTGAATTCGCAGAACGGGGAATCGCAGCAGTAGCAGACGAATTCTGACTTTATACGTTTACGTAGCGAAGGAGGGAGAGGAGACAATAAACAGGCCTTCTGTTGGAGAAGGCCTCTCCAAAACTCTCTCGTCCACGCGTTGACGTCAGTATACTGGGATGATCGGCGACGTGTCGTCTGCTTCGTCGCGACACCGCTTTCGTGTAATTTGGCCGGCGCCCATCCTAGTAGGATGACGTCACGCGGAGTTATCCTGGTGGTGTTGGCTGGAGATACCGAAGACAAAAATGACTGTTCCTTCTTGTGGAGATTATTCGCGATGGTACATCAATTTTGTTCAGCAATATATAGCAGTCAATTAACCGTCTATGACACATCCGATAGATGCTCCGGTCTGGGACGCCGCATGCGGTGGGCGTTGCACAATAGGCGTTAAAACTGAGGCCCAAACACGATGTTCCTGGTGTTCCAACGCTCGGGATTTTACCTTATAGCCGATCGTACCTATAGCGCAGCTTCAACGAGAACGATGCAAGGTTTCTGGAACTCTACATGTTTCAGTGTAATCCTTTTACTTTTGTGGGATCTGGAACTGCCGACGGCTGGTCTCAAGCGAGGCTTCGCTTTGCGGTAAATGGGAAGAACGCCATGTGTGTTAAATGCATACCAATCGAAGAAACCTTTGTAGAAGGCACTTAAAATAATGTACGCAATTATTATTGCAATACCATCTATTGCAATATAGCCCGGCCCTCAACGGAACCGTAACATTCAGGAACGCCTTAAAGCAGCTGTGACCTCTTGCTTGTGCCTTGCCGGTTACGCATCACATATAATACCTCATACTCGGATAGTCTACCCTCTTAAGTGCAGTGTGGAAAGTGTCCCAATGTGCAAACCCCAGGGGCGCGTTGATTGGTCACGAGGAGGTCGACCCGGAGAAAGAGAAATGAGTGACCAATACGCTCCACCGTCTTCCCTTCCTACATCTCTTCGCTCCCTAATTTCGTGGAGATATCCACAAGGGAGTAGTGCGATCACAAGGAAGTGCCCTAGCCCCGGGGCCGTAAATCCCATGGTGGTGTAAGATAATTAGTTTTCGAATGTTTCAGTTAGCTACTTCGCCCTCTGCGAAACTAATGACGCATCAGTGAAGCAAGATGTCACAACCCCTTTAAAATGAAACCCCAAAGGAAACGCAAAGTCATACATATATGTACAGAAAGTCCCGCGATGTGTGTGACCACTTAAGAACAACGACGACACTTGCTGTACAACGGTGGCATGACGAACCAGCGCCACTGAGAGTCAGTCTGCTCTGTTGACCAAGAGGAACACCAACCACAGCGCCTCCAGGAGACGACGAGCGGTCACAGGAAAGGCGTCATTCCATATCTAGAAGAGGTTGCAGACGGCGCCTTGGCAACCCTGTGGAAGCAGTGGATGAGCGGTCAGGTTGGAAGTAGGAAAGATGGGCACTCGGTGACGACGGGTCTGGTTGCCGACTGAAAGGCAGGGAAAACATCTCTTAGGCACGCCATGTGACGACACTGCGCAACTTGGTGCACGGTCGTTTGTTTTGAATAAACCTCTGCCCGAGAAATGTCATCATGACGTTGGTAGACAGACTGAAACCGAAACAAATCAGAAGGGGAGGACTGGGTTCCACGAATGGACACTTGTTCGCTGCCTCCAATTGAAAGAAAAGTACAGTCCGGTGCGAGAGTGTACACACGGCGCTTCTCAGTGTAGCCCGGTCCGAGACTATACATGGAGCATATATATATGTATGGTCTAACTACTGTTGTTATTGTACATCGTATTACTTTTATGAAAAAGAGTCAGAGACGGGAGCTGGATAGCTGGACACATTTTCAAACTTCACAAGGAATTGCACGACGGAGTTCATCAGCGAAGCCTCGCCTGAAACTCCTGTTGTCTTAATTGTGAAACTGCAATGAACGGAATCGGTGTTTTCAGCATGGTGTGCTGAGGCAACACCACCTACACAGGGAAAGCCTGCTCACTCGTCGACGTGACGTAACAACTCAGAGTCGGCCAATTAGGATCGTGTTTTCAATGGCCGTAGCAAATCACGAACGCGCTTTCAGCAGTCGTAGCCATGGAGAACCGGCGTCGTCTGCGAGTAGTGATTGAATGTCCCAGTGTACTAACTGGTGTAAACTTTAAAATAAGGTAGCGTCCCTTTCAGGGACCACCCTAATCCCCTCAAGACCGTGGCTTTCGGGCGCGACGTTGTACGCCTTGTTCGAGCGTATACGCCAACTCTACCAAATTGGTGGCGCTGTCAAACACTATGACGTCATTCGTCAGGGAGAGGTCTATTAGTAACGAGTGTACGAGCAGTCATTGGTTCCTTGAACTCCTCAAGGTCATGGGAAAGTGACCAACAAAGAAGCAAGATCATCGTACTGAAGAATCTGAAGCAAGAATCTGAAGCACTAAAGCCACTCTCTGCCTCCTTAAAAGAGAGAGGTATAGTAACCGCGAGCAACCCATGGAACCTGGGATCTCCATAAGCCCTTATAAAAGAATTGGAGCAGGAGGCTCCCCCTAGGGGCAGCCACCCTGCTCCAGCACCCCTTTCAGCTTATGTACTACTACTACTACTGAGCTCCAGACATAATCCATTCAGTCCAACTTCCTGCGAGAGCTGCTTCAGCAAGAAATAATGGGACCCTTATAGTTTCCCTTGCCAAAGGCTTTTACCCCTTCAAACATGTGCCAAGCAATAACGCTTATCTCAGTGCAGTAACTCAGATGTCTTATGGAAAAGCAAAACGAAGAGTTCAGCGAACGTTTGTTTGACTTGCAACGCTCACACTTCCTGATATGGCAACGCGTAAGTAACTTGCCAGTGAAATATGAAAGGTTCTTGGGCAAATTGAGGATGTGTATGTATTTGTCCCTTCTCTGTTTTTCCAGCCTCAGAACATCAGTTCTTTCATGTTTAACTTGTCAGTGTACACGTGTTCACAGTGTTTACACCAACGTATGTATAAAAATGCAAAATACATATGCTTACTCCTTGAGTCAATGGAAGACACGGATCTCCTCCGAAAATGCTTGATGAACTTCTTCTCTGGCACGTTGCTCTGCGGGGGACAGCAATGTATGAGAAGCAGCACATCAGGCAATGGTCACCAGTGATGGCCAGTAGTTAACTACATGCAGTTAAATTGCTAGTTAAACTACCTGATTGTAGTTAAAAAGTAGTTATCAACTACTTGCAAAAATGTAGTGTGCAACTACTAGTTAAACTACTATTTCGAGTAGTTAACTGTAGTAGTTAGGTTACGGCAGGCGCCAACTACTTCCGATTTTGTCGCAAGCTTTACGGCACAATTGTGCTTCCGACTTTTACCTTTTGCTACTTGTTTGATGAGAACGAAGGTGCAGAGCAATGCTTGTGATTCATATTTAGGTGTCCAAGAACACTATCGAATGGGATTGATGTTGATGGACAACGTTAAGTAGCTAGAGATGTAGTTCAAATACATTGCAGTAGTTAAAGAAGTAGTTTTAACTACTTCCCCTGAAAAGTAGTTGAACTACTAGTTGAACTACTCCATTGCAAAGTAGTTAGTAGTTATAGTTAAACTACTGTAGAAGTAGTTAGTGGCCATCACTGATGGTAACACATGTAACGCTAGAAGGATCTGTTCCCTTTGCAGCACTTCCACCTTCCAGCGCTTCGTTTTCAACTGTCGTGAGGCTGAATTACCGAGGGTAAAGCGGTCCGCATTTTACGTTCGCGGCCTGGAGTAACTGCTGGAGTAGCTGCCATCCTACAGTTTGCAATATGGTTCTACTCACCATTATAGTCCTTTTCAACATGTCGTCTGTGCTATCGGAGCATCCTAACTTGTGTCCACCTGCCATGCTGAGCCTGGCGAGTTTGCTGCTGCCGAAGTTGAAGAAACTGCCGCGAGAGTGCTTGCTACTCTCCGTGTGCTGTTGAAGTTTGTACCAGTGGGACTGTTCATCTAGCAGGGTCATGTCTGCAATGCCCCATAACTGTACGGTTAGGGTTACTCCAGGTACGGTTGCGGCATATACCACGATGGGCCGTCTTTACCTGACAGATCGAGGACGGTCTCGCCGAGGAACTCGTTCGCACCGGATACGTCGTAGTTCCAGACGCTTATTTCTAAGAAACTTGTACGCAAATCGTCGGGTGCCACTTCAGGATAAACCATCGTCTGCTTCCACACGGGGTTGCTGCAGCGGGAAAAGTACCGGGTGCGACGCTGGTTCTCCACACTAGACAGAAGAACGAAGGAAAAGGCACTTAACACTGTATTCTTCCTGTCGGATGAGCTTGAAAGATGTCGACTTTGAAGGCTTTTTTTTTTTTTTGTGGGCACTAAGTAGGTTCGAAGCGGTTGAAACGCAGTCACAGCAAGGGGACAATTCAAAATTCTTACAGTGACAACAACAACAACTTTATTGCGAGATGATGAATGGGGAGTTTCATCTCCAGGGGCGATACTCTACCCCATTGCTGGTGGTGATGCGGGGAATGAAATAATGATCTCCTCCTTCACAATAAGGGTCGAAGTCCTATGGTATCCAGAAAGGTGAAGACGGCTTTGAGGGCAGAGCGTTGGTGGGCTGGATGTGCACCCAGGGACAACTACTTTTTTACTGTATAAATAAGTTCGGTACATTCTTCAGAAATTAGAAACAAAGTTGGTTTGGCGGTGGAGGACTCGTTATTTGCCAAAGGAGCTGGGAAGCATATCGAAGCCTCTCTCTCCGGCCTCCTTGACCCTGCGTGACGTCACAGGTAGACCCGTGCGGGCCGTCGGCTGTTTACTTAGTTTCGTGCGCGCGCTTGGTGACTTCTTCGTGCGACATAGATGGTGCAGATAGTTATCTGTTTTGGAAACACCAACTTTATAGTTTAGGAAGCACCAGCTTTATGAATCGTTAAAGTAATGGCGTGATGGACTTTCAAACATCGATATATCGATAATTTATCGATATAAATATCGCTATTTTAATCGATTTTATCGTTTTTTTACGATATTCTTTATCGATATCGAAAGTTTCGATACTTCTCGCATCATTCGTTCGCCCCGTCCCAAACCCTACCACATGGAGTGATCGAAATCAAGTGTCCCTACTTTCCTTCATATGCTTCTTCGACCGATATTGAAACTCTGGAAGTAGCGCTACCAAATGCTGGGCCAAGTGGGGCTTTCTGGTCTCTCGTGGCGGATGAGCAGGAAAAAGAAACACATGCGCACACGACAAGCACTTTTTACTGTTGAGTTGTCGGTATCACTGCGTGAAGTTCGGTGCCTTGCACGGAACGCGAACTCCGTTGACACACGCATTAGTTCAGCAGAGTGCGGCGCACTGGTCTGATCCTTAGGGATGGTCAGGGACAAATCTTACCTTCTCTTTGGCAAGAGAAGACACTTGACAAATGGATCAGGAAGACCGCTGTTGTCTCTAGCTGTTACCAAGTGACGAGCCTCTACTATGGTGACGTACAAAATGGCCGCCTTGCTGTCGTAACAAACTTGCAGCTGGTGAAAAAAACAAACAAAAACGGAATAGGTTAATGTCGGAGAAACAGAGAGCGAAAATAGAAGGACTCACTTGGATCTCTCCAGTTATGTTCCCTTCCTTGCAGGTGTTCTGCGTGAGAATATGACGGTGTATTTTACGGTGAACTTTCACGGGGACTATACCCTTTAGTGCGGTAAAATGACAAGTATCATGATCTCACCGTGCTACTCATAAAAATTTCGAGAATCTAAACAATCCACTGTCATGGTTACAACGACATCAAGACGAACACCGACACGTCAGACAACGGTTTAGGCTGCCACAGATCAAGCATTAGTCATTCCATAGAACGTGTCAAAAGAATATACAATACAGTAACCGAAGCAAGAACGTGAACCGTGAATACATCGAAAGCACATTCAGTGCAAGGTAAGAATTTGCTCAAGGCACGTCTCAAGATACGGTCACCAAGGTTGGTGAAGCGGCAAGGCCACGACATCGACAGTTCCCAAAGAAAGCGCCACAGCCAAGCATCCACCAACGCGCCGACGCATACTGCATTGCAGATAATCCCAGCTCTCTATAGGGATCAACTTCGTATTAGGGCGCGATTGAAGAAAAAAAAAAAACATGATGGCTCTCGTGGAGATAAAGTACCAGATTTAGAAGCACCTTACTATAAGATGTCACGTCGGACCTGTGACAATCATCTGGTAACTCCTAACAACACTACAAAAATATTACAAGGTATGCTATGCATCGTCAATGGAAGCTGTTTCGTGGGCGGGCAGGATTTAGCTGTGGAAATTAGCTCTAAAAGTACTATTCTTTGCTCAGGGTGGGTTACTAACAGCGCGTGTTGTGCTTCAAAATTGGAAAGTATAGCACCAAATAAATGGTGTAGTAAATACAATGCTACGAACGTAAGAAAATGTACCGTACACGAGGCTTAGCAAGGGCGCAGGGTTATTAGCACCAGAATTCGTGCGTAAAGCTGCGACTAGGTTTGACCATGGCGGACCGTAAGGTTCTTTGAAGGGCGCATTCGCACTGTAAAACTTGCCGTCGTTTCGAACGCCTTAAAATGCAAATACATACCCGTGGTAGACCTCGTCACGAAAAGTGACTTCAAGAGGGGAAGCTTAAGGTAATCCGCCCTCCAGAAGCGTTCACAAAATGATGTAAAAAAAGAAGGTGATGTGTACAATTGTCCCATGAATGTCCCCCCTAGGACGAAATATTTACGCCTGCGCTAAGGCATTCTTGATGAAAACTGTAGCCCTGTTCTAGGCGCGGTGCATCCTTACAAGGCATGCGCAGTGCCGATTCCGTTAGCAGCGCTCGCTATTGCACCGTTTGCGATCGTGTCTTTCCGTTACGATGTTGGGCACTTGTCGATAAACGGAGGCAAGTGGTACGACGACAAAGTGACAAAGAACACAGTGACAGGTGAACGGAAGAGCGGTTAACATGCAAGACGAACCAAGCGCGTCGCCAACCATGTGTGCAACAGAGCCCACTTTGGACAGAGGCAGGCAGCGCGGGCACAAATTCTTACCTTGCCACTGTGACACTTAGCATAGGTAGGGGAAACGGTGGCCGGGCTCTGCCGCGCCTCCGATGACGCCTCTGGAGGGCAGGGCAACCAATCACCAACCAGAGCAACACTCGGCTACAATCGCGATCCCTCACACTATACTTCCGTACAGCCCAGTCGGCACACGTATACGCTCGATCGAAAAAGTAACGCCTTCTTATATCTCACAACCAGTTTATATTGAAGTAAAAGTCTCAGGTCTAGAGAAGCCGATATTTCGTACAAGGACTGTTCCTCTTCCTCTACTACAACGTCTTCCGTGAGGGCACAGTGCGCTGTGTGCTGAGATTTCAGTGCACGCTGAAGAATATTCAGGTGGGCAAAATTAATCCACAGACCTCTCACTCATGATCACAGTTGTCTCGCGACGTGAAGCCACGAACTGGACACCGTGTACACTGGCGATGACCAGTTAGGACGGTGCCCGAGAGAAGAGGCGCTGGTTCTGTTTGAAATATCGACGGTTCCCGACTTGAGGCTTTTGCCTTAATCTACTATCATCAATTCGCTGGATTATCCAGCGACAACCAGCTTTATGTCACCAGGAGCGAACCCCTATTTAGAGAAAAGCAGCATGAGCTGGACTAGCTGCACAGGAGGTGATATAGTGCAGTATAGTGCTAGTGCAGAGGAGGACATATGCTAATCGCGTCAGAAAACCAATGTGTACAAGCTGCACAGCCTAGCACTGTTAACAGTACTATGAAACAGTCATAGCCGAAGAGGGACGCTAAAGTCCTGCAGATGATGCCCTGGTATACGAGAGTCACAGTCACTGCGCTTGGTTGCAGAAACGCCAATAATAATAGTAAAAAGCTTTGTGCATTGATTTTGTATGTAGAACAAACGTCATTTACATGTTGCCTCAGGTATACATTTATGACTGGTGAGTGCTTATTTTGTTTAGATTTCGATGAACTTCCAACGAAAGATTCTGTTGTCTCTAATCTGATGTGCGCAACACTTCAACAGTCCCGATCAGGGATTTTCCCAGGACTTTAATTTTGGGGAGTGCTGGCGGAATATAGGGGATGTACCACCTTGTCGTCGTTCAATCAGCACTGTACTGCATAGATACAGTCAAAGGCGGCAATAGACGCCCTTCTGAAGACAGGTGCATAAGAATGGTCATCCTAGCTCTCGGTGTAACGCACCTGGTACTGTTATGAAAAAAAAAAAAAAAAACACCGCTGGGGTTATGCTGAGACTAATATGCCAGCCAATGACGGCGACGTCATGGTGCATTCTCAACACTTTCCAGAGTTTCATCAAGCACGCAGACGTACGTACACTTGCATAGTTCTATTCCTATAACACACTCCAATCTCTTTTTGTTCGTCCTTTCTCTCGCTCATTTTCTGTTTGTTTTGCCACATCGTGTCAATACAATTTGATTTCGCTCCGCGAAATACAGTCCCCCGTAAACGTCAACCTTTTATTAACGGGCTTGGTTGCGCAGTTTGTTGTATTTTCAATATGAGGCCACTGACACATTGACTAGTTCACTCTGTGAAACGCGAAAGGTTATATGCCCTAGATGAACTTAAACGGCAGGTGAAAAAACAAGACCTAGAACTTCAAAACGCAAAAGAAGGCTGCGTGTATACATAATCGTTGGACCAACCACAAGATGAGAGAGGAAGAACGAGCACATTTCAGAGATTTAAAGGGACATCATACCCCCCCCCCCCCCCGGAGGGAAGGGGGGGAGCGTTCGACAAGAAATTTTTGCACTCTAAAAGCAGTACTTCACCGCATAACACGCTGCGCGCCAACCACTGCCACGAATGATAGTGTTATCGCTCCTGATTCCAAGAGAGAGGGGGCGTACGCCTTTTTGTGTCAATTTGGATATATGATAATTGACACAAAATGGCGTACGCCCCTCTCGCTCTCTGCGAATCAGAAGCGATATCACACTATCATTCGCGGCAATGGGTGGCGCACAGCGTGCTATGCGGGGAAGCTCTGCTTTTAGAGACGGGGGGGGGGGGGGGGGGCGTGCCGAGCGAATTTGGGTGGGGGTGAGGGGGTGCTGGGAAAATTCCTGGTCCCGATAACACTGCGACGTGGTAGGGGATCAAGATCCTTGGTAATGGTAACGTGACGTTACACGTAAGGTTTGTCAAACATTGCCGCTGGACTGCCCAGAGAAAACATGCCGCGCGAATAACAAATTGCTGTGGTCTCATTAATGGTGGGCTGAAATTTCGCCGGAATCCTTGCAACGCTGCTGTACACGAATAATTTTAGTACGCCGGAAAGACTGGCAAATATGTGACGCACCTGTGACTTCGTCCGGCGAGGCATCGTACGACGAGGTGACGTTAAGGCTCCTATGCTTCATGGCCTTGTTGGCGCAGTTGGCTCCTCCGACGCCCAAACGCGGAGCCCTCCTCGTCTGACGAACGCCATCGCCCCTGGTGTCTAGCATATTGAAGTCACTGCATGGGTGAGCATATACCTTATGCAATGAGGTCAAGGTACAGCGTATCCCTGTAGCTTCCTCCTTTCCCTGTTTTGTGCAGGTCGGGCCCTCATTGGTTGGGCCTCACATAAGGAGGAAACAAGTTTGAGGTGGACCATGTGCGTTCCAGCATGATCTCAGTGTCGACGACAGAGGGAGACTTAGTTTACAAAGCCACATACTCAAACAACGACTACGTGTTAGCCGAGTTTCCTCCTCATTTGGCCAGTCATTCTGTTTACCTCCTTTCATGCGCAGAAACATTCTGTCGTAGCGCATTGTATAATGCTTGAATTCAGGCTTCTCAAAGTAACGTGATAGTCTGACAAACAGTACACTGCGATTTTCGTACTAGAAGCCGTGGATTATCCTCTATGCGTACCTCCTAATGACGATCTCCACTTCATCGGCTGACGAGGCTATAATGCGCTGTACCTCCTCATATGTTTTCCCGGTCAAAGGAATTCCATTCCACTCTAACACTTGGTCACCTGATACAAGAGGAGACAACGCTGGTGTTAGACATATTCGTACGTGAAAGGGATTTGGAAGAAGTACCTTCGTTGACTTCCCCTAGTGTCTCCACGACGCCACCAGCGTAAACCTTGGCAACGTAGGCGCCAAGTACTCCATTGCTCCCTGGTATCACTTTGCCACCGACAACTTTCATTCCAAGCCCATTCCCTGAGAAGGATGAATCGAGCGATGCAGAAATGGCGACGGCATCAGCCTTGTAAGCTTACAGCATTCATTGCTACACGGAACTCTGGTTCACGGGCACGTTATTGTGGTCAACAGTATTCTAGTCAAGGAAGTGTTTTAGTCAAGACTGTGTTTTATAGTCAAGGATGTAATCTGGCCGGGGCAGTTCGAATATTTATGTAGCCGAAGCAAGGACCGTACCGGACCGTATACGTGTGCAGAACATGCAGGCGCCCAATATGTGCAAAAGAGTCTTCGTGTGAAGCAGCATTCGCTTATGGCGTTTTCAGTGCGGCGCGTACAGTTTGGGAACTATTCGAACATGTTTGGTTTGAAAGAGACTAAATGCGAATAATAATTCTATCCACGACGAAGACCGAAACACACGGACACAGAAGACACACGTAAGTCCTGTGTCCGTGTCTGTCGGTCTTCTTCATGGATCTACACCAGCTAGCCTGCGCACCCTTCCCCTTGTTTCACAGGAATTCTATATTCGATTCGGAACTCGGATCGAATACACGATTGCTGGCCTATTCCAAACAATCCGAATATTCTCACGGCCCTAATTCTAAGTGTTCCAGTCAGAATGACATTCTAGACAAGAGGGTATTCTAGTCAGGACGGTATTCTAGCCAAAGAGGTTGCTCTAGTTAAAATTGTACTAGTGAAATTGGTACTGTAGGAAAAGGTTACTCTAGTCAGGAAGTTATTCTAGTCGACGAACTGCTGTAGTCGCGGTATATAATGTTCTAGTCAAGGAAGTGCTCAGATCAGGGAGGTGTCCTAGTCAATGTGGCATACTAACCACGGAAGTGTTCTTCTCTAGGACATACCAATACGCCACGGATCAAGAACACAGAAGCTAAAAGACCAAGGACAAAGCAGAAGTGCTGCTTACCTATGTACTTACCACTAATGGAACGATCTTTGGGATCTCTGGTTAAAAGAATGCGTTTTACTGGAAAGAAATACTTCTGTGATGTCTTGTGGAGGGATGAACTCTGCAAGGTAACGATACAACAAGGTGAAGATGGTGCACGCTCATTGCTGTTAGCCAGCAGAGCAAGCAGAGCTCATGTATATCCATATACCCCTCAGATTACACCGCATAGGCCTTATATGAAATGCTTCCCAATGCAACCGCGTTGAAGCAGAGATGAGATAGAGATGTATGAAGAGTGGAAGTGTGCGTACGTTCTTACTTGTGCTTTCCGCCCTTGGCGCAGCAACTCTGCATTCTGGTCTGCCGTCATGCGATCCGAGGCGAGGCTGTGCTGGCGGCTCGCGAGGCGCTCGCTCTCCAGCCTGTCTCGGTACATTTTTTCAGATACTGAAAACAAAAAAGCATCTCGCTCGAGCACAACTATATTGTACACGAAAGGGCGAATGAAGTCGGGGATGAGGCCTACACTCTTAAAAATGACCTTCACCGCATAGCACGCTCCTATAGCCAACCATTCACCCGAGTGCTGAAAATGGGGGTCTACGCCATTTTTGTGGCATTATGCGGTCCATAATTGCCACAAAAAATGGCGTACGCCTCCTGTTTTCACCAAATCGGAGGCGAGAACGATATCACTCGGGTTGGTGGTTGGCTAGAGCGTGCTATGCGGTGAAGTTCATTTTTAAGAGCGTACCCTGGCCCTGTCCTGGTAGGGTCCCTGGTATTTAATCAGGGAAGTAAGTTAAATCAAATAAAGTAATGTAAAGTAATGCGAGAAGGAGGTAAAAAAGGAGAAGGAACAATAACGATTAACCTTGGGAACGTTCTGGAAGGGAGCAGGTCAACGAGACTACGTTTCTGGAATATCTCACTACACTCTTAAAACAGTGGTGGTGGTGTGCTATTTCCGAGCGCTCTGCTTGCCAGCGTGGCGGCATGTTCCTCGGGGGCGACCGTGCCTCTTGGGCCGACTTCACAAGGAACTGTGCCGACATTTCGC
Organism: Ornithodoros turicata; assembly: GCF_037126465.1. Taxonomy (NCBI): domain Eukaryota; kingdom Metazoa; phylum Arthropoda; class Arachnida; order Ixodida; family Argasidae; genus Ornithodoros; species Ornithodoros turicata. The sequence goes on from NC_088203.1 coordinate 14,533,610, forward strand.
TTAAAGCATTTGAGGAAAACACCCAGAGGGCATAGCCGGCGCTGGTATTCGAACCCGTGTCATCTCCCAAACTCTTAAAACGGGCCTTCACCGCATAGCACGCTGCTAGCCAACCATCACCTCGAATGACATCGTCCCCTGATTTGTTGGAACGAACTGTACGCCTTTTTGACACACTTATGCAGTCACGATAATTGTCACAAAAGGGCGTACGTATCATTTTTTTTTACGGATCAGGAACGACAACACACGCACACACAAAGTGAACTCTAGTGTTGCTTTGCTGCGTTATAGCACCGTACAAAGTGAATGACTAACTTGTTTTAGGCGCGGTTCCCGCGGTGGCAGACCTGGCGACTATGGGTGCGCTCCCTAGGTGCTCCAGGAGCCTCCGGGAGCGCGTAGGCATATCGGGCAGCAGTGGCATGGCGGGCGTGTGCTCGTACTCGGGCTCTGTGTCCGTCGCGAAAGGAGAGTAGTCCAGCAGTTGGTCGCTGGGACTGAACTCATCCGCCGCCGGAAATGTGGAGGCGATGAGCGCTATGCTCTTGTCCTCGGCGCTGCTGTCCGGGAAACGGCTCTGGCCGACCGACGGCGATTCCCAGCTGCTGGTCCGCCCAGCCGGGCTGCTGCCGGCGCCTGTCCCGTAGTAATCGTACCTGGAACTGGAATTCGGATGTAGCTACACTGTTCTCATTGAGGGCCCTTGAAGATAAAGCTCCTTAACGCATCCTGGGTGCTAGAGGCGTGTTTTGTTTAATGCGCAAATCCGATCTACAAAGGCGATCAAAATATTCTTCGCTTGAGAACCTCGATAGACTGGCCGTATTATTAAACAACACTCCACCCGACAACCCGTCTCGACTTCAGGGAGTGGAGCAAAAAAGCGCTCCTCCACTTGACCACTGCACCATTGGACTTCCAGGAAACACCGGCGATACCATGCAGAACTCTTAGGGAGCACGCAGTATTACCACAGCTCGGGCGGTTTCGAGTCAAGGTCGATATCTAAAGCGTAAAACCGTTCTCGAGGAGCAGCTCGAGCGAAAGGTCGACTCGAGGATCGTTTAGGGGCCCTGTAAACCGTTGGCTTACCTTGGTAGCGTGGCCGTTGAGTAGACAGTCGGTGCCGTGGCATAGAGCGAGGCAGCAGGTTTGCTGCCATAGTATCCCGAATAGACGATGCCTTGGTGCCTATGCTGCTGCTGCTGTTGCTGCTTGTAGTCTTTACGAAGTATCTCGTCGATAGCTTGCAGAACGCTGCTGCCTCCTGAAGGGGCGGCCATTGTGAAGCCGCGGTCATCTTGTAAAGGGTAGCCTGTGTCACAACAAAAACGTTCTTCATGTTTAGGAAGATTATCGTATATTATTGCTGAACATGGCCTTGTCACGCAGGATTGGGAAGGCCGTGCCGTCAAAGGCATACCCTCACCTAAATCGGAGCCTTCCCGCAGCCGAGCCAGCTTGTAAAGCTCGTCGTGGAGCCTGGCATTTTCCTCTATTTGCTGGCGGCGACGCGCGATTTCGGCCTGAAAGGCAAGAGAAATGTTGGATTAAAAAGAAAAAAAAAGAAAAAGAGACAACAACAACAACAACAACTTTATTGTGGCTTTGGAGAGTGGGGAGGTTCATCGCCACAGCCAAAAAGAGACAGAACGTAAAGGTCCTATGCACATTTAGACGATGGATGATTTGACGACACACCCTATTAAAAGGGCATCAAAGTGCTGGCATTTCTCATCGCGAAATGAAGATGGAAAGGGACAGGATCCATCCCCTCTTCTTTCCTTCTCGAGAGACGCGACACAGCGCGGTGCGGATAGGTTGTCCAATCATCGGGGAAATGGTTTGCGGTGACCAATGGGAGGCCGCACCGCATTGTTGCGCCTTTTGAGAAGGAGGGAAAGTGTAACTTGCCGTTTTCTTCGCGCATATAACGGTGTATTCACACGAGCACCATTTCCTAGAATACTTCATCAAAAGATGCGTAAAACGTCATAGCTTTCTGCTATCACGTGAGCGCGAGCGCTCAACGTCGTGTCTTCACACGCGCACTGTTAACCGTGCGACACAGTCGCAAGATATTCCGTAGCAGACGACAGGACAAGACGCTGACGGCGTCATCTGCTAAGTGCGCAGTATGACACTCACGATATTTCGGCACCGTGCGAATACTCAACATAGCACGGTGTGGAACTTCCACTCCGTGAGCAGCTTCTCTTTTTTTGCTTTTTCTTCCACTGGAATCTTCCGTGAGGATGTCGCTCGTATGAATACACGGAAAATGACGAAACGACGCTACGGCTAAATCTCATTCCTTCTGTACTGCTGTCAGGGTAAAGGCTTCTCCCATTCCGCGAGCAGAAATTTTCGCACCCCGTTGAGGTATAGCTAGCATACATGCCTTCGTTGCTTTAAACCCATGGATAGACATGAATTACTTGACAAGAGCCGAACTGGCATGATAGCTGTTGAGGGACTTCAGGGCTCGAACAGGTCAATCTGACAAGCCTTGTCGTGGAAGCAAAGGCAGACTTTCTTCAGTTAACCACGATTCAGTTAGTCGTTGTCTCAAGCTTTTATTTCAGGTTTTAAACTAGTAATAGCTACCATTTTAAAAGGGTGGATATTTAAGCAACTGGTGTGTCATAGAAGTCTACTTTTCGCTACTTGTTGAAGTGTCCTTTGACCACGTATGGGGGTGCTACACGCACAGGTACCTTGATCTTGGCCTTCCGTTCCTCGCGGTTGACGGTGTCGTCCTCGTCTTCGGACACATAAGGGGAGGGATGCCAGGAGCGGGGCTTGCGGGACATTTTCTCCTTTCGCTTAGGTCGTCGTTCACCGGTTAGAAAGTAGGCCGAGGAACTGCTGCCCATCGTCGCCGACAGAGACTCCAAGGAACCTTCGCGGGAGCGCCTACCACACACACACACACACACACACACACAAAAGAATCAATGTTATACACTTCTCCTCTTAAAGAAGATAATGTGAAATTAGTTTTTCATTCTTGGAGAAATCATGGTAGAAGAATTGGGGCTATGTGTCCTGAATATGACAATCAAGGTCCGACGGCCCTGCGATCCACAGAGAAGATAGGGGTCGGATTCACAAACGCGATCGTAAGTTACGCTAAGATGCGCTAAGACGTCGTAGCCTGCGACGCGCGTACGACGGCGTCGTAAGCGCGATTCACAAAGCTATCGTAGTAGAGAGGGTACACCCCTTGACGAGGAAGAGGAAGTTGCTCCCTTCCTGTCACGTGCATCTCGGAGAGGAACAGCCAAAGGGTGCGAGACTATGTTTTCGCTATGGTAACGATGACGAAAATTTGTAATCGCACCAATAAGAGTCGTCCCGTTAGAAGAAGACGGAAGTTGTTCGTCCCCAAAAGTTTTGTTGCTGCACGTGCTTTCGGTCTTTCGGTAGCCATAATGGATGCCATGCAATCACAGGCGAAACGCGTTCTATGACACAGCAATAATATTCCCAGTATGTTCGTTTCGGGGAGGGGGTGGGTGAGGGTGTTTTGTAAGCGGTGTGTGGCACCCAGTTTTGCAGATTTTATGGCTTCTTTTGCCTTTCTTGCAGACAATTTGGAGGGGTGTTGTGGGTGTCTTAGCGGGGGTGTAGGGGATTCTTGAAAAATCACTGCGACCCGATTTTACGGAGCACAAAGTTGAAGCATTTGTTGAAGGTTACCAAGCAAAAAAGTGCCTCAATGTCACTGCGGAGATGGTCTCGAAGGTTCTGTTGCAAAGTGCAATGCGTTGGCGCGTATTACGGAGTCTTTGTTTGCCGTCTCCAAATCCACCGCTGCCAAATACGCCGCCACCTTTCTTCGTAAGACTGCTCGGGAGCTCTCGCAGGATTCCGCCGTAAGCTGCGAAGATTTTGCGACGCGCGCCCTTCGTGAATTTACACTTCGTCGTAACTTTCCCGTACGACGGAGATACGACAGATTCCGTCGCACGAGCTCTTTGTGAATCCGACCCACTGCGCGAGAGCTGCCGTCGCGCTCTAACCTGCCATGCTTATCAAACCTTGTGAAAGCACGCACTTTCCTTTACGTGACCTTTCCCCTTTTCTTTCTTTTAATAAACATACCCCCCCCACACACACACGTGCTTTGTAAATGCTGTTGCAGCAACAGCGTGCGTCGGAGACTACTACTGCTCCAAACGTTGCATTAAACGTAGAGGTGGGACGAACCCCGAAATTTCTGAATCCAAATCCGAATTCATGGAGGGCTCTGCGAATCCGCGTATCTTACGAATCTCGAATCTTTCGAATCCTTTCTTTAAAAAAAATATTTGAAAAGCCAGAAATAACAGCCAAAACACACTTCTACTGAAACGTGTTTTGGCAGAATTTGATGACTTTATTTATTGGAAAACCAATTAAATAATTAAATAATAGTTCACTTTCAGGAGAAAAAATACCCACATACTTCTTCTTAAATGTAATATATTAAGGCGTTGTTCATCGACTACAGGAAATACATAAACTTGTCGTGTCTGAATTCTTTCCATAAAACTAAGAGACAATAAAAAGGAAAACCATGTTACTTTTAATCTTGTAAGAGTTCCTGCCTGAACGCTTTCAGTCCAGAGCAATGTAAACAATGCAAACAATGTAAACAACGAACAAGAAAACACAGCTGAAAGTTTTAAATTACTGCTGATTTTTGTTCAAGGACACCAGAATTCTCACCCGCTCAGAGTTTAGCCTACTGCGTTTTCTATCAGCTATGACGCCCGATGTGCTGAAGAGTCCTTCCGACATTACTGTCGATGGGGGTACAGGAGCATGGAAGGCTCTTCGAACGCGCAAACACACACGCGCACGCACGCACACGGAGAGAGATAGAGAGAGACAGATACAGACATATTTTACCGCGTTATATGAACATGCTACCCCCACGAAACTGTCACGCGAAATAGTTCCTTTTTGAAGTGCGAATTACCTGAGAAATTAAGCTTAGAAGAATATCGAGAAGAATATCAAGAATACGATCTCGCCCTGCTACTTCTCGCGTGTGTTGACGTCAGGTCAGCTGTGCACTTTTTATTGGCTCGAGAGTCGTCTGCTAGCGAAAGCGACTGGCCGAGACGCGAAACGGTTGGCGCAAAATAAAAGTGAAAAAAAAAGAAAGAAAGAAAAGAAATATCGAGAAAAAAAAAAAAAAAACGAGGCGCGCGCCTATTGGTCAGCAGACGTGACGTCACGAACTGACAGCCGTATCTTGTCTCACTCGCCAGATTGGAAGCTCTCTTGCGCACCAGGAGTGTGCGCTGCACTCGTACTTTTTACTCTCTACTTCACTCTCGTAATTTCGCACTCGAACGACATTGAGGACAAACAGTTAGCAAACAAATTAAGTAACAAAAATGGTCATCTTATCGCGAAGGCGGTATTACAGTGCAGTATAGGTTCTGAAGCCCGTAGGATGTTATGTGAAGGGGAAAAAAAAAAAAGGATACGATACGGACCACGTGACTCCTCATGGCCACTAACAGCACTAGGTATGAGTGAGGCAAGGGTGTGACAAGCATACTACAGGTATTCTACAGGCCAAGCATAACTACTGTAGCATGTGAAACTTAAACGGTAACAGAAAAAAAAGAAGTGAAAATAGAGAAAAAGCTAATACAAAATCGTACGCTTTTTTCCGACACTCCTAAAACTTAAGCCAAAAATAACTTCCGACCACGTGCTCTCCATATTGCACCCTATATCAGCGCGCATCAGCGTAGCTCCCTCGCGGGCTAGAACCGTCATTGTTATACGCGTTTGCCGCATACATTCAAGGCATGCGTCATCCGGCAGGCGCACCCGCAAGGATATCGTGTTTCCTATTAATTCGTAAGAAAGTACGGCTAGGCGTTTCAAGCTGAACTACATATCATGCTGGAAAGTCAAACCTGCAGTTCGCTGCATTGTAGAAATCCTGGCGCGCCCAACTCTTTCCGGAGATCGCTGAGTAGGAACTATTGACCGGTCACAGGGCGAGCCTCCGCGTCTGCGCCAGAGTGACTCAAGGGTTTTTCGCCCTGTATTTTTTTGCCGGACCGTATGCCGGCGTTTCGATTACTTCTCGATGCTAAACGCGCTAGCATTGTTCTTTCGCACTGTCCTGCTGGCACACAGCCAAACAATGCCCTCATTTGTCCTTACGTATTTTTATACGGGGTCCTTTCAGCTCTCCGTTAGGCGCTGGGCTGCCCTCGCTGAGATAGTTAACTTGCGCACCGTTGCTCTCGTGAGATTCGATGCAGTTCGCGTTTGTGACAGGCAATTTAGGCGGGCTCTTTGTAATCGCGAGAGAGGAAGGTATAAATGGTTGGCGTTCAGAGTAGTATACCCGCGTCTTATTTTGCGTGTCATGTAATTTCGTGGTACTTGAAACGCGCGAAAACACCGGTATACGCATTGGAACTTCGAGTAAAAGAATAGCACTGAAAGTAGAACAGAGAGAAAGAGAGGGTTCTTACTAGAACGTGTTACGCAACAGAAGTAATACATATTTTGTAGAGCATTCACATAATATGAATCAAGCTTGATCGTAAAATATGTCTTTGTATGGACGACATGGCGACTAATGTATAAGAAACTCCTCTCACCTTGCGAGACCTCTCCTGTAGCGTCCCAAGAGGTCGTCGCCCACAAAGCTTCCGGGCTCCCTGAAACGTAGCCCATCAGAGTCTCCAAGTCGCACATCTGATAGAGAGACCCCGCGTTGGTAGAGCCTTCCCAGGGCGGACTCGTACTGTGAAGGAGCTCCCGACCGGTCGAGGAATTCGTACTCGTACGACTTGAAGGGTGCCCCCGCCACGGAAGTCCCGCGATAGGAAGAGCGCGGGTCGGACATGTGCCTTCGATGGCGCGCCTTGCGCGGCGATGCGATGGGCGACGAGTGTCGTCCGAACTTGGAGAGAGGAGACTCGGGTTGCCATCCGGCGAGCAACGAGGCCAAATCGGTCTCTGAGCGTCGGTAGAGGTCGCGGTCGCGGAGCTCCAGGAGCCTCCTTCTCTCCTCGGTGACCGTCTTGAGCTCTTCTCGGAGTTGCTGCTTGAGGGAGTTCATGTAGGAAGGCAGCTTGGTACCAGAGAGGGCGTCCAGGTAGAGGTAGGAGGAGGCTGACGCAGGACGCTCCGGACGGTCGCCCACGGAGAGGGCTTCGACGGCCGCCAGGGAAGACGTGTGAATGCTGGCCGTGGCACCGTCCATCGAAGATGCTCGCGGCGGCGGTTGCTGCTTAGGACGTGCAGTGAGCGCGCCTGCGGACAAGACCCGGGTGCGGTCCTTGCTCCGGCGCGCCGGCACCGGGGTCGGCTCCTGGTCCTGAGGCAGCGGGGGAAGCTTCCTACGGACTTTTCCGCCAGACTTTGCGCTGTCCGCTTCGCTCAGCGTGTCCGACGAATCGCCGCCCTGCGCCCCCACAGAGTCATAGGTTACACATCACGGGGTTCCTGTTTCACATTTGCATGCACTGATGCTTTAGGGACCTGCGTTCCGACGATCCTACGACTACGTATTAGGGCACGGCGCTACGTGTCATCGTAAGAGAGTACCAGACAGTTCTTCCACAGCTTGTCATTAATGTAATGGGAAGCGGCATTTTCACTTCCATCTGGCACGGGTATTCATTTCTAGAACGCGTTCGTACAGCACGTGCAAACGCGAGATGACCTGAGCGACGCTTGTACTCTGAAGTGCCGCTACGGTAGTGGTCCATATTACCGAAACTCAGAAACTAGCCTGAAAAATGAGATCGAACGGATGGATGGATCTACTAAAAATGAAAGAGACGTCATGGCACCAAGCGGGTTCTGCTGTGTTTGCCATGGCGTGACACTTTTGGCCCAGCTGAGGTAACTGAGTGATGCACTCAGAACTATGAACAGACACATCACGTCAGAACTTGCTCTGGGTCCCAAAAAAAGAGTGCGAACAGGTCATTTGGGAGTTGTAGCGACAACTTAAGACATGCACGCCAGAGCCCGCCTTCGTGGCGAAAATGGTGCCACCGAATGGCGCGTCGATGCAAAGACAAAAAAATATATCTGCAACAACTGTGAAGGAGGAGAAGCCAGAGGAGTGAAAAAAAAAAAAGTTCAACGGATGTCTCTCAAGAATGGACGAAAAACGTTGAGAGTGTAGAGTTACCGTAAACTGTTGAACTGCCCTCGTTGATATGTGTGACGCCTGTCGCAATGAAGCTGTAGTAGGTGGTCTGCCGGTCGTCTCAACTTACACGGGCCTATGTTCGTCACTACAGCTCCCATCGTGACCTGCCCTCTCTCTCTCAAAAGTGACAGCACACAAGAAGAAACAATGAAGAGGAGGAATCGCACAGTTCCTCCCCAGAAGGGGACGAGATAACAATCACTTCACCGCACAGAGACAATGACAGAATACGACCGCTTAGAATGGTTCCACAATGTTGGGTACGGCTCGTCGCTGACGTACGGGTGGTTCATCCCGTGAAGACCATCGAACCCTACTACAAACAGAGACGTCGATATGGTGTTTGCCGATTTGAAATGGAGACGCAGGAGGAATGGTAGGAGGCGCACCGTGCGAATCATCAATGCCAAGTTGTGCGGCCAGCAGTCGATCACGCGATCACCTGTTGACGTCTAAACTAGCCCTATAAATGTTTTGCGTTCACCTCTATGACCTGCACGCGCAGACAGGTAAATAAAGCGCTCTGAGCGCTCACATTGAACCAGGGTCTGCACTTATTTCCTGATACTTTTCCTGTGTCGCGTGACGCTAATTTTAACCGGTCAGCGCACGTAGAAGTCACTTAGCGTGAGTACGACCCGTAAAAATTCCTGACATCGGTCATAAGCTTCATACGGCACGTTAAAAGTCCGACCTTTTCAGTTTTGCTACACCATATGTTCACTTACATACACTGGAGGATGGTCCTTGTAAAAATAACACACTTAGACACACCGTCATTGTGTGTGTCCCGTGCTCAACCAGGGACTTACTCTACAACATGCCAAGGCACGATGTGCGTTCACGCGGGAAATGAATGCACGTTTATCAAAGTTTTCGAACGCGTGCTATGCAGCGCCAATGTGCCAAACGGTCTATGCTCCTTCCAGGAGACCTTTTGAAATGACAGCTTGATCAGCGGCGACGTTCTGTACCCAACAAAGTGTGTATCACATTGTAAGCGACCGTGAGTGAATCGAACGTGCGAAAATGAAACGTGTTTTCTTGGAACACTCAGGTGCGGGCAGTAGGAGAAGGGCAGCGAGCATAACGTGTGGTGTAGAGGAAGCAACGCCACCTAGGTAGCGTTGGAGTGTAGTCACATGGGTGGGGTTGGGGGGGGGGGTGAAGGAATAGGCAGGCAAGCAAATGAAAGCACACAGAAAACAACGACAGCAACGCATTACAGCGAGAGGGTTCGCCACAGGGGACCGAGAGCGAGCACATTCAATAGGGATGGCCGTGGTTTGAACAGCATTATGAGAATCTCCCAGAGTGAAGACCCCGGAGAAGTGCGATATTGTGACATGCGCGACATACGAAGCACACGCGTGCGTAAGCCGCCCTCCCCTCATTTGGTACAAATTAACTGCCCCAATGGCGCACCTCCACCTGCTCGTTCAGTTTAGAGGCCTACAAGTGTCAATGACATGCACTCGTTGTCCTTGTTATAGACCAACACCACCACCTACATTGCAAGGCCTGTTGTAAGAATGTTCATGGAATACTTCCTGGAAATAAGCTAGCGATAGCCTGTTTCTTCACCAGCATGCAGCGTTCGCGTTGAAAAGGGAAAGGAAGCTCTCCATACTGATGCCGCATTATAACAGATACTGCACTTTCAAACAAAAAACATTGTCTCTAAAAAGCGATATCTTTGTAAATGCATGTAGACCTACCTAGGTCTCCTAACTCGTGATACTTATGTCTGGAGAATACATAACATATAGCGTACAGTAATGTCTGATGGAGAAGCTAGGGTCATTTCTGTAGGGGTACAAGCAGTACAGGCTTTTAAATCTAGGTGGCGGTGCATGTCGTCGTTCTTGTGTTCCACTGTGGCTTTGGCGGAAAAAAAAAACGTGAGATAGGGTACGTGTTTGCTCTCATATCCAAGCGATAGTACCGGGTAGGTTACACAACAAAAACTGAACTGGGGGACTGAGAGGATGCATCTGTTGCAGCGCTTGGCTGCTTTCTCAAGGGCAGTCCAACATTCCTATTACCGGATTACTACAAAGGGGTTGAACGCGTGCAGGATAAGCCTATCTGAACTTGGTTCTACACTCCCAGACGCCGTCGTCAACTATGATTCGCCTGTTGTTGAATTGGTGACTGCCTGTCCTGTGGTTTCTGGCTTCTCCTCCTTCCCACGACACGAGACGTACCTGGGTGCCGGGCGTCTGGGGCGTGACTGGAGTCAGGGTCCTCGTCAAGGGCACGGGCGAAGTACCGCCTCCCACGCTTCGAGGCAGTACGAGTTCGTCGGGTGCACTGCCGCCCAACTGAGCCGTTGTTGTCTGCTGCATAGTTTGACTACTTCCTGGTGCAGCTACAGTTGCTGCCACGACCGTGCAGCTAACCGCCGGAGTCACTACCGTCGGAGCGCTCAACGCCCGAGGCGCCGGAACCGGCCGCGATATCGCTGTGGACTCGACCATAGCACTGACGTCTTTTCGTGCGGAATGAACCATGGGAGATACAGGCCTCTGCGACGAGGCTACAGTGGTCAGTCCCGGCGCTTGGGAGGCCATAGCGACGGCCGCCTGCATCTGTTCCATGGTGGGTTGCGGCAAACGACGGTGGATCCGCTTTGGCGTAGTCGACGGAGCTGGCTCCGCGACCGGAGGGTTTTCGCTCTGGGGTTCTTCCCCCGGGGAAACACTGTTAAGGCCCATGGCCTTGTTGAAGTCGGCAAGCATGCCCGAGATGGTTCCGCTAGTTGCGCGAGGGATTCCTGCCGGAGCAGGGAGTCTTTCCTCTTCTTCCCTAAACTTCTCCATAAGTTCCTGTTCAGCAGCCTCGACCGAAGGAGACACGTCCAAGATAGGGGACAGGTCAGACACCGGTGACCAGTCCTGAGACTCGGCTTTCATTTTGGTCCTTTGCTGCTTTTGAGAAGGCAACTCCATATTTTTCGGGACCTTCTGTTCGGCTTCTTCTTCGCTTGGCGAGTAACTTGGCTGTTGAGTCTGTTGCGTAGGTTGCGGAAAGTCTATTGCGTGCTGGAGTTGTATTTGTGCGTACTGCTGCTGCTGCTGCTGTGCCATAGGTACCTGACTCTGCACTGGTTGGTCGACCTGGTAGTGCGGCGGGTCGAACGCGGACGTATTTGATTGCGTCAGCGTGTGCGGTTGCTGCAATGTCTGAGATGTCAGGGGAATGGTGCGGGGAATGGAGAGCGCTACCTGCGTCACATCTTGTGCGAACGCCTGAGGGGAAGGTTGCGTTTTGTGGACCTGCCCGTTCACCGTCGATGGTAAACTAGAGCCACTAATGGCCGTCGAAGCGGCGGCTGCCGGTGGCATGGGATCGGAGGACGAAGTGGAGGTTACCTGCTGTCTCTGGACCGAGGCATGAGCTCGTGGACCCTGCTCGGGCCTCTGCTCCTCATAAGGCAGCTGCTGCGATGGCTTTGGGTACGGTGCCTGGCCCACACCTGAAACATATGGTACAGCGGACCATGAATTATCGTGTAGAACATCTGCACGTAGCATTCGGTACCCCTGAAACAAATACTGGCACATGGAACTTTACCGTCTGACATGATCTCGATGGATTACATTCTCAGCATGACAGCGCGAAAAAGTTACACAAGGGATGTTCTTAAGGGGAATGTCTAGAGAGCTATGTGCCTCAACGAAACGTGGCGTTTCCGTTTTCTCGTCATTCTATGTAGTACTTTTTGGGCTGTTCTTTTTGAATCGGGTGGAGGCACACCAAGTGTCCTTCCAAAAGAAAGAATGTATTTGTACTTGGGAACTTGCTGTTCAGAGAAGTGACAACCTTCGAACATCCACAGAGGAATATAGGCATTGCGAATAGAAACAAAAACAGTACATTACACAACGAAAGCCATTGGTTTCAGAAGAGGCACCACAGATTCGTCCCGGTGCCAGTATTTCGCGCATAGCCCATTCTTCGGGCAGTGACATGTGTGAGACATCGTTTTCCATCACCGTTGTCCACTGAAGGGAAACGACGTTTCACAGAGAGAGAGAGCAGACACAGTTATAGACAGGACACCAACCATATGGAAGACCTTAGGAGAGGTCATCATGCCTTGATGAGGGAAGAGAGCGGGAATCATGCACACGACTGGCTCAAGAAAGGCGGCCCAACACAAGCCGAGAGAAGACAGCAAAACAACACGGGGGACCCCCCCACGTGACCACAACATCCACACAGGGAAGCTCTCGTGTCCACTTGGCGGCCACGGGTCGCAGAGGCCTCCAGGGCGGCCGTTGCAATGTGCTGTAAACACGGTGCCTCAGCGGCACACTGTCCTTCTCCGAAACTGACTGAGACAGGTGAGCGATATTTCTGTCTCGTCCTGTGCGCATGTCATAAAATACATGGAATAGTTTCGGCTTCCATCGTATACCACAAATTTATTTCTAAGGTAGACCTTCTTTTCCTTTTCAATAATGCTTCAGTGCAAAGTTTCGCAACATGCATCAATTTTCTCCAAACAGAAAGTCATAAGCGCCTATCTTGACGCATGTGGACACTGTGAGGAAAGTGGTAGTAGTAGTAGTAGAAGTAGTAGTAGTAGTGGTAGTAGGAAAGTAGTTCTTTTAAAGGTAACCTGTAGAGTACCTAGCCTTAACATCATACGTCGACTACACCTCTACATCCGTTATGCACGGAATTATAAATAAGTAATAAGGCGGTATTCCGCGGCTGGACCCTTCTTGACACGTGAGCTTCCATGTGAATCTATCAGGCAATGACAGTGCACACAACATGGCCAACCCTGCAACTGCAAAGCCCAGTTTGTCCGCTACTCTTCGAGGCACGCAAATACTAATTCTAAACACGAACTCTTCAGAAGGATTATCGTTTATCGTTCTGTGCTGGGATGAATTTTGAACATCGCGAGACCTTGTCAGATTTGAGACTGTGGGCTTCCTGAAGCGTCGGGTCGATATCCGTCTAATCGCAGCATTTATGCTGAATTAACATTTTAGTTCATATGCGCATCCCGTAGAGTATTCAGTCTTTCCAAACTGAGTCCTGGTGCAGGGTGTACCACATGAGGCGAGCGGGCGGGCATTTTTAGACCGACGGCTGGGACCACTTGTGATCGGACGCCTATATCTCCCCCCTCTTTTCTCTTGTCAGCTCTAAGGACTGTAGCCTTTGTTGGAATGAGTACTTAATACTTTCGGATTCTACGGTTCTTAAAAGTCTGATATTGCCTGCTGGTCCGTCCTGCAAACCACACTACAAACATTCCATTTGAGGTCTTGAAGAACATGACTTCTGGATTGCTGGGTTTGGCTGTGTTCTCGCTGTCTCATGTGCGTGGTAAGACTGTGAATGCTTTTCGCATGAGAAATGTCACATGATTGTGTGCTGTAAGAACAACAGTTGACGCAGAATCAGCGATTGCCGGCGGTGAGACTCGATACGTGCCTTTCTGATTTGCCGTTCAGTAGTGCAAGCCCATTGCGCAAAGCTCATGTCGTGACCCCGTTGCGACCGGCCATCAGAGATGCCTGGGCTCGAGTCCCACCGCGTGCACTTGATGTCTCTTCGTCAACTGCCCTTCTCTTGTCATTGCTTGGGCGGTGGGAGGTTTTAATATTCTCGTTCCACTTGTGCGAAACCACCCTCTGCAATTTATGTCGCTATCCAATTAATGATCGGTGTAATTGGCGTAATTAAGCAACGTGAATCGTGTATCGGTGCTCTAACCTAACGTGGGAGTGGCGTGCTCAGTATTTTTGTAATGCTGACCAGGGACCGTGGAATTAAGGTCACGGATGTGAGGACCGACCGGGCGCTTAAAACAGTGTCTGGGCGCTGTTAACAAATAACAGAGAATGAGGCACGTTGAGATCGAACGAGTGATTCTGCTGGTCACGACGAACGAATTACTATGTCCCGGGGTAGGCCACAGCACTTGCTTAGTATACCGCAATGTCCCTATAGTACCCCGTACAGTAACCCGAGGATGACGCGTGTTGACGAAGTAACTAGCGACGTTATATTGGAGCCTCTGAATGAAAAACCGTAACGGGAGGTGTCCTCTGCTGCCGAGAAGTTAATTACAGCTTCACACTGCAGTAAGTAGTAGGGGTCTTATTAAAGAAGGCTTCTGTTCGCTTCGTATATTTCCCTAATGTTTTGTATCCTCTCTATACGAAATACGTAACATGTGTGGCTCACATAACTCGTGTCTCTCCGCCTGGGTTTCAGTCCTGAATCTGTTGTTATATCTTACGATGGCGTGCCATTGTTCACCCATATCTGTTGGCTTCATGGTATTACATTATGTCTGCCCGTAACCTGTATTTAACAACTTCAACTTGAGCCCGCTTTAGCTATAGGGTGGGCTGGGATGTCCCACATCTAGGAATAAGAGAGAGAACGTCGCGCAGGCGTTCGAGTGGGGACTTCGAATAATAATCCGTTAATTAGAATGCTTCATTTGCATTGTGCAGCTTAGACCCAGCCCGACTCTGCACTGAACTATGTCGTGCATGTTGAATGAGAGCATTATGCTAGGGGGCATCGTAACGCCCTTTCAAGAAGGACGGCAGTTCGAAAACTTGCTTGTCCGTTTAATATACGTACGTTGAATGACCAGCCTAGGAAGACCTGGCTTCTTCATTGAATGTGCATACTGGGTGGATTGATCAGGTCGGTGACTAGTTCAAATAACACGAAGATACATGGCTGCACTACTCGTACAATTAGTCCAGGTACGAGTTGCACAAAGCGAAATAAGCATTCTCTGCTAAGATCTAGTGTTGCCATAAAGGGTAAGTTTAGTACCCGCTTAACATTCCTCCGAAAAACAACTTAGACCCGGGCCTAGGCATCCGGGACTGGGCCTCTGTTGGAGTCGGTGAACATAGCCGCAAGGGCATATATAGCCACCTTGTAAAGCTCGCTTCTCCTACGGACGGTTTCTCTCGTTTCGAACTAAATAAAAGTGTCTCACATCACCAGCGTTGTGCTCCAGCTCTGAAGACCTAATAAAGCTCAGCTCCTGTGACAGTTATACCCCATAGAGCTGTCAAGTGCAGCACAATTTCTTTTCCCCGAGCAATCCGACAAGAGAGCCTAGCAGTCGGTCCTCATAGCGATGGGGGGGTGTTTGAGCATATGATGGCGTGGTCCCCGGCAGAGGCTGTTACCTCGCCATCGCAGCAAGGAAGAGGCCGTGTCAGAGTTGAGCTTGGAATGCGACATTTTAAAGCGAGCCTCGGGCACATGATAGCCGCCCTCTTCCTCCTCCTCGGGGATCGTGTACACATCCCCTGGGCTGCGCTCGTAGAAGCGCCCTTCCATCAGCAGGTGAGCCGGTTCCTCTTCCTCTTCGTCGCTGTCTTCCTCCTCGTCTTCTTCGTCCTCTTCCTCGTCTTCCAGTTCCTTATCGTACTCGTCGTCGTCCTCCTCTTCCATCATGTCGTCCCCGTGGTAGCTGTGCTTGGTCACCCCAAGGGAAGAACCCACTACCGAATCTACTTCTTCCGCAGGAGGATACTCACGTGTCTTGCTGCTCTCCTTGTGTCCTCTCTCGGGAGCCTGGCATGCGGGAAGAAAAGAAATTGGATTCATTATCGAGCAGAGGGTTCGAAACAGGCAGGCACGCAATCTGTGGCCATAAACCTTTTCGTGCTTAAAGGGAAAATTTGCTCCCTGACATCGTTGAAATAAATCTGTCTGGCAGGAGCATTCGAGTCCAAACGACCCTCCTGCGAGCCCTCTCGCTCGAAATGGACGTATTCCCAGAGTTCGTATTTTATCCTGGCAGTTGGTAGTGGATCCGCAGCTACGGGTGGAGCAACCGGAGGATCTATTCATCGGCTCGCGCCTCCTCCTCCTCACGTATTTTTTGCAGCGAGACGCAAAAACTCGTGCGAAAACTTCTGCAGTAGGAGAGGAAGAGGTCACGCGCCAAGGCCACGCCAACTTTTCTTCACCCTATAGCGCCGCGCGTACGTCTTTCTGCGCGTGGAATTTTAAACCACGTGGCTTCCAATGATTTATAATTTCGGTAATAAACGATAGAGCTCCAGTTGGCGAAAAAGTGAAGCAGGGATTAGGTAAATCAGTGAATAGACTTCCCGTGGAAACAGATACGCATCCACGAATTGATGCCTTGAGAGCAAGCTATCCCTTTAAAGGCAGAGCGCTTCATTACAATGAGTAGCTTAATAACGAACATGACTCGATTCGAACCTCACTATAGCAGTAACAGAGGCAATGTATTACAAGCGAATGGGCCGAACAGTTGTCATTACATCCTTACTGGTATGTTCTATCTCAGCGTTCCCTACCTCTATCCCTCTGCACAGGACAGGAAGCCATCGAACAGCGTGCGCGCTTAGATACAAATTCAAATTCGGCATTGTCTCCACCACAGGATGGAGACAACGCTGAATTTAAAGCCACAACGCGCGCAGCTTACCTTGTAATATTGATATGCAAAGAAGGAGCGCTTACCTTTTCTTGTACGCTGGCTGCCCCTTGCATTGGTCTCGCCTGCTGAACTCCGTTCACCATTCCTGTTCCCATGCGTGGAGGTGTCCTCTGAGTATCGTAACCCCTATTCGCCTCCCCTGCCTGCCGGACGGTTTGACGGTTATTCGCGTCCATCTGCTGTTTCTGCATCTGCAGCTGTTCTCGTTCGAGACGACGAGCCTGAATCTGCTGTTCCTGTTCCGCTTTGAGGAGCTGTTCCTGCTCCTTTCGGTACTCGACTTGTTGAAGATGTTCTTGACGACGTTGTTCGAGCTGTTGCTGCTCCTGGAGCCTTCGTTGCTGTTCCGACTGATGCTCTTGTTTTCGACGGCCGTCTTGCTGCATGCGTTCGGAGCTTTCCTGGTGAGACACCTGCTGGTGCTGTGGTTCCATCGTCCCTCCGCGCTGCTGGTCTTCTTGGTGCCTTTTTTCTTGGCTGCGCTGTTGCTGCGTTCTACGGGACGTGCTCTCCTGGTATTCGTGCCTCTGCTGCATGCTGTTCGAGTGGTTCGTCTGGAAGCGTCTCTGGCACTCGGAACATACCCACGGCCTCTGCGGAGAGACAAAACACCTCCTGTTTAGCACGTCAGAATGCAAGAAAGCCGGTCCTTTCGAAGTACTGATATCTGCACTCGGATGATGATGTCCAATACTTCCATGTACTGTTATTAAGCGTGAAGGGGGTTCTATGAAAGCCATAGTACCGTTCACTATCTTCAACATGGTCGTAAGCCTCGGACATGAATTCCTTATTTAGATCTTAGCCGCGTAACAACAATAAACGTCCTGGGCACCACCTGGGCAACATTGTGCACAACACTTCAGCGACACCATCCTCCCCTTAGCACAATTTATACTTCGCAGCTTCCCTGACTCACTCCCATTTTTGACTGCCTTTTCAAGGATATTCTTACGGTCCCCATAAAAGTGTGAAATATGTATTACAGTTGAGATCCGAAAACGGAGCACCCTGCTCCGTTTAGTCGGAGGGATGCGGTAAAACCTCGCAATAAATGACCGCCTGTTTGATTAGCATGCGGTACTCTTTACGGGAAGGGCATTAAAAAGAATAAGAAGAAGAAAGAAAGAAGAAGAGGAAATAAAAAAGAGCTGCCTTCGAGGAAAGCAGGACAAAATTACACGCAACGTGCATCGTATGCTGTTTTTTTTTTGTGTGTGTGGCTTGCCTGCTTGTCACACTCTCAGAAAAAAAGGAGTAAAAGGGGGAGTAATTGCAGCTTCTACTCCCCTAGT
This sequence comes from Ornithodoros turicata, assembly GCF_037126465.1. Lineage (NCBI taxonomy): Eukaryota > Metazoa > Arthropoda > Arachnida > Ixodida > Argasidae > Ornithodoros > Ornithodoros turicata. Next base: position 14,551,575 of record NC_088203.1, read on the forward strand.
CTGCAATTACTCCCCATTTTAGTACCCTAACCCAACATTTAGTCCCGACATTTACTCCCCATGACTGCAAATTGTCACTAAACTTCGCGAATGGTCCCCTGAATGCGACAGTCTACGTAAATATGTGCCCTTTGGTAAATTTGAACGACATAAGGCTCTATAACTCAGACAACGTAGCAATTCTCCAGCCACACAGAGTAAGAAACAGTTAGCGCATCTTTCTTGGCAAATTGTGCCCTAGTATGGCGCAAGATTTTATAATACTCGATATATCACGGTTGACGGTTTGCTTCAAAGTACTTTCGTGCATGCGCACCAATTATGTACGTGGGTCTCTTACAACAGCTCGTGAAATGCGGTCTTCACTCTGTGACATTCATTTACTCCCGAGCATTTACTCCCGAACGGGACTACTTTTTGTGGCAATGCAATTACTCCCCAAAAGGAGTAAAAGTACTCCTTTTTTTCTTAGAGTGCATAAGTGCGATAGAAGCCCGTTCCCACATGCTTAACATTCCCCTTTTCTTCCTAACAGCGTATATGCACGTGCTACGTCGGCACGGTTAGAGCGTAAAGTGAGTCGTTTTCATGCACGTAATCACAATCTGGCATCCGTCAAAGGGACGTGTATCGTTTTCCTTAATGAAGAATCGCCTGGGAAATTGAACGCGAAAGCGAGACATATTTTGGGCGATGTCCTCGGCGCCAAGAACGGTCAATAGCGTTGTCCCGGGAAACCTCATTTGGGGACGGACGGGGAACGCGTTCTCTTCCTATACGCACGGAGCATGGCACCGTTTGCACTGTGCTCGGTCGGTGCTTATTTTATTGGTTCCTCCCAGCGTTGTGTCTGTTACACGGATGCCGCGGGGGTCGGTATATTTACTGCTTCTTTATTACGATGACTAATTTCCAGGCGGCAAAAGAAGAAGAAGGGAAAGAAAAAAGTGGCCGTTAAATTTGTTTTTAACGGTGTCGACGCAGGCGGTGCTGGATTGGCACGTACGAGTTATCGAGTGACGTAATTGCAATTTAATGATGACCTCTCCATTTCATGGTTGCTTTGCTGAGGCACGAAACGAAAGGAGATGTGTTGATTTTTTTCTTTCCTTTTATTAATGAGGTAAATTGCTTTAGCGCGTAATTGCGCCCCGGGTACTGAGTTTATTTATTTTGTTTATGTAAGAAGGTTGTGTTTTTAGTTAGAGCAATTTGCGAAAACTGAGTCGGTGTCCATTACTATATCAAAATTGTCGTAGCACTGCGTGGTAACGACATAAAAAAATTGCTGCATCCTTGGGCACTGTGCCAAATTTGTGACATTGTGCCAATTAAACGCGGAAAAAACATAACAGGGTCAATATAGGTGGTAAATTTTTGGCGTGTTTCTTGGCGAAGCGCGTGTTAGAAAACTATTAGAATTTTATTGCAAACCTTTTAATGCCTTGTTGAATCGTTTAACTCTTTGTGCATTATTACTGCGTTGGATATACAATTTCCATGCGCGTATACCGCAAACACCCTTTGGCAATCACGTGGCTTGGTCACGTGGCTACGAGTACATTCGATATGAATTAGGTATACAGGTAAGGCCGGCCCGCGTGGTGCGTGTTTCTGCGAGTATCGCGCTACCTAAAACTCTGCATGGCTACGCACCGTGAAAAAAATACGGCTGTCAAACCGCACGGGGCGCAAATCCCGTGTGCTTCACGAAGTGTTGGCAACATTCTCCTGTCCTTCCTGTTCCGTCCTGAAAAGGTTGTTTTTGTGTGGTTGTTTTCGTAAGAGGGGCCTTTGCTAAGAAGGAACTAGGATGCTGGACCGGAACCAGAAGTGACTTCCTGCGCCGTGACTGGTTGCTATGGACGCCCGTGAACTGATTGCTGCGTGAAATATCAAACCTGCTCTGATGCAGTGAATCACGACCTACGACCAGCTGCGACGTACAAAATTTCGCGCATGGCGTGAAAACTGAGCTTTTTACGCAAGTAAAACGCACCATGCGGGCCGCCTATGCGGATTAACATGCGGATTGTTATAGCTTGCAGTGTTGCAAGCTGCAGACCACGACCTACTCTATACTAGAGCTACGACAGCTGGCGATCCCCTATGGGAGAGACGGGTCACGGGTTAGTTACGTTAGTGACCGCTGCAAGCGCCACATAGCATTATTGGGGAGAGGGAATCACCCTTGCCACCGCCTTTATTCTGCTACGCAGGAATACGCAGGCTGTTGCTAAGCACGCGCTATTATCTCTCTTATACTGCTTCGTCGTTGTCAACACAGCCTACCATACATCGCCGCGGTTTCGACAAGTCACGTGGTAACGAATAGTGAGAGCTAGCGCCAAATCCCATAGCCAAGCGGCGGTTGCCAGAACTACTACCCCGGTGCTGGGAGCGTTGCGGCTGCCCAGGTCTCTAGTATAGTAGTAGGTCATGCTGCAGACGCCTTCGTGCGGGTTATATTTTAGATAGCCTATAATACCTTTCCGTCGGGTTGCATGATGACCGTTCCGCATCGCTGACAAGCGACACGTCCGCAGTCGACGCACCGACATCCGGCCTCCAGGTTCATATCCGTCGTCTGGCACAGCGGGCATTTATGTCCCATGCTGCCTCGCTGTTGCTGTTGCTGTGGATGATGCTGTTGTTGCTGCTGGTGCTGTTGATGATGCTGTTGTTGTTGTTGTTGTTGCTGCTGCTGATATTCATGTTGGAGCTGCTGCTGATGCTGCTGTTGAGGTCCCACTTCATCCCTGAGGAAGAACGAGGCACGAGCATGATACACATGATAGATGTGTGTGTTTCACATCGCTGACAATCCGCTGCAAGTCCCAAAATATACCTACAGGGTGTTACCCTATAAAAGTCTACCCGCGTCGGCATGCCGTGCTTGCCAATTACTCAATGCAGGCGGTACAATGTGTTGTCTTCGTATAAACCTCATAAGGACATTCATCCATGGCAAATATCGAAGTGATTGAGCACCGTTATGCAAAGTTATAGCGCAAAACGTGAGGTTCCCGTAGGCAAAACAGCCAAGATGGCGCCTCTCAGGAAGCAGACGACATCCCTTTGAGGTGTCGTCTGCTGAGTACGTCGGCATTTTTCGTACCTCACGTTGCTTACTTCTGAGCAAAGTACGACAGTTACACGAAAGCGAAATGAAAACTGCAGTTCCATCCGGCTTGCAGGGTATGCGACACGTCGTCGTCTGGGGAGCAGCATGGCAAGTGCTCTTCTCAACGCCGCCATCTTGATTGTTTTGACTACGTGAATTTCACGTTTTGAGTTATAACTTCGTGTTGCGGCGCTTAATCACTTCGAAATTAACCAAGATTAAATGTCCTTATGAGCTTTATATGAAGATCGCACAATGTGCCACCTGCATTGAGTAATTGGCGAGTACGGCATTGCGGCACGGGTAGACTTTTATAAGGTAACACCCTGTATATTCCTGTTTACAAACAAATTGCGTCAGATGGTACAACAGCGCCGCCAACTTGGTAGACTGGAAGTACTATAGCCAAAAATCAATAGGTCACAAGAAATGCACGTTTAGATGTGGCTTCTCATGATGACGATTTAAAAAAAAATATTTACATATTATTAGTCGTATGGCCTTGTTCGGCTCCATTCTACGGGTAGCCCTTTCTGAAGGTGGCTTCGGGGCTCTTCCATCCTCAGGAGCTTGAAGGGCATGAGTTTCTCACGGAGTACACGTGGTGTCTCTATACAAAGCAAGCGCGAACTATGTCGTAATAACAAACCACATTCCGCACAGGATTACGACATTAACTTTCAGACGATGCAACTCTTGGTATGAAGCCTTCTTTTATTTCCGCGGTGGGCTGGGAACGCGAATGAAGACACGAACGTGATGAAAAACGTGACCTCATTTGTGTGTACCACCAATACACAGAAGCCATATTAGAAGCCACATAACCTTCGTGAAGGAATATGGTTTTGTGAAACGGCGGTGTTCTCCGCCCGTGCTGTTTCGGTTTCACCATGTCTACCAACGTCATCATTACGTCACAGTGATGTTTCTTCGGTAGAGGTTCATTGACAATAAGCCGTAGCCGAGTATGAGGTTCTCTTTTCTCAGTTTACTCATTCGATTGCATTTTATTTTTTGCTTTTTCTGTGCATTCATAACGAAGCAATCAATCAAAATTTTTTACTGCTTTTGATACAGCGTGCAACGAGCACCGGTCTGCATCAGACCTCCTCTAAGCTTACGAGCCACAGAAAATGCCCTTGCAAAGAGCAGTCCATCATATGAGGGAGAAAGACAAAGAGAAAGTTGAGAAGTAGGAGAGAGAGAGAGAATGCCGTTTCCGACGAAAATCTGGTAAGAAACGTGCTCTAATAACCAGACATCACCCAAAGAAAACGCACGCAGTAATTCAGCCTTGTTTGTGAGTCAGTCTCCTATATAGCCTCCTCGTTAATTGGGATTCTTCTGCCTCTCTAAGCCCTCCGCATCTAGCGTAACGGATTTCATTCGATGCCAACTTTGGCCGTCTTAGTCGCAAGAAACTCGTCGGAGGAGAACCGTTATGTGCATAATGGGCTCAAAGAGAGTCGTTAACATTTACCAGCGCTAGGCCAATGGGGGCGTGAAAGATAATGAGAGTATAAGTGGATGAGACCTGCTTTCGCTTCACTCAGGGTTCAGTCAGTAGGAAAAAGGAGCCTCGTCTATAAGGCTAATCTGCGGGCCGAGGCAATTTACCCGATCTTTACGTAATACATTGTTCGATTCGCCTTCTCTTACACAACTGGATGATGATTCCATCGCTGAACCTTGCGCTAAGGATATATATATATATATATAATGAGGGGAAAAAGCCAATAAAGAAACAAATAAATGACACTAGACATGTTTGAAATTCAAAATTACAGATTAAGATGGCTTCTATGGCTGCACGCAGAGAAACAGATACTCATGGAACGCTGCGACAGCACAACAGCACCCTTCATTATAATTCACTGGTTTGCACTGTGGCATTGAGGTGTGCTCAGTAACCCTCCCAGGTGTATATCGCTCGCTGAGCGACCCCTTGTTTGCCAATTCCGAACGATGCGCAGCTACCCAGAGCTGGCGAGCCGCAAACACGGCGAAAAACGTGTCCTCTGATGCTGTCGCATCGTTCCATGAGTATCAACACACACACACACACACTAATGTGTATAACTGAGTATAATGAATGTATAACTGAGTATTCGGCAGGCAGCGCTGACTGCCGAAACGTCGACCCCTAACTGTAAATCTATTCCTAGCGCCCCCTTAATTATTAATGTAATAAAAGTAGCAAGTGTTTTTAACCCTTATACGGCCTCCCAAGTCTCTTCATTACTTGTAGTCTATATATATATATATATATATATATATATATATATATATATATATATATTCAAGTGAAGCTTCGACAACGATGTAGAGGGCGAAGTTTTAGGCTCTAACAGGCACTAACTAACACTAACTCTTCGTCGCATAAATCGTTCTATGCCAATTAACCTTCAAAATCGTATCGTGTTATCTTCCGATTGGAAGGAAAGTTCATACATACAAAGATGTGCGCCACCATTCTCAGCTTACCGGGAGACAGAGCAATATATCATCGGTGATGGATTGGCATACATCGCGCTATGAGGTCAGGAGCGTCCCCTATTAGTGCCTAAAAATCCGCTCACTTCGTGTAGAGGACGCAAAAAGACATATGTATTTTGGTTATGTGTGCCTGTGTTGGTGATGTGTACAAGACGAAAAAGGCATACATGTACTGGGTATTTTTCTTAGCTACACCAGGTTTTTCGAATAAAAAGAGCTATGAGTGCAGGAAAAGTGTCGTTTTTTGCAGTCATTCTATCGAACAGAGTATCTAACTGCTGTATGACTAACTCCCTGAAATTCGCTAACCCTAAATGAGGAGTTTTCGTGCAAAAGTGACATCGCAGAATGGGAGACAATCCTCGTTGTAAGGCCCTGGAACCAGAACTGAAATATCCGTCGCCGAATTTCGCCATGCAATTGAGCCGAAACCAAGAACCGCGCGCCACAGAAGCGCATGACCGTCGCCGTTGGAGGCTTATCTTTGCCGCAAAGCGGTTGATCTAGCCAGCAGACCAGCTCCTACTCCAATCAGCTCCGCCGCTTCAAAGCACGTGACCCTCTGACGTCGGATGAACGCTCTCCTCCCTGCGCTCCTGATGCGCGTAGTCTCAGTATTGGTTTCATTTGCGTATTAAATTTCGGCGCTGGATATTTCACCGCACGTGCTTGTTTCAGGATTTTTTAAAAATAGTATGGCTTTGAATAACAATTGTCTCTCATTCTGCATTCTCACTTCTGCTCGAAAGCTCTTAATCAACGCGTGAATTAATGAATTTTAGGTAATTAGTCATCCAGTAGTTATATTCTCTGTTCGAGAAAACGTCCGTCTGGCCGTATAATATCCCTGCCACACGTGCACTCTTCAATGATCATTGAAACCAATCGTCATTGAACACGCGCGTGGCGGCATCTAGGGTGTAACGGTCAACCTTTCAGGGAGCATATGATCCAATGCTTTTTGCGAAGTTGACACGTTGCGTTGCACGCTTGGTGGCGCCACGCGCGTGTCCAATGACCATTGAATTCAATGATCATTGAAAACTGCCCGTGTGGCAGGGGTATAACCCACCTGCAAAATCTGTATTTATGCTGTTTATATATATTTAAAAAACCTGCCGTGCAGCTAAAAAACGCATCCTGTATGTTATGTCCGTATGTAAGACGAAAAAGGCAGTCGGCCTCGGTAGCTCAGTCTGTTTGCATCGTAAAACGAACTATGCAGCATGGTCCGCAATACCTGATGCCATTTAGGGCTGTAACTGTTTACGTAACCCGTATGTAAGATGCGCTACGGTGTTTGCACCACTGTTAAGGCTGGTTCACACTGCCACGTTCGTGCTTACGGGCTACGGGTTGCGCTTACGTAGTACCCATCTCGTTGCCGACTACCGTTCCTCCATCGTTCACATTACTACGTTTCGGCGCTCCGTTCCTCCAATGAGGAGCGGCCTCCTAGAGCGCCATCCTTCGGAAGAAAAGTGAAATAGAGCCACAGAGTAGCATGGTGTCCAGCGTCGAGCACCCCGGTGCCAGCTGCTTTGGAAGACAATCAGACATTCGTTGACGATGTTCTTAACTGTTAATGTTCTTAACTTAACGCCATCGTCGACAGTGCAACGTACAACTCGCTACTTCGGACAGATTCATTGAGTAAAGATATCACCTGACAGACCCACTGCTATGCTAATTGTCATCCATGAATTTTCTTTTCTCGTGGCATCCCTGTAGTCGCTTCTTTTGCTATTGTATAGCCAGGGAAACTTCTCAACTAGCAGAATAAGAGCTTCTAAGACATCCAATGTTTGCGCCATCTTCGCAAGGAGACGCGCGAGACAAAACGCTTGCGCGGCATCCGAACTTTTCTGCCATCCTATTGGCTAGTGCGCTTACGGTTACGGAGCTTGCGGGAGAAAAGTTGAAGTTGCTTCAACTCCTTGCGGAAACGATCTTGCGGGAGCCGTCTCTTCGTCGTCATGGCAACCTCCACCGTAAGCGCCCGTATCCCGTAGACGCAAGCGTAAACGTGACAGTGTGAACCAGCCTTTAGCCCACGTATGGGTACAGGATCGCGGGTTCGATCTCGGCCGAGGACGTTAGCCAAGTGGGGGGAGGTAAACATTGCTTCCAGCACCCTCTTTCCGGCGCAAGTTAAGAACCGCAGGTCGCAGTCCTACGATCCATGTGGCACGTGCAACACGTCGAAACCAAAATATAGGCCGACTCACCTTACATGTAAATTTACCCAAAATAATTATTTATTTATTATCAGTCTTTATTATTTACAACACAAAGGAAAACAATTCCCACGTGCAGTACGTGGAAGGGAAGCCAGGAAAGGCAAGCGAGCCAATCGACTCTGCTCAGTGTTATGTCACCATCGTCAGCTGTCACATTGAACGATGAAAGAAACACAGCGCCATATGCGTTGTTCCATTCACCATATTTGTCGGGCAAATACAGGCAGTGGTCTGCGAGGCTTCTATACGTCGAAAGACGTGTGGTAGAATAGCACGGCTGTCACTTGTAGCAGCTGTGGGCCGCGGACATCGAGAGCGTGGCAGTTCTTTCGGAGTTGAAGTCTATTGCACAAAGTTGTGCTTCTGGTCCCGTTATTCCTGTTTTTGTTTGTTTGTTTGTTTTTCTGACATGTCGGAGCCATGCCGCTCGTTTTTATTGTTGGTTCTGAACGATATGTGCGGGATGTCGGTGGAACCGGTTGAATCTGTAGAATTTATTTAACTGTTTCGTTGTTTGCTGTTCCCGCTTCTTGGAAGAATGGAACACTTATCTTGACGTGTTTTTTCTTCTTGTGTTGACGTTGATCAGACGAAAGTCAAAGCAAAAGTTGTGACAGAAACGCCAGCGATCCTTTCTCAACGCGCGGTAAAAATAAATCTCTTTGCTTTGTCATTTTGTGTTGCTGACGAGGTGCCTAATGTCATTGCGCTATAATGCCATACCACGCCAAAATATGTTTTGACTGTATCAACACTTTTCTTTTTGTATTCTGCCAAGCTTCGTACAAATGGTGCACACTGAACACCTCCCGAACAACTAATCCTTTACTAACATTTGCTGCTCCTGAATATTTATTGACGACTTGCGCTTTGAAAACGCTACTAAAGGCACTTTACGTGTTATTAAAGGGTCGTGTTTACCGTACTCTATATATCGTAGCTATACCTGTCTAGCTATACCGTCTAGCTATACCTGTCTAGCTATACCGTCTAGCTATACCTGTTTACAGTTCAATCCTACCTAAAAACTCATGTCGCCTAATAATATAGAGGCACATTTCTACGCTTTGCAGCGCCCGAACCCGGCAAGCTGGCAATACCGGAATCTTTGAGTTGTTACGGAAATTTTGTAGAAAAGGTTCTGCACTCATTGGACACTGCAGGCATGCGATGCGATAGGAAAATGATATGATATGATGTTACAGGAACGTGAAATTCTGGTGTTATTATTATTACCTGCTTCTTAGCAGTGAACAGTTTCAAATCCTCTGGACTTTTTGTCCCTCGCCTCATTCACGATAGTGATAAATAAACTATTATTATTATTATTATTATTATTATTATTATTATTATTATTATTATTATTATTATTATTATTATTTAATAATAATAATAATAATAATAACTTTATTATTTCATCAAGTAACAATCTTTAGGCGGGTCCGCCTAAGCCACATGGCTTGGTTATTATTATTATTATTACTATTATTATTATTATTATTATTAAATGTGTCAAACTATCGTCCTGTCAGTCTACTGTGCGCGTTTTCAAAAGTGTTTGAGCAGGTAATCTATGATCGCACGTTTTCTTTTCTCAAGTCGCAGATATGTGAACAACAACATGGTTTTATGCCAGGCAGATCCACTGTCACCAATCTTGTATCGTTTATGTGCGTTGTGGCTCCTTGCGTCTCAGCACGAGGACAAGTAGATTCAATTTATTTCGACATTTCAAAAGCATTTGACATGATGGACCATAGTATTTTACTTCACAAACTTCATATGACTGGTCTCGGAAACGCCCTCATTGCTTTCTTCCTTTCGTTTCTGAGTAACAGATGCTGTATCGTAAAGGTGCACGGTGCCTTTTCTTCTCCTTACTTTCCTCCTTCAGGTGTTCCTCAAGGCTCAATTTTGGGGCCGCTTCTTTTCAATGTCTTTATTAATGACTTAGCTGGGCATATTCGTCATTCTCATGTTCTTCAGTACGCCGATGACGTGAAAATATTTAAAGTTATCCACTACCCAAATGACGTTCATAAGCTACAAACTGACGTTTCCTCTGTGGTTGAATGGTGCTCTAAAAATGGGATGACTATTAATCCATTGAAGACGAAACATGTGACTTACTCAAGAAAAACTAACATAATATGCAATACATACATGTGTTCTGATGCCATCAAGCGTGTCGATGTACTGAAGGATTTGGGGGTCGTTTTCGACTCCCAGCTGCGTTTTCATGATCATGTCTCTTACGTTCGGTCTTCAGCTCTCAAAATTCTTGGCTTGCTCACATATACATGCAAAATCTTTTCCACACACTCTGTATTCCTTCACCTGTATCGTTCCTTAATTTTACCGCGACTAGAATACGCGTCTCCAGTGTGGAACTCTCTTTCCTGCACTGACTCGTCACGGATTGAATCTGTCCAGAAGAAATTTCTACACATTGTACATAGCGTATTCTTAAGAAAAAGCCCTCACTTTAGAATGTATGTGTATACTGAGATAATGTCATTTCTTAACCTCCAACCACTCTCAACGCGACGCCGTTTTCATGATATTATGCTCTGTTATAAGATCTTACACAGTTTTCTCGATACACCATCTCTATTACATCAGCTTCATATCGCCGTACCTGTCAATGTAACCCGACACACGAATATATTGTACTTATCCCATCATATGCCTGCAAATCCGATCGTACGTATTCAACAAATGACAAACGTAATTCACCCCTCTGTTGATATCTTTACCTCCCATTCAAACGTTTTTAAAACTCTCCTCTTGCGTTCACTCACTAACACAAGAAGTTGTACAGTTTTTTCCCCTTTTAGTACTATGTACTGTATATCTCCATGTCTGTATTATATGTATCACTGTGAATGTCTTCCCGTTGCGCTCCTCTTCCTGAATATGTTATGTTATGTTTCGCCTAATCTGTATATGTATGTATATATATATGTGTGTATATATTTGTAATTACTACATTGTCTGCGTGCGCCAACACCAAGGCTTCGGCTGTTCTTGGGCACATTAATAAAGTTATTATTATTATTATTATTATTATTATTATTATTATTATTATTATTATTATTATTATTATTATTATTATTATTATTATTATTATTATTATTATTGGGTGTTCCCCAGGGCTCTGTATTGGGACCCTTACTGTTTAATCTTTACGTAAACGACCTTTCTAATGTGATTCGTTTTTGTCGGTTGTATCAATATGCAGATGACACTTTATTAGCATCTGCACATGTCAATCATTTGGAATCTGTAGCCTCGATTCAACAGGACGCATGTGCCGTTTATGATTGGTTCACTAATAATCGAATACGCCTTAATGCATCAAAAACTCAACTGATTATATTTCACAACCCGTTGCGGAGACTATTATCTTTCCCTGATGTTTACCTTCATGCTTCCTCTTGTTTACGCTGTAAGTGTTCACCCTTATCCTATGCAGAAAATGTTAAGTACTTAGGAATTCATTTCAGTAGTGACATGACATGGAAAACGCAGATATCATCCCTATGTACTAGGTTAAGGAAGGTGTCTTGCTCTCTCTATCGCATCCGTGCTGTCACACCTCCATGTATAAGATTGATGATTATGCAAAGTCTAGGCTACGGTGTTTTGCGTTACGGAATAACTATATTTGCCCATTGTAGCGAAGCGTGGAAGGACAAGATTAATAGGATTCTAAAAAGCTGTCTCCGAAGTGTTGTATATAGAAACCCGACATTTACTACTGAAAGCGATATGTTTTCCTTTCTGGGGCTACCGAATGTTCAAAATCTGTTTAGGTACTCTGTTGTTTTAAAGCATTTTTGGTGTGACCGGTTTAAAACCCAATTAGTCCGAAGCAGAGTTCTTAGGCAAAATTCCCACTTTTCTTTGCCACACACCTTCACGAGGTATGGTACCTACTGTCGTGCCTATTATGTGCCGAACCTATTTAATGCAATTTCGTTTGACTACACTGAGGTCGAGTCTGTACGTGAATTAAAGTGTCTGTTGAAATTCCATTTCTTTAGGTAACAAAAGTTAATTAGCATGATTCTCTAGGCTCATTCCTAATATCCTGCATTGAACTGGTGTATCTTTGAGTTGTTCTCTATATGAGAGTTAAGCAGCCATTACATTAATGGTACTCTCCAGCGATTTGTCGTTGACGCCGGGTCCAGTGCAACAAGCCATGTGGCTTAGGCGGACCCGCCTAAAGATTGTTACTTGATGAAATAATAAAGTTATTATTATTATTATTATTATTATTATTATTATTATTATTATTATTATTATTATTATTATTATTATTATTATTATTATTATTATTATTATTATTTATTATTATTATTATTATTATTTGGAGTGACGCCCACAGAACGCGGTTTACAGCTAGGCGCGATCTTAGGCACTGTCGTGGCCTTTTCAGTGTTCCCTTTCCGTTCACTCGTTATGGCTCCTTTTGTAGAAACTATTATATTCCTGTGATCTTTAACAATCTTTCCCCTGGCATTTTTGACATTAAGACTAAAACTGAGTTGAAAGGATACCTCCGGAACCTGTACTATAGGTGAGCAATACTTTATTTTTCGTGTGTGAATAGTGTACGATTTCGCTGCTGACGTCGGGCCCTGCGACACAAGCCCTCGGGCTTAGGCGGGCCTTCATGACTTTCCTTGATGTGTGTGTTTTGAATAAAAATTCCATTCCATTCCATTCCATTCCATTCCATTCCATTCCATTATTATTATTATTATTATTATTATTATTATTATTATTATTATTATTAAACGTCGAGGAACTGGGCTGTGGAGTGGGACTTATTTCGGCCTAACCTTCTGTCCGCCTATCTGTCTCACAAAAAGGCGTACGCTTCCCGTTTTCAACAAATCGGCGGAGAGAACGGTGTCATTTCTATTCTTAAGAATGTAGTTGTGTATGTACCGTGGGATCTGGTTTATTGAGGATGCTTATCGCCTACCCACAAGAGCCAAAACAGCCTACATCACCCAGCAAAACCGTTCGAGAAGAGACATAGACCAAAGCCAAACCTCACAAAGGTACGAGAATTACGAAAACGCGCAGCGATATACTCATTTAGCATATACGTGGCAGATGAGCGTCCTCAAACGTCCGAGCGCCACCTATTAGTTTAGTTCAATGTGAACGCGTACCATAATTTTCTTTTTTTCCGATTCTTATTCCCGCCGGCTGCACATTTTGCGTGAGAAGAGGTGCCTGCCGCGTTTTTAACGCGACTGTAATGGGAACGCAGAACGTGCCACCATCCGCAAACACATATCCTCCTGCCACGACACGGCATTACCGCAAGTTTCATGCTTATCGCCGTTGACGACGACGTTCCACCAAATAAGCTCCTCTCTCGCGTTTTCTCTTTTTTTTTCCCCTTCCGTTTTCAAGTCGAAGCGTGCGGGGAACCCGGCGAAGTAACAGCATATACGAATAAAAGACGAAAAAAGTTCTGCCCTAGGCGACGCCTTGACACGGCACCAGTATAGAAGCCAGATTAGCGAAAAACGCACGGAGCCATTTTGAGCCCATCCAGGCAATGACTTTGTCGGCGTTTCCACTACAACGATAACGGCCGAGTCTTTCTTCTTCTTCTTTTCCTTTTTGTTTCTTTTCCAACCGCTCGACAGACCGTTCGTGATACTAGCCATTTTGCTTTGCCTGCCGTCTTCAGCAGCTGCTTACTTTGTTTTTCCGGCACTTCATTTCGAACCGTGACGATGGGCCTTTTAGCGCAAAGAAGAAAAAAAATACTAGTATATAAAAAGAAACGACGAAGTGACCGCCAGAAAAGTGGCAGCTAATAACCAACTGTAACGTAAAGAATTGCGCGTAAAGTAAAGGGACGATGAAAAAGAACGAAAGAAAGAAGAAAGGAGGAAGAACAACAAAATGAAAAGGAAAAAGAAGGACGAAGTATTGACCGGAAATAAAGCGACGAGTGAAGAAAAACAGACACCAGCGATGACAAGGAAGATGTACGGCTATTGCGACTGCGACATCGTCGTCGTCGGCAGACTTCCATTTTTTTTATATGACCGTGCGCGTCTGAAAAGGAAGAAATACGAAATAATTCCGTTAAGGCTTGTATGTACGGCGGACGACGTATCTGCAATAGTAGCATTGAGGGCGTCCGTTTCTTTTCGCTTGAACGTCCCTTCTTTGAAAGACTTTGCCAGATTCTTTCTTCTTTTGTCGTCTCCGTTTCATTTATATTCGTTTTGGGTATACGTATTGTGCTGGGCATCAGAAACAGTATAAGGGTTTCGGAAGTTTCTTTTGAAATTTCGTCTATCACCGCGAGGAACCTGTGGCTCTGAGCTGTGTACAGGCGTGGAGATATTGAGAAAGGGCAGAAAGAAAAAAAAGTGGGGGATAGTGGAAGGGTTAGCATATGTCCTGGGACGACCTCAACGGGAAGTATGGCGGAAAGCCAAAGGAATATTTTAGACACCAGTACCAACGGAAGCATTCGAGCCCATCACCTCCGTCGAGCGAATGCTATAACCACACGGTGGCGCTGCGATGTCAGCATTCAACCCACCAGTTCCCGTGGCCTAGTGGTTAGCACGATCGCTTTCCACGCCGAGACTGGGAGGTGACACGGGTTCGAATCCTGTCATCGGCGGTGCGGTCTGAGGTTTTCCCTGGGTTTTCCGAAGACCTTCCAGACGAATGTCGGCACAGTTCCCCCTGAAGTCGGTCCAGGACGCATACTAACACCCCTGTCCCCGACTCCTTCCTGCTGTCCTCTGTCCATCTGTCCACGTCTGTACGCCGCTGATACCCACAGTTGCTCCGCGGCGCTAACACGGGATTAAAAAAAAAAGTAATGAAACTAAGAACGACACGAAAAGCAGTCTCCACCAGGTGCCGCCTATAAGACTCCTATAGTTTCGGCGTCGGCGAACTACTTGTCGCGGAGTAGAGTGATGTGGCAAGCTGTTGCAACTAATAGGAACAAGCGTATGGCGGGGCTCAAATGTGACGCTCCTAGGTTGAACACGACTGTAGTTTGCTTCGAAAGAGGAGCATACCAGGTGCATCAAACTAATTACATTACTACCCCTATGAAACCCATAATGTACTAAAGCGTTTAAAAAAGTATCAACTTTGTGTTATAATTGCGAGCACTTCAAGAGCAACACGTCCCGCCGTTGTCCCTTCTTTTGTTTGTGTGCGTGAAACAGTGTAATAAAGCGAGGAAAGCAGCAGTCTGGACAGTATGTTCGCCTCCTGGTGTGACGGTGTTTGTGCACGCCATATAGGGCGGTAGATCCTGCTGGTCGTAAAAATGCTTTCCATTATCGTTTCGAACCAGCGAGCGCCGTTATAAATGGCCTAACGGGACCCTACTTTCGCCTGTAAAGCGTGCTTTGTCTGCACGGCTCTCACGTGTGCGGTGAAGTCCTCTTTAGTTTCTGTTTAGTCTCTTCTGTAGTGGTGACGGTGGCAAGAGAGAAGGAAATAGAGAGCAGTGTAAAACTACAATAATGATGACAATATTAGTAATAATAATAACAATAATAATTATTATTATTTTGCTTGCAGACGTTGTGATTTTTTTTTTTGCAGACTAAGGATGACGGAACCAGTTCGGGCTCGCCTCTAAGCCTAAAATTATTGTCGGCCGCTAATAATAATAATAATAATAATTATTATATTTTTTCATATTGTTAGTAATATTAGGGCACCTTAGACATAACAGATTGGGCCCATTACTTCGGATCGCTGAGATAATGACCTCGTTCGTTTAGAAGGTAATGCACATATTGGCGTTGAAGAGAGGTTTGCCAAATCCGCCTTGAACAGATGTGTTCTTTTTTGTTGCTCATCATTTTAATTACATGAATCTCATTTCTTTCTTTAATAACAATTGGATGTTTACGTCGCGAGACAACTGAGATCATGAGCGACATTTCATTCTTTAAAAACGGCGTCACAGATATCATCCCGTTGTGAGGATCCTGCGTTACATGTTGCATTCCCCTACACGTATAACGACTGCTGCCACTAGATGAAAGGTTGGACGACTTTGTGAGAACTTGGCGTTTGAGGCAACAGAATAGTCTGTGCCAATTTATTGTAATTGGACCGTGACGATGTACCCTTCACAATTGTTACTTTTTTTTTGTTTTTGAATGTCCAAGCGAATTGGGTGGATTTGTCATAGTGATGCAATAGGCAAAGATAATACGTCGCAGCTTTGTGACAGTCCCACGCATGTATTTTCGAAGTATATAGATTACAGGGTTAGGGCGTCCTGCTCGTTGCTGGCAGCCAAGGTCGTGCTGAAGACTGGGAGGTGGTGGGTTCGAGTCCTACCACCGGCTCTTCTGTCTGAGGTTTTCCCTGGGTTTTCCGAAGACTTTCCAGACGAATGTCGGCACAGTTCCCCCTGAAGTCGGCCCAGGACGCATACACACCCCCAACTCCTTCCTGTTGTCTTCTTCCCATCTGTCCACATTTGTACGCCGCTCATAACCACAGTTGCATCGCGGCGCTATCACGGAATTTAAAAAAAATACAGCTTGCTCGTGTTAGTAAGCGATAAGCTGATTTGCATTTTTGATTGTAAACGGCTTGCGCCTATCTTTCAAACCCTTCTTCGTAGTATCGGTCCAATGTCCATCTTTTAAACAACCCAAAAGGGAGATAGACTGTTTGTTACAATTTAATCTAATCTTCGTTACAATCTTTGTGTATTATATCGCGTGGTAGCTTCTTCATCCCATGGGACTTCCTATTTTCTCTTCCATGCATTTTCAGCGTGACTCTCGATTTGTGTCTCATGCTATCGTATACCGCATATGAAACGTTATTACGAAAAAGCTCTTCCTCAAACAATACAACCTCCCTTTCACGCATTGAAATAGGAAGCAAAGTTATAGCGACGTGCCGCGGCAGCACTTACGCACACACAGACACACGTATAAATAGATACAATAAAAAGAAGTGAATGAAAGAAAGAAAAAGAGAGGGAGAGAGAGAAAGAGATAAAAAAAAAAAGGCTGTCCCCAGAGAGCTTTCCAATCATCCATGTCCTCTTTCGGAGACGGCAGTGGCGCGTTGTTTCTCCATCTCATCTCTACGATCTCTCCCTTGAAAACCCCCCTTTTATCCCTCATTTATCCCGCATCGTCCGTGCGGGGACTTACGACAGCGAGATTCCACCGGGACCAGAATGCCGCGAATATTCCTCTCTAACTTTGCGCGAACCAACACGCCAAGGGCCCCCCAGTGCACGCCCAAGTCCTCACATCAACGCTTTCGCGCATGCGCGGTGCATTCGCCCGCAATCGATCCACATCCTCACGTTGCACGTGAGCTCGCGCCCCCCCCTCCCTCCCTTTCTCTCCGGAAGGGTACCCTCTCTCATTGTCGTGCTGGGAATGTCCGCGGTAAAAAGGGAAAAAAAAAGGAAGCGCTGTGCCTACCTATTTTCTCGCCCCCTGCGACGGCTCTTGTTCCCTAAATGTGCGCATAATGCCTTTAAAAAAGGTGAGAGGAGAAAAAAACCCGGAAACTTCATCCTTTCATTTCTTTTCGGAGGAGAAGATGAAAGAGGCAGCCATGATCTCCGATGACGTGTCCTCTAGGTATTCGCTTTCTTTCTTTTTTTCTTGTTCTTTCCTAACTCTCGAATTCGGCGTGAAAAAAAGAAAAAAGGAAAAAAAAAAAGATAAGTTATGACTGCCTCAGAGCGGATTCTGTTTTCTAATACCTTTTTTGGCGTGTCTCCCGGGGTTAAAATTAAGCGTGATTTTCTCTGGCGAATAAGATATGTACATAAAAGTCGCAGAGTTGCTCACTTTCTACTCGAATTTTGATGGACGCTAGAAAAAGGTGGGTCGGAGTAGATTGCGTGGAATGAGAGAACGCAAAAAGGCTTATTCCTGCGTGGTAGTTATTCTCGCGTGCTAGATTGAAGTTCTTCGCTCGTTCGTGGGTGTTAAAAAAGGGGTCATGATGACAAAGCGCCACCGCGATTTGCGGAGGCTGTTAAGGGAACAAGGTTGCGTCTCGTAAAGTAGGTGTTTCGTGATTTTTTTGTTTTATGATGGGGCCACCCTTTTTTTGGAAACGTAGAATAATGGCATTGGTAGGTGTTAACACAGAGACGCTTAGGGACTGGCTGCATTGTGTCCCCGTTAATTTTATACAAGAGCCACGCGTACAATAACACATCCCTTTGACTGGTTTCAAAGTACAGCTTCACCGTGTAACATGCTAAAAGTTCGTATACCGTTGCAGAGATTGGTACCTCTCCCCTCATCCCCATATCATCGTCATCATGTATTTCTCTCTCTCTCTTGATACCTCTATCACTGTGGAAAGAGCGGGACGTACGCCTTTTCGTGACAATTGAGGACTTACGGGCAATGATGGCACATGTTATATTGAGATTGCATTGCACTTATACCGTCATTGCCCGCAAGTCTTCAATTAGCGTAACTGCGCAAGTGCCACAAAAAGGCGTACGTACCTCCCGTTTACAACGGGAGAGCAATGTCTTTCGCGGTGATGGTTGTTAAACACATTAAACGGATTTCAATAAAGATTTAATAGAAGCTTTTCCAGAAATCTACAAAAATATCGCGTTCAAACGCGTTTGGCTCAATGCTCAAAAAGATGCAATGAATTTTTCAAATACCAATTTACTTTCACTACACAACGACCGGCCTAATATTTAATATGCGTTCATTTATCCACAACTTCGAACACGTCCTTCAACATAACCCCTTCCAGCCTCGAGAAGAAGGAAAAAAAAAAAAAAAAAAAGAGCCATAGAATGGGGTAGGAACTTGAATGCAAATAGCTTTCCCTTCTCGGGAACTTTGTAACATTCGGGTTGTTTCCCGCATTCCGCATTCTGTTGGTTCTTATTCAACTTATCGATTCTTCCCCCCACAATGCCACAGTTGGCGGTGCCTCTCTGTTGAGACGCAGGTGGCTGCCCGCCGTCTTTACTATTCCTCTTCCCTTCTCTCTTCGGCAGGGAACTCTTTCGAACAGGGATCTGTAATTGGATCACGTCCACGTTGAACTTTGCATGTTTCTTCATGTTTGGAGGGGTTTAAGCGACGCGAGTGTCGAGCGCTTTCTGTTCTGCTTCTGTTCTCCGCATGGCGGCACTGTAACAGACGGGTACATACACCGTTTTCCAGCCAGCCTCACACCCAGCGCTTTTGCAGCCAGTGCAAGCCAGAGAGATGGAAGGTGATACCACAGGGAGGAAGCGTGTGCTTTCCTTTTCTGTGGCTTGTGCGGTAAGCAGTTTTCAACGTGCTCCCCCGGCTAGACGGCGCTGCACTTTCAATGTGGCGGCGTCCACGAGGAAACAGTGTATACCAGGAGTGCCGAACTCATTCGTGTCCACGGGCCGAATTGAGCCATGGAGGAACTACGCGTATGGCTTTGTGGTAACCAATTTCTGATACAGATGACACGACACGGAATTCAAAACGACGTAAAACGTGTTACCTAGCGTTGCTCAATCACAGGGCCAACAATGCTTTTTTATTTTCTGTGTCAAGAAAACGTGGCACCTCTTGTTTTCAGTTTTCAACAACTGCGTCAACCTCGTGCGAAAGTGATTGCGCAATTGCAATCTTAAGGACTGCGTTGAGGTGCTCGTTTGTTAGTTGTGAGCGTAACTTTAACCTATTCTGGTTCATCACAGAGGGCGCCCGCTCGCAGACGTACGTTGGCGCAGTTGTTTTGCTGAGTAAAGCCACGAATTATTATTACTAGACGTATGTTTTACGGAACATCGACAACCTTGTCCGCGCCAACATACGTATCTTGAGATACTTTTGTCCAACGTATGAATACGACGAAGCTCCACCAACTTCAGCGAACTTGTTCTGATCGGTGCGCCGCACAGCAGGCCATCAGTTCCATTTGTTAGTCATCAGGAACGCTGTCAACAATTGCGGAAAACGGTGAGCCAGAAGCCCCGTTTCAGGTCTCCTGCACTCGAAGAATCTTTGCTCGAATTCACTTGGGGCATATAGGAAGCTATACTTGAGAGATCACCAAGCCTGCGACTGAACCGGTCCGTTTCTTGCGTGGTATTGAAGGCATCAATATTACAAATCGGCGCCATGTAGTGCTTGCTTAGAAATTTGGTAGGCATGTAATAAGAATCGAGTAAAAATAAGACGCAGGGAGGGAGTGAAAAGTGACAGTCGTGTCTGCTGGCTTTTCACGATTTGTGTGTGTGTGTGTGACGAGTTTGGTGTTTTGTTGTAAGATCTTTAAGGGGAAGTGTTAGGGGGATGTGGGAAAGGCACCGATAAAATCCCCGACTCATCATGTGTCAACCGCACAGCAACCTCGTAATTCTCTCTCGAATTCCGCGTTCACGTTTCCGAAAACCTCACAGTTGAAAAAAAGAAAAAAAGACAAAGAAAGAAACAAAAAGATAGAGAGAGAGGGCGGGAGAGGGACAAAAAGGGGGCAATAAAAAGAGGGAGAAATGTCAACGTCATATCCTTACATGGTTTCCATTACGGGGATTTGTCGTTTGTGGTTTCGTATATTCAGGGCCAGACGTGTCGGAGCGTAATTACCAGGCTTATCTCTCCGTACGACACTGACTTTATCGCCCCGCCGTTAAAAGCGACTGACGCTATTGTGTCCCGAAATGTGTGTCCGGCAGTTATCACGGCAACCGCAAAAACCCTACCTCTCTCCTCACCTCGAAAGAAAAAAACAGAGAGAGAGAAAAAAAAAAAGAGAGAAAGGGTGTGCGTCTAATTAATGAGGCATGTCACCAAGCTAACTTCGGCCCTTGCGTTCTTTTTGTTGCCGTTCGAAGATAGTGGGAGCAACTTCGCTTGGAGAGGAATTTGTAATAGCCTGCAATGTTGTTTGATCAGCGAACATTCCAGCGGGGTACTTATTCTCGGACCAGTGGCGCGTCGTTCCACCTTGTTATGGGGGGCGCTAATTTAACGTGTGTGTTTTAGTGCCGCGCGAATAATAATTTTAAGACGGAAGCGAATAGCTATGTAACGAAGAGGAGTACGTAGTACTATAATAGTTACATAACTGGACCAATCACAAGATACATAGAGGGATATGACAGCATGTATGTGCGTGATATCGGCGCACATATCTTCTTATGAAACAGCACTGAGTTTTGTTCTGGACTTACGGGTGGAGCCTCCGAACTATTTCCAATATGTATGCGGCAGCCTTGGGCAAGTTACAGTAGTTATTGAATGTGAACATGTTTCACACAGGTGTGTCTGGTTGGGAAGCTAAATAGACGAACAGATCCACACAAAAAAATCCACAAAACGGGTTTCCCGACGTTTGGGAGCTGACTTGGCTCCTTCTTCAGGGGTGAACAAACTGGGCAGGAGCAGCTTCTTTTATACTGTAGGAGGCGAAATCGGGAACACTTGGGGGCGCCGATTGTGGGTGACGTGTCGCAGGCCGTTGACGTAAACCGCAGGTAATGTCCCAATGGAGTGGTTGATGTTTCCCGGGGTTAGCTGGATATGCCAGGATTCCAAGAGCAGTCTCCTTGTCAGATTAGTCTCTAGGTCAATGACTTTGGCGTTATCAAAGTCGATCACATGGTCGCGGGCGTCGCAATGTTCGGCCAGGGCGCTCCGTTCTACATCAGATTAACTTACGTCGTTCTTGTGTTGTCGCAGTCTCTCTTGAAAGTTCGTTGTTCCGCCAATGTAAGCGGCATCGCACATCGAGCAAGAGATTTTGTACACAGCTCCTTGGGCTTTTGTTCCGTGAAGTCGGTCCTTCGGGCGTGGGATGCGGTGGCCGATAGTAGATACGGGTTTGTGGGCGACGTGAATTCCCTCTTTCCTCAGTACACGTGCCAAGGCTTCACCACCCACCTTTACGCAGGGAACGGCAATGCGCTTGTTAGGGACGACAGAGTTGACCGTCCCAGGCGGGCGGTGACGGATGTCGCAATACTGATGGAAGGCGACCTTGCGTATGAAGCTCTTCGTATAGCCATTCTTTTCAAAGTCTTTCCGTATTGCTGCTTCTTCCTGTCTCCTGTCCGCTTCGGATGAACAAACCCTGCGCGCTCTTGACAGAAGCGATGATACGACCGACGTCTTATGGCTCATCGGGTGGTGGGAATCAAACTGTAGGTACCGTCCGCTGTGCGTCGGCTTTCGGTACACAGTGAACTTGAGGTGCGTTCCTTGTCCCTTCACAAGGACATCGAGGAATGGCAAATAGCTTTCTTTCTCGTGCTCCAGGGTGAACTGTATCGATGGCTCGATGCCGTTGAGGTGCGACAAGAACCTATCGACGTCCGTTTTCTTTAAGATGGCGAAGCAGTCGTCCACGTATCGTAGAAATACTTTCGGTTTTATGTCCGATGACTGTAAAGCTCTTTCTTCTATGGACTCCATTGTGAGGTTTGCAGCTGTTACGGATATCGAGGCCCCCATGGCTGTACCGGAGGTCTGCTTGTAGGTCTAGTTATAGTTATTGCGTGAAAGTAATTACTTTACGGTAAACGCCTCAGGAAAAAAAAAGCCGAGTAAATGTAAGTCTCAAGAACTTTGTTTTTGCGCTTGTTCTGTCGTAGCATAGCTTTATTCAGAGAATTTCCCACGGGCCAGTTAACTGTATGGTGGTAGTTAGCCTAGATCATCCTGTCTGCGTATGCGATGACAGGATTCGTCGAATTCCAGTTTAAAATCCTGTCCGAGTCCCGTCGAATTCCAGGACAAAATTCCAGCAGTGTACTTGACTGAGCCTCGACAAAACGCCGCCATGGAACTGACATGCGGAAAGTATTGCACGAGGGTAAGTAACGTATGTTACAGTTACATTTTAGAGTTTCTTTAACAGAACGCAGTAGCTGGTTACAGTTACAAGCTACCTTTGTAGAAAAGTGACTAGTCAATACAAAAGTAGCTAGTTACAGTTACAAGTTACTGTTGTAGAAAGTGAGTAGTTACTGCAAACATAGATAGCTACAGTTACAACTTACTTTTGTAGAAAAGAAAGTAAGTAGTCACTGTAAAAGTAGCTAGTTACAGTTACAGGCTAATTTTGTAGAATAGTGACTAGTTACTGCAAAAAACAGCTAGTTACGGTAAAAAGTTACTTTTGTAGAGTGGAAAACCTCCCCACTTCATCATCAGAATATATATGTTGTTGTTGTTACTTTTGTAGAAACGTGAAAAGTTACTAGAAAAATAGCTAGTTACAGTTTCGAGTTACTTTTGTACACGACTTTCCAATGAGTCATGCCGCTGGCTAACCTTTTTCAGTGACTTCCTACTCCCTTCGTTCAGTGATCTTAGGCACTTGAGGCTTTGTGTCTTCGGTGTTCCAGCCTCAGAACACCAATTTCGATCGAGTCCAAAAGTGGCTAGCTACTGTAAAAAGTAGCTAGTTACAGTGACAAGTTTCCTGTACTTATTACTCAGTTAACCTAGTTACTAACCAAGACTGACATGCGGTTTGAGAAGCGAGGCATTGTTTCGATCCGAAATTCGAACACAGTATTCCACATTCGATTCGCGGAATTCGAATCGAATACAGAATTACTCGTTTCGGTACGCGAAAAGTATGAATGTCTACACTCTAAGAAAAAGAGGAGTAAAATGGGGAGTAATTGCAGCGTCTAGTCCACTAGGTTGCAATTACTCACCCATTTTAGACCCCATAATCCAGACATTTACACCCCAGGACTGCAAATAATCACTCAACTCCGCGGATGGTCTTCTCCTTTCTTCGCAAATTGTGCCCTATGCATGTCGCAAGATTTTATTTCACGGTTGGCGGTTTGATTTAAAGTGTTTCCACGCATGCACACCAATTATGTATCTGAGACTCTTAGAAAAGAGCGTGAAATGCAGTCTTCACTCTGTGACATTCATTTACTCCCGAAAGGGGGCTACTTTTTGTGGCAATGCATTCAGTCCCCAAAAGGAGCAAAATTAATCCCTTTTTTCTTAGAGTGTAGACTGTATTATATACACTGTAGCTTCATTCTGAGACTAATATTTCCAGTATGACATAACAGCGCTGCAACATCCGCTTCGAAATAATTGCGTCACCGAATTTAACATACCCGATATTCTATCACAGAGATGACTCGCGTATAGGAAGAGTTGAAGCGTTCGGGAGACGGGAGCTTATTCAATTTCTTCGCCCGCTATAATGAGTTGTGTCCAATTACCCCAATTCACACTCGGCTTCCAAAGCGGGGCTCCAGCGGCTAGTGAGACTCTATACGCCGGCAAGCGAGGCACATATACCCGAACGTTCCTCGCGAAGAGTGTATGGAAAATGCGGTTATGTCCGCGCCTGCTCAGCGTTATCAACTTGAAACAGTCTCGCGTTCAAGTGGAGCTGAGACGCCGCTCGAGGATAGGAGTGGAATACGTGCCGGAGGAGTTGTTTACAATGTGTTACTTGGAAACGCGCCTGAAATTGGAAAAACATTGTAGCCTCCTTTGTAACGGTATACTTTCGCCTATACAGCGCATATACTGAAGAAAGTACGCTTCTCTTTCGTATTCGTTTTTGATTTCTTTATATTTTTTTTGAGAAAGCAAAGGCGGTTTAGACGTGTGGCACGGTTTTGAATAATCCTATTCGAATCTGGGATGGTCTGTGGTACGTGTTTCTCTTTTGAAACGAGACACATTTTGTGCTTCGAAGCTTCGAAAACCGTTCGGTCTGTGCGCACGTCCCACGATCTGAATTGCAAACATGGTCGCTGGCGATATCTACAGCTCTGTGTGTACTTGTAAGAGATGCCTCGGAGGATAATTTCGAAACGCATTCAATAATAATAAAAGGAAGAAAAAAAAGGAGCAAAGGAAGGATATATCGATACAATTGGAGAATAGACTTGAACTGGCGGCATTAGGCCTCTTGTGCATGTTTTGCATTATGTGGGGTTGTCTCGGTTCAGAGTTTCAATGCATACAGCGAACGAATGCGACTTTACTCGGACTGCGCTATTTAATGCATTGATACGGCTAGTTTTCAGGAACCTGTAGGCGTTTTTATAACGGATGCAGCAGTTCGGCCGACGTAGCTTCGTCGTCGAACAAAGTGGAAGTACCCGGGGCAAGGCATTCGGATTTTTAGTAAAGGCCCCCGGTATATATCAGTGGGAAAAGCTATATAGCTTCAGTGAAAGGTTCAGTGGAGTGGGTAGAATTTACTTTTTCTGTATGCAATGACAATTATTTTGTAGTTTGTGTATTTAGTCTACACGGTAGGGCTACAGCGCAAGCTCTTTAATCGTAAATATGTACCTCGCAAACGTTTCATGGTTTGGCTATGGTAACGAGGTAAGAGCCGGCATTTTACGAAAATATGATGCTGTAAATAAATAAAAAAAAACACGCTGTTGCAAAACAAAAAAAGTCCAGTGGGTCGGTTAGTATAGCTAGTACAACTGATCCCAAGGTCCCGTGATCGAACTCGGCTGAAACACCACAGTGGTTTGGTCGGGCATGGCATACGAACTGCTCATAGGCACGGCGTCCTTCTGGGGGTTCTGCACTTAAAAAAAAAAAAAAAAAACAGAGCTTCACCGCATAGCACGCTGTGCGCCAACCGTTCCCACGAATGATGGGTTTTTAGGGAGTGATGCCCTTTCCCACACTCTTAGAAATGAGCTTCACCACATAGCACGCTCCTATAGCCAACCATCACCCCGAATGACAACGTTCTCGCCCCTGATTTGCTGAAAACGGGAGGAGGAGCCTATTTTGTGTCCATTATGCACGGCACAAAATAGGCTCCTCCTCCCGTTTTCAGCAAATCAGGGGCGAGAACGTTGTCATTCGGGATTATGGTTGGCTAGGAGCGTGCTATGTGGTGAAGTTCATTTTTAAGAGTGCAGGTTCTCAGGGGAAAGTACCCTTCCGGAAGCCGGGCTCTCCGAACGCGCGCGCCACATATTGAGCTTTTTTCTGTCGTCTGCTTTCTGTAAACATGGCGAAGGGCTGGAGAATTGAAACCGTCAACCACCGCCAACAAAGCCCACCAAACGGAGCGCCACGGACCGAAAGTGGTACCGCTTTTCCCTCAGCCTGATGACAAGGGGCGTGCAGGGTACACCACCGGGTTATATGGAGAGAAGGGTGGGGGCGTACACCTTTTTGTGTCAATTATCGTATGCCCAAATTGCCACAAAAAGGGGCGTACGCCTCCCTGTCTCGCCCAAGCGGAAGCAATAACCCTGTTATTCATGGCAATGGTTGGCGCACAGCGTGCTGTGCGGTGAAGTTCTGTTTTTTGGGTGTGAAGGCGGCCAGCACTGTTGCGTTGCTGATCGCTGACGCGAAGCCGCTGATTATGTTTATCAGTACAGTGATTATCTTTATCAGTACAGCAGCTGATTACCTTTATCGCTCACATTATTTCTTTCGTCGTTTCATTTGTTATTTGCTTCAAGCATCTTCACTTGTAGAGGATGCCTATCTGCGTTTGGATAGCCAAGTGTGACGTCAAACATATGGCGACGCGATAGACCCAGGTAGACTCACAATAAAGTCGTTCGAGGTAGTTGATCCCCTGTTTACTGCTTTCCCATGCCTTAGCCCCTGTGTACTAGCACGGCATGTCGGATAGTGAGGTGTGCCTGCGAATCGTTGAGTTCGAGTTTGAATACTATATATAATATTAAAAAGGGAAGATATTGAATTCGTCACCTGACGAAATCTGCTACTCTTACAAAGATCCCTTAAATGAACCCCGCAGAAAGGAAAAAGAAAAATCAAAAGATAACAATAAAAAAACATCACCCCTCCCTGTCACCGAACTGTACGTGGTCATGCCTATGGCTGCGTCCCCTAGAAGTGAAACCAATTGCGAGGAACTGATAGGAACGAGGAACTCGACGACACGTGCCTAGAATGTGGTCCTAAACTACAGATTCCATATCAGTGCTCACTATGAAGTTGCCCAAGCAGCACAATGTACTGAAAGTCTGGTGCAATAGGGGTGGACGGGTAGGTACAATGTGCTGCCTGGGGGATGCCTGCTGCGAATCCTCATCTAACGATTGTACTGATAACGGAAAAAGTGCACGTACAGTGCATAAGGCATGCAACCACGCACGCTGAGTGGAGGCGTTTTAGTAAATTACTGTACGAGAAATGCTCCGGAACCGCGTTGTGCGTTTCTCGCGATACAGGTACGTTTTCTAGCGTTCTTTCTGAAAGACATTCGCAGACATTTCTCTGCGATAGTTTGTGAAGTACATAAAAAAAGGGCTTTTGTAAGGATGCTGGGTGCACTGAATGAAAAAAAGACGAATATTCGTCACTCCAAAATAAAACCGAGATCTCTTTTCGCTGCTGATGAATAAGTCACGTGACGAACCTTCATGTTCGATATATCAATTGTATGCAGCGGGACTCACGGTGGGTACTGCATGTACGGCGTGACACCGTCACTGGTCGAGAACTCGAACACCGTTCACTTCATACTGCACTGCACCAACTAGCCAAACAACGTATACTGCTCACTTCATAACACGCGGTGCAGTTAAATCTTTCTGTGGAACTTAGGTGCCTGTACAAAGGAACTACCTCCATAGGTCGCGCCCACCCTACAGTTGGCAATACGACCTCCATAGGTAGCTCTCCTGCTTGATGACAATACACACACTTAGGTGCAAAAATTTACATAATTAAACTTACGTTACACGACATTCACATCAGGAGGTGGCAAAAACCTAGTAAGAACAAATGCCGTTCGCATGGTATGGGCAGTACGAAAAGCAAACTCTCCTAGGGAGTGTTGTTATCTAGCTTGTGGGGTTGTAACGTGCAGTTAGTGTCAGTGCAAAGGGGACTACCTCCATAGGTAGTTCTCCTGCTTGATGACAATACACACTCTCATTCTACTGTAAATATTCATCTCCGTAAGCTCAACTAATTCCTCTTCATTTTTTTCATCCACATTTGGGAGAACATATCCTCTTTTAACGAGAAAGGGGACGGACGAGTCAGCATGTACCCGTTTTGAGCGAACAAATAAAATGCTGCGTTTTCCGCAGCGCATTTGAAATTTATCACCAAGCGGCTATTATGTACCCCTAAACGTCAGTAATCATTTTTATGATGAAAATAACAATTACATACTCTAAGCGCAGCGATTGGGAACCAGCAGGTTCTTATCGTTGTCGACCCCAAAAAAGGCACCCAACGCGGAGCTGTTCAAACAGTGAGAGGGATATGCTCAAGCGGTTCGCAAACAGGCTTTTATTACATGAACGATCCACTTCCACAAATCCGGTTCGCTGTATTGAAGGGAAACAGCATGGTATCTCATCTCATTGAAAATGTGGGGACCGGGCCGGCGTTGTCAATCTGTTTTCCTACAACTTTTCGTCCATGCAACCACGGGGCCCATTTCGTGAAATAAATTGAAACTGAATCGAAATTGCGCTTCACTGTCACACGGCCTTTCGCGTACTGGCGTTTTGATAAAAAAACAAAAAAGAGAAGAAGAAAAATACTCCAGGCACTTCAGAAGAATGTTAAAAAACGAAAGAGAAACGGAACGGCCTTTTTTTTCGCTGCTGATTCTTGTGTTACATTTGTTATACTCTCGTCACGTGGGCTGTCCTCATGGAACCAGATACGGCTCTGCATGGAACCAGAGCTCTGCATGCGCCACCAAGCGTGCAGTGTGTCAACTAACCTCTCTAAGGCCATTAGATCCTTGGTGGCACTACCCGCACGTTCAATCGCCATTGGCTTCGATGGTAATTGAAGACTGAAACTGCGACAGGGAGATGATACCCCTGTCACACGGGCAGTCTTCAATGATCATTGAAACCAATCGTCATTGAAAATGCGTGTAGCGCCACATAGCATGTAACGTGTCAACCTGTCGGGGAACATTGAATACAATACTCTTTGGGAAGTTGACACGTCACACGCTTGGTGTCACTACACGCATTTTCAATGGTCATTGGTTGACTTTGGTCATTGAAGACTGCCCGTGTGACAGGGGTGACAGGGGTTAGATTCGACAATTATTCTGGTAAAACAGAGGGGGTGGGGGTTGTTTCGAATTTGGGTCGTTGTTGTTGGCCACACGCGAGAGGGCAGCGTCACGACTATACCCGAAAGGGGTGAAAAGGTGTGGGGGGTTGGAGGTGAGGTAAGTGCAGGATGAATGAGACCGATGTGCACGGTGGATGTGGGGAGGGGGGGGGGGGTTAAGCAGCAGAGAGACAAAGAGGTGGGACGGCTGTGTACTCACAACTAAAGGAAATTTTTGTTGTTGACACACTTAAATAGCCAAATTCCATGGCGTAGGCATATCAGACATGAACACTAGAAATCATTTTCTGTCTTTGCCTCTACGCTGCGTTAAACTTAAAATATGACTTATCAACTACCCCATTTCTCTGCATTAGTTAGAGGGGTCTATGCGCAAGACCCGCTTCCAGGACAAGACGCTCGACGTAGCAAGTTCTCGTAGACCGTTGAACGGGTGAACGGTTTGCCGTAGTAGGCACAGGCACTGCGTGACACGCTCTTCGCCAACCACCGTCAGAGTGATATCGTTCTGTTGCCTGATTTATGGCAAAGCGGAGGAGGCGCCTGCCTATCTTAGACACGCATAATGTGTCCAAGAGAGACGTCTCTTCCTTTTTTTCAACAAATCAGGAAACAGAACGACCGCTCGGAATGATAGTTGGTCAGGAGCGTGTCACGTGGTTTCAAATTGTGTTTCAATGTGATTTCAAATATTGGTTTCAGGTTCAACTTTCAACGATAAACATCACTTAGTTCAATAAGTCTCTATGCTTCCACTAGTCGTGCACTACTATAATACTAGACGAGCGCTTGAAAAGTACCTAGTTTAGCCCATTTTTCTTCTTCATCTTCTTCCTCACAGATACTGGCCGTAATCCAAAAAGGGAGATTGGCCAGAGTGAGGCGGAAACGGGACAAGCTGAGGATTGGCGTTCAATCGCTCGTAGATCGCGAGAGAATGAGCTCGTGAGGCGACGCTCATAAAGGAGACGAGAATATGATGACAATGATGGCACCCAGGGCCGGCGTCTACTTTTCGCATCCGAGGGGGGGGGGCAAGTGGTAAGTTTGCGCCCCCCCCGCCTTCCTGCTGCCCGAACTGTGTCTTTTTTGCGCCCCTTTCTGCGGGCTCGGGGGGGGGGGGTAATTGCCCCCCTCAACACACCGATGCCAGCCCTAGTTGTACCCCAGTCAATGAGACACGGTGCGAGCATGAGCTTGTTTATGTGTCTCACAATATACTAGAGTTTTTAATATGATTTTCGTTGTTCCCATCACCATCGTGGTCGTCGTCGTCAGATGGTGATTGTCAGCCCGGTGAAAACGGGAGGATAAGATCGTTGATAAAACATTTCAACCGCATTTTCAAAAAAAGAAAAAAAGAAAAAAAGAAGAAGAACCTCTCGGTGCACCCTTTGTGAACTTTCCTTTCTCTCTTTCTTTTTGTTTTGTGTGCGTGAATTCAAATTCGAAGCAGCATTGATTTTTTTTTCTTTCGCTATCATTTCCTTATTACGGAATATGTTTGTCCACGTTTTGAAAGCCTTTGTTGGACGCGACTATAGTTCCCCCTCATCCAGAGGGATCACCATTCAATTCCACGAGTGATTACCGAAGATTAATCGTCTCCTCTTCCGGTGGGGAACTAACTTCGACGAACGCCCATCGTAATCTTTCTCTCCCACACACACACACACACACTGATCTCTCGCTTAGTGCAGGCAGGATGCCTTTCCCACATAGCTTTCGTGACCCGAGCCGGAAGTGGGAGAATGTGACCAGACTTGGTTCTTCTACGGGAGCGGGATTATTGTCGCTGGGATCGGAATGCAACCAATATCATTCCTGATTTGCGTGGAAAGCGCTGGTCGTACGCCTTTTTGTGACAATTAACGTAACGACGTAAGTGTCACAAAAAGCTGTGTATTGTGGTCATCAAGTAGGGGAACTACCAATTGTGGGGAACCAAGTCTCCGAGTGGTAGCGTGAACCGAGGTAGGGGATCAGGGGTCCGGTCTTCGTAACATAACAAGCATTTATTGCAGCATGATGACAACTGAAGACAGACAGACAACTCAAGAACGCTTAAATGGGAAAACATAAACGGAAGGACGTCATCTCTAAGCATTATATACAAGAGTCCGTGCGTCAGATCCGTTCCACAAATCCAGCCCACAGTCTGGGAACCATTGACTCGGCCAGCGAGGTCCGGTTTGGTCAGCGGGATAAAAGGGCCTTTAACCGTAGCTGATCGGAATCCGTTCTTGGTACTGCACGTGCCTCCCTCGTGGTTTGGCGCCAAGTAGTATGAAAATATGGCAGCCATGTCTCAACACTATGGAGGTAGTCCCCTTTACAGTGGTGGTGGTCGTACTGCTGAAAGATCTCGCCGTTGTCGGACTCAGAGTTGGGCGACGTCACGACTGACGCTGAACTAACCTTCACACTGAAAGGTGTAGTGTCATCAAACAGGAGAACTACCCCTCCAAACGTGTGCCGTATTGTCATCTAGCAGGAGACCTACCAAAGGTGTACACCCCTCCACTTATCAACAAATCAGTGCAGAGAACGATGTTACTCACAATGCTCGTTTTCGTAGGAGCGTTTTATATATATATATTGAAGTTCCATTGTAAAAGGTTGCGTCAAAAATATAAATTGACGATCGACGGGTGTTTCATAACCCCGACGAGAATACATAAAGGATGAGACTTCACATGGCCTTGATAGTTCCTCTAGCCCGTTGACGTAAGATTGCGTGACAGCCATTCTGCCCGGCGCAGGTGCGTCCACGAAGAATGTCTCAGCAAGTAATTAATTAAGGGACTAACGTCTACACCCCCTTCGCGTAACGCAGCCTCTCTTCTTCAAAAGTGGACCTTCCGTGTACA
Organism: Ornithodoros turicata; assembly: GCF_037126465.1. Taxonomy (NCBI): domain Eukaryota; kingdom Metazoa; phylum Arthropoda; class Arachnida; order Ixodida; family Argasidae; genus Ornithodoros; species Ornithodoros turicata. The sequence continues at coordinate 14,583,397 of NC_088203.1, forward strand.
TGACTCACACAGCCACTCCTTACTTTCTAGGAAGTCCACGACTTGGAACACATTGTTGTAAAGACTTGTTCCTTTGTGTCGTTCGAAGGGTTTTGTGTTATTTGTTTACCCCTGGCTGCGAAGATATAACGAAAAATTGCAGCAACATTAGTGGAACTTGCATAGTTCCATGAGCGATTTACCAGTACGTGCACGTCGCGTACAATAAGATCTGTTGGCTGATCTCGTAGTTCCTGCTTGAATGGTACGGATTTAAAAAAAAATGCCATGGCAGCAAGTTGGTGACCATTCATGAGGAACCTTGAGCTGGAGGAACCAAGAACCACAGGACACGAAGGCTCCGTGTCGTGTCGCCTTTTTTCGTGTCCTTCATGCTCAATGTTTCTATTCTGCGACTATAGAGTGACACTAGATGGCACCATGTCATGTAAACAGGACAATAATACTGTTGTGTATGACAGCAATATCAAGGTAAAGTTTGAGTAGACGATGTATCTACTCTGTTATCGGTACTGACTAAGCACTAATACTCTCGCATTTTAGATTTAAGGCATCCCTATTACAAATCCTTGTTGCGAATGCTACAAGGAACAATCCTAATGAACAATTCTACGGATCCATCACTCCTGCCAGATGATAGCATATCACTTTCCAAGTGCTTCCAGACCACACTGTCATCTTCAGAGCATGCTGTAGAGACCACATACTGGGTATGGAGTGTTAGGTTTTGTTGTGGCGTACCTCGAGCGAAACAGATGTCCTCAACTGATATACCATCCTTCTGTGCGACTCGATAAAAACCAAACGAAAGGCGTCTTTTGTTTTCAAATCTGGTACCTGTGGTAAGTGCAATACGCAACGACAGTACGTCTCTCCGCATGAGAGAAAGAAAGGGTTGGAGAAAGCACGTGACAAGGCGTCTGTCCTCTCAGAAATCAGCAACAAGGGGGCATTTGAAAACTGGCCACAACACTATGGTGAAAAAGATGAAGCAACATGGTGGTGGTGCTGGTGATAGGGCTCGCCGTTGTCGGCCTCACAGAGGTGGGCAACGTCACGGCCGACGCCCTTGGGAAATGTGCGTCCAGGGCAGACTAAAGGAACTGTGCTGACATATGTCTGAAAGCGTCTGAGGAAACACCACATGCAGTTGTTAGGTACCTCATTTGAGAACGATCCAATGAGACCGTTCTACGTATACTACACCGTTAAAACAGAACTTCACCACATAGCACACTCACAGCCAACCATCATTCCGAATGATATCATTCTGTGCATTGATTTGTTGAAAATGGGAGGAGGCGCCTATCTGGGACAGATTATCTTGTCCCAAATAGGCGCCTCCCACCCTGTTTTGAAGAAATCATGACACAGAATGATATCATTCGGAATGATGGTTGGCTAGGAGCGTGCTTTGTGGTGAAGTTCTGTTTTAACAGTGTAGGCGAAAGGGAAAAGCTCAGGGACCGCGCGAAAGGCTGACCTACTTTCATAGCGTGCACCGGGCATCCCTTGCGCATTTTCTTTTTACAACGCGGCATCCAGAAGTGTAATAATGGCTCGTGCGTACGCTCTTGTCGTCCCAGGCTCATTTAGGATCGTTTACTCGCTGAAATAAAACGCCCAGCTCGCAGAGCTAAGCCAGACCACGTATCTTTTTTAGCATGGTTACTCAGAAGCCTTCAGTTTTCCGTCCGGTCTGCTTTTTAAACCAAGTTTAACTCTTAAATAGAACAATATAAAATGACGAAATAGTACCATGCGAAGCAGCACAAATGGGCGTTTTCCTGCAAACCCATCATCTTTCTATGGGGATTGTTTTGAACGAAGGTAAATATCTGCTCATACAACGGTGCCATGGAATGGCCCTCTCACGCTATTTCGGGCTCAGTAGTTCCACACCGCAATGTACCGCTCGAGACTGGTGGTGAGGTTCTACTCAGGGATCGAAATCGTTATTTTGTGATGTGGTGTTCAGGTTCGGGTTCAGGTTCAGGCATATTGGTCGGATTCGGGTTCAGATTCGCAGCAGCGCAAAATATCGGTTCGAACCGGTTCAGGATAGTGAATTTTGCGCGATTGCCACGGGTTAAAAGCGAGCACATCCTTACGATTCTCAAGCAACACAAGTGTATTTTTGTTGCTGTTGTTGCCGACACAGCAGTGGTTCACAGCACACTGCGTGTTACAGATCTGCGTTTCAGGTGGGACCTTACGGGAGTATATCGTACTCTGTATGTTCACTCATCGTATACAGCCTGTTACATCCTGCTCAGGGACTGGTCGTTACTTTCAGGGCCGAAAAAGTGAAGACTTGGGGTTGCTGGACGACAAAAATCGCGCACAAGGAAGCCTGCAATTGCCGAAAGGACGACCCCATAACTAACACAACCGAATGAACGCAATAGCTGCGAGGAGGAAATACCTCGTGCACTTGGGTTGCAGTTTTGTTTTGTTCAGCTTCGATTTCGAATTCGTTTGGCAACGCGGCTCAATCCACTGTGTCTATCGTAGTTCTGGTCTCTCACATCGCAGATTACGTCTGAACCGTTTCGCCAACCAGTAACCGCCTAAATTTATTACGGTTCAGATCCGGTTCGGTTCAACGCGAAAAAAAAATTGATTCGGTCCAGTTCCGGTTCAACGAAAAATAGAGGTGTTGAGCGGTCTTCGGTTCGGTTTAAGATTCAGTTCCGATCCCTGGTTTTACTGCGTATTCGGCAGGTGCCCGTCAGCCCAAAGGTGCCAGCAGCACAACATCTCAGCCCAAAATTGGGCGGATATCGGCTGTACAGGTCCAATATCGGCTCAGTATTAGATCTGTAATGCCAATATCCAGACAACACTGAGGCAAGATTTTTAGCCGGGAACGTTGCTGCCATATGCCTGGGTCCGCTCAATTTAGCTACACTCATTGTCCCCTACGAAGATCCTGTGCTCTATCGTCTGGCGAGCCAATCCTGCCATTACCCTTCCCCTCCCCCCCCTCCGGTCCGTTTCTTCTCCTGTTCATGGACTTGCTGTCGTCCACTGGATTGCTCCAGACGCTTTAGTTCTTTCTCGTATTTTCATCCTTCCTTCATCATCTTTACATAATGTTCCACGTGCAATGGGGTAGGGTACCGCACCATGGCGGTGAAACACCCCATCTCATCGTCATCATTTATTGTTGTTGTTGTTGTCACCGAGAATAACGTTTTGTGTGTCATGGGACAATTTGAACTGCCGTCTTTGCACATAAGGGGATACACTTGAAGACGCATTCCTGAATTCTAGGGATGCTATTTTTTTTTTCTCTCTCGGATGTCTTTCAGCGCCCGTCCGGACGAATAGCGCTTTTGCCTCGGGATATACTATTGATTATGTTGAGCCTGTATGCATTGCGGGTCGCTCTCCGCATACAGGACGCGAATGATCCACTTGTGGATTAGGGTTGCCACTTTTGGCTGTCAAAGATTCCGGCTGAGTGAGTGAGCTAGAAGGGGAGAGGAGGAAAATTGAGATTGGGCGAGGGAAATAGAGAGGTGGGGAGAGGGTGAGGTAAATTCTTCAGGAGCGACACCACACATCTAGCAGTGTGCACGTGAGCACACAGTGTCCGCTCTCCCGTTGTGACTCTGCTTGGTTGAATGTGCACAGAAAAGAGGTTGTGGAAATTAGAATAGGCCAAAGATGACGTCCTGAAACGCCGGAATTTTGACGGAGTTTCCCCATGAAATTCCTTCTGCTGCAAAACTACCCGCAAGACGGTTCCGGTATTGCCTTTCAATCGCCAACCGACAAGAGAAGCAAATAAACCTCTACCCGAGAAACGTCATCATGACGTTGGTAGACAGATTGAAACCGAAACAGATCGGAAAGGGAGGGCTGGGTTCCACGAATGCACACTTGTTCGTTGCCTCCTATAGACCTCTCCCTGTTAGTAAACAAATGACGTCATAATGTTCGACAGCGCCACTAATTTGGTAGAGTTGAACTACGCTAAAAGCTAGGAGCGCACAAGGTCGCGCCCAAAAGCCACGGTCTTGAGGGGATTACGATGGCCTTTGAAAGGGACGCGACCTTCGGTCCTACTTTTCTTTCAATAGGAAGCAGGGAACAAGTGCCCATTCGTGGAACCCAGCCCTTCCCTTCCGATTTCTTTCGGTTTTAGGCTGTCTACCAACGTCATGATGACGTTTCTTGGGTAGAGATCTATTGAAAGTAAAGTAGGACCGAAGGTCGCGTCCCTTTCAGGGATCATCGTAATCCCCTCAAGACCGTGGCTTTCGGGCGCGACCTTGTTCGCCTCTAGCTGCTAGCGTACGTAGTTCAACTCTACCAAATTGGTGGCGCTGTCGAACACTATGACGTCATTTGCTTACAAATAGGGAGAGGCCAATAACCGGCCGGGCCGGTGAGATACCGGCCACGTGGCTACCCTACCTGGACTCATGGGTCATGTTCCGTCGGGCTAGTGTTCGTATGCAGCTTACATTGCGCTGCATGATAGGTACAACACAAAATTAATGTGACGTATGTGTTGCGCTGAAATGTACATAGCGTGGGAACGCCTCATTCTTTCAAACTTCTCTTTCCATATCATGGCTCTCTTTTAAAATACACATTGAAAGAAACGGACTCGGTTAATCAGCTGGCAGCGCCTCCGCTTACTGGTCTCGAGGTCTTGGGTTCGAACCCTGTCGAGGACGCCAGCAACATGGTGGCAGGGTACAAGTTGCTTGCCCTCTTCCGAGCGGTGCAATCTTCAACGACGTTAAAAATATGGTGTGCCGTGTGCTAAGATTTCGGTATATACGTTCCTCAGCTGGGCAAAACAAACCCACAGACCGAACACTATTGGCGCCGTCCCCGCGGTGAATTGTCATTACCATGCTCCATGTGTACCGCGCGTGACCACCCCATGAAGCACAGCTCCTTTATTACCTCCTAACTGCAGAGGGGACGTCAGAAGGAGTGCGTCACATATGCGACAATCAGGTCTGATTGTCGCATTATATATTTTGTCGCATTCTGCATGGTACGTATACGACGGAGAATACACGAGGACGTTTCCAGGACGACGAAAAGGTTGCAGGAACGTAGGCTTCTAATGCTGATGCTACGCAGATTCACTCATAATTGAAGATACTTTGCTGCTCATTTACTCCACAGATGTAACTCTTCCACGCAAAATGGGAAAATCAGCGTTTCTCTGACTGCCGCTCGCTTTAGCTGTGTCACCGCGTGCATTTGCCTGCACTACATTCGCAGTCTCCGAACGACAGCGTGCTTTTAATGAGCTTCGCAATTAGTTGATTGCAAACTGTAGTCACAGATGGAACGCATTTCCTAGGACCCCGCGCGTAATGCATCGTGTTTTACTCTATCGGGGCGAAAATACACGAAGTGAGACTCCTGCCTATACCAGGTAATTCCGCGGGAGCGTACGCCTATGTTAGCTGTACTCCTAATGTATTGGTTACTCGGTTAAATGTGTCCGGTGTGCCTTCAGTAGAATAATCGGAATAAATGCGTTCACATTATGACACGAGAACAGGCGCAGAATTGTGACAAAGGCTTGTTCCGACATATAGCAGAGCACCAATATAGCGGTACAAAACAGCGCGCAAAAACAGCGCTTATTGTCATCGGATGGTTCTCACCCGTAAACCGCCTCAAGCGCTATCATTTAGAGGAAGTGCGGTGGTCGTTGCCGGTCCCTCCCATCATGGTGCCTCCGGAGCTCGACAGCATGCGGACGAATATATTCAATCAATTGACTGAACGGAAAATTACCAGATATTTTGGATGACAAACTCGTCGATTCCAATTGCGGTCGTACCGCGAATTGCTGAACCAAAACAACTTCACTATTTCCGCGACGTCATCGCTGAAGGAGCTGCTCCTTGGCCAACACGGACCTAGTGCTAATATTAGCGCTGAAAAAGTTGACACGAGCTCAGCTCCGGCAAGCGCTATACTTTAGCAGTTTGCAGCACTGCGAGGAAGAAAATATAGCGCTATTTTCTAGCGCTATACAACAAATCGCTATATGTCGAAAGAGGCCTTAAGTTAGTCTTTTTTTTCTTACTTTCCCTCTCTCTTACTCTATCACATCACATCACGCTTCTTGATTACTGATCAAGTGTGATGACCGTGACGATGATCACGTGAGACGACCAACCAAGAGCCTCGTTCAGACCGAACACGCACACACATCGCCCCCTCCCGTATTTTCTCTCCCTCACACAAGCCTACGAGGCAGGCGGCACCTGGTGAACAGTGTGGGAAGTATTATGGAACGTGATGCAAGAACTATGAACTCTGTGTGAAGGTCAAGCCACGTTCATCCAACATGGTGTCTCTACATTGTGAACGAGGCATGAGTGCAGTCTGCATTCAACGACCTCAACTGTCACTGAATGAGACGTTTGTGTTCTTTGTCTTGCAAGGTGTAGCTGCGCAAAGCCTACCAGCCTCTCCTTTTGCGCTTTCCCTCCATCCTGTCACGTCATACTCCAGGTCAAATTCTTTGGACCAACTAGGCTTAACCATGCTACTTCTTTCAACAGAAAGCATATTTAAAGTACAGCACCTCACTTTGTGATGTATGTGGGACAATTTGAGTTCCACGCATGAGGAGTCCATATACGAACAAAAGAAATAATAGGAAAGTCTGAAGGACCCTTGGCCAAGGGTTTGTCCTCGTGCCGTTCTCTAATTGTGTTCTATAGCGAAGAGGCAGAACTTCAGGGAAAGGAAGTAACACGTGTCTGCCAATAAAAAAAAATGTTTACTTTTATTAATTCGTGTCTTCATCTTAGGTGGAATCAAAGGAAAACAAGCGAAGCTGTATATGTATACGCATGCACATAAGTGTGCAGCAAGCTTTTCTTTTTTCAACCCTGGTTGGCACTCGAGGTAAAGAGAGGGGGGTGGGGTGGTGTCGAAGTAGCTTGCCGTTGTTGGCCGCACTCAAGTGGGCATCGTCACGACTATAGCAAAAAAAAAAAAGAAAAAAAAGAAAAGAAGGGGGGATGGTGATGAAAGGGCTCGCCGTTGTCGGCCTCACAGAGGTAGGCAACGTCATGACTGACGCCCTGGGGGGAATGTGCGACCTGGGCCGACTTCTAAGGGAACTGTGCCGACATATGTCTGAAAGCGTCTGAGGAAAATTCAGAAAAAACCCCAGCCGGCACCGGGAGTCGAACCCGGGTATCTCCTAGTCTCGACGTGACATGGCCAGCACGGTAGCCACTGACCCACGGGAGCTGGTGGGGGGAGAGATTTGACCAGCTAAAGAAACTTCACCGCATAACATGCTCCTAGCCAACCGTCATCCAGCCCATCGCTCTCCCACAACCCCACATTTGTTGAAAGCGGGAGGCCGCACGCGCTCAATTTTGTAATAATTATACAGTTGTGTTATGCGAGGAAGCTCTGCGTTAAGAGCGTACGCAGCGAAACGCACGTCTCCTGTTTGTCGCTACTATAGGGAGTAAACGGTGTTCCTTTTTTAATATATTCGCTGAATACTTTTGTCCAGGAAAATCTAAAGCACAGTGTTTACTTGTTGTAAACAACGCATACCGTAACCATGGGCGTACCGAGAGGGGGGCAAGGGGGGACGTGCCCCACCTGGAGCTCCAAGGTCGCTTGTGAAGAAGTGCACTCTTTAGTCAGAGGTCGTCTGATTATTCCCAGATGTCATAATAGGAACCTCTAAACACCCGCACAGTCCGCCTCAAGAAAAAAAAAAGAGGTGGTGGTGGTGGGCGGTTGCACTCTTGTCCCTCCCTGGAAGCACTCTGCCCCCCCCCCCCTTGAAAAAAAAATCCTGGGAACGCCCATGACCGTAACCATTACCTTAAAAGACGCACACAGCATGTCCTTCGTTATACAAATTATCTAGTTTTGTTCTGAAAAGTTAATGCTTCTTGCACGGGTTTCACAACATGCGTGGCATAGCTTTCATCGCGTAACGTTACCGAAGGTTCCTGAGCCCGTTTGACTGCAGCCTTCGATTTCCTGTAAGTAGCATCGGCTTAATTTTCGTGCTCTACACGGAAAACGTAAGGAATTTCCGTGCTCCCCTCCTGCTTTTCCCGTAGGTTGCTGACAGAGTAGTGTGGTGAGCAACCGGATATCGACAACATTCAATATTGACGAGGCAGGCCGCGCATACCGAATTCTGGCGACCCAGAAGAGACCTTTTAGGCATCAAATATTGAAGCGGGAGCGATCGTCCTCGCTGTTGATCGGTTGCCGTCGTCAAACTCTCCGCCTATCAATTCCCTCTGGCAAATATCGCCGGAACGCCGTCATTGATGAACAGACAGTAAAAGATTCACTAGACTTATTAGGCAGATCGACCTGAAGGTACGTTGGTGTTCATGGCTTTGCGTCTGAGAGTATATCGCGGTGATATTTAACGTAGAAAAGACGTCAAAGTACCTCCCAAGAACTGGGAGCAAATTGAAAAATTTTGACTGTCTTTGGCTTGGTTTATGCTTGTGGGTGTCCGGACATGGCGACTAAACGGTTAGGATAACCGTCTGGTAGAGTCACGGTAGAGTCACTAAATAGGGATCAGAGCAGCGACACTGAGCCAAGCCGGCGAGGGCAGGTCCCCCAAGCTCGCCATTTTCCCATGTATTTGTTCCTATCCCGATGCGTGCAATGCCGGAGGCCGCCCTTAGACAACCCCTTGTTACCAGACGTTGGCTTGCGTTGGATTGTAGCGCGCTAAAGATCCAGTTGAAGCACAATCCAAGCCAGGCCAAGTCACGGAAGGAGAAATGGACGACTGCGCCTGCGGCGCCTGGTACGACAGGTACGCCATGTGATGCACGCAGCCGTGCACTAGATCCTTCCGATCGCTCAACACGTTTAAAAACGGGACCGAAAAGTGAAACACGACACAGAAAGTTGTTATACGCGTTTTATTTGGACATATAAAGACTAGATTCATTCGCAGAAACAACAAAAACATTTTGCCGCTAAACTTAGCGCGCTGAAGTGATCCGGAACGGCAACAGTGGGGTATCTAGTGGCGGCCTTCTTAGTTGCACGCTTTTCCGAGGTGAGTTTGGGGGACCTGGGCGAGGGAATCCGCCATCTTGAGTCAGGCGCGGCCGCGTCGCCTAGCAATGGGACGCCAATCTCTCCCTTGCCCGCTGGAGAACAACGCGCAGTCGAGCCAGCTCGCAACCCAGGAAACCTGTTTTGCATGGAACTGACTCAACATGGACGGCGAGTTCTTGGAAGGAGAAACCACGTGACACGATCGGCCCAATCGTGGATGCTGAACGGCGGCTCCGGCGAGGAAAAGGAATGCGATACTCTGTGCCCCCATCTAGTGACTCTAGCGCGCGGACATCAGGAAGTGGTACGGGCGTAAATAGAACACTGGCGTTGCGGTTTCCCACGGGTTTTACTGAGACGGTCTACATGGTAAATGTCGGCACAGGGGAACGACCTTTCACGAGCAGCATGGTACAGGTTGGGACAAAAGTTCACGGAGCACGCGAGCGGCGTGCTCTTTCTTCGGTGCGACACCCCAGCGGCCGCAGGAACGGGGCGAGTTCACTGTTTCAGACGGGAGGATATGTGCGCTATTAGCGACACACAGCGGTAGCTTCAACTTCCCAGGCACACCCAAGCGACACCGGAACTGCGATTGTGTGTCGCTAACAGCGCACCCTTCCACCCCTCCGAAACAGTGATCTCAGTCCCTTCCGGCAGCCGCTGCGCAGAATGTCGCACCGAAGCGAAAGTACGCTGCGCGCGTGTTCCGTAAAATTTTGGCCGGACCTGTACCATATCAGGAGCAAGCAGCTCGATAACAGGGACACAACTCGTGAGCTGCACAGTGCTCTACGGCAGCCAAACCCAAATGTAGTAAGACACGTCTTCACATGTCTACGAGGGCGTCTAAGATAACGCAGACGAGTCGAAGCTACAGCGGTCTTTATATGAATGTTTCTGCCCACAACCTCTCAACCCTGGTGCCTTTCCTCGCACTCGATCGGGAGCTACAGTCAGCTACTTGCTGACCCTTCATAGTAGTTTCCCAAGGATATGACACAAGTGTTATCTTTATCTCTTTCGGCCAGATGTTGATGCGTGGCGCTAATGTTTCTCTAGCGCCGTTTTTTTCTTCTTTTGACATCACCCTGTTATGCATGATCGCTCTGGCTCTTTCTTTGTTGCTTCTGGTTGTGTTCTCTTCGCTGGAGAAAGAATGATAATATAGCATAGATGCAGGCGAGCTAGTGGATGAACTCCATAATGAAGAAAGCCTGAGCTATACGAGCGAGGACACATTAACATTACAAAAACGCGTCGTGTCCGTTTTTGTGTCTTCGCCCAGAGCTCAGGCACTGTTCATTATCGGGTCTTCGTAGGAGGTGTTTTCTTTCATGGTATACTTCAAATACAATACCGGATAGTTACCCTTCTTTGTTATCCACGGGCTCAACGGAACCGACCAGAGTCAACACCACCTAGTCAGAGAAAGCCTGCGGATTGCCTCCTCTCCCTCTTTCAATTAAGAGTCAGAATTCGTCTGCTACTGCAATTCACCGTTCTGCGAATTCAAGAGCCCGCAAATGACTGCAGCTCACCTGGAACCTACAGCACCTAAATATTTAGACAAAAAGTGCAAGACGCTCTCCTGAAAATCAGTTTTTAGAAGGATTGAGACCGTTTTGCGCTTTATTTCCAAGTTTTCCCATTTAGTACGCGAGGACGTTCAATCACAACTCGCAGACGACGGTGGTTCTTCTCCATGGCCACGACCGCTGAAAGCACGTTCGTGATTGGCTGACTCTCCATTGTTACGTCACGTCGCGCGAGCGCGCAGGCTTTCTGTATCTAGGTGGTGTTGCCAGCAGTGTTGCCAAATTTAGCGGATTTGTTTAGCGACAAAATTTTGTATTTGGGATTAGCGGATTTTTTGGTGACTTTCGGACATGTTCAGCGACTTTTTAGCGACACAAATATTCCTTCATGAAGTCAGGAAGAATCGTGATTTTCCTGTCACATTTCAGTGGCCGACAAACTCTAGCGAAGAATAATATGAAATCGCGCCACTTTTCGCTGGCCCTAACTCCTCAGGGCCAATCATCTGTAACGGAGATCTCTCAGCGTGTTCCCTGCAGCGCGCAGTCGTGCAGTTTCGTTGTTGTTCTTCGCAGCGCTCGTTTCTTTGAGCTGTTTCCAGTTTGCCCCATTTCTGACGCGCCACGTGGCCTAGACGCAAGCGCTTCCCAAAATACCTCTTAAGTAACATCAGAAATACCGCATGAGCTAGGTGATGCTGCCAGTACTCAAGGGATAGCTTCGTCCAGTCAAAGACTGACACAAGGGTGCTGTGCACCTATATTGCAAGCGTGAGATTTATGCGACGTTGAAAGACAAGCAGGTCGCAAAAACAGGAGAAGGCATCGGAACTTTTTGTAAGCAAAAAACAAACCATGTTCAGTGCCTCCGGGGACAAAACAAGAAAAACTTCTGCAGAAGATGTTCAAGGTGCCGAATTTCATTTACTTTCTCTCATGCCCATTTCTTCATGTTCTCTCTTGGCCATCCACTGCGCTCATTCGCTGAATCATCTTAGTAGGACTGTCACCATATTGTTTCATACCATGCAACGAAGAAAAAGGGCACAATAACGGCAGCGACTTTTTTAGTGACTTTGAGTTCCAATTTTAGCGACTTTTCGGGGCGCCACTAGCGACTTCGTGCGAACGAGATTTGGCAACACTGGTTGCCAGTGTCGTGCCAGAGATGACGCAGTACCCGCTTGTTCCTCTGGGTCTCCAGAATCATGCTAAAGGCTGGTAGTGAGCGATAGACTCCTACCACCGGTTATGCGGTCTGAGCTTTTCCCTGGGCTGATTCTGATTGGGTTGCACTAACTTATTCGTAGTATTAGCATACAAAAGGTGACGCACGTGCGGATGTTTGCGGTAAACACGTCCTCACACAGTACGTATGCCAAAAATAGTCACCGCGACACCCCACCCACACGCACACGTACAAATATGATAATGATGACGAACCCTAAGGGCCTCGCATACAGATTATACGTAGTGCGCTTGCATAAGGACGTCACTCGTGCCTCCAGACCAGGGACATTCCACGGAATATTCCAGCGGAAGGTGCGGGAAAACGTTATAGTTTCGTTCTGCCATGTAAGCGCGGGCGCGGTGAACGTCACGTCTTTTCGTGCACAGATAACAGCAGAATATGTGCGGCTACAAGTTACTCCGTAGCAGACGACAGGAAAAGACGCACACGCTGTCGTCTGCTAGGAGCCGAGGACGCCACTCCTGATATTACGGCACCATGCGAATGCTCAGCATACCACGCGGCGGAACTTCTGCTCTGCGAGGAGTTGTTTTTTTTTCCCACTAGAATATTCCGTGAGGATGTCGCTCATGTGAGTACGCGGTGCCTGTATTAGAGATTACGTCCCTGACTGCTGTGCAATTTTCAGCAACGTCTTACAGGAAGAATCCCATCTCACTGCTCTCCTATTGCCGGCCAGGAACACTTGGGGCTACATCTCCATTAGTACGAGGTTCGCGCGATACATGTTTTTTGTTCTCTCTGTTTGGCCACTCTGAGTGCTTCCATAATACATGCAATCGATCAGGCCCTCCCTGAATGGCCTCGAGGAATGCCGTTTGCCACATGGACGCTGAGGGCCCCTTTTGTAGGGCTGCGTGATGTTGCTGTCTGGTTAAGGCGAGTGTACCGCGATCTGTACGAACAATGACCTTCCTGATAGTTTCGAATGTTGAGTCGAGAAGAAATTAACAAAAAAAAAAGGTAAAGAAACGGTTCCAGAAGGTGCTTCTATGCAAAAACACGAAGCGGAAAATTCCTCTTCTTTTTTCTCTCTCTCTGTTTTGTCTTTTACGGATATGTTAGACCTCGGATTACGTTAGAAAAAAAGAGCGAAAAAACAAGAAAAAATCAGGCTTGAGTTATGCCGGCAACGTCCTTGCGGTACATTGGTACTTTCAATATCGTCAGGTGCTGCTTGAGAAGCTACGAGTTATGCTTATGTTTCTACGTCTTACGCTATGTCCACCACCGACTAACAGTATGTGCGGGTGGACAGTGTGCGTGAGTGACTGACTGAGTGTCTCTCTCACTCGTTGTTCTTATTGTAGTTAGCCATTTATGTTTTTCTAAGTGATCTGGCGTAGCCGGCTCTCGTAATGAGCGCCTATTTCTCCTTTTTCTCTTCTCAACTCAACTGAACGTCTTATGCCATCGTGTTGTTTGTTTTGATTGATTCTACATAATAAAGAAAAGTAATATTGGAAACCGCAATACATGTCTCTTCTTTTTATAAAGGTACACTGGAAAATGTCTCTTCGTCCTACGTACCCGCCTTTGACAGAAAACACTAGATGCATGGCAACAAAGTGTCAGGGACGTCGCCTGGATTTTATCTTCCTTGTATTTATTAGGGTAAGGTAACGTGTAGTCAGCAGTGTAATGATATATTGGCTCCCACAAATTAGGGGTCGGCTACTCCAAAGTCACTTATGTGTGAAAGTAAGCTGACTTTACGAGGTGGATTCGCAAGTGGGTGCCTTTTTCAGCTTGAGGGAGTCATTGGCCCATCTCCACTCCGTCATCCACTGACTTAGCGGGCTGTGCTCTGATTGGCTGATAGCGATAGGGAGTCGGAATCGGAGAGAGCTTACGATCATCTCGAAAACTCTGTTGTCTCCAATCGCGTCTTGACAACTGCCACGTACTGCTACGTCGTATCCTACCCACTGATTCTTCTATGCGCCTACATACCCTTATTATTGTCTTCCATGCATCTCATATCTGAACCTGTGCTGACACCCCAAAGCTCCAGCCCACATACCCTCCAGGCAGATGTACGGTCAGGCCTTTACTTTCATTTTTTTGTTACGACCCGGCAAACATTCCGCGCTGAAGCGTTGCAAAGATGATGAAGCGTCCTTTGATAAGTCATCGCGACTGACACAGCCTGTCCCCTTGCGGGCATACGGCGGATTATTGATCATCTGATGGCCGTTTGACGAGACGATCTGCGTGATTGACTGTGTAAAAAATTGCGCACGCTGCAGGGATTTGATTACGTTGGGCAGCGGCGTCCGTGTTTGAAATAAGAGGATCTCGATCCGAAGAGTTTTAATCTCATTTATGTCCCATAAAAGTAAGGTCTTTGCGAAGGGGCAGCTGGGAGTGCGCGGCTTTCCTGGCCGTATTCGTGGTAATGGACGTCTTAGATTTATGTGAACTGCGTTTTTCGCGCTTACGTTTTTTCCTTCTTTCTTTTGCGTTACAGTTTGGGAGGCCTCGCAGTTATAACGCGCTCGAGAGTGGCAACGAAGATTGCAATGCTTTAATCTCGCTATTAAAAAAGAAATAAGAGGGCATATATTCTTATTAGTGCTGGCAAAATACGGCGGTGCCTTGGAGACGGCCATCGAGAGGGTGGCGATGATGACTGCGGATAACATCGTGGCAGTCAAAAATGTTGATAGGAGGTGTGACTCATCTTCCTTGGACGACGGGAACACGCAAGGGGGCAGGAACTCGAACTGTCCACTTCTCTCTCTCGCGGCGCGCACTCCCGTCATCCTCAAGCTGTAGAGATGTATTCCAAGAGGTGTATTCTGTGGGACGATGATTATGGTAGTAGAAAAAAATGCGGAGATCTATAATATAGCACACCTGACGGCGGGACTGGCTGCTCCAGACCTCTTCCCCCTTCCGTACCACCCGGGTCCTTCCTCCACGCTCCTCCTCTCGTTTTTTTGACTACTACCACACGCGTGGTGCTAGGGCGTCCTGACGTTGGGCTTCCGCACGGCACGCGGAGTTGAGCGTCGGCCAGCGCGGTAACGTCGTTGGTGACGTAATCGTGACGTAAAAGGGGAAACAGAAAATAGTTTCGTAGTCGCTTTAAAATCAGGTGGTTGTATTGGTGGTTGATCGGGTTTGGTGATGTAAAGTTCAGTAAAGCGGTTATATTTTATTCCTGAATCGATACAAAACGAGGGAACGTTAAAATAGCGAATTTACTCGACACAACAAAAGGTGTATAGCTCAACGCTTCACTGCGCCATTACGAGAAAGGAACATGTTGAGACGGGATATACGTAGTGTACTGGGAAAGCTGTACGCCTTATTGCCCGAAAATCTTGTATATCCACATTATACAACAGGTACGTCTAGATTTCTTCAGTAATCGCAGGTATCATCGTTCAGCATTTCTGAACTCCTCTCTCCTTTTTTTTCTCTCTCTCTGCATTAAACATATCCCTCCATTTATGAACCCTGCGATCAATAACGCGTGTCTTCGAGAGAGGGCACCAAGCTGGCAGCGGCTCTTGGGATAATGGACACATCGACTAAGACTCAAAGGCCCTCTAGTGGAAGCTTTCCTACGCATCATACGAGTGGCCGGAACGCTTTCTTATCACGGGCACGGTACACCACAGGACGTTTCCTGGACCACAAGCGGTGTACTGCCACCTAATTATCTTGCAAGGCTCACGTTGGGTTGGCTACACACGCAGAAGATGGCTTGACATAGCGACGATGCAGTGCGACTGACAAGTCTCCGCTGGGACGAACCTTGAGGTTATTCTCCAGTAGCTTCGGGAGTGCTCCGGTTACGCGCTACTGGTCCTCAACGCTGCTCGTCCGTATAGAGCACCCGGGCAAAGCTAATGAGGACGACACTGAGGAACTTCCTCAACGTCCGTACGAGCGCGCCCAGACAACGCCACCAAGTTACAGGGGACCTCCTTAATGCCTCCTCCCTCTCCTTCGCACGTAGGCACAGAAAGTCAGGACGTGGGCCAATCGCCGCAGACGATTTCGTAGTCTCGTCTCCATAGCTACGACCGTCAAAAGCACAGTCGTCATTGGCGGACTGTTAATTGTTATGTCACTTCGTTTAAGCGAGCAGGCCTTGTTTCTATGTTCCCAGGTCCGCACAGATTGGATTGGATTTGGCTTATAAATAGTATGGATACTGTGGCACCACGAGTTCTCAGTCGGCTAATCCAGATCACTTGTACCGCTAAGAGGTAGTTAGTAGCGCAGACCACCAGGTGTTGGCGTGGGTGATGACGTGATGGCAGAATGGACAACCAACAAATGAGTATGTAATGAGTAAAGCAGCTGATGGGTGCGCATGATGGGTCACCGCTACGGCCCGCAGCCTTGTGCTGATACCATGCGTCAAAACCTTTTGTCCGCTTCGATGTCCGGGAAATATTTTACCACAGCGTCGAACGCCCGATGCCTGACTTGCGGGTGCCGCGACCCGTGTATTTGAAGAACACTAACAGGCCGGCTGTTCAGTGCTGCCAGTGACAATTCCGACTGCATAAGGCCAGGGGCTCCGCTGTAGCGTTCGCGTGACATTATGGTGTGATTCATATGCTCCACAACACCACACGTAGAGCAGTTTTGGAAGGCTACTTTTCCTATGTTATACTAGAAGGCGTTTGCTGTAGGGGACGTTCAGCTAGAGTCGACGGAATAATATAGTGCTATCGCCTTCGCGTACGTAAGGAATAGCACTGGCGGTTCTGCGCACGCGCAAAACAAAAAGGTGCGAAGAACCACCACGCTATCCCTTACGTACGCAAAGGCGATAGCGTACGAAGCACTAAAACTCATTGTAGTCTAGTTCAGCTTATGATGGAAAATAAATATAGTCCGTCAGCTCTCAAAATATTACTCCGCCTCAGATAGGAAGGCTGGACACAGAGAGGTCGCGCTGGGTCTTCGGCGAGATAATGTAATCGACCATACTGACTCTGCTTCCGTTATTGGCCACACGATACCACGCTGCGTGATGGCGCTGCGGTATTTCTCCTGGCGCGCTATTGCGCCTCCTTATCTCCAACGGCGTATGCAGTTGACGAACTATAGATTTCTTTTCTGTCCAAGTTGAGCGCGACCACAGTGTCTCCAACTCTACACCCGTACAGACAACATGCGCATTGTGCCTAATCGATGTCGATGCCTCAAAGGCACGGGTCACAAGGCGGCTTGACCTTACATTTAGCGCTGAGAGCTCTGGAGAAGCTGGCCGGCCGCACCACCGCGGACATATACAGCTTGTTCCATTTTGGTATTCGTATATTTCTCTCCACGCTTTTATGTTCGAGAGAAAGGGAACGCAGAAAGCAAATGGTCATGAACACCGATATCGTGCTTCGTTTTTCTCGTGGCTTTTTGGTGCATCGCATGCGTTTTCTTCGTGGTTTCTTTCTTCTCTGATATCCTGGGGAGCGTTTGCACGCGTGCACGTTTCCAGCGGCCGATTCCCGAGGCAGCACAAGAGTCCCAGAAAGAAGTGCTCGCGTGCAAGACCTCCCCGTTGATATCGATCCCCCGTCTTGTATTGATTCTCAGGGACAACCCAGTGTACGGGGTATTTTTCGCTCCCAGTGTTGCCTCCGCGTGTGCATGCGTCGTTCCCGTTGCTCGTTTCCGCCTCGTGTCAAAGAAAACTCCGGCGATTTTCTCCGACATTGTTGTTGGGGAGAGAAATGTGTGCGAGGACTGTTTTTGTCAGGTCTCTAGGAAGAGAAAACTAAAGAAAACAAAACAAAAGTGGACGTGCCCATGTGCACACTGTGGGTGTATTTCCTGTTTATGGTGAACTTCGTTTCGTCGAAGAACACTTTGTCTAACAGACGTCTCGTTGTATAAAGACGATTTTTGTACGAAGACCGACCAAAAGTGTCTCGAGCTGATTTATGTTTAAAAATGTAAAATGACTTACAAATTTGAAATTTAGTCACCGCCGAGGTAGTCAGCTTAGGAGACCACACACTTAGACCAGAGTTGTTTCCATTGAGCACCCTACTTGTTAGAATATCTATTCCGGACAGTTCATGATCGGTCGAAATACAAAGGGCATTCCACACTCATTCTACATATCGTTTCTTGTAAAGCAGAACCTCTTGCCCAAACTTTTTTCTTATTGCCGAATTTCAGCAGATTCAGAAGGCTCTTTCTGTTGGAAGGTTTGAGGGTTAAATCTATTACTTTAGAAATCTCGCAATGATTTCCTAAAGAAAGATTACCACACAAATTCGCGGGCATGTAGAAATAGTTGCTGCATGTGCTTCTCGTCTGCTGGTGGAGTTCAAATGCAGGGCTAGTCAGTAGTCACGCAACTTCGATCAAGTAATGGGTTTCCACGACCTAAACAAGCGAAGTACTTGAATATGCGAATCACGGTTAGATTCCCGGATTGTAACCGTGATTCGCATGTACAAGTACCCAACCCAATACTATATCACAAGAACATCCTGAAGGGGAGGAGAGAGAGGGACAAGTGATTTCGAGATTCTGGATATAAATAAATATATATAATATATATATAAATAAATAAATATAAATATATATATATATATTAGCCGGAGCTCTTTGGCCGCACGTATATCATATATTTGTAAGTGCTCAACATATGCTATACGAGCTGCCAAAGAGCTCGTGCTCATTTTTTTCTGTTATATACTTCATTGGCTTTGCACTGGGTTTTCAGTGGTGAGTTAGCACACCCCGACGGGAGGAATCACGTGCTACGTGACCTTCTGACGCCATCCGCTCAAACGTTGCCTGCCTGCGTACTGCTGATGATGGCCCAATAAGGCCAAAACAGCTGTCCAGTACTGGCATGGCATGGCGACGTTTGAGTACTTACAAACATATGCTATACATGCAGCCAAAAAGCCCCTGCTAATTTTTTGTCTGCTTGTCTTTTGTCTTATATATATTTTGTCTTTTGTCTGTGTGACATATATATATATATATATATATACACGTTTACAATTTGATCATGCACTCCCAGCCGAGGACAGCCGTTACAGTAGCTGTCCTCGGCTGGGAGTGCACGATCAAATTCTAAACATATGTTCAACGTGCAGCCACAAGGCTTCGGCTACTCTTCCTTTGTATATATGTATACATACTGCAAACATAGTCAGACATACATATACACATACCATATATAGTATTGGATTGGGCAACTAAACATTGCTGTTTCTGACAAATTCGCCGCGACATTTTCGTGTTCCGTTGTCTCTGGCTTTTTGTCCTATTTAATCGTTATGCACCACCTAGTCTGCACACTCTCCTTTCTGACGATATAAACCATGTCGGAAAAGGTGTAAAGAAAGACTATTATGTTTTTCTGCAGCAAAACATCTCATGTCTAATTTCATTGGTGATTATAGAGCAGAAATGCGTACGCTGGCTTTGTGTGCGTTTAACACTGGTCCTATCAGTGCAACGTACACAACATTTCGCTAGTCATTCCAGAACGACCTACACTGACGAGTACAACACCAGTGCAGCTATCGCTACACCTAAAATACTGGCGGTGTAGACCAGCAAAACGCGCTCTTGCCTGGTCGCCACTCTCCATATACCATCCTTTCGCTGGCAAACAAAAACGGCTGCACGAATAGAATTGCTCTCTCCTATGGAAGTGCTTGACGATGAATGGAGTTCATCAAGGCTTTTGGTAAGTTTGGCAGGTTCATGTAAGTAAGGCCACGATAGGCGCGGGGGAGCTTCCAAATGGTTTCGGGTTTCCTTTCCGATCGACGCTATACCACTGCCTATAGCATGTTCGACTGGGCGAAATGGTGTAAGCTACACTGACACGACAGTTTTTCAACTCTGGACACGCACCAGGCCACTGCATTGCGCTGCACACAAACGTCCAGCGGAATTCGTCATTAGGCTACATTCTCCGTGAACGTTGGCTCTCTTTAATAACGTTGTTCAAAGGGTGGCGCCATAGGAGTCACACACCACTACACGGCTAGGCTAATAGTCATCCTTCTATTGTTCCGAGGTAAGGCATTGTCAAATACCGAGGATGTTCTTATATCATTACAGTTGAAAGGCATGGAGACATCAGAATGTAGCTCCTCTTGTTCCACTTCTTTTGTTAGAGGAAACATTTTTTGACCGCCATTCTGTGTCAGGACAATAGACATTCGGAATTATTTATCCAAATACTTCGGTAGCTGTAAAGATAGTGTCAGCGATTTCGAGGTCGCAGTCATTGCTAAGCATTGTCGTTGAGCACTTGGTATGAGGGCTTATTGCAAGGGTCTTGCGTGCTCTTTCTAGGATTTGTGCCAGACTTCGTAATTCCCCTTTTCGGTCTGCCCCGATTTCCTCTTGTACTTTAGCCTTCAAAATCTCACTCACTATATTATAAATATGCGAGATGTGGTTGTCAGTGACTTCGATGCACACTTTACGCGATACACAATACAGTTTGAGCTGTAGGTGTTTCGGGGTCACTGATGGATGACACTAGAGGTAGATAGACAGGTATAGATATAAATAGATACATACTCAATGATTGAACTCGGTAGATCAAAGAGCCAAGTGAGAGAGTGCTATCGCTCATGTGCTGTTCAGACCTACTTTTCGAAAGCTCACACCAGCAATCTCGGAATGAATTTTTTAAACTGAATTTTCTTCTGCAGAACTGCATCTGTTTCAATATACCTTTCCCTGTTCGTAAACAAATGACGTCATAGTGTTCGACAGCGCCACCAATTTTGTAGAGTTGAACTGCGCTCGAAGCTAGGGGGCGAACAAGATCGCGCCCGAAAGTCACGGTCCTGAGGGGATTACGATGGTCCCTGAAAGGTACGCGACCTTCGGTCCTCTTTTCTTTCAATAGGAGGCAGAGAACAAGTGCCCATTCGTGGAACCCAGCCCTCCCCTTCCGATTTGTTTCGGTTTCAGTCGGTTTGCCAACGTCATGATGACGTTTTTCGGGTAGAGGTGTATTGCTTGTGGGCTCACGTTTGTAACCTGAATGACACGTATGGCTATGTTGTATGCACGAGTGTAAGCTGTGAACCGAACAGCCTGTTCTGTTCGTTGTTCGGGCACAGACGAATGCTATTACTGCTGATAAGAACATGGACTTTATTGCATATATGGACAGTTATTACGGTGTAGGACAGGCGAACACAAAACCCGTACACTAGCAACACCTGTCGTAAGCAGACAACGGCTGGAAAACATTCCTTGTTCATGTCGTAATAAGGTCACAAAGGTATAAAACGTGACAGGTAAAGGTCAATTAAAAAGTGACTAACTCTGCTGCAAGAATAATTTCTAAGTGCAGTGTACTACGTCTTAAGATAATTCCTACCAAGTCTATTCATTTTAATGTGGAAAAGTAGGGAGATTCAAGGATACAAACTGGGCACACTTAGCTTGAGTTTACGGATCGTAGACGACACTGACGACCGCACATCCAAACGATGCCGTGGCTGGCTGGCAGTTTTTTAAAATATTTTTTGAGAGGTGTTGCCATAGTTACATCCGCAAAATTAGACCGATGTTTGCAAATTCACGACGAAACACGGCATGGCAATTGCCTACCCGGTACATTGCTTTAAAATAATGTCTTCATGCCTTTTTACTCGTCTCTTGAAATGCTTTATTTGCAAGAACGTGAAACATTTTGAAATATCATCAGAAAGAACAGCATAATATATTTATAGCGTAATATATTGTCTTTTCCATACGCAGAAGACAACCTTAATCTGCAGCACCGACGTGCGCAACAGCAAAGAAAGACACTCTGTGGCTCCCTCTTGGTAAGTTTCCAGTATACTTGGGTATCTTTTTTTTTCTTTTCACGAGAAATCCGAAGTTTGCAAAGCCAAAATCAATACAACTACACACAAGTCCCGCAGCCACATAAAGCACAATAAGAGGGAACATGTCGCTGCCATATAACCATACTAGCCTTCCCTTAATACTGGGCGCGATACATTCCCTCTCCGTTATATTGATCCGGAGAAAAAGTCTTCCTTTTGTGTGTTGTGGTCGCCGGTTGAAATGCACCATGTGGCATCGAACAAGGCGCTCCCGTTGGGGAAGATAAAAAGGCACCACTTTCTGGCGTTCTCGTCAGGGCTTGCGGTGTGGTAAAGTACGAGACTGCCGCGGAGTTGCGCGCGCAGAAATATGGAAGTGACGTAGAAACGGCGGATTGTTGCTGGAGTTTTTGGATGGAAGATTGTTTTGAGTTGGCAACATTCTCTTTGAACGCGATGGTATACAATCTACCAGAAAATGCCACAAAATTAAAGGAGTAAGCAATTTGCTTAGTCGTGTTCAATCTCGGAACGAAACAATAGAAGAGTTCAGAAAATCCCAGAGTGCTTAGCGTCGCTTTGAACTGTGATAGTTTACTAATACGAAAGAAACGGGTGACCTCCAAACTGTTCCGATTTCTCACCTATAACGGTCTATTGTCCACGACATGTCAAGGTCAGCGAAAGCGAAACGTAAAGGATTATTCTTCGTTCCGCCGCTCAGCAAGCGCCCAGGATGCAATGCGTGCGCAAAGAGCACTGGGATTTTCGGAACTCGTTTATTAAGCCCACCCTACTCTCGTTCCTATTGGCTGCAAAACTTATGCCGCTGTAGTTACTGAAGCCCTGCCGAGAAAGAGACTCAAAGACCAGGAGCCAGGTTAGGTCGTTTTAATCCGCGCGGCACAGCCGATATGCATGCGAGCTGTGCACGAGAAACAGACGGGCCGATTCGTCGTCGTCGTCGAAGGCTACCGGCATGCAATGTGTGGCGCTACACCGCGTCACTCTTCCTTTCGGCAAAACTTGGCCGCGTCACTCTACGACCCGACAAGTAGTACCAGCTCGCGTGGCCCAGTGGATAGCGCGCTGGCCATGTCACGTCGAGACTGCATAAGAGGTACCCGGATTCGAATCCCGGTGCCGGCTGTGGTGTTTGGGATTTTTTTCCTACGTTTTCCTCAAACACTTTCAGACATATGCCGGCACAGTTCCCTTAGAAGTAGGCCCAGGACACACATTCCTCAGGGCATCAGCCGTGACGTTGTTATTGGCTTAAGTTTTGTTCTTTTCTTTGGGATAGCTTCGCTCATTACAGCCATAAATAGCACGGTTCTCCATATCGCAACCAACGCGCCGTCACAATGTGACCATCAGTGGGAGGACCACATAGCGCGTGACGTCACATCGTGACGTAGGTGAAATCTCCGTATAGACGGGAAGTGGACAACCGGAAGTCAAGTATGAACCGGAAAAGCGGGTAATGCTCACGCATTTCTCAGCATTTACCGTTAAATCCCACACTTTTTTTTTTTCGTCCGAAAGGTGCTTAGATATTAAATGAACAAATTTTAATTAGCAGCTAGCTTTGCCTCCGCAGAGGCTCCGGCGGCGTGACGTCAGAGCCTAAGCGAAGGAGTGAGAGGGCGGTGCTTAAGACGCCGTCCAGAGGCCCCGTACTTGCAGTTACATAAATGTGTCAGGTGCCCATCCTATCGAGTTATTGCACCTCCTCACACTTATCCCGACCGGTGGATTGGTTGACGTGTCCCTGTGGGAGATAATTTGCTGCGATAAGTCGACACGAATCGCTTTTGTCGCAGTGTAAACGCAGCTCATACGAGACGCCCGCACTGCTGCGGCATTCTTTTTCTCACGGTCGCGCTCTCTCATTGGTTCTTAGGGAGTGACGTTTTCTCGTTTTTCCCGAGAGGGGATTCCTTGGGGGCTTGTGTTGCATTTGTCAGCCTGTATGTTCCAAGTCCCAGAACGTTTACTTACCATAATGTACGCGTCGATACTTTTAACGGATATCTCGTAAGGAGTTATGTGCGCGATTCAAACTCATTTTAAAGCTCGCCATTGGCGTGGAACAGCCCTATGTTCCAATCAATCGACCAGTCGAAAGAAGTTGCAAGCCGCCGTAGGTAACTTAGTTTAGATGTTCGATGGAAGGCAAGGCACGTCTGTACCAACACAAGCAGATGGCGGCTTTATACCACGACCACTTTCTGTAAATAATTGAGTGTGGCTGGAGCCTACAACTTCTTGGCTTTCTTTTCTTTATCATCTTCCTCGTGTGTCTTTGTAGAAGCAAAGAACTTTTATTGTGTGATTGCGGTGTGCTGAAAGAGAACTGTTTCTTTTATTTCGTTTAAGTGATGAGAACGCTCGGGCGTACGGGGACCTCGACGCAGCTGGCATCACCGCTTCGTCCCGTTTCGAAGTGCGCTATATGTTGTTTTCAATTATTCACAACCCGGTCATTAGTGGCTGTGGAAAGTAACGACTAATGCATAGTGTGCCATGTGTAATTAGGTAAGCTCTGGGGCTTAACTGAACAGTGAGTTCATTTGCTCGTCTCTCTGTGCGACGACTTTTTGGCATTCGAATTAGAAGGAAAGAGAAGCAAATGCGGAGATGTTAGTCTCGAACGAATTTTAATTATTCGCAGATACGCTGCATGGTTTCTTCGGGATCACCTGAAGGAAGCAGAGGGGGGGGGGGATCTATTTATTTTCACAGGAAAGGTCAGCCAGAAAGGACGGCTTGCTATTCCTTAATAAATGATTCGTTAGAGCGTGGTCCTGCGGTAGTTAAAAGTAAGGCGATGAGGGGTCAGATGTCTTCCGCCGTTGAAGCAGGAAGGAAGCCGAATGTAGGTCGGAAGTGAGGAGGAGGAGAAACGGTGAGGGGAGGGGAAGAGGGGAAAGGTCATAAGGATTCTAGCTTCCTGACCTTACCTCGGACTTAATTTTTGGGCCATCTTGCAATAGGTTACTGAAACTGATCATTTGAAAAGTTAATTATTTCAGATATTTAGGGCGATGTCTTTATGGACTCCACCAACGTAGTAAGCTTTGTAGGTCCGTCCATAACAACCGTGGAGGGAACGAGATAGAGCAATAGAGAAGATGTGAAAAAGGGAGAAGTTATACATTAGCACCGATCCTCATGAAACTACCTCGTTTAATCGGGTTTGGCGGAATACTCAAAGACGCAACCAATTATTTTTGAAATTTAACTTTGAATGATGGTTGTTATGGTACAGTTAATATATATATATATATATATTTCTTTTCCTGCTCAATCCTGCTCAATCATGTTAGAAGTAGTAGTTCGTAATTTCAAAATCATAATGCAACGACTCACTGAAGGAAGTGTGGGTCTGTCAAAAAAGAATAATGGTGCATACTTCCCATTTACGTTGAAGAGATCGCATAATTGCTCGTCCTGTAACTATGATCGACAAAAGCGAAATGTTGCTGACAACTAGTAACTGCACTAAAAGAAAAAAGGGAGTAATTTTACTCCTTTTGGGCTACTCCCTTTCGGGAGTAAATGCACGGGAGTAAATGAATGTCAGAGGATTTTCCAATGTTATACTTTCATGCAAAACTTCAGAACTAGAGTTGCAGACTCTAACACATCTAGTTTATAGCTCTTCTTATACAAGTACCCATTACCTAGTTAGAGTGCCAAATAAAGAAACCAACACAGGAAACACTGAGGTACAAAACAAACGAAGCACTTTGTTTGTGTTGTATCTCAGTGTCTTCTGTGTTCGTTTCTATTTTGGCGCTCTCTACTATGTAATGAATATACACTAACAAGCCCAGAGATCATGTGCTAATTATGCGACTACTTTGTTTAAATGTGCCTTGCTTTGTGATGTTGCTGACTCCATACCTGCACTATGCATATCGTGTTCTTGTGTTAGTCTCTCAAGGTTCATTTTGCAGTTTAGTCTTTCTGTGTAATACTTTTCATAGTGTTAGAAAATGCCAAGCACTCGTAGCACTTTATTAGGTGAAGAGTACATCAAAATATGGCACCAGTCATGAAGCATGCAGAGAGAAACAAGTTACGTGAACAAACTTCAAGGCTTTCTCGCACTTTGCCTATGTGACAGTGACATTCTGTACATTCTACTTGTAACATCAGCCACTGACAGAGACCCGAGTAGGTAGTGCTGGCAAAACACAATAGTAAATAGGGCCCCACCACAAAATCTTATGCATTGCAAGCAGTAAAAGGTGCAAAGTTCAGTCTGAATTTGTTTGAAGGGTCTCGCCCATGAAATCCACTTATGTTACTGGTGGTATAACAATGAACAGTGGTGTAAGTAGTAGTCTCCCTTTAGCATTTATTAGGAGCCATTTCTACCTTGTAGAAAGTGCGCTGTCTGTTAAGTGCCAGATTAATCCTGGTTGACGCAAGATGTGTGCAGTAAATATTAATGATGTCCACATACGAAAAGTGTTCAAAGTAACTTGTCAAACAATTACAATAAACTACTTGACATCCTAAAGTGTATAGTCTACAGAGTTTTATTTAGCTCCACCACTGCTACCAAATGGTGGAACATAGGAAAATAATGTACCTCATGGTAGGAGAGAGAAAGTGAAAGAGACCTCTCTGTGTTTCGTAACTAGACTTTTGGTGATATTACGCACAAATCTGCACCTTCTTCGCTCACTGAATCCCTGCGCCCCTTTCCGATATCAGCGGTATGGAAGCCAATCGATCAATATCACTACAAATTAAACTTTAGAAATGTAGAAATCTGACCCCCGAGCCATTTGTCCCAGAATATATACAATGTTAAATACGACAACAATTGAGAAATGAAAACGACAGCACCACGCAAACCACTATCGCTAGTTCGTGTTCTCCTCTTGAAAGACGTCGTAAATTTTTTACGGTTTAGTAATCATAAAACGCAAACTTTCCGCGCGTCATAAATACGTGGGAGTTATAAATAGCTGGCATGAGGTACCAAAAATTAATTGGCGCGCACCAGAGAAGCAAAAGCAGAACATACTAATAGGGTTTTTTCAATAATTTTCCTTCGAGCAACCTATAAATTACCGTGGTTAATCGATCGAACGTAGCAGCTACCCATTCAACGCGACGAAGTTCGCGCACCATGGAAGGAGACGCGCAGATATATCATCCCCGTGATGATAAAATATTGAAGGGGCAAATAAGTTTGCCCCCGACTGTGTCAAACAAAGAGGGGTGGTCGTCTGTCGTAGTTCATTACGGAAGGCGTTTTTCCTTTGGATGCCATAGAGGACGCTGTCACCGGAGACGTTTTCAATCACTCGATGCGGCGCGAAAAACCCCGTGACAGATTATTCCTGTAAATAATGGAACGCGATGACAGGGACCACTCAGCGCCCCCTGTCAGCGGGGACACTCTGCACCGCTGGGTTAGCGAAACGTGAGACCAAGTTTCGGTGAAAGCAAATAGAGAGAATGTAGATGAGGTGGATGTGATGTGGGCGTCGGTCAGAGAGAAAGAGGAGGTGCGGGGGCGGTAATTAGTGATAAAAGGGAAAGGAGGAGAAGGAGAAGAAGAAGGGTGGACAGAGAGAGTGGCGAAGTAGAGGAAACGAAAAGGTCTCGTACGTGGTGGCTTTAAGGCGATGGGTTCCACGCTGCAGGGAGATGAGATACTCGTGGGAGGTGATGTGTATAGGAAGGAAGCAGGAGTCAATAAACATTTTTTCTTCTTCCCTCTCGTTTTTTTCATTTTCTTTTTCTCTTTTTATTTTACGTGAGGTTGTGAAATCTTTTTTTCAGTCACTGCACAGCTTTGGGTGTTGATGCGATGGTGCCTTGTGCCTTTCAATCTCTTCGTCGGATCCGTCTGCCCAACTCGATTCGTAGGATGATACGCGATTCCCAAGGCAGCTTTGTTTTCAACCGTGACATCTAGCTAGCGTGAGGAAATAACGTGGCCCTTTCGTAGACGGCGCCTTCTGCAGAGAAAGCATTTCTTTCAGCAGAGAGCTCCAGCTTGTGGAGATGAACGAGCGTCGAGATGCGGGGTGGTTGGTATAAAGGGAATAGCAGCCAGGGACAAGGACAAGGAAGCGCGCAAACGAACTGTTGACTCTCAACTAACAGAAGCTTATTTACTCGCGCATTGCTGGAGAAGTTCTAAAGGCCTTTTTAATCACAACATCGGAAGAAGATCACCGTATGAGCGCACCTTCTTTGAGTCTCTTATCAGCCGGGATCAGAGGTGGGCAAATGCCCTCACGATCTTTGCCCTCACCTCAATTTTCGTCACAGATGTTTTTCCTCACCTCACCTCACCTCATTTTTTGAGGGACTTCGTTCCTCACCTCACCTCAATTTTAAAGTTATTTTCCTCACCTCACCTCAACATTTCCCAAAACACTTTTCCTCACCTCACCTCATTTTCCTGAAAAATTTTCCTCACCTCACCTCCACCCTTCTTTCTGAAGTATTTTCCTCACCTCACCTCACCGTTCATTCTAAAGTATTTTCCTCACCTCACCTCACCTCAACCTTCATTCTACAGTATCTTCCTCACCTCACCTCAACCTTCTGTCTAAAATATATTCATCTTTGTTATAATTTTTGCCTCGTTGAGCTCACCTTAACCAGTTTCTGTAAAACGTTTTCACTTCACAATTGCTCTTTCAATTAGGAGTGGCGTTGCTCATAGCCACAGTTGCTTCGTGGTGCTAACACGGAATCAAAAAGGTATTAGGAGTGGGTAGGTGTATACGTTGCAGTTGGCTTTTTACTACTTCGTTGGTTGATTCCTGACAACAAGTTACAAGTACTCACAGCTAAGATTCATTGCCTTGCTTGATTCGTCCTTCTTGCAATAAGTATCCACTACATGTACGATCAGTAAAAATTGAACGTAGGGTACATGGGTAGAGAAGTTGCACAAACCGAGCAATTTTGAGTTGTTTTTCATACTGACAAGGCAGGAATGGCTTTTATCGAGTATCTCTCAAGCGAGAATGATAATGGAGCTGCGGAAGTCGTTTTCGGGATGCTATGCAGCTATACTTCGAATTACTTGTACATTTTGCATTTTTGTCGGTTATGACTTTATAGTGTCGATCAATATTATTTAAATAGCAGACGTATTCATTTGTAGCTGGAATTCGGGGACATTTTCTTCATGACCCTTGTTTTGGAGCAATCAGGTAGACGTGCTGTACGGATTACTAGCGAGTTATGTGTTGACTTACTAATTAAATTACTTTATGTAGACACAGACCTCTTGTGCGTTTTCACCTAACTTCATTGCCGTAATAAAAGCTCAATATTTCAACTTGTGGCAATACGGAATATATGCCATTATTTGCGCTTATTGCACTTAAAGCGCGTGTTGTTGCCTCCATTTCTTACATCAGTCTCTGATAAGACCATTGGTTGTCATGTACTATCGTTCCAAACAATACGTGAAAGACATCTGCTTACAGACTGACTAGTTTGGCTTTGTTGAAATCTAAACACTCAAAGCACACGGAATTATACTGAGTTGTTCATGTGTCTCACATCATGTATGTGACTCAATTGACTAGTTTGATTGTGTTGAAATCTGAGCTAAATACATATAAAGCACACATAAGCTATATTCACTTGTACGTGTATCTGATCTGACACGTCTATCATGTATCTGACTCAACTGAAAGTCTGGAACTAACGCGCTTACAGCGAACACATTTTAGTGTAGAGAGCCTATGCTCACAGTAACATTTCTGCTACATTGGTAATAGAAAAAGCTGACTCTCGGTGCCCTTTTAAGAGATCGCGCAATTGAAAATAGCCGCTCCACATTTCCTCAACCTCCCTCTCAAAAATTTTTCGTCACCTCACCTCACCTCACCTCAATCTCAATTTCGGAATTTTTTCCTCACTCACCTCACCTCAAAGTCCTTGTCAAAAATGTTCCTCACCTCACCTCACCTCAATGTGCGTGAGGTGAGGGTGATGTGACGGTGAGGGCACCCTCACCCTCATTTGCCCTCGTGAGGATGCCCACCTCTGGCCGGGATGGAATATCTTGTGACGTCTCCGGCTAGCAACCAGCGCGATTTGCGTATCTAGTTTTGTTGTCAACTTCCTTGTATTTAGCTTTCGTATACCAACTTGTTTTGTACTTAATATCCCTGTCACACGCCAAACCAAATCACATTCCCAGCGAATGGCAATTGCACCGAATGTCGTTCGTTTGTCTTACATTGAGCTACACGAAGAAACAGAATGCCATTCGCAAATGATGTCAGCGTCGATAATTAAGACACCAGGGCCGAACGTCTGAAGCATTATACAGACACATTAGCTATATTTATATTTCTTTCTCTCGAAACTACCGAAACATTAGATTATTTCGCAGAATCGTTGCCTCAACTCGATGAACCTCCCCATTCTCCAAAGCCAAAATAAACTTGCTGTTTGTTTCGTGTCAAAAGTTATCAAATTCACGATAAAATATTGGAGTACAACTTTTCATTCGTCTTTAATTTCTTCGAACGGTTTATCGTTGTTGTTTTTGCTACCTCTCTACTGCGAGGGTACGCGGTCTGCGCGAGAGGGAAAAGGGAATGAGTTCCCCGAACTCATTCGCTGGGTGAATATGGATGGATTGCCATTTGATTTCGCTGTGTGACACGAAACGAATGCCATTCAGTGCGAATGCCATTCGCCGAGAATGACATTCAGTTTGCCGTGTGACAGGGGTATAAGCCTTCGCAGCGAGTAAACTTATGATACTTGAGAGTCAGCAGTTGGCCTGTGCGCTTCCTTGTTCTTGTCCCTGGATGCTATTCGCTTTATCATTATGTTATATAAGCTCTTCCTGTTGTGCAACACCGTAATTCCCTCACGTGCACCTGTCGAAAGGCTATTCTGTATTTGCAGTTCAGTGACAATAGACCTTTACCCGAGAAGCGTCATCATGACGTTGGTAGACAGACTGAAACCGAAACAAATCGCAAGGGGGGGGGGGGGAGGTTCCACGAATGGGCAATTGTTCGCTGCCTCCTATTGAAAGAAAAGTAGGACCGAAGGACGCGTCCCTTTCAGAGGCCATCGTAATCCCCTCAAGGCCGTGGCTTTCGGGCGCGACCTTGTTCGCCCCTGGCTTTGAATCTAGTTCAGCTCTACCAAATTGGTGGCGCTGTCGAACACTATGACGTCATTTGTTTACAAATAGGGAGAGGTCTATTATTGTTACTCAAGGATGACGTGCGTGATTGAAAATAAGTTACTGTTTGCCAGTGCACATATACGGTTGTCCGATCTGGCTTGTACAGTGCTGGAAAAAAAAATGTTTACGGGGACACGCCTCGGCGCATTCCTCCATCAGAGGGACACGGTAGAAGCGAATGGGAACGTGCGGACTTGTAAACTTGTAAAACTTGGATTACCTATAGGTATACATGTCTGTAAATCCGTACGGTCCCATTCGTTGCTGGCGTTTCACTCGGAGGAAGGAATGCGCCGGATCGTGTTCCGTAAACTTTTGTCCAGCACTGTACGCAATGTAAATGTTAAGTAAAACAGAGTTGCGGAATTAAAATTCCGGAATTGGAATGATTCTAGAGTGATGCCCCGTTTTTAGCGCACCGGGAATGGAGTTAAGTCACCAGCTGTTGGGAATGGCATTTGAATGGAATTAGACCTGTTTGGGGCCGGAATGGAATAGCCAGCGAATGGTGTTAAATCGATGGCCTCCAGCACGCTGGGCTTTGAGCGGAGGCCACTTAAAGTAAGTGTCTGGCAACCATTCAACCGAAGGTCGTCTATAGTTTCGGATTACAACGCCAGAAAAACGTCCGCACTTCGGACGCTGTACGTGCAAGCAATCTTGCTCGTAAACGCTCGTCGCGGCGCTGGTTCTTGTTTTAAGATGTTGGAAACAGAGGAACATAAAATTCATCAAAATAAAGCAGTATACGATTTTTTGTCCGTCGGCTGTTGGTGGGATATCTAGTATCCCGTTACATGTTTCTTTTCTTTTTCTTTTTTTGCACTTACCAATGCACCAGTTAATAACTTATGGTGCATCACTTTAGCCCCGTAGTGGGAATGGGAATGCCCTTTTCTTGGGTGCAATGAGAATGAGCCTCGGGTCTTCATTCCGAGGAATTAAAAGGAATGGAATTTCGACCCGCGACCACTCCTCGGAATGGAATTGGAATTGAATGAATCGACCCATTGCGCAACACTGTTGTATAATAACTGAGTTACTTAACGTTAACTGTCACTATAGCTACTTTCTGAAAGCAGTAACCGTAGCTGTAACTAAGTTACATTCTACTGTAACTTCAAGTTACTTTGAGACGGTAACAGTTCCACAGCTACGTATACTATGTATATCGGCCATGCGTGTAGAACACGTGTTTCTATCCCAACATATGCTGTACGCGTAACTGTATTCGGTCCGGTTATATTCGATTCGCATGAGGTTCGGTTATGAACCGAATTTCAGTATGGACTTCGTATTAACTCATGCTACATGTTTAGTCGCTTCGTTTTTAAAATGATTATTCGGATAGTTATAGTTACATTCGTATGAAAGAATGATCTGCTAGAGTTTAAGAGGTGGGGAAACCTGACTTACGAAAAGTTAACGTAGCTATATGGGCGATGAACTACAGGATTCCTCGGCGTTAAGATTTGGAACCCTCTTCCCCTAGGACACGATGTAGTACGTAAAAGGGGAAGGAGAAAGAAGCACTCACACTGGTGATATCAATGTCTCATTATGCCCCGTACTTTGATGCGTTAAAATAATGCGAGGTATCCCGGGTAGAGCCGGGTGTCATAATGTATCGTTCGTATTTCAAAGCGCGCGTTCCGAAAAGCTTTCAATGTGGTTTTAAACGCGTCAGCAAATCCGGTTCATCTCGCTGAAACATTTCTAGAGGCGACAACAATGAGGCGACCATCCGGTTGTTTCATCATTTTCTAATCAAGCTTCTGCCACCGACATTCCGCCGTTTCCGTTTCTGCCGCTAAAAGATTCTGCTTCCAGAAGTTGCTCAATTTGGCTGCCGTCTGCTATTCATGTAGCGGTGCTGCGTTTTTACCGGCTACTACGTTTTCATGACGGATGTATTACTGAAGCGTCTTTACGATGATAGATTTTTTTTTTTTCGTTAGAAGACTTACGATCTGTAGCGTGTACTTTAGGGCTTTAAAATTAGTTCGCTTGGCGTCAGGCTAGCTACTATATTATGTACTGCATACCGTATGTATACCGTTGGAGCTGTTCCTGCAGGCTTGAACGCTAAAAGAGCCTCGATGTTAGCTTGAACGATATCCGTGGGAATGTTTTCGCCTGCATCGAGGTTTGCCTGTCTATGCGATGTGGCGTGCATTTGGACTGCAGACATATGAAGAATCCAGTTTATGTGTGGTATAAGGACTGCCATTTTGTCCCTATGTAGTGCGAGTCATGCTACCCCTATACCAAAGTCACAGGTCCACACAAATACGTATGCAGGGTATGCGCTGTGCAAACCTAATGAAATTGCATCATGACCGACTTGTCTTTAAGCAATATTATCCGTGCACGCGTCCAAGTACCAGAGCCGTTCTGGATGTCCTGATGTATCACTTAGGAATGACTTTTTAGGTGTTCGGACGTAAAGGTGCGACTCGATTGGGGAACACGACAATAAAAGAACATTTTCCTAAGAATCAGAATCGGAATAACCTACGACGTATGCTTACATCTTGTAGGCCAACAACTAAACATCGTTAGGTTTTGGCATGATGTTCTGGATCCACATGTAATGTTTCTAGTTTTGTCATTTTCAAAGGATTTTCGTTGCAGAATTTGAATCATTTGCCCGTTTTAGTATCGCGCACATAATAAGTGGCGCACGAAACTTTGATGTTCAGGCTCGCCTTGTCTGAGGTATCCTTACAAGACGTTCTCAAGTCCTTCTTCCGATACGCATATTATAAAAACCTTGTCAGGACAATGTGCTGCAAGAATAAAAACCAGTGTCAGCTTACATCTTAGGCTTTTCCAGATCCATGTCCATATCTTGAGCGCGGGCCATGACAGACAGGATCTTCGCACGCTCTTCCTCGGACAGGTTACTCAGGTCAATGTCGGGAGGGCCACCAACGGGAGAAGGAGACATGGCTGGGGGTCTCGGTCCTGCAAGGCCCCCGGTAGACATGCGGACGGGCATTCGTGGAGGCTGCGCTCCGAGACCTCCAAGGCCTCCCGGGGGACCTCCAGGAGGACCGAAACTGGAGGGCACTTGTGGACGCATCATGCGAGGGGAACCCTGCGCCATGCCCGGAGGCATCATCATGGGGCCTCCAGCGCCGGGGGGCCGCATCATTCCCTGAGGGGCGCCCCCGGGGATCCCCATTTGTCCGGGCATTCCCCCCTGTGGAGGCATGCCTCCTTCGCCACTCATTTCGTTGCCCATGGTGAAAGGAACTGTGCAGTCCTGGTGTGGTGTGTGCTGGTGGTTGGCGAACTTTGTTCTTCAAGCTTTGAAGAAAGTTTCTGTGCGGTTGCGGCAGGAGGTCAGAATTGCTGCGTAGTGCTGGAAAGCATAGCGAAAGAAGTGTGGGAAGATGAGCTGGCGGTCAACGGCATGGATGAGAGGCGGAAAACATAGATTGAGGAAAGCGCTCGAAAATAAAGACACAGATGCAAAGCCCGTTATGACTCGACGTGGTCCCAAAAGGGGATATTCACGCTACGGGAAGCGGGGACGTGTATTGCCCTTGCCTTCGTTGCCCTTGTTTTTTGCTAGTTGTTCCCATTCATCTAAGTCTACTTGTGCACGAGTCCTCTACATCCACTTTCTCTGCTCTGATAGCGGAAGCTTGAGGAAGAAGAGAATTTTCCTTAAGGCGTTCATGTCACCAGCGGAAGCCGTACATGTTTGTGAAGCACACTTTCCAGCATTGAAGCGGCGAAAACTTCACAGTCCTCTCAGCGATCGTGGACTAAGTTATTCATCCATGTCACGTACTTTGCAGACCAACGACGCGCAACCGATTTTATCGATGCGGCCATCCTGCGCACGACCGACCTCTGGAGGTCACATTGGGAACCACAGAGTCACCTCCAAACTGTAGGTCCACATGGTTACGTTGCTTCTCCGTAGGGTGCACGTCTTAATGTTTTCCTGAGGCGTCGCAGACTTACACCAACGCCGCCATGTTTGTCATTGGGTCCCGGGAGCGTGCACACATGCTTTCTGCCGGAACCGACACTCTGTCCGATCACATTGCGATTAAGCCTAAACACATGGAACTGCTTCGGATGTCGTAGAGCGCGTAGCCGTGCTCACCGGCTCCATTCGGCAGTTTTTCTTCCAGCGATGTGGTCGAACCTTCATTGATGCAGCGTCGTGTGCTCGATCGCTTCGCGGGCCAGGTAGAACCGGCAGCCACGTCTGCGTTTTTCTTTCTGCGCAGCAATGTTGAGTCACAGCCAGCATAAAAAGAAAGTGCAGCACAGTCCAGGGAGCATTTCACTCGGAGGCCAGTGAGCGATATTTTTGCCAGGCTGCATCCTTCGCCAAGCGAGCGTCTTGGCGAGGCAACATGGCTGCTCGCCGAGCTCCGGGGAAAAAAGGCGAGAAAGGGAGAAAGTCTGGCGCCGACGGTGGCGCCACGGCGTGCTCGACGGTGGCGACGCCTTCATTTAGCAGACGATGTCGATTCGCTTCCGTCCTTGTTTTCCTCGTTATTACAGAAGCCAAATAGGATTGCAGACGCGTTTATTTGTTCTCGGAACAATAAGGGCGAATCAGAAGCCGTCGCAAACCGGAACTTGAGCGTTGGCTAATTTACTTCCGGAGAAACGAAAATCGATTCGGCCTTGTCAGGTCGGCTCCAACTGCGGAACGAAACAATCGAAAGCGTTGTTGGGACGGAATTAAAATCATAGCCTCCTTCCCTCCTTTGCTTTACAGTAAGCGAGAGAGAGAGGAAAAAAGCTCGTTTCTTCTTCGAGCTATGACCCGATCAATGACGGTCGTCTGCCTGAGAATTGATGGCGGAGTAAGGGAGGCCGCCATAGCTCGTGCCACTTTATGTAACGTCTGCAACCCGCGCACGACGCTTTCCCATGTCGCCCTCTCCAGCATGGACGCCGCGGCTTCCCTCGCTCTATCGATTTTTAGAAATAGACGAAGATTTTCTTTCTCTGGAAAGACTGAGGGGAGTAAACTGAGAGGAGGAGGAGGGGGGGACATGTAGCGTCTGGTAACGGTCGCTGAAGTGACGCGCGCTTTCAAATTCCCTGCCTTCTCTCATTGTTTCGCGCAGGTGGAGAGAGGATCATATAGCATTGGCTGAGTTTCCCCGCTTCTGACGTAAGGCATAAGAAGATAAGAAGTTGTGTAGACGCGGTTCTGATGAGTAAGGGGTCCCTGCGGAGTATCCGAAAAAGCAGGAAGGGTGACTTCCGGACCTCGTTGACAGCTTGCGGTTTCCTGTTTCTTTATTTTCTTTTTGTTGTTGTTGTTTTAGTTTTTGGTTTTTTCTTAGTAGAGATGTTGTTTCCGGTTCGGGTTACCACTCGCCGGTGTAGTTCTGTTCGCTTCTTCTGTTGGTTAGATAGCTGTATTGGTTCGTTGCCGGGAAATGATGGATGGCCATGTTCAGACCTGGAACAGCTGTGCTAGAACATGTCTTCTTGCGGTTATTAGAAGCTGTCGAGATATGAGACTTACTGATAAGAAACGGTTAGAAACGAGATTTTGTTTCTTTGTGTGTGTGTGACAGGCGATTAAGTTTACCGAAAGGGTAGGAATAATGATTACTTCTTCTTGCGATATTGTCATCGTTTCTTTTTCAATGCCAGCGGCTAAGATTCGTTTCCGTACGCTCTAGGGGGGGGGGGGGCAGCGCAGTTTGGGGAGGTATTGTTGCTTCTAGTTTCCTTGATTGAGATTACAGCCCATTTTTGGTCCCCAGACCCTGCGCTCCCCAAAACTGCAAACAGCCCTTAAACTTGCCATAAAGTTCCGTGCATTCGGACTTGAAAGAAACCAAAATTCAAATTGGAATTCAATTTTTCTATCATATATTTACACTGTGTCTAATGTGGTATTGCTAGATCGAGCCTGCTAGGCAGTCCGGCATTAGACCTTTTTCTTTTGCGTGCAGCCCACTAGCATGCTTATTTCTAGAGCGTTCCAAGCTTTATTTATTTATTTATTTATTCTGTTCTACCGATTCAATTAATTAAATTACTGTTACTTAATACTGCGGATAATACCAACAATGATGATTATGTGAATGACGACGACTGAGTTTCTTCAATCTTTTTCACATCCATTTTTATTAATTTTTTTATTTATCATTTTTATTTATTAATGATAGTCACATAATTTCTACGTAGAAAATACTTTTATTGCGCTCACAGTAACTCAAAGTAACTAGCAGACCTCTCCAAAGCAAGAAATTTGCTTTTCCACGCATCCAAATTAACCCCCGCTGGTCTCTGGACTAAGGTTATTATTCCTGACTCCGCGTGCCGTGGTTGTGATCGTGTTCCTGAGCAGCCCCATGCTTAATTCAATGTGTTCTTCTCGGCGTTACCCAGTCATCCGTATGGACGCTTCTTCTCTATATGTAATTTGGCTCCGCAGTGACCATTCCCGGAATGAGCAGGGACGTGCTCTCCATTCAGTGCGATCGTAAAGCTAGCTTTCCCGCAATATGATTCATATTGCGGGTGAGCGGTCTTTCCAGGGTGCCCGTTTCGTCGCGCGATGCCGACGTTTTTAATGTCGTCGGATGTATCGAAAGTTCGCGTGGTGTTGTGAACGATTGCACTTATCAAACTTTGTTTGACCCAGTTTTACTTCCAGGTTATTTAGGCACGGTGGCACGAAAGTTCTATGATGTCAATATTACCTGCGTCGTAAAAAATTGTATTCACGTATAATCGTCATCGCCTCCGTGGATATGTTGCCTCGTAATGCACAGAGGAGGTATTGCACGCGTGTATTGCGTGTTGTATATGCGAGGTATTGTCGCCTTATGTGGGACAGTACAACACTATCAAACCGAAGTTATCTGCGAAACGTCATTGGGAACATCACAAAGTACCTACCTACCCAACTTTTCTATGACTCAAGTGTACGTACGTGTATGTGCGTGTGATGCCGGTATATTTATTTTATATTTTATCAGTTGTTTATATTTTGTGTTTACACTACGGTGCGTCAGAAAGTGCACTCCATTGCGGGTGGCGCTGCAGAATCTCTCCTTGCGTCTCTCCTCTATTGTACAGTGGCTGTATCTGTAGCCACTGAATCTATTGCGTCTTCTTATTTCCAACGGCGTATGTAGTTGCCGGACTAGATTTCTTTCCTTCTTAAGTTCAACGCGACTATAGTGTGTGGTAGCTGACTGACTCACTGACTGGTGTGGCCAACAAGCCTAATCGCTCTCCTTGTGATTTACTAAACGTTCATATCCCAACCCCGTCATACGCTTATGCTACTCCATGTTGAAAATTGCAACACTTAACTGTGCATACAATTTTATGCTATGTTACCCAATTATCTTTTCAGCATGATGGAACAGTTCAGGTAGCTTTTCTTTTTACGACATTTAAATACGTGAATTTCTCCAGAACTTCACTTTCTTGATGACAACTTCGTATGTCTTTGTATTTCTGTCCTTGCTAAATCTCTCAGTCGAAACAACATAACTCCCGCTATAGTGGAGTGTTAACAGTGTATGGGTGGAATTCTGTCTGATAAGCCTCTTTTCTCAAATACAAAAGGGAAAGAAAACAAAAACTGTGGAGGTGTCTTACCGAATTTTATAGAACTAATCCCCCAAACCCCATTGCCTCACCAATAGCGCAATATCCACACGGAGCACATTCTCGGAGGGACAACATTTCAAGTATTATGCACTAGCAGTGTTAAGAGTCTGGAGCATTATATATTATTCAGACCGGCAATACAGCACAGTCCCGTGAATAGTAAAACGACAAACAAGCCATGATCTAAGATCCCGGTCCCCAGAGGGCCGCAGAAGCGCGCTTTAATAAAGCTTGAACAACGTCCTCCTCATTCGAATCACAGAATTAGTTCAGAGCTCTCTGTGCGTGCCCTATCGGCAGCGCCGCCTGCTGGGCTTTCTGTTTCTTACTTTGAAAGCTTCTGGACGCCCTCTGCATGCCGGGTGTCGAGGGGCTCGACAAGTGGATTCTGTGTTTGCGAGGCAGAATTGGAACCTACAGGTGCAGAGTATAAAAAAGAAGGAAAGAGAAAAAGTAAAGATACGATACTTTTTGTTTCCATTTGTACCGTCGGCGTCACGCTCTCGACAAATTGCGCCGGTGGCTGAGGTGCACTTCGATTGGTTAGAATGGGATGCCCAAAGGAAAGCTACGATGTGATGCCAGTGAGCGTCGCTTTCTGAGCAATGACGGTGTTAGCGATGAAGGCATCTTAATCATTCGGCAGGTGATGACCTACCATTTGCCCGTATACTGAATGGAATAAGCGACACGTCAGAGAGGACGCTGCAAAGCGTATTATCAAAAGGCTTAAAAGTCTGCCTCGGTGTACCTTGTGCAACGTCAAATATCCTAACTAGAGTAGAAGCCAGAGAACTTCCATTAGATGAACTGAGGACGCAGGAAACAGTGCGGCACTACGTTCATCTATGCACGCGTCATCACAAACACCCCCTTGCAAGGAAGGTGGCACGTCGAAATTCGCAATTCATGAACGTGATCGCTCCATAACGCAGTGCTTTACCAAAAGCACAGTTCACATTAACGGCGGTCTATCCTCCGCGGACACTGGAACTTCCTCGTATTGCGTTGACTGTTCCTGCTGTATATCCCCAGAAGGCTGCACTACCATCTTCAGTGCCGAAACAGTCCACTCTGTCTCGGATGGAGAGCCATCGTGCTAGGATCGCAATTTTCACAGATGGGTCGACGTCAACGTCTGGGTCTTCATCAGCATTTGTTGTACCACAGCACAGTAGAGAAGGAATGGCGAGGCTTTCCCACAGAACATCGTCGACAACAGCGGAATTGGTAGCCATGCAGCTGGCAACGCAGTTTGTGGCCGCACGCAATGTGCCTGCGCAATGGGTCATATATTGCGATTCAAAGGTCGGTCTCCAAGCCATAATATCATTGTTGGGAAGTGGCTGTATGGTGCCAATAGTACGGAATATTCTCATCGCATACAAGAAAGCAGTAGATACTGGCCACGACATAATGCTTCAGTGGATTCCTCGACATATTGGCATACGGGGGGGGGGGGGGTATATTTAATAGACGAAAAAAAAACGGGGGAAAGGTCAGCCAAACGAGACGTCGGCTTGCTATTCCAGAAATAATGTGGGGTAATGAAGCTGCAGATGAGATAGCAGATATAGCACACCTATCGTTCACCAGGTGACATATTCCTGGTCAGATATGAAGCACCTGTTAAAATTCCTGTCAGAAGACATATGCAGAAGGCAATGGTTACAAGTTGACAGACGTTCATCCTATGCTTCATCAGATTGACCCGAAGCTGAAATTCCGTGTTCCGTCCAGCCATACCGCGACCTATACAAACACTTTTGCATCGGTTTCGCCTTAACGTTCCGTATGGTCAACAGTTTCTCCATAAAGTCGGCAGGGCTAGTTCAGCAAACTGTCCAGTGTGTGTATCTGTGGAAAACACGGGAAGCATCGTTATGCACTGCACAAGATATGCATCCGAAAGAGTCTGCTTTAGACCGCTTGGACAATAGAACTTTCGATATAGTCAAGGTGCTGGGTGTATGGGAACCCAAGTAGAGGCCCTGGTGCAGGGCATTACATAAGGCGGGGGGTACAATACTTACAAAATAAACAAAAAACAGAGACACTTCGATGAACAGTACAACATGGGTAGAAATACGTCACTTATGAAGGACCAATGATTTCAAGAAGGAGCTAAGTACATGTTGCATTTTCTTGTGAAATCGTTTGCGTCCCGGGTGCACGTGATATCGCACTGTAAGCTATTCCACAGCGGACAGGTGGAGCAAAAACTTTACATGACGACATGTGACGCAGGGTTTGACGGCCTGGTGTGGAACAGTACAGTGTACGATGGGGTGTAGTAGGTGAGTAGACAAGCTTGTGAAAGAATGACGCAGTGGCCTCCAGTGGGCTCGATGATGACTTGCGATACGATTGCTGATGACTTGCGATAAATTGTGATATGCACAAAAATCAATGAACTCATGGCACATCCAACTGTCCTTGCCATCAGGATGAAGAGCTAGACCACGCCAATCTATGGCACGCAAATTAAAATTGCCTCCGATGACAATATTGCTTTTGGGATACATTTGAGAAATTTCTTCTATACATTGGTTGAGCCTGCTAACAAAATCCTTAACAATGTGTGGAGGTCTGTAGCAAGCGCATATTACCGTTGCAGGAGCTGTAGGAACGCGAACTCACAAAAATTCAGGGGCGGTATCAATATTAACAATGCACGAGCTAACACTTTTTTTCACGCACACAAGGACTATCTATCTTTACGAAAGATATTAAAATTGTGCAAGGACCTTAGCTTTTTGTTACTATAGTATCGGGTGAAAGCCACGTTTCCGGACCCATAAGAATATCCGGGTCGCAGTGGTTTAGAATGCCGCACATTTCATCCTCTTTACTGAGAAGACTTCGAAAGTTAGCATAGCGAACACCCAGCGGTGGTCTCTACAGAGGAATCGGGTCATTTTGGGGGTGGGGCAATGGCACGTTTTCGGCATTCTGGTTTCGATTGCTTGTTGACGGTATCAGTTTCACCTCTTCTGAAATTGGGTCGAACTGATATATTTTTCCGTTCATGTAAAGCTTGTTGAAGCGCAATTTGAATGGCACATTATTTAGTTTAGCGTATTCAACATGCATTTTTTGTTCGTGTCGTATCCTAGGCGAGTAATCCTGTTGTACGGAATAATTGGAGCCCTTGAGCTTATGAGAGCAGGACAACAGGTGTTCTTTCATCTTGAAGCTGGGAAGGTTGACTATGATGGGGTCGAATTTTGTTCGGGTTGTAGAGGCCAATCCGGTGCGCACGCCGTATAACGGAATGGTCTAATTGTTCTCTCAAGTGTTTGCTGCTGAAGTCGACAATAGTGTGTTCACAGTCTGCCCAGGTCTGTCTAGGAGAATCCTCTATGCCTTTGAACAGCAGATTCGATCTGCGCATTCTGTTCTCAAGGTAGTCATGTCTAACTTTCATCTCAGCGATTTTTTTCTGCAGGCTTTGAGAGGCTGATTCCACTCTCTCCGCTGTGGCTTTCATCGCTCTAAGTGTACTTATGTCGACTTCCAACGAGCTAAGTCGGGAGGATAGAGCGTCAACTTTCACTTCCATATCGGTTTGGTGGGGCTGAACCGAGCGTATTTCGTTAAGACGCTCCCTCTGACCGTTGTTCAGACGTTCTAAGAATTCCCAGATGTTAGTCATCTGGTCGTCACCCGAGATACTGTTCTTTTCACTGCGGGTTCTCGGTTCTTTCGTCGAGTAGGGGCCTGAATTTTTTTCGATGTCTCCGGACAACAGGATGCGACGTTATCGGCGCCTGTCAACCTCATAGTGGGCAGTGATATGGAATCTGTATATTAGGAACGCATTCTAGGCATGTGTCGTCTAGTTCCTCGTTCCTGTTAGTTTCTCGCTTTTCACTTCTAGGGGATGTAGCTACGCATGTGAACGGACAGTCCAGTGACATGGAGGGGTGATGTTTTTATATTTTTATGGTTTCATCTTTCTTTTTCCTGTTTTCTATTTTCATCTTTTCATTTTTCTTTTTCCTTTCATTTAGGGGATCTTTGTGAGAGTAACAGAATATTATATTATTTTCAATATTCAATATTTTCCCCTTTTTTTATATGTAATCAAACTCAAACATCTTAATCGTCCGGGAGCAGCTGACCATGTCAACGGATTGATAGCTTTGGAAAGCTTCCAAATAAATAAATAAATCGAGGAGTGAACTAATCGATCAATGAATGAATGAATGAATCAATCAATCGAGGAATAAAGTAATCAATCAATGAATCAATCAATCGAGCAACAATGTAACCAGTCAATCAGTCAAATAATCAATCAACACAATGCTGTTATCCCAATTAACTTCAGAAAGCTGGAATTCCATGCTCAGCAATGTGGTGCCAGC
Source organism: Ornithodoros turicata (assembly GCF_037126465.1). Taxonomy (NCBI): domain Eukaryota; kingdom Metazoa; phylum Arthropoda; class Arachnida; order Ixodida; family Argasidae; genus Ornithodoros; species Ornithodoros turicata. The sequence continues at coordinate 14,626,251 of NC_088203.1, forward strand.
CACTTCAAAGAAACCCGGTATTGTTGATGCACAGAAATAGAAATTTTATGGTGACGATGATGACCGCGACGACGTTGCTGAAGCAAAATATGGAGGGGACTGAAATGACGATTGAATTTCACTCTTGTGAATAAGCTTACTCACATCTAGACACAATACTGCAAGATAATCAAAATATCTGAACCGAATTAGTGTACTGTTAGGTTGATGGGAATGAAATGAAAATGGGTCAAGAAGGAAGTCGACCGCGCTCCTGGATATTTTGCCGCACTGGAGATCGATGGAGAGATGATTCAATGAGAGGAATGAGAATAATGAGAGAAGGTCATCTATGAAAATAAAAAGCATTTCACAGCAATAAACACCACTTGGTTGAAGTTCAGTGCTGTGTTCGCGTTGTCTTTTCTGTGTTTCCCAGCACTGGGCTTTGATTCAATGCCCACAACCCGATCAGATGATGATGACGATGAATAGAAGAAAAAATGGGCAGGTGAGTCACGACTAAATCGGACTGGCTATCCCAGTACACCCGATCAGAAAAGGAACAGTAACTGATGATTTAGGACAATTATTATTGTTCCGTTTTCTAACAAGTAGTATTGCTTTAGTACTGATAACGAAAAGTACCGGTGTGCCTGTGCCCTCTTCATTGATATATTTTCTCAAATAATGAATTGTTTCAAACGTTTTCTTTTTACTATAAAGTGCAAACTTTCTACACACGAACATGAGATATTGACTTCACAGCACACGGAAGAAAACGCACAGTACGGATACGACGACGGACAGAGAAGCAAGAGGAGCGCTGCCACGTAGAACTTCCATAAAGTTCGGGCACAATGCCGTCGAGTAAAAGACAGAAACCAGCCGTCGGAGGGCGCAAGAATCAACTTTTCTGGAACACTTGTTGTAGGCCTTGTCAACGCATCCGTGCAGCGAGTCTTCCACGGTCCTATCAGAAAGCAAAATGCAATGAACTGTTAAAGTGACACTCCTGACTTTAAAAAAAGCATGACTATACTTTTATCTCGTACAGGTTGGGGCAAAAGTTTACGGAACACGCGAGCGGCGTATTTTTTCTTTGGTGTGGCACCGTAGCGGCTGGCGGAAGCGGCTGAGTTCACAGTTTCGGAGGGGCGGAAGGGTGCGCTGTTAGCCACACACAGCGGCAGCTTCCAGTCCCTAGACACACCCAAGCGACACGGGAACTACCACTGTGTATCTCCAACAGCGCACCCTCCCACCCCTACGAAGGAGTGAACTCACCCGCTTCCGGCAGCCGCTATAGAGTGTCGCACCGTAGCGTGTTCCATAAACTTTTGTCCCCACCGGTGACACAATTTACATTTCCAAGTACGCCGTTAGTGAACACTGCTCGCTCACCACGAAGTTTCCAAAGAACCCGGGTATGACTACGTAGTTTCGGATTCTGTATGAGTATAGGTGACGTCACAACGACCTCTCTCGTCTAACTCCTGCAACAGCGCGGGCACTTCGGGACAAGTGAGGAGACGGAAATCGATTTCCGAGGAACAATGTTGCCGGACGCCTGGGAGATTGCGCTCACTCTGACGTTACATACATATTAAAAATAGAAATTAAATTTAGGATACTTCCGTGTCATATGTGGAGGAGCAATATTTTGGGAAGTTACAATGCGAAAAACATGGATTGCAACGGCATCAATTTGTGAACTTGGCGGCGTTTTTATCGTTTGTCCATTTTCGGAATTTAGGAATCCCGCAAAACTTCATAGTTTCGGATTCTCCAAGAGTAGGTGACGTCACCAAAGATCTGCCGTCTTTTCGATACAGGTGAAAAGCAATCTGACGAATGGACAAGAAAGAAAATAAAACCTCTTACATGCATTGATGCGTTTCCAGAGGAGCGAGATCTTCCATGTTCCAGATTCCCGTGACGTTCGAGGCGCAGCTGAGGAAGGTCGACATGTCCCAGCATTCATGTTCTTTGATGACGCCTGCATAATGATTGGTCGCTTTTCATTCGACTATAGACAAGTACAAAGTACAAGTTTCCAAAACTATGAACGTTATGTCCGGCCTATTGTTCAACGTAACGAAAACGAACGCGTCGTCCGCACGAGCTACTCCAGTCTCCAGGCCAAGCTGATGTCTCCAGTTATACCAGTACTGCACTCATTGGGCGCTTGCTAACTTCGCGTTAAAAATAAGATTACAATTATCTTCGGTCAAACGGGATTTAGGACCGATATCTACCAGCACCCTCCTCGAACCATCCTTTCGCTTATCTCGATTTAGTAAGACAGATTTTCCCCCGAATTACCTTTCAACTGTAAAACTACAGCGCACTAACATCATCAACAACAACAACAACTTGATTTGAACGATGCACTATAAGAGCAGCTAGCAGTGCCATTTGCTGTAATATACTTCCTGAGTTGTTCAGATAGAATCTAGCTATCGTCCTGTACAGCAACATCTACAGAATTTGATCTCCCCGCGAAGAACTGTCCAGTTTCCCCAGCCTTCCCCAGTACTCGAATGCGTAGGTAGCGTTCGATGGCGAAAATAGCTGGAGGTGTTGCGCAGGTGCGCTTCTGTGGTGCGATCCGCGGGGATATCCGTACGACATCCTCGTTTGCGAATAGAAATATAACATTTTGAAATCCGCACTTTGCCCGCAAATAAGCAATAGTGCCTCCGCCGACATCACTCAGGGGGAGCCATAATTCAGAGCACGCCAGAGCCGTATATTAAAAGGGACTCTTGTCATTGGGAGGAGTCCTAAAAAGAGCCTTGGCCTGTCGGAGCTTGTAGCCATTCACGAAGCACTGAAGCTTGTATCCGCTCGTCCACCTGGAAGCTGGACAGTCCTCACAGACAGCAAGTCGGCGCTGGAGGCACTGTCTTCGCCTCGCTCGCAAGTGGTTTCTGACATCCGCTCACTGATCCTGGTTGTGCACAACCTCCTCGTCACCTCCGGCCACTCCGTGTGGTTTCAGTGGGTGCCAAGCCACATTGGCTTGCCGGGAAACACACGTGCCGACACAGCAGCGAAGCGCGCTCATGGCGCAGCTGAGTGCAACACTGTCATCCCGTTATCACCATCCGTCTGCCGCATACACATCCGCCGGCGCGTTTCCTTCGACACCCACCTCTTCATGGAAAACACTGTCGCAGCCAACACCTTCCTCCACCGCATTGACCCGAAGATGGCCTTCAGTGTGTCGCTACGGCTGTCTCGAAAGGAAGAGTCGGCTCTGCATCGTCTTCGCCTGAATGTCGCCCGTACTCCATCGTTCCTGTTCAAGATCAAGCAGCGTCCCTCTTCGGCGTGCCCCTCCTGCTCCACCGACGCCGACACCCATCATTTACTCATGACCTGCCCAAGATATGCCGCTCCTCGGACCGCACTCACGCACCGTCTATCTGCCCTGGGGCACAGAGACCTGTCTTTGGCCACCCTACTGGGCCCCGTAGGGCAGAAGCAATGGGCTGTTACCAGAGCGCTCATATGCTTCCTGGGTGACACTGGGCTCCTGGACTGCCTCTGAGCGGTCGTGTACTCATGCCCCTCTGCTGCCCGTGTGCCGCTTGCGTCTTTCTCCCTTTCTGTTTTTTTTCCTTTTCTTTCTTTTCTTTTTACAAGGAATAGCAAGTCGGCTCCTGCCTGGCTGACCTTTCCTTTTTACCTGCCTCTTTTTTTTTCGCAATAAACATATCCCCCCCCCCCTTGGCCTGTCAATCACAGTCCCGGACCTCTGATTGGTTTGCGTTTTTCCACGGGGGTCGCCATGACCCCTTATTGCCACCCAAAATGGCGACAAAAAGAAACACAGTGAAGCACGAATATCGTGACAAAAAATTTTCACGGACTATCCTGATTTTACGTTGCAGATGTACATCCTCATATATGTTTCTCGAAAATCAGTTTCGACTAATGCTCCGCTATCGATATCTAATACGTTTTGTCGTCTGTGTTAGGCCTAGTGAACACGGCAATCACAACGAAATCATAACAAGAACGGCACTGCGCTGTATAGTTCTGAATTTAGTTACTGAATCTTATGGATTTCAGTATCCTTGCCTTTTTTATTCCAACTACTCATGTAGATAACCAAGATAAGTTAAAAAATCGTACCGACGACAGGATGTGTACCAGCAGGTGGTTCTGCCGGCACCGGTACGACGGACGCAGATGACACTTCCGGACGTGCCTTGCGCAGCCTAGGTGGCGTTCATCAATTTGCACCAAAAATCTACTAGTTTTGCAGATCGCGAGAGGTATCCATTGCAGTCCGATCCAATCCACTTGACACGGTTGACCTCACGGTTGTCTCCCTTTACTTGACCCCTGGTGTTCCCTACGACATTGCTGAATTGGACACACTTATTGCCAGCCTCCCGTCGCCGCTTGTGCTTTGTGGCGATTTCAACGCGCATAACGCCGTCAGGGGTAGCACACGCACCGACGCAAAAGGACAGCGCCTTGCGGACCTCTTCGCCGACAGAGCTCTAAGTATATTAAACGACGGTTCCCCAACATTTCTTCAAGCCACATACCTCTCCTCATGTCTTGATCTTACCGCTGTGTCAACATCAGTCGCTCGTCTTTTCACATGCGGAGTAGATGCCGACACGCTTGGAAGCGATCATTTGCCCGTTCTTATCGGCATCCGACGATCGCGTCAGCCGGCTACATCACGTTCCGTCAAGCGAACCAACTGGCAGCTCTATCAGGCCACACTGGAGTCAGCTTCGTCAAACGATGCACTGGGAAACCAGCAGGATTTTGCTCGTACTGTAGCAGGTGCTGCGCAGACTGCTACTAACTGCTCCCGTGTCCCGGTGTGCTTCTCTGCCGTCGATGCTAAGTACGAGCGGCTTCGTGCTCTTCGTCGTCGTGCGGAACGCCGTGCCCGACGCACTGGTCACGCACCTGACCGCCTCGAAGCCCGGCGGGTTCAGAAAGCTATTGGACGTCAGCTTGCGCGGGACCATTGGCGCAGATTCACGTCCTCTTTATCCCTCGTACACCACTCTCCCGGATATGGGGAGTACTACGAGGCCTCTCCTCCCCTGTATCTCAGCGGAGTCCGTTCCGCTCCCTGTCCCTTTGTACATCACAGCCTGAACTACAAATTGCCGAATATTTTTGCGTAAGACTTACCACCAGCACCCCCAGCTCAGTAACGCCTGCAGTCCCAGTCCACGCGCCAAGTCATCCTGTCCTGGGCACGCTCTTGGAACTGCACTTGCAGCCGCTCCCCTGCACACCTCGCCTGAGGCAGATAAGGTTACCTATAAGGCCCTTTGGCACCTTCCCCTATCGGGCCGCTTGCACCTCCTACGGCTTCTCAATCAGAGTTGGTGTACCGGACAAGTTCCAGAAAGTTGGAAGACGGCCATGGTGGTTCCTATACTCAAACCGGGCCAATCGCCGCATCACATTGACTCTTTTCGTCCCACTGCCCTCACCAGCTGTATAGGGAAGACACTTGAACGCATGATTTTCACACGTCTCAGCTGGTTCCTTGAGACTGCTGAGTATTTCCCGGAAGTGATGACGGGATTCCGCCCGGGCCGATCAGCGCTGGACTGTGTCATCAACCTAGTCAGTCAGGTACAACAAGCCAAAGCAGAGGGATTATTTACTGCCGCTGTGTTCCTCGACGTAAAGAAAGCCTACGACAGTGTTTACCATGCTGCCGTCCTTGACGCTCTTACTGCGGCTCAAGTTGGCGGCTGCCCCCTGCGATGGATACAAGACTTCTTTTCAGGCCGCTATCTCTTCGTGCGCACCGCTGGTGGTGACACCACCAAGCACCACGTGACCCGTAGGGTCCCGCAGGGCAGTGTCCTTAGCCCCCTCCTCGTTAATCTTATCGTGGCTTCCCTTACCCCATTGATCCCTGCTCGTACATCCATCACAATATACGCCGACGACATCTGCATCTGGACTTCTGCAACCTGTCGAGATACGATCCAGCGCCGACTGCAAAGCTCTCTACATGTGATTACCATCTATCTTGCCTCCCGTGGCCTAACAATGTCGCCGGCGAAGACTGTTGCAATGGCGTTCTCGCGCAAGTGCTTCCGCAGGTGTCCGCTCTACCTTGACGGCTCCCCTCTGACTTTCGCCACTTCATGCCGATACCTAGGTGTTATACTTGATCGCGACCTAACTTGGTCCCGCCATGTGAAGATGATTACTACACAGGCGGCTGCCTCAGTTTATGTCCTCAGACGTATCGCTGGTGCGTCCTGGGGCCCGTCCTGCTCTGATCTTCATCGCGTCCATCAGGCCCTCGTGTTGGGGACACTACGCTACAGCCTCCCTATCTTGCATGCCCTCTGCCAAGCACAGGAGCGCGAGCTTCTTAACGTCCAAGCCCGCGGCCTTCGCATTTGTCTGGGAATGCCACGAACATCAGAGACTTACGGCACGCCGCTGAAGCACGGGAGACTCCTGTCCGTCTTCTGCGGGATGCTGATACACTTCGAGTATATTTTCGCTATCTCACCAGTCACCCTCACCACTATCTTTGCCATATTGACGACGAATGCCCTGACTCAGCTTCAGGCAAGACCATCGCCCGCCTGAAGGATCATCTTCCTCCCTCCCCAACCACTCCCACATATGCGTCAGCAATGTGGACCCTTGCGCGTCCTGATGTCTGCTCCACCATTCCTGGTCTTCAGCGCAAGCGTGACGCTCCCGCACCTGTAGCCCTCCAACTCGCTCTCCATTGTTTGCACTCCACGTATCAGAATCATCGCTATCCCTGATAGTGACTTTCAGCAAGCCGTTGTCCTCCCATGCCCAATGTCTTCTATGGAAGCGGAACTCCTCGGCATCCTCTCTGCTCTACAGCACCTGCTCGGTCTGCCGGCTGCACAGTGGGTTGTTCTGACTGACAGCAAGGCTTCACTGGATTTGCTGCTCTCGTTTCGCCCCAGCACCATATGCACTCTCCACACGCTCATACTACAAGCTCTGACACAACTTGCGGCAAATGACCATTCTGTGACGCTTCAATGGATCCCGGGACACGTAGGCCTTCTGAGTAACACCCGCGCAGACACAATAGCAAGAGACGCAACATCTAACAGAGCTCTTCCTGCCACCCCTCTGCCCCTAACGATCTCTATCTGCTCCCTGCACATTCGTCGATGGCGTTGTGTCCGTACCTGGCAGTTCCGGGCGGACTCTACCTCATATCATCATTTCGTACGTCTCATTGACCCCATGCAGGACTTCACTATTGCCTGCCGCTGCAATAGAGCTGAAGAATTACTCCTCCACCGCCTTCGAATGAATGTTGCACGGACACCCTCCCTCCTGCATAAAATGGGCCAGACGAACTCCCCCGATTGCACAACTTGTTATGTGGAAGCCGACATCGAGCACTACCTACTATCCTGTAACCGGTACCTCCCAGAAAGACTCGTCCTCCAACGCCACTTGCGACAACTTGGCTACCCTAACGTCTCTTTGGCCACCCTGCTCGGCACGGTCCTGCACAACCAGGGGGCAGTTACGACTGCCCTCTTGAGCTTTCTCCATGCTACCGGTCTCTCGACCAGCCTCTAAGGCCCTTTTGTGTATCTGTCTGTGTGTATGTGTGTGTGTGTGTGTGTGTGTGTGTGTATTTCGTTATCTTTCCTTTTTTTCGATTTCTTTCCTTTTTTTGGTTTTCTTTCATTTTTTTCGTTTCGTTCTTTTTCGTTTCTTTCTTTTTACTTCATTTCTTTCTTTTTCTTTTCTTTCCTTTTTTTCGTTTTCTCTCCTTTTTTCGTTTTCTTTCCTCTTTTTCGTTTCTTTGTTTTTTTTGTTTCTTTCTTTTATTTTCGTTTCTTTTTTCTTTTCTTTCTTTTGTTTCGCTTCTTTCTTTTTCGCTTCTTTTTTTTCGTTTCTTTCCTTTTTCGTTTTCTCTCTTTTTTTCGTTTTCTTTCTTGCCGACTTCTTTTCTTCCTATCTTTTCGTCCCCTTTCCTTTTCCGTTCCTCTTTACGAAAGGAAGAGCAAGTCGGCCTTTTCCTGACTAACCTTTCCTTGCTTTTTTTTCTTAATAAACATACCCCCCCCCCCCACTTGACACCCAAAATGGCGCTGCCCATGTTGGCTAGGGGGGATAGTGAGGGGGGATAGTAAGGATAGGTTGACTGATAGTGCCCCGTATTTCAAGACGTCATTGGTCAGAAAGCTGAAAAAGTGGGTGGAGCTTCAGGTATAGACGTGACCCATTAATGGCCAGACTCCCTTTTAATATACTGCTCTGGAGCAGGCAGTAAATCGAAGATGGCGTCAAAGTGTGCCATCCCTTGCATTGCTGTTCCCTTAACTGCCATTATGGCATTATGATGGCATAACATTCCTGAGAGAGTTTGTGTGCTCAAAAGAAAAAAAAAACGTTTATAATATAACATATTCGTGCAGATTTCTTCCAACAAACGCAGTGAGCGCGGGTGCGGAAGTATCTATTGCAGCTACAGCGGATGCGGATACTGTCAATTCTGTCCGCGCTTACCTCTAAAAATAGCCCGTGATTTCTACCTCGCACATTTCTGAAATGCATTTAATCCGCGAAAGTAAGACCCTAGCTATAAACCGCATCGGGCTTCCCTCATAATTACATGCGGCGCAACCGATCGCAGCTGGTACTACTGGTGCTTCGCATTCGTTGCGGGACTACTTTGTAGAGGACTATATGTGAGACTATACCAACAGCATATGACGCAATAGTTGCTTTCTTGAGTTACAAAACGCTACCACGGCCATGTACCACACGAAGTACAAAAGAGAAACCTGACTTCGAAAGAGTGAAGAGTCTTTGTTGCAGGCAGCGTTGTGGATTGTTTCGAAGGCTTCTTTCCAGTGCTCGAAGGTGGCGCCTTCGACACTGCAGTCATCCAGGACATCATCCTCGCACTGCGTGGCCTCGTGCACTGACCTGCACATGGAAGTGGATGGGAGTTAACTGTACACTGAACCCAGTTCAGTCACGTAACCCTATATCGGTGCCTCCACCCTCAGGTCGCAGATGACATCTGCTTAAAAGGAGCAATGCAATGAAAATGTCTTCGCTGACGAATTCAATATCTTCCCTTTTCATATATAGATTGGTGGCACAACAAGGCCGAAACAGCTGTCCAGTACCGGCATGGCGACGTTTGACTTACAAACATATGCTATACGTGCAGGCAAAGAGCTCTTGCTAATTTTTTCCCCCCTTACACACTTGACTGGCTTTGCACTGGGCTTTCAGAGGTGTCTTAGGACACCCTGACGGGAGGCATCACGTGCCACGTGGCCTTCTGACGCCATCCGCTCAAACGTTGCCTGCCTGCGTACTGCTGATGATGGCCCAACAAGGCCGAAACAGCTGTCCAGTACTGGCATGGCGACGTTTGACTTACAAACATATAGTATATTCAAACTCAACCTCAACGCTGCATGCGCTCAAGACAGTGAAAGCCTGCTTAATGCCATCGGTGGTGGTGGTGGTGCTGGTATTGCTGCTGAAAGAGCTCGCCGTAGTCTTCCTCACAGATGGCTTTATGCTGTCTCCGACTCCTTAGCTACATGAACATGGTGTTGGTGGCGATGGTGAAACGGGCAAGGATGTCATCTGCTTCATCCAATCGTTGCAGAAGGTTTGAAACACAGACTTTCCATGGCTACTATTGGCTGCCTATGCAGATGATAGTGGCTCGCCTCCGTGGCTACGGCCGCCAAGAGCTCGTCGTGACTGGCGGACTCTTTGTGTCAATTATCATATACCCAAACTGACACAAGAAAAGCGTACGCTCCCCTCTGTCCTCGAATCAGAAGCGACAACCCTATCATTCGCCACAGTGGTTGGCGCAGAGCGTGCTATGCGGTGAAATTCAGTTTTTAGAGTGTGATGATGATGATGGATAGAAGCAAAAATGGGGAGGTGACTCAGGACATGGAAACAAGCCCAGCGGGAGTTCGATTACATGACCCACGTAGACCCGACTCAAAAACGGCCATCCCACACGACATCGGCTGAAGTCTCGAGACACCTGTTCGCTGGATCCGTCTGGATGCTCTATATACACAGCGACCACCAAGCATAGATTATGCATTGTGGCTTCGAACCTGTGCAGCAAATGCAAGGTGCAAGAGGACACACTTCACGTTGTAATGCAGTGCCCAGACTACGTGCCAGAAAGAGCAAGACTGAAGACATCCATCTTCGCCGTCGATCAAATGTCTTTCTCGTTTTGTAGAGTGAATGGGAGATGACCTACGCAGGACCAAGAAGTTGAAGCCCTGAAGGCACTTTGCGCCTTACTAAAAGATAGCGGCATATACTGCCACATTTAGCACCTTCGCCGCATCTTTAGGACAGAGTCCAACCCCAACGACATGGAGCTGCAGACGCCCGTGGTGGCAGCCACCCCGCTCCAAGCCTGCTTTTCGCGTTTTTTTTTTCTCCAGATAATACTTACCTGCTTACTTTTTATCTAGGTGGCATTGTTGTTTGCCCCGTTACATCTCATCGAATGAAAAAAAAAAAATAGACGAAGAAAGAGCCGAACTTCATGAGATTCGGAGAACTCAAGGCAAAGCGCTTGACCACTTTTTGCGCGTCCTCGCTCTTAGTCCGACGAAAGGAGGTTGCTGAACTCAGCCACACAGGGATAGTAGAAAAAGTGAGAGTTCTGCCATTTAGAATTTACGGCCATAGAGAATTTACGTTCACTTTTTCTAATATCCCTGTGTAGGCTGGGTTTCGCAACCTCCTTTCGTCGAACTCAGAACGAGGGCGCGCAAAAAGTGGTCAAGCGCTAGACTGTGGGCGCTCCGAAACGCGTGATGTTCGGCTATTTTTTTCTCGATGGGATAGCTCCTCAATATCCGTGTCAATTGTCATGAATATGAGTAAGTTCGGCACGCGCTTAACATTGGTAGGGTAGAAAATCGACCTTTATACTTGGCAAATTTCCGAGTTCAGTTCGTACAAACTGATATAATAAAACTTACGTTAGATGGCATTCACATCAGGAGGTGGCAAACATCTAGTAAGAACAAATGCCGTTGACCGCGTGATTCTGGGTGGCGTAGTTTTTTTAATTACAATTTAATGACACGTTTTCTGGGACGCCCCGTATAGAGTCCATCACGTCTTCTGCTTCCAGCAATCATCGCAGACAATTTCAAACACAGGCTACAGTGGACTAGAATGAGTGGTGTGCTGAGCGACGTATCTAAAGCATTGCGGGCGTGCGCCCACGATTGAAGCCGGGCACGTGACCTTTGACAACACGCGATTGCCGCACACCATGCGGGTTCTCGCTGAACTACTACGACAAGCTGAGTATTCACTTGTATTCGCTCCGAGATCGAACGGTGTCGGCGCGTTGGGGAGAACAGAGAACTATCGCAGTGTGGACGCGTCGTCTGCTTTTACACGTTTATTCCGCGTTCAGTGCCGTAGTGGGAACCGAATACTATCGTACCATCGTGGCACAAGTAATCTTCCGGTGAATATACACAAGAATTACGAAAAAGAACCATCAATTCCGAACAGCGGCCCACGTGTTATCCACACTAGAATGGTGACAGTGTCGCCCCCTATAGGTCGATCTCGCAGCGAATAGCTATTTTCGCGGAGTGAAAGGGTTGGAAAGCAGCCTGCTTCTCTGGATATTGGACTATTTTATTTGCCGCCAAGTAGGTATTTGTGCTAACGCCACGTGACACCCTGACGTGACGGCTGTCATTTTACGTACTACATGTGCGCTGCCAGTGAAGGGCGCGGGAATAGCACAGCGGATGCGATCTCGAAGGCGAGGTGGGCGGTGGTCGCTCATCTTTATCAGAGGGATGACAAACAGCAGCCTATCAAACAAGCACGCTTTTGATTGCATTGATGTATTACATAGCGTAGTAGAAAGAAGAGGTGACTTGCCTGTTGGGCTTCTTCCTATTTTTATCATGGAACCGCGTTTTTATCGAATACACGAGACCATCAGACTCAATGTGCTAGATGGCAGTCTTACTGGTGCATTTGGCTTACGCGCTAAAAGGATCCTCTTCACGAACTCATTGGGTTGTTCTTTTTTCTTCCGATGATCTTTCTGCTTGGCCATGGATGGCAAAAAGTATGAACATCCCCCTTTTACCCACCTTCCACGCCCGTGCATAGATTGTGAAACATGCTCTTGTTTACTGACGACTGTTTGTATGCTAACTTCTGGACTGGCATGTTGTTGTCGTACTCATGAACTACTCATGCTACTCATGAAGCTGCAGGTCCTCCTCAATGGTACAGCCTAATTCCATCTTTCTCGCCCAGTTAGTGCGTGAAATTTTCGTTGTTTTCTTTGTCCACTTGTATTTTCTGTGTACAGTATGTGTGCATCACACCTGCTTTTACTGGACCTGTTCAAAACGTTTAGATTGCTGGACGCTGGACACATAACTAAACCACGTTTATTAGCAAGAATTTGGTTGCAAATACAGGATCGGAGCTGCTACTAGATTAACGGCTATTGCGTTAAAAAAAGAAGCGTTGATTATGCTTCATTGCTGTTTTTATGACATGCTGTAATTACAAATACGGTTCTGCTAATCGAGCAGCAAATTAGCACTCCGCGAAATTTAATGGCCGCAACTATGTGAGCTTCGTATAGTTAGCGAAAAATAGCAGAGCGAGTGCTGCTTCTTTTTTCGGTTTACATTACCACGGCACGGAAACTCATACAGTACACCTTATGTAACGATACTTCATGCAAGAATAATTGCAATGCACAACACTAACAGCTGTCAGCCGGGTACCTTTTGATGAACATTTAGGGTTGAGCTCATGTTCGTTGTATACTGCAACGCAGTGTACATACGTTAAGCAACGTCTGTGAACGTATTTTGTGTGTTAGCAGCATGGAACACAAATATATAAATTTCTTCACTGGGACAGTGATTATCGTGATATAAAAAGGATCGATTTTCCACTAAGTCATTGTGACGCATGCAAATCTGTTTTACGCTTCGTTCCACATATACACGGGCGGCGCAACGTCTTCCATTCCAGGCCTGACATTCTGACCCCAGATCCCAATCAGCGCTGCCTTCCATCTCCCACCGCCACCACCAATTCATGCCCGGGTCCCAAAAATTCTAGGCAGTCTAAATGAAGACGGTCACAGCTGACGAGAACCAGATAGCTTGTAATTGTATGCGCCGGGCCTGCAGCTTCCGATTCTACAACTCATGGCACACATGAGACTGAGATTTGTGTAAAGCATCCTGGAACCCTTGGACACTTTGAGGTCATGTCGTCGAGAGTTCTACCGCATCAATCGACAAAGCCTTGACTACGCGGCAATTTGATCATTTCAGGAAAATGGTTTATGGCGTTTTATTTTCATGCGGCACCTGAGATAACGCTTTCGGCGCTTCACCTTCATAGGTTCAGAGGCTTCAAAAACGAGATCCACGTGTGGCATTGTTCTGGCTCTATCCCTGCGCCTCTGTCTAGGTGCCACGCAGCGCATACAAGAAGGATGGGACGCATGCTCTTTGGCTAACGGCACTGAGCTGTCACGTGACCAGTAGTCCGGCAGAAATCTGTAGACCTGTGCGCCGCCGCCATTTCTCCGCGGGCTGACGCCGCCGCTCCCGCCACCCCGGCGCGCGGACATCCCGCGCGCGTTCCGTGTTCCGATCGGTTCCGCTGCGGAGCGGGAAGCTCGAAGTGGTTTCGCGCACTTCTGCCGGTCTTGGTCTCGCGAGTATTGAACTGTCATGGCATCAGAGGCTGGATCCCCGTTTTTGAAGCGCGTGTTGTTATTCTCTGCTGATATGAACTCAAGTGCATTTAAAACGAGCGCGGTGTGGCGTTACTTTGGCACCTTAGTTTTGCAAGACGGTGACTAGAAGCAGAAGATTGGCTCTTATTTCTTCTGCGAGGAGTGCCTGATAAACGCAAAAGAGAAGGATGGAGATAAGCCCTTCGATAAGTGACTATACATGAAAATCGTCTCACCGTCAGGGGTGGATTTAAGGGGGCGTGGAGGGGGCGACCGCCCCCCTCCCATACGGTTGTGTTCCCTATGTAAAAACCCTATCTCCTGGATGATGCTGTGCCGCAAAGCATGAAATTTCCTTAAGACCCCCCCCCCCCCCCCCCCCAATGACAGACCCTTAAATCCGCCCCTGCTCACCGTTGCTGAATGAATGCAAAACATTGGTAAAAGGAGACGTGTAGAAAACGTTCGAGCTTTGTGGCTCTTACACTGTCATTATTATTATTATTGTTTTCATTCATTCGAAATAGTATTAGGTTGATCCCCATGGGAACCGCGAAGGGGCGCAAGGGGGCCGTTGCCCCTCCTGCCCCCGCTGGCCGGGTTGATTTTTGTGCATGACAACTATGCCCTCTGTAAAGATTCCCTCTGAGGGTACAACGCGTGTGCAACCATGTTACTGTGCACAGATTACGGGCTTTCGCGGCTTGTTCTAGTCAAAGTGTGATCGAAGTAGATCTACTGTTTGGAATAAATTTGTTACGGTTAGACCTTTTTTTTTTTTCAAATAAAAAGTGGAACCTTTATAGGATGTGGTTTCGACTGTGGTGTTTTTTTTTATTGCTTGTTAGCGCCGCGAAGCAACTGTGGCCATGAGCAGCGTACAGATGCGGAGATGTGGACAGATGGAGAGAGGACAGCAGGAAGGAGTGGGGACAGGGGGGATTAGTATGCGTCCTGGGCCGACTCCAAGGGGAACTGTGCCGACATTCGTCTGGAAAGTCTGGTCGTCGCTGACAGCAGCCGTGAAAATTAATACGCTTGTCAACGACATCGAGACTCTTAGGTCTGGTGCGTTTACGGCGTTCAACAATAAGTCCAAAAAAGTGATATTTTATCGAATCTATTTATTGTGCTACCGTAGAAGAACCCAGGTTTAATACATGGCGGAGTGAAGTTTTGGACAACGTGAAGAACAGTGCAATGCAAGGACCACTGAGGAAATAGAAACACATACGAATGATGGGAACACATCAAGAAAATACAAGAATCGCGTATTTATTGGAATACTACGCCGCAATTGCAATGAGCCGTGATGGCATTTTTGCCGATCATTGCTAACTAAGGATACTGAGGTCGCTAGGTGTTCTGCGATATATCTATAGGTGGCGCTGGGAGCTGGCTCGAAGCCTATGAAGTTTGTACTGTGACGTAGCAGACGAACCTTGAGCCTTCGGGGTGCTTTTATAAAGAAAAGTACGCGGAAGAAAGCACTTCGGGCAAAGAGACGAACGCTCGACTGCGAGATGAAAACATGTTCGCATTATGTTTCTTCTTTGCGAACAAACTCGAGTTTGGGTTGCAGGCCTTTACTTACCTGCAGAGTGCCTTCACTTGTCCATGGATTCCTCCGGGAGGCGCCTTGGTGTGGGCCTGAAGTACACCATCGATGGACAGAAGGAAGTCTTGAAAGCAGCGTCCCGGTATTTCCGGCTCACAACCAGATTCGCACCTGGCTAAAAAGAAGCGAATGTTTAGTTCATGCCTTTGGCTATTCATTTCGAAGTTCGTGTAGCGTACGGCTTAATATTAAATTAATGTAATTAAGTTTCAATTATCAATGAAGCCTATTTTTGATTAGGTAAATGAAACATTTACATTCCCTCTTGATTGGTGAATTAATGAAAATAATAACTATAGTTGGTGAATAACTTACTGGCTTACATTATATTAATTGCATTAATTTAATTCGGAAAAGTAAAAAGTAAATCCTGCGCCTAAAGCCTCGCGGACCTTTTCAACAGAGAGAGCAACCGACGGGCACCTTTTTATTGTTATTCTGTCCATACAATGTCCAATTCTATGCTTTCCATTTTCATGCATTCTGGGCTGACTTCACCAGGGAAGTGTGCCAAATGACGAAAAACGCGTGCGAACCATATAACCAGACATATTACGAATGCTTTTCTTTCCGCTTTCTATCTAACTCGAAACGATACAACGTAATGTAAAGTAAAATAATGACAAATATTGCCCGAGCTTGTTCTGTAACCCGTGCGAGTGGCTAATATATACAGGGTGTTTGCTCTAACGTGTCCAGAAAGTTTATTTAAAGCGAGCGATAAAAGGGAAACGAGCGCTACTTTTCAGCTACTTCACTAACAAGCAGGTGTACCAGTGAAGCAGTACCCGTTTCTTACTCAAGTAGCAGAAAAGTACCACTTGCCTTTCTTTTATCGCTCGCTTTAAATATAACTTCTGGACACGTTAGAGCAATCACACTGTATATACAGGGTGTCCACCGTAACTATAGAAGTAATTTTTAAAAATCGAAAAATCACTTTTCCCACTTTTAACAATTGGCGATGTGCTGTACGCCTAAATGCCCGCCTTAAAAGGACACAGGCAAGCTTCTGTGTCGAAGCATTAATTAACTGTCGTAAATTAACTTTTCAATTATCAACGATAGAAGATTGACCTAATCGAAACCCCTGGGGTCACTGGGAATATTACCGTTTTCAGAACAAAAAACGAGAGAGTTATAGCGCGAGGAAAGGGTCTGGAAATAAGGCGATCTGGTGGTCGTTTTTCGACGCTCAAGTAGAAGCGGTCCCATTTTCGTCTTCCCTTGTATTCAGGGAGGGAAAACACTGTCGCAGGGGGGACAGATTGCATGGGGACAGATTGGTGCGACCGTTATTTCCTACCCCCGCATACACAGGAAATGAAAACTGGAGCGCTTCAGCTTGAGCGTGGACAACCAGAGCACCTTATTTCCAGGCCCTTTCCTCGCGTTATAACTGCCTCAATTTTTGTTCTGAAAACGGTAACGTTACCAGTGACCCCAAGGGATCCGATGTTCTCATTAGGTCAATCTTCTATCGTTGATAATTAAAAAGTTAATTAACGCAAGTTAATTAATGCATCGTCACAGAAGCTGGAATGAGCCATCTTAAGGTGGGCCTTTAGGAGTAGAGTACATTGCCATTGATTAAAACTGGGAAAAAGGGAATTTTCTATTTCTGAAAATGACTTCTATAGTTACGGTGTACACCCTGTATATATATGATGCGGAAAACGCTCTAAAAGCTTTTGTAAAAGAAATGACGCCAAAACATGGGACAGCGATAACAACATCTGAGCTGTATTTTCTGTATTTCGCTTACTTATTTTATGCCTACTTAAGGTCGTTCCACCAGATGCGCTCACAGATATCGCAGAACTTCACCACACAACACCACCCGGAACAAATTGACATTCAAAATGGTTGAAAACAGGACTCTCTCCTGGTTGAAAACAGGATGTGAAGTTTTGGACGCATTATGCAAAATGCAAAGTGTCCAAAATGTGATTACATGACATCCATTATCAAGCTTGGCTACCGGAAGACCGAGAGCACGTGTTGTAACACACACACACACGCACACACACACACACACACACACACACACACACACACACACACACACACACACACACACACACACACACACACACACACACACACACACACGCACGCACGCACGCATAAATGGGATGATGATGTGGTGGATCATTCTCTGCCGTTATGGCGGTACACTACCCATTGCGCTTGTGGAAGGACTAAGAAATTGATAATGACGGAAAGGTGTTCGGTTAGATTTCGTCCATTAGTCCTGTGCTGGAGAGGAACTCAGCAACAGCTCGTAGGCCTTGCATCAGATGTGAGGGGTCCGACCATGACCCGATAATTTTGGCCAAGTCGAACTGGCGTTGATCGACGCGTTGGAGAGCAGTTTCCATGAGGGTGTGCTCGCGATCGTACTCTCCGCAGACCAGGAGGACGTGATGGAGGTCACCACGCACACCACACGTGGAACAGGGGCTGGACGCGCCGACACCGAAGAGGTGTTTGAAGGCCGGTGTAAACGCCACATTATTAACAAAAAACAATAATACTCTGTGCAAGTCGAACTTCTGCCCAGGAGAGTGAAAAATGGGCGGAGAAATCACGTGGGCAGCATTCCTCCACCAGCGGCATGGCCGAGTGGGTTAAGGCCGTTAAAGTAAAGCTCGTTGGTGTCGTGCTGACTGGGAGGTGGTGGATTCGAATCCTACCACCGGCTGTGCTGTCTGAGGTTTTTCCCTGGGTTTTCCATAGACGTTCCAGACGAAAGTCGTCACAGTTCCCCCTGAAGTCGGCCCAGGACGCATACTAACCCCCCCCCTGTCACTGCACTCCTTCCTGCTGTCTTCTCTCCATCTGTCCAAATATGTACGCCGCTCATAGCCACAGTTGCTTCGCGGCGCTAACAACGAATATAAAAAAAAGTAAAAAGCGTTCCTCCACTCACCGGTAAAATACCACCACTCACCACTAAAACTCACTGAAAAATACCAGTAGATAATTTATTGGTGTGTACTAGTTCCTGAACAACAATTCAGCAAAAAATATCCGTTTCGAAACTCTTCAGCTGCAAGGCGCGACCGTGGAGAGAACCGTGGCGAGGATGATGGAAAGCTCTCACGACGGAAACCGAAAAAGTGCAAAGCGACATGATAAGGCATCATGACGGACGTTTGCATGACGCGATCTGTTTTGAAGCGTGCATAACTTTTTTTTTTTTTCGTTCATTTCTTTTTCATTTTTTTCTCGTCTGGTTCTTTTAAGCCTTCGTTGCCAGACGGTATCATCTTCTGGTCGTGTTAAGACAAAGTGGTGAAGCTTAGGATTCTCGCTAACGAAATACTCGTACATTTATCGAAAACGCTAGTGGCTTGTGTTAAAACTCGAAAATGTCAAAGTTTTGAGCTTTCGAAAATAATAAGTGGAAAGGCAGAGATTGACAAATGCCACCCCACTGCAGAACGTCAACAGCAACAAAAGAACTGAGCTTTCCGTGTACACCTCTATAGTGCGAGACTTCGAACGAGTAGATGCGACATTTCCAAATGAACGACAATCTGACCTAAATGCACAGATATAATGTACGTGGCGTTGACGCCGCACCACGCTCAGCAATCATCGATGCCGTCACTGTCGCTGTATCACCCTCGACTGCGTACCAAACATTGTCGCCATTTTCAGCATACACAGGGCTTCGCAGGAACCAATGGATGCACGTGCACGGGGGTGACTGAATGCATGCAGTAATAATAATAATAATAATAATAATAATAGCAATTGGAAGTAGATGCATGCCATATCCTTACCTGCATGCAATGCGAAGACGAATAGAAGAGAGCCCACTCGAAGCAATTCCATGGCACTGAAACGGCGTTTGGAAGGCGCCGGCCGGGTCCAGGCTGCGGAGACACCCCTTTCCGGTTGACACCGCGTCCGGTGTTACAGGAACTGCGATAGGCAATAAATTATCGACGTAGCTTCGCAGTGCGTGCTAGACATTTAACGAAGTTGGCGGTTATTACTTGTGCGGTGGACACTTAGCTGAAACGGCTGAAAACTCTTTTGGGATCGAGCGGGCAAGGAATGTCTGAAGACGTACGCCTTGGAAGATGTCCCACTGCGCAACGCATACAGGCCATGCTTTTTCGAGATATTGCGGGGCGGAATGGTCGCTTAGCTTGTGCAAAAATACTTGTACCAACACTATACCTATATTGGACAATGAGTAACCGCGACTTGCGGCGATGAAGCCGCCAGGAGCCCAACCAATTACAGGCTTGCCAATGGGCCTTGAGTTCCTCGACAACTGCGATAGCGTGTTACCGGCAAACATCGATGACACGACGAGGTACTTTTTTTTTTAAATTCAGTGTTAGCGCCGCGAAGCAACTGTGGCTATGTGCGGCGTACAGACGTGGACAGATGGAGAGAGGACAGCAGGAAGGAATGGGGGACAGGGGGTTAGTATGCGTCCTGGGCCGACTTCAGGGGGAACTGTGCCGGCATTCGTCTGGAAAGTCTTCGGGAAACCCGGGGAAAACCTCAGACAGCACTGCCGGTGACAGGATTCGAACGCGTGTCACCTCCCAGTCTCGGCCGGCGAGGTGCTGTAGCATACGGAGTCCGCTCAAATAGAGGTCAGAAACAGAAGCATAACGGAGCATAACTGGACTGAACAAACGTCATGGGCTGCTGTCGACAGCAAAGTAACGCTAAAGGTGTTTGGAACATCCCATGCTTTGCTGCGATAACCTGCGAAATGTTGAAACTGAGTACAGAAAAGGCTGTGTTCAGGGTAATGTGTCTTCCTCGGTTTCATGTCAGGGGAGTATGGAACCAAGTAACTAACTATGATCCAACAGTTTTGCTCGTTGCAAAGCATAGCATGCCTCCCCCAGAGTGCCACAGTACACTTTGTGCTGTTCTGGGGGCTTAATCGCTAACGAGGCTAAAGGGCTAACGAGGGGCGGGGCGCTCGCAAACTTCGATACGTGGCGTGTGAGCCGCTCCTTTCGTTAACGGCACACTGACGTAATCTCTGGCAGTCGTAACGAACTAGCGAGCTCGTAACGTCTAACGATTCGTTCAAGCGATTCGTTAATATCTTCAGTTTAGTCGCGTGCCTCGGCCTAATCGCGACGCTCAAAACAGGTTAACTGCGACACATGACGAAGTTCACGTGGCTTGTGACGTCCTTGTTTTCGTTAACGTGACAGTGACGGAATTTGCTGCTTGTTTAGCAATCTATCGAGCTCGTCCGCTTAACGGGTCGTCAACCCACTTGTCAAGTAGTTAAGTAGATTCAATGATGGCGACTTCTTGTGTTCTGAGGGAGGGGGAGTGATGTGGTGGCCCGTGGACGACGGCGACGCGCCTCTGATGCAGCGCGCTACTGCGCCTGGCAGCTGTTTCCACACCTAATCAGCTAAGAAATGTATGCAATACAGGCAGAATACTTCTATTTTGGGAATGTATGATGTGCTGCGTTTTTTCCCGTTTACCGTGGAATTTTAGACGTTACTGTTTCCACAGAGTAAAGTGCTGGAGCACGAACTAGCGAAACTAAATTAGTGGTTTGAAACCTAACCGTACGTCTGAGATAAAATGGTAAGGCAGAACACAGAAGGGCGGGGACGCGACGTGCTTGCCATCACGACACGCGAGGCACTGTTCACGATTTGCGGCAGCGTCCCGCCCGTTCGTTTCATGCCTCGTATCCCAACAAGCACCCCCTTATGTTTCGCATTTTGATTCAGCTTCTCACAAATCAGTGAGAAGCTGAGAAGGAAGAAGGAAAGGTGGAAGAAGAAGGAGGAAGAGGGCGGAAGCTGAGGAAGAAGAATAAGCCCAGCTACCACAACAAAGAGAAGACATGAATCATATTGGCAGAAGGAGCGGCAGTCTCTTCACCAGACCGCTATTTGCTGACGCTTGTGACGTTATAGCACCGAAGGACATACCCTCCTACGCAAGATGGCGGAGGGCTTCTTCGCTTGGAAGATAACCGTGCACCTCGAAGCCGAAGGCGTCAGGATCCTTTCCAATACCTAACCTAACGACGGTCCGTGACCTAACGAGTCGTTAATCAGGGCCAGCTATTGCGCCTCCAACGTATTGTCGCTAAGGTCGCCCGTTTCGTTTGGCTAACGAATGGTTAGATCGTATGGGCTCGTTAAATAGAAAGCGTAATGCGATTCTGAAATTTAACTAGTATTTGCTTGGACTAGTGTCGCTTCTCCAGTCATCATATTCATTTGCTACCACGCATGACCACGGCCCGCTTGCACGAACGTTGAGGCTATTCCTCAGTGCCGTACTCTGTGGCTTCGGTAGTACTTCAGAGCGCAGCTCTTAGGCGCCCGTTCCTGCGTTGAGTGGCGTCGGCGTTATAACCGGCAGAACGAACGAGGAGCGAAGCGAAGGATGAAAGTACGAGAGAGCGTGAGGAGGAAAGCGAAGAAGGAGGGCACGCTTGGGAAGCCGGAAGGGCATCTGGTTGCAGTTCGGTGAGCCTGGCTCCAAACTTGCGACCGGAAGCGTGGCGGCTGCAAAATCGCGGCAGTTACGGGCGCTCAACGGACATATTCAGCAAAACTGGATACCTATCGAAAGGCGCACATCCACCTGCGTTATCGATAAGAAGACGAAAATATCGGCGAGGAGATGCCAGTTACCCGTTGTGCAGGCGAATGCCATCACCATTCACAAACCGCAGGGAGACACGTATGAAAACATCGTGTGCTCCTATGCCAGAGTCATCCGCTAAAGATGGTATAAGTGGCACTGAGTCGCGCTACAGACATAACCGGGCTGTACCTCACCAACACAGGGAACGGCTTCACGAACTGGGATAGGAGTGCTACCTGAAGAAAGTACTTTATGTGGAAAATAAAAACAGTGGTGTATAACTTAACTTCAAAAGGTGCGCTGAAATGTAGCATTACCGGCTATCGTAATGGTCCAGTGAATTTTTTGCACACGGTACTGTCCTCGTCGCATCTCTTTATTTTAGCACTGGCAAAGCTACGGAGAACGGCACTGTGGAATAGACTCAACGTTCGTGCGAGCGGGCCCTGTACCCCCTCCTAGATGATCCTAGATGATTGTCGATGACGATGTACCACCGCACAGTCTGCCTGGATATCAAATCAGAGTTGCAGTTCAAAAGCAGTTCACGTCGAGAGGATCCCAAAAGAATTCCTCTTTATTTTAATGCGTTCGCCCATTTGTGGGGAAGAAGTCACTCGCTATATTCCTGCAAGCGAATCAAAGCACATTAGAGACAGAAGAATTCGTACAGCGCAAGCATACTTGCCGAATACTGGAACTCCTATATTTACATTACTAGACGCAGTGCATTGAGCAACGTTGGATTCAGGAACTATTTTACCGCTAAAGTTGAGCACTCATTTCACGCGTACATGCGGGAGTAGCTCTGCGACGTCACATCCTGCCCTCATAATCTTATTTCATATTGGTGATCAGCGACCGAGGCGAGGCGTTCGTTCCCAGCTATTAGAAGTCACCCACCGCAAATGACTTCCGACTTCGCTCGTTGCTATGTTACGAGGGAATAACTGCCATAACTCTCTTTCGACTTCTCTTGGGTTGTCTTCACACGATCTCTTTATCATTTCTCCCATCATGAACTTGTGCGTCGATTTCGTAGATGACGCCTGGACTTTACGGAGCATGTGTGAGTAACTTTAATTATGGTGAAACTCCTAAGGCAGCGGAGCTGCTCCTCAAACTTGCAACCTATGGAGCGATGAAAGAAATGATGAAAGAAGGAAGTAACTGAAAAGGTTAGCCAGCTGTAGGACACGAACCCACATCTTCTGGATTACTGTTTGCTTAATCGTACTTACTTACTGTGTACTTAATCGTTTCACACGTTCAACTTAACGGCACGAGACAGCTGAACGAGTCGTTCAGGCTATAACGAAATGAGCAACTTTATCGATGCTTTGCATGGTCACAATCTGTGCACCTTGTAAAGCTTCTTCTTTGCGGTTATAGGGACTGTGCGACAAACTGGTGGCGCCGCGATGCGGCCTCCGGAGAAAGTACCTTGCGTGATAGCCGCCGGGTAGCCAGCTTTGTTTACATGTGAAGTGCGGGCATCTTTTTTTGCCACAGCATCGCTAACTGTGCCAGCTCCTAAAAGAACTCTTCATTAGGGACCAGATGCTTAATTTCTCGTGATTTCTACGCTTCCAATATATACCACCGAGGACTCGCAGCGAATAGCGTTTGTGACGCGCATTCGGCCATTGCATGAGGTGTGCACAACATGAGCGAATATATTCTATTTCTTTTGTTCTAGTTTCAATGAAACTGAATGAGGACCTGCAAAATGATCAATGATTTACAGTTGCCACTTTCGTGACGGTGAAACAACGCTGGATATCACCGTCAAATGCACCGACCAAACGGCAACCTATTTCGAGATAATGATTGAGGTGTTTCATCGCCAGTGCCCAGAGCCGATATTGCTCCCGGTATGACGAGTCTCACAGTGAGAACAGAAGTTCTGCGTTGTCCAAAAGGTTCAGTATTTACTCACCGACCATTTCACAGCTGTCGTCCCGCAAGCCTACGGCGGTAGCCGAAGTAAAAACTCATATACTTTCTTTTTTGAGGATCTCTTTAGCGTTATTGTATCTGAAGATAGTGGAAAAACTGCAGTGCAAGTTCAGGCAATAAGTTGTGACCCCACGTGTTTATTTGTATGGATAAAACGGACGCACGATGTAAATTTCAGTGACGAATAAGCTATGTGTGTGCAAAGACGACGAAAGGAATGCAAGAACGAGACTCAGTCAAAAACATGATATTACAAATGGCTAGAGTCAGAGGAATACACGCATATAGCCTTCGCTAGCAAGCCAGGATTTTGTGAGGAGTCAAATAACCATCCTCTCGACGTATCACTTACAAGTGTTTTGACCGGACAGACGCGAGTGGCTGTTCTCCTTCTGTACTGTTAGATGCATTATAAATACGGTGGTTGCTTCTGTGCAGTTTGTCTCCATTCACTTCGTTCGCGCCCCCAGAAAGCTTCCACATTATTTGCACTTCGAAAATTAGCCCTTCTAATTACGGCGGTCGCCACGCAAGCTACGGTTCCACTTGAGAATCCATAGAACGGGTGACATGGTATCACGTCGGATACGTCCAAGACCGCCACTGGCGGCGCTGTCGCGACGGAGCAGCGCGCCCCCTTTAGGTGTCGCACGGTCCCTATTGTGCAGGTTGCGATGTGTTGTGATCAGAGTTGTGCCTAACTCGTTACAAGTAACTCGTTACAAGTAACTCGTTACTTGGTAACGGTTACTTTTTTTGGTAACGAAGTAACGATTCAGTTACTTTTTAAAAAAATGGTAATAGTAACGGAATCAGTTACAAAAATTGGTAACTCGTTACTGACGTTACTCGTTCCTTTTCTTCAGCGCTGGAGAGCACATTTCGGCACTCCGTGTGGTGCAATGCGTGGACTTGCGTGACCCACGACCACGTGTGACTCAAAGTAGTATTGGAGTCCCTCCCTGGATGTGTTGTTGACGTGCTGAATCGTCTTAAACGAAGGCCCTTGTCTTTTCTCTTGCTTCCGTAATCTCCGACCATCACTCCTTCCCAAGAATGGGCACCAATTGTGCTATGGCTACAAAAAATGCGTTTCGATTTCTAGTCTTTTCTAGTCTTTGCTAAGCTTCTGAGCGCCCTAAATTATGACGCAGCCCCTCGTCTGTTTTTGGAAACCGTTGGTGATCGGTGGCACGAAAACCGGTGTCTTTTCTTGTGTTTTCATAACCTCCAGTCACCCCCACTTCGGCAGCAGATGTCTTCACAGAAAGGGAACGAAGATCACTGATGTAAATTTCGAGTATCAGCTTCTTGTGAAGTGCAATTTCTCATTAATAATGAGTTGAAGGCAAGTGACGGCATGTTGTTGGCTCCTTTAACTATGCGCCGGTAACGTAAAAGTAACTCGTTACCTGTGAGTAACGAGAACTCGTTACTTTTGTATGTTGGTAACGAGTAACGTATTTAGTTACTTTTTTCTGAAGTAACGGGTAACGGTATTTAGTTCCTATTTTTTGGTAACGGGCACAAGTCTGGTTGTGATGTCACCGCCCTGAGCGAAGAGCAGGCTGGCAGCGAGGCTGCATTTTCTCCGACCAATAGGACTATCTTATTTGTTCCGATAGCTCGCATTCTCGTGCTCTCATACATGCTCGTTGCGTTCCAATGTTCGTTCCATTGCTGTTCATCATCTTCTTTTTCTTTCCGTCTCAATATATGGCTCGCTAGTCGTGTGAAAATAATGAACAAACATGTACGTCACTGTAAGGATAATCGTCGAGCAATACGCAAAAAATTGTAAATCATTTTCCTGCCCTGACGATGGTGTCGGGTGAGAATGGTCTTACATGTATTATACGAGAACTAGTGTGTGCTGTGTTCTAGGGCACATGGTAGTCCGAGTCAGAAAGGGAAGACGTAGTGGTATCAGAAGTATCAAAAGAAGAAAGACGAGGAGGCTGCCCCTTCTCCTCAACGTATACAACTTTATGTAAATTTTCCCTTCAAGCATGGAAGTACAACAAACAGCCTTACCGTCAGGCTTCATAAACAGTGCGAACAGCATTTCTTCCCGGACGGAACAACTTTACAAAATCTATCTGGTCCAGTTGAAAGGCATCCTGACGCCTAAAATAAAATTAATTTGCAGTGCAACGTTTTTCTAGTGAGCTTGAACAGAACGTTCGTGAACTGGCAAGATAATGTTGTGGAACAGGGAATGTGTGGAGCAAGAGAATGTTGTGGAAGAGTGTGTTGTGGAATGGGCATTCAAGATAATCGACCTCAGAAAATCCACAAAATCCTTTGCTCTTCACGTTCATTACTACATCAACACTATGTCCGCAATGTACTATTAAAGAGAACGATTAGAATATTACTATATGCATCCATTTCGCCTTTGTTGTTCATCACAACGCCCGTAGCTCTCAAGACGGAGTGAAATACACGGTCGCAAGTCGTCACAAACGGTGCGGACAGCGTTTCTTGGCGGACGGAAGAACTTTACAAAATCTGCCTCGTCCAGTTGAAAAGCATCCTGGCGCCATCACGTCCACACCCTAAGAAAAAAAGGAGTAAAACGGGGAGTAATTGCGGCTTCTACTCCCCTAGTGTGCAATTACTCCCCATTTTAGTCCCCTAACCCGGTATTTAGTCCCGACATTTACCCCCCAGGACTGCCAATTGTCACTAAACTTCGCGAATGGTCTCCTGAATGCAACAGTCTACGTAAATATGTGCCCTTGGTCAATTTGAAGGACATAAGGCTGTATAACTCAGACAACGTAGCAATTTTCCAGCCACAGAGAGTAAGAAACAGTTAGCGCATCTTTCTTCGCAAATTGTGCCCTAGTATGGCGCAAGATTTTATATCACTCGATATATCACGGTTGACGGTTTACTTCAAAGTATTTTCATGCATGCGCACCAATTATGTACTTGGGACTCTTACAACAGCGCGTGAAATGCGGTCTTCACTCTGTGACCTTCATTTACTCCCGTGCATTTACTCCCGCAAGGGACTATTTTCTGTGGCAATGCAATTACTCCCCAAAAGGAGTAAAAGTACTCCTTTTTTTCGTAGAGTGCATGGGGTACAGTTAGCCGCTTGTGTGATCGCCCAAGGGAAGAATCCCTCCGCCACCTTTCTTGGGCAGCTTCAACGTCAGCGAGTCGTTACGAATAACGAAACGAAGAAAGTTATCGACGCCCTACTGTGGCACAATCTCTGCTCCTCGTTTAGCTTCTTCGTTGAGGCTATCGTGCTCGTAACGAGCAGTTACGTGTTGTGATGTCACCGCCCTGAACGAACTACAGCTGCCAACGAGGCTGCAATCTTGTCGACCAATGAGGTTGTTTAATTTTGTTTGGATAGCTCGCATGGTTTGTCTATGGTTTGTCGTTGTCACTTCTTCGTCTTCTTGCTCGTCTTCATCTGCATCTTCTCGAGAATATCTCACAGCCCTCATGTAACCACTGGTGTAAACACGATGAAAGGGGGAGCATGTCATTTTGTACACAGTTGTGGAGCAATACATCTTCGTTTCTGCAGAAATTCCGTCTCAGCTAATCTCCAAATGAAGATGTTTCACATTCTAACGAGTGTGGTAGACCCACTCGTTAGGCAAACGATCTCATTCGATCTTAACTGGACCGAGAGATTACGCCTCTGTCACTCTAACGAAAAGAGCGTGTCATACACCACGTGCTCGAGCTCCCGAGTGCCTCGCGCTTCGTTAGATCATGAGCCATGTAGGCGATGAAGCCTGTGAGCACGTGAACACATTCGTTAGGCAGACGACACCGTCGGTCGTTACGCGAGCAAGAGATTACGCCTCCGTCCCGTTAACGAAAAACGCGCGTCACGAGCCACGTGAAACGTGTCACGTGGTCGTGCTAACGGGAGCTCCGCACCTCGCTGGCTCGCGAACGATGGAAGTGATTAAGCCCCCAGGGCTCTTACCAATTGAGCTAAGCTAACACGCCTCTCCAGTGACTTCCAAGGGTGCGTCATTTGAAGGGACAAACACATACACTCCCTCACTCACTAACCTTTCACTCTTACGTGTTTTCTCACTCATCATGTTCAACCTATGGAGCGTTCCACGACACAAAAAAGGGTGTACTTCTTTTCCTTGCCACATATATCACTCCCTTTTGGAGAGTACAATTACTCTAAAAAAGAAGTCTTCTCACTCCCTATATGGAGTAAGGAAACCCTTTGTCTCCCTACTGGAAAGTACTCCCCAAAATGGAGTTACTGCGTACATCCTTTTTTTAAGAGTGGACCGACCACTGCGGCGTTATCCATCATCATGGTCGTCTCGGAGTCACAAAGTATCATTGTATGGAGTAAGGAAACCCTTTGTCTCCCTACTGGAAAGTACTCCCCAAAATGGAGTTACTGCGTACATCCTTTTTTTAAGAGTGGACCGACCACTGCGGCGTTATCCATCATCATGGTCGTCTCGGAGTCACAAAGTATCATTGTCTTGACGCATGATGTTTCAACAAAAGCAGGTTGCACAATGGAAACACAAAATTACTTGCGACACAACATAGTCTTCGGCCTTACTCTTTTACACCGAGTTAAGAGTAGAGGATATGCTATGCTTCCGAGCGATGGAAAGCGCGTGGTGCGTGGTGCGTGACAGCGGCGTAAGATGCGTTGACGCCGAGTCTTTCTGTTATCTCCAGCTGAGCTTCAGTCGCCTCTGCACCTCTCCCCAGGCGAAATCGTTCGCGGATAACCTGTTGATGAAAAAGAGACGCTGTTTCCATTTTACATACAAGTAAACAAGCGGCGCTGCAGAGTGGGCTCATTCGTTCATGTCATAGACTGGGAGCTGGTGGGTTCGAATCCCACCGCCGGGCTTTTCCTTAGGTTTCCCTCAGGCCTTCAAGACGTACGTCGGTGCAGTTCCCCCTAAAGCCGACTCAGGAAGCACACTAACCCCCTGTCTCCCCTCATTCCTGCTGTCCTCCCTGCATCTGTCCTCATCTGTACGCCGCATAAAGCCACTGTTGCTTCGCGGTGCTGACGTTGAATTAAAAACAACATACAAGTAAAACTTGCTCAAGACATAATAGCTAGAAACATAACTTTTGACATCTTAACATTAGTCCCGGTTCAGTCCATCAATTCATTAGATCGTGGCTCGTTTGCAAAAGTCATTTCAAGAAATTTTCCTTTTCTGCCATCGTTCTCCGTATTCATCATACATACTTTCACCTGGGCTTCGTAGACCATTTCCCGAGCCGAGTCATGTCCAACTTCCCAATCGCAGTATGACGGACGATCCGTTTCCCGGTACAGCCATTATCGCGCTTGTTTTACCACTTTCTTCAAGCACCCCGTACTGACCAGTTTCTGTTGTGTGAGGAAATTTATTCAACGTCAACGGTAGTACACTTTACGATGAGAAATGCACAAGCTACTATGTACATATGATTGCATGACTGTGACTATGTACATATGACTGCGCGACTGTGGCTAAGGACATATGATGGGTGTTCTCGTATATGCATTTATACTACGGGCCAAGTGGCGCGAGCGAGCAGCAACATCAGCGCCGCAAAATGTGTAACACGCGTGCGGTAGTTTAACAGACGACGCTTTCGACGAAGGGTTTCGAAAGATGGATCAACCAATCAGTCGGTCGGTCAGAAAATGAGAGAAAACGCCTACGAATCCCAACAATATTCAGACAGGAGACTTTCCCTGTCTCTGGCCAGGTTACATGAGCCCTAGCCCGTTTACCGTTAATGACAACGAAAGCTGGAAGGCTTTCGAAAGATAGATCAACAAATCAGTTGGTCGGTCGGTGTAATCCGAAGCGAAATAGCGTGCTGTTAGGATGACGGGAATGAAATCAAATGTCTCAACAAAGAAGTAAATCGCGCTCCCGGATGTTTTTTGTATGTTGAAGGCGATAGAATGATAAGCCAATGGCCAGGAACCCGATCAGAGTACCGAGAATACCTATTGCTTCAGTACAATTAATATCGCTCTTACTGACTAGTACTAGTCATTCCCCCGTACGAATAACGGAGAGTATCGTCATTGAAACGTGTTGACAAAGAATGTTCACAGAATTGTTTGAAATATATTCTTTTAACTATAAAGTATACACCCTTTATGCACCGGAGTATGAGATATTGACTTCACTGCACACGGATGAAAACGCAAAGAACGGATGCAACGATGGACAGAGAAGCGAGAGAAGCACTGCCACTTCGATGTTCCATAGAGTTCGGACACAATGCTGTCGAGTAAAATACAGAGACCAGGCGTCGGAGGGCGCTGTAATCAACTTCCCCGGAGCACTTGTTGTAGGCCCTGTCGGCGCATTCATGCAGCGAGTCTTCCACGCCGCTCCTGCCATGAAATAAAATACAATGCATTGTTAAAGGGACGGTCACGTCCGTTCCAGTCAATTTCGAAACTATAGTGTCATTTTATTCCTCGTGGACCACTGACCGCGGTATCAAAAATCCCACGCGAAATAATGGCATACTTTGACTCCTATTCGATGGAATACATGGCAAGAGCAGACGCCGGATGTTGAGAGTGTGCCGGAATTCCCTCTTTCGATAAACGAGAAAACGTCATTCGCTACACAACCAATCAGAGCACGGCCTTGAGAAAAGGAATGCCGCGGCCGTACGGGCGCCTGGATGGCGCCTTCCAGAGTCATTTGTAGGGAGAGTTTGGCCATTCTCTGATCTTTTGCCGCCTCATGGGTGGAGCCTATTTTGACGTCAGAGTCGTCGTTGTGCCGCCCTAAAAGCCTGAATCCAAGCCGAATCCGCTTATCAGACATCTGTTGCGCGCCATTTTGATGCTGTCCGCCAGCTGGCCAGCTTTGTTGCCGCAATGAATGCAATCTACACTCTACAGGAACAACCGACTTATGACCCATAGCCACCTGTGATAAGGGGAGGGTGGGGGGGGGCTTTGTTGCCAAACTGAAAGTGCTCAAGGAGGAAGGGCTTTGGAAGGACAATGTACGCACGTGTCTTCCCTCCTTGCACCGTAAACAACGGTCGGCATCAATATAGCGACGGCGGGGCAACAATAGAGCACGGCGGGGGAGGTCGCTTAGCCGTGACGTCGCATGACGCGCTTCAAGTTAGGCTCCTCCTAATGGCCAAACTCCCCCTAAAAACGGCTCTGGCGCCTTTCTGCTATGAGCATACCTGGGTAGTAATGTTATTACTGTAATGAAGTTACAGTAATGAATTACTTTTTCTGGTAATTTGGTAATGTAATGCATTACTTTTGACATTATGGAATTTGTAATGTAATTTAATTACATTTCGGCAGTAATTTTAATGACATTACTCATTACCTTTTACAAAAGAATCGAGTCCGTGTTCTGTGTTGGCACTTGGCAGAAAGTGAGTTGCCAACTGGCGTGTTAAAAGAATTCCAACGCCCACAATGAATTTCCGCATCCTCAACATCGTTACGATTAAGCTCGCAGTAATGACTTTGTAATGTCATGACCTTTTCATAGTAATTGTAATGTAATTTCATTACATTTCAGTTGCAGTAATGAGTAATGTAATTTAATTGAATTCGAGCCGGAGTAATGGGTAATGTAATTTAATTACATTTTAGAAGTAATTTACCCAGGTATGGCTATGAGCATCGCCCTCTCACTCCTCCCGTTAGGAAGTGACGTCACTCCGAAGGAGCCTCCGGGGCCGCGGAAGCTGTGCTGTCGACCTTTAAAATTCGTTTATTTAATATCTAAGCACTTTCCAGACGAACAAAATAGACGTCTACCGAAGAAACGTCACGGTGACGTAATCGTGACGTTGGTAGACATAGCGAAACCGAAAGAGCGCGGACGGAGTATACCGCTGTTTCACAAAGCCGTATTCCTTCACGACGGTCGAGGCCCGTCGAGAAAAGAGGGCTTCACCCAATCGTTGCATCGTCTCGAAAGTGAATGTCGTACCTGATCCTGTGCGGAATGTGGTTTGTTATTACGACTTAATCGCGCTTGCTTTGTCGACACCAAGTGCGCTCCGAGAGAAACTCGTGCCCCTCAGGTTCCAGAAGATGGAAGAGGCCGGTAGCCATCTTAAAAAGGGCTACCGAAAAGATACGGCTACAGGTAGAGTGGAGCAAAACAAGGCCATACAACTAAGAATATGAAACGCTATACTTAAACGTGGCTTTCTTATGACTGATTGATTTTTTGTCATAGTAGTTCCAGTCGACCAAGTTGGCGGCGC
The DNA here is from genome assembly GCF_037126465.1 of Ornithodoros turicata. Classification (NCBI taxonomy): domain Eukaryota; kingdom Metazoa; phylum Arthropoda; class Arachnida; order Ixodida; family Argasidae; genus Ornithodoros; species Ornithodoros turicata. The sequence continues at coordinate 14,658,446 of NC_088203.1, forward strand.
TGTTGTACCATCTGACGTCATTTGTTTGTAAACAGGGAGATGTCTATTAGTCAAGTCGGTCGATGCCGAGCATAGTGGTACCGGTTTCATAGATGTCTCCATTCTCCACTCCGGTTTTAAACCAACAAAAGCGTGGAAATTATTTTGTCCTGTACCACAGATGAACCTCCTTCAATGACAGTGCGCAAAAGATGTGGTGTGCCGTGCGTTACGTGCTCCAAATGAGTTTTAGAAAGAACCTGGGAAACTTCATAGCTTCAGACTCTCCAAGAATATAGATGACGTCACAAAGACCTCTAACATCTGCCTCCTAGCAACAGCGCCACGCACGTTCCCGGTGTCCGCTCTCCGCCCAAATGTGGAGCCTCGCCTGTCGCGAGAAGATGGACATAGACCTTGGAGGAGCCGTTTTGTCGGGCGCGCGACAAATTGTTCTCACTGTGAAGTAGTCATACCTCTCAAAACTTTACTATAGGACAGGCCAGGTCCTGCAGATCAACTCCGCCCACAAATCTCAAGACATCTCTGATTGGCCCATGCGGGCGCATAGCATCTCCGACACACAATGTATTGCTCGCACTTGCTTCAAACGATTGAGCCTAAACTGATCATGTTATGAGAACACTCGTCGGAGATGACACACTTAGAGCATATTAACATGCCTTTCAAGCAAACACGTAAAAATATTTGCGCTGAGAAACATGTGGATCAGCTTCCCAGTCCACCTTCCCGTATATCCTCACTTTCACAGTGCGGACTACATTATCCGCTGGCGGAGGTACACCTCTGTGCCTGCAGCTCGAGTTCTTTTGGAGTATAGAAATTGATTTTAATATTCTTCCGCGTCACACGGAGCAACGATATTTTGGGAGATTATAATACGAGAGACATGGATTGTAAATGGAATCAATCTGTGAACTTGACGACGTTTTTACATTCTGTCCAATTTCGGAACTTCACTCTGTGCAGCCTACTGGAATATTGAAGTTAGGGTGCCAATACCCACTAAAGATGACGTTTGTTCTATTTCGTATTACAAATCTCAAGTCCACAGTGCACAAAATATAGCGAACACTGTCAGTGACCGTAGCGCGCTTGTACGGATTTTCGAAAGACACTGCAAAATTTCATAGTTTCGGATACTCCAAGACTAAGTGACGTCACCGCAAGCTCCGGCGTCTTTGTGACGCTCACTGAAAGCAATGTAACGAATGGATAAGAAGCAGAACAAGAAAAAATCTCTTACATGCATTTATGCGTTTCCAGAGGGGCGAGATCTTCCACGCTCCAGATCCCCGTGACGTTCGAGGCACATCTGAGGAAGCTCGTCATTTCCCAGCATCCGTATCCTCGGAGGAGTCCTGCATACCGATTGGTCGCTTTTTATTCGATGATCCCATTATTGCTCGTCAAGTACAAGTTTCTAAAGCTGCCAGCGTTATGTCCGGCTTATTATTCAGCGTAATTACGGAAACGAACCCGTCGCCCGCATTAGAGTCACTAAATAGGGAGCAGAGCAGCGACACTGAGCCACGCCGGCGAGCGAGACCGCCATCTTGGGTCCGGCGCGGCTGCGTCGCCTAGCAACGGGACGCCAATCTCCCTCTTCTCCGCCGGAGAACAGCGCGCAGTCGAGCCAGCTCGCAACCGAGGAAACCGGTTTTGGATGGAGAGGACTCAACATGGACGGCGCGTTCTTGGAAGGAGAAATCACGTGACACGATCGACCCAATCGCGGACACCGAATGGCGGCTCCGCCGCGGAAAAGGAATGCGATACTCTGTACCCCCATACCCCTCATAGAGCCTTGTGCACATGACGTCACGCGCAGCCTTTTGAGCGCCTTGGAGCCACGTGACATGGGAAAACATGGGGATGCGTCACAGGAGTCTTACTGCGGGCCGAATGAAGCAGCAGGGTGTGTTTTTACAATTTCCTCTCGTACTTGCACGGAGACCTCAACAACATACGGCATGCCCCCCCCCCCCCCACTCTGACTCTGGTGTGGCAATATGTTTTCCAATGTAATTTGACCACACATGACGTCACTGCTCAAGCCTCATTTAGTGACTCTAGTCCGCATGACCAACTCGGGCTAAGTTCCAATCGTACCAGGACAGCACTCATTGGACGTTTGCCGACTTTGCCATGTAAATAGGATCCGAATTATTTTCGGTAAAACGAGATTTACGGCCAGTATCTACCAGCTCCCTCCTCAAACCATACTTCCTCTTATGTCGATGAGGTAACACAAAGCGTCGAAGGGTATAGTCAAGACCGCATAGTTTGAAGAACGCAGAAAACAAAAAAACACTGACGACCATCGTGAATTTATTGTGCTACAAGCTTTCGTGCAAGACACTGCACTTCTTCATATACAAGGAGGAAGTGTACCTGACGAAGTGCAGCCTCCTGCGCAAAAGCCTGTACCGTAATAAATTCAGGAGCATCTTCGGTGTTTTCATTGTCTATGTTCTCGATATGGCAAGACAGAGTTTTGCTCCAAATTACATTTCGACTGTCAAACTACAGCTCACCAGAAGATAAGCCAGCAGTGCCATTTGCAACAATATACCTCCTTTCGAGTTCCAATCAAATCCAGCTAACTTCGTGTACAGCGACAGCTACAGAATTGGACCTGTCTACGAAGAGCTCTAGGGCCGGACGCTGCACTGAACATAACGTACGTTATCGCAATTTTTTATTTTTTGAATTTCTTTTTTTTTGTGCACTCCAGACGTCACGTGAAAATACGTTTTCGTTGGTAAGATTCGAAAGCAACGTTGCGATGAGCATTCGCTCAGAAGCTTGTGAATAACAGCGAAGTGATGCATTTATAGCAGCAGCAGCATTTTACCCGCAAATAAGCGTTAGTGGCTCTGCAGACGTCCCCCAAGGGGAGACACAATTGGGGTTTCGCGGTGGATCCAAATGGCGTCGAAGTGTGCCATCTCCCAGTGGAGAACGGCACGCAAGGAGGCCTATTATCTGAAATATATCCTATTTTTGCCATAAACGCGGCGCCATATATATTATTGCCATAAACGCAGTTCACGCGCATGAAAAAGCGTCGAGTGGTCGCCCGACACGCCCCCTGCACGCGGACTGACGTCACTTACATCCTTTGTTCATTCCAAGGTTGCACCAACCTAGTCCGCCTGTGGCCAAGGTCGCGTGCTTTTGATGTCACAGCCAGTTTCTCCGCCATGCCGGCAGCGGTGGCTTCGAACCAGTCACTTTTTAAACTAGTTAATATCTCCGTTCTTCTAATCAATGTTGGGTTCATACTCCACATGGTGAATGGATTAGCAGCTAGGAATGCATTAGGTATGCCTGCAGAGGTATTTGGCATTTCTTCAAGGTCCCTTGAACTGCTCTCATGTACTTGAACTGTAGCTGGGATAACGTTCCTTTCATAGCATAACATTTTCGTCATACAGACTTTTCCTACAATTGCAGTGGATGCGGATATGCCTATTGCAGTTACCACGCTTGCGGATACTGTACAGATGCGTATTGTCAGTCCCGTCCGTGCTTACCTCATAGTCCGTGGGTTGTAATTCGCACATTTCTAAGATGCGTTTAATCCACGAGAATAAGGCTCTAAGAATAAGAACCACGTCGCACTTTCGTCATTGTGTAATCAGATGCGACGCAGCAGCTTCACATGCTTCGCATTCGTTGCAGGGCTACTTTATAGAGGACATATACTTTATAGACAAAACGCGGTAGCCCCTTTCCTTATTTACTAAACAATACCGCTGCAATTGAGACACAAAGTTGAGAAGAAAAAAAAAAGGAGAGAGAGAGAGAGAGAAAGAAACGTGACCTCGAAGGAGTGAAATGTCTCCATTGCAGGCCGTGCTGTGGATATCCTCGAAGGCCTTTTTCCAGAGCTGGAAGTCGCCGCCTTTAACGCGGCAGTCATCCGGGACATCATCCTTGCACTGCGTGGCCTCGTGCGCTCTTCTGGACATGGAAGCAGACGGGAGGTTATTGCACATTGAACTCAGTCCTGTCAGGTGGACTATATATGTCTTAAGTCGCAGATCACATTTGCTCAAAAGGAGGAATACAATGGAGAGGTCATGTCGTCCTTATCCATCATGTCATCATCCGTAATATCATCCTGCTCGGCAGAGGCAACACCACCTATACACAGAAAGCCTGCTCAATCACTTCTTCGTCACGTAGACTCCAATCATCGCAGCCGATTCGAAACACAGTCTTCCTGTGGCAACGAGTGGCTGCTCATGTGGCTGAATGCGGCTGGACACCATAGTTACGGCCGCTGAAAACACGGTCGTGACTGTCTGACTCTTAGGACAACATCACATCGTCTAAGCGATCGGGCTTTCTTTATCTAGTTGGCGTTGGCATAGGGTAAAGGACTCTATATGATGTCTAAATACTACCTTCCTCTGCACGGGGTGAAGGCAACCGCGTCGTCTGCTGCGAATTTTCGCTATCTTGAAGCGTGCGCAGGTGGCGATGCGCTGACAAACGTGTATTTATACACCTAGCTATACACTCTACAGTTTCGAATTGATAGCATATTCGATATACTGCACCCGTTCACACTGGGGAGCCCTGGTGCGGCATCTTATTTCCGATAAACCGTTACCGGTGCGCACCGGACGTCTTCGACTAAAAGGACGGCAGCATAGATGAGAAAACAGTCTATAAAACAGATATCAGTATGTTCGGCATCGGCCGAGAATCTACTTCGCTAATGTTTTTCGTCTGAAAAGTGGTTAGATATTAAATAAACGAGTTTTAAAGATGAGCGCTGCCTCCGCAGCTGCAGAGGCTCCAGTGGCGTAACCTCACTCCCTAAGCGGAGGAGTGAGAAGGCGGCGCTCAGAGGAGAAGGGCGCCGTCCAGACGCCCCGTAACTCTGTGAGACGCCCGCACGACCGTAGCATTCATTTCCTCAAGGTCGCGCCCTCGTTGGTTCTTAGGGAGTGACGTTTCCTCGTTCCTCGAGAGAGGGAGTTCCGGAATACTCTCAATGTCTGCCGTCTGCTCTTGTCATGTATTCCATCGAATAACAATGAAACTAGGACATTCTTTCGCGTGGGATTTTCGGTACTGTGGTCGATGGCCCACGAGGAATGAAGTGCCACTATAGTTTCAGAATCGACTGGAACGGATGCGACCGTCCCTTTAACGGGGTACACCCGCTCGGTGCGCCACCGAGTTGTCCCGACACACGTCGAGGAATAACCTTTACCTCAGGGAAGTCATCATGACGTTGGTAGACAGACTGAAACCGAAACAACTTGGAAGGGTTCTGAAGGGCTGGGTTCCATGAATGGGCACTTGTTCGCTGCCTCCTCTTGAAAGAAAAGTAGGACCGAGGGTCGCGTTCCTAACTTGAACCGAAAACGCAGTATTTGACAGCCAAAGATGTCAGGAATGTTGTTCGGTATGCTTTGACTCGATGCAGGTGCACAGGAATTGCAAAAACGCATCAATCTTTGTCACCGTTACGATTGCTTTACGCTCCATTTTAACGAACCTGCCCCCAGAAAATTTGTATTTCAGTATATGCTCTACACAGTTCCCAAAAGTAGAGGCTGCTGTGGGATTTCAAGGGTTCTCCTCCTCCGCCCCAGTGCCCAAGTGAGGCGGCCTCGTAGGGTACGACATTTATATACTGGTTACACAGCGTTGCTGCACTGTAATATATTTTTCAATGGATCGGGACCATCGTAATTCACTCAAGACCGTGGCGTTCGGGCACGACCTTCTTCGCCCCTACCTTCGAGCATAGTTCAACTCTACCAAACTGGTCGTGTTGTCGAACACTATGACGTCATTTGTTTGCAAACAGGGAGAGGCCTATTCGGCCGGGCGACGGAGTGCAGTGCCAAGGAGCATTGAGACAGGAGACAGCGGCAGACGCCCTAGCACACCTATACGTTATGGGGTCCGTACGTTATACGTGCTGCTTATTGTAGGAGTTTCTTTCGAGCTCATCGAACTGCGATGACGACCAACTCTTGGCGATAATTCATGAGAATAAGTGGCGATGATCAACGTTGCGGTGATCAACACCGCACAAAGGGGCCCTCGCCATTCATCAGCTATTTTTAGCTGCGCTGTGTCTTCGTTAGCCGATCTGATCTCCCGTCTGGCGTTTATATTTGTGTTGTCACCACGCATAACTGAGGCGCGCTATACGCTAATCGAAACGTCATAACCAAAAAGCAGAGCTTTTCAAATTCCCCGCGAAACACCAGGTGCCTCTTGCTACGAGCACCGCCATGGTGTAGGTTTATCTTCGATATTGCCCTTCCTCTGGGTGCCACCGGTGTGGAGCACTCCGCACACTACTGTTTCTGGGGCATCCGCGGTGCAGTTTTATGGAGGATGCTATGAGTAAATGAATAGCAGGAGAAGTTTGAAAATGTCGACGTAATCGGAACACAGCATTGACGCATAGTGAGCGTGGGCTTAAAAATGGCGGCGTTCGCTTCCGCAAAAGGCGACCCTTATGGGTGAACTCACTATGGTGATACCCCTTCACAGAGGGAGCTAGTATTAAGGCGTCTTCATCCTACGATCGGAGCGTATGGGGTTTGCCCTCTGCGTACATTAACTTCGTCCAGGGGCAAATCTCATCATTCGCGCTCTCTAGATCACTCCGCTTCGCGCATACTCGAGTTTTCAGGGTGCTCTTATAAAGAAAAGTACACGAAAGAAAGCACTTCGGACAAAGAGAAGAACGTTCGTCTGCGACATAAGACCATGTTCGCATTAAGTTTCTTTCTGCGAACAAACGCTAGTTTGGTTACAGGTCTCTACTTACCTGCAGAGTCTGTTAACTTCTTGGCCGATTCCTCTGGGAGGCACTCGGCTCATTTGGTCAAGTAAACCGTCCAGCGACAGAAGGAAATTTTCAAAGCAGCGTCCTGCTATATTTGGCTCACAACCAGTCTCGCATCTGCCTAAGACGAGGCGAAGGGTTAAAGGGAGACTTTGGAAGGATTGGAAAACATTAAGTGAGCATCATACCGAACACGAACCACCCCCTCGATACGGAATACAACATTCGCATTTATTTCGCGCGAGTAAGTATTCGTTCATTCGTAAATGATGACAATAGCTAGCCGAAACCGAAATGCGAAGAGCAGAAAACAGAGCTCTATGTTACAGCGGTTCTTCCGGAGGAGGATTCCGTGACGTCACCCAGCATTGTCCTCTGCTTCCAAGCCTGCGTTCTTTCTCCCTTGCCAGATGCCGGATGATGTCAGTAGTGTGTTGCTTTCAGCGCCCTCTCGCTTCACAGAGGTGAAGCGCTCGCTCCGTAATAATTCGTGTCAGTAAAATCTGCCCAGTTTTGGACCGCGATATTTCGTACGCATGTTCCTAACATACCAGAGATTACGGACATACCACAATCTTTGTGGTAATTTTGTTGCGGGATCGCCCTTTTATTCCTGGCTTTTGCTCTTGCTCCTTGTATGGCACCGTGTATTGTTTTCGACGTAGAACTTGCATCTTTCCAATCGGTTGTGCGGGTTGCGGCCTTCAGGAAAGTTTATCTAACGCATTACGGTCTGGCATAGGGTTACCGATATCAGCAACTGCACCTAGCCTTGCTGTTGGGTGATGAGCCCTTTTCACCCTTCATGACAATTTAAAACTTTTTTAGTGACATTGGTTTTTTAAATGCTATATAGTTTTATCCTGCTTTACCTATATACTATAATGTTTTATGACTGCATTTTTACGACATGCTACTTCCAACAACAAACACAAGCGACATATGCTGATGATTTAGAGGGAACTACTAACGGTTAGAAACATTTAAAAAAAAATATTTGAACGAGACTTTCGTGCAGTAGTGTACACCTCGTCAGGTTACAAAACTGATGGTATATATTATGACTGTACCATCGTTTTTGTAACCGGATGAAGTGTACACTACTACACCAAAGTCCGTGTGGCGTGTCAATCTAACCTCCTTTCTTCGCCGCTTTGCGCTCAAACTACGAGCCGTAAAAAAAGAGGCGGAGCCAATGGCTCATTTCCACGGATTTTCGGCGAATTTATTTCGGCAATTGCCATTGCATTACGAGTGGGATTATGTGTTATACTGAGTAAAATGACCAAGGGGAACCCATTTCCGCAAAGAAAACGTTAGGTTGCCTTGGGAAATTTCGGAGTTCAATTCAAGAAATTAACTTTCCGTCAATTGAAATGAAATAAAAATGTTACCAATATGTGGCAAAAGTTATTTGCAGAAAAAAATCCCTTGACCGCATGTTTCTCCGGGGCCTACGTTTTTTACTATGAATTTCTATTTATGGTTGGTGGACCACCCTGTATGTGTAACAGCGCTAATTTGTCCCTTAGTTTCATCCGGCGTTCATTTCATCAAGTTCCTTGTAAAACTTCCCTTGTATACATCTCTTGTTCGCCCTAATCTACAATATGCAGTCACCATATGGGATCTGACTACTGATACAGGTTGGGACAAAAGTTTGCGGAACACGCGAGCGACGTACTTTTTCGTCGGTGCGACACCCTAGCGGCTGCCGGAAGCGGGTGAGTTCACTGTTTCGGAGGGGTGGACAGATGCACTGTTAGCGACACGCAGTGGTCGCTCCAGTGTCGCTTGGGTGTGCCTGGGAAGTACGAGTTACCGCTGTGTGTCGCTCACAGCGCACCCTTCCATCCCTCCGAAACAGTGAACTCACCCGCTTCCGGCTGCCGCTAGGGTGTCGCACCGAAGAAAAAGTACGTCGCTCGCGTGTTCCGTAAACTTTTGTCCCAACCTGTATCCCTCATAAAAACGTTAGAAGCAGTTCGAAATCGTGCCGCTCGTTTTATCAAATTACAACTGCAATTTGCTTCAGTGCTCGTTTCATCAACGTCTCATCAAAGCTTTTGAAAGTGTTTTCAGTGCTCGTTTTATCAAATTACAACCGCACATCTAGTGTTACCCAAATAAAGAAATACCTTTAACTACCTCCCCTTGTTATCGCCGCAAAATCGCCCGCTTAACATAATTTCATAAAGTGTGTTATCACAATGATCCCCTTCTATCTTCCTACATACAATCTCCAACAAACAGTCCTCGTCGCATTGAGCATTCTCGCAAAGTTTCATCTTCACTTCGCAAATTTACTAAATCTTTCGCTGACTCCTTCTTCACTCGCACCGCCTGGGAATGGAATCATTTTACCCGTGACCTCGCTGCCATCAGTGACACGCTCACCTTCAAGGACGCCATACACATGACTCTTTCGGTTTAATTTGAAGTGCATTACGGATTTTTCTTCTCCTCATTTTGTTTCATTATGTATGTACTTTTGCCCCGCCCTTGTTTTTTTGCCTTTGGCCCCGAGGAATTAAATAGATAGAGCAAAATAAATAAAAAACTGCGCCGATGTTTGCGTTACAGCGTCTCATGAAAGCTCAGGAAAATCACCCACAGCCTGTGCCGCGATTCGAACCCGGACACCTCCGAGTCCGGCGTGGAATTTTTTTTTATTCGTGAAATGTTGCAATAAGGTTGCACCGAATGACGAATAACGTGTGCGAACCATGACCGGAAATAATAAAAAAAAAACAATTAAGTCAATGAAAAGAAATCTAAAGTAGAGCAAGATAATGGCAAATACCGCAGAAGTTTGTTCTGCAACTGGTACGAATTGCTAATATGTGACACGAAAAATTCTATTTCGCTGAACTCAATTTTTACTGAAAGTTTTAAGTTTGCTTTACGTATTAAGCTTTAAGTATTTTACCTATTAGTTTCAGGAGTCTTTCGTGAACTGCAGTATAGCGGTCTTCCAAAGAGACGTACCAAAAATTTTTGTAAAGACCTCGGACAGCGATAACGGTATCTGAGCTCTATCTTGTTGTATTTTGCTTAATTATTTTATGCCTACTTGAGGTACTTTTCCCAGTAAATAATTTACCTGTGTGTCCCCTAGCGCAATCAAGAAGAACTGCCTATAGGCGTCTTCATGTGTCTAGATCGTTAACAATAATAACGCGAAAATATCCCTTTTGAAACTCTTCATCCGCAAGGCGCGACCGTGGAGGTGATAGTGGCGAGGACGATAGAATACCCTCACCACGAACAGAGTAAAAGTTGAAAGAGACAGGCATCGTCATGCAAACTTATTGCATGCTGATGGCAAGGGCGCGTCACTTGTTTTCGTTCCTTTCCCAAAATTCTTTCTCTATCATTTTCTTTTTCGCCCTCGTTGCCAGAAGATGTCTTTTTCTGTTCATGCCTCAGACAAAGTGGTAAATCACAGGCCTTTCGCAATATTACCAACGAAATACATTTATAAAAAACGCGAGTGTTTATTATGTTTAAATTGGAAATGTCAACTTTGGAGTTTTCGAAAAACAATAAGTGGAAAGGTAGAGATTGACAGATGCCGCACCATTCCAGAACAATAACAATAATGATAACAACAACAACAACAACAAAAGAAACGAAAAAGAATCAAGTAACGTTCACCATACAGTTTTGCGCGTGCATCTCTAGTGCGATACCTCGAATGAGCGGATGCCACCTTTCGTATTTCCTTTCAAAATCAACGACAATCCGCAGACAATGTACACGGTGTTCTTGCGTGCCGGCCTGGGTATAGCTCACTCGGCTAACGTGTTGGCATGCTGAGCTCAAGATCGTGCGTGTTCGACACCGGCCGAGGACGGTGGCAATGTGGCGGAGAGGTAAACATTGCTTCCAGCACCGTGTGTCGAAGATTTCAGGCGGACGTCAAAAGAGCCCCCGGTGGTCGAAACCTTAAACCTTACTCGTACATCTAGTCCCAAATATTATTATCATTATTGGTGTTTATGCCGTACTACGATCGGAAGGCATCGTTGCCGTCACTGACGTTATATCACCCTCGACTGCATACCAAATGTTGTCTTCATTTGCGTATGTGCACGAGGACGATTGAATGCATGTAATAATAATAACAATAACAATAATAATAATAATAATAATAATAATAATAATAATAATAATAATAATAATAATAATAATAATAATAATAATAATATACTAATAATAATGGGAGGTAGATCCATGTCACGTCCTTACTTGCAAGCAATGCGAGGATGAACATAAGCGAGCTCACTCCAAGAAATTCCATGGTACTGAAGAGACTGTTGGAAGGAGCAGGCGGCGCAGACCAGATTGGGACACACCCATTTTCGGGTTGGCGTATTTCCAAACCCACTCCCGGAAACAGATGAGCACTGTAGCAGTCATCGTCAGCGACACCACGTCATGGCGCGCACGTCGTCTGCTGTGTTTTCATGTCTGTGGTACTTAATGAGCGCATGAGTGAGTTGTGTGATGATACAAAGGCACATTGGGGAATGATTCTTCCTTATCTCCGTGCGAAGCGTATTCAATGGACGAATGAGTGACTATGTGACTTGTCTAATGGTACAAAGGAACATCATAGCCATGAGTTTACTATATGTTATCGTGACAGTATCACAAGGGCACTGTTTTGAAATGACAGCTAGGACTCAGATGCTTCGTGAGTTCATTTGTAGAGCCACGTTCCGACGCGCATCAAGTAACATTCATAAGCATTGGTCTCTTCCATACTGATACGTATTCTTTTAGATTCATCAAGTGAAGTAGCCAACGCGTCCGAGTGAACGAGTTGCGCGCCTGCGTATTTACGTGCATGCTTCCCCTGCTTTGTGCAATGCACGAAATTTTCAGTGTTGTTCCTGAAATGAGCACGGTGTAGATGGCAACGAGGTCTGGACTGCTCTCACAGCGACGGACGTTCCCTTCCCAAAAGCTTCCACATCTGGTCAGCACCGACGAGCAGGCTGATTTCCTCAACGCCAGTGACGGATGGGAAGAAGGAGGCGATCCACAATCTCCATAGCTAGCTGTCGCAAGATCGTTACGAAGGAGTCGTCGATGGGCGTTTGCACTACGTCTTCGAGGATGAACGGTATGGCGATTGCCTCGAGGATGTGATCTGTGGATTCCTTAGACGCAACCGAACAACCCTCAAGCTTCTGCTGCGATGGTTTGCACACGAAGTTGCGAAGGTATTGAGGCGTAGATTGGTTGTTCCAATTACTGGGATCCCCAGCTTGTCCACGAGGTAATCACGGATGAACGTTCGTTGGCTATTGCCATCAATTATACCTCGGACGTGTGTACAGTTGAGATCCGTAACAGCACCAGCGCGGAAAGTTTGAAGCAGCACTTCCGTGTGCGGTATAGTTGCTGAGGCACTCGCGGAGAACAAGTTGGTGGCGGTCATCTGATGGGCGGCATCCTGCGGTAACTTCGGTATCTAGGATGGATCACATAGGCAGACACAATGTCTTCCACCACGTTTCGCGCACCTTCCTCCAAAGCGAGAGTTCTTAGACAGGTGCCCCTGGTTTGTACACCGGAAGCATCTTTTCGCCGATCCAAGTTTCTTCTTCTTCTCCTCTAGTGTAAGGTCTCCCTTGCAAGTATCTGCATTATGGCTTTTCGATCTTCAGAAGAAGCAATCAGGGCTCACCTTGCCGGTGCTGTGGAGCAAGAGCTCTGATGGAGGGTTCCCTCCGTGCTTACGTGTCGGTGCTGGTGTGTTGTCCCGTTTACTGTCCAACACACACGCGCGTTCGTGGCTCTCGATTTCCACGCGCAGGAAATGTAGGAGTCTTACCATTTCTTTAGAAGCCTGGGAGGCATCTGACGCCGCATCCGACAATCCCCGAGATGCAGCAGAGAGCGCGTCATCTTCCAGTCGGCAGGAGGACTCCGTGGTAGTTAACTTTAGATGATGTTCCACCACGATGTTGGACGGAAGCACCGATAGAAGAATGTCCACAATAATGGAGGAATATGTTGTGCTAGAGACCCCAAGTGATTTCAGGTCACCTGTGTTCGCTTGGACCAGCGTTTGGCGTTCGAACAGTTTTCGGAGCGCCGGAGCATCTTCAGACGACTTGACTCGAGGAAGGTGCCTGAGATTGTAGAGATGCTCACGTTCGATACGGGGTTTGTCTCCGGAACGTTGAGTGAGTATGTCCAACGCATCCTTTTTGGAACGCTGCTGCACACTGTAGTCCTGATATTGCACCAGCTACTGGGCCCACCAGAAGCGAACGCAGGTATACTGCAGTTTCTCTACGTCTGACAGTTGGTCGTTGTTGTGGACTGTCGCCTCAAATTGTTCCCAGAACGGTTGCCACTGCGGTAATTCTTCCTTGAGTTGAAGCAACTGAAGTTTGGGAAGTTTCACACCCGTGTTGCCGAGCTTTCCGGGGCGGGTCGCCAAGATGTTGCCAGGAGGAGACGTGCTTGATGACATATGTAAAGCAGCCAACTTAGTCTTGATGTCACTCGGGGCCTTAACAAACTCATCTTCGTAGTGTCCGATGGAGTCGGCTTCCAGATCTTGATCTGCAACGAGTGGTTCGATCTGCCCGTTAAGTTGCTTCAGTTCGTCGTTGCTTGCAATGAGATGGTCACACAGGCTGTGGAGGGCGTTGACGGCACCGTCCGGCTTTTGCAGCAATGAACACACTTCGTTGACCAGCTTGGTGTTCTTCGTCCGTCTTACCGAACGCTTTGTCTTGAATCGATCCATGGCGATGGAACTTCACAAGTGTCATCCCGGGATTTCGGCGCCAGAAAACGATGTGGAAGTATCTCGCGATATCCCACTCGTCACACAATATGGATGACACCGTGAAGCTGTCATTTGGCCGGTACAAAGGACCGACAAGAAGACACGTAGCACAAAAATAGTTTTTGCTGAACGAGGTTCATTTTGCGGCTTCAAAACTAATGACATTTCCAGGGGGCCGAGACCTCCAAGTTCGAACAAGTAAAACAAGAAAAGCAGTTGAGACACAGGAAAAACGGAAACAGTTTCCCCTCACTTTCACGGGAAACTGGAGTTTCCTTTCGTCCCCCTGGGGGTGTCATGACAGCCATTTGTCACTCCGCACAGTTTTACAACACACAGAACATCAAAAATTAAATTTCTGAGAACCGGAGTTAAAAAGTTACATTGTTGACTGATGAGATGAGTGTTCACATGTGTGGTTAGCACCTTGTTTGCGTATAATATGTTTCGTAAGTGTGTGCTAAACTGTATGCAGCTACAAGAAAGACGAACGCAGTCAGTTTTTGTGAGGAGAAAGTACTGCACATAGAAATTTAGAGGTAACGCATAAACACAGCGGAGAGCAACTGTGCTTTGAGTATGACTCACATGGAAGATGTAATTGAATCTAGCTACAGTTACTCATTTAAAAAATATTTGGATTCAGTGAACAATTAATCTGGAGGTAATTAATTACGGTAACTTAATTGTAATTACGTATTTCAGAGCTCTGTCAATGAGTAGCTTATCTTGAGACTAGAGTCGGTATCGGCTACAATGCCAGTTAAATGAGCGAACGAATGGCTATCAGCATGGAAGAGACCTATGTTCATGTCTGTTACTTGACGAGTGTCAGAATGCGAGTCGAAAAGCAGCGGTCATCATTAGTCATGGCTGTGATGCGCCTTCATATCATTACACAAGTAACACGTTCTCCCATTGAATACACCCCACACGCAGACAAGAGGAAATCATTTTCTTCCTCTGTATACAATGCGCTTGCGTATAGTGACATCTTCCCTGTAACTTACACTCAAAAGCACAGTTACCCTCCGCTGTGTTACTCGGGTAGCTCTAAATATCTATCTGCAATCTATTCTCTTTGCGAAAGCTGACTGCGTTCATCTTTCCATTAGTCACGTAGCTGACATATAGATAAACTGAGTTGAATTTAAACTTTATTTCACATTGTAGCAACTGCATGTGGGAGGCCTAGCGCAAAAAGCTGCAAGATGTGCTTTCTCTTCCCGGTTCTGTTCACGTAATGATTTGAAATTTTCGGTTCTGAAAAATGTCATTTGGTTTCGGAAAAACGTTTCTGAAATTTTTATTTTTCGTTTCTTTTTTAATTTTTTTTTTCAGAAAGAAAATCTAGCCATAGGCACATTCTCGGTGGCCTAGAGCTTCTTCCCTGCACTAGATCCCGTGGCATAGTGGTTAGAATGATCGCTTTCCAGGCCGAGACTGCGAGGTGATGCGGGTTCGAACACCGGCTGTGCTGTCCGAGGTTTCCCTCGGATTTCCGGCAGACCTTTTTCGGACTGCCTCAAGTTCCCCTCAAGTCGGCCCAGGACGCAAACTAACCCCCGTGTCTCCTACTGTTTCCCGCTGTCCTCTCTCCACCTGTCCACGTCTGTACGCCGCTCATAGCCGCAGATGCGTCGCGGCGCTAAACGCACGTAGCCGTTTTAAGTATAGAGCAAGAAATTCAAAAAATGCAGATTGTCTCATCTTGCCCCAACCCTCGAGGCAAGACGAGACATGGCGTTGGGCAAGATAGGACACGCCGTGGTATAATGAACTATAAAAAATAATTTTTGCAATCCAAAAGCAGACAAAGTAAACATTGTGGGCCCCTACACAACACCCTTGAGCCCACCGCAACATCATGTGCGGTAGAATCACACAGAACTCGGTGCTAATTTGCTCCACCGTCCTTTGCAAACAAGGTACCGCATGTCTGATCTGTGGCCGGTCGCTCGCTTTTGCGTGCGCTTCTGCTTTCCTATCTCCTAGGAAACAGGAAAATTTGCTTGAAAATCCTAGGCAGTATACAAAAAAGAAATTTTTGAGGAACAAGCATAAAGCCACCTAATAGTTGACTTATCGGTTTCTATATTTAAATTACATTAAAGTGTCGTGTCTTGCCCGGTGCATATGATCGGATGCATTAATTTTTTTGTTCAACACCGTATAACCAAGAGTGCCCATATTTTGCATATACTCGTATCTAGATGAGTGAATAAAGAAATAGGATGTGGACTTACATTGACGGAATAAGCTTGCAAAAAAAAGCTGCTGCACTGATGACAAGAAAAAGTACTACAGAAAATCGCGCCTTTTTAGCGTGTCTTTACATTACAGACTTACAGAGCTTGCAGACTTATAACAGACTTTTTTTTTCTCTCTTAAACGCATACACCAATCCAGACAATTCTCATATGCAATAAAGACGACATGCAGAGCCACCTATGAGTAATATGTCAAGCGCATGGAGCAACGCGTCTCTCAGACAGGCAACGTCGAGGAAAAAATGTCGCGTCTTGCCCCGTGTCTTATCTTGCCCCACCTTACCCTACATTCAACATGTAACTAGCCCGCAATTACATTTTAGTTTCAGTAACACTCACTGCAACTTAAGTAGTTCCAGAGTCATGTGACTGTAACTTAGTTCCATCACGGTCCCTTGATAGTTTCAAGGGACGGAAGCTATCAAGGGACCGTGGTTGCATGTTCTGAGTACACAGCTCTACTCATCGAGTGTGTAAAATCACGTTGTGGAGGTTCGCTCATCTACCCAGCTCAGTTCGCCATGGTCACACTCTCCATGTCACGCTGCCACACGCTTCGTGAAGGCACTCTTCGGACTTCCACCAGCGGTACCTTCCCGAAACATTACGCTCCGATGCCGGTACCAGTACGCCGCTGGCAACTACATGGCCCCATCCGCATCGCCATCCCAGTCCCAAGAACACTGCCCGCTACGCCTTCCCACCAGGATTCCATACAAGATACTGGCAGCCCATCCAGATGCGGTCAAGAAGCACCGGGACCAACGTTCCACCGGAGACACGCACGGAGGCCACAATGAGTTTTACTCCCGGTCTCCCCATGCTTCACGATGGTCCTCCCTGGCACTGCGAGCTCACAGCTCGCGAACCGATCGCGGTTCTGTCGCCCCATCCCTGCACACTGTTCGGCCTACCTGCCTGTATCCCGCTTCGGCGCGCCTCTGGAACACACCTTCCAGCCTTCGTCCGCACCATAGTCAGCACCACAAGCCAAAGGCGCCAAGCCGAGCCGTCCTTCGTCCACGTGCCGTCGTCATTCTTTCCATCTTGGTATCGACGCGGACCGCAAGAACCGCTCTGCGTCTGACGGGGGGAGCGATGTGGCGGCCCGTGGACGACGATGAGGACGTGTCTGTGCTGGCGCGCTCCACTGGGCGTGCCGGCCAGTTCTACCGGCACCATCCTAGCGTCAGGCCATGCACGTCTGCCCGCTGGGACATTCCATCATCGCTGGTCAGGGCTCATGTAGGGAACACCACCTCCACTAAAACGTCATAATTGTTTCAGTCCCACGTCGTTGGTTGAAACACGAAAAAAGGATGGTGTACTGATGTGGCTTACTACTATGGTTGAGGTCATACGGAATTTCGTTAATTGCACGAAGCAGCGGAGGCTTTGAGTGGCTAAGAGTGAACGAACTGTAAATTCGCAGGCGCGAATTTCGTTCACTCTTACGTGTAGGCTACTTCCTTTGATGAATCTAGAGGAATACCAGTATGCAAGAGAACAATGTTCATGAACGTTACTTGATATGCGTCGGAACGCGAAGGGTGTGCCATTCTTCTAAACTAATGCGCTCACGGCTTCAAGTATGTCTTGGCAACAGATATCCGTTATCTTTGACAATTCGATATCCTACCGACAGCTCGCGTGTCTCAGGCTTGTGCAGCGGCATGGCCCGGCGGCAGAGACAATGCATCCTTCAGCATGTTCAAGAAGAGCAACCGGGCACACCTTGCAATAGCCATACGTTGAAACCATTTTATTGTGATCATTGCTAATTTGCTGATGCTCCTAGCAGTCCCCTCTAGAGCTGACTCTGCGTAAGATGCGTGGTCGCCGAATCCTCCTGTAATCTCCAGCTGGGAAATTGGCTGCGGCTTCAGCTGCGTCTGCTCCTCTTCCCAGGATGAAACGCTCGCGGATAACCTGCCGGTGAAACAGAGAAGTTGTTGCTCTCGTACATATATGCAAGTAAGCTGATTCAAGACTTAACAGCTAGAAACTTTTGATATTTTGATTCGCCCCCTCCCCGCCCTGCGCGACTTTTCTTACAGCTCGCCCACAATCCACCTTTGTGCCCCATGTCGATGAGACGTCCCCTTGACAAAAAGCTCACCGTTATCAGCAGCAACGTCAAGATGACCACAGACGCTATCAAGGCGGCGATGAAAAATTCCACGGTAGCCTTCACCCATACTACACTCTCTGCAAAGGAAATGTACACCTCTCAGTGAAACCGTCACGGCACCCGAAGCGCTGTCTTACTATAGCTTCGGCGTCGTTTCCATTCGGCAACGGACGGGCTGCTGTAGAAAATGTTGGTCGAGTTTCGTCGGAATGCTCGAACGGTGTATTGGACCCTGAACAGAGTTGGTACTGGTTCTGAGTAGTTCAGGGATAGACAACCTTCGCGCCTTACGTCTTAAATGGCGATTGGTTTCTGATAATGACGGATGTTTCATTCGGAGGCAGCTCCTTCGATATGCAATGGCCGTCCATGGGGCACCAGGAGACCAGGAATCCATCTTGACGATTCCCTATGGGACGCCAAGATACCTTCACCTCCCGGTGGCTTATCCGCTGCACTAGTGCACGGCACGGAGGGCTCGGCTCTGCGGTCAAAAGGGCAATACGATGAACGGTCAATCTTTCCTCGTCCATGGTGTTCAGCACTGACACCCCCCTGAGGTCACTCATGCCGTTGCATGCAGTTTGCCACAATTAATAAGCAACCTCGGAAACATTTCATACTCTTACCGTTACAGGGAGGCGAAGAACGACAAACGCTGTCATTGTCTATGACCTGTATAACAATTTTTTTGCTTTGTATCTCGTGGCGGATTATCCATATGTACAGGCGTCCAATACTGGGCTTCGAAACCCTGGAGAAGTCTTACGTCCCTAGCAGAGGATTCTCTTCTGAAGCCGGCCTTCACGGCATATGCCGCGCTACTAGGCCAAATGAAAGGCGCGTGCCCCTTTGTTGCACTCATGCAGTTATGTTAATTATGTTATGCAGTTAACGAAGTTCTCTTACAGGACAAAATTTAGCACATTTGACCCAAAACATCTTAAGGTGTGCATGCTACACGGATTGAAAGTGTCTGAGAGTATGGCATAGATGGAAGCCATCATGTGAAATCCTGAGTCTGGACACAACATGACTTTTTGCAGCGCTTCCGCTTTGGTGACAAAACGATATCCGGTTTCACAGCAAGCACGCTCTGCGCCAACCACTGTGCCGATTGATACATTTATCGCGTCTGATTTGAGGAGAGAGGGTCGTATACGTCTTTTTATGGCAATTTAAACTACCACAAAAAGGCGTGCGCCTCCGGATTTCAACAAATCAGGAAAGCCAAAATTATAATTCTGCGTCGCGGCTGGTTCCGAGTATACTTAGTCGCGGAAGAACCGGAAGTCTTCGTGACACCGGAAGCTGTGACTTGTTTACGTTTACCCGAGAATGTCATGTACTGAGGGACAGGACAAACACACGACTCAAACCAGTTTGAGTTGTGTGTTTGTCCTGTACCTCTGTTTGTGCCAAGACTCAGGCATTTCATGTTATCGAAAACGTTGTACGTTATAAGCCTATATAACCTAAACTTGCAACAACGGCTCACCTTCTCCCTTGCGTTCGAAGAAGGCAGTGTACTTTATTTTACGACCAATACGAAGGGCCATGTACACGCTGTGTCTGTAGAGATCGACCGGTACCATGAATGTACCACCGTCCAATTGTACCTCCTCTTGGTAACATTTGAAAGTACACGGTGTTTTAGACCAGCACACCAGAGTCCATCCTTTAACGGTAAGCTTGCCACTCCACTGGATTCCCACTTGGAACGGGGATTCTTCTACGCGTTTGAAGAATACTCCTGAAAAAAAAAGAAGAAAAAAAAACGACCAGGAGAAGTACAACCTGTTGTTCGGAGAAGTTCTGCTAAACTTTACTTAACGTCCTTCGGGGAGCACGACGGCGTGTCTATGGAACTTGTACCACCCAGACAAGTTGCGTCTGCCGGTTTCGAAACACCAACCTTGGTGTCAGGAAGCGGTCATATTACCAATTGATTCACCAAGGTCAATTGTAGTATGTAGAAATAGCGCTCAGCATTTTATTCATAAGGAGTCAGCCAGTGGAAGACAGCCACTGTCACTAGTAGACTTCCCGTCATGATACAGGACACGATGTCTTGTACCATTTGAATATTATGTTTGTCATATACCACAAGAAAAATGGAAGTTTCGAAGTAATCAAATAGCTTCAAGTTCGCATTTTAATCCCCTGACCCTTAATATTACACGACGGCACCGAAAACGTAGTCCCTAAACTTAGCGCAAACTTCTGTACATTTAGTAACGAAGGGGACTGATGGATCTCTGTCCCTGTCGATGCTCCTGTCGATCGCCCCGACTCTGTCCCCGACGATCCCTGTCGACGTCAAACAAATGTCGTCATAGTGTTCGACAGCGCCACCAATTCGCTAGACTTGAACTACGCTCGAAATGGGGTGAACAAGATCGCGAACGAAAGCCACAGTCTTGAGGTGATTACGAAAGGGACCATCGGTCCAACTTATCTTTCAATGGGAGGTAGCGAACAAGTGCCCATTCGTGGAACCCAGCCCTCCCCTTCAGATTTGTTTCAGCTTCAGTCCGTCTACAAACGTCATGATGACGTTTCTCGGGTAGAGGTCTATTGTTGTTGTTGTAGCAATATATCTAAGTCCCCAAAAATACTGGAATTACTAATTTTCCTCAAAGTGCAGTTTTTTTATGCTGTCAACTTCAATAGTCTGATCATATGACGTCGAACGAAATCCACAATGGGAAATCACGTCGACGCACTTGCACTTCGAACCTAATGCCTTCAACGCGCGTAGTGTCCATGAATAAACTCTACACCGCCGTGAATAGCGCACTTAATAGCGTAACACACAATCAAACATTGGATGACATCGGCGTCAATCCATTCGTCACGTCGCGGTAAAGCCACTAGGAAGTACTTACGGTTTCGAGCTGGTGGCGTCCGGAAGGAGAAGCATGTAGCTAGGGCACCGTACCCCTCGGGACACGCATCACAGACAGGAAACACACAGGCCAAATAGGATGTGGAAGGTCGCAGGGCATTAATTGTCGATGTGCTGTTCTCGCGAGGTACGCACGCAATATCTGTCACTTCCCTCGGAGGACGACAGTCGAGCCATGGTTCGGACACGTTGGCAAGACACCGGTGCATCGTGTTCTCTGACGTGTGGTCAATGCTCTCTGCCGCAGGCCAGCACTTTAGCGGCACATCTTGTAGCCTGCGAGAGAAATATCGCAACGTGGGTTTCGTGTTTTTGCGAAATAATGGATTTTGTGGTCGTTACATTGGTGTGTCACAAGTCGTCGCTGCAAGACGGTTTTCATACTAGCTCGCTTTCAAAGCCTCATTTTGCAGGTTTTCGTGTCTCACGGGTCTACGAAATCCCTGCTTTACTTTTCGCTGACTTGAGCGAAGTGTTGTACATAGCGCCGCTACCGTATTCGCTACGTTTTTCAGTAGCGGAGTAGTGATATCGCTACATTTTAAATTGCTAGCGGGAAAAGTATTTCCGCTACAAATGTGGGTAGCGGCGGACTCCGCTACCGTTACCGAGACTTTTCATAATCTAGGAGACGTGGTACACGGAGCAAATGTGCGAGAATGGCGATGCAGAAACTTTTAACTAACAACAGAATCTGAAGTAAGTAACAACATACTTCGTGCTGCATAAATACTGCACACGTCTTTAGACACATTGGACGACAAATGCCTACGATAATGCGTTGCCTAGAGAAGGCTATTGCAGCGGAAAAGTAGCCTCGTAGTATTTACGTTACTTTTAATTGGTAGCAGTAGCGATATCGCGTTACTTTTCCAAATTTGTAACGATGCTAGTATTGCGCTATTTTTATTATAGAGTAGAGGTAGCTGTATCGCATTACTCTGTTTTTGTAACGGCGTACAAACGGGGTACAACGCTGCTTGAACGGCACCATTTGTTTTTCGGCATTGTAAACTATTCTCCATGCATGGTCTGAAATTTATGCGCAGCTGCACTTATGTGCAATGTCAATGTGACTTCAATGTGACGACACCAGGATGTTTCCTTTTGAACCAGGCCTTGGGTCGCTTCCGCCGCACAACTAGTTGCATCCCGCTGCAGGGAATACGTGAGCAGGTGGGAGATATGGGAGAGGACGCTGACAACGTGACGATCACCTCACGGAACGTCACACTGCATCTTTCGTCACAAAATACATGCGTAATCTCGATTACGAGCCAAACGTGTTGGAGGAGAGTTGTCTCTCGTCAAATGCTTCTATGCGCCAACATACAAAATACGGTCAGTGAAAAGCGGCGACCACGTTGACGTTCCTACCATCTATGTTGAGCTCACTTTGCGATATTGACGAAGCAGATGCACGGGTCTCGCACATGTGTGACTGCGGTTAGGTGCTGTCTTGTTCCAAGCGAAACCGTTCCCAGGGTGAGCTGTCGCCGAAACGAAAGTTACCGGGGAAGCTGAATAAGTTAAGGGACGCTTCTAGGGTTCTCTAGGGGTGTTCCCCTTGCACTTACCATGTATAGTGGAAGCGGTGTTCTTAGTGTCATGTTACTGGAACGCTCCTTTTTTGTTTCCTCAGCTGGATAATTCGAAGACACTTCGATAGATACGACCATGCGCCGCACGCGCAAGCGAGCTTTGTTTGGATTGGATTGGTATGGTTTGCCTTATCACAGAATGGAAAGGTTAGCCAGCTGCAGGACTCAAACCCACATCTTCTGGATTGCCGGTCCAGTCATCACATCCACAGGGGTGGCACTCAATGTATTGCTCCGTAGACGAAAGCGTGCTGGGCGAACGCAACGCATCCTGGACAGGTCCTGGTCGCACGTCACAGCAAACGTCGAGGCCCACGTGACCTTAAAGATGGCGGCGCCCATGACCGGCGGCAAAACCGTTTGTAAACAATGCGATTGCTGTTTCTGCGCGACGTTTTGGATATCTTTCGATCACGGTAATTATTTTTATCCGATAATCTCGCAGTAAAACCCACAATTTTGCACATATGGCCTCGTACTGTTTACGACTTCCAAAGATGTGATGACGACCGCGCGTTAAGACTCATCGAGCCAATGTGATGCACTTAAACTAAGGAGAAATGGGCTACCATGTTGCGGAAGAAGCACCGCATGATTTACGCTGGCAAAATATGTTCATTTCTTGGCTTTATGACGACGGAGATATGTCGGTAAGCGGCAAAACGAGATGTAAACAAAGTCACATGACCTCAAAATGACGTTTTCTATGACGTGCGACCAGGAGAAGATGGCAGTTTTGCCAAAGGCACCCGCTTGAGGGTAGTTGTGTCACCTCTGTGATCACATTATGGCGGGCTAGAATCTTCTAGCCCGCCATAATCACATCGCGTTCACATCGCATCCACATCAGTTTCCATCATGTTTCATGACACACTAAACAGCGCACAGCCAACGCCACCTAGATGAGCCCTACATCCAGGTGCCGTTGGCGTATCCCGCGTGACTACCATCGTTCTAACGTACGTTCATCAAATGCCCCGGCATAGTGGGTGGGGTGAGCGCTTTCCACTGGGAGGTGACACGGGTTCGAATCCTGGTACCGGCTGTGCTATGTGGGGTTCCCAAACGAATGTCTGCACAGTTCCCAGTCCCTGTCTGACGCATACGGGATATACTCTCCATAAATATTCCTCTATGCCTGACACTTCCGTTGGTATGTCATGAACGTCGATGAATGCCATGTTCCCGTTCACGCTTGCACCTTAGGGATATGGCAACATGCTTCTGCTTTTAAAATGCCCATAGCAGCACGAGGAAAAGCCAGTTTTACACTGCTCACATCATTGCTGCACATACTCCATGCACTACGGCGGCATGGCCAGAATTTTGCTTCGGGGACATAGGATGGGAGTTTACCATGGTGATCGCCAGTTAGTCGTGATCACATTTCTTGGGCGCTTCAACGAATCTACCTCAGCCATGAAGAAATGGTGCTATAAATGCAAGGTGGCCTACACTAAACCCCAGTATACATCTGCACTAACTGTTAGCTAACGCCCGAAAACGAATGCGAGCAGTCAGTTTACGACGAATGATCAGTTACGAAATTAGACCAGTGGCTATATAACATTGGCATCGCCAGGGGCTAAATCGGGATTACTTCCTACCAAGTCTTTGCATAGTCTTTGCATAATCTTTGCATAATCTTTGCATAACCTTTGCATAACCTTTGCATAATCTTTGCATAATCTTTGCATGCGCAGTCTTCCATGGTATCGAAAATCTAATCAGTATACACCCATACACAGTTTATGTACATAGACAAGCACGGTTCATGTATCTTGTATTGTTGAAGATGGATTGTATACATAGAAAATTATCTTAATGCCAATGATTCTCGGCTGTGAAGCATATTGGGCCCAGCTTCGCGGTCGTCCATCTCGTCGACGAACAGGTTATAGTAGACACCGCGGCGCAACATGAGCTCGACGTGGGATCCCTTCTCGACAACACGACCTTTCTGCATGACGAAGATTCGGTCCACACTTGTGACGGAGTAAAGCCGGTTGGTGGACACTACGCAGGTCCGACCGCGACTGGCTTGTTTGATCGCTGCCTTAGTTGCCTGCGCCAATTGCACGAGAAGATTAGCAACAAACGTGAGAGGTCTTACCAGGTCCGTGTTCAAGTACTACTCGGTTACGGTTACCTAGACAAAAAAAGCTGTGAAATGAACGACGCAGGAATTGACTCTCCAGCGGATCATGGTAATCAACCTTCAGGCGGCCACAGCTCAGTTCCTTTCCAGACGGTCTCTTTCCCGGGCCCTCAACCGGCGCCTCACTTGCGTCAATGAAACCTTCTGTGTGATCTCCTCAGTTCCCTCGGCACCGAGCTTTCATTAATATTGTAAAACGGGACTATAGCACTGCCTTTGCCAAGTGAATTTGGTTATACGAACCGCAATTATAGGGTTGCAAAGGAGTCTTTACCAGTTCATGTACAGTGTCGAGGCCGGCCACAGCGTCGTCAATTAGCAGGATCTTTGGGTCCCGCACGAGGGCTCTGGCCAGGGCGATCCGCTTCAGCTCTGCACGGCTAACGATGTCGCTATCGTAGGTGATGCGTGTGTCGTAGCCCTGTATGGATAATAGGGAGGTAATAGGTAAGCAGAGGCATAAACGTACCAGTCAGGCCACGCGGTTTGACACTGGCAGGAGGTCCAATTGGAGACTTAGCGTGTACCCATTCGTTCGCACAGAGCCGTCCCTGAAGACAGCTTCCATGAGGACAGCTTCTGATGGGGCAGGAGCAACGTCGACAACTACTCTCAAGAAACGCTGGTATTGCACAAGTTATTTCTTTTTGTCTCATAAATGTTCTGCAAAGCCTCACAAGAAGCAAATTAACTCGATGCGACAATACCGTCTCTACCATTACCGTGTATTCACACGAAGGACATTCCCACGAGCGCGAGCACTCAACGCCATACCTTCATGTACACTGCTAACCGTGGGGAATATCCTGCGACACAGCCACAAGATATTCCGTAGCAAACGACAGGAAAGGACGCTGACGGTGTCGTGTGCTATGAAAGGCGCCGTGTGAATGCCGAATAACAAGGGGGTGGGACAGAACTTCGGCTCTGTGAGCAGTGTTTTCGCTTTTCCTTCCACTAGAATTTTCCGTGAGGATGTCCTCCGTGCGAATACACCACTCTGAGTCAGGCCGGTATACTGAAACCACCACCAGATGTACCAGACTACCACGGACGCATAGTTTACGGGGTAACATGTGTGATAGCGGCTTGCCTGTTTGAGGGTCGTGATGAAGTCATGCACGTTAGCCACTTGTGCCGCAGCTATAATTTCTGGAAGGGGTACGTCGCGCTCGTTGTCTCCGTACGCTATATTTTCGGCTATGCTGTAACCGTACAGGAATGGTGGGTCGGACACATAACCCAGCTGCTTCCGCATCCAGCTGATGTTCAGTAACCTCGTTCGAATCTGGTCCAGGAGCTGAAAATCGGCACATTGCTGCATCTAGCAATATCCGTGCGATCACAGGGTGTCATTGTCATACACTTGTGTACCCGATGATACGTACAATGTCGCCCTCGGTGACATCGTAGAAGCGTTCAACGAGGTCGATGGATGTCGTCTTGCCAGAATATGATGGGCCCACTATGGCAACCATCTGCCCAGGTTCTACCGAAAAGGTCACATGGTCTAGGGCCTTGGCGTTCTGCTGATTGGCGTAGTGGAAGCTAACTTCATTGAAGGTCAAGTAGCCGTACACCTCGTTCTGTGGCGGGTTATGTTTTATGCAGGGCGTCAATTATCACCGAAAGCTTACCAAAGTAGTCCCTGACGAGTCCATGAAGTCGATTTTCGGGACTGTGTCCATCAACTTGAATATCTTGGTAGCCGTTACCTTTGCCTTCTTGTAGCCCGGGGTGTATGCCGCTGCCTGTCCGATTATGGAAGTCCCGAGGATCGATGCTTCAATTACCCTGATTAAACAAGGCCAGGTTTCACAAATGCTGAAGGAGACAAACGCGTAGACGTACTTAAAGAGGCTTCCAAACTGCAGGTCGCATTGTTCCATGAGGATGCTGCCGTAGACGAGGGCACATGCGAACGCCAGGGACCGTATGCACTGGGCGACGCCAAAGCTGAATCCACGATAGTAGGACTTGCGCTTGGAGATGCTACGGGAAAAGCAACAAGTGAACGTCATCACCTTATACACTTTGCACTCCTTGGGTCTGGGCCCTTCGGGGCGTATGCAACAGCCATCTCATCTGGAGCACTGGGGTGTAGGATGCTGTAAGTGAACATGGATGGGCATGGATTCAATGGAGTGCTGTTTGCCGGGTTCCTTCATTTTCCAGTGTATTTTTTCGTTCATTTTTGTGTTCCATCCTCTTCATTTTGTGCCTGTACATTTTCTCCCACTCGGGAACCGCTGTAGAAAAGATATCGCATCGCCCAGCACTCCTCACGTGAACTGCATCTCGCACGCGGAAGCAAGCATCATTTTTCCTTGAACTTTCCAACTACCCCGATGTTTACTGGATGACAATGTTACGTTATCGCAGGTCATACTCATTAAAGACGGTGGCCACCAGCGTTCATCCAAATGGGATGAACAATTTTGGCAGTTCACCCCTGTTTCGTCGCTCGGGACGAAGCTAGGGTGCGTATGGAGACAGGTTGTTCGAGAGTATCACGACAAGGTCCATATGCAATTCTGTATTTGAAATCATGTGACGAGCTTCTCGACTACTGTCGTTGTGCATTTATAGGCACATCGCTGTATTTGACCCAAGAATTTCTAAACTATGGTCTATGGTCGCTCATTAGTTGTCCACGCACTTGTTTTTATTATGTCTAGGGCTGCATTTGCATTGCTTCTCCCTTTGCATCGTGTCCTGGAGTAGCCTGCCCCGACTTTGTCAATCAACCATATTATGAAATATGATCAATACAAGAGAACTGGTCGCCAAGAAAACTGGTCATGGGTACCACTGGTACTACCTTTGTGGTATCGCCAGGGATGTGACATATTTAGCGCAGAAGACCTCCTCCTGGTGCAGGGAAGCAATGGTGCGAGCGTTTTGGATTGCCTCGATGGCGATCTGGAGGGGGAAAAGGGTTTTAGACACGCGGAACTGGAAAGACTGGTAGAGAAGGGCCTTGCCTGATCTGACACTTCAAGAGCCTTGCGAGAGGACATGAGCTTTCCGTGCATCATCCGTACCTCAAGGTACGTGGAGAAGAGGATGAGGGGCACGAAGACGAGCACGATGAAACACAGGTGCCAGTCCCAATACAGAGACAGCACCACAGTAGCAAGCAAGGTTGTGAACGCTTGGCACAATGCAGACAACCGTGAACAGGATGCCTGCAGGGAACAGGACACATTAAAACACTTATACTATTACGGAAAAGGTCGGTGCGCTTACTAACTAAAACCTAAGCACTTACTTGTCGCACCAGCCACTAAGACCATAATATCCGTTGGTAATCAAAGTGGCGATAGTAACATTTACTAACCGAAGAGGCAAGTAAAGAGCACTACCTCCAGCAGTAGCATCTTAGCTGATAGCACTGCCTTTGGCTAGTAAAAGCGCGACCGTCACATAGTGAAAATTACAAAATGTACATTGGCACAAAAAAAAGTAGAGAAAATGCATACACGGCCTGCGTATAATTTCGAAAAAGTAGTAGTAAGTAGTAACAAACATACGAAGCTCTGTCACCTCTGGTTGTGGGTGGGGTGGGGGTACTCTGCGATGCGCCTGCACAAGCATGGGTGTGAACTAAAAAAGGACAGCTCATCCTAGCAGAGACATTTGCTGGTAGTGGACAACAGACACCAGCCGCGAAGCGACCGTAAGTCTCTCCCCTATTGCATAAAACGCTACACACCTGTGTTTTAAAATCAAATGGCAGTTTGACTGGGATAATACCGCCTCCATCACAAATTAACGGGCACAAAATAACATAGCAAACGTAAGTACCCATCTGGTAGCAGCTATTAAGCAAAACTTTCTGGCTAGTAACGAGAGCATTTACTGCTTTCCACAACTCTTAGCTAGTAGTCAGCTAGTGGTCAACTAACCACAGTCGTTACTACCTTTTTACTAGCCTTTTCTCTAAGAGTGTTGGGTTAGATGATTGTATCGTTCTTTACACTGGCAGACTAGCTAGTTGCTGTGCTACGCGAGTGCCACGTATGTACTCACCCTGTGGATGCTGGGGACCTCAGCTGCTAATCGAAGGTACAGATCAGTAGCGTCGTGTACGTGCTTATCAAAAAAACCCACTTCCTGCAAGTGAATTCCACGTATTGGGCGCAGCGTCAGTTTTCATTTTATCGTTATTCGTTATATCGTTTCGTTGCACAGTGCATGTAAACTTTTTGTGTATGACTTTACGGAATGCACGGGTTTGCTGTGCATATATGGGCGCTCACCTGTCGTATGATCGCGGAAAATGTTTGATGGCGAAGGCGCAATGTGAGATTTTCCCCTACGATCGAAAAAAGGTGTATCTGCGAAAGGATATGCAGCGTTATAGTACAGCGTTGTCGATTAACTTGTCGAGAGCCGCGTACCTGTAACCAGGAGCAGAGGCTCGTTAAAATGCCCACCACCAGGAGGATAATGCAGGGCAAGGTCATCGAGGAGCGAATCGAATCTTCGTTACCCAAGCTCAACACCTGCGTCGGAGGTTACGACAAGCGTTAAGTGTTTCTACAGTACTACTCTGGCCTACTGGCCTCTCTTGCCATTGCTTTGACCAGAGCCGTAGCGACGTAGGTGCGAGAGGGGAGCCGCCCCGGGAGCCCTCGCAAGAGAGGGCGCCAAACGGCAGCCCAGGCAGGTCTGTTGGACAGTATAAAGTGGGAATGAAGATAATTTGAATTTACGATCTAGGCAGTGTAAATGGGCGTTTTCTTTTCTTTGTTTACAAGGCTTCTGAAGGCAGTGAGGGAGGAGGGGGGGGAGCGCTTCAGATGTGCCCTGCCCCTGACGCAAACTCGCCTCGCGACGGCTCTGGCTTTGACAGACTCCGCAGAGGATGGTACGTTGCCGTTGCCTCGAGGGAGACTCGGTACTCGGCTTCTGGCCGCTCACACGTTACACGTACCGGTCTAGGCAGCTTAATCGCATTCCACGTTTAACTGGCTAACGAGGAACGGGACAAATGACCGTTCCATCTACTCGTTAAGGCGTAACTTCGTAAAATTACAGAAACAGCGGTCCGCGCACCACGCACCATGCACCACGCACCGCGCACCACGCAAGAGTCAGGATGTATGGCTTCAGCTTTGTTTACACCAGCTGGCTTGCATCCTTTTGCTTGCTACATTGAGTTTTACAAAAAATCAGGGACGATGGCTTCCGATGGGTTTGTCCCAGAACTCAGACTGCACTACTTGTTACGCCCGACATACCATCCCGTACGAACACGATCGACAAGGTGTATTTTGTGTTGGAAGAGTGTTTCTTTTGACTAATAAACACGTACGGCATGCCATCCAGTACGTGTTTATTAGTCGAAACAAATCATCTTGCAAAGCCTGGAGATTCTAGGTCAGAAAAACCGCAAGCTATCGACTTTAAACAAGTATGTCGCAATATGTACATCAAGTGACGTTCCTTTTTCATTTTCACAACGACTAGCGACCCATACGACTGGGTTGCAAAACGCAGAACAACATGACTATTGCGCTACATCCGTAGGAAGTTAGAGAACGACCCCAGATACAAGAAGAGACGACACGCATGCGAGCAGTCCATACAAACAGGACAACCGTATTGGTCGGAGAAATTGCCGCCTGCTGTTAGCTGAGTGTGGTGACGTCGGAACACGCGCGGTCTGGTAACGAGCACGATAGCCTCAATGAGCAAGCGAACGTGGAGCTGAGATCGCGATTAGAGAAGAAAGCGTCGATGAGGTGACTCGTTACGTTGAACGTACAAAGTGCTGCTGGGTCCGTTTGCACAAAAGTTGTACCACGAATTTAACACAACGGAAACCATTTGCCGCAGCTTTGACGGCGTGTCTGGCACGAGTTGGAAGATAACGGGAGCACGTGCTTGAAGCAGTTCCTAACCATTAGGTTCCTGGCACAATTTTTATGCAAACGGGCCCCGGTTTTTAAGAGAAGCTCTGAGTCTACCTGCATCATGTCCCCGAGGCAGACGGCGTAGATGGGGATTGGTAGTCCCATGAGGGTGGCGCATACACAAGCAGCAACCAGAAACGACCTTTCGGGTTCTGCCAGCTGCAGCAGGCGTTTCGTGTGATCTTCAGTCGTCTCCTCTGCGTCTGCGGGAACTTCTACTCCCTGCAACCAATTTGGCCTTGCAACGCGAACTATACAGCAGGAAAGCAAATATACCTCGTCCATGTCCTCCATCATCCCTATAGAAGTTGGTGCAGGCATCTGAGAGGGCGAAAACCCGAGCTGCGCCATTGCCCCTGATGACAGATCGCTGTCCTCGTCTTGCATATTCTGGAAAAAACAGTAGACTGTTTACCTTTCAAAATTCAAGCCGGGTCCAAACTGGGTCTTAAGCTTCGGTTGTCGTGAGTAACGGCGGTTAGGAAGACCCTTAGTTTTCCCTACTTGCTTAGTCTGCCCTACGACATTGTCTGCCCTCATGGCACTGGCAGTCCGGTACTACGCGACAGTGCCGGACATCTCGTCGTTTGAAACAGATAGTGCTTCAAGCGGCAATGGATCTGAGGCCGCTCCCGTGGCGTCAATTGACGACAGCCTGCAATATCTATGGGATCATTAAAAGTACTAAGTACCTCAGACTTAAGCAGTTCCATGTATGGCCCGGAGCCACTCTTAACAAGCGCCTTGTGCGTTCCTGTCTCGATGATTCTCCCTGCCTTCATAACGACTATCAGGTCTGCGTTTCGAATGGTAGACAGGCGGGAAGAAGCGATTACTGTGGTGCGACCCTCACGAACCTGGGAAACGTAGCGTTTATTGTTACGAGCAGAGGAACACTGTCGGTGTCTTTACCTTGTCTAATACTGCTTTGACAACAGCTTCAGTCTCTGCATCTTGAGCAGAAGTGGGGTCATCGAGGAGAAGGACCTTGGGGTTTCGGACGAGAGCGCGGGCTATGGCGATTCTTCTTACTTCACTGCTGGTCAGGCGAACGCCTCCCTCACCGATCGGGGTGTCGTATTTCTGAAAAGACAAAAAGCAAACGAAAAACAGCTTATTACGGAGAACCAGAGCAAAAGTGGACGTTGATCAGATTTTTATTTTATTTCTATTTATTTATTTTAACAATACTGTTGGTCCACGTCATTGTGGGTCGTTACAGGAGGTGGCAGGCATCAAACATCGGTAACAGTATTTTTTATTTTTTACAAATGTGCTGATATCTTGACGGCTGGAACCAGTGACACGGAGACAAAATTTTTGTTACACAGCCTCGTCTCCGTGCCTCCGATTCCAGCCTTCAGTATGCACCAGCTTGTCTGCGCCCTCTCTCTTTTATTGATATTTTGTTCCGCTACGATCGCGGCTGGGAGACCATTTCAGTCCTCAACTGTACGTGGAAGAAATGGAAAAGCTGTTTCAGACGGAGTACCTTAAAATGTTCTACAATTTGGAGCAACTTCATTCTGTGACACAAACTGGTTGCAGATGTTGAACGGAAGTCTTTGCATATAAATCGAGCGGCTTTCCTCTGCACGCTCTGGAGTCCCAAACTATACAACCATAATCCAGAATGATAGAATAAGTGTTTTATATGCTGTTACCGTAACATCATATGTCGAGTATGTAGTTTTCGCTTCAGCTGGAATAGTCACCGCATCGCTTTCTGACATGCATATTTCGTGAAGGAGCCATCTCTCTACAAGCCTTATCTCTTTATAATCACTTTGGTGCTGCTACCGCAAGACAAAAGTCAGAAGGCATACTGTATTGATGCTTGCCACATGTTGCCCATACGCCGGTCAGGTGCCAAGTGATGCTGGTCTTCCCATTAAGACCAGTCTGGTATCTTACCTGAGGCAGCTTCAAGATGAACTTGTGCGCATGGGCAGCAATAGCAGCTTCCTGGATGTCAGCTTGAGTGGCAGTGGCGAGCCCGTAGCGGATGTTCTCAGCGACAGTCGTGTTAAAGAGCACCGGATTCTGACAGACGATGCCCATCTGGCCACGCAACCAGCCAATATTGTAGGACCGGATATCACGATGGTCTATCAATATCTACGAAAAAGGAAAGTTTATTCCCAAGGAGGAGTAATGGGATCGTAGCGATTACACTTGGGTTGCATCAACAGTGGATTAGCTTACCTGTCCTTCTGTGATGTCGTAGAATCGAGTAAGCAATTTAAGAATGGTGCTCCTACCGCTGCCGTTGACACCTACCAGCGCAATCGTCTCGCCTGGATTGATGCCGAGTGAAAAGCTCTGCAGTACCTGCAACGATAAGCGCTAATGAAAGCTACCAGAGCTATACAGGCTGCATTAAACCCACTTTACTCTCAGGTGCGGATGGGTAGCAGAAGGTGACAGACTTAAAGTGAATCCACCCTTCAAGTTCCGGTGGCCTCAGGCCTTCACTCGACGCGCTATCTATCGTTGGCTTCTGCGCAATATGAAATTTTATCGCATTACGCATTTTCCGCATTTGACGTTGCACGATTGTCTAACCCTGTCTATAATGGGGTAGACGCTTGACGCTGCCCTCTTGGCCATAGCGAAAGCCTGGAAGTACGGAGTTGCTTGGATAAAGCACGTGGTCGCCATCAGTACATTGAAGAACACCTGGAACGAGGATGAGCAAGTCAAGGACCCCCACGGGGGCGTAAGGAGTGGGGTCGCATGCGCGCTTACAATAAGCAGTGCGCTGATGTCGTAGACTTTACTCTCAGGAGGGTTGTTTGCGTCTTGCAAGATGAGCGATGTTCCCAGCCAAAAACCGAGAGAGTAATTAGCGTACATAAAGACCCACACGAGAGAGACTCCGAACCCGGTCATCAGGCCTCGCTGGATTGCGGTCTCCTTCACCGGCTGCAGATGTCCTTCGTACCTGCATTTTATCGAATCACTTCAAACAGTTATTCTTCCGTGCGACATAGCTAGAGTGCGAGCTAGCTGGCGAATGCCTGGAAAAGTCAGCACTTGACACTTTAGGCAACTACTTTTAAGTAACGTAAGGCGGAACCTCGAGCAGTTCCTTAGAAAAGCAGTACCGTTTTATTTCTTTGTTCTGTCCTCCATAGGCAACCACGGTCTTAATAAACGCCAACGCCTCTTGAGCACAGCTTGAGGCATTGCTGTAGGCCAGAGCTTCACGGCCTTCTAAATGAAGCTGCTTCTGTAGAAGGAAAAATTCTTCCTTAGCAGAAAATGAAAGGATATGACACGTGTATCGTACTCTTCCGACGAAAACAATGCACATCTGGAGAAGTGGCGTCAGAAGGAGTAGCGACAGCGTAAACAGCCAGCCATGATAGAGAGCGCAGAGGAGAGACGTCACAGTGGTCGACAAGAAAAAGCAGCACATGCCGATGTTCTCGCCCAAGCCATCTTGAATTTTGCCCAGATCCCTGCAGGCCGAGATATGTTAGAACATTTCTATCCAGCAAGCGTTCCGGCGTTCCGTATACTCGAGGATCTTTGGGGCGAAGTTCTTATCGCTATGCTCATCGAACCAGGCGACGTCCTGGTGCAGAATGGCTCGCATGAAGATGTGTCGGATTCGGAAGGCCTGCTTGGTGGCCGAGCGGCCCAGACTGCCCACAATGACGACATTGCAGACAAGCATCACAGTGCCCACCAGAGCCATTTCAATCGCTCTGGTACGGACGTCTTGTTGGAACGTTGCTATGGATATGCTGTAAGGAGCAACATCTTCAGGGAGAGGTTTCAGACTATAATTCTCAGAGTCTTGATACAGATGAAGTAGGGGGGTTCATAGGTTCATTTTTACTGTTACTACGCTGGTCACGGCTCTGCGCCATAGGAAAACCATTGAGGTGTTGAAAAGGGTATAGGCGTTGCCTTCGCGCTTAAAGTGAACTTTTATACAATGGACTTCTCGACAGAGTCTTTCTGCAAACGGTAGAACGCTGCACGTGTCGCGTGTTAGCTCCAGGCCATCCCTGTTCGTCGCCGTGACGTGCCAATTGTTTTAGTGTGATGCACCAAAGCAAATTTTGCAGCCCGCCAGTCCTCACTGATCTCCTGTGAACCCTCACTGCAGCAAGAAACTGAAGCGGTCCCTGATGAACTTACACTTGATCCCTCTTCGGCATCATATAGATGACTGGAATGTTCGCCTTCCTACAGTTGGGCGAGGAGAAGAGTATTCAGCACAAAATACAGCGAGGGATATGAACAGTCATAGAAAACAAGGAGCTGCACAGAGACATAACCTAATTAATCCAGCGCTTCTCTACATTTTGGAAGGTGGCAGCCTTTATCCCGTTTATGCTCAACAAAGTCGTCGCTTTGCTGCAGCAGTGCTTCATAGGGTGTTATACAATTATATACAGGGTGTTCCAGAAAACGTGTTATTCAATTATGGTTAAAAACTACCCCACCCTGAATCACGTGGTCAACGGCATTTGTTCTTACTAGATTTTTGCCACCTCCTGATGTGAATGACATGCATCGTAAGTTTAATTATGTAAATATTTGCGAACTGAACTCAAATTTGTCAAGTAAAGGTCACTTTTTTAGCCCACCAATATGAAGAGCGTACCTAATTCACTCAAATTCATGATAATTGACAGTGATATTCATGAGCTATCCTATAGGAAGAAATAGCCGAACATCACGCTTTTCGGAGCACAGGACCATGACGCGCTACGACTTTTTGAGCACATAGTCGCTATGAGTCCCAAGGAAGGTTCCAAACCCAGCCCACAGAGTGCTTGTAGAAAAAGTGACAGTCCCTGAAATTGGGAAGGGAAAGCATGATCCCAGCAAAAGCCAGACGTGATAAGACATGCCTGCCGGCGTGGGCTTCATTTCCATTCTCCTTTCGTCGGACTGACAACGATTGCGCTGAAAAATTCGTCGCGCTCGGCTAATTTTTCCGATGGGATAGCGCCTGAATATCCCTGCCAGCTATCATTAATTTGAGTAAACTAGACACTCTCTTCACATTGGTGGGTCGAAAAAGTGACCTTTACATAGTAAATTTCTGTCTTCAGGTCGCAAAAATTTACATAAATAAACGTACATTACACCACATTGACATCAGGAGGTGCAAAAGCCTAGTAAGAACAAATGCCGTTGACCGCATGATTCCAGGTGGTGTAGTTTTTTATTATAATTCAATGACACGTTTTCTGTGATACCCTGTATAGATAGCGGAAGGGAGTTGCCTTTAAACACGTCACACCTAACCCTTTAAATACCATGCCAATGATGAGGACGGTGCCCAGAAGAAGAACAGTCTCTGTTCAAAATATCGGCGGCTTCTGTCCTGAGGCAACTCCCTTCCTACATCTCTACCGGTTCGCTGGATTTCTACCCATCTACCTGTATAGATAGCGGTTTTGCAGAGAGCTCTCGGTGACGAGTCTCATCCTGACACGAGGATATCACGTTCCACGTGACTTTCCACATTCCACGTGACTTCCTGACGTCACTAGCTGAAACGCTAGCTGCCTGCGCACTACTGATGGCCCAAGGCCGACAGCACTGCACAGTTGTTTCGGCCTTCTCGGGCAATCAGCAGTGCGCAACATTTCTGCCCACTACAGGTAGAAGCGCAGGGAACCGGTAAAGGTATGAAAATACCGGTACTGGAAATGGTAAGGAAGAGCCTCGGGATCTGGACGAGAACCGCCGATATCTCCAAGAGCTCCAATAATTCTAGCTTCTGGACCATGGTTTTTCACATGACTTTTCTGGTTCGGTATGTGACCCGAGCCATAAGGCCATCTTTGGAGTTACATACCCTATACAGGACGGACGTTTTCGTGCAAATCAACTCACGTGCTGTTGTCGCAGAGTTCGTGGATCACAGACTGGAAGATAATGAACTCGCCGACAAGGTATCCCATCAGGGTGACCAAGGTAGGCATACAACAGCCCGTGGCCACGGCCACCAAGCATCCGATTGCCGTCAATAGTCGGTCCTTGATCGAAGAGTGTTTGAACTGCAAAAAGATTGGGAGGCTATCGCTGACCTACTGTACTTTGTATTTGGATCTGGACCAGTGCCAGTGTATACCAATGCAGTGTTATTTGTGCGCTATTTGCAGATCCCCAGGAACCTAAGCTAGTAACTCGGTAGTGATATGCTATGGCGTCAAATACCCAGCATGCCGGGACCGGCAAAATTCTATAGTCCTCTACCATGCATACGCATATATATCCTAGCTAGGTACAGGAAGGGAGTTGCCTCAGGACAGAAGCCGCCGATATTTCGAACAGAGACTGTTCTTCTTCTGGGGAGTTCTTCTGGTACAGTTCTCCCCAACGTCAGCTCGGGACACATACTATCTCCCTCTGTCCACCACTGCTTCCTGTTGTCCTGTCTCCATCTGTTCACGTTCGGACGCCTCTCTTAAGAGCCACTGTTGCTCCGTGACACTAACACGAAAAAAAAAAAAAAAACAACAACAACAACAAACCCTAGCGCTTACGTACCATCTCGTAGGTGGTGACACCAACCGCAGTGGCCGACATGGTGACCTGGAAGCCTTATTTCAGTTTACCGAGCGTGGTTCGTGTGCAGGAGAATGCAGCAGTAGAACAGTTCAGCTCCTCACGCCAAATCGTAAGCATGAAGAACGTGACACAAGCTTCGCGTGGAGCGTGTAATCTGGTAACGTCTTCTTCTCTGACTTCATTGTCGTTTGGAGTAAGTTTTCACTTGCTCAACATCGCAACACATTTCGCTCTTGGGAGGTGCGTTTACGTTTACTCAACCATGTATTGGAAGCACCTGTACTATTTGTTTCACATGAGAGTCGCCACGAGTTCCCGTCAACTTTAATTGGTGTACAGTCAACACGCGTTAATGTGACACTCGTTAGTATGACATCCATACTTTATGACCACTATTCTGGGGCACCGTTTGTTCCCAATGGAGGTCTTATGTAAAGCCCCCTCGTTATTATGGCAACTAGATAATCCGACTATGACCAACATTTTGGGGGAAGAACTAAGGAGAACACGTGTATCCTTCCCCCGCTGTTGTGACCGGTCACCACAGAACGAGTCATCCTCCTGACCCATAAATCCAGT